>NC_140932.1:8750554-10241804 GCF_014529385.1 Adiantum capillus-veneris | reverse complement strand
GGATGAGGAAAGGACAAATGATCATATGGAAGCTGCTAAGGTTCAACCGGAGGAGACAATGAAAGAGGCAAGTCAGCCTGTGGAACAGCCAAAAGAGCCTATGGCTGAAACCGAAGATGAGGAAAGCAGGCCTATAGATGAGCAAAAGGATATGGATGAGGAAAGCAGGCCTCGGGATGAGCAAAATGATATGGATCAGGGAAGGATGTATGAGGCAAGCCGATCAACCTTGAATCAGGCAGAAAGGGCCATGGGGGAGACCCCTGATGAAGATTTGAATGATGACTATGAAGATAAAGCGGAGGAGAGCAACAACGACATGAACACTACAGAGACCCAGTATGGACCCTTGCTACCTGTAGATACGGTTGTTCCGGTAATGTCTATTCAAGTATGGCAAAATATGTTCAGCTTCTAACTACTTATATGTACTTGTCAACTTTTACAGAGGTTGATTATCTTGGACGTCAATGGATTGCTGCTGATGCGGGTGCCTCTCAGTGACAGAGGACCCTTTGAGGATTTGCAAACGTTTCGGATGGGAACTTGTCGAGTCGTGGTTCGTCCAGGAACCAAGGAGTTTATTGAGTTTCTTCTTCTGCGCTTCAGAGTTGGCATATGGTCTTCAATGCAAAGGCAAAACTTATCGCCACTAGTTGCAATAGTTTGCAGTGTATGCCAAGCTCACACATCAGATTTTGCCTTTTTGTATGATCAAAGAAAATGCGTTACTGTTGAGGGCCACTACCACCCTAAAAAACCAGGATTACCTCTTTTGTACAAACCGTTTAGCCAAATCGGTGTACCCTTTGATGCAACTAATACACTACTAATTGATGATACTCCCGAAAAGGGAGAACTAAATCCGCCGGGAACAACTATCTCACCACCGTCTTTCGAGGGGCATTCCTTCGATTTTTACCTTGAAGACATTCTGATTCCATACTTACAGAAATTGTATCTCAGTCCATTGTTCACGGACGAGTTTGTACTTTCTAATGAATTAAGATGATTCTTCTATCTGTCTTTGTCTTGTCTAACATATATATATATATATATATATATATATATATATATATATATATATATATATATATATATATATATATATATATATATAGATAGATAGATAGAGAGAGAGAGAGAGAGAGAGAGATTTGATGTGGTAAAGAAATGTATTTCAAGCATACTTTTTCACAGGGCACAATTGAAAAATGAGATCAATAAACTTCATGTCTTGAAAGTCATTTGTATACACTTGGGTTTACAAGAATATCTGTTACATTGACACTACTTCAACCCGACCATCCAACTCTTTGCACAAAATATCTTTTTCTCTTCGCCGCATCACCTTACGGCCAGCTAAGAAAAAGGAAAAATCTGATAGTTCCTTGTCCATTGACTCTTCAATGATGTCATTTCGCAAATGCTGAAGACTGCATAGCTCCCTTATTGTAACCACCAATAGTAGGCCATTCTCTTTATCAATCACTTCCACATCCACAGTAGGATTATCTTCCAAACCTGCAGAAACTTGGTCCATAGGAATGTACTTACCGTTTAGCATTTGTGATCGCATATACCAAAATGAGAGTAATAGTGATTGGCTTGCAATCATGTACTTGACAACTAGAGTATCAAGCGCGACCTCGCACCGTAAACCAATCTCTTCCTTTGCATACCATCCTTTGTCAAGAAGTTTGTCACAGGATGACTGCTGAAATGACTTGCACATGAACATAGTTTTTGTAACTCTGATGTTGTAGCTATGAAACAGCTCTATGAAGAGTGCAACAGGACAAAAGTTTGCAATTCGAACCAGTTTGGTAGGAATAGAGCTACGTAGAGACCTTTGTATATCCTTGTAGAGCTTACTTCGCATTGCCTCCACCATTGTTTCCTCGGGAACTGGCCAGTCCACAGTGTTCCAATCGGTCGGTAGAGGCAGTTTCACCAACATGCCATTCTTATTGCCTGAGCTGAGTTGGTAAAAGTGGTCATAAAAAAAGATTCCCTCATCAGCCAATCTTTTGCTGCTCCTCTCTGAATACTGTAGAGAACCAATATGGGCATGTACAACATGGAAGAGGCCTATTATGCACTCCACAGGCTCCCATTGCTCATAAGAAGAGGGATAAACATCTGCAATATATATAAGAAGAGTTAAACTAAGAGTATCAATAAGTACAAATGACAAATCTAATGTAATTGAGTTGTGAAGAGTAGAGACATTACTCATAACAAGCGGGAGAAACATTGCAAAATATATAAGAAAAGTTATAATGAGAGTATCAGTAAGTTCACATGTCAAGAGTTCTTACAATTGCAACGTGGTTGATGTATATTTGATACATTTCCACCGTTTGCTATCACCTCTGGATGGGTAAACACATGCTGAACAAGAACTTCCTTTACAGATCTTTTGCCGATCTCAACTTTGAAATCCAACACCCTGGCCTTCCATGCTGAGCGGTAAACGTTGATACCACTAAACCTCTTGGGTCTTCTTGGTTGCATGAGGACCCATGAACCTTTGTTTATCCTTTGTCCAACCCATTGGTTGTCTGCACTTATTGAAGCTGGTATTGTAATTGAGGATATGCTACTACTTGGCCTTCTAGGCAAAGTGCCGTTGTTGTTTGTTGGTGTGAGAGACAGTAAACACCTTGAGGCTCTTGGGCGAGAAGACGTGGATGCCATAACTCTCAGAGAAAAGCTTTAGTGGAGGGAGATTCACTTTGAAAGCATTCTAATGGAGGGAAAGTGTTTTAAAATTCCAATATCTTGTGCGGGCTTAATGGTCACCCTCCAGTACGTTAATGACCATGAGAGAATATCAGAAGTGGGACCACACGCAAGCACCTAAAAGCTCGGTAAAAGTAAGGAAATTACTATGCTACAATCCTAGTTTCGTGAAAGTTTTATGCTATTTTCCTATTTTTTTAGTCTTTCCAGGTACTTTTCTACGTAACGTAGCCTTCATGCTCATTGGACGCGCTCTATTTTTCTCTCTCTTCATATGGCCCTCCAAATGACCTCCAAAGTTTCCTAATGGTCATTTTTGTACTCTCTTTTCTGTGAAGAAGAAGAAGAAGCTTTCCATCTCTGTGTGCTTTGTGCTTGCCTTGTGTAGCTCTCTTGCATCCTCATTCTTTACATGGTATCAGAGCCTGGTGCAGGCAAGAGAGGCTAAGAGAGCAAGAGCATCACAATCCCTTCGTTCGCAATCCACGACCAGATGCCGAAGGCGCCTCGCGCAGCGAAAAAATTTTTAGGGGTTTTTCGCACAAGTTTCTGAACAGGTCTCCAAAGTGCAGTATACAGAGATTTACTGTACAAGTACAGTGGTTGTGAAACGCTTGATTGTGGACACTCGTTGAGTGTAGAAAGCGTTACAGGAACCACGATAGCAGGTTCAGCAGATTTGCAGGTTTTTGCAGATTGCAGCTATTTTGTCTTAGTGCTTCAAGATGTCTGATGGTTTCAGTCAGATTGTTACTGAGAAGCTTGAGAAAAATAACTACCCTGCATGGAAGTTCAGAATAACAAATTTCCTAAAAGGAAAAGGTTATTGGGACTATGTAGAAGGTGACAATGAAAAGGAACCAGAGATTCTCGAGGCAAATGCTACAGCAGAACAAAGGAAAGCTTCGAGGGACTGGCAACAAGGCCAGAGCAAAGTGATGTATTGGCTGTCTATGAGCATCACAGATGGCATGATGGGCTATCTACAGGATGCTGAAACCCCCGCCATTGCATGGAGAAACTTAGGCAGAGTGTTCGAGGTGAACACCAAGGCCAGGAAGCTTCAACTAAAGTCGGAGCTAAATCAGGTTAAGAGGAACAACCTCTCAATCAATGATTATGCCTTGAAGATCAAGAGTATCATTGAGGCTCTTGGATCTATTAAAGTGTCAGTGGAAGACGATGACATTGTCCGTGCATGCTTGGATGGTCTAGGAGATGAGTATGTACATTTTAGGTCTTCCATGAATACAAGAGACGACATCCCCGTGTTCCAAGATTTGATTTCTATGCTTATTCTTGAGGAGAAGAACCTTGACACATCTTCTTCTCATGGCAGAAATAATTCTGAACAGGCCTTCTATTCTAACTCCAATAGAGGTAGAGGTAGAGGTCGTGGTCGAGGCCCAAGGGGTTGCAGGGGCCAATTTCTGGAAGGTCAATCAAATCAAAACAATACAGGTGGCAGGGGAAACCAGTCTCAAGGCAGGGGGAGTCAAAGAGGTCGTGGTGCAGGATCAAGCAGGCAGCAACATACTCCAGATAGTAGAGAATGTTGGACTTGTGGTGAAAGAGGTCACATGTCACGTGACTGTCCAAAGGGAAAAGCAAGTAGAAAGAGAGAACAGGGCAACTATGCATCTACTAGCAGAGATGCAGATGACAGCAAAAACGAGCGCATGTTTGTTATGCAGCATGTAATGAATACAATGACTGCAGAGAATTCCACCCAAGATGATGTTTGGTATGTGGATTCAGGTGCCTCTAATCACATGACGTCTTATGGAGAGTGGTTTAGAGATATGCGCAAACCAGATGTGTCAGGCTATGTGCAGACAGGAGATGATACAGCTCACCCCATTGCTCATGTAGGGGACATACCTCTAAATACGAAGAGTGGGAAATCAAAGTACTTAGCAGATGTACTTCATGTCCCAAACATTACAAAGAATCTTGTTTCTGTTGGACAAATGGTTGAGCAGGGTTTGCAGGTTCGCTTCAATCCAAATGGCTGTTATGTAGAAGATTTCCAGAATGGCTGTAAGCTGATCACAGAGGGCAAATGTGTGGGCAGAATGTTTACGCTGAATGTAGACATGCCTGAGGTAAAAGCTGCATTATTTGCACAGGGCACAGGTGTTGTGGCTGATGTTGACATTTGGCACAAACGCATTGGCCATGTCAATGAGCAGAGATTGCGCAGCATGCAATCAAAACAGATTGTAAAAGGTTTGCCCAAATTCAAGGTGGATGGTATGCATAAAGTGTGTGCAGCATGCCAGTTTGGAAAACAGTCAAAGGGCTCATTTCCACATGAGCGCAATGTATGTAAAAGGCCACTTGAGGTGGTGCACACAGATGTTTGGGGTCCAACCGATACTGCAAGTATACATGGTTGCAGGTATTATGTCTCTTTCATTGATGACCATACAAGGAAAGTATGGGTCTACTTCATGCGTAACAAAAGTGAAGTGTTTGGTCACTTTCAAGACTTCAAAGTCATGATTGAGAAGGAGACAGATATGCAAATCAAGACATTGACGTCAGATGGAGGGGGAGAGTACTTCTCCAATGATTTTTCAGATTTTCTGCGAATGCATGGTATACACAGGCAGTTTACATGCAGATATACTCCACAGCAGAATGGGGTCGCAGAAAGGAAAAACAGGCACATTGCAGAGGTTGCACGTGCATTGATGAATGAGAAGAACATGCCTCATCATTTCTGGGCTGAAGCTGTAAATACAGCTGTGTACATTATGAACAGGACACCTACAGCTGCGGTGCATGATGTAACACCTGAGGAAAAGTTTACAGGTACAAAGCCTGATTTGGCACACTTGAAAGTGTTTGGTTGCATAGCTTACGTGCATGTACCAGATGAGTTGCGTAGGAAATTGGATCCTAAAGCAGAGAAATGTATTCTTGTGGGATATTCCCTTGAACAAAAGGGGTACAGGTGCTACAATCCTACTACACGAGAATTACGAGTGAGCAGAGATGTAGTCTTTGATGAGATGAGCAGCTGGTACAGTAATGCACATGGCACTATTGGGGCTGATGTAAAAGATGATGTGGTTGTACAAAATGTGAGGCCACAGTCACAGGTTTTGAGTGGACCACAAGAGTCCTCTTCTCGTGGCTCTGTTGAGAAACCATGGAATGGTAGACTACGTACGCAGGTTACTCCACCAACAGGTACAGGGAATGTATCACAAAAAGGAAAGGAGAAGGTTGATGAACCTCCCTTTATGGTTGATGCATCATCAGGTTTTTCACATGTAGACATGGATTCAGATGGTTCTGAACAAAGTCTTGATGAGGAATTTGGAATTCCGGCTGTCAGGACACCTGGTGTAAGGAAAGTACAAGAAGATGCTAGAGGGCAAAGGAGTGACCAAGGACCGCACAGATCTAATAGAGTCAAAAATCCAGTTTAGAAATTGACTTATGATGGGTATCTAGCGCATCACCAAGCCTACATGGCTAAGGTGATACACGATGTGGAGCCCACATGTTTTGAGGATGCAGTTGGAAATGTGCATTGGGATGATGCAATGAATGAAGAGATGGCTGCATTGGAAGCAAATGACACATGGGAGTTGGTGCCATTGCCAAGTGGCAAGAAAGCTATTGGCTGTAAATGGGTGTATTAAACCAAGCATAAGGCTGATGGTAACATTGAGCGTCACAAGGCAAGGTTGGTCGCAAAGGGTTATGCACAGACGTATGGCATAGACTATGAGGAGACCTTTGCTCCAGTGGCAAAGATGACGACTGTGAGAGCTTCCATAGCAGTGGCTGCATCTAGAGGATGGATTATGCATCAAATGGATGTAAAGAATTCCTTCTTGAATGGTGAGTTGCAAGAGGAAGTGTATATGGATCAGCCACCTGGTTATGTCGATCCAGGTTACCCAGATTATGTATGCAGACTTCTCAAAGCTTTGTATGGTTTGAAGCAAGGCTCTAGAGCATGGTATGACAGGATTGCCAAGTATCTTGTCAGTATTGGTTTTAGGAGAGCTCATGCTGATCATTCACTCTATGTACGTGAGAGTGATGTGGGGATTGTGGTCATTACCATATATGTAGATGACCTTATTATTGTTGGTGACAATGCTATGGAGATTGACCATGTGAAGGGTCTTCTCAAACAGGAGTTTGAAATGAAAGATTTGGGCGAGTTGCGCTACTTTCTTGGCATTGAGGTGATCAGGACTCCAGAGGGTGTATGGCTGTCACAGAGACAATATGCTTTGGACATGTTGTCAAAGTATGGTATGGCTGATTGTAAGCCGATTTCCATTCCCTTGGATGTGAATGCAAAGCTGAGTGCAGAGAAGGGTGATGTTGTTGAGGATGTCAATATGTACAGGAAGATGGTGGGTAGTCTAATCTACTTGACTATCACAAGGCCAGACTTGAGCTACACAGTAGGCTTGGAGAGTCAGTTCATGCAGCTTCCGAGGAAGCCACATTTGGATGGAGTACGACGCACACTTAGGTATGTGCAAGGGACTCTTGACTACGCATTGTTCTATGCAGCAGATGCACCATTAGCATTGTATGGGTATACAGATGCAGATTGGGCAGGTAGCATTGTTGATAGGAGATCTACGAGTGGCTTCATGTTCTCTTTTGGGAGTGCTGCTGTTACTTGGAGCAGCAAAAAGCAGCCTACGGTTGCTTTATCCAGCACAGAGGCCGAGTACAGAGGTGCAGCAGTTGTGGCGTGCGAGGTAGCTTGGCTACGCACATTACTTGAGGACTTGGGAGTGCAGGGGGACCAGCAGATTGTCATTCATTGTGACAACCTCAGCAGCATGCAGTTGGCTAGGAACCCAGTGTTCCATGCTAGGACCAAACACATAGAGGTCCATTACCACTACGTTCGAGAGCGAGTGTTGGCGGGCGACATCGACTTGGTCTACGTCAGCACAGAGGAGCAGATAGCGGATATCTTTACCAAGGCCCTCGGAGCTGAGAAGCTTCGACGTTTCCGGACTATGCTTGGACTCTGCGACATGCAAAGCTCGAGGGGGAGTGTTGAGATGTCGAGCTCTACACCTTGAGCTGGCATCCACTACGGGTCTTGGCCGCTTACGGCATTTACTCACTGGCGCGTTAGGTGACCGACACGGAGGATCTCTGCCAGTGATTCTACAGCTGGACTACACTTATAGTGCCAGCCTAGTACGCTTCTAGCGAGCTCACACTTAGTGACTGCATGTACATATGTGCTACTTTTCAGCTTTAGCACTTAGTCATTTTTGTACTCTCTTTTCTGTGAAGAAGAAGAAGAAGCTTTCCATCTCTGTGTGCTTTGTGCTTGCCTTGTGTAGCTCTCTTGCATCCTCATTCTTTACAGACCTCCCTTCTTGAGCAAGAAAAGAGAAACCTTGTGCTAATACCAACTTAACATTTAATGGCCTAGTAACTTTTGTGTAGAGGAAAATAACATGAACATAGTGAGCATTTCATTAGAATAGGTTCCTAATGAGCATAACAAGAGTGCTTGGGTGGAGAGAGCAACAAAAAGCATAACACCTAGTTAGATAGGCATGAGCAATACTTCAAAAGAGAGAGCAATTAATCTATTGACAACAACAGTTGAGGACCATATTCACATGGAGCCGGTCCCCCCCCCAAAAGGCTTTGTATTATAAGTTTCTCCCATCAAGACTGACATTTTACAATACAATTCTTTGTGTTCCTTCAATACTAGCTAGTGCAATGAAGATGGAAGCTTCAAGCACTAAGCAAAACACTTATAAAACACAACATCAATTCCCTCACGGTCTCAGACCCAAGACCTCACACACCTTCGAAGATGGTGAGAGCTAGCAGGGTATGAGAGTAGATAGAGAGGAAGAAGGAGTAGTCTTACGAGAAAGATGTACATCTCCTCACATATTCACTCATATTAGCATAGCATAGCTTAGTAAATAGCATGGTAGAGGAGATAAGCATGCATTGAAGCTTGGCTCTCGGTTGGATTTGTATCACAAAGCCAAGAGTTGTTGGTGTAGGCCTCCCTTCTCACAAGCTTGGAGTAGGTGATAAGCTTTCCATTAAATCTTGAGAAGGAGAGAGAGAGAGTCTTCTTGCTTCACACATGAGTTTGTGTGAGTGTGTGTGTGATAATGACTTGACAAATTCAACCCCCTCTCTCTCTTGGTCGACCCCTCTTGCATTTTACTCATGCTAACACCCCCTTGGACCTCTCCAACTTAGCCAATGAAAATTAAGTAGCATAAGTGATAGCCTTCTACAAGTGTCCCCCTTTCCCCTTTTGTGAGAGCTTTAGGTAATTAATTAATGCAACTGAACTCTCATTGGACCCCTTTGTCTCCTGGCCAATAGGAATCAGGCAAGCCATTGGGCTACCGAATGCTCATTGGACCCCTTGGGAGACTATCCAATAGTCTTCTAGAGAGCTTAATTCTTATCGGTTCTTTTATTAAGTGTTTTTAAATGAATTAAACTAGATTTAATCTAGCCTAATTCTCATTGGTCCACCTCCATGGCCATCCAATAGAATTTGACTACACCTTGTGGGCATCTGGGCTAGGGAGCTGACATGTGTCCCTCATTCCCTTTGTGTAAAGGAAGCTTGTGAGTGTGTGTGTGTGTGTGTGTGTGTGTGTGTGTGTGTGTGTGTGTGTGTGTGTGTGTGTGTATTTCTCTCTCATCCCCTACTTGTAACGCTCGCCCCCTCCATTGTAGGATTCATGAAGACTTTTGCTACACACGCAAAGCATCCAATTTTTACTAAGCTTTGACCATTGGACACGACCTTTGAATTTTGGAACCTTAGCATTTTGGAAGTCTTAATGGGCTAAAACTTAGGGTCTTTAAAGCCCATTGTTACACATTGCTCTTTTGCAGATGGCCCCCCCTTTGGATCCCTATTTTTCCTCCAGTGGATCCCTACTGTGACCGGTCTGCCAGCTTAACCAGTATTCTAGCTTTTTCTCCCTTGGCACTTCCCCATTTTAAATGATCAGTTTAACATGAGAAAATCATGATTTAGGAGAATTAGATATTAGTTATTATGATAATCTTTGTGGAAGATGTAGTTTAGCCCTTGTTAGCAGGTACCAATGAGACAAATGCAAGCTTAAAAAATGTATATGGTACATCTTTTCCTCTATTCAATGGTGAGAGGGTTTCTAATCAACGAGCAAAGAAAACAGAGCGAATCCAATTTTCGAGCAAATTTGAGCAACGCCCTTGAAAACTTGATGCGAGCGCAAGATATATTAAAGAAAATAACCATGTCATGCTGGATTCGACCACCAAGCACCTCAACGCAAAAAATATTGTACATCTAGAATTGCCACAAAGAAGTGGAGGCTTCAGAACCTGAAACCTCTTTACATGTTGAGGCGCTAACAAAATCCCCAAGTTGAAGTACATATAAAGCGGTTTATCAAAAACACCAAAAAAGGTTAGAACTAGAAAAATTCCAAAAACACTATGAGGCCACTTGACTACCTACCAAGGCTTGAAACAACTCTAGCTTTGTGAGTGTAGCCCGATGCACAAACTCATAGGCAACTTTAATATACATGTCATACATGCAGATGCACGCGGAGTGACTAGAGAGAGAAAGGAGGTTGTTCCCTAACTAGAAAGGAGGTTAATGAATTTGTCTATGCCTCGTGTGTGAGAAAGGGGAAGAGGGAAAAGAGAAATGACACAAGTGCCACAAAGAGAGTCAAGGTGCACTTGAATGACAACCCCCTTTTTGGCAAAGGTATTGACATAATCAGCTAAACTCTTTTTATCGTTTTTGGTCAAGAATCCATCATCACCTAGTCCCCACTTCCATCTTGTATCTCTCAACACACACATTATAAATTCATAATATGTGGATGGAGATTTACACATGCAAAACCCAATTCAAGGCTCATCACCTAGCCCATAAACAGTTAGTAAAGAGTTTTTTCTTAGTGTTCAAACATGCATCGCACCGCACAAAGCCATGCAATTCTAAACTACCAGGAGGCAATCATAGTGGACTTAAAGTCACGTATAATGTAATGCATACCATGAGCAAGCTCATCCCATCGTGAGCTTGGCACATGAAGTGCTTTAACTTTGTAAGATGCAAGCAACATTGAAGGAGAGGCAATGCCCATATATATTCAATCAATCTGTAGTGAAGGCATCTTTGCAAAGTTGAGAGGTAGAAAATCTACAAGGGGACCACCTAGATGTGCATGCACTATGATTCTACCATGCCCGAGGTAAGAAGAATGCTTTGCAAAACAGGGGACCTAGCGGTAGTGAGCATATGGTATGCCTGACAATGGTTAAGTATAGGGGTGGTTTCCGCCATGTAGGTGAGGCTCATTGGCTGCCTTGATCACGGAATTTTTTGGGGTGGTTGCACTTTGTTTACCATTGGACACAGTTCATGTCTTACTTGGTACATACTGGTTCGTCTGTATTTATATTACTTCGAATCTTTGAAGATTCCAAGTTCTTTCTCATTCTATCGAGACCTGAAATAAAACTATTATTGAGCATATGGGGATTCGACCTCACTACATCCACACTCTCCACGAGACTCTCTCGCTAACCATCTGAACCGACCTCTCACGCTGTTTACCCATCGATTCTAAAACCAAAAAAATACTCAGCTCAGCGGCTGTTGTTGATGGGGCTTGCTGAATTTTGGCAGATGTTTGCAAGGCAGACCTCTTCTTCTCTCTCCCAAGCACGCGCTCCAAGGAAACTGTGTGTAGGTTGTTATAGGGAAGGCTTATTCCTCTCCCCCAATTCTCATCAAGCAGCTGCTGCAGGGCAGCTATGTCTGCACCGTTGCTCTGCATGACGCACTCTAGGCTACAAGGCAGTAGTGTGTCGGACAGAATAGGGAGTGGAAAAAGGAGCAAGCAAAATATACTCTCGGCTAATTAACGAGAGGATCGTTGCAGATTCCTGCTAAAATGGGATTTTTCAAAAATTGTAGGTACATACTCGCTCAACAAGCTAATTTAAGGGCATCCCTTGCATAACACGCGTATAGCTTCTACAATCCAAAGCATCTTGTGAAACCTGTCCAAACCAGTCTGCGCTGGTGTAGAGAACTGGTTCCAAGCTCTTCCAGCATGCTAGGCTATACAAGCCACATAATCGTTGGCACACTATACACAGCAGTTTTTTTGTATTTCTTTTTATAATGTGGGCTCCAACAAAGTGAAATGAAGCTGGGAGCGAAGGGAGGCAATGCAGGTGTGCAGCGGCGCCACCAGTTCTGACGAACCTATTTTTGTGGTGCACCCCGCACCCGTTCTGACAAGGCCTCCGGCAACAAGTGGGCGCCCTTCTTTTTGCCGATCACTCCCACGTCTCCCTCTCTCTTGATTGTTCCTCAAACTCTCTCTCTCTCTCTCTCTCTCTCTCTCTCTCTCTCTCTCTCTCTCTCTCTCTCTCTGTGTGTGTCACTACTCACAAGCCCTCAGCTTTGGCTCAGCTTTTAACTTCTTACGTTTGAGTAGACCGTCATGCAGGCACTGGATACCAACAGACTTCATCCTACTTTTCTCGGCTCTTCAGCATATCCGTATAGCTTCCCAACAATCCCTAGACAACAGGTGTTGTCATCTATGTTGGTCACCTCGAAAACCTCTTTAGGCAAGGCTGAGGCTTGACTGCTCAAACAACATATAGAGGGTGGAGCTCCTCACTTGGTGAGCGGCCATTGGGCTGGACATACAGAGGGTGGAGCTCCTGACGTGGCGAGCGGCACCAACCTGTCCAATGACTGCAGTGTTTAGGAAACGTGTGCCTCAGCTTAGCCTTGAGCCGACAAAATTAAAGAGAGGGGGAGAAGGAGAAAATTTGCTTGAAATTGTTTATCTTGATTTCTCTCCTCTCTCTCTCTCTCTCTCTCTCTCTCTCTCTTCTTCCCTCTCACTCTCTCGGTGTTCCTGCATTAAGTGGACGCGTAAGTCAAGACATAAGAGATAGAGAAGGAGATGGGGATGTAGAGAGAGTGGGAGATGGAAGGAGGGAGGGAGAAAAAAGTAGTGGGAAATGAGGAAGGGACATCATAAGGGGAAACTAGGGATATCGATAGAGAGGCAAATGGAAAGAGAGTGAAGAGAGAGACAGATAGATTGATAGAGTTGAAAGAGAGATATAGAGGTATTTAAAAAATAATGCCGGATTGAAGGGGACTTGTTGTGCGTTGTGTGTGAGCCACTGAGGCTGCAAACACACAACCTGGATGCAGGTAAACTCATGGATGGAGTCGGATGTTTCACTCATCTCTGTGTAGTTGTCAATGCAAGAAACTCTTGCCATAGTGAAGAGGGATCTCAAAGTCATTAATCAACCACCTTCTTATTGCCGTATTGTTGCACACGCTTTCTTGCACATACACACACACTCTCTCACGCTCACACATAGCCAAGAGATATTGCAAGAGAGGAGAAGAGCAGGAGCAATCACCATACATTCGAGAATGACCAAAAACTAGGTTATAGACCACTTATGTGGGTCATCCCATCCACATATGGGCACCCACACTCGATCAACAGTCAAACATGTTATCTCTCTCTCTAGTAAATCTGGTGTGCGCCTATCGTTGGAGATCATCCATGACTACAGATGTGGAACCGACAAGCCTGCTGGCCCATGACTCAATACAAATAATAATAAGAATGATGCTCAAGGTTAACGTGCCCCCTTTGTGTTGTAAATTCCATCCTCGAAATTTAGGAATGTGTGTTTGAAAAGCAGGAACTCCGTGGATCTACTCCTACTCCACTATTTATCTTCACTTGAACGCTGAAAAATCAACAAGAAATAGCACAATAACTGCATTCCCATAACAACATGGTTAATTAAAAATCATATGCAATGAATAAGCACAAAGAATGAATGGTAACAAAATATTAAACAATTTGATGATCATTAAGCACTAAAATGCAATATAGTTAAACTCATGAGCACTTGTAGAGGTCAACAAATCAAAAAGTATAGCGTTGTTAATTTAACTATCAATAGGCACTAAAGGTTAACTATTAATCCCATGGGTAATCTTTTAATTCTTTATAGTCAAGTTAGAATTGTTTAATCATAAGAGCAGATTGTTTCATGTCCCAAGGCTGACTAGAGGCTATTTTTAGAAGACCTTCTAGATTATACATGATAAAGGAAGTTACGAATGAACTCATTGTCTGAGTAGGCGCTACAATTTTTGTAAATGAAAAGAAGAGAAGAATATACATGGATTATTTTCATGCGAATTCTGAGGACGCCACCAGTTGCAACGCACGAAGAGAGAGAGAGAGAGAGAGAGAGAGAGAGAGAGAGAGAGAGAGAAGTGCTTCATGTGCTTCCTGAGCATGGCGTCATCTATTGGGGACCATGGCAAGCTGAAGCGGGAGGATGTGCAGGGGGCGCCTTTTGTTTGAATGTTGGGGTTACCCTTTGCAGCACCATCACCTTAGTGGTGGGTTGGTTACAAAAGTCGTTTCCATGCGTGAATATCCAACCTGTGCAAGTTCGACTCTAACGTTCCCATTTTAGAGAAAACAATTGAGGTCAAAAGGCTTGACGTAGGGAATCTTGAGAGGAATCTCCTCAAGAAATGAATAAAATAGAAGTAGAGCCAGTAGTAAACAAGAAGAATATACTCCCTTCCCCATGCCAAAACATCTTTGTTTGGATTTTTTTCACACAGATCCTTAATTGCTTTTTAGCTCCTTTATTTTTTATAAACGTGGTTGTGTTGATTGTATCTTTGGGAGGTCAGCTTGACACTATTACCCTCCCTAGGCTCATCACAATGGAAAAATTCTTTTATAATATCTAAGCTAAGGAGAAATGTAGAGTAAGGCCACTAGAAAGCACTGACACACTGCATACAATGCTTCATAATATCGTAAGTAAATAAGAATCAAGAAGAATTCTCATTCTTTATGGTAACAAAACAAGACCTCTAATGCTCTACCTTGCTTAAACTAGCTTAGCCAAAATTCATGATTAACAAACCTAGACAAGGAACTATGACGTAAAATTATATTGAATCTAAGATATAGTACTAAAGCAAATTTGTTAATTACTTTGTTGAAAATCATGGTTAAGGCAGACAAGCATGGATGCCAGAAAAGACAAAAATCAATAATAATGGTCAAAAAACATTTGTTTTGTGCTGGTCATTGTGCTCGATTTGATAAGTGGACATGATAAAGATTGCATGATATTTGAAACCCGAGCTATTGTAATACGTTCCTATCAAACTAGCAAACACTAGAAAATACCTCTAGGAGGCACATCAATGGGAAGAGGCACCAACCCTTTATTGAATAGAATCAAAACAGTAATATTATAGAGAACCCTAATCTATCTATTTGCACCACACTATTGGATCAAGGGAGCAGGATATTGTATAGATTGGTTGGCAGTCATAAGGCAAGGCCTCCATCCTCATCATCAAGATAAATATAGTCATTATCAATGAGACCATAGGCTTCCTTAGTGTCATCTATTGGTTCTTCTTCATATTCTTCTGCATGTATGCTAATCAAGAATACTACCATTCGTGGGTAGTCATTTTGTGCAAAGGGGTAAGCATGTGTCAATGGGAGGATCACTTGTGGTCAATAGAGGCATTAGCCATTCTAACTCTTCAAAATTTTCCTCACACACTAGACTAGCTACCAAGTCCCATTCGGTGGAAGTACAGGGTAGATCATCTAAAACACTTGAGAAATGTAAAGAGGATATACTTCTCACCAAAAGTAGTAGTGGGTGATCGTGGTAAACTAGCCATATATGTATACACAGATAGATTTTTGTTAGTTTTCAAATATCGTAAGGGTTGTGTCATTGTTCATCACGTGTCATTGTGAGCTTTGGGTTATGGACCAGGTCTTGTAGATTTCAATCTCCTTGTTCGGTGATTCTTGCTCTTTTACTTTTTTTTGGTTTGGTTTTAGTATAAGGCTTTATTTATTTATTTATTTATATTTATTTATTTATTTATATTTATTTATTTATATTTATTTATTTATCTTCCCTAAGATTTTGAAGTAAAGAGGTCAGGGAGGAAGGTTAAGAGGGAATCAAGCGAGTGATGGATGTTAGTGTGTACTCTCCCCTTCCTTCTCATACCTTTTGGAAAGATGTTGTCACTTTTTGAAACCAATTGTTCCAAGCTGTAATGGGTGAGGACTTTGGCCAAAAGTTTTCGCCACCCTAGGTGCTTCATCAAGTTGCAAGGGTGGTAAGGTACTCTCCCACGATCTTACTTGAAATGGTGCTTTAGGTGATGAATGTGATTCTTATTTGTTTTTGTGGATATTTATAGTGATGTTCACCCTTGATTAGCCTAAACTAGTATGGCATTCTTTTGTAGTCTAATAGGACACTCAACAACACGATGTGGACACCCACACTTGTAGCACTCAAGAGGTGGTCTCTTGGTAGTGAGATTGATATTTTGGCCTCTTGCTAGCAAGCTTGACTTATCCCCGTAGTCTTCCATGTACTATTATGGAAACTCCTCAAGCGCATCAACTCCATAGGCAATACTAGGTTCTATATCATCCTCGTAGTCCACAAAAGCACTAGATGCCTTGCATCCCACTTGGTTCATAGGAGTGACTCTCAGATGCGAGGGTTGCAGTACTAACACTGGAGGTGGTAATGGTATTGTTTCAGCAACATGTTGGGCCCTAGGGACCATGTGTTATGATGGTTGCTCAGTAGGTGGGGCAACATCAATGCAAGAACTCAAGGTGAGTCTATCCAAGCCAAAGGTGGTCTACTTTCCATCATGCATTTAACCATTGTACAATCCTTGGCTTGATAACCATACCTCCCACATGCATTGCAATTCCCAACAAATTTTTAAATGTAGAGCATTCACTCGTACTATGTGGACCAAAGCAAACTAAGCACCATTGTTGCTACCTTCTCAAATACATATGGTTGTTTTGTGGAGCATGATTATCTTTAAGAATTTATTGAATAGCCTCAGTGATGTCAGCCAAATTCATCTCAAATATCTTTTGATCTTTGATAATGGATTTTGTGATCATTAGCTCATGCGCAATCGCTTACGAGCTAGCAGACTTTGTCTCAATAGACACTCTTTCTCCTGCAATCATTAAATTGTTTTCCAATTGGATTGCATTGGTGGTGTCTATTTCCCAAGTAGTGATACATCTAATGACTAGGCCATTATAAATATCCTCATGTCATAGTCCTCTAATGAATCTATCAAGCAGTTGGTTATTGTTGAAATGCTCATTTGAATTACAACAAGATTTAAAATTCTTTAACCAACTAATAAAGTCTCTCGCTGACTCACCTTCCCCTTGTTGGGCTTTGTGGAGCTGAGATACACCACAAAGCACTCCCTTTTGTATGTACTCTTTCAAGAACAATCTCCTAAGAGTAGGATAGTGTGTGCGCTCTTAAATCCTTAGGGTTTTGACATGGTTTATGGTAGAGATTGTACTTGAGTTTTTTACTCAGTTTACAGAGTCTCACTCCCAGGATTTCTCGCCATAGTTTGTTTCTTGATTCACTTATGGTTGCAGATATGTGTGACAATTTAGAGTCTACAGTGATGAGTCCTGAGAGACGGCCTTTTCATAAAAATGTAAACTTTTTGTAAACCAATGTAAACGGCTACATTTTTATTATGATGTAATGGAAATATAGTTTTCTCAAATTGTCTACGCTTACAATTATTAGAATTTCTTGTCTTCATGTGAACTATTTGAAAATTGTAAGAAAGAGGGGTGGGGAAGAGAGAGAGAGAGAGAGAGAGAGAGAGAGAGAGAGAGAGAGAGAATTTGAGAAGAGAGAGAAAAAAGGGGGACCAATATAGTGATGTGTGGCTCGACTTCCTGAGCTAATGCATACTTGTTGAGTTTGTATAACAAGTGCACACAACTGGATAAACATGAAAGTTATAATAAAAGAGGGGAGAGTCGAGATTATGGGGAGAGCTACTCGAGAGAGCTTTACAGAAGTATTTTTTAGAGCGAGCTTTTTGGAGAGAGATTTTTCAAGTAGTCTAGAAATTGGCTCAATATCTAGAAAAATCTCTCTCTGAAGCTCGCTCGAAAATCTCGCTTGAAGCCTCAACTCATGCAGATAATTTTTTGTATTGAATATGATGCTTATTGTAAGTTTTGTGTTGTCTTTTTCTAAGTGTGTAGATGAAGCGATGCTACCGAGGGTGTCAAATATGCAAAGTTTGCAATGGGAGTGAAGGATGGCCAAGGTCCTACTAAGTCTTTTGAAAGTCGTATGTTTGAGGACTATGACTGTGGTAAGGAGATAAAGGATGCCCCCAAATTACCCCAAACTGACCTTTGTCTCTCAAATAGGTTTTCTATCTCTCCCTCCATTCCCCTTTCCCTTGCGAGTGTAGGCTTTGTGTCGACGACATGATACAGGCAAACACACCTCTTGTTTAATTTATCGATGCCTTGTTGTGGTGGTTGCCCATGGGTAGGCTCTGCCCCCTGCATCGCATTCTGCTCGTGAATCTCCCTACTCCTCCAGGACCAGTTTTGCATCGAGCTATTTGTCCTTCTATGTCATGTGTTGATCATGAACCTCCTTGCTAGGGTTGTGTCACCTGTTGATCACTTGTTGCTTGCCTGCTACCTTTAGAAAACCTAAGTGTAAAATTGGAATTTGGTGAAATTCCATGGTATAAGCAAGAAGCTGTTGGAGAGGAAAATGCGCAAAAGTTACGTGATGTTCACAAAGAACCAAGCCCTTAAACCAAAGAGGGATGAATCCTTTTCATGGTGAGTGCAAATTAAAATTGAATATTTGAACTCTACAAATTACATAATATCTACTTTACTTCTCAAAAGAAAACCAAAAGAGCATTTAAAATTAAAATCAATAGGCTGAAAATATCTATATGACATATTAGAATTTTAGAAATTATTTATGTTCTTTGCAAAACTTCAAATTGATATGAATGTTGCTATGTCGTTCTCACAATTGTGGGTACATATTCAATGGATGCATTGTTGCTCCCTTTCTTTCTATGGCCCCCCCCCCCCCCCCCCCCCCCCCCCCCCGCCCGCACATGGGCAACTCAGAATATGAAGAATTCACCCTCATGCACCTCACGATCACGTGCAAATCAGAGAGGTAATCGACCTCAAGAGACTTAGTTAGCCTTCAGTAATTTTGATTAGGGAACCTTGAAACTGTATTAATTATCTCGGTAACAACGCTTACCCAAGTTTAAAATAAGAGAAATGGTTTTGATTCCTCAAAGGGCAAGATCCTTCATCCTTAGATTTGTTATACGTCCAATTTTTTAGGAACATGAATTCAAAACATCCATTAAGTTTCTAGCACCTGGTTGTTGGGATTCAAGCCAACTGGCCGGACATCCCACTTACTACTAACCCATCTACTAACTTAACCATTATACACTTATTCTTTAATACAACAGAATAAGGAGTTGTAACATGATAATGTTGTTGTGCGCTCCACCCAAAGCAGGTCTCTCTCTCTCTCTCTCTCTCTCTCTCTCTCTCTCTCTCTCTCTCTCTCTCTCTCTCTCTCTCTCTCTCTCTCTCTCTCTCTCTCTCTCTCTCTCTCTCTCGCTTTTCGTGGCACCTTCAACTGGTATCAAAGCAGGGTTTGTGCTTGCCGTTTTTCGTGTCTACGCAAGCGCGCACTTTTGAAAGTGCAAACAAGTTTTCGATTTTGGCATCAGCAAATTTAGCATTCAGAGAGCGTTTCCATCAGGTGTCCTAGGGTTTTACTCCCCTTTTGAAGCTGTTCGTGCAGTCGAAAGCTTCATCTGAGCTACGCTTCAGGAGTTGTATTTTTCAATTCCACTTTTGCTACAGGTACAGGTACAGGACACAGGTGCAGGTTGTTCAGAGACTACTTTGGGATGGCATATAGCCGTTTTATGGCTATTATGTGTTATTGAGATGGTGTTTATGGACTGATTAGGAGCACTTTTTGGCATCGACAGACATTGTCTCGGGTTTTTCAGGCATCCATCTCCTCACAGGTTCTTGCATACATATAACACATCCAGGTTTCTTACAAGTTGCAGTGTTTAGCATCAGCATGGATTTTAGTGGGAGTACTTGATGCGGATATGCATTGTTTTGGCACTTTTGATGGTGCTTGAGCTCTTTTAAGAGCGGTTTTACTGCCCACAGGGATTTGTTTACTGCTTGCACATTTCGTTTGGCGCCTGTTTGAGCGCGTATACTGCACCTTGCAGTATTGTTGATAGTGGATGTACGTTGAGTTGTGGAAACTGCCATATATACCTTTTGTGGAGTTGATTTGGCTTGTTTCTGGCAGTCCCGACCGTTTCTGAGACTCGGTTTGGAGGCCCTTTCTGAGATTGGACCGGTTTCTTGTTTGCATAACCTTTTGTGAGGGTCGATAGCGTGAGGTTTTCTTGAGTTGGGGGATTCTCGAATGTTGAGATCCTTTCGGTGATGCAGGTTGCTGGAGTACCCCTTTTTCATGGCCTCGCCATAGGACATGTATAGAGAGGGCTCGATGCATTTGACGCCGTGTTGGCAATCTTGGGTCAGCTTTTTGACACAGTTAGTGGTTGATGCGCATGTCTTATGCTCTGAGAGCATTACTTTTGATGCATTACTGATCTCTTGTGACAGTTTTTGATTGAGATTCTATCAGTTTTTCTGAGGAAACTATGCTGAAATTTTCCCACAATTACCAGTGTTTATCGCCATACTATCTTTAGTTTGCAGCAATGTCATCTAGTGGTGAAAAGGATATTTACAATATCCAAAAATTTGATGGGACAAATTTTGCTATCTGTAAAGAGCAGATTCAAGATGTTCTTCTACAAAAAGGCCAATTGGATCCTATAATGGAGCACCCAGAGGGCGAGTATACAGATGTTGAGTGGGAGAGACTTGATGCTAAGGCCAAATCTACCCTCCCTTTGCATTTGGCCGAATCTGTGTAATTTACTATAGTTGGAGAAAGGACTGCTAGAGATTTATGGGATAAGTTGTGTTCCAGTTATGAGAACAAAAGTGCCACTAATAAGGTTTTCTTGATGAAGACGCTGTTTGACCTTCGTATGAAGAAAGAGGGCACTATTTCTACTCACATTAATGAGTTCAATATCATTTTCACTCAGTTGACCACTCAGGGTTTGGTCTTCGATGAGGAAATCAAATGTATTTTCTTGCTATGCAGTTTACCCTTGTCTTGGGATACGTTATGTACTGCGATTAGCAACTCAGAACCTGGTACCGGTCTAGTGTACAATGACGTCCTTGGGAGTCTGTTTACCGAGGATATTCGTAGGAAATCTCTTGAAGGCAAGACGGATGGTGATGTGTATGTTGCTAGTGATAGACAATGGGTCGCACTTAAAGTCGTGCCAAAATCAAGGAACATGGGGGCTCATGCAGTAAGTGTCGCGGTTCTATGCGTAATGTTGAGTGCTATCACTGCGATAAAAAAGGGCATGTGAAGAAGGATTGCAGGAAATGGCAGCAAAGCAAGAAGGATAAACAATCCGGTGAAACTTCTAAGTCTGATGATTCAAACAAGGGCAAAGCAAAGCTAGAGGAGATCAATGTGCTAGAGTCTTCAAATTCTCCTATTGTAGAGACTCTTCCAGCAGTTGTTATGCCACTTACCTTTGACGTATTGGTCTTCACAACAGATCTACCTGTCGAGGCTCTTGTTACAGAAGATGCGTAGTATGCACAGAATTGGATAGTAGATTCTGGTGCGAGTTTCCATGTGACACCACATAGAGAGTGGTTCTCTACTTATTCTCACTCTTGTGGCAAAGTGATACTTGGTGATTCTTATGAACTAGACATTGAGGGTGTCAGAAACGTCAAATTGCATCTTAGAAATGGCACACACTTTACTTTATGTAATGTCGAACATGTGCCCAAGTTGACTAAAAGCCTGATTTTTGTTGGTCAACTTGATGATTTGGGCTACAACACCACATTTGGCAGGTAATCTTGTTGTACTAAGAGGTCAGAAGCATGGTACCTTGTATTCCATGCATGTTTCAGATGTTGGTCATGATTACATATCTATAGCCCAACTGCCGTCCCTACTGAGTTGTGGCATTGTCGGCTAGGTCATATTAGCCAAAAAGGAATGAGAACTCTGACTCGTTTTGGCTACTTAACTGTCTTGTCTTATGTTGACTTTTTTTGTGAGCATTGTATCTATGGCAAACAAACTAGGTCTGAGCACTTACCATTGGGTCAAAAGTGATCTGAACCTCTAGATTTAGTACATAGTGATGTTTGTGGTCCTATGTCAACCAAATCTCTAGGGGGGGGCAGCTATTTTGTGACATTCATAGATGACTCTACTCAAAAGGTGTGGGCATATCCTTTGAAACATAAGGATCAAGTTCTTCCTGTGTTCCAAAAATTCTGAGCACTTGTTGAGAATCAGTCTGGCAAGAAACTCAAGAGGTTGCGGACTGACTAGGGTGGAGAGTATGTCTCCAAGGAGTTTGACAATTTCTGTGCTAAAAAGGGGATTAAAAGGCAGTTTACTGCACCATACACACCAGCTCAGAATGGAGTTTCTGAGCACATGAATCGTACGATCAGGAAAAAGTCACAGCCATGCTTTCTAGAGCAAATCTCGCACAAGGCTTTTGGACAGAAGACGTCTTGACTGCAGTGCACATTATAAATCGTTCGCCTAGTACGCCATTGCATTATGAGATTCTAGAAGAGTTATGGTCTAAACGTAAGCCCCACTATGACCATCTACGTGTTTTTTGTTGTGAAGCTTATGCTCACGTGCTTAAAAAACTTTGACAGAAATTAGAGCCAAAGTCACACAAATGTATTTTCATTGGATATGGTGCAGATAGAGAGATGGCATATCGTCTCTGGCACCTAGAATCTCATCGAGTCATCTGTAGTTTAGATGTGATCTTCAATGAGTTGAAGATGCATAAACAACCTATCAAAGAAATAGAGATTCGGAGAGTCACTTTTAAGGATGTTGCCTCAAAGACAGTGAAATCAACTCAGTAGGCTATTGATGTACCTTCCACTAGCAATGCTTCACAGGGAGCGAATAGCAATGGTCAAGGAATGAGACGGTCTACTAGAGTCTCTCATCCACCTGTGCATTTTAAGCCAGGTCTTGATTACATCATGTTGACCGATTGCGGTGAGCCAAGCTGCTACCAAGAAGCCATGATGACGGATGATGTGGTGAAGTGGGAGCAGGCTATGGAATCTGAGTATAGATCAATTCTAGCTAATGACACTTGGGACTTGGTAGAACTGCCAAATGATGCGAAAGATTTACCTTGCAAATGGGTTTACAAGAAGAAATTTACCTCAGGTGATCCAAATCCAGAGTACAAGGCTAGACTTGTAGCCAAAGGGTTCAAACAACAAAAGGGAGTCGATTTTGATGAAATCTTCTCACCTGTGGTTAAGATGACAACACTTAGAACCGTACTTGGTCTTATAGCGATTGAGGACATGGAACTTGTCCAAATGGATGTGAAGATAGCATCTCTTCACGGGGATCTCGATGAGGATGTTTACATGCAGCAGCCTGAAGGGTTTGTTCAGGAGAACGCATCTCGTGAGGAGCTAGTATGTAAGCTCAAAAAGGCACTTTATGGCTTAAAGCAGGGTTCAAGGCAGTGGTATCATATATTTGATACATGTATGAGGTCTCAAGGATATAAAAGTAGCAAAGAGGATCACTGCATGTACACAAGAAAGCTAGATGATGGCTCGATGATCATTCTAGTTTTGTATGTTGATAACATGCTAGGAAATCCATTGCGGAGATTGTCAACTTGAAGAAAACACTTAGCAATAATTTTGCAATGAAATATTTGGGGGATGCTACACACTTTCTTGGCATGCGAATCAAAAAAGATCGCAAATGTCGTATTCTTGAGTTATCTCAGGAAACATATATTGAGAAAGTTTTGCAGGGTTTCAATATGCAGGGAGGAAAGCATTGAGTACCCCAATGCAGGAATTCTTGAAACTCAGCGAGGAAGATGCACCCAAATCTATTGATGAGCGAGTTGAAATGGCTAAGGTACCATATTATTCGGCATGGGCAATCTCATGTATGCTATGGTGTCCACAAGACCAGACATTGCTTTTGCAATGGGAGTGGTGAGCCAATATATGGTAAATCCTGGCAGCAAGCATTGGGAAGCAGTGAAGCACATTCTTGGGTACCTCAAAGGTACGGTTGGCAGGTGTTTATGCTTGGGGAACAATGATGCATCCATCGTGGGTTATGCGGATGTAGACTATGCGGGTTGTGTCGAAAATAGGAGATCGACATATGGCTATGTCTTCATATCTGGCTGGAGTAGCAGTATCTTGGAGGTCATGTCTTCAAGGTTGTACGTCGTCTTCCACTACGGAAGCAGAGTACGTTGCATTGTCGGATGCAAGTAAAGAGGTTGTATGGTTATCTCGCTTAGTCAGAGATCTTGGCATTCATGAGACTCCATTGATATATTGTGATAGTCAGAGTGCTCTTGCATTGGCAAGGAATCCTGTGTTTCACTTCAAATCGAAACACATTGAAGTCAGGTATCATCTCATGAAAGATTTCTTGGCCAAAAATCTCATTGATTTGGTCAAGGTACACACCGAAGACAACCCAGCAGATGCTTTGATGAAAGGCTTAGCTTTGGAGCGGTTTACACATTGCAGTGAGTTGATGGGTATAGGTCGAAGCCACTAGATTGCTTCACAGTTGTACATACCAGGTCACTTGGGCTATGTTGGACTTCAAGTGGGAGTTTGTTGGGATTCAAGCCAACTGGCTGGACAACCCACTTACTACTAACCCATCTACTAACTTAACCATTATACACTTATTCTTTAATACAACAAATAAGGAGCTACAAACAACAGGATAACGTTACTGTGCGCTCCACCCAAAGCAAGTCTCTCTCTCTCTCTCTCTCTCTCTCTCTCTCTCTCTCTCTCTCTCTCTCTCTCTCTCTCTCTCTCTCTCTCTCTCTCTCTCTCTCTCTCTCTCTGCACTTGCACTTGCACTCGCACACGCTTCCCACGGCACCTTCACTGGCAAACACTGGACTCCTCTCAATACCTCTACGATAAGGCATGCCCATACGATCAAGCGTCCACTATGTGGGATCCATACCTAGTAGCTTCTCCCACAACATGTCGTCATCTGAAGAGAAGCCACGTACATTTGTTGCAATCTTTCCATCCGCTCAATCATACCTTAAAATCAGACACCCACCATCTCTAGGGGGTACAAAGATGACTAGCAACAAAGTACCAACCTACGAATAACATAAACAATAAGATATTTTGAAATGTGAACACCACAGATACTCATCAACATTAAAACAAAATTCAACATACCCCCTCTACATAGTCCTGAACAGTTGTGCAACTAGATTTTGGCAGCCATATGTACAATATTCTCAACAACTGGAAATGAGCACCCTCTTCCTTCAAAGTGACAATGGACAGATCTTCTACACGACATGTCGCCACAACCATGCCAAAGCAACTCGATTGCGAGAAGGAATGTAGCATCCACAAGCTCGATATCCCACTGGTTCCATAAAGCAACTCCACCCGTGCTAGTTGCATGTGGCTTAGTGTGTATGGGAAAGGCCATGTACATCAAACGTACGCCACCCAATCTCAAGTTGGGGTTCATCTACCCTGTTTTTGCTAGAGAGCCCAAGAATCTACGTAGTGACTGCATAGACCTGCAAAAAATCTTTGTTAGCACTAAAATTGTGGACATAACTAGGAAGGAAAAATAGTGTGGCTTACTTGTCATTGTACAACACATCAAGAATAGCTTTTTTCAAGAAATTGACACTAGCATGCATTGCAAGGTGGCACGGCTCTACATGCATATCTATATGCTCAACATAAGATTAAATATATCTTGCATGCAACGCTAAAGAGAACTACACAACATTAACCATTTTCACATACCTGGAGGGTTTTCTCCGACCCCTTTGGCCATGTTCGATAGGTCCTCTGCAGCCCTACCCTATGTTGGTGAAGATGGAGGTGACTCTTGGGTACCGCCCTACTGGTCTCAGAGTGAAGGAAAGTGTTGGTACACTATGGCTCTCTGAGCACTATCACTGACCTCTACAGAATTCTCCTCAACTACATGCTCGTTCTCACTATCATTGGAGGCCATAGCTCTCTTCCTTCTCTTCCCACGTTGCCGGTCAACCAAGGGGACTTGCGGGACCAATGTGGAGCCAATATTTGGGTCTTTCTCTGAAGCCGGTTTCTTTGTTGTGTTTGGAGAGAGTGCATCCTCTATCACAATGGCTTTCTTCCATGAAGCATTATGATCGACTATTAATTAAGATATAAACGTTATTGTGTCCATCCCATATTGCATGGCAAAGGTAAAATCTACATAGTACGATAGCTATGTAAAGCGCTTCCTCTTTGGGTGGGTATTCCTTATCCGGGTAATCCACCCACCAAGGACACTTTCCCCACACTCTCTTTGGTCGTAAGTCATATATCCACACGCCGGATATAAGCACGTCTCCTCTCTCTCTGACATGCACCATGCATCACTGGGGTGCTCAGGAATGGGGAAGACTAGAGCATCTCTCCACCATCTACAAGATAGAAAATAATATTTTGTGCCACCATGACAAGATTAGTGTAACCTACAAAACATACATAATGTGTCTAGCAAAGATGTCCAACCTATAGAACATGCGTCGTGCCGTGCAAGCAAAGTAGGGTTGTTCTTCGGGATCTTGTGTGGACTTGATCCGTGCACTCTACTTCTTGAAGGCTTTTGTCAAAGTGGTTCCGTCTGTATTTCTGCAATGTGTGTGTGAGTGTGCAACCATGCCTCTCTTCAGCCTTCTCGTGTAGGTCTACAACATGTTGATTCTCACCCTCCATTTTCTTGGCCATCTCAAGCGCTCTCCTGTAGCAAATAATAGGACACAAGTTAGATCACCAACATAATGATTCGAGGACATAATCACTTGATCCACCTTTCCAATTTCCACCAATACACGTGATAGCGAAGCCACTGGATTCATGCCTTCTCCATCAACCCTATTCCATTCTCTTTCAAGGTTGCATCACCATTTGGAGCAAGTCGATTAAGCGGCACTTCCTAGCATAGGAAAAGGGAGTCTTATTTTTCATTGAGACATAATCAAAAGAGAAAGATATCAAAAGACTTACAAACATTTACTTACTCTTGTGGGCTAACGCGTGTCCGTGCAACCTCTGTGGCACTCTAGATGGTGTCATTTTGGTTGTCTTCTAGCCCTAGCCTGTAAATGATATACATTTTTTTTAAAAGTCGTTGCCATTTTTTGGATTTTTAATTGTTGCTATCTCAAGCCCTTTTGACGGCAGCCCTTCAATTTTACTATTGTACATAGCATCAAAATCTTCCTATCATTTGCAAAGGACACAATTAAAATATATATAATAAGAAATCATAATCAAATCACATGCTCATATAGCATTACTTTCAAGCATACGTTCCAAATTGAGCAAGGACAGTCATTGGCAATTTTAGCCACTTTGATTTTTTTGGACCCCTAAAGTTCAAAGCCCTATCTGCTGCCAGCCGTGCTCTTTCTGAAAATTTTTGCAAGAGTGAAGTTGGGTCCGCCAAACCCAGATTTCTCATCATGAATATATCATGTGTAGTGGTGTGAGGAAATGAAACCCTTGTGGCTCTGTTTAACACTCGGATGTAATACACATTGTCAAAACCAATAAGATGCATTTACATTCGCAAGAAACAGTTGGATTTACCTTTTTATCATTCCCAAAACTAATATAAACTCCGTTGTCTCATGGGGTTGAAAATCCACAAGCGCGCAATCCACCTGTGGTGCCTCCTCAATGGGGATTTCGGTCTTGTGCATCCACTGCATCCATGTCTCCAATCTGTGATTTCCATCCCAAACCACAAAGTACCTCTCGGCCATGTGACTAAGCTCGGGGATTAGACGAAGCTCCTCGTCCAAGTCATATGACATCGCAACATCTCTTGAAGTGTGACCACAACGAGAGAATTGCTTATGATCATCCCCAAGAATCTGCTCACTTACAATAAATCTTGCCATGGTTGGTTGGTAGCTGTTATTTGCAATGGAGAGTTGCAAATTCACCACATGGTCACCATGTGTGCGGATGGCGGGGTTCGAAAGAAGTCTACATAGAGGTAAGCACAGAAGTTTGCCATCATAGGGAGCTCTATGAGAATTCACTCAATCCAAAGAAGTATGCTTGTCGATCGCATTTCCAACCGTTTCATTTCCTATGTCTTTTGTTGTGGTAGCAGTTTCCACACAATGGCTCAATTCTCCACTTGATTGCGTTGTTCCATCCACACCGGTTATGACGGACACAATCCAATCTAGAGAGCTTACTGTTAAGTATGGAGCATGATTTACCCTTGTAATTTTTTGTGGTAAAAGAGCACATTTGTAAGGCCCCCATTATGAGGAGAAGCCATCGTGCGTGAAGGAAAATCACTCACCGGAAACCAAAATTTTCACGGACAAGAATCAGGGGCAACTTTAAAGGCCTCGGGGGCGGAGGCCCCCGAGACTTTTTTTTTTCGCCGGAATATTCTTTTTCGCTGGAATATTATGGCTGGACGGCGGCCGGAAAGTGGTCAGAAAACAACCGATCGGTTGGCCGGTGGCCGGTAGTCAATGGCCGATGGCCAGTGGTCGGAAGTCAATGGCCGGTGGCCGGTGGCCGAATTCAAAAGAGGACTTGTCTTCTCAAGGGCGGCCACACATGGGCGGATTGCAAGGTCCGATTTGGACTTATTCGCACAAGGGCGGCTACACATGGCTGTCTCTCATAAGAGAGGGCAGCCCTTTTGACCTATAAAAGGAGGCCATTTCTACACACATTTCATAGTGTGAAGTTGATGCAACAAGGTGAGTGTGAGGTGGTGAGAGTGAAGCAAGGCGGGAGCTCCATTAAGGGTATAATCCCTTTGTAAACTACTTCTTGTTTTGAAGTACTAAAGCCATTGAGTGGATGCTTTCCCGTGGACGTAGCCCACATTGGGTGAACCACGTATATCGTGTGTACTCTCTCTCTCTCTCTCTCTCTCTCTCTCTCTCTCTCTCTCTCTCTCTCTCTCTCTCTCTCTCTCTCTCTCTCTCTCTCTCTCTACTCTATAATCTCGTGTATATAAATCTGTCTCTCTCCATTAAGTAATCTACTCAATTATCTATTTGGCTACGTCTTATTTCCTAACAACTGGTATCAGAGCAAGGTTTGCTCGTAGCTAAATTATCTCAAGGAAAGGATTCCTTGAATTGAGTGGGAGTTATGGCAGAGGAAGGGAAGCTCAAGATTGAGAAGTTCAACGGCAAAAACTACCAACATTGGAAGATGCAGATTGCAACAATGGCAGATGAAGCATGGATTGTCCTTGATCGAAAGGCACTGGGAACAATCCGGTTAAGCTTGGCGTCAACGGTGGCCTTCAATGTTTCGGAGATGAAGACCACAGAGGACTTGATGAAGTCACTTGACGACTTCTACGAGAAACCATCGGCATCCAATAAGGTATTTCTTATGAAGCGCTTGTTCAATCTAAAGATGGTAGAGAATGGTTCAGTTGCAGAACACCTAAATGAATTTAACACAAACATAAGTCAACTTCGATCAGTGAAAATCAATTTCGATGACGAAGTGCGAGATCTCCTTATGCTATCATCTCTACCGGATAGTTGGGACAGCCTTGTGATGGCTGTAAGTAATTCTATCTCTGGCACAAATACTCTTAAGTTTGATGATGTTGTGGGTGTTCTCCTAAGCAAGGAAATACGAAGGAGAATCACAGGAGAATCATCAAGTGTTGCACTATCAATGGAAACAAGAGGAAGGCTTAAGGAGAGGTTCAAGAACCAAAAGGGTCGTGATCGCTCAAGGCGGAGCAAGTCACGCACAAAGTCAGTTCTTGAATGTTGGAACTGCGGCAAGAAGGGCCACGTCAAGAAGGATTGCTGGTCCAAGAAGAAGAAGGAGACAGAGTCTCAAGACAACAAGCCAACATCGGAGGCCAATGTGGCAGGTAAAGTAGAGCAAGATGCTCTAATTCTCTCATTAGACAATGTGTCTAATTCCTGGATAGTAGATTCCTGGGCTTCATTCCATGCGACACCACACAAGCAACATTTCCAAAACTACACCAAAGGTAATTTTGGGTATGTATACTTGGGAGATGATAAAGCTTGTGAGATTGTCGGCAAAGGTACAGTTTCTATCAAAACTGCTAACGGAAATGAATGGAATCTTAAAGATGTTAGGCATTTTCCTTCTCTTCGCAAAAATTTGATCTCTACAGGACAATTGGACAATGAAGGTCACAACATTGCATTCGGAAACAAACGGTGGAAGATCTCAAAGGGATCTTTGGTGGTTGCCAAGGGTGAAAAAGTCGGTACACTTTACTTGTGTACTGTTAGCATGCAACCTTCAGCTTGTGCAGCAACTACAGAAGTTGACAGTGCGGTGTGGCACTACCGACTTGGGCATATGAGTGCCAAAGGAATGCAAATCCTTCAAACAAAGAAGCTTCTACCAGGTTTGAAAGAAGTAGACTTAGAGTTCTGTGAAGATTGTGTTTATGGTAAACAAAAGAGGGTAAAATTTCAAAAATCAGGAAATGAAAGAAAAAATAAAAAACTTGAGTTGGTTCATTCTGATGTTTGGGGTCCTGCAAGTACACCATCACTTGGTGGCTCATTGTACTATGTAACATTCATAGACAATGCGATTAGAAAAACATGGGTTTATGTCATGAAGAATAAATCCGATGTATTTTCCATATTTCAAAGGTGGAAAGCCTTTGTGGAAAATGAAACAAGTACCAAGGATAAATGCCTCAGATCCGACAATGGAGGCAAATATTGCAGCCAAGCTTTTGAAAGCTTTTGTGCTAGCAATGGAATTCGGAGGCAAAGGACAACCCCAAGGACACCTCAACAAAATGGGATTTCGGAAAGGATGAACAGGACAATCATGGAACGAGCACGAAGCATGCGGCTACATGCAGGCCTACCGCTTGAGCTTTGGGCGGAAGCTGTAAGTACGTCTGTGTACTTAATCAATCGATCACCCTCAACGGCATTGGATGGGGGAGTTCCAGAAGAGGCATGGACAGGTAAACCGGTGAATTATGCATTTCTCAAAGTGTTTGGGTGTGAGGCTTTCATGCACATAGATAGAAGCCTAAGATCAAAGCTAGATGCAAAGTCCAAGAAGTGTTTCTTCATTGGCTATGGAGAAGGAGACTTTGGGTATCGCCTATGGAATCCTGAAGATGGTAAAATCTTAAGGAGTAGGGATGTAAATTTTAACGAACAAAATATGTACAAAGATTACTTGTAAAGAAAACAAACAAAAGAAATAGGTGATGAGTACATGGAGCTTGAGGACGGTGAAGACTCAAGGACTGCAAACGGTGACAATGTGCAACAACGTCAACCAAATGAGGAGCCTCAACCTATTCCCCGAAGATCTACAAGAGCAAGTAGACCTCCAGAAAGGTTTGTTCCTTCCTTCAACCATCTCTTGATCTCAGATTCTGGAGAGCCGGAATCATACGAAGAAGCTATGCAACATGAATCCAAAGAACAATGGACGAAGAGCATGCAAGTGGAGATGGACTCACTACATCTCAACCAAACATGGGAGTTGGTTGAGTTGCCTAAAGGTAAGCGGGCACTTCAAAACAAATGGGTGTACAAGCTGAAGGAAGAAGAAGGTGGGAAGAAAAGGTACAAGTCTAGGCTTGTGGTAAAAGGTTTTTCTCAAAAGGAAGGTATTGACTTCAATGAAATATTTTCTCCTGTTGTAAAAATGAACTCAATTAGGCTTGGCTGCTCATAATCTAAATCTCGAGCAAATGGATGTAAATACGGCATTTCCTCACGGTGACTTAGAGGAGGAAATCTACATGCTTCAACCAAAGGGGTATGAAGTAAAAGGTAAGGAGAAAATGGTTTGCAGATTAAAGAAGAGCTTGTATGGTTTAAAGCAAGCATCAAGACAATGGTACTTGAAGTTTGATCGATGGATGTTGGATCATGGATTCACAAGATGCAACTTGGATCACTGCGTCTACACAAAGAATTTGGGAGATGGGAAATTCATCATCCTAATGTTGTATGTTGATGACATAATGATTGCAAGTGCTAACATGCAAGACATCAAAGACCTAAAAGAGGAGCTGTCCAAATCTTTTTCAATGAAAGATTTATGTGCCGCAAAAGGATACTTGGTATGAAAATATCACGGGACAGGACGAAGAAGACAATAAAGCTATCTCAAGAAGATTACATCAAGAAGGTACTAGAAAGGTTTGCAATGCAAAATGCAAAACCAGTTTCTACACCTTTGGCTGGTCATTTTAAACTAACGAAGGATATGTGTCCGAAGACACAAGAGGAGATAGCCTATATGTCTAAAGTTCCATATGCTGCAGCGGTAGGTTCTCTAATGTATGCTATGGTCTGGACAAGGCGAGACATTGCACATGCAGTGGGAGTTGTGAGTAGGTTCATGGACAGCCCAGGTAAAGAGCATTGGCAAGCTGTGAAGTGGATACTTAGGTATCTAAAAGGGACAACAACAAATGCTTTGTATTTTGGAGGAACTGATATTTTTCTAGAAGGGTATGCTGATGCAGATATGTGAGGTGACAAAGATACTCGAAGGAGCACTATTGGCTATGTGTTCACGGTTGGAGGCACAGCAGTAAGCTGGGCTTCAAAGCTGCAGAAAGTGGTTTCACTTTCTACCACGGAAGCAGAGTATGTAGCAATGACGGAGGCAAGCAAAGAAATTCTGTGGCTTCACAGATTCTTAGAAGAGCTTGGATTCAAACAAGACAATTGTGTCTTGTACAGTGATAGCCAAAGTGCTATCCATCTTGCGAAGAACTCAGCCTTTCATTCAAGGACAAAGCACATTGAGGTGAGATATCACTTCATACGCACTCTTTTGGAAGAGGGACAACTAAAGCTAGGAAAGGTGCATACAAGTGAAAATCCTGTAGACATGTTTACAAAGGTGGTCAACAAGGAGAAGTTGAGCTTTTGCTCATCTTCAATCGGCATTCAAGGATAAGAAGCCAGAATGGAAAGTAGTCACAGGTTTGGTTTGGAGATCAGTCTCCAAGTGGGAGATTGTTAAGTATGGAGCCTAATTTACCCTTGTAATTTTATGTGGTAAAAGCGCACATTTGTAAGGCCCCCATTATGAGGAGAAGCCATCATGCGTGAAGGAAAATCACTCACCGGAAACCAAAATTTTCACGGACAAGAATTAGGGGCAACTTTCACCGGAATATTATGGCCGGCCGGCGGCCGAAAAGTGGTCGGAAAACAACTGGTCGGTTGGCTGGTGGCTGGTAGTCAATGGCCGATGGCCGGTGGCCGGTAGTCAATGGCCGGTGGCCGGTGGTCGGAAGTCAATGGCTGGTGGCTGAATTCAAAAGAGGACTTGTCTTCTCAAGGGCGGCCACACATGGGCGGATTGCAGGGTCCGATTTGGACTTATTCGCACAAGGGCGGCTACACATGGCTGTCTCTCATAAGAGAGGGAAGCCCTTTTGGCCTATAAAAGGAGGCCATTTCTACACACATTTCATAGTGTGAAGTTGATGCAACAAGGTGAGTGTGAGGTGGTGAGAGTGAAGCAAGGCAGGAGCTCCATTAAGGGTATAATCCCTTTGTAAACTACTTCTTGTTTTGAAGTACTAAAGCCATTGAGTGACTGCTTTCCCGTGGACGTAGCCCACATTGGGTGAACCACGTATATCGTGTGTACTCTCTCTCTCTCTCTCTACTCTATAATCTCGTGTATATAAATCTGTCTCTCTCCATTAAGTAATCTACTCAATTATCTATTTAGCTACGTCTTATTTCCTAACACTTACAACTTGAGATTGTTTTCTCTCTTGAGTGCATCGCGGAGAGACTTCTTGCGATATAGTAGCAAACTTCATCCATGACACCATTGTTTTTTGATTGATTTCTTTTCCTCATAGTTTAGCTAAATAAATAGAGAGAAATAGAGAAAGTTATGGCTTACGAGAAATAGAGAAAATTATGGCTTACAAAAAATTGAGAACTTGAAAGAGGAAAAGAGATGAAAAGTTAAGAGCTCGAGAGAAAAAAAGTAAGATCAAGTGAGCTTGAGAGAGAAATGAGTTTAAAATAGAGAAGTAGAGATGGAGAGAAATAGAGAAAGTTATGGTTTTTGAGAACTTGAAATAGGAAGAGATGAAAAGCTAAGAGCTTGAGTGAAAACTTGACAGTGGAATGAATCTAAGATAGAGAAAAAAAGATGAACTCAATAGAGAACGATATGAAAAAGAACTCTTTGAATCTCTTTATAAAGTTTTCAAATAAAACATATATTTTTTTAAAAATATATATATATAATAATACGTGTGTGTGTGTGTGTGTGTGTGTGTGCGCGTGCGCGTGCCATGTGTGTGTGGTGGATACACGGATATGTGTGTGTGTGGCATGTGGCCCTGCCTGGGTGTTTGTATATGTTTGTGTATCTGACACATCACACACACACACACATACACCCCGCACAAGTGTGTGTGTGTGTCTCGCGTGTGTGTGTGTGTGTATGTGACACAACACACACACGTGTGTGTGTGTATGTGTGTGTGTCGAGTGTGTGTGTGTGTGGAGGAGAGGAGGGGGGTGGCATGTGTGGGCCACACGATGGCGTGTGGCCCCGCGTGGCTCCATGGCACTTGGCGCATGTGGACATGGTCCCCATGTGCCAAGGGCCTATTGGGTGGCATGTGGGCCAAGGGCCACGTGTCATCCAACAGCCAGGTGGTAGACCACATGGCCACAGGACGGCCACCTAGGCCGCCTCGTGGCCATGTGACATGCCACGATGGCCGCCATGCTGCCACATCGACGACACATGGCCAAGTGCTATGTCACGTGTACTGTCGTTGCACGGCGATACACGTGGCGCAACATGTGGCCCCAAAATTGCCACGCTGCCATGTCGACGATGTGGCGGCCAAGTGGCATGCCATGTGTACTGCTGTTGAGCGGCGGTACACGTAGTGCAACACGTGGCATGCCACCTGGCCGCCGCGTCGTTGATGTGGCAGCGCGGCAGCCACCGTGGCATGCCACATGTATCGTCGGCGGCTGACGATGGTTCACATGGCATGCTATGTGGCCACGAGGCGGCCTGCGTGGCCGACCTATGGCCACGTGGTCTACCATTGGGTCCTTGGCACATGGAAAAGGGGCCACGCGGGGCCACACACCACCACGTGGTAGCATGTGGTCCATGCATGCTGCCCCCCCCCCCCCTCCCACACACACCACTCTGTGTGTGTGTGTGTGTGTGTGTGTGTGTGTGTGTGCGCGCGCGCACGTGTGCGCTTGCCACACACACACATAGTTCCCTTCTTCAAACACACACACACACATATTCGCGTGCGCACACACACACGTGCAAAAATATCAAACAAGTTTTATATATTTTTAATGAATATTTTTTAAATTATATATTTTTAATTTTTTGTTTTAAGATAAATTTGTTAAAATATTAAAATATTATTAAATTTATAATGATTATATTATTAAACGTGAATATATAAACAATTTGTTAGTTGCTATAATGAGATCTTATGCTTAATTACTTGTTTAGCTTATTATTATGGCTTGTTCTTTATTGTTTCTTGATAAAGAGCTTTTTAATTCTTTTTACAATGGTAAACTTATATTATCTAAATCATTTCTTCTAGAAATAATTTATCCAATGCAATTTACAACTTTAGATGCAGTGATCAAAGTTGGTGATATTGAGATGACTTTGCTTCTTGAAAGGAAGCTCAACAATTTGGGTGAAATCATCTATGTACTGGATGAACAGCTTTCACGTAAATATAAAGTCAACGTGTCCCATCAAGCACACTATGCAGGCTCACCTAGCATGACTCCCATTGCCATTGTGGATAGTCTGCCAGAGGTGCACTTCGCTCAAAAGGAGATAGTAGATCTTTGCACCCCGCCTCAAGTTTTGCTTCCAAATAGCTTCAAAAGGAGTACAAGACAAAAACTTCTGCAAGCCAAAAAGACGGGTACATTGACAAAGCTTTTAATGCAAAAGTGGAACAAGTTACAGAGATTCAAAGGGCTTACAATGGTGATCTTGTTTTAGAATTTCCACCTACCATGGGGAGGTTGCACCATATGGATGCAATGGAGCATAAGTATGATCCTCATTTGTGGTCGAAGCCACAAACGTCCAATATAGTTTTCCCGGGTGTAGTACATCTTAGTCATTGCTTAGGATCTCTAAAGTTCATGAATGAACAATGTCACGGTGCCCGCTTGGTTAATCATTATATTCCCAATACAAGTCATTTCAACGGGTACATACAAAAGGCACCTGCACCCATACAATATTGTAAGATTGGAGATAAGAGCCTTACATGCCACTTTGTACTGCAACATGTGATTGTGTAGTATACTATGTCATGCCATCAGATGAGATGGCCACCAGAGCCATGATTCATCGTGGCACACATAGACACGATGTGCGCAGTGGCACATTCAAAACACTAATGGACAACACCAAGGTGATGGTGCAAAGGATTTTGACCGTTGATCCACATGCAAGAGCCAAGCAGGTTCAAATGTGTTTGGCAAAAGAGATTATAAGTACAACACTTCTTCGCAGCAACACCAGCGAGGGAATTTTAGGTGAGAAACAACTATTTGCAATTGTAGAGGATTTGGGACCATCGGTGCAAGATAATTGGTATGTGTATTTCTTAGATTCTTATTTCAATGCAAAACTCTATGCTAAGTTACTTTTGCTCTGAACACTATAAATGTTGCTAGGTTTTGAAGGTCGATATCTAGTTTACGAAGAGGAGGTGACAAAGAATCTTTTGGCATTGATGTACTCTTAAAGCTGAAGGGAGACTGCACATATGACTTTTTCCATGGAAGCGCGTTTCCTGGTCAAGGTATGGAGGGAGAGAAATGTTATGTCTTCAAAATGTCCACATTTGGTCCAGAATCCGGTGTGGACCTGGTGAACTGAATGAGACAAGAAGAGGATGGTGATCTTCGATGCGCGTGGATCCAATTTGATCAAACTAGACACGTGAACGATTGGTGATTGTGGCATGTCATGTCTATGATCCAAGGTACTTGGTGCACCTTGACAGAAATGCGGGTTGCCTTTAACTCCCTCTCTAACAATTTGGTTACAGCATGCAGGACCTTCTAATTATTGCAACTTGTGAAATGAAAGAGGAAGACATGGAAACGTGATGTCTGTTTTCGGAGTGCCTCGATGATGTAATGCTATCATGTGGGTGTGAAAGAGCTAATTTCTTTGTCTTCATGGCGGACAATGCTCAAGCAAATTGGAATGCAATTCGAAATATTTTCAATGGTGGCGACAAGACTAATACAATGACTTGTCAAGAGCATTCTTGTCTTTTCCATTGGAAGAAAATATTGAATCAACACACAACGAAGCATGTGGTGCAAGCTTCTCAACACATACACAAAGAAATGTGTGAGAAGTGGAGGCAAGCACCAACAAAAGAGGCTATAGCAGCAAAGGCTCGTTTGATACGCCAATGGTGGTGTAACGGTCATTGCATAGACCATAGCATTCCATACATGGATTCATGGCTTAGTTGGTGGAAAATTTGTATTGCACATTGGGGTGGCATTATGACGTGCGCAGAAAGAAGCTCTGATGGACCAAACACTCCATGCACAAACCTCGCCGAGGTAGCTGGCTAGCAGGGAAGGGTTTTTGTAAACGCATTTCATTATATGATGCATGTACAACTAACCTAGCAAATTCCATCTTACAGAGCACAAAGGCCATTTCATACAGCCATGAAAAACACATTGGGTAGTGTCCATCTATACAGAAGCTTGCAAAGCACCATGAAAAACATCTGAGTCAAGTAATAAGAGCAGTGAACAAGGCTACCAAGGGCACTCCAATGTATAAAGAACTGACAGGAGATAAGGACACATCAAGGCAAAAACGCAAGCCAAATGACGTTATCAATGTGGAAGATGATGCATCGCATAGGCCTGAGTACAACTCGGCCACCAAAGATAGCAAGAAGTGTGGAAGACTCAGGCAAATGTAGACCATACGACGAACTCCACAAGGTAGTAGAGTCACATGTAGTGGCACGCCAAGAGGAGGACGAATGTGTGGAAGCAGTATTGCAGATTCAAGCCTTGGTATACCGGCCCCATCTTTTGAAGGATATCAAAAGCATCCGAATGATGTGGTGTGCCAGTGGTTTTGGTTTCGTCCGGATCATCTCTTGCATTGCCACATAGTAGACTAGAACATTGAGCTACAGCCTCAGCATCCACCACACATTTGGCAGTGCATGTGGGCACCAATCTATCTGAGGATGAGGTGCAAATATTTCATGAAGGGGGGTATCAAGTGGAGGTTAGGAAAGAAGGAATCTCTACTGTAACGCCGGTTGTTCCTGCACAAAATATAACCACTTCTCCTTTCAAGTCAAAAGATACATCCACTCCTCAAGGCAGTGCACTTAGCCACAGTGCGAGATGGTGTGCGTGTACGGTATTGGACTTCCATTTTTGAGGACGCTGCTCGCAAGATCATTCTAGCGCTAGTGCTAAGAGCTAAGGTCGTAGAAGAGATATGTGGGGAAGATGGTGTTCATAAGGTCTTCAAAGTAGAGTCCAAAAGTGAAGATGTTCATGTCGGGTTGTACAATATTTGTATTTGCAACCAACCATCGTGCACATGTCCAGACTTCATGGAATGGGTGACAAAGAAAAAACCATTATTTTCATGTAAACATTTGTATTTTACTTATCTGTGTGTGCTAGGGTTAAGCCAAAATGAGAACATGTTTATCCATCAATCAATTTTGGCAGATACTTATATATTCAGGGCACTGAGCCGAGGCAGGACCTATCCAGGCATGGATACATAGCATTTTCCGTTTTGAATTTTCTGTATGTTAGTTCACAAAATGGACAATACTACCAGGTTCTAATTTTATCTTATGGTGGCCACATTTTGATGCATTGTTTTGCAATTCTTTTCAAACAATTCTCAAATTTGGAAGGTGGTTGTTTATGTGTCACATCGTGAATAAAACAATAATTTAATATTCCCACAATTGCTATAAATTGGTATTGCTTGTATTATTTTTGTGAAATCGTTCACTAGCTACCGTAGCGCACTTTTCTTTCTTTTCACGATGATCAATGATCTTGAGAATAGAATCAAGTCTGCGTGGGATACCATGGAAGCCATTCCCAATGTAGAGGCATTGTATGGAACCGAATGGTTTAAGGAGGCTTTGAAGGAAACAATCAATGTGTATCGCCTCTATCATTGCCGCACAGTCCTCAATATGTGGTCCTTTCTCAGCTTGAACGAGAAGGGACAATTTGCTTTCTCTTGTTGGAAGAAGATTGGGCTCATCACAGAGGAGGATGAGGAGCAAATGACGCAGCAGCTAGGGAACGTGGTGAATCTTCTTTTGCCACTTGAGGGTAGCATTACTTCAACTCCCGGGCCTTCCAGAAGATGAACGCTTCTTGCCTATGTAATGCAAGTGCAATAAAATGTAGCCTTTCTATGATTAATGGATGTTCTTCTTTCAAGTACCCTTGTCTCTATTGTTTTTGAACCAATTTGAAAGGTGGCATATCTTTGTCTATGTCTCAACCTCCCTATTACCTCATTTCCTATCTCTACCCTCTCTCCCTCTCTCTCTCTCTCTCTCAGAGATAGAGAGAAGAAAAAGAAGAAGCAGTGGTGACTAGCAAAATTGCATGAGAGAGATAGACAAGGAGGAAGAGAGAATCTTTTTAGGAATCTGCTCGCCTGATTCCTAAAAAGCGCTCACCAAAAATTGCTCGCCTATAAATATCTCCCCAAGGAAGGGACTCAAGGGCATTAGTCTCTATTGATTTCTTCAAGGTTACATGATATGTTGGTCTATTCCCAAAGGAAACCTATTTAGGGTGGATTCACACGAGCGAGGGTTCTATCCTTGTTGTGTGTCAACAATTTTGTAGCGGAGCTGTAAACACAACCAGCAATGTGCAACGTTGTTTGAAGAGGGTGGGGGTAGAACAGGTAGAACATGACATTTCTCAACTCTGCCAATTTTGGCGGAGTTGAGTTTTGAGAGCAGAGTTGGCTGACGTGTGCAGGCGAGGGTGCAACGCTGGCTGTGCAAACTCGCCGTTATTCCCTCCATGATATACGAGTCCATTCCAAAAGGATTCCTCTATGCAATTTCAAAAGGAATCTTTCAAATTGAAGCAAAGAGATTGAAGCCCATTTCTGCATTATGTCCGCTTGTGCAGCCCCATCATGAGCAAACCCCCCACCCAAATCCTTGGTTGCTTCGTCTAAACCTCCCACAAATATCATCAACGACTATAGCCAACACACAAATGCGTCCTTGTTTTGCTCCTTCATCTGTTGCACTTGATTAATGTTGCAATTGGCATGAGAGGTCCGTCCCAATTGGCAGCACCCAAGCGAAGCGACCACACAAAGGCATCTTTGTTATGTTGCTTCTTTTGCTAAACTAGATTAACACTATAGTTGGTAGCACGCGAGCGAATCTTAGAAAAAGACAATCTGTCTCTCGCCTTCTCCTTATTTGTAGCAGAGGGAAAGGATCGACCTTTCTCTCCGTGCAGATCTTGACACACAACATCTCTCTCTCTCTCTCTCTCTCTCTCTCTCTCTCTCTCTCTCTCTCTGCATTGGCCTTTTGCTTTAGCTTTCAAAGGGTATTTCTTGAGATACCCTCTAATGAAGCACCTCAACCAAAATTGAATAAACCTAGAGCTATTTGCTACTTGTTCAATTATGATGTTCCATTAATTAGTCACGCATATCCCCCTCCCCCCATTTTCCAAAGAAAAAGCTCACCCTATTCACCCTTGTCATGCAGCACTATGCTCATAGTGTCCCTCCTCCTGCCTTGCAACATTGTGCTTCCATTTGCTTCCTCCCTTGTTGTACTTCACTTGCCCCGCTTGGCCTTCAATGTTGCACCCGCTTGCTCCCTTTTTCTCCCTCCATGCTCTGCTCCCTTTGCCTCCCCTTGGCCTTCGATGCCACATCTATTGCTACCTCCTCTACTATACTGTGCAACAATGATGAATTGCCGCATCTATCCTCTCGCCTTTGTGGCTCTCTATTGGTGCAACATATATTGATTGCACCCTTTCAATACATTGCTTCAATGCTTCATCTATGTTGATTCCTAGAATTATTGGCGGGAGAGAGAGAGAGAGAGAGATAAATATCTCCCTCAACCCCCAAGGCACAATCTAACTATTGAGGTATCTTTCAAGATATCCCCATAAACCAACAAATCAAAATCTTTCAAGATACACCCATAAATCACCAAATCATAATCTTTTGCCTTTTATCTGTGTGCTCATATGCCACGTGCCATCCCTTTTCGTCTTTAAACGCAAACTTCAAAAGCATCTACAAAGATACTAAAATCATAGGCAATACACAAACATCCCTTGCATTTCTTTAACACAAAGATCCCTTCAATGGATTCACACAATTGTGCATCCCAAAAACTCACATGAGCGTGCCTTAGAGATGTCAATCATGTTCTGGCAAGCCCGCTTTCTAAAACAATAAAAAAGTGATAAGATCATTATGTTGAGTTTAACTAGAATTATATAAGGTGAAGCATTGTTCGGAAATGTCTCTTTTATTAAGCAATCGAGTTTTCTCCTCATAAAGAAGCAACCCAGAAATACTAATAAAAGTTTTGAAATTTTCAAGGTTTTTGAACCAAGTTCTCACATATTTCACTGGTTTTTCTTCCTTTACCATGGTTTTCTCATACACACACACATATATCCTCTAATGAGTTCTTTTTATTGTGTGTGTGTGTGTAGAGAATTTACTAGATTTATGTAAGGTGAAGCTTCACTTTAGCATTCTAAAAGAATAGAATGCAAGAGAAGTGAAGTCGTGTGAGGATGTGGAACGAAAGGTGAAATAAAAAGATCCATTTAATATATTAAAATCTAAATAATATTTACAATAAGTTTCAATCAATTATCACTGAAAACATTGAAAGTATGACTAACTCAACTCTTTTTTAAGCCTTCTTTTAGAAAGCCGAAAAACATTCCTGAATCCTCCCTCTGTTGTCCCATCCGCTTTCCGGATGTAGGGGCTGCCATTCAAGCCACCACAACCTCGAACACGACCTGTCACAAGGTTTTGCCTTGTTTAGAAAAAATCCACGCCCTCCATGCACCATTTCCCTCAAGGGGATTTGGTGAGATTCTCACTAATGAACCCACTTAGACCTATGGAAACGTCTTTATGCTCACGATGGTAGAATAGACAAACACGAGTGAATGGGAATCTTTCAAGGGACATTTCATAAAAACACGCATGAACGTCACGACTCACATGTGAAAGATACAACTTAACATACAAAAGGCCAAAAAAGTTGTCAAGTGTATTCCATTGAAAACTTAGTCAAGAAGGACACGAAGAAGATGAAGTACGTTATTTGAACGAAGGTACACTAGCCTAGCCTCGTCTATGTTGAATGTTCATTGTTGAATAAAGTGAGGCGCATGCTTGATGGTGTACAAATCGTTACATATCGAAAAACCATTCATACAAAAAGATGCAGACAAAATCATGGCCTTTATGGCAACATCCTTGCACTTTGGAGTGTTTTTGCACCCTTATTATCCATGGTACCTCACATTCCTTACTAGTATTCCTTCAGTTGAGTTTGCCATGAGGAAATTTTAGAAATTAGGGGTATTTTTTGGGTTTTTACCCTATTTTTCTCTATTTTGGGGCAAAATTTCTCCTTTTTCTCTTGCCTTCAACTAGCATTTTTGAAATTGAAAACGGCACGATATTAAGTTGAGACACATTTTTCTTGAACATTGACCGGGGCTCTCCCAAAAAAAAACTTGGAAAACCTACCTATGAGAAATTTTACACTTAATTTGAGCATATTTCAAGGTCTTTACACTAACTATCTCTAAACTTTGAAGATTTACTCGCCTTCCAATTTAAAATTTAGGGTAAATCTCAAAATATGTAGGTAAGATTACACCAAACCTCCGAGGCCTCTTTGTGCTAAATACAATCCACACACAAATTATGATATTTGGGAAAAAAAAAAGATTACACCAAACCTAGTTTTTCTGAGCACTGGTTACCACCCATACGCTTTTCTAAAGTTTTTTTTTTCCATAAAGGGCGCGAGAGTTTTATATTAAGTAGAGAACAAAATTACATTGCAGAGCTTTACAAACTGTTACTTTCCATATCCTTTGATCCGATGGTACCGATTTACATTCTGAGGCAATTACAAAAATGTCTAGGGGGATCATCAAAAGATTCTATTCTGCTTACATAACATTTAAGCTGTCAGGTTTTCTAGAAGGTCCTGCATGCGGGCGACTAGCCGTATCCCATTGCTATGTAATCTTTGTAGCCTTTCAACATCCATTCTTCATTCGTCTAGCATCCTCTACAGGTGTGTGTAGGATCTGTCAAGGAGGACCTCTTGTTGCTTGTTGATGTTGGCGCTATTGCAGTAGCTCATACAGTCGGTAAGCACTTTGTAGCTTGCTTCATACACTCTACATTGGTCAAGCTTTAGCTGGTTAACCTGCAGGGAAAAGCAGTGAAAAAGTTCTCTCAGACTTTAAGTCTGGTAAGCCCTGTTAAACAACCTGTCATTTCGGTCAGACCAAATGATCTAGAAGAACTCCCCTCTTATCCTATTCCAAAAAAACTGACATTAAAGATACTGAGTCCCCTAAAAGAAGTTGCTTCCAACTTAGTGTCAGTCCTAGCCCTTCATTTAGAGGAGACAAAATCTCTATGCTTTTAGGACAGTTAATGAAAAGGTAGGGGATATCCTCTTCGACCTAAGCCAACGATCTTCATTCTATGGCTTGTCCAGACTGCTTTGTGCATAATTAACCAGAGTAAGATGGAATGCTTTGCTGGGATACCCCTATTCCATATGGCCTGGAATTTGAATGTCCATTGACTACAGTTAAGTGAAACTTTCCATTTCCTATTAAGTGAAGTGTGCAGAGGTTCCTTTAAGTTTGGGGTCAGAGTGGGAGGGTTGGGCAATGCACTACCATTTGACCAATAAAACGCCTTGGAGGAGGGGTCGATTTCACTTGAGAGGGTCCATTCTACTTCCTTTGGGAAGAGCACCTTCCGTCTTTCTATTAGTGCTATTTCCCAGGGTTGTAGGTTGTAACGACTTGTGAGCTCGGTAAGGGAGAGCCACCTGTGCTCGAGCTTGTGCCACAGGTTTTTCCAGGTTGAGATGCCTTTATTGTGGATGCGTTTGGCTGTCCTAATCTGAGCCTGACTGAGGGGATAGGAGGCATTTCCCACCATAAAGATTCATGGGTTCTTAGATGGAGGCAGTTCTTGGACTCCCAGTTTACTCTTAAGTGCTCTTTATATCTATTCCAAGCTCCCCACAGCGATCTGAGTACGGGGGAGCCACTGGGAGTTATCTCCACAGGGCCAAAGAAGATGGAGATCCATGGTAGTGGGAGCATCCCCTTGATTCCTTTAACTGTAAACTTGCTGATATTTCTGAATAGTATTGCCCATTCCTCTTCAGGATTGTCTAATGCCCTGAGGATGAGTTTGACTGCCAGCTTGTCAGCCCATTTACTGAAGTTAGGGAGTCCAAGTCCTCCTTGAGTCTTGGGTAGGCAGTAAACTTCCCAACTGACCTTTGCTAGGCCTTTTCTCATTGGGTCCCGTGACCAAAGGAAATTTCTACATGCTCGGGTTATTTCCTTTAGGTGTGAGTCCAGGGGTCTCCAGCAGGAGAGAAAAAATAACACGTAGCATGAGATAAAATTCTTAATGACCAGTGCTCTTCCTGCGATGCTGGCTTGGAACCCATTCCATTGATTTAATTTGGAGGAGAAGCGATCCAGGACCCATTGCCACCTTTGGGCCATGGAGATCCTAAAGCAAAAAGGAATACCTAAAAGTGTGAAGATGACCCCATCTTGTAGGATTGTGCAGCCTTGATTTGTGATCCATCTAGGGAGTGGAGAGAGGGAAGCCCTGATTCCAGTTTTAGCATGATTGATCCGAGAACCCGAAGCTGTGCAGAATGTCTTCAGGCATCTCCAAAAGCTTTGAAGTGTCTATTCGTCATTATTGAGCAGACCATTGGTGTCGTTAGCAAATTGAGACAGGCACTACTGTTTGCCATCTGGTAGCAGTATCCCTTTGAGAACCCCTTCCTGCATTCTGGCTTTAACCAGCCAGTTGAGAGAGTCTGCAGCAGTGGCAAAGAGTAGGGGGGCAAGGGGGCATCCTTGCCTAATCGATCGATTGAGAGGGAATGGCTCCGAGATGCCATTGTTCACTGGTACTCTTGCATGATCATTCCCTAACAGAGTCTTAACGAATCTGATTACACCTGGACCGAAGCCCATCATGGCTAGACAATTGAGTATGAATGTCCATTCCAGTCTATCATAGGCTTTGTCGAAGTCGACTTTGACAAAGACAAAATCCTGACACGTGTCTTCTGCATGATCTATTCCATCCCACAATGCGATGACTGCCTCCATGATTCTCCTACCTTTGATGAATCCTTTTTGTTCTGTGCACAGCCACTCAGCAAGGGTGGGGGATATCCTAAGAGCGATAGCTTTGGCGAATATTTTGTAGGCTGATTTTTAGCATGGTGAGAGGTCGCCAGTTTGCAATGTTCTCTTTGGGTCCCTTCTTGTGTAGAAGTTTGATGACTCCAGTATTGAGCTGCACTGGTAGGGCTCCATGCTTGACTGATTCATCCCAGACTTTTAGGAGTATAGGAGCAAGCACTTCCTTGAAGGTCTGGTAGAATTCTGTCGGGAGTCCATCAAGGCCAGGAGTCTTCTTCGGCTTTAAGGACTCAATTGCTTTTTTGATTTCCCAAACTGTGATCCCTGAGTCTAGTTGGACCGCTAAGTGTGAGGGGATCACTTGGTTCCTACAATGTCTGATTTGGGCTCGGGCCGAGATTACCTCCTCATTCAAAGTTTCCTTAGGACTGAAAAGCAAGGAGAAGTGCTCCTTTACAATATCCAGGATTCTCACATTCATTACAGGCCTTGCCATTTGGTCCCCCTAACAAAGGGATGGCCTCTCTACTATGCTTCTTTCTGAGAATTTGGAACATTTCTTTAGTAGGTTTGTCTACTTTGCCTGCCCACCAGTCCCTAAAGAAAACTGCAGCATGTTTGAGGGTGAGGTCCTCTTCAAACTGAATTTGGTGCCTTAGGGTGGCAATCTTGTCTTGCGTAATAGTGTTAAGGCTTTTGCTACACTCCAACTCAGCCAGTTCACTATAGATTTGATATTTGCGCTTCCTCCTTATTTCTGTGACTTTCTTTCTGAACATTATCATATTTTTTTGAGTGTTTTCTATCGCTAATGTCCATACCTTAGAAGGAGTGAGACCCTTTGAAAAATCCTGTACCCAGATTGCCTTTATGATGATCTGTACTTCTTCCAGTTGAAACAGGGAGGAGTCCGTGTGAAACCAGTGGTTCATTATTTTCTTGCATTTGTCATCCAGGGTAATCACTAGAGGGTAGTGATCCGAGGTGCAAGAAGTGATCCTAGGTTTGGCCTTGATTCTGTTGAAGCTTCTGGCCAAGGCAGTGCTTAGGTAGTATCTGTCTAGCCTTGCTTTTCTAGCAATAGGAGTGCTTGAGTAATTCTTCCAAGTAAACTCCCCGGGAGAGCCGACATCCCAAAGGTCGAGGTGCTCCTTTAATCGATTCCATTCATGTCGCTCTGCTCCATTGATCAAAGTTACCTCGGTGAAGAAAACGGTCTTCTATGTTCTCTACCATATTGAAGTCCCCTATGAGTATGGTGGGCTCATTTAGGGTTGTGATTTGCTGCCATAGTTGGGTTCTGTCTCTGACAGAACCACCTGCGTAGACAGACAATATCATGCATTGAACCAGGGACTCGACAACCACTCCTACCCAATAGGTACCTCTACTTGATTTGGCTGCATTTACTTTCCATGAAAGAGGTATGCCAATGGCAGTGCCTCCCGATCCCTTATCATGTGAGGAGCATGACCATATGTGTTCTTTGGAGATGACGTTCAGCCTTTGGGAGAGCTCGTCTCCAACAGTTTTTATCTCTTGCAGCCCAATGACGTCCACAGGAAAGTTTTTGAGCCATCCTTTGACTTTCTTTGCTTTGAGAGGGTCTGAAATAACCTTGATATTCCAAGAGATTACTTTCATCTAGGAATGCAATTGGGCCTTGCGGTTCTTAGTCTAGGCTCGAGGAGAGGGTTGCGACATTGAGTTGTGCCCCCTCTTATTATCCTTCTGCACTTCCATTGGAGATGGCCCTACTTCAGCGTTGACCTTCTGGATAGGGGCTACGTTCTCTTTGTTGGGGTCGTTACTTGAAGTTGCCATGTTATGGTTTGGGTCCATCCCCTGGTCTATTTGGTTTACTTGTCTTTCCAATCTATCGTCCGCATCTTCTTCTTCCTCTGAGTCGGGTTCGATGGATTCTGCCACATCAGATTCTTCCCACTCTGGCAGGGCACAAAAATTGTGTTTTTTCTCATAGATTGTGTTTAGTATCATTCATTGTACACAAAAATCAAGACATCTTCCATAAATAAAGACACAAGAATCAAAACTCTTTAAGTGGGCCTTGGAGTAAATCTCGACTTGGAAGCTAAATATGTGCTCACATCCACGGTCAAAAGCCAAAATCGCCAGGTGTGGCATGGCCTCTAACGCCATCAACTTACCATTTTTGTCTGACGAGTCAAGAATGAACACCTTCACTTAGTACAATAAAGGGGCATCGCAGACCTTTGGTTGTGAGTAAGATGCAATTGACCTATCAATGAGCACCAAATGTAATGTGGGGGCCATTGAGTATGGTGATAGAGTAACACATGACCATCTAGTATCATTACTATTTTGAGAGAGAGAGAGAGAGAGAGAGAGATAATTCCATAAGTACAAAACCCCATCATGCAAACATCTCTTACGACACTCCTTCGCCCAAAAATCCTTGTAGATCACTGTAAAATTCTTTTTTTTTTGTCCTTTTTAGAAGATGATCATGTGCAAGTGCATATTACCATTTGTGCACATATATTTTCTTATATGTGCTCTTTTATGCTTTGTGCATAAGGGGTGAGTAACTATGCATAACATATGTGTAGATAATGGAAATAGAGTGTATGTATATGTGTGTAGTAGGTGCATGAGTATACATGTGTTTGAAAGAGTGAGAGAGAGAGAGAGAGTCAGTCAAGAGAATAAGAATGAATGTGTGACTCGTTGCAAGAGAGAGAGAGAGATTTTATTATCATCCTTGGAGGTCAAATACGACCTATGGGACCAAAGTTACATGTGATGTAGTATGTGTATGGCTGATGAGTGACTCTGTGTGCTCCAAAATTGTGGTGATGAGAGTCGCAATGGAGAGCCCACACTGTGGTTGGGAGAGGAAAGTGTGTAGGTCTAAGTCATGGCTAAAAATGTGAGGGAAAGAAAGTATGGATGTGACCAAAAGCTGAGCACTCTAGTAGTGTGTAGGACTCAGACTCTTGAACTTGCAGTGAACATAATGTGCATAATTGATTTGACTCTTCTCCATTGCCCCAACGCCCTGTCCCGCATCGAAGGGAGTGGGAGCTAAGCCAAATGGCTGTGATAGTGCGTATCACTGACAAGGGGATAGCTCAAGCATGTAAAGGTGAGTACAATTTTCTCTTTCAGTGAAAAACATGGTTTTGTAGTTGGGGGCAATATGGGTGGTGTAATGTATGAAGTGTGACCCACCGGATTTCTCCCAAGCATAATACATTGGCGTTGTAGAAAAGATTCATTCACTTGGGAGTCAATTGAAGCATCATGTAGCAGGTGTAATGCATCCATCTCCCAAACCACTTCTTTATGTCTTGCATCCATCCCGTGCTCAAGATCTTGATTTTATGTGTCTTTTGAACATTTTTGCTTGCTTCCCGTGCAATTGTAGGAAGTCAATGTGAGGGGTTTTGATGCATCTTTATCATGTACTCCACAACCCATTCTCAATCGGAAGAGATCCCGACTCAAGAAGTAGGAGCATATATGGTGTTTGTGTCTTAACTTGGAGAAATTTTGTAAGAAAATCCTTTTGAGACACTTTTGGACATTCTCAAATTCTTTCCAAGTAGACTCCAATAGTGCTTGCAAAAGTTTTTGAAATTTCTTTTCCCATGCGCAATTGACACATCACTTTCTCATAAATTTGAGAAACCGCAAGCATAAACTTGGCACTGGGAATTTTTTCATCCTTCTCCACAAATTGTTACGTGGAATCATATCAAAGGCTTTTTTAAAGTCCACAAAGCAACAATACAATCGCTTTCCTTTCAATCGACTTTCCTCCATGAAAACACAAAGAGTGAAAATATGATCAATGGTGTTATGGCTTTGATGAAAACCCGCTTGTCCTTTTGTATGAAAATGACTTTGATAGTTGTCTTTGTCCATAGTTGCATCAAGCTGAGAGAGAGAGAGACAGAGAGAGAGAGAGCGAGAGATAATCACTTCTTCGCAGCCACCTATGTATAAGAGAGAACGAAAGACATGAAATAGATGGCAGGAGCAATTGAGCATGGGAAGTTGGGAGTGCGGGGTGGGAGTGCAAGGTTGCATATGTGTGTAGAGAGAGAGATATTTCATTATTGTGGGGTGGGAGTGCAAGGTTGCATATGCGTGAGAGAGAGAGAGAGAGAGAGAGAGAGAGAGAGAGAGAGAGAGAGAGAGAGAGAGAGAGAGAGAGATATTTCATTATTGCGGGGTGGGAGTGCAAGGTTGCATATGTGTGTGTAGAGAGAGAGAGAGAGAGAGAGATTTCATTATTGTCCTCGAAGATCAAATATGACCTATGGGACAAAAGTTACATGTGATTTAGTATGTGTATGGCTAATGAGTGACTCTCAATGCTCCAAAATTGTGGTGATGAGAGTTGCAATGGAGAGCCCACTTTGCCGTTGGGAGAGGAAAGTGTGTAGGTCTAATTCATGGCTGAAAATGTGAGAGAAGCAAGTTCGGTTGTGACCAAAAACTGAGCACTCTAGTAGTGTGCGGTACTTGGACTCTGAACTTGCAATGGGCATAGTATGCACAGCCAATTTGACTCTTCTCCATTTCCCCAATGCCATGTCTCTCATCGAAGGGAATGGGAGCTAAGCCAAATGGCTGCAATAGTGCGTATCACCGACAAATAGCATGTAAGGGTGAGTACAATTTTTTCTTTCAGCGAAAAACATGGTTTTGTAGTTCGGGGCAATATGGGTGGTGTAATGTATGAAGAGTGACCCACTGGATTTCTCCCAAACGTAATACATTGGTGTTGTAGAAAAGCTTCATTCACTTGGGAGTCAATTGAAGCATCATGTAGCAAGTGTAATGCATCCCATCTCCCAAACCACTTCTTTATGTCTTGCATCCATCCCGTGCTCAAGATCTTGCTTTTATGCATCTTTTGAACTTTTTAGCTTGCTTTCCATGCAATTGTAGAAATTCGATGTGAGGGGTTTCGATGCATCTTTATCATGTAGTCCACAACCCTTTCCCATGCCCATAACCTCAATTGGAAGAGAACCAGACTCAAGAAGTAGTAGCATATAGGGTGCTTGTGTCTTAACTTGGAGAAAGTTTGTAAGAAAACGCTTTTGGACGTTCTCAAACTCTTTTCAAATAGATTTTGAGATGCTCCCCCCCAACACTTCAACTCCCTAAAGAAGAACCGGTGTCACCAATGCATCAAAAAGGTGCTTCTTGAGAACCCAACACTTAATGCTTCCCACATTACACATGTTCTCAAATGCATAATATGCTCTCTTTCCCGCTTCCAAACGGAGCGTAGCACATTCATGCCACTTGTGATTGGACGGAACCTCAAGGCCAGGGTACTTAAAGCTCCCACCAACTTCAAGTGTCTCATTGTTGTAGACAATGCATGGATTCTCCTTATGGTTGGTTTTCACAAGCATAACCTTTGTTTTGGATTCATTCACAATCAGCCCACTATGCAAGCAAAAGTTCTCAAAGACAACCATAAGCTTTTGTGCATCTTCTAAAGTGTGTGCTAAAAGCACTACATCATCCACATACAACAAAAGCATGATTTTTGCATTGCAAATAATGACCTCTTCAATGCCTTCTTCTTGCATAAAGTCAAGTACCATTTGTTCCAATTGATCAATGCATAGACCAACGAGAGTTGGTGAAACGGATATCCTTGTTTAACCCCAATAGTGCTTACAAAAAATTCTAAAATTTCTCTTCCCATGCGCAATTGACACATCACCTTCTCATAGATTTGAGAAACTGCAAGCATAAACTCACTTGGCACTTGGAGTTCTTCTATCCTTTTCCACAAATTGTTATGTGGAATCATATCAATGGCTTTCTTAAAGTCCACAAAACAATGATACAATCGCTTGCCTTTCAATCGACTTTCACCCACGAGAACACAAAGAGTGACAAGATGATCAATGATGATATGGCATTGATGTCCTTTTGCAAGCTTGTCATTCTTTTCAGCCCAATCACTCAATTTCATCGCCATCATGCACCCAAACAACTTTGCCATAAGAGACACAATCATTATAGTATGGTAGTTGTTTACATTCTTTACATCCCCTCCTTTATGCAAAGGCTAAACCCAATTAGTACTCCAATCATAAGGCATACCATGTTGAAGTGCAAGGTTGAACACATCCACTCATGGATAAAATATCCCATCGACACTCAGACAGGACTCTGTTCTATCTCGAATGCCAACCCAAGGGGGTACATCCCTTCATTCTATGATTCTATCCGCTTCTCATAATCAATCTATCCGTGACAGCTTTTCGCACCCAAAATCGTGGTCCTTAGTCTTGATTCTCTTGATCTTTAACTTGAGGATTTGCTCTTGCTTTCTTGTTCTCCCTTGGTTCATGGCGATAACCCCTTTTTCTTGACAAGCAAGCATGGCAGTTATCACTTTTCCCTAAGAAGAGGGACCTTGCAATCCTACTTGGTCTCGCTCGTCCCCGATTACCCATTTTTATCCCCACGTAGTCCTAGCATTTAACATAAAATTTTTATATCAACATCCGACCATCGGACCCTCCGCATCCGCCCACCCACCGAACCATTTCATTAAAATCCCTTTCCGAGGTAGTACTTAACTACTACAAAATCAGGAAGACAGCAGTCTATCAGACATCATCAAACAACAAACAGCATGCAATCTGTTGCATACCCTCGTTCAGGAAATTTCATCTGGTTGTTCCCACCAGATCTTTATTTAGAAAGTTTTAATTCATTTCCTTTTCTTTATCTGCTATAATTAGCTTGTAACTAGTTTCCTAACTAATCATGCAACACATTTAGTTTCAACCAATTCATCTTGCCTCCCCACTCAGGCCAAGATAATCGGTTACAAGCCATCAAAATGGCAGCACCTTCACAATATTTCCCAGAATTAAGTGTTTGAGAAAGGCTCATCAAGTAATTTAATCATTCTTTCCTAAGCATTTTATTTCGAGAGGTATAGCACCATCTGGTGATAGATGCTTATGATAGCCCCTATATTCCTAGCCTTTCCAGTTCCTTTTTAAGCAACCAAGTCGAATAAATTTCCTTAATTAAATTCACATCATCCTCCCAGAGTATGACCTTTTCATCCAACTATTGGCATCAGGCCATGCCCAGATTATGGCCGATTTCCAATAAGATACCGTGGGTACTTCACCCGGTCGGGCAAAAATAAAACAAACCCATTCATCCCTTATAACTCAATTCCTATTGGACCCCAATTCTCTTCTCTAATCCTATTAGACCCCAATTCTCCTCTCAATTGCTATTGGACCCCATTTCTCTTCTCAAATGCTATTGGATCCCAATACTCTTTGTTGAAAGGTCAACCTTTCAACAACGCTTCCACAAAGATTCCATAAATATTCCTCAAAGATTATCTAAAGATTCCAAATAAAGATGCTGATGAAGTGATGAAGACGAAGACGGATGCTGTAATGTGAAGATACAAGCTCATGGACATCATCGAATATCCCGTTATTATTATTTTGAGCCATTATGGCCACTTTTGTAATGTTTACGGGAACTTCATATTTTAAGTCGGCAATTGTATTTTGGCCAGAGATGCTTGTTGGATGAGCAAAGCCAGCTCACAGTGTTGTAATTAAGCTCTATAGAAGCCTAGCGAAAAATCAGGTCATTTTGGTCGGACATTAGGTTTTCTAAGGCTTAGTATATAAGCCAAAACCTAAATCTTTGTAAAGGAGACTTCTAATAAATCTAATCTGCGGTGTCGTTGGGAGACTGTGAGAGAGTGAGAGAGTGTGTCTGTGCGCTACAAGAGCTACGGTGGTCGGAATCGCAAACGGAGAGCAGCAGTGTGTTGCCCACGAGGAGAGCTACGCGTTGATGCTTACATCACGCGCATTCGTCTGTGTTTTGGCAGATTCATCTGCGAACTACTTTTGGAGTTTCGGTGAGTAACTGTTGTCCGTTTTTGCATTTCAGCATATCCACGCGATCAGAGTGAGTAGAGCTACACATTAGGCACTTTAGTTTTTGGAAACGTCGACCTGCAAAAACCGGCCAGGCATCCTACACGTTTTCTGCACGGAGGGTATTGAGTAGGTTTTTTTGGTCACGGACCGTAGGGAGAGTGGCCTATTGGTGTTGATAGGATATCCCTCAAGTTTCGTAACGTTTCGAGAACGTCTAATGGGATTTTGGCTTGCTGTAGCATCATAGGAGACTCTCACATTCACAGAACCGATGGCATGTAGAGTTGATATCTCTGTAGGAAGTAGTCATTAGTCGGTCGAGTAGAGGTTGACACCCTTTGCTTGCTTCCACGCGCCTGCGGGTCGAGCTTCGTCCTCAGTTGACATTATATGTTAGGTGAGTTCTCGCTATGCTGACGTCCGTCGCGGCGTACCCGTCCAACATTGGCGCCGCTGCCGGGGACGAGAGCCCTAAGTAGGTGACCGAGACTAGTCCTTGAGGATAGAGGTCCCTCTGTCTTGCCAGAGTATATTCATTCTTTTAGATAGGATCGGAGAGTGGTGGACTCTTTTGGTCTTAGAGGGAGTCTAGGGAGCGTGTGTCTGGCCTGGATCCTTCGTCTTAGGTAGTAGTTGGTTTTGGTGTAGAGAGTAGGAGTTGGAGTAGTAGATGTGGTGGTAGGTTGACTTGAGAGTCCGTGTGTGGCTAGGAAGCAACCAAGACATCAAAATCACTATCTCACATTGACGAGTAGGAGTAGGGTAAGTAGGATATCTTGATTGGCTGATCTAGAGTACTTTATGCATGTCTTATTTGCTGTTAGGCTCATCAGAGAAGTGGGAAATGCTAAGTAAGAAAGATGGTAAATTGTGTTTGGAAGCTGATTTGAAGTCCAAAAGTTTCTGTGATTATTGTTGAGAGCTCTAGAGAGCATCGGGAATACTACTGCCAAAAAAAATTTGCATTTTAAGACAGAAGACATCCTACGCGTAGGATGTCTCCAGGGCACTTTTGGCAGGGAATTTGGGAAAACTGAGGTTACCAGTGTGTTCAGAAGGGGGGGTTTACCCTAAGTATACATTGAAACTAAAGTTTTGACCAACTCTTGATACCCAAAAGACCAAAGACGGAGTGTCAAAAACGTGAAAACAAGAAACTTAAGATTCTGAGCACAATTTTGCATAAAAACTGGTAGGAATGCTTGAAAAGTAGTGCTCAAGACTTGGGGATGCCTGTGGATGAATTCTGCCACAAATTTCATCAGTAGACATCCTACGCGTAGGATGTCTAGAGAGTCATTCTGGAAGCAAAAATCAAGTTTTGGCATCATACCCATATTCTGCATGTTGTGTTGGACACACACACCAAAGCTCATGTCATTTGGACATATAGACTGAGAGTTAAGGGGATGTTACTCTTTCAGAGAAATATTTTCCCAAAAGTGGTGATTCTGAGCAATTTTGACATCCAAAATTTGATGTGATCATATATTCTTGTTATATGCATCAAGAAGCACCTTGGGTAGAAACAAAAGTCCATTCTGAGAAAAAAAGACATCCTACGCGTAGGACGTCTATAGGGTGATGTGGTGGAAATTTTGAAATTCTGAGTTGACCAGTGTGTCCAGAAGGTAGGTTTTACCCTATTTTCACCTGGAAAGTGGAAATTTGACCATATCCTGACAAGATAAGGCCAGATAGACTGAAATTGCCAGACATCCTACCCAAATTGTGCCAAGGCATTATTCCAAGACCAAAACCATAGGATGGCTGCAGGAGCATGATCTCCATGATATATTGAGTGACACTGAGAGTTTTCAGCTCATTTGGGTGAGAAAATTGGGTTTTAAGCTGACTTTAGCACTTTTGACTGGAAAAGACTAGAACAGCTAAAATTGGGATCTTTTGAAATCCAAACCAAAATCTGAGCATAGCATTGGGTTGCTGACATCAAGGGGAAGCTGTGGGACAAGTCTGGGGTCAAACAGGCCAAAAAGACATCCTACGCATAGGATGTCTTCTGTGTGATTTTGGACTCTAAACAAACTTCTGAGCATACCACAGTGATCAGCACCTTAAGGAGAGTCTGTGATTCAAATTTGGGGCAAATCTAAGCAGTTAGACATCCTACCCGTAGGATGTCTAAGGCATGATTTAGAGGCCAAATTCAAACTGTGGACATAGCAGGGTGTTGTATAGCCTTAGGCAAGCCTCCTAGTCAAATTTGGTCCAATTTGGAGTTGATTTGACTTAGGAATTCATCAGAACAGACATCAGGCTTTTGGAACAGATTCTTGAGCATTTGACCAACCTATAGGTGTCAGAATCAAAAAGTGAAAAGAGCTGTGAGTTTAACACATCAAGGGGAAGCTACAGTGCAAGTTTGAGCTGAAACTGAGCAGTTAGACATCCTACGCGTAGTATGTCTTCAGCTTGATTTAGGACTCCAAACAAATTTATGAGCACACCACTGTGATCAGCACATCAAGGAGAAGCTGGGGTGAAAATTTCAAGTCATTCTGAGGAAAAAGACATCCTACGCGTAGGATGTCTCAAGGCCATTTTTAGGTCCAAATAAAATTCTGAGCATACCATTGTGTTGCTGGACTTAAGGGGAGTATCTGGACCAAATTTTGTTAAATTCTGAGCATATAGACATCCTACGCGTAGGATGTCTCTAGGCCAGTTTTAGGGTCCAACTGCGCTTTTGACCACACAGAAGTGTTCACACTGTCACAGAGATCCCAAATCTTTTTTCAAAATTGAATTTGGACTCATTTTGACCATTCTAATCTGCAATTCACTGTTTTGGCCATAACTTTCACAAACGGTATCGGATTGAAAAAGTTTTTATATCAAAACATAGCGTGAGAGCGGCTCTACAGATCTTAGAGCAAAACTTGAACTAAATGCATGCCAGCGGCAACTGTTTAGTTCAATTTTGACAAAAAGGTCGTTTAAGGCCTCAAAATGCATCCGGAAGTCAGGGGTGTCTAAAACCGACAGTTTGAAAGAATTGTGAGAAAATGGTCACGGTTTTTGAAGACTGCTAAGTTAGCAGATTGAAATTATCTTTTGGGAAAACCATTGGTCACCCGCTGGAAGGTGCTCAAGGAACAAGTGTGGCCGTCAAAGGTACATCAAGGATTTCTGCATTCATTGTGAAAAAGTTTGCCAGCTAAATAGAATTTTGCAGATTGTGTGCTAAAGTGAACACAGGTTAGCTCGACTCAAGAATCGCTACAAAGGGAGCAGTCGTTGCAGTATAGTGGTAAGTTGCATAACTTATCATAGTGCTTCCACTAGATCGAGGCCTGCTAAAAAGCTCTAGGAAAAGCAAGTAGCTTGACAAGACAGTATCAGTCTTGCAAGCAAGGGAGCTAAGAAGTTCAAGCAAAGCCCAATTCAGAAAACTCAGAGATTACGACAGAGCTGAAAAACTTCAAGCAAAAAATACCGATACAAGGGTGCTAATAATTTTTATTAGCATTGAGGCAAGCAATTAGAGCTATCACTGAACAGGTACAACAAGGGAGTCAAGACGAAAGCAATGGCGTCTCAAAGGAATCAGACCATTCAGGAAGAAGCTTCAAGTACATCCACAGATATTACAAGAGAGCAAATTCGCATCTATCTGATTGGATACTACAAAGGACTGCCATGCTATGAGGATGTCAATAGGAATTTGTACATCGAGACAAAGAAAGATACAGAGGAAACTCGGACATCTCAATATGTGGAAGTTGAAACGGCGAAGAATGTACTACACCCACATCCAAATTTCATGGAAGACTGTCTGGGATCAATTTACATGAGGCACGGAAAATACATCGACGATGAGATAGAAATGGTGTTCAAGGATCAACTTACAGAACTCTACGCATATCCTCCAAGTATTTTTCTGTACAAAGCACAAGATGGAAAACAGAAGTTTGGTAACCTCTATGGAGATGCAGACAGTCGATACTATAGGGCTGTCACAAGTCATGAAGTTCCTGTAGAAAACAATCATTACTTTATAGCAGAAGCGTTTGGCTCAAGAGGAGAAGACTACATGTCTAAAGGTGGTAATGTATACCATCTCGTCATGGGTTTACCTCTAACTACGCACCTGGAAGAATTGACACCTACGGCTGTCACTACACAAACGAGTGACACACCACATGACACACAACAAGGCACAACATGGAAAGACACAACACAAGTCTCGTGCACTGCACCATCACAAGAGGTACCAGCTATGAATCAACTTCAAAAAGAACTATCTTGGTCTCAAGAGCTACTTAACAAAGCACAAGAAGTCATATCATCAGGCATTGAAAAGATGCTAACATCAGATATGGAACACTCTCAAATGGGGGGAGTTCAAACTCAACAAAGAGACCCTATATCTTCAAGAGTGGGATTAAGAAGTCCAGTTTTACAAGAAGCAGTGTCATTTTCAGGAGTCCAAGTGGAATTTCAAGAAGCATTGGAAGATGCCGAGCCAGAGGAGAGACCACTGGAAATTCACAATGCCCAATGTAGAAGGTCAGGTCAAGATGTCATTGTGGTCGACAAATACGATAGGCACTATGAAATATCCGATGTGAAAAATATGGATGAGTTTAGCAATTGTGGGCAACCTGTAAGTCACATACTTGGACCCCGTCCAAAAGCACCATCAAGGGAAACGGAAAACAAAGATTCGGTTCAATCTTCACCCTCGGTGCAGAAATCGCCAAAATCAACTCGGAAACATAGCCCTAAGGCTATGCAGAAGCCCCACTCAAAGACCATATACTGATGGAAGAATTAGCATCACAACTGCTAGAAAGCATGGATAGTGATTTGATCTTGTATGCAAGCAATAATGGAAGCTATTTTCAGCTTCTCAAGGACAAGACGATGAAGGATAAAGAGACAAAGCCAGTGGATACACCTAAGTCAGTCGTAATCTACAGGTTCATGCATGCAAAGAAGAGGTCATATCTGTATCTAGATACCACAGGAAACCATTATCATCAGTATTATGGAAAACTGCCTCGTCCAAAGGGTGCACATGTTGAGATAACAACATATTGTGACCAATGTGCAATTGGTCATTTAGTGAAGGACTGCCCAGTAAAGCTCTACATGGAAAAGAAGAAGCAACAAGCCAAAAGCAAAGTTCAGACAGTGACAACAAGGGAACGGAAGAAAGAATCCCCAACAAGATCTCCGGAAAAGAAGCAGATTTTGTCGCAGAGCACAAAAGATAGGCTCAAGACACAGTTGCTTGAAGTCAAGGGTGTCAACGACATTATCATAGAGAATCAGGCTTTCAAAAAAGATCAATTGAATCAGCTGATTCAAGATCGTTTAAGGAACCTCAGTGAGGACAAGTCAGAGAATCCACAAGGTGATGAAGATGAAGCTCGTAGTTCAAGGTTCGAGAGCAAAAGAAGCCTTCCACGATAGTGAGCCAACACAAGAAGAGGTGGCAGAGGTAACAAAAATTCTTAGTGCCAAGTCACAAGTGGAAGACATGCAAATAGAGTCAATGGATGAAGCTGAAAGTCTACCAAATAAATTCTCTAATGTGGACTCTTCATTGGTGATTGAACAAATCAAAGAGTATGAGAAGCTAAAAGAAGATGTAACTAAAGACATACAATGCACAGAAGAACAGGAAATGACTGAGTCCAAGATTGACTACCAAGGACAAGCAATATAGGATATGAATGAATATTTTCAAGAAGAGACTCTACAGAAACCCATGGAACAATGGAAACCAAAGGCCACGGCGACCATTGCATCAGAAGAAGAGAGTAAACCTCAACATCCTGCTACACAAGCTTCAAAACATTTCCAATAAGAAAAGTCACCATTGAATGACCTTCAAGTGCTAGAAGAAGTAAATAATGACAGAGAGCTTCTGAAATCAAGAATCAAGGCGTCACAGTCAGAAACTAGCAATGAACACCAACAAGCAGCTACAGCAGAAGATAGTAAGCACTTGGGACATCATGCTACAACCAGTCAAATGACAAAGAAGTTCGACATACAAGAGGAGGACAAAGTTTCCAAGGCACAAAAGTCCAAGACAAGTACCAAAAGCAAAGAGGACATCAGTTACTTGGCAGCCAACAAGAAGATTAAATTCTCGTTGGATGTGTATGAGGAACTGAAATTCAACTTTACAGCAGAGATAGATTGCACTGCCACGACTAATGTCATGTCTTATGGGCTATGGTTACTTCTAGGTAAGCCAGAACTGTATGAAATTCAGGTACAGGTTCCTATATCACATGGAATAGCCGTCACAAGTTTAGGGATTGCAGAAGCTTCCCTTAAACTATGGTCAAAGGTAATCAAAGACAAATTCCTAGTGGTGGATTCATCGAAAATGAGTACACATTTGATTTTGTCCAAGCACTGGGCAAAAACATTGGTAGAAGAACCTAGATTTTCAACAATGGTCATCACAACTAGCTCTCAAGAAATCCAGCCTACTACTGCTCCAAGATTATCGGCTTCCGACAATGGCAAAGCCAAAGTGAACCCACAAATGTCCTACCAACAGAAGCAGCCCCTTAAATCAGAGTCTTCAATCCAGCCCCGAAAAGTTCAAGACAGAGCTTCAACATCAACTGACCACATGCTTCCACATGAAAGACAGACTCCAAAGAAAATCTTTCAACCGAAATACCCTACATTGCGTGATCATCGTCGACAAAAATCTTCAAAGGTCTACATCAAAGCTGAAGAAATCAAGGTCAAGGACCCAATATGGGTAAATGAGCCTAGCCGATTGACGAAAAGTAAACACATGGGATGGATAGCCTCCCACTACAGCTTAGCAGAGCAAGGCTATTATGAGGGTCAAAAGAAACTTTGGTTACCAAAACCACAGACCTCGACTTATGTGGTGGATAAAGGTTTCAAAAAGCGTCCCCAAAAGCAACAAAGATCATATTTATATCACCAAAGGAGACCAACCAACAAGGCTCGCCAAAGGGATGCAGGAAATTTCAAATCCAACTGGCCTTCATACCAACATAGGACTTCATCAATAAATAATCCCAAAAATGGCACTCTTGTACATCTCAATACGACATCAAAAACATCATGGGAAGTGCCATCTACAATTCTTCAAGCACAAGGTTACTATCAAGGAAATCGAAGAATCTGGATACCAAAGATGCCAGGTAAACATTCTTCAAGAAAACGACTTCAGCTTGAAGATAATCGCAATTTCACGGAAAGCAAAATCAAGGACAATGTCACAGTCAAGGCAAAGGATATCTGCAAAGACACGCTAATCACACGATGCAGATACAAATGGGTGCCAAAAGAAAAACATACCGAAGAAGATTGAAGTCATCTCTAGCTCTCAAGAAATGTCAAGACATGATGGACAAAGTGTTACCGGGAATGGAGCGAGCCAATCTTCTCAACCAAGGGACCAACAACAACAAAGAGAAATTTTGACAACCAAGGTCACCCAGGTATGGCAAAAGAAACCAATATTGCCAGTATGGTCCTTTACAAATCCTCTCTTCGAGGATGGGAGTTTTGAATTTCAAAACCTATTCTTCGTCGAAAGCTCTAGACAGTAAGTCAAGTCGCCATAAAAGTCATGTCATAAGAGTCAAGAGTCGGGCAGCTAAGCCACGAAATGAGCAAGCGTCATACCCAAGCTTCATGTCTTAATATTCTTTGTGGTCTATGAGTCTAGATATTGCGATTAAAGCTCAAGCTAGAGAGTTGAGCATACATAAAGTCATGTCACTCATGCTGGAAGAGGTGAGCATAAGAGTCAAAGTCTACTATTTTAAATGGTGGAGTGGCGGAGTAGTCCAGAAAGCACTCACGCACATGAACACAGTGAGGAGAGTGGAAAAAAACCTCGTCGACAAAAACCCTTCTTGTGAGTAACGCAGCTCTTGAAGTCAAATATATTTTTGCTTCTCTAGATACGTTCACTCCTGGAAGCACCCATTCAAACTCCTCTCGCACCGCATATTGTTTCCCATGCATCTATCTGTGCAAGCATATATAATGTCCCATCATTGGACATTTGCATTTGACACCATTTGTGTTCCACCCATGCACTTACACAACAAAATGACGATGACGAAGTGGTAACAGGTTTCATAAGCATTTGCTCAACAACAATGACTCTGACTTCAAGCTACTAACACTTATCCACTGTATATCCAGTAATAGTAGCCATATGGCCATAAGTACTTTAACTCAACAAAACTCGGTTACATCAAACATAAGTACATATAGCCTCACAGTTAATGGTGACTAAAGGCATTTTTTTCCCACTGGGTTTTTCCCTTTAGTCCTATCCAGGTATCCAAGACCTTCATTTTGTAATATACGTCACATTTTATTTTTACTATTTTATTTTTCTCATTAAAAACACAAAAAAGCAGACCAACGACATCCCCAAACAACTGCATGCTCATCAACTACAGGATCAAAGGGGAGCGGCCTAGAAAAAATTCAAAAAGGCTTCAAGTTTACAGGTACACATGTAGGATGACACCCAAAGAACAAACAATACAGAGCTACCATGATAAAGCCTTCTGCAACAACAAACCTCACTCGACTTATTCACACTACCACAACCAATCGGAGGGGGAGAGCTATGGCTTCAACTACACTACATGTACAAGAAAAAGGCACCTCGACAACATACAAAGCATCTGGTAGAAGCAACTGCAACAACAAAAGCTTCAACCAACACCACAACATGACGCACTCGTCAAGGCCACTGCAGACATAGGGTCTTGTCGGGGATGACAAGACTTCGGAGGGGGAGAGTGTTGAAAGGTCAACCTTTCAACAACGCTTCCACAAAGATTCCATAAATATTCCTCAAAGATTCTCTAAAGATTCTAAATAAAGATGCCGATGAAGTGATGAAGACAAAGACGGATGCTGTAATGTGAAGATACAAGCTCATGGACATCATCGAATATCCCGTTATTATTATTTTGAGCCATTACGGCCACTTTTGTAATGTTTACGGGAACTTCATATTTTAAGTCGGCAATTGTATTTTAGCCAAAGATGCTTGTTGGATGAGCAAAGCCAGCTCACAGTGTTGTAATTAAGCTCTATAGAAGCCTAGGGACAAATCAGGTCATTTTGGTCGGACATTAGGTTTTCTAAGGCTTAGTATATAAGCCAAAACCTAAATCTTTGTAAAGGAGACTTCTAATAAATCTAATATGCGGTGTCGTTGGGAGACTGTGATTACCTTGTATTTTAGGTTTAACCTTTAATGGAAACCTCGCAATTAGGGTTAAGTACTAAGAGTATCTATGCATCATTAAGCTAAGCTTCCAAGGTAGATTTGCACTCTTAAGCTTTAATGGTAACTTTGCACTTAGGTGTAAGCTTTAGTGACTACCTTGTATTTTAGGTTTAAGCTTTAATGGAAACCTCGCAATTAGGGTTAAGTGCTAAGAGTATCTATGCATCATTAAGTTAAGTTTCAAAGGTAGATTTTCACTCTTAAGCTAAGCATTAATGGTAACTTCGCACTTAGGTGTAAGCTTTAGTGACTACGTTGTATTTTAGGTTTAAGCTTTAATGCAAAGCTCGAAGACTCATAAATTATAGGACGGCCTTCTAGCTTTACTACATGGAAAGCTAGGCACCATAAGAAAAGAGTAGTTGTCTAAGCTCAATAGAAGTAGTTCAATTTTTGGTATTGAAGAGTATTTCTAAAAGTTGTCAATTTCAAGTTTATTTGCAAATACGGGATGGAGGAGATAGGGGATAACTTCGCGGAATTGACCTCCGTGTTGTTTTGAACCGAAAACTCTACAAGCTTCCATGGAGATGTCCCATGGATGACAAAGGATTGCAAAAACCTAGGAATCATACAAAACGGGAATTGAATTTAAAAAGTTGACATTTTTGAAGAGACATTAACCATCAAATGCCTATGGCAAAAACTCGCTTGTGTTTTCTAAATAAACTTGGTTGGTAGATAATTAATGAAAGTAGGAATTAAGGTTGATAAATGAATGAACTTGGAAATTACCAACTAGGAGTTAAAAAGGAATCTCGAGAGGTGATCGGGATAGCCCATTGCAAAACATAGATTTAACTAGGAGTTTTGAAGATTGTCTGGAAATGACCGGAAACCAAGATGGATCTTCTTGGGGTCAATTTGATTGAAAGGCTGGCCCATTGAGAGGATTCTCTTGGGGAACTTGACGGAGATTGGCCCTTTTCGGCTAGGGCAGCGTAACTGGCAAGTTGTTATACCTAGGTCATTCATGCCCGAGGGATAAGGGATGAATGGGTTTGTTTTATTTTTGCTCGGCCAGGTGAAGTACCCGCGGTATCTTATTGGAAATTGGCCATAATCCGGGTATGGCATGATGCCAATAGTTGGATGAGAAGGTCATACTCAAGGAGGATGATGTGAATTTAATTAAGGAAATTTGTTCAACTTGGTTGCTTAAAAACGAATTGGAAAGGCTAGGAACATAGGCGCTATCTTGTGCATCTATCACCAGATGGTGCTATACCTCTCGAAATAAAATGCTTAGGAAGGAATACTTGATGAGTCTTTCCCAAACACTTAATTCTGGGAAATATTGTGAAGGTGTTGTCATTTTGATGGCTTGTAACCGATTATCTTGGCCTGAATAGGGAGGCAAGATGAATTGGTTGAAACTAAATGTGTTGCATGATTAGTTAGGAAACTAGTTACAAGCTAATTATAGCAGATAAAGAAAAGGAAATGAATTAAAAGTTTCTAAATAAAGATATGGTGGGAACAACCAGATGAAATTCTCTGAACGAGGGTATGCAACAGATTGCATGCTGCTTGTTGTTTGATGATGTCTGATAGACTGATGTCTTCCTGATTTTGTAGTCGTTAAGTACTACCTCGGGAAGGGATTTTCATGAAATGGTTCGGTGGGTGGGCAAATCTGGAGGGTCAGATGGCTGGATGTTGATTTACAAATTTTATGTTAAACGCTAGGGCTGCGTGGGATAAAAATGGGTAGTCGGAGACGAGAGAGACCAGGTAGGATTGCAAGGTCCCTCTTCTTAGGGGAAAGTGATAACTGTCGTGCTTGCTTGTGAAGGGGATCGGGGAGCACCACAGACGGAGAGTGAGAGAGAGAAGGAGACACACGACACACAGATATGGGTGGGGAGACTCAAAGAGTGAGCAACCCCCTATACACTTATGCTATGTATAAGGTATACAAGTCAGTGGGTGCCCAGACTTTGGGCGGCCGGGCAAGGCACAGGCGCCTATACCCCAACAACCTCCCACATAAAGGCGACTGTGCCTTTAAGTAAGGGAACCTAGTCTAAAGACTACAAAAGGCGAGAGAAAATCGCTCTCAACTGATGCCCATTGGCTGGCTGTGATCGTGTGCATCCGGCTGTCTTGCTCCCGTGTAAGTCCATACACCACCAGACGTACCGCACACGTACTGCAAGTATGTACGCAATACCTGCATATCTCCCTCATGCACTATGCCATCATCAGTCACCAAAGGACTGACAACCCCAACTGCAAATGCTCCCACTGCAGCTGCGATATCCGGTCTCAAGGTCAGCATCTCATACATGAGACCACCGAATGCCGATGCAATGCTAGCGGGCCCTGCTAGCTCTACGGAGCATGCTTCAACATATATATCCCTGGAAATAGGCATCTCTGACTGACAAGGCCTGTCAGCCACATCTATCTCCTGACTGTCCGCAAAAGACGCATCAACCTGTCGTGCAACTTCAGAGCAAACCAGCTGCTTTAGGTGTTTGCTGGAAGACATGTCTTGCACAACTATATCCCCATGCTCACTGTCGAGCATAGAAAGGAATGATTGCATAATCGCTGACGTCTCAGCCTCCTCTCCAATCATCCACTGCAAACATGACCTCTCAATCTGTTGTGACTCAGTAGAGCTCTCATGATCTAACTCCTTATTCATAGACTCTTGCACAACTTCCTCCTGTCGTGACTCATTAGAGCAAGACCGCTCTACCTGTATATCCTGCATAGAAGTATCTCCCACAATTGACTCTCTGCTTTGCTCAATCACTAGCAAAGCATGCATGTCTGACTCTGTCACCTCTCTGTATGACTGCTGAAGTCGTGCCCCAACTGTGTGCACAATGAACTCACTACCCTGCAACCCATGAGCAAAAGAGATTGTCCGGGTCTCTCGTTCTCTACATGGCTGTAACAAGATTGAGACTCGACCATCTCGCACTAGTACTATGTACAATGGGTACCATATGCCAACTCTAGCACCTCTCACTATCACTAGCCAACCCAAATGCAGCGCAAAAGATCGCTCAAGCAACGATACTCGACATCCACTATCCCTGAGCTGACCAACGGAGATCAGACTCATCGTCAAATCTGGCACATGACGCACATCTCTGAGCACGTACGATGCACCGCTCGGTAATGACAGTCTCACATCTCCTGAACCAACAATCTCATGCAGTGACCCATCTGCCAATCGCACACTACCATGCACTCTGCTAGAATAGCTACTGAACTAGTCACGATACGGAGTGACATGAAAAGTAGCGTCCCTGTCTAGCACCCACTGCAAAAGAAGTGCACTATCCTCAGACATCAAAAAATCAGGAGTAATACAGGAAGCAAATGTGACCTCACTATCACTAGGCTACTCAGACACTGTAAATGATCCTGCAACTGTCAAGTCAACGGAGCCTATAGCATCTACTGCATCCTTGAGACTAGTCTGTCTCCTGTGCTATCTCATACGACAAAAGCATCACCATCTAATGTGCCCTGTGTGACCACAATGCCAACATCTCAAATGTCGACACAAACGAGAACGCCGTCTCTCATGAGTCATTGTCCTAGACTCGAAAGTCTCACACATATTGACTACTATAAGTGAATGTCAAAAATAACCAAGAGTTGTAACTCTACTCTAGGTACGCTAGCAATGAAATGCACTCAACTAATCCAAAAGAAGCAACCTGCAACGAGAAAATGCTCTCAAAAAAAGAGCTCACCAGCACCTACAATGCTCATGCGAATCCACGCATAAAATCTCTCGCAGTAGTGTAACCACACTGTGCTCCACAAATGGCAATGATGCAAATCCCAAATGCCAAGTGTACGAGGCTCCTTTAGAGTAAACCAAGCTCCTGTATGGCTGTAAAATATGGCTGCAAATCAGCCCCAAAACAGTCCCAAAATTCAGCTCTTAAACAACTGCATAAACAAGTCACAAACGTGTCCCAGATCAGCCTACAACTGAGCCATACATGGACACCTGCAAAGAGGAAACAATGGCTGAAAATTCAGCGCGCCCAAATAAGCCCTCAAACCTGCCTATAACTTGTAAACCTATAGCTAAAACCTGTTGAAAAACCTCAAGCCATTAGTGCTCGAATCCGGCTACCTAGCTCGTAGGCACACAAGCATACATCACAATATTCACTCTTGTGAGTGTGCCAAGATAACTGTCGCCTGTCAAACCGTGAGCTAATCACCAAGCCCACACTGTGCGGTATCGATGCATACACACGCACAAATCTCCCACCTGCAGAGGACACCGCACGCAAATGCTGAGTGCAACCCGCAATCTCTACGTAGATCGCATAAATAATGTGCATAAAACTCCTGGGAAAATTTCGCCAGAGTTTCGACGCACAATGGCTATCAACACAAAATAAACATTTTCCTACAAGCTCAATACAATGAGCAATCAATGTGCATCAAACTACACTCAACATACATGCATAAGCTCTGCAAACCTGTGTCCAACAAATGCTCACAAAGAGTACCACAGGTGACCATACATGTCATCCACAACCAACCTCTGCACTTGCTCACAAGATCTACTGCTCACCACATAAGCATACATAGAGCATTACCCGCTCAAAGACCATGTATGCAAGCCACAACAATGCAGAAGAACCACTCAACTGCAACTGGAAACACCAGTGGGAGTACTAGACTCAACCTGTACCTGGGAGTCAAACCCGATCTTGTAACACCTCATATGTGCCTGCTACCTGCAGTGTGCACGGGTAAGCCATCTGCAACAAAGAAAACAACAGAGCCCAAAATTGTCCTGAAAAACAGTCTCTCTGTTTTTAATTTCAGACCCACCTTCACTCCGAATCAGAAAATGATTCCTTCTACAAAGTCGTAGAGATTGAAGCCAGCTCTATTTTGAAGCAAAAGGTTTTGGAATCGGAGCTTTGTAGCTCAAGTTATGAGCAAAACAGTAGACTGCTGTCAAACTGCCAAAAACTGAATGACTTTCTTCTGTGCTTCTTTGAGCTCATAGAAAGGCTCAAACTCACTTTCCACCTCGATGTGTGAGCTGAATGTATCAATCTCACAATGCTTCCATGTCTATGGAAGCTCCAAGCTCCAATCTATCGCCGATGTAGCCGTTGCAAAGCTTGCTGAGAAGAGGGAAGATGCTGTACACACTGGGATGATCTGTAGAGGAACTGTGGACTGATCTGTGAGCACTAGGAAGCTCCTGAGAGCTCTCCTGCAAGCCTTTGTATGGCTATCCACAAGCCTCCTCTATTTCTTTGCTCAGATCTGTGACCTCTCCGCCATAGCCGACGAGTTCATCGCGAAGCCGTCCATCTACGCTCTCAAACCTATCGCTCTGATACTAATTGAAGGGGATCGGGGAGCACCACAGACGGAGAGTGAGAGAGAGAAGGAGACACATGACACACAGATATGGGTGGGGATACTCAAAGAGTGAGAAGCCCCCTATACACTTATGCTATGTATAAGGTATACAAGTCAGTGGGCGCCCAGACTTTGGGCGGTCGGGCAAGGCACAGGCGCCTATACCCCAACATCTTGTCAGGCAAAATGGGTTATCGCCATGAACCAAGGGAGAACAAGAAAGCAAGATCAGATCCTCAAGTTAAAGATCAAGAGAATCAAGACTAAGGACCACGATTTTGGGTGCGGAGAGCTGTCAAGGACAGATTGATTATGAGAAGCAGATAGAATCATTGAATGAAGGGATGTACCCCCTTGGGTTGGCATTCGAGATAGACCGGAGTCCTGTCTAAGTGTCAGTCCCAAGTGGGAGGGATACCTGTAGATAGATCTACGTCATCCTCTGGAACGGTCTAGAGGACTGAGGGAAGTGAGTAGGGTCGAGTCTAGGTATGGCCCTCACAAGTGGTATCAGAGCCTAATTTTGAATCTTGGACCTTGGAATTTAGGATTTAAGATTAATGCATGAGAGAAAAACAACTCTGTCTAGCACCCAAATTTCAATTATATTACAAAATGAAGTCTCGATGTTTCCAATAATATTCAAAAATTTTCAAGCTGGCTTGGGATCTGCCAGAAGAAATTCAGCGAATTATCTATGAGAGGATGGAAGCAGCTACGCTAGAGTGAAAGCTTGCTATGTTGGAACATTTTAGGGAGCTCTTACTTCCAGAAACCTATACTTGTCCCTGGGTTTAAGCAAGTGGGGAGTGTGAGTAAAGTTGGAAATGAACAATATAGAAATTGGTGAAAGAATAGGTAATCCACTTGTGCGAAGACGCATGGAAGTGACATAAATGAATGAAGACGCATGCACTTGTGCGAAGACACATGAAAGTGACATGGATGAAACTTTTAATGAGCTTTACTTGTCATTCTCCCTTAAGCTTAGTAATAAGGAGCAAGATTGGGTAAAGTAGCTACCACATGAAGAATTAATTTTTGGAACATTGACTGGAAGATAATTTTGAGTAATAATGAAGAAATCCAAGAAGTTCTTGTGATTAGTCACAGATAAAGCTATAAGTATATATAGCAAGACTCGTTTTGAAATTATTGATGGCTTGGAATATTCAAAAAGAAGAATTTTTTAGGAAAGTCCTGAAAGAATAGGGATAGCCAAACCAGAGAACACGTTAGTCATGTTGAGACACCTTATCAAACTTTTCTCTCCTAAGGAAAGTGCCATTTCTACTAAGAAATGGAGAACATGTGGGTCGAATGGAGTTACATGGTTAACCCTATGGGGACGCGTACAACTATTGAATAATTTACGGATTGCAATGATGAGAGAAAGCTGGGATTGGGACCAAAGAGATATAGTATGGTCCAATCTTATTTCCAGATTTTGAAAGTAAACTTCTACTTATAGCATCTCAAGTTAAATAGAAAAGACAATAAATGAGACATGCTTAAAAACTCACAAGGAATCAAGATGGAAAAGTGCAATAGATAAGCTCATAAATATTGCAGACATTTAAACTCCGAAGAAGAATAAGAAAAAAAACTTATGAGTTAGCCAAGAACTCAAAGTTGGAATCTTTACTCAAGACTATCATAGACATAAGACCCTTTGCTGAAAGCACTAAATAGAGATGTCCTTAAGAATTAAATTAAAGAGGAGAGACTGACATTTCAAGACAAGGAAGTATGGACAATACTCAAATTTTTCAAAAAAGGGTTATTTCTTCAATTAAAGCCAAAAAGGATTACAAGGGAGGCAGGAAGTAATTACATAGAGAGGCAAAAAAGTTTACAACTCATGAAGGTCCTCTAATATATGGTCACATAACCAAGTATCGCAAGCGCCGTACATGTTAGGACGCTCACCCTCTGAAATGCTTCTATGAGAAACAGCTTGAGCAATTTCTTGGGTATGAGCTGAGAAAAGAAAAGGACCTCTAAGAGGAAGACTCCATATGGTATCGAGGCAAATCTTAGAATGGGGGATGAACTGCACAAGCAAGAACAACCTTGCGGAGAACCCAGGATCTCGTGTCCTTTTGATGCAGTAGTATCGAGGGCCAAGTCCCAGAGCCTATGTAACCATAGCAAGTTGGGTATTGTTGCAGAAATGGTCTCTACCCCAGAGAGTCACTCTTGTGAGATGTCACCATGTCTTCCATATCATCTCGCCGACACAAGAACTTGGCTGAGGGAAGAGGAGATCTTTGTATCGCTCTAAGAACTGTTTTTTAACTGCCTCATCCGCACTCTGCAAGTGAGAGATGCATACAGGAAGAACCAAGTCTTCTTGCCAAGATGCCATCAGATAAGAAAATGACTAAGTTACAAGAGAGTGAAGATCACAAAAATAAGAGGATAACAAGTGCTGATAAAGAAAGGATTACGAGTAGCTTATAAAGAGGAAGTAGCATATTGAAGAAGCCACAAACGCGATGACTTATTCAAGAAGATAGCTTATTAAGAAAGATTTCCCATAACTCCAATATTATATTAGCAGATTTTTGGGATGAAGAAGTGTAAGAGAGAAGTCAAGTTAAAAGCATTAACAAGAAGTTAAGTCGCAAGACGTATCCAAGAAGTTTCATCAATTATGTATTTTATTCGAGTTGAGGACAACTCTTTCTTTTTTTGTTGGAGAGAGATGCTACCTTCAATAGACTCAAGACCCCTTGACCAGCAGTCGTGTCCTCATCAACCCTGACTAATTCAATTCTTAGCTCTTCTTTACCTGAGGAAGTTCAACAAGAAATTCAGGTAGACCCCTATTTTAGACCTCATCTACAAGAGATTCAAGCTCTGAATCCGAGGGAACACTTAACTGACTATACCTTAGCAAATGGTCTTCTTTATTACCTGGAAAGCTTCAGTCCCTAGATATTCCTCAGATGAAGTGGGAATGTTTGAGTATGAACTTTGTTACAAGTCTTCCAAAGACAACTGAAAACTATGATTCTATTTTAGTCATAGTAGATAAACTCTCTAAGGTGGCTCATCTAATTCCACTCAAGCAGACAGCCATCGCCATCGACATAGTCCAAGTATTCGTCAAAGAGGTAGTAAGATTACATGGAATCCTTGCAAGAATCATCAGTGATTGGGATGCCAAATTTAATTCTAAGTTTTGGCAATCCATGTTTCAATCTCTCGGTACCCAACTGAATCTCAGCTCATCATATCATTCGGAGACTGATGGTCAAACTGAGCGAGTGAATCAAGTCATTGAAGATATGCTTTGAGTATACTCCAACCTGTAGCCCCAACAATGGATCAAGTTTCTTCCCCTAGTTGAGTTTGCTTATAACTCTTCTCACCACCGCAGCCTCGAAATGTCACCCTTTAAAGCCTTGTATGGTCAGGAATATTTAGTCCCTCTTCGATTAACCGACCCAGCTGTTCATGTTCCTACCACTAAGTCTACCCTGGAAGAGATGGATAATCAACTTCTAGTCATTAGAGACAACCTGAAGAGAGCTAGTGATAGGCAGAAGAGCTACGCTGATCTTCACCGCTCTGCTAGAAGTTTTAGCAAAGGCGAACAAGTTTTCCCTCAGAGTCAAACCCAAACGCAGCTCCTTAAAGCTAGGAAAATTCCATAATCTTGCATTCAAGTATTGTGGACCTTTTGGAATCAAATCAATATCTCCCTTTTGTCCAAACCCTTGATCATATTTTTGGTTGGTTCTTCGGAACAACTTATAATTATTCTTCAAGATATCGATGGCACTTTTGATGTAATTTTTATATGGACGTTATCAATCGTCATATTTATGGAACTCAAGCATCTCTAGTCAGTCAATTCTTTTGAGATTCAAATTGTCTATGGTGTTTTACAAGTCTAATTGTTATGATACATGGAATATCTGATTATCAAGTGAAAGATGATGTAGTAAGCTATAGACAAAGAGAAATAAGAATGGAGAAAGTAAATTGGGTAGACAAGGGAGGAGATATTGCAAGGTTTAATTGAAAGATCAGTATGAAATCCTTAACTATCAAGAACATGGTATAAGTTGGATGATATTAATAGTGAAATGAGTCAACGCTCAAAACGGAAAAATTTAAAGTCTAGGTAAGAATGGTAAGATTTTTACAAAGCGTATTAAGGCTAGATAGAGAGCGAAGTGAAAAATGATCTTCAGACCTCACAAGAGAAACACAATCCGGTCACACCAAAGGAAAAATACCTAGTTGAGTAAGGTCACACTCAGTAATTAAAGTAACCACGAGTCATTAAGACTTCTTTATGATTAAGACTTTTGAGTCAGCGCTAAAAATGGAAGAGAAGTGTATTATTCAAGGTCCATACCACCTTCACTGTCCTTTAATCTAAATACCCTAAAGTTGCTGACCATCTTCAATCATAAGCTGACCGAAGATTGAGTCTGTCTACTCTCTAAAGCATGTCCCGAGCTGAGGACAGCTCTTTCTTTTTGTTGGGGATTTTGTAAGGTCCCTCCCTAAACCCTAGAGCCATTCAGAACTTTTTTTCAGCGTAGAAAATAATTTAGAAAAAGCAAGACCGACAAAGAAGTCATGCGGACAATGAGACTTTACTCTTGAATGAAAAGACAAGGATATTTTGGATAAGAAATTATGTCATCCCTATATTTTTCCAAAAAGATTAAAATTATTTTTATACTTCTTCGTGAAGATCTGGGTGGGAACTGATCTAGATTGAGAACTAGGAGGAAAAGGGACTAACTTGATTGAAAGATAAAGTTAAGAGATAAGAACTAAGAAGAAAATTGGGGTCTAATAGGAACTAAGAAGAGAATTGGGATCCAACAACATTTGAGAAGAGAATTGGGGTCCAACAGGAATTAAGAAGAGTGTTGGACGGGTACGCCGCGACGGACGTCAGCATAGCGAGAACTCACCTAACATATAATGTCAACTGAGGACGAAGCTCGACCCGCAGGCGCGCGGAAGCAAGCAAAGGGTGTCAACCTCTACTCGACCGACTAATGACTACTTCCTACAGAGATATCAACTCTACATGCCATCGATTCTGTGAATGTGAGAGTCTCCTATGATGCTACCGCAAGCCAAAAGCCCATTAGACGTTCTCGAAACGTTACGAAACTTGAGGGATATCCTATCAACACCAATAGGCCACTCTCCCTAAGGTCCATGACCAAGAAAACCTACTCAATACCCTCCGTGCAGAAAACGCGTAGGATGTCTGGCCGGTTTTTGCAGGTCGACGTTTCCAAAAACTAAAGTGCCTAATGTGTAGCTATACTCGCTCTGATCGCGTGGATATGCTGAAATGCAAAAACGGACAATAGTTACTCACCGAAACTCCAAAAGTAGCTCGCGGGTGAATCTCCCAAAACACAGACGAACGCGCGTGATGTAAGCATCAACGCGTAGCTCTCCTCGTGGGCAACACACTGCTGCTCTCCGTTCGCGATTCCGACCACCGTAGCTCCTGTAGCGCACATACACACTCTCTCACTCTGCTAACTTAATGATGCATAGATACTCTTATCACTTAACCCTAATTGTGAGGTTTCCATTAAAGCTTAAACCTAAAAATGCAAGGTAGTCACTAAAGCTTACATTTAAATGCAAAGTTACCATTAAAGCTTAGCTTACGAGTGCAAATCTACCTTTGAAGCTTAACTTAATGATGCATAACTACCATTAATACTTAATCCTAATTCCAAGGTTACCATTAAAGCTTAAACCTAAAATGATGCACAAAAACCTTCCTAGTATTAAAACACATGGATTAATTAATCCTACTAGAAATGAAGATTACCTCTTCTAAACAAGAGGGAAATGGGGTTGAAGTCCTTCTTGAAGAGATGTGAGGTTCAAGCAAGAAGGCAAGGGCTTTATGGTGAAGAGAAAGGAGAGAGGAGCTTCTTCACAAAACCCTCAAGGGTTTGGCCTTCAAGAGAGGGAGAGAGCAAGAGCAAGGTTTAATGGAAACCTTGATTTACTTCAGCATAATCTTGAGCATGGCAAGTATGCAAGTAGCTTAACAATATGTGTGTGTAAAATTACAAAGGAGAGGGGGTGCTTATATAGGAAATGGTGGGTATTCTTTTCTCAATTCCTATTGGACCCCAATTCTCTTCTCAATTCCTATTGGACCCCAATTCTCCTCTTAATTGCTATTGGACCCCATTTCTCTTCTCAAATGCTATTGGATCCCAATTCTCTTCTTAATTCCTATTGGACCCCAATTCTCTTCTCAGATGCTATTGAACCCCAGCTCTCTTTTTAATTCCTATTGGACCCCAATTTTCTTCTTAGTTCTTATCTCTTAACTTTATCTTTCAATCAAGTAGTCCCTTTTTCTCCCAGTTCCCGATCTAGATCAATTCCCATGCAGATCTTCACGAAGAAGTATAAAAATAATCTTACTCTTTTTGGAAAAATATAGGGATGACGTAATTTTTTATCCAAAATATCCTTGTCTTTTCATTTTGGAGTAAAGCCTCATTGTCCGCATGACTTCTTTGTCGGTCTTGCTTTTTCTAAATTATTTTCTAGGCTAAAAGAAAGTTCTGAATGGCTCTAGGGTTTAGGGAGGGACCTTACATTTCAGTCATACATAGAGTTTGTACTTGTCATCTTTCACAATTGATACAAAATCTTCCAATCCTTTCTTAACCATACATGCTACCCCTCCTTGCCCTCTTTGTTTGCTTGAGATTCTTTGACCACATCAATGAATGTACATTGTAATCCTCCAAGCTGTTAATCCTTTGTGTATTATGCTCCCAAGTTTCAACAAAAAGTACAACATCGGCTTTTCTTGTTAGTTCATCAATGCCAACCCCCACATTCCATGGGTATCCATTGCAATTCCAAAAGCATATTTTCAATTGTAACTCAGCCTCACATAGGTCGCGCATCCCTATTTGCTCGAGGGACTTGACTCCTCCTTGGGTACATTTTCTTTGTGAGAGATCTCCGTGCTTTTCTTATTCTTTTCCTCGTATGCCTTGTGATGCATATTTTGTTGCTTAATAGTGCGATTTTCACATACCAAACATTTTGTGTCCCTCAAATAGATCCAACTATTATCAAGGATAATCTTTCATTTTGTCTCATCCGGCATGGTGCATACAATTTGCCGTTCTCCCGAGTGAGGAGCTCCTTTCCTACCCACTCTTTGTGCTCCATAGACCATAACTCCGGACATGCCAAAGTGGATTTTGAATAAATCTTCGATAACAGTGGCAAGAGAAAGAGGCGTCTTTAACTTCTCTTTGGAATTCCACGAATAACAATGTTCTTGGAACGTCACTCCCATTTCTTCAACTCCTCCACATCCACATTGTTACCACATCAGCCCAAGACTTGTTTGTGCATACATTTTTCATGTCGCATACATCCCGGCTCATGGTGTCAAATTTCTCCTCTTTCAATACATGGTCATGCTCTACTTTGCTCCTACGCTCCTTCAAAGCATTCACGTCCACAAGAGAGCGTTTACATTCCTTGACTTCCTCTTCAAGTTACATAAAACATGTTGTTTGAATCTCAAGTGTCGTCTTGAGATGCTCATTCTCAACCACAAGTACCCTTAGCGTGCCATTCTCCATTGCAAGTGCTCGTAAGTCTTTGCCTTGTTTGTTTATGGTCTCTTGTAACAATATCTAGAATGCCATGATCATGGTTTTCGATATCGTTGGTTGAGTGGTTGTGTCGCTATCTCCACACTTAGGAGATTTGCGATCATTTTCCACAATGGTTGTGGACCTTGTTGAAGAAGAAGAACCCTTGCGATGAGTGCCAAAAGACATTGTGTGTAAAATAATAGATGAAAGTCGAATTTCTTGAACCTGTTCACTTCAAAAATGCTGCTATAAAAATGCCTTCCATAACATTGAAAATTTCTATTTTTACATCAATGTGTAGAGGGCGTCATGCTCTTCAATTGAGGCTATAGATCACCCAAATTGGAGTTCAAATGAAGAAGTTGTAATCAAAAGAGTGAATTGTTGTCTACTAGGTCAAAAAACAACTGTGTGAGAGAGAGAGAGAGAGAGAGAGAGAGAGAGAGAGAGAGAGAGAGAGATAGATAGATAGATAGTTCTATTATCGTCCTGGGAGGTCAAATATGACCTATGGGACCAAATGAACATGTCACGTGGTGTGAGTGGAGTTCATAAGTGACTCTCGATGCTCAAAAATGACTGAAATGAGCGTCGCAATAGAGAGTCCACATCGTGGTTGGGAGAGGAAGGTATGTAGGGAGAGCTCATGGCTGAATATATGGGGAAAAGAGGACCTAATGTGGTCAAAAGCTGAGCACTCAAGTAGTGTGTGGTACTCACTCTCTCGCACTTGACGAGGGCATAAGGTGCAAAGTCGATGACCCTCCTCGCCAGTGCCCCAACGTCCTGTCTCGCAGCGTAGAGAATGGGAGCTAAGACGAATGGAGGCAATGGTGCGGATCGCACTCAACGGGATGGGCTCAAGGATGTAGGAATGGGTTCGGTTACCTCGTTCCGAGAAGAAGAGAGATTTGTAGTTTGGGGCAATGTGTGTGGTGTAATGGCTGAAGCGAGAACCTCCGGATTTCTCCCAAGCCATGATACATTGGCGTTGTAAGAAGGCCTCATTAACTTGGGAGTCGATCGACGCATCTTTGACCAAGTGACATGCATCCCATCTTCCAAACCATTTCTTGATATCAAGCATCCACCCCGAACTTAGTATTTTGCTCTTGCATGTCTTTTGAACCTTTTGACTTGCTTCATATGCGATTCTAGGAAGTCGATGCAAAGGGCTACGTTGTGTCTTACGCATGTACTCCACAACCCTTTCCATGCCCAAGACCTCAATGGGAAGCGATCCGGACTCAAGAAGTAAGAGCATGTAGGGTGTTTGTGTCTTGACTTGGAGAAAGTTGGTGAGAAAACGCTTTTGGACATTCTCAAACTCTTTCCAAGTAGACTTCCCGATGCTTCCATCCCACACCTCCACTCCATAAAGAAGCACCGGTGTCACCAATGTGTCAAAGAGGTACTTTTTGAGAGCCCAACACTTGATCTCTCCTGCATTGCACATGTTCTCAAATGCATAATAAGCCCTCTTTCCGGCTTCCAAGCGACGCATTGCACAATCCTTCCATTTATGATTGGATGGAACCTCAAGGCCTTGAGAGAGAGAGAGAGAGATGATCACTTCTTTGCATCCACTATGTGAGAGAGAGAGAGAGAGAGAGAGAGAGAGAGAGAGAGAAAAAAAGATATGAAAGAGATGGCAGAAGCAAGAGAGCATGGGAAGTTGGGAGTGCAAGGGTGGGAGTGCAAGGTTGCATGTGTGTGGAGAGAGAGATAGATAGATAGATAGATTGAATTATCGTCCGTGGAGGTCAGATATGACCCATGGGACCAAAATCGAAACATTACAAAAGGAGTTCTTCTAAACAGGAGGATCGTGAGATACATCTCAGTTAAGGACTGAGGGTCCAAAGAGGTGTCAAAAGGAAAGTTAAAATAAACAAAACTAAGAAGGGGAAGGTGAGGAGGGAGCCGGCTTGGGAGTTTGAAACTCCTGGATGATGGCTTTACCTCCTCGATAGACTGCACATTTCCCTGTTGTGCGTGCTTCTTGCATCTTCTGGAGTTCTGCCTTTTTTTCTTTTAGTTGCGAGGGTGTGAGATCTTCTGCAAACCAAATTTTAATATCCTTGAGAAGCCTTAAGAGGAGAGCGAGGGTAGACAAGCAGGCAGTGTTTTTGCTTATAGACCCGAAAGAGGAGTGGTGGCCACGTTGGTCACCCCCTTATGAACTGTGATGGTGTGTGTGTGTGTGTGTGTGTGTGTGTGTGTGTGTGTGTGTGTGTGTGTGTGTGTGCCTTATAAAGAAATTTCCCGTTAAGAGGTGCCTCATCATGTGAAGCGTGAGAGAGAGCAAGTGTCGAGCTCAAAAAGCTAGCATCATGAGCCCTCCCCAAGAGCTAGAGGCATTCATGTTCCAAATTATACCTACTTTCCTTATAGATGAACCATTTTCGCCTCTCTTGTTTGGATTCTGTGGGCTTCTACCGCACTTATCAAAGCAAGGGACTTGCCTAACACTGTGTGCGAGCACAGATGGCTCCAAGCACGCAACTAGCCTAACCTAGTAAGCTCAAAGATGACAATGGTGTGTCACTCACCGCTCTACGCTTGCTGTCGTGGAGGATTCCTCGCCGCGAAGAAGAGGGAGCCGCCATTACGTCGTGCTCAACCACCTCGCCGCCATCGTGTTGTCACAATGCATGATCTCTCTCTCTCTCTCTCTCTCTCTCTCTCTCTCTCTCTCTCTCTCTCTCTCTCTCTCTCTCTCAAGCACACACACACACTAGTAGACAAAGGAGACGGAGAAGGAGATGGAGCAAGAACACTCTTGTTGCATTGCACAAATGAGAGAATGAGGTATTCTAGGTTTAGATTGACTTTTATATGGGCTTGCCCGTTCACATTTGGATGCCCACTCTTAGCCAATCTTACCCAAACATTATAGGTTACAGTTTTAGAGTACGCCTCTCACCGGTGATCACTCTTAACCATTCCTACCTGACCGACAAGCCCGCCAATAACATAATACACTACTAGTGGGTCCGACAAGCCCGACCCATGGCTACATAAAAGGTGGTTGCTTGGTGGTAACATGCTCCCCTTCCTGATGTAGATTTCGCCCTCAGAAGCTAGTGAGAGAAAGCATGTTTTGTCCTTGTTGTAGAGCATCTGGATTTGAATCTGTAAGGCAAAGTCATTGTTTTATGCAAGCGGAATTATATGGCAATAAATCATGAGAGGAATGTAAATTCATGTGGAAATGAGTAAATGCAAGATTTATGAAATGCTAGACTTCCATAAAGGACAAATAAATTGCACTTTGATGAAATTAATTAATCAAGAGTTTTGGGCTTATGGGTGAGCTATCATGAAGTTGGTAGTGAGTTCTTTTATCACTCCATTTATAAAATGAGTGCCATTGTCACTCACAATCTCAAAGGGACAACCAAATCTTGTAACAATGTTCTCAAAGAGAAACTTGGCAGTTGACCTTGCATCAGCCTTACGTGTCGCCCTGGCTTCCACCCACTTTGTCACATAGTCAATGGAAACAATAATATATTGAGATTGAGTGCTATGAGCTGTCAGACTAATTGGGCCTACAAAGTCCAACCCCCAGTTTCAAATGGTTGAGTCACTTTAACAGGATGTAAGGGCATATTATCTTTCTTTGTGTGATCTTGTAACGTTGGCATTCATCACATCCTTTTGCAAAAAGTGATGTATCCTTGAATAAGGTGGGCCACCAATAGCCTAATTGAAACACTTTTCTAGCTGTTAGTTCCCCTGAGAAATTTCCTCCGTCTATACCCATGTGGGCTTCTTGCAGTATGTATAAATACTCATCCTCATGGGCACAACGTCTAAGAATAGCATCCTTTCCTAGCCTGTAGAGAGTTCCTGCAATGAGAGAATAAGGTTCACATTCCTTTAACAGTTTTCGAGCTATGTCCTTACGAAGCTCTTTGCGTGAAAAACCATTAACTAGAAAGTTCACAATCTTCTCACTCCATTCAGGTATGGTTTCAACTAGGAATAGAGAAGTAGCAGGCAATTCATCATTGACTCCAGTAGGGGCTTCACTATTGGGTATGCGAGACAAATGATCCTCCATGACATGTCGTTTACTAGGTCTCACCACAATAGTAAAATCAAACTCAAGGAGAATTAACAACCATCGTGTAATTCTTTCTGTGGAACATGGTTTATTTACTAGATACAACAAAGCTTGATGATCCACATAGAAAACAAACTTGTTGGCAAGAAGGTAGTAGCAAAATTTCTTCACTGCGTAAATCATAGCTAAATTTTCTCGCTCCGTAGTGGTGTAGTTTCTCTCGGCGTCATTCAATTGACGACTTGCAAAGCTAATGGGGTAGTCCAATTTATGTTTTCCTCGTTGAGCTAGAACACACCCAATAGCAAAGTTTGATGCATCAATATGCACATGGAAAATTATATTCCAATCGGGCACTCGTAAAATGGGAATACTTGTCAAGGTCTTTTTCAATGACTCATAAGCATGGTCACACTCCATGGTCTAGTGGAACTCAATAAGAAGCTTGTACAAAGGACGAGCTATCTCGGAAAAATTTGAAATAAACCATCGGTAATAACCAACATGGCCCATGAACCTTTGAACTCCTTTATAGTTTGTAGGTGGTGGCAATTCAGCAATGGCTTTAATTTTGCTCTCATCTGTGGAAATCCCATTTTGGACACTATATGCCCTAAAATGACTCCATGTTTAACCCAAAATTGGCATTTGAAAGGGTTTAAGGAGATGCGATACAATTTTCACTTCTCAAACACTTTTCGTAAGCATGATAGATGTTCTTTCCAAGAGGAATAAACACAAAGGTCATCTAAGAAAGCTTCACAAAACTCCCTCAAATGTTCTCTAAAAGCAATGTTTATTAATCTTTGAAAGGTAGCATGGGCATTGGTTAAGCCAAAAGCCATAACACAAAATGCGAACACTCCAAATTCGGTTATAAAGGCTATTTTAGCTTGGTCTAGAAGCGTAATTGTGATTTGATTGTATCCAGAGTACCCATCTAAAAAGCTATAAGCTTCCTTTCCTGCAACTCTTTCAAGCACATGTTCTGAATATGGCAAGGGGTAATGGTCCCTCTTAGTGGCGGCATTGACCTTCTTAAGATCCACCCACACTTTCAGTTTCCCATTATTTTTCGGTACAATCACTATTGGAGACACCCATTCTGAGTGCTCAATAGGGTATATGAATCCACATTTCACAAGCTTTTCAATCTCTTCTTGAACGATCTTTGCATATTTAGGATTCATTGCATAGGGTCGTTGTTGAACTGGTTTAGCCATGCTATTCATGGCGATTATGTGTTGCACCATGGAAGGTGGAACACCTTTCATATCATGATATGTTCAAGAAAATATATCCCTAAATTTCTTGAGAAGTTCTTTAAGTACACACTCCTAAGTCTCTATCAAATCTTGGGCGATGAAGACAGGTTTTAACTCTTCTCCTGGGTCTGCTAACTCTATTTCCTTAACTATCGCGGGATCGTCATAAACTCCATTTCTTCTATCGATAGATTTTCTTTGAGCCTTTGTGTACACAACTTTACGTTCCTCTATGGTGTAGGATTCGAAATGTTCAGGTGCAGGGTGTAAGTCTGTGGGGTTCTGTTGTTCTGTGGACTGTGATTTCACTTTCGATTCCTTTTGTTGTTGAACTTAGCTCCTGATTTTGTCATCTCCTTACATTACGGCTCAACTTTGGCTTCTCTATAGCCTCTACTTGTGTGGAATCAATGGGTTGTGGACTACACCACATAACGCTTTGAAGGTATTCACCCCAGTTATCTACCAACTTCCGCGATGAGCATCACATGCCCTATATAATTAAGCCATTTTGCAGTAGATTTATTTTCCTTTATTCTAGCACACACATTTGCTCGATATCGTCACCTCTTATATCTCTTACTCTTCTTGTCTAATTTTTTATTACGACCGATCTCTAGTGAAGAGTCACTAGATGAATCGCTACTTGTGTCTTTTGCTCCCTTGGATAGATTTTCATCTAGGGTACCATTGGGCCCTGAATGGTTATTCCCCACATTTGCACTAAGATTTAACTCAGATTCTTCATCCTCAGATTCAATTTCAATTGATGATTCTGACCCCAATAGTCTTGTGAGATGCTATTGCTTCCAACACCAGTCAGACCTTCATCTTGTAGGTCATCAGAAGCTATATGCATTGCTTCTTGCATATTTAAGGGTACGAGTGGTGGCATTTCATCCCCTCAGGTGTTACCTAGGTCGTCCCCCTGTTTCTCCGTAAAAACAAAAAAAAGCATACTGGAAACAGTCTGCACCGCGTCGAAACAGTCCGTGTCCGCACGGACTGTTTCTAGTAGGTTTTTTTTTTAGTTTTTGGGTGAGCAGTGAATCTTGAAAATTCAAAATAGCTAGTTAAAGGAAGGGGGAGAAGGAGAAAATCCGCTTGGAAAATTCATGAAAATAGTTAAATTGAAAAAAATGTATGTTATTTGGTAAAATTTTCTATTTGAATATACCGTAGAGGGAAAATTTGTACGTTTGTCAAATTGATTTTCCCTGCACTGATACCGACACTCCCCCCCCCCCCCCCCCCCCCCCCCTCTCTCTCTCTCTCTCTCTCTCTCTCTCTCTTTGAAACATAATTCTAGAAGTGTTTATCATTCACTTCAGTAAATACGTAATTCAAGGCAATAATACTTTAAAATGCTCTAATGGAGTTACAATACCAGCTGATAAAGAGAAGCCCTCCAACTGAAGAAAACCAACCCAGCGCATAGGTCAGGAAAGATCCAGCGCATGATCAATTCTAATCAGCCAGTCGGGAACCAAACCACAAAAGCTGGCTTTTAACTCTAAAAATATTGTTGATAGATCAGTATCAAAACCGTTAGGAATTGCATCCTAAAGACTCTGTAGTGCATTGACTTAACGATTCTTGGATACACCAATTGTCCTCCCTCGCATGCGCAAGCCCCAATAATGACAAAGACCACGATCACCGGTGGTTCATGATCTTTTTCAGCCTTTCCAGGTCATCTCCCAAATTCATATCAAGTTTATTAGACACCACTCGAAAAAATCGGCCATCCTTGTAATCTTTCTTCTGTCTACATCTGCTTTCTTGCAAATGAGGTTAGCAAAACGTCGGTCGATACCCTTAATAGATGTCAGAGCAAACATGATCTTCTGTCGTCCATCCACATTCGTGTTGAGAACACGCAAAATGTGCTGAAATTCCTCATTTGCAACCAGCGACATCTTCGCTCGCAGAGCTCTGCTTGCTGATTTGCTACAGCCTATGTGAAAGAGATTGCGTAGAATTCTCTCTCTCTCTCTCTCTCTCTCTCTCTCTCTCTCTCTCTCTCTCTCTCTCTCTCTCTCTCTCTCTCTCTCTCTCTCTCTCTCTCTCTCTCTCTCTCTCTCTCTCTCTCTCTCTCTCTCTCTCTCTCTCTCTCTCTCTCTCTCTACCTCAACCAAAAACTGCAAAAAAAAATTGCTAGAAACAGTCGGCGCTAGCGCGAATTGTTTCCAGCAGTGCAGACTGTTTCCATTAGTTTTTTTTTCAGTTTTCGGCGCGGACTGTTTCTAGCAATTTTTTTTCAGTTTTTGGTTGAGAGAGAGAGAGATACTCAGAGAGAGGAGTTGAAGCCTAATTTGACCACACCTCAAAGCCCTTTGTCAGCACTCTAACAAAGCTTGCGTCATTCACCTATGCATGGCAAAGCCGGTTTAGTCTGCTTGGTTTGACGTGAGAGTGTTTTCAGTAAAAAAAACTGTCGAAAATAGTCCACGCCACCACAGACTGTTTCCAGAAGTTTTTTTTTAAGTTTTTGGCTGATAGAGAGAGAGAGAGAGAGAGAGAGAGAGAGAGAGAGAGAGAGAGAGAGAGAGAGAGAGAGAGAGAGAGAGAGAGAGAGAAATTGAAGCCTGAGTTGACCACACCTCAAATCCCTTTGTCGGCACTCTAACAAAGCATGTGTCATTCACCTCTAGGCTCTGCATGGCAAAGTCGCTACAGCCTGCTTGGTTTGATGTGAGTGTTTTATGTCAGAGCAAGCTCGTGTGTATCTGACAAAGCCCCTGATTCTTTCCTCATCGTATACCTTCTGATGTGGAAGTTGCCCTGCCTAATGTCCCATAAGCTCATCCTTATCAATAAATCTCATATGGTAGATGCCCGGTTGTTCTAAGGTGGTTGGTGCTCACATAGGTCCTGCATCCACACTATCTCTTCTCAAAACAAAGCACGCTCTATCTGACGGTGAAATTCTGCCCCCATGCACTTCAAGCTCTGCACCAATGTCCCTTTGAGTATGAATCAACAAAGGATGGGCACATTACAGTGGCTTTTGCACCTTGCCATAGTAATGTGCCAGGATGGAGTATGGAGTGCGCATGTAAAAAAAAACTACTGAAAACAGTCCGCATCGGTGGGGAGTGTTTCCAGTAGATTTTTTTTAGTGAGTGAGTGAGAGAGAGAGAGAGAGAGAGAGAGAGAGAGAGAGAGAGAGAGAGAGAGAGAGAGAGAGAGAGAGAGAGAGAGAGAGAGAGAGATTTGAGCTTGCAGATATCATACAAAGAGAGAACTCCAGACACGCAAGCTGGCAAGAGACAGAGTGAGAGAGCAATTCTTGGCTCAATATTAATATCATGAAAATTGTGTCGCAGCTTAATATCGTGAAAAATGCGCTTGCTTGATATCGTAAAATTGTGTGTTGCAACATAATATCGTGTCGTAATTGCCGTTTTCCAAAAATGTGGGAAGGCAAGGGAAAATGAGAGCATATGTAGCGCAGATGTAATGAATTTCATTAGCTCATTGGGATAAGCGAGAGAGAGAGAGAGAGAGAGAGAGAGAGAGAGAGAGAGAGAGAGAGAGAGAGAGAGAGAGAGAGAGAGAGAGAGAGAGAGATGAAGAGAGTGTAGGCATGGCGAAGCACCGGAGGCATCCAAACGACATCAAAAAACTCAAAAGAAAAACTCTTGAAACAATCGGCATCCAAAAGACATCAAAAAACTAAAAAAAAAACTCTTGAAACAGTCTGCACCGGCGCGGGCTGTTTCAAAAGGTTTTATTTTTATTTGTTTAGAGAGAGAGAGAGAGAGAGGCTTTCAATGACAATCGATTGCAACTTGTGCCTGTGAGGTAACTGGGTTGTTTACTATTTACTTAGAGCATGTAGTCTACTAAGCCAAATGGGATTGTGAATAAAAACCGAGTGGTGGCAAAGACGAGCAAGCGTCGCTGTCTATGGCATTGCATGGAGAGAGAGAGAGAGAGAGAGAGAGAGAGAGAGAGAGAGAGAGAGAGAGAGAGAGAGAGAGAGAGAGAGAGAGAGAGAGAGAGAGAGAATCAACATGGTGGCGACCTCCAAAACTTAAAAAAAAACTCGAATTGGCAATAAGCAAAATTCTTAAAGACAACTATACATAGCTCCTACTAATCATATGAGCGGCAACAACCAATGTGCACTGCACGGAAATTCAATAGCCTTGAACTTCCTTGCTGGCTTGTAGCACCACTCCAACACAATTAGATGCCACAATAAGTGTCAAAGCTTGTGAGACATGAGGAAGGGAATCTCTTCTACAAGGATGTCCAAAGGCATACTACAATAGGAGAAGGCTTCAAATGACGTCCCAAGATTGACTGCAATACCATAAGGCTTCAAAAGAATTGAGCTCTTGCTTTTCCTACCAAAGGAATTAAAAGAGCTGATATAGGTATATATCCTAGGGAAGGCTTAGTTGAGGGTGGGTGCTTCATATGTGAATCTCTAGCCGTGACCAAATTGGCATCCGTAATTCTTGCTTGACACCTTTTACTTTCCTTAGTAAGACCTACAACCTTTTGAAAAAGGACTAGGGTGCTTGCATGTCACCCTTCGCTTTCTTTGAACAACAGAGTCACCTCATAAGCTATTAAGTGCCCTTAAAATCTTCAAAAATATGTCTCTCTACAAAGAATATCATAAGGTGTTGAGTCCTAATAGTCTTTAGTTCCACACTTGTTGTTTGTAGCAGTTAGGCAAGCAATTATTGTCCTTGCAAGGCAATATGTGCGCCTATATACAAAAGCTATGGAGGTGGCGGATACATGGAAGCGACAGGGTGGATGCAACTAGTGTTGACTGGGACACATTGCAAAAGAGACCAGTGCTAACAAAAAGCAAAGGTAGGGCGTAGGGCATCTCATTGTCGGTGCTAGTACGAATCCTCATGAGGAAAGAGTTGAGAGGCTATGGGTGGTGCAATTTCCATTATTACTAGCATTGACGCTCGTGGATGGTAGCAGTAATAGTTGGATCTTCCAATTTTCATATAAGTTGCGAGTTGGGTAGAGAGAGAAAGGGAGGGGGAGGTGTTTAGGGATAGCTAAGCTATTGTATGTCTTTTGCTATGCAAATGCCTTTTACAAAAAAATTTAATATCAATCATATTTGGCTCTGCTCGATTTTATGATTGCTCAAAAATTTTTGCTCGGAGTTTGAAATTCCCCCAATAGGGTCAGGTAGTCCCTCTGTAAACATTCTTTCTAACAAGAAGTGAGTACGCCCACTTTCCCATGACATTAAGTCACTTTCTTCTTGGATGACACTAGGTATGGCTAGGGGTCTATGGACTTTCTGAGGTTGTTGTTGCGTAGGGAACTCTGTGTCTATAATCTGGATCTGCCTAGGTGCTGGCTCTAGATCTCTTTGGGTATCTTCTACCAAACTCCTTAATTGCTTGACTCGCTCGATCTCCTCTGTAGGGTTTGGATAAGTTCCTATCTTCTTCTTGAATCCTGGCCATTGTGGCTCATAACAATTTTCCTTGCTGCTTTCTTACTTAGTGGTTGTTTTGGTCTCCACGGTTTCATCACCTGAATCAGAATCCTCTTCAACGTCGTTCATATATGCGGGGTCATCACCAGTCCCTACGTTGGTCCTTGAATTGGGGTCTGACTTCACTGCTTTTTGCGATCTCTTCCTTCATGTTTCTTCTTCCTCTGAGATTGGACAATGGATGCCGTGTCTCTTTCCTCAAGAATATAATTTTGTTTTTGGAGCATCGATCATGTGAGTACGTTTACTGGTACCACAGGCTTACTTTGTGATGGCTCCTTGGTAGCCTCAATCAAGTTTAATGGCGTGATCTTCGGTGCATTTGGATTATTTGAACATTAGGCAATCAAATGATCTATGCCACATTGATTACACATGAGTATCGGCATTGTAGACGTGCTCGCTTGATTGGTTTGCATTAGTGTGGCGTTCTTTTGTAGCCTAATAGGACACTCAGCCACACGATGTGGACCTACACACTCATAGCATTGAAGGGGTGGTCTCTTAGCAGTGTAATTAATATTTTGGCCTCTTGCAGCAAGAGCGGCTACTTGATAAACACGTTTGACTTGTCCCCAATAGTCCTCCATGTAGTATTGTGGACTTTCTTCAAGCGCATCCATCCCATAGGCAATATTAGGGCCTATAATTTTTGTGTGAGCTTGTCTATTTGTACTACCTTACTTCTAGGTTCTCTATCAGGCGTGTTACACATATTGTCAGCAATAGATCGATCGATAGCTTGAGCAAACGTTGCTAGGTCACCTAAGTGAGCAGGCACAGTGGGTGAAGGTGCTCCAAAGACTACATGTGGAGTAGGTATTGGCATTGGGCTTGGCGCATAGGAAGCCCTTGGGTTCCACATTTCGTACGGTGTTGTGCCATGTGGCAGCCCAAAGTTCATATGTGTGGCCCTATGCATAGCAGGTGTCAGATGTGACATGCTAATGCTAGCCAGTATAGTCCCATGGAAATAAGAGCTTGGGTGTTGTGGTTGTGGAGCATAGGTTGTTGAAACAATGGGAGGGGTAGGAACTACTTGAGTATGAGGCCTATAGGTGTATACGATTGGTACACACTTGTAGGTACTTTTGCAGGCATTGAACTACCATGTAGCGGTGCTTTACTAACAAATGAGGTCCATGGCGTGTTTCTTGGCATGCTCATCATTGGGTTTGAAGATGTGCATTGGCCAAGGGATACAACGCCTCATGGTAAAGGGAGATGCACTTCTCATTGTTAAACAGATTTTAGGCATTTGGGCATGCAAGAATGAGAGCTTACGGACAAAAGTTCATGCCATTCGTAGATTGTTTAATCAATTTGAAGAAGTGCAACTATATCATATTCCTAGGAAACAGAATGAAGATGCTGATTTACTTGCACAACAAGCCGTTGCATGTGTAAAGAAAGAAGTGCAGGTCATCATGGTGGCGGCTGCTGTGAAGCAACCGAGGTACCAGGGATTGGAGTCATTGGCTCCCATCATTGGCTACATTTTGGAGGGTGAGTTTCCACCAGACTTCACAAAAGCTCAGAAGAGGAGACTCATGAAGAAGGCAAGCGTATATCTCTTCCTAGAAGGCTCCCTCTATCAAAGGGGGAAGGATCAAGTGTGCAGACGAGTACCAACTATCAAGGAAATTCCAGCCATTCTAAAAGGTTTGCATGAAGAGGCATGTGGTGGTCATTTTGCCCAAGAATTAACTGTGAAGAAGATTTTGCTTTCGGGGTATGTTTGGCCAAGTTTGCATGTGGATGTTCAACATTGGTGTAAAAGCTGTCACACTTGTCAGATAAATGGAAATAGAAGGTTGGTGCATGGCCCGAGGCAAATAGTGCTTGCAAATGGACCCTTTGAAAAGTGGGGCATTGATGCTATGGGTCCTCTGCCTAGGACAAAAAATGGTAAACTCTACATTCTAGTGGCTGTAGACTATATGACTAGGTGGGTGGAAGCACAAAGTGTGGCAAAGGTAAATGAGAAGACAGTGAGCAAATTCGTCTACACTCACATTTGTTGTAGATTTGGCACACCTTTGGAGATTGTTTCTGATAATGGTCCAGGGTTTAGAAAAGGATTGCTCACAGAAGTTTGTGAAGAGCTTCACATTCTACATCGTCATAGCACACCATACTACCCACAGTCAAATGGTTTGGTGGAGAAGGCTAATGGTGTCATTGCAGGAATCATTAGAAAGATGGTGCAAAACAAGACAAAATTATGGGATGACTTCTTGGATGGTGCCTTGTGGGCATATCGAACCACATATAGGGAAGCCACGGAGTTCACACCATTTCACTTGGTCTATGGTCAAGAGGCTTTGCAGCCTATCGAGCTCAACATTCCAACAATGCGACTTCATGGCAAAGGAGCACAAGATGATCAAGAGGTATGGATGGATCGACTTCTTACGTTAGTGGAGCTTGAGTGGAAAAGAGAAGCAGCATATGAGTGCTACAAGAGGAAAGCCACACAAGCGAAAGAAACGCACGACAAGAAACTGAAGGACAAAGGCATCAAGGAAGGAGAGCTTGTGCTAAGGTATGACAATCGACTTGACAATCGTTTTGATGCCAAGTTTGAAACAAGATGGCAAGGGCCATACATAGTCAAGAAGGATTTCAATTCAAGTTACTATCAGCTTATGGACTTGAATGGTAAAGAGCACTCCAGGAAAGTAAACAGGTATCGCTTGAAGCCCTATTTGAGTCGCCTTCTACCAAAGGATCTACCAAAGATCTGTCCAAAGGCCGCTGTCTTATGTAAGTATTGTTACATGAAGCATGAGTGTAACTCCAGCCAAAATTCTGAGGGGCCAAACAATGAAGATCTCGTCAAGGACTCTGAAGCACTCTCTTTGGAAAAGATGCTCTATGATGGTACATGAATATACCATCATCCAGGGGGAGGGCTAATGATAGCCATTTTTTCGGCTCTTTGTAATTGCCACAGTGAGTTACCTCACCCTACCAAAATCACCCAAACACTGTGGCTATCCCTACCATTTCACTGTACATAGGCGTGCGTGAGTCACGGGACTTTTCCCATATCTTCTTAAAAACCCTCAGCTAGCTAGTCACTGGGCTAGGTGAGCCAAAAAAAATAAAAAAAATAAAAAAATAAAAGTATATTATGGCCTCTTTGTGTGTAAATATTTCATTGTATATATGGCCTAAATATAGGGTTTTTTTATAATTATTTGGTATTTTATTTAAATATTTCTACTTAGGTGTGTGTTTTATTAAACCTATGTACACCTTCTTTCATCCTCTTACACCATAATTATATTTTTTTTGCCAATATGTACATACTCTAACCTCATATTTTTCCTTTATACAAATCACTCCCACATTTTCACCCTCACCCTCGTGAAAACAAAAAATTGATTTCTACTCATTGGTTACTTTTATTATATTATTTACTTGCATACCTTTTCCTCTTTCACCCAAAATAATTCAAGGGGGGAGCCATAAGCAAGAGCACTATGCTATAGCTTGAGAAGCCAAGCTCAACCTCTCTAGAAGGAGCTCTTGAGTGGAAGCTCATTGTCTTATGCATGTGCATGTGTTGTAATAGGGGATTAGCAAGGGAAATCTATGCCATTGTAAGAGAGAGAGTGATCATTCAATTGAGAGTAGGAAATCTATCATTTCTCCTACTAGTGTAAGCCCAACATTCGTTGAATCAAGGAGGGTGGATTTGGACTAAGCTTGGATACTTTGTCTCCCTTCCAACGTGAAGTAATGGACAACAATGATGCGTAAGTGTCTTGGTGTTTTTTTTTTGTTAAGTTCTTGATAGCTTGTCTCTGGTGTTGTCATCAATCTAGCCATAAATCCCACATACTGTAAGAGGGTGACAGGGTGGAGAGGACTCCCCTGGCCTTAAGACAGTGATTGGGGTGGCTTTTCTTGTGATGTGTTGTGGTGAAATTTACGCAAGCTATGTTGAACAAGTACTAATCTCACTTTGATTTGTCATGACAGATTTGTAAGAAGGTATTAATGCAACAAGCACCCCCTCCCCCTTTCTCTCTCTTTCTTAAATATATAGTTGTGTTTGCTTGATCATTGCCGATACGTTTCAAAGCAGCCCGAGCACTATCTCTCTCTCTCTCTCTCTCTATCTCTCTCTCTCTCTCTATCTCTCTCTCTCGTGTTTTAGTGTGTGAGAGTATTCCATTGGTGTTAGGGTTAGTGTAAATTCCTTGCTTGTTTGTGGGTTGCTCCAACGATTCTCCTCTTTTGCGTCCTAGTTCGCTCTTAAACTAAGTGGTGCCCCTTGTGTAGTTGGGATTTGGCGGTGGGTTTGTTGTTTTGGTTTGTGTTGTGTTGTGCCCCAGCCCCATTGAGCAGCACGGGAGCCTTGAAGGGTGTCTAGAGGCCACTCTTCTTGTTGCCCGCCCCGGACCGCCTCACTGGTTCCACTACAAATGCAGCTATTGTTGAGTCTTCTGTGAAAGGAGACTGTGATGTTGATGTTGATGCAGAATGGGCTTTTAGTGCAAAGTGCACTTATAATGCTGTTGTCCATGATGCATGCATGTCAGTTGTTACAGATTCGCATGTGTGGTATTTTGATAGTGGTGCTACAAAGCACATTACCTCACGTCATGATTTGCTCACCTCTCTTGAGTCTGTCCCTCATGGGAATTCAATTACTTGTGCCAACAATGCCTCTTATCCGATTCAGGGAGTTGAAAAGATTGTGCTTACTGCTATAAATGGTAGTTCACACTTGCTAATGCACTTTACGTACCTGGGATCAAGAAGAATCTTTTCTCTATATCTGCACTTGCTAGACTTGGACCTGTAGTCAAATTTGTAGTCAAATTTGACTTGGACTTGTAGTCAAATTTGTGAATGAGACATGTACAGTACATGATCTCAGTTTTGGTGATGAAATTGTTGCATCTGGCATTTTATGCCGTGGGCTATATAAGCTAACTTTGTATGACAAGTGTGGACATAATTTTACAAATGCAGTTGTGGATTCAAAGGCTATTTTAGATGCAAAACTTTGGCATGCACGTTTTGGTCATCTAAATTTTGCCAATTTGCTACCTTTGCAAAACTCTGATATGGTTGCTTCATTGCCGCCTCTTGAAGCAATTGTCAAACATGTTGTGAAGGCTGTATTTTGGGTAAGATGCAGCGTTCAAAGTTTCCAAGGGATGGTTCAATTAGGGCCACATGCAGGTTGCAGCTTGTGCATAGTGATATTTGTGGGCCCTGCAAACTCCGTCCTTGGGCAATTACCTTTATTTTGTGACGTTCATTGATGATTACTCCAGACATGCATGGGTGTATCCCCTTCAAGAGAAGTCCAAAGTTTTTATGTGCTTCAAAAAAATCTGGCTATGGCTAAAAATGTCTCGAAATGTAATATGAGCACCCTCCGTTCCGATCGAGGGGGGGAGTATATGTCTCATGATGTTACCACTAAGCGACCACCTTTTATGTAGCCATAGGCCGGGCTTGTCTGACCCGCTAGTAGTGTATTATGTTATTGGCCGTGCTTGTCGGTCAGGTAGGAATGGTTAAGAGTGATCGGCAATGAGAGGCGCACTCTAAAACCAGAACCTATAATTTTTGGGTTAGATTGGCCAAGTGTGGGTGCCCAAATGTGGACGAGCAAGCCATATAAAAGTCAATCTAAACCTAAAACACCTCATTCTCTCATTTGTGCAATGCAATAAGAGTGCTCTTGCTCCATCTCCTTCTCCGTCTCCTTTGTGTACTAGTGCGTGTCTGTGTGCTTGAGAGAGAGAGAGAGAGAGAGAGGGAGAGAGAGAGAGAGAGAGTGTGTGTGTGTGTGTGTGTGTGTGTGTGTGTGTGTGTGTGTGATTGAGCATTGCGGCGGCACGACGATGGTGAGGTGGTTGAGCGTGGCGCAGCGGCGGCTTCCTCTTCTTCGCGGCAAGGAATCCTCCACGACAGCAAGCGTAGAGCGGTGAGTGACACACCATTGTCATCTTTGAGCTTACTAGTTTAGGCTAGTTGCATGCTTGGAGCCATTTGTGGCTCGCACACAGTGTTAGGCAAGTCCCTTGCTTCGATACGTGCGACAGAAGCCAACATTTTTGTCGCCTTTGCCGGGGAATCGCCCTGCACTAAGATCAAGCGGCACTCTATGCTTCTTCTGTGAGTGTTTGTGTTCGGAAGGAAGAGGAAGAAGAAGAAGTTATTTACTGCAAGTTTTTATTTCTTGCATAATCTTTGTTTTCTGCCAATGTCTGCTTGCACATAATCTTTTGCACAGTTAGTAGTGAATGAGTAAGTAGATAAAACAGTTAGCTTGTTTTATGTCAATGTCTGCTTGCACACAGTCTTTACATAGTTAGAGAATAGCTTGTTTTCTGCCAATGTCTACTTTTACACAGTTTTTTTAAATTTGCACAGTTAGTAGTTAGTGTGTTAGCTAGTGTGAATGAGTAAGCAGTTAGCAGAGTAGGTAGCTTCACTGTCAGTTAGTAGTCAACAAAGTAGTTAGCATAGTAATTAAGCTTAGTTAGCAGAGTAGTTAGCTATAGAGGAGATAAGGTTAGGTTAGTTAGGACAGTAGGTAAAGGTTCAGTGTGTGTGTGTGTGTGGCCCAAAAAGGCCACTGAAACTACGCGCGATTGTCCGCGGTATTGTTATAGTAAAAATAAAAAAAATAAAAATGCTCGGGATATTTTGGACCAAAAAGTAATTTGGAAATTAAAATAAAAAATTTATTATCCTAAAAGGAAGGGATCGGGATCATTCCCCAAACCCAAGCCCAAGCCCAAGCCCAGGCCTCAGTCCTCAATCTTATGATATACTACTTACACTACCTTATATATATAGACTAGGATCTCAAGTGAAGGGAGGGCATGTGGGACAAGTTCCTCAAGTCCTCCACCATCCCCTTCACACTCACCCTTTGGACTTACTAATTCTAGTCTTCTCCCCACCTAGGAAAAGACTAGTTTTAGGATTCCGAGCACTGTACGTAACCGAATTGGGGGATGTAAAGCATGGCACGTCCCTCTAGCCAAGACGTTCGTTTTGAGATATCGCATGCCATATTATGTGGCTCGGTTAAAAATTGGGTTGTAAAGACCTAAAAAACTAGGTGAGCAATCTTCACAAGCACTCACAACCACCTCTAGAGTGTCAAGGTCACATGCACCTACGCTGTGGTCGTGTGCTAGAGGACCAGCATATCGAGAGTGTCTCCGTTTATGCGTGCACTCATTATTTCTCTACCTTAGGCTCTAGACCCTCAACGGTAACCCGAGGTAGTACCACTCAAGACCCACATATTGCATCTAGTGATTCTTCTTCTGACTTATACGACGTCGGAGGGTTACATGATGCCTAATCCCAATAGCTCAAGCCAAGACATGCATGCCATGGGCCCACGGTCTGGGCGAAGCTTGCTTAGCCGCTTGAAGGAAACCTTTAGTAGAGCCACTCGCTCCAAACATGGGGCTAATGATGTAAAAGAGGGGGGTGGGGAAGTAAATTTGCCATTCATAACCAACGTAGACCCCATGCTCCTAAAGAGTGTGCACATAAAATACTCCATTCACTACACCCCCTGATTCTTCAGAGATATTCCCCTCCGAGGTTATATTACCTAATGGTAGAAGCCTTGCCGAAGTACAAGAAGTTGAGCAGTATATCATTGCGGCTAGGGAAAAGGAAATCAAGAGCTTACGCAAGGTGGATCAATGAAGAGAGTTAAAAGAGAAAGCCCCTATGTCAATATCATTGCTAGGAGAGCAATCGAGTGCTCCTGAATTAGAGCCACTAAGGGTCAATCCATAGAGATCCACATTGCATCTAGTTCAAAGGACACCCCTAGCATCTCAATCCTAGATGGAGCGTTCCTAAGTGAGAACTAGGAGTATGAACTACAAACAAAAACTCTAACCGACCTATACACAAGTCACACCTATCACAACGGTTGGTTAGATGTCTTACAATCCACAATGGGTGCTACTAGTGTGGAGGATCAACAATGCCTTCAACGGGTCTCATGAAATTCTTGGATACAGGGAAGGCTAAACAAACAACCTTATTGAAAATGGAGACTCCCTTCGTAAGTCCGATGGATCCATCATATGTTGTTTCACCAGGGGTCTCAGTGCAATCTTAGCCCACAAGTGATAGCTTTACTTTTCCAAGCCTAGTTCATCTTTTCCTTGACGACACCACGGCTACCATGCCTACCCCAATGATGGGCATGCCAAGAAACATGCCATGGACCTCATTTGTTAGTAAAGCACCACTTCATGGTAGCTCAATGCCGACAACAGCCCCTACAAGTGTGTAACAATCATATGCACCTATGGTTCCTCGCCCTCATGTACCTTCTACGCCTCCCATTGTTTCAACAACTGATGCTCCACAACCACAACACCCAAGCTCTTATTTCCATGGGACTATACCGTCTAGCATTAGCATGTCACATCCGGCGCCTGCTATGCCTAGGGCCACACATATGAACTTTGGGCCGCCACATGGCACAACACCTTACCAAATGTGGAACCCAAGGGCTTCCTATGCACCAATCCCAATGCCAATACCTACTCCACATGTAGTCTTTGGAGCAGCTTCACCCATGGTGCTGCTCACTTAGGTGACCTGGCAACGTTTGCTCAAGCTATTGGTCAATCTATTGCTGAGAATATATGTAACACGCCTGATAGAGAACCTAGAAGTAAGGCAGTACAAATAGACAAGCTCACACAAAAATTTAGTGGAGAGGGGGATATGAGAAAGCATATCAAAGTGTTTGAACAAATATGCGATTCTCTAGGAGAACACAATGACCTGCATAAGAGTAATGTTTTACGCTTAACCTTAAGTGGGAACGCAGGGGATTGATATAGAACCCTAAGGGTGGAAGAAAAAAGGATTTACCCTACTCTTAGGAGACTGTTCTTGAAAGAATACATATGAGAGGGAGTGCTTTGGGGTGTAGCCTCTTAGCTCTAGAAAGCCCAACGAGAGGAAAGAGAGTCGGTGAGAGACTTTATTAGTCGCTTAAACCATTTGAATTCTCGTTGTAATCCAAATGAGCACTTCAGTAATAATCAATTTCTTGATAGATTCATTAGGATATTATGACATGAGGTTATCTACAATGGCCTTGTCATTAGAGGTATCACCACTTACAAAGCAGTCACCACCAATGCGATCCAATTGGAGGATAATTTAATGATTCAAGGAGAAAGAGTGTCTGTTGAGCCTAAATTAACTAGCTCGCAAGCATCAGGGTATCAGCCAATGACCCTAAAGCCTATTGCTAAGGAGCCAAAGATATATGAGATGACTTTAGCATATCTCACCAAGGCCATTCAAGAGAGTCTTAGAGACAATCATGCTCCGCAAAACCATTATATGTATCCAAGAAGAGAGCAACAATGGTGCTCAGTATGCTATGGTCCATATAGTACCAGTGAATGCCCTACTTTTAGAGTAAAATTCAATGGGAATTGCAATGCCTGTGAGGTATGTTCATCAAGCTAAGGATCGCATAGTATTTAAGCGCTCAATGGCCAATAGACCAACCTTAGAGTGCCTGCATTGATGTCCGCCCCACCTCTTGGACAAACGTCACAACACATGGTCCCTAGGGCCCAAAATGATGTTCAAACAACACACTTACCACCTCCAGTGGTAGGACTGCAACCACCACATCCGAGAATCACTTCTGTGAATCAAGTGGGTTGTGAGTCATCTATTGCTTGTTTGGAAGGTTGTGAGGAAGATGTAGACCCTAATATTGCCTATGGGATTGATGCGCTTGAAGAAAGTCCACAATACTACATGGAGGACTATTGGGGACAAGTCAAACCTGTCTATCAAGTAGCTGCTCTTGCTGCAAGAGGCCAAAATATCAATTACACTGCCAAGAGACCGCATCTTCAATGCTATGAGTGTGGAGGTCCATGTCGTGTGGCCGAGTGTCCTATTAGGCTACAAAAGAACGCCACACTAATGCAAACTAATCAAGCGAGCACATCTACAATGCCGATACTCATGTGTAATCGATGTGGCATAGATCATTTGATTGCCCAATGTCCGAATAATCCAAATGCACCAAAGATCATGCCATTAAACTTGATTGAGGTTACTAAGGAGCCATCACAAAGTACACCTATGGTACCAGTAAATGTACTCACACGATCGATGCTCCAAAAACAAAATTATATTCTTAAGGAAAGAGACACGGCATCAATTTCCCAATCTCAAAAGAAGAAGAAAACACGAAGGAAGAGATCGCAAAAAGCAACGAAGTGAGACCCCAATTCAAAGACCAACATGGGGACTGGTGATGACCCTGTATATATGAACGACGCTGAAGAGGATTCTAATTCAGGTGAAATCGCGGAGACCAAAACAACCACTAAGAAAGAAACCAGCAAAAAGGAAGATCGTCATGAGCCACAATGGCCAAGATCTAAGAAGAAGATAGGAACTTATCCAAAACCTATAGAGGAGATCGAGCGGGTCAAGCAATTAAGGAGATTGGTAGAAGATACCCAAAGGGATCTAGAGCCAGCACCTAGGCAGATCTAGATTACAGACACAGTGTTCCCTACCTAACAACAACCTCAGAAAGTCCATAGACCCCTAGCCATACCTAGTGTCATCCAAGAAGAAAGTGACTTAAAGTCATGGGAAAGTGGGCGTACTCACTTCTTGTTGGAAAGAATGTTTACAAAGGGACTACCTTACCCTATCAAAGAAATGGAGATCCCATATTCCCCACGTCAAGGGACTGAAGCCCAAAAGGTGCCGTTAAATATTGCCAAATTGATGGATTTCATGGCTTCAGAGGTTAGAACCACCATCATGTCCAAACTATATGGAGACCCTAAGCTATTCTTAGCTCTTCGAGCTTTCCTCGATGGAGAACTGAAGGTCAGGCTACCACAATTTGCACAGGTGGATGGAGTTAGGGAGATGCCAATAGAGGAGGAACACTTAGATCCACAACCCAACCTAGATGAGAACCCTATTGTAGAAATGCATGTTAACAAGTTGGGACAATACTTTGAGGAAGATGAATCCAATGCAACCATACCAATCACTACCAAGGGATTAACTGTGAAGGGAATCCTTGATGGTGGCGCTGGGGTTAGCATTGTGACTAAAAATTGTTGGGAAACTATGGGAAGACCTCACCTTGGAACCGCAACCATAGTAGTAAATATGGCCAATGGGTCAATTGTTAAACCTATTGGGATGCTAGAAGATCTCAAGATCAAGGTCTTTGGACATAAAATAAGAATTATCTTCATTGTTATGGATTTCTTCAAGCACACTATGGCATCTGAGATGATCTTAGGACGTCCTTTCATGAGCGAAGCAAAAATGGTGCATGACTGGTCTAAAAACCATGTCTACTTGCAGTTCCAAGATTCTGTCATTTGAGTGGATCTTGTAACTGATCGAGCACATCCTCTAGGAAACAGATTTTCAATTGATCATAGATCTGACACCACAGTTCACTCGGCCCCATTTGGGGTCAGAATCATCAATTGAAATTGACTCTGTGGACAAAGAATCTGAGTTAAATCTTAGTGCAAATGTGGGTACCCTAGATGACAATCTATCCAAGGGAGCAAAAGATACAAGTGGCGATTCTTTCTAATGACTCTTCAATAGAGATCGGCTGTAATCAAAAGTTAGACAAGAAGAGTAAGAGATATAAGAGGTGACGATATCGAGCAAATGTGCATGCTAGAATAAAGGAAAAGAAATTTACCGCAAAATGGCTTAATTAAATAGGGGCATGTGATGCTCATCGGAAGTTGGTAGATAAATGGGGTGAATACCTTCAAAGTGTTATGTGGTGTAGTCCACAACCCATTGACATCGCACAAGTAGAGGCTACAAAGAAGCCAAAGTTGAGTTGTACTATAAGGAGACAACAAAATCAAGAGTTAGCTCAACAACAAAAGGAATCGGAAGTGAATTCACGGTCCATAGAAAACAGAACCCCACATACTTACACCCTGCACCTGAACATTTCAAACCTACACCACAAAAGAACGTAAAGTTTTGTATACAAAGGCTCAAAAAAAACCTATCGATGGAAGAAATGGATTTTATGATGGTCTCGCGATAGTTAAGAAAATAGAGTTAGCAAACCTAGGAGAAGAGTCCAAACCTGTGTTCATCGCCCAAGATCTGATAGAGACTGAGGAGTGTGTACTTAAACAACTTCTCAAGGAATTTAGGGATATATTTTCTTGGACACATCATGATATGAAAGGTGTTCCACCTTCCGTGGTGTTGTACACAATCCCTATGAATAGCATGGCTAAACCAGTTCAGCAATGACCCTACCCAATGAATCCTAAATATGTAAAGATCGTTCAAGAAGAGACTAAAAAGCTTGTGAAATGCGGATTCATATACCCTATTGAGCACTTAGAAAGGTGTCTCCAATAGTGATTGTACCAAAAAAGAATAGAAAACTCAGAGTGTGCGTGGATCTCAAGAAGTTCAATGCCGCCACTAGGAGGGACCATTACCCCTTGCCATATTCAGAACATGTGCTTGAAAGAGTTGCAGGAAAGGAAGCTTATAGCTTTTTAGATGGGTACTCTGGATACAATCAAATCACAATTACGCTAGAAGACCAAGCTAAAATAGCCTTTATAACTAAATTTGGAGTGTTCGCATTTTATGTTATGGCTTTTGGCTTAACCAATGCCCCTACTACCTTTCAAAGATTAATAAAAATTTATTTTAGAGAATATTTGAGGGAGTTTTGCGAAGCTTTTTTAGATGACTTTGTGTTTATTCATGCTTACAAAAAGTGTTTGAGAAGTGCAAATTGTATCGCATCTCCTTAAACCCTTTCAAATGCCAATTTTGGGTTAAACATGGAGTCATTTTAGGACATATAGTGTCCAAAAATGGGATTTCCATAGATGAGAGCAAAATTAAAGCCATTGTTGAATTGCCACCAACTACAAATTATAAAGGAGTTCAAAGGTTCATGGGCCATGTTGGTTATTACCGACGGTTTATTTTAAACTTTGCCAAGATAGCTTGTCCTTTGTACAAGCTTCTTATTGAGTTCCACTGGACCAAGGAGTGTGACCATGCTTATCAGTCATTGAAAAAGACATTGACAAGCTCTCCCATTTTACGAGTACCCGATTGGAATATAATTTTCCATGTGCATATTGATGCATCGAACTTTGCTATTGGGTGTGTTCTAGCTCAACCAAGAGAACATAAATTGGACTACCCCATTAGCTTCGCAAGTCGTCAATTGAATGATGCCGAGAGAAACTACACCACTACGGAGCGAAAAGGTTTAGCTACAATTTACGCAGTGAAGAAATTTCTCTACTACCTTCTTGCCAACAAGTTTTGTTTTCTATGTGGATCATCAAGCCTTGTTGTATTTAGTAAATAAACCTTGTTCCACGAAAAGAATTACACGATGGTTGTTAATTCTCCTTGAGTTTGATTTTACCATTGTGGTGAGACCTGGTAAAAGACATGTCATGGGGGATCATTTGTCTCGCATACCCAATGGTGAAGCCCCTACTGAAGTTGATGATGAATTGCCCGGTACTTCTCTATTCCTAGTCGAATCCATACCTGAATGGAGTGAGAAGATTGTGAACTTTCTACTTAATGGTTTTCCACCCAAAGAGCTTCGTAAGGACATAGCTCAAAAACTGTTAAAAGAATGTGAACCTTATTCTCTCATTGCAGGAACTCTCTACAGGCTAGGGAAGGATGATATTCTTAGACGTTGTGCCCATGAGGATGAGTATTTATACATACTACAAGAAGCCCACATGGGTCTCAGGGGAATTAACAACTAGAAAGGTGTTGCAATCAGGCTATTGGTGGCCTACCTTATTCAAAGATGCATCACATTTTGCAAAAGGATGTGATGAATGCCAACGTTACAAGATCACACAATGAAAGGATAAGATGCCTTGACATCCTGTTAAAGTGACTCAACCATTTGAAACATGGGGGTTGGACTTTGTAGGACCAATTAGTCCGGCAGCTCGTAGCACTCAATCTCAATATATTATCGTTGCCACTGACTATGTGACAAAGTGGGCGGAAGCCAAAAGTGACACGTAAGGCAGATGCAAGGTCAACTGCCAAGTTCCTCTTTGAGAACATTATTCAAGATTTGGTTGTCCCTTTGAGATTGTGAGTGACAATGGCATTCATTTTATAAATAGAGTGATAAAAGAACTCGCTACCAACTTCATGATATCTCACCATAAGTCCACACCTTATTATCCACAAGCAAATGGCCAAGCTGAAAGCACCAACAAGACCTTAATCTCTATCTTGACCAAAACGGTGGAATCTCATCGCACAAATTGGGATTTGAAGCTGACTTTCTCCCTATGGGCTTATCGTACTTTTTACAAAGTGGATATTAATTGTACACCATTTAAAATGGTATATGGCCAAGAAGCAGTTATGCCATAGGAGTTTGTAATTCCTAGTCTACGTGTAGCTTCACAAGAAGGTTGGGATGGTAACTCTTTAGTTGAGCGCTTATATATCCTTGAAAGGTTAGATGAAGATAGGAAATTGGCTGTGCAAAACGCACTTGTGGAGAAAGATAGGAGGAAGAAATGGTTTGACCGTCATCTAAAGAACAAGGATATCAATGTTGGTGATAAAGTCCGTAAAATGGAGTGCGTAACAAAAAGAAAAAGTTGAAATATGCGGGAAAATGACCATATAGAGTATGTGAAATCACCCCACAAGTGACCATTTGTGTGGAGACTCTTGATGGAGTTGAAACCATTGGATTTCTCAATGGGATCAAATTTAAAAGATACTATGATCCTTTAAGCCAAGAGGAACTATATGCCATCCATCAAAAAAAGGCAGCCAAGGCACAAACAAAATTGAAGAAGATCCAAGCTCAAGCTAAGGCTAAGGAGAGACACAACGCACAAGACACCAACGAGAGGCTAACCTTGGAGTTACACATGCATTCCACGTTGAAACCGACGAGGATAGGTTGGAGTCTGACACACCTTTACGATCCCTATTGAGCTAAACAGCGCCTGTGTAAAGTACTATATAATGCCTTATTGGACACGGGTGCTAAGTATAATATGTTATCATATGGGGTGTGATATCAGTTAGGAAAGCCATCTCTATCTGAGAGTATTATCCAAGTCAAGGGTGTCAACAAGAAAAAAACCACAATTTTGGTATCTTGCACACTTCTATCAGTTATGGCAATGGGGTTATAGCTTAAGACTTTTTGGTCATGCCTGTTGGAACTATGGAGGGCAACATAAACCTTGGACGCACGTGGATTTTGGCAACCAAATGCACTATTGATTGGGGTACTGGTAATGTCATGACGCGGCCACCGACTCTTACCTCTATCCTCAAAGCAAAGTCACCGATGTTGCAAACTCTAGCGAAGTTGCAGGATAGCCAAGATTCACAAACCAAAGTGGTTAACTCGTCCTTGTCAGCGGCTACCCATGAACCTAGCACTTCAACACTTATAGTTGCAGCAAGCAATAATATTGCAAGTACTCAACCAACACGACCTAAGAGTACATATCAATGGGTCCCCAAGGCCTTACTTCTAGATACCTCAACCCTGAAGGACTACGAGCGGAAGTGTGACGCGAGAGAGAGTGCGAGAAGAAGAGCACGACAATATGGTGAACTCGCTCTATTGTAATGTACAGAGCATAGTGAGTTCTTATTAGGTTTTTACAAAAGAATATGTGTACATACCTGGCGGCCCGCCCACTTACCTGGGCGACCACATTGGGCTTTATACCCCAACAACCTCCCACTTAAAGTCCAATGTGGTACTTTAAGTGTGAGAGAAGCTACTATACAAGCTAATATACAAGAGATGTAGAGAAGTGATGTACTACCCTACACCTAACTGCTTCCGAAAATGCACAAAGCTCTCTGAGGGAAGTCCTTTTGTAAGTAGATCAGCAGGATTTTCTGTGGTGTGAACTTTGACAAGCTGAATTTGCTTATCCTCGAGCATTTCCCTGCCTGATGAAATGATACTTCACATCCACATGCTTTGTCTTTGAGTGATAAACTGGATTGCGAGCCAATTGTATAGCACTCTGACTATCACAATATAACACAGGCATCTCTTCTTTGATTCCCAAATCTGTTACTAGTCGATTAAGCCAAATTGATTCTTTGCATGCCTCTGATGCTGCAACATATTCAGCCTCTGTAGTAGACTGAGTAACACAATCTTGTAATGTAGAACGCCATGATATTGCTCCACCAGCCAATGTAAAGACATACCCTGACGTAGACCTTCGATTGTCTAAGTCACCTGCATAATCTGAGTCTGTAAAACCCTTTACACTTAGCTCCTGACTCCCATAGCATATACGCATACTCTTTGTAGCTTTCAGGTATCTCAATATTCCTTTCACTGCCTCCCAATGTTTCTTGCCTGGGTTTGACATGTATCTACTTACTACTCCCACTGCAAATGCAATGTCTGGACGAGTAGCAATCATTGCATACATCAAACTACCCACTGCAGACGCATATGGAATCTTATCCATTTCAGCCTGTTCTTCCTCAGACACAGGACAATCTTGTTTGCTAAGTTTCACATATGGTGGCAATGGAACACTCAATGTCTTTCCCTTCTCCATATTGAAACGTTGCAAAACCTTGTCAATATACTCTGTTTGAGATAACCAAACCAACTTCTTTGATTTGTCTCTCTCAATGCGCATACCAAGTATATGACTTGCCTCACCCATGTCTTTCATGTCAAACGATTTTGCCATCTTTGACTTCAAAGCTGAAATTTCTTCCAAGTGCTTGCCAGCAATCAACATGTCATCCACATACAAAATAAGGATCAGCCAACTGCCATTCTTAGCCTTCTTTGTATATAGACAGTGATCGAACTCACTACATTTGTAGCCTTGAGAAAGCATAAACTTGTGGAACTTATGGTACCATGCCCTCGGTGATTGTTTTAAGCCATAAAGACTCTTTAACAACTGGCATACCAAATCTTCCTTGCCTTTCTCAACAAACCCTTCTGGCTGTTGCATGTAAATTTCCACATCTAAATCACCATGCAAGAACGCTATCTTGACATCCATTTGGTGAAACACCAAATCTAATATGGCAACCAATGCAAGAAATCATCTCAATGTAGTCATATTGACCACCGGAGAGAAGAATTCATCAAAGTCAAGGCCTTGTTCTTGCTTAAAGCCCTTGGAAACAAGCCTTGCTTTGTACTTTGGCTGACTATCATGAGCGGTGATCTTATACCTGTAAACCCATTTACAAGGTAGAGCCTTTTTGCCCTATGGTAATTTAACTAGCTTCCATGTCTTGTTTTTATGCAGAGCTTTCATCTCTGACTGCATGGCCAATTGCCAATTCCCAGATTCCTTCATTTGCACTGCTTCCTTGTAACATGAAGGCTCATTGCAATCAGTCAACATGACATCGTTCATAGATGGAACAAACCTATCAGGAGATCGCGTGATACGTCCAGATCTACGCAAAATAGCTGGCTCAGGCTCAACCACAACCTGTGGTTCCATTCTATCCTGTCCTTGCTCCTCTTGAGCCCTGACATTTTGTCTTGCACGTGCAGGTCCATCTTCTTGGAAGACAACTCTTCTAATCTCCTCAACCCTCTCTGGTTTAGAATGATATTTGTCTTCATTAAAGTGAACATCATTGCTGCGGATAACCTTTCTGGATTCGGGATCCCAAAGTCTGTACCCCATCTCACCAGAATTACCATAGCCTAGAAAGATGCACTTTCTACTCTTTGGCTCAAGTTTGTTCCTAAATTCCTTTGGAACATGAATATATGCCTCACAACCAAAGACTTTGAGATGCTTGTATGAGGGCATTTTGCCTGACCATACCATCTCTGCCACTGAATCCTTCTGCAAAACCTTGTTAGGAGATCTATTTATAAGATGAACAGCTGTTGATACAGCTTCAGCCCAAAACCCATTTGGCAGTTGTGCATTAGACAACAGACTTCTGACCTTCTCTTGTATGGTCCTATTCATCCTCTCAGCAACACCATTTTGAGGAGGATTGTAAGGAGCAGTAAGTTCACGTTTTATACCTTTTGACTCACAAAAGTCCTAAAAGGCCTTTGAAACATTCTCTCCACCATTGTCAGTGCGTAAGCATTTAAGCTTCTTGCCACTCTGATTCTCCACAAGTGTCACAAACGTTTTGAAAACACTAAACGCTTCATCCTTGTGCTTGAGAAAGTAAACCCATACTTTCCTCAAGTAATCATCTATAAATGTCATAAAGTAAGAAGCTCCCCCTAGAGATAGGTTAGGCATAGGTCCACACAAATCACTATGAACAAGTGCCAACTGTGTATCTCTTCTACTGCTTCTATGCTTATGTGGCTGCTGTGTTTGCTTACCATACAGACAATGTTCACAGAATTCAAAATCATTAAATGAAAAGCCAGGCAAATAACCAGAACGAGACAAGATTTCCATTCCCTTCTTGGACATATGTCCTAACCGGCTATGCCACAAAGAAACGTTCGGCTACTCGGTTACATTGATTACATTTTTAGAGACATTTGATACATAAATCATGTAAAGTCCTCCAGACTTTACTCCATGCACTAATGTCATAGAACCCTTGGATATCTTCCACATGTTCTGTCTAAAAGTGGTGACGTAGCCAGCATCATCAAGTAAACCTGTGCTGATCAAGCTCTTTGTAATTGCGGGAACATGTCTCACATTCTTCAGCGTGAAAGAAGAGCCATTCTGAAACTTCAATTGAACATCTCCAACACCTAAGATCTCACACGTCTGCCCATTGCCTAGCCGAACATGATCTTTAGTGGTCACATAAGAGGTAAACCACTGCTTGTTTGGAGACACATGAAGTGATGCCCCTGAGTCTATAATCCAGTCACTCAGTGCATTTCCATCAGATGCTGTAAGAAGAGCTGAGTCCATTGTATTCTTCAAGAAGTAGATGTCTCCTGACACTAGACTGTCATCCTCTGCAACAGTGTTTGTCACATTTATTTCTTGAATCTTCACTGAGGACTTGTTCTTCTCACCATGGTCTTCAGATTTCTCTTTGCCTTTTTTTGCTTTCCATTCTCTGCAATCTCTTTTCATGTGACCCTTCTTGCCACAATGGTAGCATTCTATGTCACTCTTGCCTTTAGCACTGCGGGATTTGCTACAAGGTTGATTCCTCTTTCCACCTTTGTACTTTTCTTTGGTCCTTCCCCTGACAACTAAGGCTGTTCCTTTGCCTTTTTCCATTGTCTTTCTGTTGGTTTCTTCAGTAAGCAGACTGCCTTCTACACCTGCTATGGTCAAACCATCTGGAGGTGCAGAATTACTCAAAGCTGTGCAAAAAGTGTCCCAACTTTCCGGCAATGTGATCAACAAGAACATAGCTCTAACAGGTTCATCAAACTTGACACCTTGAGCTGACAACTAATTGTAGATGGTGTTGAATTCATTCAGATGATTGGACATAGGGGTCCCTTCTTTCATCTTCAAGTCAACAAGCTTCTTAAGCTAGTATACCTGTGAAGCTACACTCTGCTTCTCATAAAGATCACTCAGCTTTGTCCATGCTTCATAAGCCGACATCACGTCTGCTACATTAAACGCTTTCTGCCAAAGTCAGCATAATGGTAGAAAGTGCCAATTCATCCATTTCGCTCCATTCATCTTCGTCCATATCTTCTGGTTTTATCCCCTTGAGCTTTATAGGTTTTATCTGCTTCTTTTGTACCAACACGTGCCAAATCTGCTTCTTCCACAATGGGAAATTGGTTCCATCCAGCTTCTTGATATTGTAAAGAGCAGTGTCTTGTGATCCAGCCATAGCTACGCTTCACAGTAGTTTACTTTCCTGGGAAATATTCGGGAGAGTTTCCCCTGTAAACTGACCTCTGAACCAATATCAACCTGTCAAATGAACCTTCTAAGCTTCAGAATCTGCAGAAATTTTGGCAGAGTTTCCTTTGTAAAATGGCTCTGGTGTACTCAAAAACAGACCAAAAACAGCTCAAAAAACCATTGTCTCTCTAACACTGTAAGCTGTGGGTAAACCTGTCCTGCACCTGTACTAGCTCTCATTGTCCTGTCACTGTCCTGTAAGCATAGACTGTGACAATGCCTCAACGGAAGTAAAGCAAAGATGCAATCCCAACTGTCTAACTCACAGTCAATACATCCTAGATGCCTATCTAAGGGTGCTCGAGGGATCGCTCCAAGACCTGTATCACCGAAAGGATCTCAACATTTGAGAATCCCCCAGCTCAATAAAACCTCACTCGACCCTCAACAAAGGCTGCAGTAAATCTGACAGTACATAGACTTCCCACAAAGTCATACATCCACAAATTTCCCACTATATGTTGTAATCGCTGCGGCGGTTGTTTGTTGCGTGACTCACAGCCAGCAAACCCTCAACAGACATACATCATCTCTGACAATACATCCCATGTGGAAGTACCTGCAATGTCAGGATGAAATCTGGAATATCAAGCAGCAAACACAAGCTACCTGATGAACTAGTAGATGTCGCCTATAGTCTGTGTGTAGATACACCCGTGTCGTATGTGACACGCCTCCAAGAACTGTGAGCTGTCCTTCGTTGTATAGACAGCCACAAATCAGCACTTTGGAAGTGCAGATATCCTCAGCACTTGCAGTTGTAGGCCGAAACCCCAAATTTGCAGAGTCGGATCTACACTCGCCGAGACCACGTAGTCGAAAATGGCCTGCGCAGAACTTTGTCGAAGCCGAACGGTGGCCGGGATGACCTCGGAATGAAATTATGAGAACACCAAGCCCTTCGGTCTTCCCCACAGGATTTGGGGCCGTGTCTTCGCCTGTCAAATCTCACTCCAATCTGAGCATGTGACTCTGGCTACCTGCAAATGCTGCCCCGAGCCTCGATCTGAGCTCTGATACTAGTTGAAGGAGTACGAGCGGAAGTGTGACGGGAGAGAGAGTGCGAGAAGAAGAGCATGACAATCTGGTGAACTCGCTCTGTTGTAATGTACAGAGCATAGTGATTTTTTATTAGGTTTTTACAAAAGAATATGTGTACATACCTGGCGACCAGCCCACTTACCTGGGCGACCACATTGGGCTTTATACCCCAACAAACCCTTCCATCCATTTCAAGAAAAACTTCTCATGGAAAACCAAGAGCGTGCTCTAGGAGAGTCAAGACCAAATCACGATGGATTCCAAAATCACTTTTAGAAGCCCAAGGCTACTATGATGGAAATGATCAAATTTGGGTACCTAAACGTAAAATGTGTCTTTCCATATCACCTACAAAACCATGTGAATCAATCAGTGTAACTCCAAAGCCAATGGTAGACTGTGGAAAGGAAAAGATCACAGAATGCTACACACCTATTCTAGAGCTAGTTTGGGTTCCAAGGCAAAACCAAATTATTCCGCCTAGCTTAGGAAGGGGGGAGTCCCATGAAGCTTCTAGCTCCTCCACTAATGCATCCAGAGAGTGTGAAAGCTTCTCCATAGCCTCCACCTACAATAGTGGACCTCCATGAAGCTACAAAGGAATCCACACCTCCCAGTGTTCAACAATCACATGATGAACCACTTCAAGTTTGATCCTGGGAGAGTACCTTACCACTCTTGCAACTCGATGAGGCACCTAAGGTAATAGAAAACTACTGGCAAAAATCCTCACCTATTACCAACTGGAACAATTGGTTTCAAAGGGTGACGAGCACATTTCAAACAGTATGACCTACCCAAGGAAGGGGAGAGTCCTCACTCACGTCAATATTTTGGATCCCCATCCTCTTAAATTTTCTTCCCTGACATCTGAACTTTGCAATTGAGGGACTGTATATACATAGCCTTATACTAGTTCTAGCAAACAAAAAAAAACAAACAAATAGTAAAAGAGCAAAAGCGACTAGGAACGAGAGAGCACCCTACCAGATCCTACACATAAGTCCAAATTCACCATGTCACATCAAGCAACACACAAAAACAAGTCTTATGTTTTAAAGACCTAACCAAATCTATCCGTATTCTCAGAGATGGCTAGTTCACCAGAGGCATGCAATTCTATTTTTTATGAAAGGTACCCTTTTTATCTTTCTCAAGTGTTTCACATCTGCTACCCTGTACTTTCTTGCGAATGGGATTTGGTAGAGAGACTTGCGCGTGAGAGAAATTTTGAGGAGTTAGAATGACTGGTACGTCTATGGATAACTAGTGATCCCTACCCAGTAGCGAATGTTTCTCTAGTGGACATGCTTATTCTTTTGCACAAGATGAGTATCCATGCATAGCAACGTTCTTGATTAACACACTTGCGCAAGAGGATGATGAAGAAGAAATAATAGAGACCGAGGAAGACTATGGCCTCAAGACTATGGCCTCACAGAAAATGATTTTGTTTATCTAAATGATGAGGATAGAGACCTAGCCTTAGGGATGCCACCCGGTTTATATAATATCCTCTTTCCTTGATTCTAAAAGCAAGGGATGACAGATAGGTAGGCTAGGGGTCTGGATTGTGTTTTGAGTTTGTTTTCTATGAGTTTTAATTTTTTCACATTGACATGCCTCTTAGAGGTATAGTGCCTTGTTGTTTGATATTGTTATATAGGACTTTATGGATTTCCATCCACATGGCTGAGGACATCTGCTTCGACGAAATGAGCAACTCCATACTTCCAAATGTACTACTTTCCATGATTCATACCGGTGGATATTATAATTGCTAATTGTGGGTTTTCACGGTTTGTTTGACTGCAATGGTTATGTTTGTTATCTGCCATTATAGATGTATAAATTTGTCTTTGCTTAAAATGATTGAACTAGAGTTTAATCTTATAGATGAGCCTTGAGATTAGGAGACTGTGACTTTAGGTTAACTCATTAAATTGAACACTAGTCCTAGTTGATAAAATGATCTCAGTGTTTGAGACCTTAGGAATGTTTTAGGCATAGAGAAGCTTGCTCACTTAAACAACAAAAGATACTAGTGAGAATACCAAGGAAATGGAAGCAAAAAACATAAGTGCCACAAATGAAAAATCCTACACTGAAAGAGAAATCCTGGCTTGATTTGGTACTTCACTCACATGTATTGTCTATGGTACTAGAGCCCTAGAGGTTCCTAGTGCGGGTGCTTTTCCTTGAGAAGCAAAAAGCCCCGGACATACAAAATAAGCACACACGTCAAATGATTGTGAACCAAAGTAAAAGAAAAAAGAAAAAAAATAACATTTAAAAGACTTCCATCGAGCTTACATCTAAAATTTCAAGCTTTTGTTTGGAGTTGTGGGAGCTAGTTGGCTAATCAAAGCTGAAAAGCACAATAAGGGAATCTTGCATTTATATAATCTTCTTAGCTTAGCTAGTACTAGAGTAGTTGTTTTAACCTTAGTCATAGCTAAATAATTGATATTCTCGCCCATAAGCCCAAAACTCTTGATTAATTAATTTCATCAAAGTGCAATTTATTTGTCCTTAATGGCAGTTTAGCATTTCATAAATCTTGTATTTACTCATTTCACATATACTTTACATTCCTCATGATTTATTGCCATATAATTTTCCTTGCATAAAACGGTGACTTTGCCTTGCAGATTCAAATCCAGATGCTCTACAACATGGACAAAACGAGCTTTCTCTCACTAGCTTCCGAGGATGGAATCTACATCAGGAAGGGGGGCATGTTACCACCAAGTGACCACCTTTTATGTAGCCATGTGCCGGGCTTGTCAGACCCGCTAGTAGTGTATTATGTTATTGGTCGGGCTTGTCGATCAGGTAGGAATGGTTAAGGTGATCGCCAATGAGAGACGCACTCTAAAACTGGAACCTATAATGTTTGGGTAAGATTGGCTAAGTGTGGGCGCCCAAATGTGAACGGGCAAGCCCATATAAAAGTCAATCTAAACCTAAAATACCTCATTCTCTCATTTGTGCAATGCAAGAAGAGTGCTCTTGCTCCATCTCCTTTGTGTACTAGTGTGTGAGTGTGTGCTTGAGAGAGAGAGAGAGAGAGAGAGGGTGATTGAGATTGCGGCGGCACGACGGCGGCAAGGCGGTTGAGCTTATTAGTTTAGTCTAGTTTAGGCTAGTTGCGTGCTTGGAGCCATCTGTGGCTCGCACACAGTGTTAGGCAAGTCCCTTGCTTCGATACGTGCGGCAAAAGCCCACACATGAATTTAATGCATTTCTAGCTAGTCATGAGATAAAACACCAATGTATAGTGCCCTTATACGCCTCAACAAAATGGTGTTGCTGTGAGAGGAAAAATAGGTCACTTACAAAAATGGCACAATGTATGGTCAAAAGTCAATCTTTGCCGCATTCTTTTTGGCTTGAGGCCATCATGTGTGCCACTTATGTACTAAACAGGTGTCCTAAAAAAGATTTGCAATCTATTACTCCATATGAAGCATGGCATGATAGAAAACACATCAAGTTACCATAGTGGCTATTGGATATATAACAAGATGCTCAAATTAATATAGACTTTCCACCATATTGGTCTTGATGGTTGTAGCATGTTGAGACAGATGGTACTATACTACATGTGAACTATGCCCTAATGTCCTCAATGACAAAGGATATAGAACCTCTTGCAATTGAGTGGGAACTTTCACAGTCAAAGTAGAAGGAGGCCATGCAAGTAGAGCTTGAATTTATTGAGAAGAACAACACATCGGAGTTGGTTGTAAGGCTATCAAAGTGGAAGGTTTGTACTGTCAAGTGGGTCTACAAGAAGTACAAATGAGATGGGCCTTTGGATAAGCACAAGGCTAGAATAGTAGCCAAGGGATTTTCTTAGTTACTAGGAGTGGGGTGTGATGCAACCTTTGCATCACTTGCACATGTGGTGACCATTCATAGACAGTCATTTGTTGCAGTATCCCATCATCAATGGCTCGTGTTCCAGATGGATGTCAAGTTGACTAATCTGAACAAGGAGGAGGTGCATGTGGAGAAACCTCTAGGATTCTCAATTCCAACATTGGGTGACAAAGTTTACGGGTTGCCAAAGGCCCTCTATGGCCTGAAGTAAGCTCCTCAAGCATGGTGCCTAAAATTTGATTCTTTCATCTTATGAGACTCCTTTTGTCATTCTTTTGAAGATCCAACTTTATATCTTCTCAAAGAGCAAGGATTGGTGATGCTTGTTATCCTCTATGTGGATGATCTTGTGATTACACATAACCATGACCTAGTATATTTGTGGCACGTTGGAAACCTTGGCAAAGGCATTTCAGATGACAAATTTTGGCTTGCTTCATTAATTTCTTCTATATTGGAGATATGGGAGACAAAGGAGGGCATCTTTCTCTCTGAGTAGTGCTGTGTCCTAGATCTATTAGAGGATTTTGGCGTGGTCGAGTATAGATCAATCTCTGCTCTAATGAATCCCAACCAAAAGTTGTCTTTGTGTGACCCCTCAAATGTAGCTCATTCTATGAAGTAGTGGAAGCTAGTTGGTTATCTTATTGGTTATTAAACACTCATTTTGACATCAATTTACAGATGGGGCTTCTCAATTCATTCATGTAGAAGCCCTTCAAGAGAGCTTGTGCTTAGGATGTTGACATCATTACTCAAATTAAATGGAAAACTATTATTGGCATTGTGTTTGACGGTACCACTACATTTGGGCTTAATGTTTAATGCATGCTTTATGAGCCTTCACAGATAGATCGTTCAAATTGCGTGCTCATTCATGCATTCCAAATTGCTAGATCACATTTTATATGGTCCTTCATGGATTGCTCATTCATATTGGAAGCTCATATATGCCCACCAAAATTCTCCATGTGATGATTTGTCCCTTCATGGATTGCTTTCATGTTGGGACACATGTTTGCACGCCAAATGGCTCAAAGCATGTCTACTTACCCCTTCATGGATTTCTCATTCACATTGGAGATGCCCACATGAACACCAAATTTCTCGAGCATGGGGAGTTGCCTCTTCATGGATCGCTCTTTCCTTCATGGATCGCTCTTTCATGATTGAGGCTCATGCAAGCCCATGCATACACACTTAATTGCTCAAGCACGGGGATTTGTCTCTTCATGTTTGAGGCTCATGCAAGCCCTTGCAGGCACATACCCTCCACTTCATAGGGAGTTATGCAAGTGCAAATCCTCTCTCTCTCTCTCTCTCTCTCTCTCTCTCTCTCTCTCTCTCTCTCTCTCATTCACCTATTGTAAACGGGAGGAGTGCAAGGGAAAGCGGCCTGCAACTAAAGGAATTCAAGGTAGACTAAGAATGTGTTGACACTTCTCTCATGAGCACAAGGTAGAGGTCACAATCCCGGACCAAAACATCTCGTAAAGACTCGAAGCTTGCTCAACTCTTCATGGCGGGCTACATGGAATGCTCAAAGCAAACACAATGTGAGCATCCTCGAGTTGAAGGTGACTAATTCTAATAAGTTCTTGTCAAATGTTCAAAATAATGAGATGTTGCCAAAAAAAATTAATGTATTTAATATGTTGAAACAAAGCTAGTTTTTCTTTCTTTTTGTGTAGTTGACTTGGTGACACCACCCACTACAAAAGAGTATTGTCAAGACTTGGGCAATGGTAAGCCTTTTCCAATGACTTTGATGGGTGTTGGTAGTACATTGGTAGATGAAGGTACAGTAATGAAGGAGCCACCACAAGCAACAACAATTGTCCAAGTTGAAGCAACCAAAGCAAACAATGACATGGGAGAATCCTCAAAACTGCAAGGCCGCTCAAAAAGGGCTCATCGTCTAGGGCACATAGGTGCACCAAGGAGATCCGAGAGACTCAAACAAGTCAATCAAGCCATCTTGTAGTGTTTTCCATATAAGGCTTGTACCTCCCTCTCACTTATGTACTTTTTGGGGATTTGAAATAAAATTTAGACTTGGTTGGCATTCTCTCTCTCTCTCTCTCTCTCTCTCTCTCTCTCTCTCTCTCTCTCTCTCTCTCTCTCTCTCTCTCTCACATTATACATACTCACCATTCTAAAGTCTAAAGTCAACACAAAAGTAGACACAAAAGTATAAGTAGAAAGAGGCATCCTTGTACTTGTTAAAAAATTTATTGAACTTACAAGGGATCAAACTTATGAACTTGTGGATAAAAATATATGTCTACATTTTTTGGTTACACAAGCTTGTAAGCTCCTTCTTTGCATGCTTGTCAAGCCTAGATTGCATGGACACCCTTTGTTGTTTTTCGGGCCTAGTAAAAGGCTCAATGGATGCCACTTGATGCCTTCTCACTCCACCCTTTTCAAAGAACGGTCCTGCTCTCTTTAGTGTGTTGCCCAATCCATCATCTTTAACAAGGAAGTCTTTAATTTCCACATCACCCAAGTCCATTTGGGCCTTCTAAAAATTGTTATGTGTGGGGGTTTGTTGTAGCCCATTACTTGCTTTTTTCATGAGCACCTTGGAAGTACCCACTAAACCCAACAAATCATAATTTTGCAATGGCCTAGTGCTTACCTCATTGCTCGAGGAATCTTTTGGTTCATTCTCCCCTTCACACGTGCCATCTTTTCCAATTGAGGGAAGCCTCTCTTCACTATGATCTACATACTCATGTATGGTTTTCCTTGCACATGCTCTACTGCGGGCTTGCCATTCTTCATACATTGCCTAGTGAGTGAGGTATGTGTTTCCCCTCTCATGAGCATCACCTTGATTTGATGCTTGCATACATTACCTTGCTCTTCATACTTGCATGTGCAACAAGCCCACTGACAATCTACATTGAAGATAGTGTAAGTTTTTCTTGGAGAAAAAATACTACCAACCAAAGCAACCCCATCATCATCATTTGGGAATGTGACATGATTGTTAGGAATTTGAAGGGCACGCTAGTATGAATTCTCAACCACCTTTTCCATTGCATCATTTCATCGAAAACCACTATCTTTAAGCTGCTGAATGAACTAATAATGAGGAAGGCAACTAGTGGTGAACTTATGCAAAAGCCAATCCACGTGCCCTGCCATAAGCCGCTTTGAAGAGCCCAAAACTTTGTACTTCAATTGTCCATGGTAAGCCTCAATCTCCCCATTGGTATCTTGACTTGCGTAAGGGAAATTCCAAGTTGCTCGTATCCACATGCCTAAGATAGAGTGGAAAATATGTCATGAGATAGAGCATGAGTTTGAAACAGAGTAAATCTTAGACATATAAGAAAACTTAGAAAGAAAATTAACTTATTTTGTACTCACAATATGTCTTGAAGTATGTGATGAAGTCTACTTACTCACTGTAGTTTGAGTAGAACATAGCAAGCTGCTCTTTGGCATCCTATTTGGATGTTTCCTCAGAGGACATACATGTACCATGCATATTCATAATCCTACCCAAGGCATGAAACATGTCTGCTCTCTTTGGCCAGTCTCTCACATTTTTAATGAGATGCTTTAACCAACACCTCTTCACGTGCCATAAACAAAGTAGAATTGGTTGGTTGAAAACAAATCTCCAAATTAGGGATCCTAGTTAATGCACAAGGTGTGAATTTACTACTGTAATTTAATAAGGAAGGCTAGGGTTGTCTTACTGTAGAGCATCTATCTTGCATTCTCCATCATCAACCATAAATACTACAGGCTCCAAGACTTGTAGGATTCAAGCATACAATCCCTAAAGGAAGTCATCCATGTGCAAATGCTTTCAAACGTGGCTGAGGATGACAAGACCCATGCAATGGGAACACCATTATGGTGACTATCAAACAACAAGAATTGTGTAAAGATGAAACTGCAATAAAGAAATTGAGCATAACATCAATGTAGTAAAAAAGAAAAACTATACCTTATACTTGTTTGTGCCAAATGTTGCATCGATAGCAAGAAGATTCCAATTGCCATATTTATAACACGTCTCCAGCTGCCAAGGACTCTGTATCCCTAGCATAACTCTTGGCCATTTGTGCAATCTTGGTGCCGATGTAGAAATATACTTGAGTCATTTTCCATACACCATCTCCGCACACTTTTGACGTCATATCATGCAGCTGATATTTCTCAATGGCAAGCTTCTTTCCTATGCTCAAAACATCTCGTATGCACAAGAAGTCGTCTTGTACCATGGAGTATGTAGCATCCTCAACCTTTTGGGCATGTAATGCTTGAATGTGTTTTTCCATAACTTGTTGCGGAGAAAAACCATGATATAAAATGTTTGCAGCCCATAACTTCTTATAGAGAGAGATCTAAGGGGAGAATTTAGAAGCTTCATCTTCATGAGAGGAGCCATGAAATACCTCATCATCTATTGGTGTGATAGGGATGCACATAGGAGATCACACCCACATCTAGCTCCTTGGCTAGTCACTTCATAATAAAATGACATTGGCATCCTTTAAAGACCATGCCTTTATGGAGTGGTGGTCGTCTCCTAGTGGCTTTCTTTGACAGTGCAGTTGGCATAGTTTCATTGCTATCTCTGATTGAGTTGTTGCCGATGTTAGTTGCGTCAATGGAGTCATGCTCTCTCTCATCTATATTATTCTGTTGTTGTGGGGATGATGCTAATGATGCACATTTTGGACCATAGGCACACCAAAATCTTCAGTTAAGAAGCCAAAGAGAAAAAATTAGAACTATGACAAAAAAACATGTTCTTGTGATTAGTCTATAACCGTGTAAAGGATTGCAATACTTACACTTTTGTCTCGATTCAAGAGTCAATATTAATGCGCTTGAGTTGTTCATTTGTGCGTCTATGATGCGTGTAAGTTCTGAAGGTTGTTGGAAAAGCTTGTGACGTTGCCTCTCCCACCACAAAATCTCTCACACGTGACCAAGGGATTCAGGCTTCACACATAATCTTGTATTTGGAGTGTTCATTCTACACGTGCAACCATTGCAAAGGCGTGGAATTGAAGATCCCAAGTCCTAGAATTTGGACGTCCATGATGAGAAGGGCGATTGTCTTGACGATTGCTCCTAATCAACGACAATTAAAGCATCATTTGTGTTTGCAAGTGTATGGGTGTGGGTGTATTGGTGTGCGCGTATGTCGCACGTGTCAATACAAGGAACTTGCCAATACACTGTGTGCGAGCCACAAAATGGCTCCAAGCACACAACAAGCTTAAACTAGGCTCAAAGATGGCGATGGTGTGTCACTCACCGCTCTACACTTGCTGTCGTGGAGGATTCCTCGCCGCGAAGAAGAGGGAGACGCCACTACGCTGCGCTCAACCGCCTCACCGCCGTCGTGCCGCCGCAATGCTCGATCTCTCTCTCTCTCTCTCTCTCTCTCTCTCTCTCTCTCTCTCTCACACACACACACACACACACACACACACACACACACACAAGGAGATGAAGAAGAAGAAGATGGAGATGGAGCAAGAGCACTCTTCAATTGCACAAATGAGAGAATGAGGTTTTTTAGGTTTAGATTGACTTTTATATGGGCTCGCCCGTTCACATTTGGGCGCCCTCACTTAGCCAATCTTACCCAAACGTTAAACGTTCCAGTTTTAGAGTGCGCCTCTCATCGGTGATCACTCTTAACCATTCCTATTGGACCGACAAGCCCGGTACCTGACTCTACCAAGTAAATAATACAACGTCTATCATAGGTGATAGGGTGTCCGTGAGCCGTGAGGGTTAACATGCCCCCCTTTGATGCAGATTCCGTCCTTGGAAGCTATTGAGTTGAAGCTCGTTCGTTGAGGTGGAAGAGCATTTGAGATGAATGTCCTTAGCCTTCTTCAGTCACTGCAAAATCAAACAACATTGGCATAGTAATTGCATTCTCATATACAATTAAAAAGCATATGCAGTTTTAGGCATACAAATTGATTGGTAGCATAATTCTAAACCATTTGTCAGCAATAAACATTAAATTGCAATATAATCAAATGCATAAACATTTGTAAAGGTAAAAAATTAAACAAGTCTGGGGTCGCTAATTTAACGGTCGAAAGGCACTAAAGATCGACTATTAATACCATGGGTAAGCTTCTTAATTTTCTCTGGTCAATTAAGCTGTTTAATCGCGAGAGCCAAGTATTTCATGTTCGAGGCTGACTAGAGGCTATACCTAGAAGACCTTGTAGTTAAGCTACAACAAAAGGAATTTCTCATGAAATCATCGCCTGATTGATTACCTTTTCTTTGACCCCCCAAAGTCTTTTCACAGTGATTCAATTTGATGTGTGTGCTTATTTTGTATGTCTTGGGCTTTTTGCTTTTCAAGGAAAAGCGCCCACACTGGGAACTGCTAGGGATCTAGTACCATAGGCGATACATGTGAGTGAAGTACTAATTCAAGCTGAGATTTCTCTTCCAGCTTAAGATTTTACATTGTGGCACTTTGATTTTTTTGTTTGTTCGTTTTCAGCATTTTAATTTTGTAACTTTGGGGGGTCATATAGTTCACTATTACCCTCCCCAGGCTCATCACACTAGTAAACTCCCTTTATAATACTTAAGCTAAAGGTCAATAGGGACTAAGCCCACTAGAAAGCCCTAGTACATTTCACACAATGCTGCCTAAATCGGATTAAGAACCTAAGTAACCATTGATTATTAGGAAGGCATTCCCCATGGTATTAAGAGAAGATCTCTAACACCTAACTTGGTCAAACTAGCTTAGTCGCACTGCTTGATTTTTAAACCTAGACAAGTGATTATGACAAAAAATTACATTGAATTTAATGTTTGATACTAAGCAAATGCACTGAATATTATGCTACCAATCACGATTAAAGCAGACAAACATGGATGAAAAAAGATAAAGGGCAATGCTTATGGATAAGAAACACCGGTTTGTGTTGATGGTCGCGCTTGATTTGAAAAGTGGATGAGAGAAAGATCCCATGAAGGTCCAAATCCTAACAACAGCAACACGTTCTTGTACACACTAGGAAACACAAAGAATACCTCTAGGAGGCACCTCAGTGGGAAAAAAGAACTTTGCTAATCACTCAAATCTAAAACAGAAACACTCCTATCGTACTAATCCTACCTACCCTCCATCACTCGAGTGATGAGGATCAATGGTGTTTTATGACATAGGTTTCTGTTTCAGTGTACCGGATGTGAATGTGTAGGTCTGGGTCAATCTTTTGACTTTTATCGTGCATACTCGTTTGCTAATTGCTCTTGCTCTTTATTATTTTTGTTTTTTGTGAGTATAAGGCTTTATATATACATTCCCCAAGATTGGGAGATTGAGAGGTCAGGGAGAAAGGTTGAGAGGGGAGTGAGTGAATGATGACTGTCAGCAAACACTCCCCCCTTCCTTGGGTGGATCATACCGTTTGAAATGTGCTCGTTACCCTTTGAAACCAATTGTTCCAGTTGGTAATAGGTGAAGGCTTTAACCAATAGTTTTCGACCACCCTATGCGTTTCATCTAGTTGCAAGGGTGGTAAGGTACTCTTCCATGATTTTATTTGCAACATTGTTGTAGGTGGTGAACTTACAACGGGAGGTGCAAACTCTTTCTTGCTTGTATGGATATGTACAATGGTAGGTGGAGGTTGTGTCGAAGCTTCTATTTCTGTATAGGACCACATGAAGAGCAAGAAGCTTCATTTGATTTCCTTGTTCCTGAGCTAGGTGGAACAAATTGTTCTTTCTTTGGTACCCAAACTAGCCCTCGACCAGGTGTGTAGCATTCCGTGATTTTTTCCTTTCCGCGATCGTCGATTCGTTTTGGAGCTACGGGATTGGGCTCACATCGGTCAGGTGATAGGTAAGAACACAATCTACGTTTTGGCACCCAAATTTGATCATTTCCTTGATAGTAACCTTGGGCTTCCAATAGTTGTTTAGGAATCCATCGTAACATTTTCTTACTTTTCTTGGAGCGAATGGGACGTTTCTTACAAGGCTTCTGTCTTTTAGCACTAGCTATGGTCGCTAAAGAAGCTTTAGGGACCCACTTGTATGTTTTCTTTGTTATATTAGGATGAGTCTTGACAGAAGCTATATGCATTGCTTTTAGAATATTTAAGGGTACGAGTGGTGGCATTTCATCCCCCTCAGGTGTTACCCAGGTCATCCCCCTATTTCCCCAAGTGTCTATGGTTGCTGCTAGGTGGACCCAATCCACATTGTCCGACTCAGTCATCCCAGGTAGTACATCCATATAAGGAGAATCTTTCCCAACATCGGTGTCCGCTTTAAACGTGTAACAATACTGCAATGGGGCTTAGTGAAATGTGGTGTCAAATCTATGATCAATTATGAACCTGTTTCCTAGAGGATGTGCTCGAGCAGTAACAAGATCCACTCGAATGACAGAATCTTGGAACTGCAAGTAGACATGGTTTTTAGACCAGTCATGCACCATTTTTGCTTCCCTCGTGAAAGGACGTCCCAAGATCATCTTCGATGCCATAATGTGTTTGGAGAAATCCATAACAATGAAGGTAATCCTTATTTTATGTCCAAAGACCTTGATCTTGAGATCTTCTAACATCCCAATAGGTTTAACAATAGACCCATTGGCCATCTTCACTACTATGGTTGTGGTCGTAAGGTGAGGTCTTCCCATAGTTTCCCAGCAATTTTTAGTCACAATGCTAACCCCAGCGCCACCATCAAGGATTCCCTTCACAGTTAATCCCTTGGTAGTGGTTGGTATGGTTGCATTGGATTCGTCTCCCTCAAAGTATTGTCCCAACTTGCTAACATGTATTTCTATAGCAAGGTTCTCATCTAGGTTGGATCTGTGTTCCTCCTCTATTGGCATCTCCCCAACTCCATCCATCTGTGCAAATTGTGGTAGCCCAAACTTTAGTTCTCCATTGAGGAAGGATCGAAGAGCTGAGACTAGCTCAGGGTCTTTATATAGTTTGGACATGATGGTGGTTCTAACTTCTGAAGACATGAAATCCATCAATTTGGCAATGTTTAACGGCACCTTTTGGACTTCAGTCCCTTGACGTGGGGAAGATGGGATCTTCATTTCTTCGATAGGATCAAGTAGTCCCTCTGTAAACATTCTTTCCATCAAGAAGTGACTACACTCACTTTCCCATGACTTTAAGTCACTTTCTTCTTGGATGACACTAGGTATGGCTAAGGGTCTATGGACTTGGTGAGGTTGTTGTTGCGTAGGGTACACGGTGTCTGTAATCTGGATCTGCCTAGGTGCTGGTTCTAGATCCCTTTGGGTATCTTCTACCAAACTCCTTAATTGCTTGACTCGCTCGACTCCTCTGTAGGGTTTGGATAAGTTCCTATCTTCTTCTTGGATCGTGGCCATTGTGGCTCACGAAGATCTTCCTTGCTGGTTTCTACCTTAGTGGTCGTTTTGGTCTCCATGGTTTCACCTGAATCAGAATCCTCTTCAGCGTCATTCATATATACAGGATCGTCACCAGTCCCTATGTTGGTCTTTGAACTGGGGTCTGACTTCACTGCTTTTTGTGATCTCTTTCTTCGTGTTTTCTTGTTTTTTTGAGATTGGGCAATTCATGCCATGTCTCTTTCCTCAAGAATATAATTTTGTTTTTGGAGCATCGATCGTGTGAGTATATTTACTGGTACCACATGCGTACTTTGTGATGGCTCCTGGGTAACTTCAGTCAAGTTTAATGGCGTGATCTTCGGTGCATTTGGATTATTTGGACATTGGGCAATCAAATGATCTATGCACATCGATACACATGAGTATCGGCATTGTAGACGTACTCGCTGGACTGGTTTGCATTAGTGTGGCGTTCTTTTGTAGCCTAATAGGAGACTCGGCTACACGATGTGGACCTCCACACTCATAGCATTGAAGAGGTGGTCTCTTAGCAGTGTAATTGATATTTTGGCCTCTTGCCGCAAGAGCAGCTACTTGATATACAGGTTTGACTTGTCCCCAATAGTCCTCCATGTAGTATTGTGGTTTTTCTTCAAGCACATCCAGCCCATAGGCAATATTAGGATCTATATCTTCCTCACAGCCTTCCAAACAAGCAATAGATGACTCACAACCCACTTGATTCACAGAAGTGATTCTCGGATGTGGTGGTTGCAGTCCTAGCACTGGAGGTGGTAAGGGTGTTGTTTGGACAACATTTTGGGCCCTAGGGACCATGTGTTGTGTTGTTTGTTCAAGAGGTGGGGCTGGCATCAATGCAGGCACTCGAGGTGTGTCTGTCCATGCTAAGGTTGGTCTATTGGCCATCGTGCGCTTAAATACTATGCAATCCTTAGCTTGATGACCATACCTCTCACATGCTTTGCAGTTCCGATTGAATTTTACTCTAAAAGTAGGGCATTCACTGGTACTATGCGGTCCATAGCATACTGAGCACCATTGTTGCTCCCTTCTTGGATACATATGATTGTTTTGCGGAGCACGATTGTCTCTAAGACTCTCTTAAATAGCCTTGGTGAGATCTGCTAAAGTCATCTCATATATCTTTGGCTCCTTAGCAATAGTCTTTAGGGTCATTGGCTGATGCCCCGATGCTTGCGAGCTAATAGATTTAGGCTCAACAGACACTCTTTCTCCTTGAATCATTAAATTATCCTCCAATTGGATCGCATTGGTGGTGACTGCTTCCCAAGTGGTGATACCTCTAATGACTAGGCCATTGTAGATATCCTCATGTCGTAATCCCCTAATGAATCTATAAAGCAATTGATTATTATTGAAGCGCTTATTTGGATTACAACGAGAATTCAAATGCTTCAAGCGACTAATAAAGTCTCTCACCGACTCTCCTTCCTCTCGTTGGGCTTTCTGGAGCTGAGAGGCTACACCCCAAAGTACTCCCTCTCGTATGTATTCTTTCAAGAACAGTCTCCTAAGAGTAGGGTACATCGTTTTTTCTTCCACCCTTAGGGTTCTATACCAATCCCCAGCCTTTCCACTTAAGGTTAGGATTAAAGCATTACTCTTATGCAGGTCATTGTGTTCCCCTAGAGAATCGCATATTGGTTCAAACACTTCGATATGCTTTCTCACATCCCCGTCTCCACAAAATTTTTGTGTGAGCTTGGCTATTTGTACTACTTTACTTCTAGGCTCTCTATCAGGCGTGTTACGCATATTCTCAGCAATAGACCGGCCAATAGCTTGAGCAAATGTTGCCAAGTCACCTAAGTGAGCAGCACAGTGGGTGAAGGTGCTCCAAAGACTACATGTGGAGTAGGTATTGGCATTGGGCTTGGCGCATAGGAAGCCCTTGGGTTCCACGTTGGGTACGATGTTGTGCCATGTGGTGGTCCATAGTTATATGTGTGGCCCTAGGCATAGCAGACGTCAATGTGACATGCTAATGCTAGTCGGTATAGTCCCATGGAAATAAGAACTTGGGTGTTGTGGTTGTGGAGCATATGTTGTTGAAACAATGAGAGGGGTAGGGACTACATGAGTGCGGTGACCCATAGGTGCATACGATTGGTACACACTTGTAGGTACTGTTGCAGGCATTGAGCTACCATGTAGCAGTGCTTTACTAACTGAGGTCCATGGCATGTTTCTTGGCATGCCCATCATTGGGGTAGACATGGTAGCCGTGGTGTCATCAAGGGAAGGATGAGCTAGACTTGGAAAGGTGAAGCTATCACTTGTGGACTTAGATTGCATTGAGACCCCTGGAGAAATAACATATGGAGGATCCATCGGACTTACCGAGGGAGTCTCCATTTGTGATAAGGTCGGTTGTTTAGCCTTTCCTGTATCCAAGAATCTCATGAGACCTGTTGAAGGCATGTTGATCCCCTTGTTCTGTCTCTCTAACTCAATGACCCTATGGATGACCTCACAAACTCTTTGTTGTTGATCCTCCACACTAGTAGCGCCCATTGTGGATTTCTCATTTAAGAACGCTCCATCTAGGATTGAGGTGCTAGGGGTGTCCTTTGAGCTAGATGCAATGTTGCTTTCTAGGGGTTCGCCGTTAGTGGTTGCTAAGTCAGGAGCACTCAATTTCTCTCTTAGCAAGGATAGTGACATAGGGGCTTTTGCTTTTAACTCTCTTCGTTGCTCCGCCTTGCGTAAGCTCTCGACTTCCTTTTCCCTAGCCGCAATGATATATCGCTCAACCTCTTGCACTTCGGCAAGGCTTCTACCATCGGGTAATATGACCTCCGAGGGGAATAGCTCTGAAGAGTCAGGAGGTGCAGTGAATGAAGTATTCACGTGCACATTGTCTAAGGGCATAGGGTCTATGTTGGTCATGAATGGAGAATTTACTTCCCCACCCCCCTCATTTACATCATTAGCTCCATGTTCGGAGCGAGTGGCTCTACTAAAGGTTTCCTTCAAGCGGCTAAGCACGCTCGGCCCAGACCGCGGGCCCATGGCATGCATGTCTTGGCTTGAGCTATCGAGATTAGGCATTGGGAAACCCTCCATGATGCCGTAGTCAGAGGAAGAGTCACTAGCCGCTATGTTTAGGTCTTGGTTTGTACTACCTTGGGTCCCCACCGAGGGCCCGGAACCTAAGGTAGGTGGATAATGAGAACTCGTGTAAGTCGAAATTCTCTCTTGTTTCTCCATCTCTAGCATACGACCAGAGCGCAGATGCATGTGCCTTTGGCACCCTACAAGCATCGGCGAATAACCTCGAAGGTTAACCGCTTACTTTTTTAGGCGTCCGTTTTCATTCGTTTTTTTATATGTTTTTTAATGATCGATTTTTTTATTAGAGTGTGTGATAGCTCAAAACGAGCGTATCACTCAGAGGGTCGCGGTGTGCTTTACAGCACAACGTTCGATCACCTGAAGCTCTGTTGGTCCTCAAAAAAGTCGATTTTTAGCTACGTGTGAAGCTAAAATAATAATTTTAAAGGGCGACTGAGGCCTAAGCCTAAGCGTGAGCTTGGGATTGGGGTCTGGGCTTGGGCCTGGGAGATATTTCCGATCCCGATCCTACCTTTAAAATTTATAATTTTTTTGTTTTTTTTTTGGGGATAAGGTTGCCGCGGCTTGCGCGCGAGCACACACACACTCTACCTACCTACGTACAACTAATACACCTACTGTTACACACTAACACACTTCATTAGTTCTCACAGATCTACTTCCTACTTACTGAACTTTGCATTACACAAAACTAACAATCTTAATACTAATTCCTTATGACAGAGAAAACACAGTAACCTTTCAAAACTTCATTAACAAAGAAATACACAGTAGCAACAAAAAATCATTCTTCTCAACACACACACCTTCCTTCCCTACCTTTCCTACAATTGAATTGCACCACAAAAGAAGCACAGAGTGCCATTCAAGCTTAGTGTATGGCATTCCCCGACAGCGGCGCCAAAAATGTGCGCGTATGTCGCACGTGTCAATTCAAGGAACTTGCCGATACACTGTGTGCGAGCCACAAGTGGCTCCAAGCACACAACAAGCCTAAACTAGTAAGCTCAAAGATGGCGATGGTGTGTCACTCACCGCTCTACGCTTGCTGTCATGGAGGATTCCTCGCCGCGAAGAAGAGGGAGACGTCGTTACGCCGCGCTCAACTGCCTCACCGCCGTCGTGCCGCCGCAATGCTCGATCGCACACACACACACTCTCTCTCTCTCTCTCTCTCTCACACACACACACACACACACCTACACACACACAAGGAGATGAAGAAGAAAAAGATGGAGATGGAGTAAGAGTACTCTTCAATTGCACAAATGAGAGAATGAGGTTTTTTAGGTTTAGATTGACTTTTATATGGGCTCACCCGTTCACATTTGGGCGCCCACACTTAGCCAATCTTACCCAAACATTAAACGTTCCAGTTTTAGAGTGCGCCTCTCATCGGTGATCACTCTTAACCATTCCTATTGGACTGACAAGCCCGGTACCTGACTCTACCAAGTAAATAATACAACGTCTGTCGTAGGTGATAGGGTGCCCGTGAGCCGTGAGGGTTAACAGTTGGATGGGGAGAGAGAGAGAGAGAGAGAGAGAGAGAGAGAGAGAGAGAGAGAGAGAGAGAGAGAGAGAGATAAGTTAATTAATTGTTGTGAGTATGGGTTTGGACCACAATGAACTCTCTGAAGCTCGGAACAAAATTTTTAAAAATCTTGTTGAAAATTCAGTGTGCGCTAGTAGCCAACATAAAAAATTGTGGGATGGGGGCCCAAGTGATGGGTGAGTCAGTTTTTACTTGTGTGTGAATGTGGGGCAACTGTGTAGTGTGTACACTGTAAAATCTTGTGACCTCTTTCCATGCTAGACCAAAGATCCACGCCGGCATACGATGGTGGATGTACACGTAGGATATTTATCCAGAGCTATCTACTGTCACTGCTGACAAGCCTTGCGGCCTTGGGTGCTACCTCGCAACTCTAGCACAATGGCCCTGGACCCTCACCAACTCGCCCTCGCCGTGCTGTTCTCTGCCCGCCAAAATTTGGCTTTGCAAGCAAAATCAAAAATAAAAATAAAAACCGATTTTATTTCGCCCTTCTAAAAGGCCTCCCTTCCCATGCAGAAGCTTGCCCCAAGGGCACTTGCATTGGGCCCTCCTTTCAAGGGGTTTTTGTGTGCATCTTCGACACCTTGAGACTCAAAGCCATTCAATTCATACTACTTTTCTTTGAACTTGGCAAAGGCTCTCTCACAATTTGACCAAAGACCTTAATCTCCAAGGTAGCGCCAACTTTCAGTTCCAAGGGGGAGTTTACTGAGTATGCTGATCTGTTGGTTTTATTGTGTGTAGCATGCTATCTTGTGTATTTTGCAGGCACACTATGCATCCGTCTGTAGCAATATATGTTATCGAAGTGGGCAAGGGTAACGAGCTGTTAATTGTGTTAAAGTTTATGCATCTCGAGTGACTACCTCAATGTGCTTCCATAGTTTATTTTGTCTTTTATGTATGTATTTACTTATTTGACATAATTTTGGGCAGGGCAATTTGCTGGGGAGTACCCCAACGGGATATAAAGGCATCACTTAGCCCCATTGTATAATCATCTAATTCATTGTCAAGTTGGTTGGTTCTCAGAAACTCTCTCTCTTTCTCTGTCTCGTGCATTCTCTCCCTAGCTCTATGCTTCCGCATTTGACAAATTGTTTTTCGAGTAAGTGTAACAAGCAAGCATCTTTGTACTTCTTACAATGTCATGTGCTGGATCATGTTTTTAATAAAAAATAGGAAAAATTACCAAAATATCCCTCTAATTTGTGGAAATTCCCAAAGTACCCCTCAAATTGCAAAAATTCTCATAATACCCCCAATATTTTGTCATAAATTCCCAAAGTGCCCTTCAAATTTTCCAAAATTCCCAAAATACCCCTGGTCGTGAGATTAAATTTCTCCAAAGATGAATATTTTTGTAGCTTTTCATAAGAGGACTGATTGTCTATCAATACAAGATGCTCAAGCTAGAAATTGAGTTGGTTATGTAGGCTTTGGAGATGAATTGCTTCATTATTTTTAGACATAATCGACTATTTTTGTGAGGTAATTTGTGACAAATTACATGCTAAGCACTCAAAAACATATCTAAATTGTCAAAAAGGAATAAAGATAAAAAAATCTTGAACAATCAGACCAAAATAGATACAAGGGTATTTTGGGAACTTTTGAAATTTGAGGGGTACTTTGGGAATTTCCACAAATTAGAGGGGTATTTTGGTAATTTTCCCTTAAAAAATATGTCGAGACAAGTGAACAAATGCAACCCAAGTAATCAAGGTTGTTGGATCAACATGCTATGGTGGTAGTACTTTCATATATAATACTTGCAAGTGCTTTGATGTTTATTCCTTAGTTTTAGCCCAAAGAGGATAAAAGTATCAACAAAGAGTTAATTGAGACTCTCAACAGTTTGTTAGATTTTAACTGCTACTTGGGAAAGGAAATTTGTGAACAAGCACACACCGACATGCAAGTCAACCTAGTCATCTTGATAAAACTCAATGACAAGTTTCTAGATATACTTTGGGATAACAAGATTTCACAATGCAAAGGCTTGCGAAGTTTGAACGCAAGTCTGACTAACATAAATGAACAATCCTTTCACTTTATTGCTTCTGCTCGCCCCACTTTTATTTTATTCATTAGTGCTTGAGATGCTCTCTGAGATTCCTTCCCTCCTCTCTCAGGTGAAAGCTTCACTACCCTTATACAAAAGGGTTTTCAACCCCCACCACTCCAATACACACCCTATTGCTACTCCCGTAACCACTTCAGCGCCAAGCTGACCTGCTCGACATGGTCTGACGTCTTTAAAAAGACACAGATCTTGCTTTCGCCTTTGCTCGTCGGCTCTGCATGCTGCATTCGAATACGCTCTCCTTCTCTCTCCTCCACATGCTGCAAGCGGGATGCCCTCCCTTCTGTCCTGCAGCTTGCAACAATCGGGACCTTCACGGCCCATTTGCTTCTCTGGGCAATCTACTGTGCGCGACCCCTGCCGTTATTGCCTGCGGGACGAATTTACTTTGGCTGCCAATTGCCAGCCCTTGCCGCTATCGACTGCCACGCATTGCATTGAACTCAGGTTTCAAATTTTACTAAAGCTGAAAGCTGCAGGAGAATCGCCCTTGATTCTCTGCTTAATTTCCTTTAAATAAATTGAATCACCTACACTTGACCAATTAAGGTATGTGAGCTATCACATTACTTGTTGAATGCATTCATCATCTAAAATTAAAAGTGCAAACTTTTTCCTACATTAGTTGTTGCCAATCTATATTATTATAAAAGGGGGATAGATTTCGGCTCCCTCCTTCGAACACGTGCCGTTCCCTCCTCAGTCCGACCAATGTGCTCTGAAACTAGCGCGCTTAGAGAGAGAGAGAGAGAGAGAGAGAGAGAGAGAGAGAGAGAGAGAGAGAGAAAGAGAGAGAGAAGCGGCCTTCTGGCAATACTAGTACTTGATTTACTCACAAAGTTCTAACTTTTTACTACATTACACAAACAAGCCCTACCCTTGAGAGCAACTGTTTCCAATATTGACAAAGTTCAAACTTTCCTTGAGATTACACAAGCAAACCCTATCCTTGAAAAAAAACACGATCAATAGCTTTCTACTGCTATACCAACACTCAAAAAATATATAGGATAAGTGTAATCCCACCCACACATTTTTGAGTTTACCTCTAAATTTTAGTGAGAAGGAAAGGAATTCTACAAAACCGTAGTACAAAATCCTTCAAAGATACTCAATCTAGCTCCGAAACTTTCATATGCTGAACTTTTTTTAATTTTAGAAATAGATTTCAAACTGTGAGCTAGAAATAAAGAGAGCCTTACATGTGCATTACATATATCTTGCTCAGTCAGCTTAAGGATAAAAGACAATCACTTGTGAGCTACAAATAAAGAGAGTCTTATATTGCAAATATCCTGCCCACTGGCTTAAGGATGAAAACCTCAATCACAAAATGTCTATGTAAGGCTCCCTTATTGCCGGGTACATGCAATTCACACCTTTCTCTTGCTCAAGATATCTTCTTATCTTACATGCAATGAATCAAATAGTGGTGGCCACAAATTGTGGATCCACTTCTCATTCGCTTTCTCCTAAGATTGATAGGTTTCTGGCTTTTCCGTGTCCACCTTTGCTAGCCCACACTACATGGTACCTATATGCATAGTACGGGTATTGTCCAACCAATGGCCCTAGTCTAGATTGAGGAGTCATTCTCTTGTGGTCCAAAATTGCAGATTCAATCACTCTCCCCACAATGGTTCCCATAATTACCTGGACTCCTCCTTATGGGGTTTTGTTTCAATGGCCATCAAGTCCCATGGGGTCAATTCCTCCCTTGCCTCTTCTTTTGCTTCAATTGTAACCATGTTCACACAAGCAAACCATTCAAAGTAATAGTGTCTTAGGCTATGGTCACGCGAGGCTTAGTTATCATTTATTTGAACAAATAACTAAGCCTAATTCTTGGTCACATGTGATAAGGAGCAATAAATGAATAACTATGCCCACCCTTTGTAACTATGCCATTTTTGGCACAGTTGTGAAGTTCAAGGCTTAGTTGAGAGGATGAATGAATAACTAAGCCTCGTGTGACCATGCAAGAGGCTTGGTTATTCACTTAATGCTCTGTCTGGGCATAGTTGTCTTAGTTATCTATAACTGATAACTAAGCCTTGCGTGACCATAGCCTTAGTGGTGGTGCATAACATGATAGTTCGACAACCATGGCTATGTCACAACTCACCTTCAACTCTTGAGGGCAAGTATGATCAATCACATTTCCAAGTTCTGATCAATGAGGGTATTTCTGTGGTGATGTGTGATGCTGCAGAGGTTCTGTAGGTCACATCTAGCTTTCTCTTGGGATGGGGAGGAGACCTTGGGCACACTGGACGACAACATGGCTTTCTTGTGCGGTGGCAACCAAGTGTCTTCTCAGCTTCGTCATCTTGATCCGCTGTGGCATCGACTGATTGGTGGATTGCTTTTGTCTCTGTCCCATTGCTGCGGCTTCTGTCTCCTCAAGATCTGTGATGCTACTTCTTGACTTGGGCATGGCAGCCCTTGTGAGAGGAGGTATGACATGGTGGCTCCCGCTTGAGTTGTGGTACTTTTTGTCCTGTATCTTTCGAAATTAAGCTTTTGTTGTAGGGGTTTTGAGCTTCCTTGTAAAAAGCTCGCTTATGGATTGGTATTAGGTGTAATCGGGCACACATAGTGTGTTGTTGTCTGATGTAATTTTGTTGGATTCCATGGCTCATTTTGAGCATGAGAATGAATTATCTTTATTTCTAACTTATTTCAACTCGGTTAGTTGAGCGAGTATGGCAGGAAATAAAAAAGATCCTCTTTGACAAATATACTACCTTACCAAAAAAAGAATAGATATCCTCCTCTTACATGAAGCTTAAAGGGAAGTGCCTTTTGTGCCTCCTTTGGCCCCATGCTCGTATGGCATGTAGGGTAAAGGGGCTAGTCATGGGATGGAGGCAGCGTATGGATAGGGCAACCTCAATAAATAAAACAAATGAGCGCCAATACTAGGACATCCAACAGCAAGCGCTTTCGTGGTCAGCTCAACTAGAGCGACATCGTGGCCGTTCGATGCAGGCTCAAGTCATGTTGGTAGCAACGTTCTTTAATTGGCCTGGGCCACTCATGCAATTGGACCCTCGTTTTTGTACACAAAACTCTCGAGAATAGAGCCGATCTCGGCCTGTGGAGTGTTACCGCTCTAAGATTTATGCTACATATTGCTCTTGAGTATCGCTATTAAACGCATCCCTCCATGCTCGAAATGAGAAATCACAGAGAAACGGCGCCCAACAACTCATTAAAGGACATTTATATGGCCCCTTTAGGTTAGCCTATTGAAATTTTAGGAATTCACTTATCCAAACAAAGACATACCAATGTGTTGTAAATAACCATAGAAAGATTGTCCTATTTGAATGCCTATGCACACATGGACAACATCAAGCTTCTGAGGGGTTCGAATTGGCCTAACGCTACCTATTTAGGTAGCCTGTTGCTTAGTCATTCAAGAACACCTAGCTTGGTGTTTGAGAAGTTACTACTGCCTAACGCTAGCCTTGACCCTACCCATTTTACCAGTTCATTGTGCAGATTGGGTTCAAGAGCTTCTATTTTGCCAGGTGATTCGTCACCCAAGCACCCCGATCACATTTCTTATGAGACACTCGAAAGTGTGGGACATATTTCTACGAGGGTAAGAATCTGGTGCATGTCCAAAAAGAGGTAGATGAGATGCTTCAATATGTGAAAGGGAAATGGGAGCAGCCCAGCCGTGGCCCATAGTGGCCACTAGCCCATCATGCAAACTCTTCATGTGAACTAGACATTCTTCTTCTAACGGCCACTTTAATGGTTAGCGAAAAGCTGCTTTCTCACCGGCTGTAGGCGGTCATGACGACGGGCTGCGGGCAATAGAGGGTCAACTCTTAGTATATGGATGACAGATGGGAAGACATGCGAAATAATAAGACCTGCTTTTAATTTTAGTTGTTATTGCCTTCCTGCTCTATGAAAGCTTCCATCTTCGTCTGCCAAAGTACGGGCTGCGGTCGCCTTCCTGGTATGCAATCTTCTCCTTTCATGATTTCCCTCCCCCTGCATTACCCGCCACCGGTCCCCCCAAGCTACATAAGTGCTCCGCTAGCTTTCCATAGCCCGCCTTTGGTCGTCATGGCTTCCCCTCGCTTCCACATTTCAGCTGGCCGCGTGCTCTCTCTCTTCTTCACTCAGCTCCGCCATCCCTGATGGCTCGTTCAGTTTCGGCCTCCCAACCTCCCTGTGGATGAAGCTGGGATTATGAGAAGGAACCGGGCAGGCATGTCGCCCTTCCTGCTGCTTGCCTTCGTTTTAGCGCCTATTGCATGTACTGCATTGAACGAGGAAGGCCAGGCTTTGTTGGAATTCCGAAAGGGAATAACCCAGGATCCTTTAGGGGCTTTGGAGACATGGGAAAGTGGGGACGCGACTCCATGTGCATGGTCTGGCGTGCTCTGTGATGAAGAGGGCAACGTTAACAGGATTCTTCTGCAAGGCCTGAGACTCTCGGGCACCATTTCCTCCCAGCTTAGCAAGCTGCAGCGCTTGAGGTACCTTGTGCTGTCGAACAATTCATTCTCTGGCTCGATCCCAGCAGAGCTTTCTTTGATAACCACTATGTGGAAGCTCAATGTTAGCAATAATGCTCTGTCAGGCACAATACCTGAGGAATTAAGCGCCTTAGGAGATCTTCGAATGTTGGATATGTCTGACAACCTCTTCTTTGGGCCAATCCCTGCAACATTTTTCAGGCGCTGTAGCAGGTTGCGGTATGTAGATTTCTCCAGCAACAACCTCACGGGGCCCGTGCCAGCTTTGCTAGGAGGGTGCCAGAGGCTTACAGGCATTGATTTATCTCACAATAAACTACAGGGGTCTATTCCCGAGCAGTTCGGGGCTCTCTTATCACTGCAGTACCTATCTTTGAGCTCCAATGTTCTTTCAGGATTCATACCACGGTCTCTTGCCAATTGCACATCCTTGAATTATCTGGATTTGAGCATGAACCAGTTGACTGGGCAAGTTTCTGCCTCTCTTGGCAGCCTCAAGAACATGGCACTTTTTTGGGCGGGAGGAAATTTGCTCTCTGGAGGAGTGCCTACGGAAATCCTCTATCACCCAAGCTTGCAATCGTTGAATCTGTCCTTCAACGCTCTGTCCGGATCCTTGCCAGATGGAGAAGTTTGTTCAGCCCTCCAGGTGCTCGACCTTGCTGCAAACCATCTCACAGGCTCCTTACCCACAGCTCTTATATCATGTGCTGGGTTGCAGTTTGTGAATGTGTCGAATAACCAGATTTCAGGGTCAATCCCTACTCAATTGAGCAAACTCACATCTATCCGAACAATTGATTTGAGCTCCAACAACTTTAATGGTCAAATTCCTTCAGAAATTGGCAGCCTCAGCAATCTGTCTGTTCTGCGGTTGGGCTCAAACCCTGCAGTAAGTGGGGTTATTCCTCCAGATATTGGCAAGATAGTAGATCTCATCATCTTGGACTTACAAAAGATGGATCTGCAAGGAGGCATACCCTTGGCGTTGGCAGACTGCAGGTTTTTGCTGGAGCTGTAAGCAACACTTTTTCTTTTACTTTTTCATTAGGATCTTTATATTGACAATGTTCTGGTGTGATTGACATAGCTGACAACTGTCGTGGTTGTAGGGACTTGTCAAACAACAATCTTACTGGTAGCATACCAGCATCTCTCACCAATGCCACATTTTTGAAGTCCCTTGACCTTGAGGGCAACCAACTTTCTGGCAGCATCCCAGAGGATCTGGGGAAGTTTTCAAACCTAGAACATCTGGATCTTTCAATCAATCAGTTGTCGGGGGAAATTCCGTCTGCACTAGGGAACATTGAAACTCTCGTGTTCCTGAATCTATCTTACAATAGACTATCTGGTTTGATTCCAAGGAATGGTGCTCTTCAACGGTTCAATGTGAGCTCTTTTCTTGGAAATGCTGGACTTTGTGGAGCTCCTCTTGGAGTAAGTTGCTCTGCAACTAGCCCCATCCCATCTCCTCAGGCAAGGAGGACTCATGTGCTAGGGGCATCAGCCATCGCTGCCATAGTGGCCACTGCATTCATTGCTCTGGGTGTTGTGGTAATTTTTGTGATGAACTTTAGGGCGTTGAGGAAGATGACAGAAGACAGGGTCTTTGAAAGCACCCCACCTTCTCCCGAGACTAACCCAATTTTAGGGAAGCTTGTTCTTTTTAGTAAAACTTTACCAGCCAAGTATGAAGATTGGGAAGCCGGTTCAAAAGCTCTTCTAGACAAGGATTGTGTCGTTGGTAGTGGTACTCTTGGAACAGTTTACAAGGCAACCTTTGAGGCAGGAGTATCCATGGCTGTAAAGAAACTTGAAACATTGGGAAGAATCAAGAACTCAGAAGAGTTCGAAGAAGAGATTGGACGCCTTGCCAATGTGAGACATCCTAATGTTGTTGCTATGCAAGGTTACTTCTGGTCTCCAACGATGCAGCTCCTCCTTTCTGATTATATTGCCAATGGAAGTTTATATGACCATTTGCATCAGCAAGATGCAGGTTATGGGCAATTGACATGGAAGCGGCGGTTCAATATCGCCTTAGGAACTGCAAGGGGTCTTACATATCTTCATCATGACTGCAGGCCCCAGGTTTTACATTTGGATTTGAAGTCATCAAATATTCTTTTGGACCATGACTTTGTGCCACATTTATCTGACTATGGGCTCTCAAAGCTTTCCCCAGTGCTTGATACTTATGTTACAAGTCGGAGGTTTTATTCAGCTTTGGGATATGTGGCTCCAGAAGTAGCTTGTCAAAGTATACGCCTAAGTGAGAAATGTGACGTCTACAGTTTTGGTGTTGTCTTGCTAGAGCTTGCAACTGGCAGATATCCTGTGGAAAATGCTGAAGCAGATTGCATTCTACTGTGTGATGCTGTGAGATCGGCCCTTGAACGGGGAAGGGGGCCTACTTGCATTGACCCAGACCTGGGACCTGCTGCTCAGCTTGAGGTTATGCAGGTGTTGAAGTTGGGTCTTGTTTGCACGTCTCAAACGCCTTCCAAAAGACCAAGCATGGCTGAAGTGGTGCAGGTACTCGAGTCCATACAGTCTGGCAATGATATGTGACATACACAATTCTGTATTCTTTGACCTTTCAACAGAACGTCTGTATATACTGTTCCAACAACTTTGACATAATTCTTTTCTTTTTGGGGCTGAATCCCTCTTTTGGTCTCCCCTTTATCCTGCAGCCAGGTATATCGCCTCATGTAAGGTAGGCTCAATTCCCTTTGAGATTGTTCCTTGTAACGGACAAAAGTTTGATGGATACACTTACCATTCTGCCAACTTATGATCTCTGAGATCGACACCAATTAGCTGTACTGTAATAACGAGCGTCCTATAATTGAATGGTTTCAGAAATTGTGTTGATGCTGCGAACCACACTTATATTGATTGATCTGGCAAACAAGGCTACTTTTTTTCGCTCGTCTTTATTTAGTCCACGGCGTGTACATGGAATTCAGTTTGACAACCATTTCCTTTTTGTGGATGCTACAATGAAACATAGAGAGAGCATATGGAGTAGCTTATTTGATTTGATGTTTTCTGACATCAATGTTTCAGGATTATTTTGTGCCTGCCCTAGTCCCATAGCAATGCATCAGGGTTTTTGCTTTGGGAGCTACTTGCCTGCTCTCAATAACTCATTGCTTTTGATGACTTTTCTTCTTACTTTTTATGTAGGGCAGCCATATTCTCTCTCTCTCTCTCTCTCTCTCTCTCTCTCTCTCTCTCTCTCTCTCTCTCCCCCCCCCCCCCCCCCCCCCGCCCGTAATTTCGATCAAGAAAATGGTCGCACGACCAGCCCACAAAACATGTACATGGAGTTTGTTAAACAGTCTGTGCACTTAGTCACAAAAGTAACCATAGAGGCTTTACGTTGAGGGATAGGGTAAGGCATGCCAATGCGAATAGCATGTACTGAGGGGTGTGCTTGTGTCTTGGTAAGAACATTTTCATCAAGCAAAGATGAAACCTGTCACAACAAAAGTCTTTGTATGCGTTGACCATGGCTCATCACCCCAGATTGTGAATCAAAATCAAAGCATTGTACACGATTCAATCATGCCGAAGGTGCCCAACAATTGGGAAGGAAATAAGATCATGATGGCCAATTTGAAATACTCTATCACGTTTGCCAGATGGCCTCCATAAATGGATATGAAAAGGCACCACTACGGGTATAAAATAGCTATGCTTGAGACTTCTAGGACACATACTTTTTGTGAATGTGGCTCGAGCTTGAGATCCAATCTAGAAGTTGTTCATAGGCAGCATCCACCCCAATAGAATAGCCGAAGTGACATAAAATTGGCACAGCAAGACCCTGCCAAGCAAGTTCACATATCAGTCTTGCGATTAAGAAGCTGTAGAGCATGTAAAATTGGCTTGAAGAAACAAAAATGCATCATCAAACAATGCTTGACCACTAGTCAATTGGGTGATTAAAGTATCTCAAAGTGAGTGAGTCCGAGAGAGAGAGAGAGAGAGAGAGAGAGAGAGAGAGAGAGAGAGAGAGGAGATGAAATATCATTTTAAATATCTTCAAAAGGCGAAAATGACCTATGAGACCAAATTGATACGATCTTCGTGGATCTCATACAAATGAAGTAAAGTGAAAAACTAAAATCAACATCATCATCATCATCAACCCGGCCCGTGGGGCGGTAAGCGTTGGCTTTCACCCGAAATTCTTTACTTTAGACACACACTGAGAGAACGTGCAAAGGAACATGCGACGGGAATTAACACTTGAATACACACACAACTTGGAAGCTAGAATGCCTCAAGCAGACGTCGACAACCTGTAGGCCCCAAAATTGACGCCCCTTTCGGTATTTCTTTATTCTTTGGGAGGGTAAATTACAAAGAAGAGTCCTGGGAATCCTTTATCGGTATCGAGCTAGATACCACCTGTTTTGGCCAAATTTCGGCAGCATAACAGCCCCAAAACTTGCACGAAACCAATTCCCCTACTGGAACCCTCTTCCACTGGCATAAACCCTCTGATTCCTGCACAAAAACAATAAATTTAGCACGCTGTATTTATTGGTTTTTGCCGTGTTTTCAGCCCCAAACAGTCCCCTACCTGTCCTTGCCAGTGGGGCACGATTCCCAATGGTTTTGGCGTTTGTATGGTTGAAAAACAGTCAATTTACAGCGTATACACAGCGCTGAAAACACACCGGTACGGTGAGGTTATGACCCTCACCAGTGCCTGCTTGAGTAGCAATTAACTACCCATGTTCCTGCTCAAGGAGGCTCTTGTCTCAGCACAAAAGCATGAAACCACACAGTTGTACATCAGTCAAATGAAGAGCCCTCTTGTGGGGCATCACATAACTGCACGTAGGGGAGAGAGAGAGCAGTGTGTAGTGTGTCTCCTAACACCACACTGTACATGAGAGGAAAAGAAAGCACTCCATAGCTCTTAACCTGTGTGACAGGTTCTCAATGAAGCATCCCCCCAGCATAAATCGAGCACCCCCTCTTCTGCCCTTAACCTGTAATGTATCTGTGAACAAATAGATGCAAAAAGGGAAGTTTTCCATGGCTGCCAAAACTTGCGTATCGCTGAAAACGCAGCAAAACAGCCTTGTAAACACGCATCTGATGCCTTCCAATGCTGAAAATGAGCTTCTTGGTCCAAGGTAAAGTCATGGGAAGCTCAAAAATAGAAAGAAATGGTTGAAAATCACAGCCATCAACCTCCAAAACTGCTCCAAAAAGTCAGTTAATACGAGTTCTGTTCTCCCAGACCTGGTAAATTGACCAGAAAGTGCCACTTGGCACTCATGCATGCAATTTCCCCGCATTGGGCTTCCTGCTTAAAAATCTCTCAACTGGTGTATCAGTTGACTTTGCAGCAGAGTAATAAAATGTTCCTCTGGTCATACCGAAGGTAATGACGCGAACACATTTCACGGCTCAAAATAGCAGTTTCCTAATTTTTAGGAGATGCTTCCGTTGGGCTACCACTGGTCTTCTGACCATCTATCCTCATTGGGACCGCATCCAAAAGTGCAATGTGGCCGAACTGTCAGATACTTTTTGTCGGTGATCCCACCTTGGCTTTGTGCCTTTATTGAGTTCACTTCCTAGTATCCACCAACTTGCTAAGTGCGACGAGGATACCTACATGATCTTGCTCTGAGCCTAGACATCCTCTTACTATACGAATTCCAGTGCCGACCACTTCCCGTCTGCGGGTGAAACTACCGTTCTCATTGGCCATACAACGTCCGACCATTTGCAACTTCAAAAAGAGGGTCTCAAAAATTAAACAAAAATCATTGGAAAGAAACCAATAACTAAGGTTAGCAGTTGCCACGTCCTCGTGACATACCTCCCTCTTGAAATCGCAAACGTCCTCGATTGCATACCATAAATACATGTCATAGAGGATCTTGTGTGGTAAGCACCCTATTATCATCGCATGTATCCGCAAGAAAGACTATCAAAACATATGTACAAATGACTTAATGAGACCTTCATACTTTTGTCAAATTGTACACTGTTGTTGTATTGAATCCATGAGTACATTTGATGTGCTAGCTCTATCATTACTTCTTTGCAGACATTGGGTTGGGGTATATGTAGGCTGTAACCCAAAGGCGTCAAGGTAAAGCTGCAATACATTGGTGACTCAACAGTTCATGCTTTTTCATCCACTTTGCATCCATAGGTGGATAGTTCTTGAACTTCACCACATAGCATCTTGCAACCTGTCCCTTAACTTTTACGTGTGCAAAAGGCTCTTGCCTCTCCAATTGAGCATAATTCCACAACCCGATGTACCACCCATGACCAAGTAAGCTCAAATTTCAAGATGATTTACCGATGTGTAGAAGAATCCAAGCAATCGCCTCAGAGAATCGGCAAGTAGCGTGTCACCTGGCAAACCCACATCACTCCCGTAGGAGATCTAGTGGCCAATCTACCACCGTGAGACCTCTCTCTATCTCATCTTGGTTCATACTTGCAAACCCTAAAAATGCAGCAGAAAATCAGCCCTAATTCGACCACTTTTTAGCAGGGCGTACATGCGGAATTTCCTATGTGTCCTGTGAAGAGACCCTCTTCCATAATGTCCTTCCCTTTGTCGGCCATAGTGTAATCCCGCGTTCCTGTACTCTGTGTCTTTACCCAAAACAACCGAGGCTCACTTCTTGAGGAAAAAGTGATTGATGTCCTGGCAATGGAACCTTGAAACTGGCCGGTGGGGCGGTAGGCGTTGGCTTTCACCCGAAATTCTTTACTTTAGACACACACACAGAGAACGTGCAAAGGAACCTGCGACGGGAATTAACACTTGAATACACACACGGCTCGAAAGCTAGAATGCCCCGAGCAGACGCCGACAACTTGTAGGCCCCAAAATTGGCGCCCCTTTCGGTATTTCTTTATTCTTTGGGAGGGTAAATTACAAAGAAGAGTCCTGGGAATCCTTTATCTGTATCGAGCTAGATACCCCCTGTTTTGGCCAAATTTCGGCAGCATAACAGCCCCAAAACTTGCACGAAACCAATTCCCCTACTGGAACTCTCTTCCACTGGCATAAACCCTCTGATTCCTGCACAAAAACAATAAATTCAACACGCTGTATTTACTCATTTTTGCCCTGTTTTCAGCCCCAAACAGTCCCCTAACTGTCCTCTGCCAGTGGGGCACGATTCGCAATGGTTCTCGCGTCCGTATGGCTTAAAAACAGTCAATTTACAGCGCATACACAGTGCTGAAAACGCACCTGTACGATGAGGTTATGACCCTCACCGGTGCTTGCTTTGGAGTAGCAATTAGCTACCCCTGTTCTTGCTCAAGGAGGCTCTTGCCTCAGCACAAAAGCATGAAACCACACAGCTGTACGTCAGTCAAATGAAGAGCCCTCTTGTGGGGCATCACATAACTGCACGTAGGGGGGAGAGAGAGCAATGTGTAGTGTGTAGGGCATCACTCCTAACACCACACTGTACATGAGAGGGAAAGAAAGCACCCCATAGCTCTTAACCTGTGAGATGTTCTCAATGAATTATCCCCCGAGTATAAATCGAGCGCCCTCTCTTCTGCCCTTAACCTGTAATGCATTTGTGAACAAATAGATGCAAAAAGGGGAAGTTTTTCATGGTTGCCAAAACTTGCGTATCGCTGAAAACGCAGCAAAACAGCCCTGTAAACACGCATCTGATGCCTTGCAATGCTGAAAATGAGCTTCTTGGTCCAAGGTAAAGTTATGGGAAGCTCAAAAATGGAAAGAAATGGCTGAAAATCACAGCTATCAGCTTCCAAAACTGCTCCAAAAAGTCAGTTACGAGTTCTATTCTCCTAGACATGGTAAATTGACCAAAAAGTGCCACTTGGCACTCATGCATGCAATTTCCCCGCATTGGGCTTCTTGCTTAAAAATCTCTCAACTGGTGCATCAGTTGACTTTGCAGCAGAGTAATAAAATGTTCCCCTGGTCATACCGAAGGTAATGACGTGAATACATTTCACGGCCCAAAATAGCAGTTTCCTAATTTTTAGGAGATGCTTCCGTTGGGCTCCCACTGGTCTTCTGACCATCTATCCTCATTGGGACCGCATCCAAAAGTGCAGTGTGGCCCAACTGTCGGATACTTTCTGTTGGTGATCCCACCTTGACTTTGTGCCTTTATTGAGTTCACTTCCTAGTATCCACCAACTTGCTAAGTGCGACGGGGATACCTACATGATCTTGCTCTGAGCCTAGACATCCTCTTACTATACGAATTCATGTGCCGACCACTTCCCGTCTGCGGGTGAAACTACCGTTCACATTGGCCTTACAATGTCCGACCATTTGCAACTTCAAAGAGAGGGTCTCAAAAATCAAACAAAAATCATTGGAAAGAAACCAACAACTAAGGTTAGCAGTTGCCACGTCCTCGTGACAATCAATGTGCAAGGATGTCCGGCATCGGGCGTTGTTCAAAAAAGTATTGCATCTGTCGCTGAAGAGCATCGTCAATGTTTGCCTCTGTAAATAGTCGTACTGGACATCTCCCATGTCGTGCTAGAATAGTTCCGATCCTCTGATGGAGCCTCCGTCGATGTCGTGGTCGCCCTCATAGACGTGGACGTCTAGCACTCCCGAGCTTAATGGCTTTGTCAACTAATATACCTTTGGTATAGGTGGGCTTTGAAGTCTGCTGTGAAGCTTGCTCATCTGACTGTCGAGTCCCTGCTCTAGGGAAGTCAGTGATCTCCCTCTGTGAATGTGTCTCATTGCTTGATCTGCTCAAGAGACTCTCCTCATGTCTGCGCAGCTGTCACAAACTGATGAAGTGGCAAGTCTGCCCGAACACACTCACATGCAAACTATACGGATGCTAACGTGGTAGGCTGAACGGAATCCCTTGATTTTTGCGTTGATTGTTGACGTGGCAGGACAATATGGATTCCGAGATTTTCGGTAACAGTGTAGCAGCTTGTATGGATTTCCGCAAATTGCGCTGGTGCTTTTTGCTGGCAGATTTTGGGAACAGTTGCTTTTTGGAACAAGTTGCTTTTGGGATCATTGCTTTAAGAACCAATTGATTTTGAGTTTAACTGCTTTTGGGGCTCTGCTTTTGGCATCCCTTGTAAGAATAAAAGAGCCCTAAGGGCCTCACTTCTCAGGGCATCTGGACGCAAAGTCAGAGAGCGAGGACCCTGTGGGAGCTGTACCGAGAGTTGTACTTTGCTCAAAGATTAATATAAAAGAAATACCAAAAGGGGCGCCAGTCTTTGGGGCCAATCTCTCTAGGCACGTGAAGTACTTTAAGTGATTCTCTCTCGTGTCGCGAAAAATTCTAGACTTGGGGTGTCCAAGTTTGTTACAGCAGCTCTAGCAAAAACAACCCGAGGCATCTTTGATCCTGATATCTCATGACTCTACCCAACAGTCGCAAGTCCTTTTTGAATAGACAATGAAAGCGGCCTTGTATCTCACAATATACCGGACAATGCCAAATGTTATGTAACTGTGACACAACTAGCAAATCCTAGCCTCTGTTGTGGTACTCTCCTAAATTTTCCAATCTCAATCTCTAACTGATGCGATGATGTATGGATCTGACCAATAGCACATCGTATCCCATGGGATAAATGAGTGTCCATATGGGCCGGTCTGATCAAATATCCATTCTTTGTTAGTTGGAGAAGATGCTCTCTATGCCCAACTCTTGTGTCGGCTGTATCCATGTGCTCCTGGTATCTAGGTGAAGCAGAGCGTGACATATGAGTCTAGTGATCTCTATCCATGTGAGAGATAGGGAGGGTGCATCCAAGGAGTACGGGAACGGAGGCAATCTATCCATGCTGAAACCATGTGACTGAAACCATGATGTCATCTCCCCATACCAGCATGCTATATTCCATTGTAACGCTAGCTGTCGAGATGACTCAAGGGCTAGCCGAGCATAGCTGTCTCTGGGGAGGTCCCATAAACTATGCATGAAGGATACTGATCTAGTAAGTGCCTCGATCATGAGATGAGCTTGGCTCGAATAATCTCATGTGGCTCCGAGGCATAGTCACATGGGGATGGGGACGGGTCCCGGGGATGTCGCGGGTCCCGAGGACGGGGACGTGGCAAAACAGGGGACGGGGGACGCGACAGGGGACGCGCTTTAAAAGACACTAGTTCTTTGCAAATTTAATATTGATACATTAGTGAACACTAAGAGCACAAGATTGCAAAGAAAAAGTGGTTTTTGCATTCATATTACATAATACCAAAATATAACAAAGGGCGTGCGGCGTGCGCGACATAGCACACCATTGGTGTGGTGATCAAGCATCAATCATCCTCGCCAAGGGGCAAAACATAATGATGTACAAGTGAAGAGTGGATAAGTAGAGTGGAGCATAAATGGGAGTCAAAAAGGGAAGGACTCGAGTCAAGAGTCAAGCCTCGAGACTCAAGAGGTCTAGACTCTAGACTGTAGATGTTGGCCCATGGTGCCAACTGAATGTCAACTGGCTCTGCATAGTCCATTTGATCCAAAAAATCATCCTCAAGTGGTGTTGTCTCAATCTCTGCCTCTGGCACCTCTGCATCTATCTGTGTCTTTGGGATAGGATCATCCTCAGCAAGTGCCCACTCCGCGAAATCATCACTTTGGTCTGACTTGGAAAGCATCTTCAAATTTGATGAGACATATATGGAGATCATTGGCTCTCTGCACATCAAGACGATTCCTCTTCTTTGAGGCTACATGAGCGCACACTCTCCAAAGTTGCTCCAAGCAACTCGTAGTGCATGCTTGGCTAAGAATGCGAATAGCCAAATCCTGTAAACCGCCCAATCCCACCCCAAAGTCCTCCCACCAAAGAGCACTCCCCATCTCAAAGCGAGATGCTTTGTGCATCGGGCATGTGACAAATTTATCCCTTTCCATTCCTGTAGACATTGATTTGCCGCCGAATCTCGGTCCTTTCCTCTGGGTCGGGCACAAGGCGCGCAAGGATGGTTTGCCAACTATTCATCACCTCTTTGTCCTTCCATTGGTTCCCTTGTTGGAATTGTGGATCCACTACATAAGCGGCCGCATGAAGAGGAGAATGGTAGACATTCCACCTTGACACACACAATTCTTGGATCTCCTCGTACCTACGTTATGAAGATTGAAAACAAAGTTACAAACTCAAGAGAGTAAACTTGTAAAGCATAGGGAAAACTTAAAAGTGACTCGTGGCACGTGAATACCTATCGGGGTCGGTCACAAGTTTTTCAAGTGAGTCAATCATAATGTCCATGGCCTCATCTTGCCGATCAAGGCTTCATGGAATCCAACACCCGCAAGAGGTGGATGATAGGCTTCACCAATTTGGAGATTGTCTTTACTTCCTCCCACCATTCCGGCATGTCGGCCCGTGCTCGGCATGCCACTCCGTTGACACTTTTTGACTCGGGCATTGCCAATAACTCATCAGTAATGAAGAGTCCCCTCAATGCCCCACTACATGAACTCAAGCGATGGAGCATAATGAAGTTGTAGGCGAAGCGAGTCTCCGAGTATTTGAGAAGAGCTAGCTTTGACCTCTTTGAAAATTCAACCCTCACCTATTTAGAAAAATCAAGTTTCAACATTCAAAACGAGAATTGGTCTTCCATATTGAAATTAGATTCGAATTGAAATAAGATTGGTTAATACTTAATGGTTACCTTTTGATGATTATTGACAAAAGTCACCATTGAATTCGCATGCTCAATGACGGGGGAAATCCATTCCAAGGCGCCTATATCTTTGAGAAGATTGTTGAGGCAATGAGCCATGCAATATGTGACCGTGGTTTGTGGATAAAGGGATTCGATGATGGCTCCGGTGGCACAATTGCTATTTTCTACATCGGTGACGATGGCAATGACATCATGCTTTCCCACCTTCTCAATGGTAAGCGCCCACTCCAATGCAAGTATTTGCTCTTCCCGGTCCTCGATGCATCATGGGAGTCAATGAAATACATCTCTCCCCGAGAATATGCCACCACGCCATGAATGGAGCGGCGACGGGTATCACTCCACCCATCCACAATGAGGGATACCCATTCTTCTTCCATGAAGCCCTTGTGGATGCACATGCCGCCTCCACCATGACTTTCTCCTTGTCAAGAAGAGTGGTGCGCAGGCTCTCCGAAGAGGGAGGGACATATGTGGGTCCAAACTCTCCGATCTTCCGTGCCACTTCTTTAAAATATGGAGATCTTATGTAAAAAAAAAAAGTGTAACTGAGACTTGAGTGATATACATTGTATAAACCAAAAGATTAAAGCTTAGCTTGGCTTACCGGGCTGCATTGAAAGCAATATGGTCGTGGTAGAAAAATCTTGCTATGGCGACATCTACCTCCTCTTTCAAGGCCGGTTTCCAACTATCTCCAAGAGTTGCTTGCCGCTTGGGTGGACGAAAATGAGGGACAGATGATGATGAAGGGTTGGTAGAGAGTGGAGTTGGGTGGTCACCGTTGGTGCCGGTTGATGCACAAAATGATGCCGAAGAAGGGGATGCCGATGCTCGGATGAAAGCCGCCATGGCCATCTCCCTCGGATTCACCATGCGACTCTGGTACGATTCTTCTTGGCTTCTTTTATATCTGCAAGAGTCTTCTCAAGGTTTAGGAGTTTTTGCTTCTCCTCTTCCGAGCTGGTTTGCGGGCAAAATTGAACATGATGTCCTTTTTTGTGAAGGAAGTGGGCGTGGAACTTCCTCACGGAACCATTGCGCTCGTAGCCACAACGGCGGCACTTCCATGGCTTGCTTCCACCTCCAACACCGGACTTGGGAGCAATCACCTCATTCCACCATGTCCATGTGAAGTCGGCGGAGGAAGGGGGTTGAGAAGCGGCGGCGGGGCCGGAGGAAGGAGAAGGAGGAGGGCTTAGAGAAGCTTGGGATCCATCTTGAGGTGCCATTGATGATAGATATTGCCCAAAGCTTGAAGAGAAGGAAAGAGGAGTAGGAGAAAGCTTGATGGGAGAGGGAGAGACTCGAGAGAGAGACAGAGAGAGGAACTTCAAGGAAGTGGCCTTGAGCCTTGAGACTTGGGTATGATACTTTGAGGCTATGAGCCTTGAGGCTTGGAAGTTGGGTGCTCTTAAGTAGAAAGAGCTCCCCCCAAAATGGGGGTTTGAACTTTGAATTTTAAAATTTGAAAGGCCCCCCAAAAGTGGGATTTTGAAATTTGAAAGCCCCCCCAAAAGTGGGCTTTTGAAATTTGGAAGACCCCCCAAAAAGTGGATGTTTGAACTTTGTTCGAAATTTGAATGTCTCGCCCCCCTGTTGACTGCAGCCCCCCTGTTGACTGCAGCCCGTCCCTGCCCGCGTCCCATCTGTCAATGTCACCAGAGACTTGCGCGTCCCGGGACCCGTCCCACCCCCCGTCCCCTGTGAGGGATGTCCCCACGTCTCAGAAACGCGTTCCCGTCTCCGTCCCGGAGTCCCCCGTCTCGTCCCCGCACAATAGGCCGCGTCCCCCCGTCCCTTGTTTCTATGCACTGAGGCCTTAGCCTGAATCATGCGAGAGATCATAGAGACTAAAGGCCTCTCCATACTTCTCCATCCATCATTGCTACTAGATCCGCCATGGTGGTCCAATGAGGGTCCCCAAATCTTACCTTCGTAAATCATAGCTGAAGTTGTCACAAGACGGGTACCACGTCCCAATAGAAAAGGACAGACTGAACAAACTTTTATCACTTCAATAACAATTGAACTGAAAGAGAGAGAGACGACACGCGACACGGTGTGGTAGAATTCCACCCCAGAGAGTATTGGTCCCAAACCTTGGCGCCCCTTTCGGTATTTCTTTATATTGCATCAACACAGTACAAGCCGGTACTCCAGACTTTGCACCTTCGCCAGGAAGCATGCCAGAGAATGAGCCCTAGGCTCATATTTAAAGGCCCTTGGCCTAAAAAGCAATTACAGTGGAAAGCCTTCAAACTTAAAAGCATTTGGTCCAAAAGCAAAGCCAAAAAGCTACCAGCGTAAATCACGGAAATCCGTACAGCTTGCCACGTCATCAGTCAGCGCAAAACGCGGAAATCCGTACAGCCAGCCACATCATCATGCCAGCGCAATTTTCGGATTTCTACCACGTTGTCCTTAGGGTTAGGGTTAGGGTTTCAACAGAATTAGGGTTTCGGACAGAATTAGGGTTAGGGTTTCAGCAGAATTAGAGTTTTGACACTCAACAGTTTGTTACATCTCCCCTTCTTGAAAGAGAGTAATCGTCTGCGATTACAGCATATCTGCAAAACAACTCAAGTTAACTCAAAAATTTCCGAGGGTCATTCCGAGGGACAATCAGTTTGCTCTTTTTATTAAAGAGTTAGCTTCTCCTTTCTGCTCTTCTGATCAAGGAGTTAGCTTCTCCTTTCGGCTGTTTTGATCAAGGAGTTAGCTTCTCCTTTCGTCCAGATCGGAACTCTTGATATTCCGGCGTAGTGAAATTAGCCATCACACCCAGACCGTACTGATCTTCCACGGGTGTCTTGATGCACTAAAATTACATACCCAGGCAATCTCATCCAATTAGGAATATTCAATAATCGACACATCACAATGCAACACAAATGCTCACATATGCATGTTACAAGACACAACAAACAGCGCCGCTGAGCACTCCCTCGAGACAAACGGTCTGCGGTATGAAGCTACTCAACGACTACCTCGTCACTTCTCCGCAAATAACCTAAAAAGGTCCGGGCCATGAGCTCAGAGGACTGTACAACCAAACGCTCCCCAGACCGCAGTATGCGTCGCTTGGAGGTTCAAGCATACAACCAAACGCTCCCCAGGCATCGGCCTGCGTCGTTCGGAGGTTTTCTAGCATACAACGAAACGCTCCCCAGGCATCAGCCTGTGTCGTTCCGAGGTTCAAACAGTATCAAAACATTATTTCTCACTTCTCCACCCGGGAGTAAAAAAATCACCAATCAATGAAACCAGTATTGAAACCAGAGTCAAACATTTCAAATTGGCACCAAGACAGGTTTAAAAAAGATATCATCCATTTCAAACAAAGTTCAAACAATACTTTCTCAAACAACGTTCAAAAGTATCTAAGTAGAAAACAACTAGAGAGGTCATTAGGGGTTTTGTTCGGACAATCGAACTTTGAGGACAACGGGCTTGCCCTTGTGCATCACGGTGATGGTTCGGTTCCGGACTTGGAGAGTTGCATCATTCTTGTCGTGCCCGGGCATGCCCAAGAGAACGTCGCAATTGCCCAACTTCATAATGTGGAAATCGGCTTTTCCATGATAATCTTGTATAGTCACTGGAAGTGCACCAATGAGGGGTACCACTTTCTGAGTTTGCCCCGTGGCTAGCTCAGCTTCAATGTCACGTGACACATCCCAACCCTATGTGTCCGTGGACAAGCCACACCATAACAGGGTTCCCGTCAACCAAGTCAAGTCTAGATTAGCAGTGATCTGGCACTTTTGTGAGTCTATTCGTAGACCGTGCATGTCCAGTCACTTAGCATAGATGCATATCCTCCGGTTGCACACAACATGATCATCGGAATTCCCATCAGAATCCATTAGCATCAGTTAGGGGAATTTTTCAGTGCATTTAGCCTATTTTCCTATTTATTGGGATTTTCACTTATTATTTTTAAGTGACTTTCCTACAAAAGTAGGTAGGGCAATTTTGCTAAGTTTCTATATAAGCAAACCTAAGTTAGCACTAAATGGCAGAAGAGGCAGCACGAGCTTCCCGCTCAACAGGCAACTTCTCAGTAGTACCCCCCCTTGCAGTAGATCCTCGCCATTCTCCCATCCCCTTGGCGTTTCCTCTTCTAGCAGATCCTGGCGTGCCATTCCCAGTAACCATCGCCAGCACCTACCAGATATTGGCGTTTTTCCATTAGCACCAAGGCAGCCAGTTCAGCCCATTCAAAAGCTCCAGCAAGCCTGATCCTTCCAGCGTTTTTGTTCAGCTTTAGGACCCTTTTCACACCAGCGTTTTTCAGCATGGATATGCCTGCATAACCAGCGTTTTTCCAGCCTGATACATCAGCCCTTGCAGCGTTTTCAGCAGGTGCAAATCTGCCCTAAAATGCAGCCAAGAAATGCAGCAGATCTCAGCGTTTTCATGTCAGCCCTCAGCGTTTTTGATCAGCAGTTCTCAGCCATGAAGAAAACGCAGTTTTCAGCCTATGCACAGTAGCCGACCGCCCCCAAAGAGGTTGCAGATTGATTCCCCATTTTGAGCCATAAGAACACAGCCCAAAACAGTCATTTTCAGCCTTGAAACAGTCCAAGAAATTCAGCATCAAGAAGATCCCAGATTTCAACCCAAGTCGCCGTCGTCATCACCGTCGTCGTCATCGGCATAGTCCCATTGCATCAGTCCATTGCATTCTCATTGTACACCTTTGTGCAATCAAAGTAGACCACTCATGCCGACGAGAGTGGGGCCTTCGGAGGAGGGTTTTACAAACCTCTCGGTGTCGTATCTCTTCTCTCTCCTTCTCTCAGTCTCATTCACTTGCACGCACAAGATCCACTCACTTTGTTCGTGACCACAACACTCTCTATAAGACGGAAAGCTCTCTTTTTCCCTAAGAACTAAAAGGAACCTTGAGCAATAAGGATCACTAATCTTGAGAAAATACAACATTCATTCCGCTGCACCTAACATTGGTATCAGAGCTTTGGAAGTGTTCTGCATTACTCAAGGAAAGAACCACAAGAACCACAAGATTTTTTTTTGCTTGTTGCGATCGCACGAGCCCAAGTTTACTTGGGCGTGGCGATTCCTAATCGTGTTTTGTTGAAGAGTGACAGGAATCCCAAGAAAGAAGGGCTTGTCCAGCCTCCCCTTGTGTCTCTTTTGACTCATTGAGAGCGGACCGTGCACTTAGCGGCCGGCCAATCGACGTGAGGTGGGAAAAAGCACCCTTGGTGTGAGCGCAAGGCCGCCAAGGGGTACGCCCGCAGAAAAGGGTAGAACTCGGGTGAAGAGAAGATCCTTCTCCAACGCGATTTGCAAGCAAAAGAAACCCTCAAGAACCTCAAGAACCCAAGATTCTCACGAATCAAGGACCTCAGAACCTCAAGAACCAAGTTCTTCACGAGCTTAAGACCCCAAGATCATAGTGCATGGTCGTCACCCGAAGCGGCATGGATACTTTGCCTTCAGGTGATGAGCATGAGAGAGGCGACGAAGGATTCTCCCCACCAGGAGGTTTTTCCAACCCTCCCCCTTCGCCATCTACGCCAGACCTTATGGAGGCAATGATGAAGCAAATGATGGCCATGATGGATCGACAAGACGACAAGCGCCTTGCTCAAGAGCGTGAGCGCATTGCTCTTGCCGCAACTCAAGAAGAAAATCGACTTGCTTTTGAACGCGAGCGCGATGAACGCGAGGCTCAAAGGGAGATTCGTCATCAAGAGTTTATTTTCCACATCCTAGCCTCGAAGACCGAACCACCCACAGATCGTGGAAGTTCGTCAAGTGGCGCAAGCCACGACACGGATTCCAACCATCCAGTTACAGAAAAGTTGACTTTCAGTAAGTATGACGGGAAGATGGATGCTACAGTGATTCATTCTTGGTTGCATCAATTTAATGCTTATTTTGCGACAACTAAGAAGACAAGCAACAACAAAGTTTTGACGGCAGCTATGTACCTTGCCGATGATGCCATTAATTGGTACCACGCATGGCAAGAGGCACAGCTAGCCGCGCACCTAGAGGTAGCCGACGATTTCACGCCCCTCTCTTTTAGTTGGGCTGATTTCCAAGACAAGCTCAAGGTGCGGTTTATGCCACCTGAGTACCTTGCACGATTGAAGGACGATTGGTGCGCTCTCAAGCAAAATGGTATGCCGGTTATGTCTTTTTCTAATTGTGTTTTGCAGCTAGGTACCCAACTTCGCATGTCGGATGATGAGCGCAAAGAGGCTTTTCTCTTTGGATTGGACGAGTATATCAAGTACGATGTCGAGGTATTCGATCCAATCGATCTCAACAAGGCGGTAGCGATTGCTCTCGCACAGGAGATGAAGCACAACAAAGGAAAGCCTAAAGAGAACAAGACTTCCACAAATACCTCGCAGACTCCTCAGAACGGTAAGAATGGTAAGAATGATAACTCTTCTAACCAATCTACCAACAGTCTCTCATCAAAGAATTCTTCCAATGAATCTAAGGGTAAGGCTAACACAATTGCTAAACCTAAGCTTACTCCAGAGGAAAAGGTAGCACAAGGAATTGTAGGAGGTTACATCACTTCGGAAGAACAAAGCACGTATTCTAAGGAAGGTTGTTGTTTTCATTGTCACATTAAGGGTCACATAAAAAGAACATGTCCTAAGCTTGAATCGAATGAATCTAAAGAACCCACAGCACCCACTACATCTGTCAATGCAATGAATGATAACACGATTGTGTCCACAGTTTCTCAGGACCCTCCCATTGATGATTCTCTCATTAAATGTTATGGTCGTACGTCGGGGCACCGTTTTGTCATATTGTTTGACCCAAGTAGTATGCATGATGTGATTAGCCCGAGGTCTCCTATCGAGGTCTCTGGCTTTCGTCCTGGTATGGACGCTCTCATCACGAAGGAGTGCCTTGATGTGTTGTTTGCAATTCAACAGATTGCCTTCACTAGAAGATTTGTTGTTTCTCCTCTCTCAGGATGTGATATGATTTTAGGCATGAAATGGTTTCGTGAAATCAACCCTCTCGTGGATTGGGAGGCTAGCACTTTAACTCTCAATGCCAAAAGTGATTCTTCTACTGTCTTTCACGGAGTGGATACTTCTCCTTCTCCATCTCTCATTGCTAATATGCAGGACAAGATTGAAAGGATTCGAGATAAGGAGACTCTCTCAGTCTCTTTTTCTCCACAGCATGACACACAGGATTTGCATGATTGTTTGAAGCATGATGATGATTTGGATGACAATGAAAAGCATGATGATTTGCATGATCAAGATGTGATTTCTCACAAGCATGATGAGTTGCATGAAGATGATGTGATTGTTCACAAGTATGAGGTGTTAGTTGATGCTTTTTCTAGCGAAGCTAACCTCGTTGTAGATTCGATCAATCACGAAGAACCGATCTTGGCTTTCGAGTCGAGGTCCAAAGAAGCCCCACAAGACGATTCGATCATTCAGGACGAACCAATCTTGGCTCTCGAGCCTTGGTCCAAAGAACCATCACAGGAAGTATTATGTGTTCGCATGATTGATACGCACGCATTGTTCGAGTGTTTCATTCGTGAAGGTTTCTTGTATTTTAGTCAGCATCGTTATGTGATCCCTTTTCCTAGGCATGACATATTGTATGTTGAGCACGTTTCTCTCATGGATGAGCACAAACGTATGCGGATTGTTCATGAAAAGCTGAAAAGTTTGTATGTCAAGAAGTCACATTCCATGTCTCTTCCTTGGCATGACACAGTTTCCGAATGAGCACATGATAGTGTGAGTACCAAGCATGGGCATTTCCATTGTGATTTGCCACAGTTGATTGATTTCGATCAAACAGAAAAGATTCGATCTCATTGTTTGCATGTGTTTGATGAACGGGTTGTAACTCCGTCTCTATGTTCATCTACATTGCATACAGAGTCTTTAGAGAAGACAAGATTTTTTTCCTTCACTATACATGGAATGGGTATGTTCATTGTTTTGTGTTGGAGATTGTTTCAGGAATTTTCAGCCATGGAGATTCTTGAAGAAGAAAGAAGCAGGACTCTCAACGAAGTTGAAGCAAGAAAGGAGATTCAGAAGACTTTGTGTCGCTTTCGGCGCGGCCCAAAGAAGCAAGCGTTGCAGACCTTTATGAAGTTCAAGTACCGCTCAACCCACACATCAGAGTGGGCCGGCGAAGAGTCCCTTCCAGGATTCCGGATGCTGTTGGCGATCTCCCTCGACGCCATACAGTTCGGTACCAGTACCTCACTTTGAAAAGGAGGGAATGTAACGTGACACATCCCAACCCTATGTGTTCGTGGACAAGCTACACCATAACAGGGTTCCCGTCAGCCAAGTCAAGTCTATATTAGCAGTGATCTGGCACTTTTGTGAGTCTATTCGTAGACCGTGCATGTCCAGTCACTTAGCATAGATGCATATCCTCCGGTTGCACACAACATGATCATCGGAATTCCCATCAGAATCCATTAGCATCAGTTAGGGGAATTTTCCAGTGCATTTAGCCCTGGATGTGGGAAGATGCGAGAGGAGGAAGTCACATGATTATTTTATTGGGGAAAATCAAGCTTTTAAAAAACAGTCTCATCAACCATTACTGACATGGTAAAGAAGAGGAGGAACTTAGTGATGTGAGGAAGAAGTGAAAGCAAAGCTGTTTAGCAGGAAAGACTCGAGTGAACACGGCAAGCCATGTTTTATAGTGTGGTGTTTTATCACTGGTAGGTGCTAGGAGAGAAAGTTAGGGAGCAAACGAAAACGCAACGCCCTAATACCAATAGAGAATGTGAAGTGAACGTTACTTGAAAAGAACTCGATCTAAACTAAGGACAATACCACAAGGCAGTAAAAATTAATTGAGAGAAGGATCCAATACAAGAGATTTAAGGTAGGACAGAGCGTTGCAATAGGAAAGAAAGGGGATTGAAGATGAATGTTTAGGACACCAATGGGAAGAGATTGAAGGCTGCTAGGGCAGCATCTTTCGGTAAGGTAACTGAGTGCCTAGAAAGGAGATGCTGATAGGGTTGGGATGTTGGGACTTATGAGAACAGAGACATTGACAAATGGCTTACTATGAGGTATAATAGCATTTTACTCTTGAACCATTTACAAGAGGTAGGGAAACAGCATTCAAAGTGACTAATTGTATTGCTCCCTGTGGCAGAATCTCATGTACCCTGTTGTGCGCGTATGTCGCACGTGTCAATGCAAGGAACTTGCCGATACACCGTGTGCGAGCCACAAATGGCTCCAAGCACACAACAAGCCTAAACTAGTAAGCTCAAAGAAGGCGATGGTGTGTCACTCACCGCTCTACACTTGCTTCGTGGAGGATTCCTCGCCGCGAAGAAGAAGGAGACGCCGCTGCGCCGCGCTCAACCGCCTCGCCGCCGCCGTGCCGTCGTCGCAATGCTCGATCGCACACACTCTCTCTCTCTCTCACGCATACACACACACAAGGAGATGAAGAAGAAGAAGATGGAGATGGAGCAAGAGCACTCTTCTATTGCACAAATGAGAGAATGAGTAAATTTTAGGTTTAGTTGACTTTTATATGAGCTCACTCCATTCACACTTGGACGCCCATGCTTAGCCAACTAATCCCTTGAATGTTCCAGTTAGAGTGCGCCTCTCATCGGCGATCACTCTTACCCTTTTCCTATTGGACCGACAAGCCCGGTACCTGACTCTACCAAATAAATAATACAATGTCCGCCGTAGGTTAGAACGTCCGTCGTAGGTGCTAGGGTGTCCGTGAGCCGTGAGGGTTAACATGCTCCCCTTCCTAATCGAGATTCCGTCCTCGGAAGCTATTGAGTTGATTGGCACAGTATTTGCATTCTCATAAGCAATTAAAAAGCATATGCAGTTTTAGGCAGACAATTTGATTGGTAACAGAATTTTAAACCATTTGTCAGCAATAAACATTAAATTGCAATATAATCAAATGCATAAACAGATGTAAAGGTAAAAATTAAACAAGTCTGGGGTCGCTGATTTAACGGTTGAAAGGCACTAGAGATCGACTATTAATACCATGGGTAAGCTTCTTAATTTTCTCTGGTCAATTAAGTTGTTTAATCGCGAGAGCCAAGTATTTCATGTTCGAGGGCTGACTAGAGGCTATACCTAGAAGACCTTGTAGTTAAGCTACGATAAAAGGAATTTCTCATGAAATCATCGCCTGATTGATTACCTTTTCTTTGACCCCCCAAAGTCTTTTCACAGTGGTTCAATTTTGATGTGTGTGCTTATTTTGTATGCCTTGGGTTTTTTGCTTTTCAAGGAAAAGCGCCCACACTGGGAACTAGGGCTCTAGTACCATAGGCGATACATGTGAGTGAAGTACCCAATTAAGCTGAGATTTCTCTTTCAGCTTAAGATTTTACAATGTGGCACTTTGATTTTTTGTTTGTTTATTTTCAACATTTAATTTTGTAACTTTGGGGGGTCATATAACACTGTTACCCTCCCCAGGCTCATCACACTAGTAAACTCCCTTTATAATACTTAAGCTAAAGGTCAATAGGGTCAAGCCCACTAGAAAGCCCTAGTACATTTCACACAATGCTGCCTAAATCGGATTAAGAACCTAAGTAACCATTGATTATTAGGAAGGCATTCCCCATGGTATTAAGAGAAGATCTCTAACACCTAACTTGGTCAAACTAGCTTAGTCGGACTGCTTGATTTTTAAATCTATACAAGTGATTATAAAAAAAAAATCATTGAATTTAATGTTTGGTACTAAGCAAATGCAATGAATATTATGCTACCAATCACAATCAAAGCAGACAAACATGGATGCAAAAAGATAAGGGGCAATGCTAATGGACAAGAAACACCTGTTTGTGTCGATGGTCGCGATTGATTTGAAGTGTGAACGAGATAAAGATTCCATGAAGGTCCAAATCCTAACCACAACAACACGTTCCTGTACACACTATGAAACACAAGGATACTTCTAGGAGGCACATCAGTGGGAAAAAGGAACTTTGCTAATCACTCAACTCTAAAACAAAAACACTCCTATCGTACTAATCTTACCTACCCTCCATCACGCGAGTGATCAGGATCAAAGGTGTTTAATGACATAGGTCTTTGTTTCAGTGTACCGGATGTGAATGTGTAGGTCTGGGTCAATTTTTTGACTTTTATTGTGCATACTCGTTTGCTAATTGCTCTTGCTCCTTATTATTTTTGTTTTTTGTGAGTATAAAGCTATATATATACATTCTCTAAGATTGGAAATTAAGAGGTCAGGGATGAAGGTTGAGAGGGAAGCAAGTGAATGATGGATGTCAGCAAACACTCCGCCCTTCCTTGGGTAGATCATACCGTTTGAAATGAACTTGTCACCCTTTGAAACCAATTATTCCAGTTGGTAATAGGTGGGGATTTTTGCCAGTAGTTTTCTATTACCTTAGGTGCCTCGTCGAGTTGTAAGGGTGGTAAGGTACTCTCCCAGGATCGAACTTGAAGTGGTTCATCTGGTGATTCTTGAACAGTGAGAGGTGTGGATTCCTTTGTAGCTTCATGGAGGTCCACTATTGTAGGTGGAGGCTGTGTAGAAGCTTTTACCTCTATGGATGCATTACATGAGGAGCTAGAAGCTTCATGGGACTCCCCTCTTCTTGAGCTAGGTGGAATAAATCGTTCTTTCTTCTGTACCCAAACTAGCTCTGGAGCGGGTGAGTAACGTTCTGTGATTTTTTTCTTTTCACGATCGTCAATTTGTTTTGGAGCCACATGATTGAGCTCACATGGGCCCGATGACAAGTAAGAGCACAATTTACGTTTTGGCACCCAGATTTGATCATTTCCTATACTGCCTTGGGCTTCCAATATGGGCGTACTCACTTCTTGATGGAAAGAGTGTTTACAGAGAGACTACTTGATCCTATCAAAGAAATGGAGATCCCATCTTCCCCACGTCAAGGGACTCAAGGCCAAAAGGTGCCGTTAAAAATTGCCAAACTGATGGATTTCATGTCTTCAGAAGTTAGAACCACCATTATGTCCAAACTATATAAAGACCCCGAGCTAGTCTCAGCTCTTCGAGCCTTCCTCAATGGAGAACTGAAATTTGGGCTACCACAATTTGCACAGATGGATGGAGCTGGGGAGATGCCAATAGAGGAGGAACACATAGATCCACAACCCAACCTAGATGAGAACCTTGTTATAGAAATACCTGTTAACAAGTTGGGACAATACTTTGAGGGTGATGAATCCAATGCGATTATACCAATCACTACTAAGGGATTAACTGTGAAGGGAATCCTTGATGGTGGCGCTGGGTTAGCATTGTGACTAAAAATTGCTGGGAAACTATGGGAAGACCTCACCTTGCGACTACAACCATAGTAGTGAAGATGGCCAATGGGTCTATTGTTAAACCTATTGGGATGCTAGAAGATCTCAAGATCAAGGTCTTTGGACATAAAATAAGGATTACCTTTATTGTTATGGATTTCTCCAAACACACTATGGCATCGGAGATGATCTTAGGACGTCCTTTCATGAGGGAAGCAAAAATGGTGCATGACTGGTTTAAAAACCATGTCTACTTGCAGTTCCAAGATTCTGTCATTCGAGTGGATCTTGTGACTGGTCAAGCACATCCTCTAGGAAACAGGTTTATAGTTGATCATAGATCTGACACAACAGTTCACTCGGCCCCATTGAAGTATTGTTACACGTTTAAAGCGGACACTGATGTTGAGGAGGATTCTCTTTATATGGATGTACTACATGGGATGACTAAGTCGGACAATGTGGATTGGGTCCACTAGCAGCAACCATAGACACTTGGGGAAAGAAGGGGACGACCTGGGTAACACCTGAGGGGGATGAAATGCCACCACTTGTACCTTTAAATATGCTACAAGCAAATCATATGGCTTCTGACAAGACTCATCCTCATATAACAAAGAAAACATACAAGTGGTCCCTAAAGCTTCTTTAGCAACCATAGCCAATGCTAAAAGACAGCAGCCTGGTAAGAGACGTCCCATTCGCCCCAAGAAATGTAAAGAAATGTTGCGTTGTATGTTGGTCTTTGAACTGGGGTTTGACGTCGCTGCTTTTTGCGATCTCTTTCTTCGTGTTTTCTTCTTTTTCTGAGATTGGGCAATTGATGCCGTGTCTCTTTCCTCAAGAATATAATTTTGTTTTTGGAGCATCGATCGTGTGAGTACGTTTACTGGTATCACGGGTGTACTTGGTGATGGCTCCTAAGTAACTTCAATCAAGTTTAATGGCGTGATCTTCGGTGCATTTGGATTATTTGGACATTGGGTAATCAAATGATCTATGCCACATCGATTACACATGAGTATCGGCATTGTAGACGTGCTCGCTTGATTGGTTTGCATTAGTGTGGCGTTCTTTTGTAGCCTAATAGGACACTCGGCTACACGATGTGGACCTCCACACTCATAGCATTGAAGAGGTGGTCTCTTAGCAGTGTAATTGATATTTTGGCCTCTTGCCGCAAGAGCAGCTACTTGATATACAGGTTTGACTTGTCCCCAATAGTCCTCCATGTAGTATTGTGGACTTTCTTCAAGCAGATCCATCCCATAGGCGATATTAGGATCCATATCTTCCTCACAGCCTTCCAAACAAGCAATAGATGACTCACAACCCACTTGATTCACAGAAGTGATTCTCGGATGTGGTGGTTGCGGTCCTAGCACTGGAGGTGGTAAGGGTGTTGTTTGAACAACATTTTGGGCCCTAGGGACCATATGTTGTGATGTTTGTTCAAGAGGTGGGACCGGCATCAATGCAGGCACTCGAGGTGTGTCTGTCCATGCTAAGGTTCGTCTATTGGCCATCGCACGCTTAAATACTATGCAATCCTTAGCTTGATGACCATACCTCCCACAGGCATTGCAGTTCCCATTGAATTTTACTCTAAAAGTAGGGCATTCACTGGTACTATGCGGTCCATAGCATACTGAGCACCATTGTTGATCCCTTCTTGGATACATATGATTGTTTTGCGGAACACGATTGTCTCTAAGACTCTCTTGAATAGCCTTGGTGAGATCTGCTAAAGTCATCTCAGATATCTTTGGCTCCTTAGCAATAGGCTTTAGGGTCATTGGCTGATGCCCCGATGCTTGTGAGCTAATAGATTTAGACTCAACATACACTCTTTCTCCTTGAATCATTAAATTATCCTCCAATTGGATCGCATTGGTGGTGACTGCTTCCCAAGTGGTGATACCTCTAATGACTAGGCCATTGTAGATATCCTCATGCCGTAATCCCCTAATGAATCTATCAAGCAATTGGTTATTGTTGAAGCGCTCATTTGGATTACAACGAGAATTCAAATGCTTCAATCGACTTATAAAGTCTCTCACCGACTCTCCTTCCTCGCGTTGGGCATTCTGGAGCTGAGAGGCTACACCCCAAAGCACTCCCTCTCGTATGTATTCTTTTAAGAACAGTCTCCGAAGAGTAGGGTAAATCGTTTTTTCTTCCACGCTTAGGGTTCTATACCAATCCCCAGCCTTTCCACTTAAGGTTAGGCTTAAAGCATTGCTCTTATGTAGGTCATTGTGTTCTCCTAGAGAATCGCATATTTGTTCAAACACTTCGATATGCTTTCTCACATCCCCGTCTCCACTAAATTTTTGTGTGGGCTTGGCTATTTGTACTGCCTTACTTCTAGGCTCTCTATTAGGCGTGTTATGCATATTCTCAGCAATAGATCGACCAATAGCTTGAGCAAATGTTGCCAAGTCACCTAAGTGAGCAGGCACCGTGGGTGAAGGTGCTCCAGAGACTACATGTGGAATAGGTATTGGCATTGGGCTTGGCGCATAGGAAGCCCTTGGGTTCCACGTTGGGTACGATGTTGTGCCATGTGGTGGTCCATAGTTTATATGGGTGGCCCTAGGCATAGCAGACGTTGGATATGACATGCTAATGCTAGCCGGTATAGTCCCATGGAAATAAGAACTTGGGTGTTGTGGTTGTGGAGCATAGGTAGTTGAGACAATGGGAGGAGTAGAGACTACATGAGTACGATGACCCATAGGTGCATACGATTGGTACACACTTGTAGGTACTATTGCAGGCATTGAGCTACCATGTAGTGGTGCTTTACTAACAAATGAGGTCCATGGCGTGTTTCTCGGCATGCCAATCATTGGGGTAGGCATGGTAGCCGTGGTGTCATCAAGGGAAAGATGAGCTAGACTTGGAAAGGTGAAGCTATCACTTGTGGGCTCAGATTTCATTGAGACCCCTGGAGAAACAACATATGGGGGATCCATCGGACTTACCGAGGGAGTCTCCATTTGCGATAAGGTCAGTTGTTTAGCCTTCCCTGTATCCAAGAATCTCATGAGACCCGTTGAAGGTATGTTGATCCCCTTGTTCTGTCTCTCTAACTCGATAACCCTATAGATGACCTCACAAACTCTTTGTTGTTGATCCTCCACACTAGTAGCACCCATTGTGGATTGTAGGACATCTAACCAACCCACGTGATAGGTGTGACCTGTGTAAGTAGGTCTGAGTCTCTATTTGTAATTTGTACTCCCAGTTCTCATTTAAGAACACTCCATCTAGGATTGAGGTGCTAGGGGTGTCCTTTGAGCTAGATGCAATGTTGCTTTTTAGGGGTTGGCCCTTAGCGGTTGCTAAATGAGGAGCACTTGATTGCTCTCTTAGCAAGGATATTGACATAGGCCCTTTCGACTTTAACTCTCTTCGTTGCTCCGCCTTGCGTAAGCTCTTAATTTCCTTTTCCCTCGCTGCAAGGATATATCGCTCAACCTCTTGCACTTCGGCAAGGCTTCTACCATCGGGTAATATGACCTCGGAGGGAAATAACTCTGAAGAGTCAGGAGGTGCAGTGAATGAAGTATTCACGTGCAGATTCTCTAACGGTATAGGGTCTACGTTTGTCACGAATGGAGAATTTACTTTCCCACCTCCCTCATTTACATCATTAGCTCCATGTTCGGAGCGAGTGGCTCTACTAAAGGTTTCCTTCAGGCGGCTAAGCACGCTCAGCCCGGACCGAGGACCCATGGCATGCATGTCTTGGCTTGAGCTATCGGGATTAGGCATTGGGAAACCCTCCATGACGTCGTAGTCAGAGGAAGAGTCACTAGCCGCTATGTTCGGGTCTTGGTTTGTACTACCTTGGGTCCCCGCCGAGGGCCCGGAACCTAAAGTCGGTGGATATTGAGAACTGGCGTAAGTTGAAATTCTCTCTAGTTGCTCCGTCTCTAGCACACGACCAGAGCGCAGATGCATGTGCCTTTGGCACCCTAGAAACGTCGGCGAATAACCTCGAAGGTTAACCGCTTACCTTTTTTAAGCGTCCGTTTTCACTCGTGTTTTTTACGTTTTTAATGTTTTTTAATGTTTGATTTTTTTGATTAAAGTGTGTGATAGCTCGAAATGAGCGTATCACTTAGAGGGTCCCTGTGTGCTTTACAACACAATTTTCGGGCATCTGACGTTCCGTTGGTCCTCAAAATATCGATTTTTAGCTACGTGTGAAGCTAAAATTCGTTTTTTTAAAAGGCGACTGAGGCCTAGGCCTGAGCGTGAGCTTGGGCTTGGGTCTGGGCTTGGGTGTGGGAGATATTCCCAATCCCGGTCCTACCTTTAAATTTTTTTTATTTTTTTAAATTTTTTTTAAAAATAAGGATAAGGTCGCTGCGGCCTGTGCGAGAGCGCACACACACACTCTATCTACCTACTTCTAACTAATACACCTACTCTTACACACTAACACACTCTATTAACTCTCACTAATCTACTTTCTACTTACTGTACACAGAAAACTAACTACCTTAATACACAGAGAATAAGCACAGTACCTTTGAAAACTCCATTAACAAAAAAAATCAACACACACACACTCCTTTCTTACCTTTTCTATAATTGAAATTGCACCACGGAGAAGCACAGAGTGCTACTCGAGCTTAATGCACGGCATTCCCCGGCAGCGGCGCCAAAAATATGCACATATGTCGCACGTGTCAATGCAAGGAACTTGCCGATACACCGTGTGCGAGCCACAAATGGCTCCAAGCACACAACAAGCCTAAACTAGTAAGCTCAAAGAAGGCGATGGTGTGTCACTCACCGCTCTACGCTTGCTTTGTGGAGGATTCCTCGCCGCGAAGAAGAAGAAGACGCCGCTACGCCGCGCTCAACCGCCTCGGCGCCGCCGTGCCGTCGTCGCAATGCTTGATCGCACACACTCTGTCTCTCTCTCTCTCTCACGCATACACACACACAAGGAGATGAAGAAGAAGAAGATGGAGATGGAGCAAGAGCGCTCTTCTATTGCACAAATGAGAGAATGAGTAAATTTTAGATTTAGTTGACTTTTATATGAGCTCACCCCATTCACACTTGGGCGCCCATGCTTAGCCAACTAATCCCTTGAATGTTCCAGTTAGAGTGCGCCTCTCATCGGCGATCACTCTTACCCTTTTCCTATTGGACCGACAAGCTCGGTACCTGACTCTACCAAATAAATAATACAATGTCCGCCGTAGGTTAAAACGTCCGTCGTAGGTGCTAGGGTGTCCGTGAGCCGTGAGGGTTAACACCTGTATGGTCCTTGCCAGACTGGAACCAGCTTCTTTGCCTTTTTTTGGTATCGAGCTTGATATAGCAGCACTAGCGATCCTTGCATTACTCTAGGCTTACGAAGATGGCGATCATGCCATGCCTTCCGACGAAGTTGCTCTGCCTGCAGAGCTTGAGAAGCTAATCCACGGCTTTCTTCTAGCAAGGAGAGACGAGAGACAAGAGGCAGACTCCATACTCCCATTTGCACGCAGATGCCTACTCGAGGAGATCGTGAGTTGAATTCGAACGGGGCTATAGCTTCCAAACCGAAGGCTAACGGGAATGACCCAAGTGCGGTATGCCCAAAGGGTGCTGTAGATAGCTGGAGCCCAAGGCGCCGGATGGAGATGACATGCTTTTCGGAGAAGAGCTATGAGAACCTTGTCGGTCCTCTCGGCCTGCTTATTTTCTCTAGAGTAATAGGCACAAGATTTACGATGAAAAATCTTGTAGTTGGCCAGCAACGTTGAAATCATCTCATTAATGAAGTGACTGATCCTATCACTGATGATCTCCAAGGGCAGAGGTACTGGCGACAATTGATTGCACTGGCAATACTGTAGCCAAGTTTTTCTACAAAAATATTTTGTGCAGGGTTGCATGGAGGAGCCAGGAGTATGTATCCACATGGCGTCGTTTTCCCAGTCATGAAGTTCTTTAGTGTGCCGCAACTATGGTCTACCAATAAGCAAAGGAAATCCTTCGTCAACCTGGGGAAGACTGACCACCACAAAATCCAAGCTAAAGGTGAAGTCTTGTACCTTCAGAGGCACCTTGTCTACTATGCCCACTGGATAGATTGTCCTCTGGTCGGCCAATGTAACAGTGAATGGAGCAGGGCGGGTAGGCTGCAGACCTAAAGCCAAGATAGTGAACTCTGGCATCAGATTGATCCCATATCCACCATCGACTATGATGCCGGAGAATTGGTGCCCAAGAATAGATGCAGTGAGACGAGGGATTTTGTAATTGGTGAGGGGAGCGGTTGGATAGGAATCATTCAAGACTCTTGAGGGCTGTACGGGGAGGTGCCCGCCACTAGACCCTGCACCCCGGTACAGAGACTGAATGACTGAAAGGGTGTCACTTCTGAGGTTTGCATCGAGCCGAAGCATATTGTAAAGTGACACTTGATGAAAGATGTTCTTCAAGATGGCTTTTGATGTGGGCTTGGCTTTTCGATTTGGGCTTCCTCTGGAACTTTGACCTGTTGCAAGTCAGCCATTGCTTCCGAGGAAGCTCCATCAATGTCAGATAGCATGGAGGTTCGCCTGCTCTCAGCACCAATGAAGGGCTCGTCAGTTGGGTCAAGTAGGTCAGGTTGTGGAAGTGGAGATGGACGAGATGGACCTTTTGGCAAGCTGAGACCAAGAGCTGCTCTTTGTGCCCGAGTGAGGACCCCAGCAGGCTCCTCCACTTGCTGTGCCTAACCACATGAGTAGCAAGTGACGGCTGAGGGATAGTGTTCACTGCGATCATGTTGATCTTTGGAAATGTGAATTCTTGTTGGTTTAGGTTCGGGTTTGAAGACGTGGATGCGCGGTGCTTTGGACAATCTTTGCTGTAATGATCTTTAGCCTCGGGGCAATGGAGGCAAGGCGGAGACCCTTCAGGAAAAGGACATTTACTTTGGTGATGTCCATACTTCCCACACCTGTAGCATAGGATGGGGCGATTGGAAGACTGACCACAACAAAATCCAAGCTAAAGTTGAAGTCTTGTACCAAGGCCAACATTAAAGCACTTCATGATTGGGGAAACGGCGCCATGTGGATACATATTCCTGGCTCCCCCATGCAACCAATTCGACTTAAAGGAGGCATGGATCCAGTAGTTCATCACAGCTCTTTGTCAGTACAGTCCAACCCCGACCTAGAGCAGCCTACCCCACCTCACTGGTCCGACGAGGACCTACTGCAATGGTTGGAAGCTACCACATCGATCCCATGCTATGTGATCTCTATTCAACCCATGCATGTGGATACACCCTCTTTTCCGGATCCTCAGGCTGAAACCAGTGACCCAAGTCATTCAGAAGAAAGTGTGTCAGTCCCTGATGATCATGCTTCAAGTGTCTCCTTGATGGAAGCCATCGGCCTTAGTGAACATATAACACACCACAGAAGGGAAAAGAAATCTCCTTTACAGGAGTTCGCCAACGTTCCGCCTCTGCTCTTAATCTCCCCTGTGTGTGACGCCCCACCCACTCAAAAGCACTCTGTTGTGTCTGAGGACTTACCCTTTGAGGAGCTTCCACCGAGATGGTAAGAAGAAGAATATGCGGAGTTTCCAATCGATCAGACACCAGCCCATGATGTCGCGAAGCTCCAAGAGGCAGCTCAATCGTCATCTTCTAATGCACCCTCCCCAGCTATACCTCCTGACCCGGTCAGAGAAGTCAACCTGGGCGACTCTGACAACCCTCAGCCCATCCTCTTAGCCGCTTGGTTATGGGAGCATCCCGTGCTATCAAGTAGTCTCTTTCATGAACTCTTTTAAAGATGTTTTTGCCTGGTCCTACAAAGATTTGGAAGGGATCCCACCATAATTGGGTGTCCATACTATCCCTCTGGTTGAAGGGGCTAAGCTAGTCAGAGGCTGAGCTTACAAGCTCAACCCATAGTATGCTGAAGCTGTCAAGTCAGAGCTAGAAAAAATGCAAGAAGCAGGGATCATTATACCTGTGGAGCACTCTGAGTGGTTATCACCCATGGTCGTAGCGCCTAAGAAGCAATGCAATAAAATCCGCGTGTGCATCGACTACCACGCTCTGAACAAGGTAACTATCCTAGATGGTTTTCCCACATCCTTCACTGAGCGTGTGCTCGAAGATGTGGCAGGGCATGTACTGTACAGTTTCATGCAATCACTTGGGCATCCATCCAGGTGATCAGATCAAAACGGCTTTTGTGACTCCCAAGGTTGCATCTGTACGTACATACGGAACCTTTCGTACGGTACAACTCTACAGTATGGTTCAGTACGGTGGTAATTGGCAAATTCGGATGAAATTGCAAGGATAAGGTGGAAAATGGAAACGCGAGCCGTTTTGGCTTTTGGGTGGTCTGGAAGCCCAATAACCAAGGGTTACAACTAAAAACTTATTGCATGTAACAATTTCCAGATTCCAAAGAGCAAGTTTCTACAAAGAACTTCAGAGACAGTAGCACAGAGACTATGGGTTTTTCACTAAAACATGGGTTTTTAACAAATGGTACGTACCTATTACGTACCTGAGAGGTGGTTCAATACGGTACTACGTTCCGTACGTACCTAAAACATGCCGTACACTACGTACCTTTCCACCTTGGTGACTCCCTAGGGTATTTTCATTTACACTAGAATGTCTTTTGGGTTGAAAAATGCTCCACCTTCTTTCAATCACACAGTGTATCTCATCTTTTGTCCTTTGCTTACGAATCATCTTCGCATATGCATGGACGATTTTTCCACCTTCTTCGGTGCTCATAGTTCAACGCCAGTGGAGAATCTGGAGGAGCACCTCACTCAGCTCTCTGTCGTCTTCCTTAGGTACAGAGAGGCACGCCTAAAGCTCAATCCGAACAAATGTCATTTTTTGGTCAATGAACGTACACTTTTAGGCCATGTGGTGTCTGCCAAAGGTTTAGTGTCTGACTCAGAGCAGATAGTAGCTATCTTGAAGTTGCCTCCTCCCATCAATCCTAAAGGTGTTCAAAGCTTTGTAGGCCGCATAGGCTATCATCGCAGGTTTATACGTATGTATGCATAGGTAGCTTAACCATTGACCCGGCCAACTAGTGCTACCATACCCTTCCAATGGTCAAATCCCGAGGTTGAAGCATTTGCATACCTCAAAAAATGCCTCACTGAAGCACCTATTCTAGTTGCCCCCGATTGGTCTCTCCCTTTTCATGTGCATACGGATTCCAGTGAACTAGCTATGGGTCTCTCTCTTTTCATGTGCATATGGATTCCAGTGAACTAGCTACTTAGCCTAGTAAGGAGTTCAACTTGGATCGCCCTGTTCACTATGTAAGTCGACTGCTTACCAAAGTAGAGTGCAACTATAGCACGACAAAAAGGGAAGGTTTGGCTATTGTGTATGCTCTACAAAAATTTCGTCACTATTTATTAGGGGCCGACTTCACAATTATTACTGATCATCATGCCCTGCGCTATCTGCTTAATAAACCACAAGTTGCAGGTCGAGTGTAACAGACTTGGACACTCCAAGTCGAGATTCTACCGCGACACCAAAAGAATTCACTTCAAAAGAGTTCACAGTTCACAATTGATTCGACACTGCCCCGACAGAGTTCCGTGCCTAGAGATATTGGCCCCAAAGACTGGCGCCCCTTTCGGTATTTCTTTTTGTATTAATCTGCAACTCAAAGTACAAGTGAGTGGTGGGACTCACTCTCAGACTCTGCATCCAGATGCTCTGAGAAGTGAGCCCAACAACTCTTATAAAGGTGTACAAGGGATGCTAAAAGCAGAGCCCAAAAGCTTCAAAAATCAAAAGCATGTTCTCTCTCTCACAAGCTTAGTGGAGATAAAGCAAATCCCAAAAACCCCCAGCGTAGAAAGTCTTCAGCCCTTGCGTAGAGAAAAACCAGGGATTTTCCGTACGTTGCTGCCACGTCAGCATCCCGCAGAATGTGCCGCAAATTTTGTCATGATTTCCGGATCAATCCGTATGTGCGTGCCACGTCACTGCCTGCCACGTCATCATTTCTGCAGGGTTTTCCCACGGGACTGTCCATGCCTAGGGGTAGGTGTCTGTGTACAAAAGCTGCCACATCATCAGTTTGTGACATACCCCCCTCTTGAAAGCATTGTAATCGCTCTTGATTACATTTGCAATACAGACAGAAGCCATAAACTGTCTTAGCAGACACTGACTGTTAGTACCAATGCGCTAGGAACACACATCTAGCTCATGTACCAATTAACAGTCACATCACAAGACATCACATGACAAATCACATTCAACATCCATTCGGATCTCAGACCATGATTTATCGGCAATGCAATTAGCAATCGCATCTAGATCCACTCAGGACCTCATGAGATGCCCGATTGACTAATCCCTATTGCAACCATGTCTATCAAGATCATTCAGATCAAAATGCTACAGTCATTTCGTCTATCAGTTCCTGCACTTAAACAAGTGAAGAACAAATCAATATCATATTATCGGGAATTCCAGTTCATAAAGTCACACAGCAGAATACTGTCAGCTCTCAGTATCCCTGAAGCCCAAAGAGATATCAGTGACTCTAGTATCAAAAAACAAGAGATCTGTTGACAAAGGAGCGGAGTAACTCTTCTCTTGTGCATATCCATTGCACCAGATATCCGGCCAAGTTGAATTCGCGGTTCCATTTGGAATAGACTATGCTAAACCAAAAGCTTCAAGGTAAAGTTTCACAATTTGGGGAGTATCTGCTAGGTTCTCCTCCTCCATCCACTTCGCATCCAATGCAGGATAGTTCTTGAATTTCACCAAGAACCGCCTTCTCACTTTACCCTTAATCTTTCTGTCCTTATGTGCCAATATCTGTTCTGGAACAAGGATCTCCTCGTTTTCTTCCACTTCGGGTTGCTCATCAAGCTCCCCATCTTCGGGCACATTGCCTTTAAAAGGCTTCAGGAGACTCACATGAAAAGCATTGTGAATCCTCCAAGTGTCGGGCAGCTTCAGTCGGAAGGAGACATCATTTATCTTTTCGGAGATCTAGAAAGGTCTATAGTATCGCATACTGAGCTTTGGAAAAAGCCTCTCCTTTCCCTTTTTCTTTCTCAGGCGTGCCTTCTCAAAACGTAAGAGCACCTAATCATTCTCCTTCAATTTCAAATTGCGACGATGGCGATCTGCTTCCTTTTTCTTTCTTTCTTGAGATTTTTGCAAAGCCTCGCAGACCTTGGCAAAAGCAGTGTCCAAGTCGCGCGTGTACTCACATCGCCTTCAAAAATCTTATCTTTCGTGCTTAGGAAGGGTGGAACCTTCGTAGCACCTTCAATAATCTCAAATGGCTCCTTCCCCGTCGAAGAGTGTATCGTGTTGTTGTAGGCAAATTTCACCAAAGGTAAATACTTTTCCCATTGAGTCTTCTGATCCAGATGTAAGACTTCAATAAATCTAGTATCACTGAATTAGCAATCTTAGATTGCCCGTCAGTCTGCGGGTAGAAAGATGACGAGAACTAAAACCGCGTGCCAATGTTCTCCCAGATAGCCTTCCAAAACAAACTCGTGAATCTGGGGTCCCTGTCGGAGAGAATAGTCTTGGGCATGCCATGTAATCTAAAGATCTGGGCCACAAACAATCTTGCTAAGTGATCCGGCTTGACTGTTTTCTTCACTGGAATGAAATGAACTTGCTTGCTAAATCGTCAATAACAGTCTAGATATCATCGTGACCACTCTGTGTTCTCGGGAGATCAAAAATAAAATCCACTGCAATACTTTTCTAGGGACGGGTGGGTATGGCCAAAGGCTGTAACAATCCATGTGCTTTATACCTGTCAAACTTGACCTTCTGGCATACCAAGCAACTGCGCACAAACTCTTCCACATCCTTCTTAAGTCTCGGCCAAAAGAAGTATCTCTCTACCCCTTTCAAGGTGGTAGCAATGCCGCGGTGACCCGTAAAAGGTGGACAGTGGCATTCGGTCATAACCTTTTCCCTCAACGGCTGTGTAACGCACAACATGGTTTTCCTCATCAAGTAGCCATCTCGAATGGAATATCCCGCTACTGTCTCCCCATCCCGTATTCGTGTGAAAAGGTTTGCAAAATCTGTATCTGTGGCATACTGATCAACCATATCCTCGAAGCTCCTATGGTGTATCGCGGAAATAGCCCGAACCAACGGCTTCCGAGACAAAGCATCTGCCACCAAATTCTTCTGTCCTTGAACATGGACAATTTGGAAGTGAAACTGTGACAAGATGTTGGCCCACCGCATCTGCTTTTCCGATAGCTGCTTCTGTGACAAGAAGTAGCGTAAACTCTGATGGTCTGTGAAGACAGTAAAATCCGCTTCGAGTAGGTAATGCCGCCACTGAGTAAGAGCATGGATAACCGCCAAAAGCTCTTTCTCATAAATCTGTGCTGTCAATTCCGGCCTTGAGAACAGTCGGCTCTTGTAGGCAATGACATGGCCTTCTTGCATTAAGACCGCACCCAGACTATACTTCAAATGACTTCTGCAAGTCCGGCAAAGTCAAAACTGGTCCTGTAGTCAATTTCTTTTTCAAAGTCTGAAAGGCAGTCACCTTTGTGGGTCCCCACAAGAAAGGGACTCCTTTCTGTGTGAAGATATGCAAAGGGGAAGCAACCTCTGCAAACTTTCTAATTAACCGCTTGTAGTACGAACACAAGCCCAAGAAGCTTCTAACTTCATGGACATTCTTTAAATCGGGCCAATCACGGATAGTCTCTATCTTCACCGGGTCCATCTGCACTCCCGCTGCTGCTGAGACAATGTGTCCCAAAAAGTGCATCTCTGGAAGGAAAAATTCACTTTTCTTCGCATTAATCACCAACTTGTGATCTCGTAATGCGTGAAAGACCTGAAGTAGATGTTCTTTATGTTCTGCCTCATCCTTGGAGAAAACAATGATGTCGTCAAAGAAAGTGGCAACAAATAGTCTGTACTCTCGAAAACTTCTGTCCACCATCCGGTTAAATGTCCCAGGAGCATTGGTTAGGTCAAAAAGCATCACCAAAAACTCAAATAACCCAAAAGTTGTGTCACAAGACGGGCACTACGTGCCAATAGAAAAGAACATACTTAACAACTTCAAGCACTTCAAATAACAACTGAATTGAAATAGAGAGAGATGACACGCGACGCGGAGTGGCGGAATTCCACCCCAGAGAGTATTGGCCCCAAACCTTGGCGCCCCTTTCGGTATTTCTTTATATTGCATCAAAACAGTACAAGCCGGTACTTCAGACTCTGCACCTTCGCCAGGAAGCATGCCAGAGAATGAGCCCTGACCTCATATTTAAAGGCCCTTGGCCTAAAAAGCAATTACAGTGAAAAGCCTTCAAAACTCAAAAGCTCCTGGTTCAAAAAGCAACGCCAAAAGCTGCCAACTTTTCGTAAATCGCGCTGGTGTCTGTACAGCAGGCCGTGTCAGCCCGCCACGTCAGCAAATCAAGGTTAGGCTTAGGGTTAGGGTTTCTGATTTTCAGGTTAGGGTTTTGGGCAGAACTAGGGTTTTTGATTTAGGGTTAGGTTTTCAGCAGAATTAGGGTTTTGGGCAAAATTAGGGTTTTTGATTATAGGGTTAGGGTTTCAGCAAAATTAGGGTTTCTACACATCAGCAATTTGTTACAAGTCGTCCAAAAGGCTGTCTTGTAGACATCTCCCGACGCGATTGGGATCCGATGATATCCACTTTTCAAGTCGATCCTGCTAAAACACGAGGATCCCTGTAATCTGTCAAGTATATCATCGATCCTAGGAATCGGAAATTTGTTCTTGATGGTGATTTTGTTGAGAGCTCTATAATCGATGCACATTCTCCAAGATCCGTCTTTCTTCAAAACCAACAACACCGGAGAGCAGTACGGTGAAGTACTAGTCTGGACAAGACCCTTTCCCAAGAGGTCTTTCACTTGGTTCATAATTTCTTCGTTCTGGGCTTGGTTCACATGGTAAGGTGGTCGATTCGGTGGTGTGCTTCGAGGTATTAGATCAATGGATGATCCTTAGGACGAGCGGGTGGTAACTCGCCTGGCAGGCCCTCTTAGAAGCAATCGGCATGAGTGTGGAGAAAATCTTGGCATTCGTTATCAAGTTCAGACATATTTGTCCTATTCTCATTATTCATCTCGCTAAGAAATATCAAGTAAACAAACAGACTGGATTTCATTAATTTTGAAATGGCTGAAGCCGATACAATAGGGACAGACTGGCCCTTAAGTTTTACATCAAGTACAATGGTTCTGCCCTTCTCTGTGGTCAAAGTCAATTTTCTCGTCCGATAGTCGACCACGGTGTTGTTCTTGTGGTGCCAGGGAATTCCCAAGAGGACATCACAACCTTCCAAAGGCATTATGTAGAAGTCCTCATGTCCCAAATACCCCTGACAATGCAACCGAAGTTTGCCAATGACAGGTGTAATGGCTACGTCCTTGCCGGGTGCTGCTAGAATTGCCTCTGCTAGTGGTCCTATCCGATCAGGTGTGATCTGGAGCCGCGCCGCCAATTCAGGTGAAATGAAGTTGGCCTTGGCTCCTCCATCAAAGAAGATCAGGGCTTCTTGGTCTTTCACTTTGCCCCATGTTCGGCAAAGTTCTGTACTCTCGTTCATCGTGCTTGGGTCAGTACCCACGCAATCTGGAACCAGTCCTTTTCATCTTGCCTTTTCGTCCACGTTCCTCAGTTGCTTTTGAACCCTCTGGCCTGTCTTCATCCTTGTTGTTCTGTTCTTTCGATGCCTTTTTAGGGCACTTCGCGGAGATATGCCCAGTTTCCCCGCATCCAAAGCACTTCCCCTCTTTGATGTAAAGAGCTCTCTCTTGAGGAGTGAGTTTGGGTTGTGCATCCTTTTCTTTCTTTTCTGGGTTGCTCTTTCTCTTTCTACTTTCATTTTTCGAAGTCTGTTCGGTCCTTTGGGTCATGATTTCATATGTGGGGTAGGTCAAACTGCCTGAGTGAATGGCAAAACCCCGTTTCGCATGACGCATCAGTTCCTGAATGGAATCTGACTTTTGCTCTAAGCAGCGATCTCGGATCTCTGTAGGAAGACCCAAGGTAAACCGCTCAATTTGTTCTTTGAACGAGATCTTCTTAAATGAAGAGGCGGCTTGCAAGCTGGGTCGGGCAGCCAGGGGCAGGCCATATATATGCGAGAGGAGGGGCACCTATATGAGGTATGCAGTTTAGCCCCATTTCAAGGGCGCCCTCTCAGGGGTACCCCAGGGGGCAGCATGTTGAGATCATCAATAGGCAGTCCCTAGCGTTTTTCCACCAGCAGCCCTAGTGGTTTCACCTGGCAGCACTCAACGTTTTTGGTAGGCAGCCACGGCGAGGTTTGCAGATGATGGCAGGCTTCTTGGTGAGGCGATTCCTTTGCTAGGAAATACATGGGCAGCAGATCTTCCCCTTCTTGTGATCCTCTCAAGGGAGCCCATCCCGTGGGCATCTCAGTCAGAGGCACAACACCATCCTCATGTGCTGGCCTAGGAGAGCAGAGATCCAGTTTTGTCTCTCTCTCTCTCTCTCTCTCTCTCTCTCTCTCTCTCTCTCTCTCTCTCTCTCTCTCTCTCTCTCTCTCTCTCTCTCTCTCTCGTCTCTCTCACTAGACTCATTCGTCAGGACCTGATCCAGCTCGACACCAGGAGGACATGGATAGAGCCGCCTCAGGAGTTGAGCACGAAGATGGCTTTCTATAGAGAGCATCTTCTCCACCTCACAGGAGATGGGTTTGTGATTCGACCCAGCTACATGGACACACATATGTCTCATGGTTTGCCTTGTGCCATTGGTCAGATACGCACATCCTCACATCAGCTCGAGATTGAGACTGGTAGATTCAGAGGGATACCAGCAGACAGCAGGATATGCCGATTATGCCAGAGAGAGCCAGAGACAGAGTTGCACTACATATGTCATTGCACAGTGTTCTATGAGATACGGGGGCGTTTCCACTGCTTATTCAGAGAGGGTTTTGGTCCTCTATCTAGGGTCATGAGTTATGAGGATCAGAGATGTCTTGGACTATATCTACTTGAGTTACACAGGTATAGAGACACTTTACTGGGGAGAGCTAGAGAGAGGCAGTCCCAGAGACACATTACAGATTTCTTTTCACTAGATATGGGACAGCCAGAGGAGCAGCCACCACTGCAGAGCTCGTCCCACACTCATTCGACCACTACTGGCACTCTCATCGACCGAGCATTGGAGCTACAGAGATACAGACGACCGCGACTGAGGAGAGGAGCTACACAGCATCGACGGAGACTACAACAGAAGATTCGAGCCATACTCTCTCGACATCCAGAGTGCAGATGAGGATGGATGGATCCTCACCATTTCTTCCATCTTTGTTTAACACACTGTTACATCCAGTTTACCGGGTACCTATTGTATCAGCTGCTACACCCACGTAGTTTTAGATTGTAGTAGTAGTAGTAGTATTTTGTTCCACTTCTAGTTCTTTTCTAGTTCTTTTGTACCCAGACATGGTATTAGATTCACTATTTTGTAACTGATTGGTCTCATAGGTCATTTTGGCCTTTTGAAGACGTTAATATAACATTTCATTTCATTTCATTTTCTCTCTCAAGTTCTTCCTTTGCCAGGAGATGGATCTGTGTTGGGGATCATGTCGAGAAAACAACCTCACAGTGGCCAGGCACAGCCACAAAACAGCCCTCACTCCCTAACACCTATCCGTTGAAGAAACTGGGATTGATTGAACAAATCTAGAGAGATGCCAAAACTCTTAACACCCTTTACATATTTGAAGGCCCTTTGCCTAAAAGCAGTCAACTTGAAAGCTTGGCTGCCCGCTTTTTCGGTTTTGTCTGTTGGGGGTCTTCAGTGGCCCTAACCCCCTAGGGGTTGCCACGCCACCAACTTTGTGACATACCCCTCGCTTGAAAGAAGAGTATTCATCCACGATTAGACCAATACGATTCTTTAGCAGACATTGTCTTTATGCATACGTGCCATTGCCCATCATCACCAAACAACACATCCATTGGCATGCATTACGCCATACACTACAATCCAAAGGTCATCCAATCATCTCATTCTCATCGAAACTTTTGATATTCCAGCTTAGCAAAGTTAGCCATCACACCCAGATTGCATTGATCTTTGAAGGGGTGTCTTGATGCTCTAAGATCGCATACCTAGGCAATCTCATTCAACTTGGAACTACTGATGCACCAAATTTGCATGCTTCACAAAATGCTTTACAAATAACACAGAGTTCACATGTGAAAACAAATAACATAGAACATTCAAATACGACGAAACGCTCCCCAAACTGAAGTTTGCGTCGTTCAGAGGGTTCCGAAGTACAATTAAATGCTTCCTAGACCGAAGTCTGCATCGTTTAGAGGCCATATACAACCAAACGCTCCCCAGACCTCAGCTTGTGTTGCTCGGAGATTTCCAGTTACAATTTAACACTTCCCAGACCGTAGCGTGCGTCGTCCACCACAGGTTTTTCAAACGGCATTGAAACCAATGTTAAAACTAGAATCAAACAAACTCAATCGGCACGAAGACAAGTTTAAAACATATAAATTTTATTTCAAACAATTCTCACCAAAAGCTTGCTCCCCAAACTCTGGTGCTTAGAATTTGCTTCCATGTTTTGTAGAGATCCGTACAACTAGCATGTTAGCCTAGCTGAAAATGCTAGAGGTGCTTGTGCTGCGGGTTCATGTATTGTGGGTACCGGATGTCTGGAGAGGTGACCCCTAGGGTCTCCTATATAGGTGCAAAAGTCTGGGTCGAGCAGTGTCAGATTGAGCCCCCATTACTTTATAAGATGGTCACTTATTAATAAGTTGATGAACTACTAATAAGAGGTGCTTCATATGCAGCTATTACCTAGGCTTGGTACTAATGGTGCTATATGGAAACACTCCCTAGTGCCTACATCTAGCAGATACTGGTTGTGCTCTTTTGCAATCAAAGGGTATGCAGCTACTCTATAGTGCCTAGACATGCATGTCTTGCGTTCAGGCTCACAAGCGTGCCAAAACACTTCCTAGGTTGTCTGAAACCCTAGAAATAGGAGTTGCAGCTTGTCCACATACGGTTAGATGTGCACGTGACAAATGGCCTGTTGCATTACCCTCTCAGCGGTGTGTTGTATCACTCTCTTAGTGCTACGAAGTCCTAGCCTACAGGAGTCCCACTCACAAGAATTGCCATTGTGCTTGATGTCCAAGCAAATCTAGCATCCGAGTATAGCTATATGAATGTGCCATTTATTGTTGGTGAGGTTTCTTTATGCAAAGGGACTTATGCTAGGATTGATTGAGGATGCGATTCCCCCTGCTTGGAGAGAGGTGATATGAGGCACTACAAATATTCTTGCTTATGAGGGCCGGTGGTGCCTTTTTTATGCCACCCGCACTCATAGTGCTTGCTTTGGTCGCATGTTCACAGTAGGATTCAGTTTGGATTGGTTGGCTTGTTTTCATTACTATCTTCCATAGGCATCCCTTTCTCTTTATGCTTGGGATCCCATTCCTGTGATTTTGAGGGAACATTGAGTTGTGGACACAACCTTATTGTCTTATGATGTGCAAGCTTGGTGTTTATGGGTATGGGGGAGTGTAGCAGGGCTACAGTGTCATTAGCATAGGACAATAGTTAGTTACAGTAGGTCAGGAGTTCACACTGGACGGACTTTTGCCTGGGCAGTGACACGTGGCAAGTATACGGGTGGTGGTCTAGTCGACGCGGGGCCATACCACCACGACCACAGTTTGGAGATAGACCTAGCTAATTGGACATCTGTGAGCCGTTGGTGGCTCTTTATGGTTGTATATATCCGTAGCTGTTTGGGGTTATCAAATCATCTTCTTCTTCTTATATGGTCTAGCGTCTTCGTCTAGAGCCTGGAGTCCATACACTACACTGGAGTCCATACACTACATGTATGCACCATCCTTGCAAATCTGAGCCTCAACACCCCCATTGTACCCATGAGTTCTGGGCTGGAGCTGAGTGTGCTGCCATGCCTGTGTTTGTATTGGTTTCTTTGAGTTGGTCAATGTTCATATTGTTCAGGTTCTGTTGCTGAGTGTGATGTTGTTGCTCTGTTATTCATTGTTTTCTATGTTTTCATTCTGTTGGAGTGAGATCTCACGCACATTGCACTAAGGAGCGCCCACTGTAGAGAGCACGACACATTATTTTAGCTACAGGTACTCTCATTTTTGGCACGCCTGGTGGGACCTCAACTGAAGTCTCACTCCGTGGAAAGTCGAGTCGAGGAGCTACCTGGTTTAATCTCTCTGTATCAGTCGGTTGGTTTGTTGGTTTGCACAGGTGTGGGCCTGCTTCAGCTTGGTCCGGTCTAGTTTTCCCTTGACCTGCTTGTCTAGTCTCTCGTCTTGGTCTAGTAGTCTCTCGGCTTGGTCTAGTCTCTTTGGTCCAGGTCTAGCCAAGAGGTCTAGTCACTCGCCCAGGGCTAGTGGAGTTTGGACTAGTGCTCAGTAAGTTAAAGGTCTTCGTGCCCAAAGCTTGACAGGTTTTTGGTTACTGCATGACACATACAATGCAGTCAAAAGAGCAAAAAAGCCCACTACTAAGTCCTCTGAAGTATTACCATAGAAAGAGTGAACCCTTTGTGCCAAGTAGAATTCCACCAGCCCCATTACCCCTACCTTCCCCCGGAGCTACCTCCATTCCCTCAACCAGTTCTACACCTCCCCAATCACCCTCCCCAATAAAGTTCTCGCCCACTGTGTAACAGCAAGCTCTTGAGCAACAGGCTCCTGCGCAGACATCCATGGAGGAGCTCACAAGTGTTCTGGCTAAGGTGAACATTAAATTCCGGACTTTCAAAGGTCTCTCTACAGAGGATGCCAACGACCATGCTCGAAGATTTGTATCCCTCTGGAGGGTCGTGGTCTCAACAGAGAAGACGCCTACTTAATACTGTTTCCATCCACCTTCGATGGCTTAGCAGACAAATGGTACAGTCACTTTGCAGAAAACCACTTTACGACTTGGGCCACATTACGACGACAGTTTTGTGAAGCTTTCAGGCGAGGGGACTTCCAAGAGAAGGTTCTGGATGAATTGGCCACCCTGATGCTCCAGCCAAATGAGACTTTTGCAGAACTCATGAACAAGATCAAAGTCTCTGGTCGCTAAGCTTTCTGAGCAACCAAGTGAATTTATGGTTAAGACGTGGGTGGAGAAGGCTCTTCCCAAAACCTCTCAGCAAAAACTCCGAGAGAGTCTCAGACCTGACGCTACTCAGATAGAAGGAGCTAGGAAGTTGTTCACCGACTCTCCTCAGGTAGAGACCACCTCCGTCTTTTTAGAAAGTCCCTCTGATCCTTTAACCTCTTTACGCAGGAAATTGGAAGCCCTAAAGTTACAGCGAGCTCTTCAAGAGGAGAGGTCCTTCTCTCTTAGACAGGAGAAGCCTCCACATCACGAGGCTTTGGAACAGATCAAGCACGAGTTAGAAGAGCTCAGGTCTCGCAGGAGACTAAGGCTATGGTTTGGTGTAGCTCATGCTGCTCGCCAGGGCACCCTCCACATGAATGCCCCCTTCAGGTTTATTTCCACTTCTGTGAAAAGTCTGGACATGAGGACAAGGATTGCTACTACCTCAAGGGATTGCGACAAATACAGCAAAGTCTTGCTTTTTTAGAAGCAGTAGCCGACCTACAGCAGATTAAGGTGCCTGACAAACCACTTGAGAAAGAAAGGCTTACAGCAGAGACAATCTTGAAGAACACCTTCCAACAAGTGTCCCTGTATGACATATTCGAGTTTTAGAAGTGACACCCTTGCAATTATTCAGTCACTTTACCCTCAAGCAGGTCCTAGTGGCAGGCACCTCCCGCTGCTCCCCTTACGGATTATAGAAGCCCTCGTCTCACCGTGTCCATCTTGGGGCATCAATTCTCAAAAGTAATTGTGGGTGGTGGATTTGGCATCAATATGATGCCCGAGTTCACTATGTTGGCTTTAGGCGTGCAGCCTACTCGTCCTGCTCCCTTCACAGTAACATTGGCCAACCTAAGGGCAGTCTTCCCTGTGGGCATAGTGGAAAAGGTGCCTCTGCAGGTACAAGATTTCACCTTTAGTTTGATTTTGTTGTGGTTCATCTTCCACAGGTTGAGGGAGGATTTCCCCTGCTCATCGGTAGACCATGGTTGCGGCACATTAAAGCACTCCATGATTGGGGAAATGATTGAATGTGGATACATACTCCTGGCTCCCAAATGACACCCATCAAACTAGAAGGAGGTGTGGATACAATGGTGCATTATAGTTCTTTATAATATCAATAGAATCCAATCGTGAACTGAATCATCCTACTCCACCTGACGGGTCAGAAGAAGATTTGTTGGATTGGCTGGAAGCTACCAAGTCCATGCCTTGTTATGGGGTATCTATTCATTCTTTGCCTAAGGATGCAGCAGGTGTGGAGGTCACAGAGTCTGGTGAACTACCCTTCAACAAGATTCCGCAAAGCAGGTTCCAAGCACAAGGGTATATTTGGACATTCTTCAGTTTCTTCTGTTTTTGCTTTCTGACAATCTATTCCTCTATGGCCTTCCCTCGCCCCTCTTCACCCCCTATCCACCCTTCTCTCTCTTGTCCCTTCCCACCCCCTACACCCTACCCTCGCCCCTACCCACCCCCTCTCTCTCTCCCTCGCCCCTACCTACCCCACTCTCGCCCCTACCCACTTTACCCTCACCCCCTACTCCCTAGACCTCGCCCCTACCCACCCCCTCTTTCCCCTTCACCCCTACCTACCCTACCCTCGCCCCTACCCACTTTACCCTCTTCCCTACCCACCCCCTCCCTGTCCCTTGTCCCTATCTACCCTACCCTCGTCCCTACCCACCCCTCTCTCTCCTTCGTCCCTACCTACCCTACCCTCACCCCTACCCCTAGCCCTCGCCCCTACCTACCCCTCTTACCCTCCTAGCCCCTACCCACCCCTGCCCCCTAGCTCGGCTTGCTTGAGCCCCTACACCTCTTCTTGCAAGTCTCGCTACGGCTCCTCTCCAAGTTCTCCAAGTTCGAGCTTACGTATGACATGCCTGGGCAATGGTTTCAGGTAAACCTAGTTGATCCACTCGCTTTCTTCAGCGGCACGTATCAGACTATAGTTTTTGATGGTTCCCCGCAGTTTTCAGTGTATTCTCTCACCGAGACGATGAGTGGTTTTGTGGCGGGCAACTTGTAGCAGGGCTACAGTGTCATTAGCATAGGACGATAGTTAGTTACAGCTGGTCAGGAGTTCACACTGGACGGACTTTTGCTTGGGAAATGACACGTGGCAAGTATACGGGTGGTGGTCTAGCCGATGCGGGGCGAGGCCACTACGACCACAGTTTGGAGATGAACTTAGCTGATTGGATATTTGTGAGCCGTTGGTGGCTGTATATCTCCGTAGCTGTTTGGGGTTATCGGATCATTATCTTCTTCCTATATGGTCTAGCGTCTTCGTCTAGAGCCTGGAGTCCATACACTGCACGTATGCACCATCCTTGCACATCTCAGCCTCGACACCCCCATTGTACCCATGAGTTCTGGGCTGGAGCTGAGTGTGCTGCCACGCCTGTGTCTGTATTGGTTTCTTTGAGTTGGTCGATGTTCATATTGTTCAGGTTCTACTGCTGAGTGTGCTGTTGTTGCTTTTTTTCTTTTTATTCATTGTTTTCTGTGTTTTCATTCTGTTGGAGTGAGATCTCACGCACATTCCACTGCGGAGCACCCACTGTAGAGAGCACGACACATTATTTCAGCGACAGGGAGGCGACCTTTGTCAAAGTTATCTTGGGACTTGGGGGAGTGGCATTGGCCTTCAACCACAGATTAGGGTGAGACAGTGTCTTTCTTTGAGTATGCAGCTAGCATTGATGGCATTTTCTCTTGTGACAGGAGACCTTGGATTATGTGGTTACAATCTCTGTTGGATACTGGTTGTTGTCTCATGCATCCCTTTCTCTTGATGCTTGGGATCCCATTCCTGGAATTCTGAGGGAACATCGAGTTGTGGACACAGCCTTTTTGTCTGATGATGTGCAGGCTTGGTGTTTATGGGTGTGGGGGAGCCGACCCTTGTCGGGTCAAACAGTGTCTTTCTTTGAGTACACAGCTAGCATTGATGGCATTTTCTCTTGTGACAGGGGGCCCTGGATTATGCGGTTACAATCTTGGCTGGATACTGGTTTATTGTCTCATGCATTCATGCGCAACCGAAGAGCACCATGTGCTGACTGGAAAGATCGACTAGAACAGATTTTAACACTACCGGAACAAGTTTGCAAGCACTTCAAATACTTCAACTGAAAGAGAACTTCACACTTGAGACAAGGCACTTAGTGGCAGAGTTCCACTCCTAGATGCATTGGCCCCTCATCTAGCATCCCTTGCGGTATTTCTTTATATTGCCAAAGTTGATGTCTCCAACTACCGCCAGTGGTCTCTTACTTATCAGGGGGAAGGCGAGGAGCTGTTTTCTTGATCAAGGATTCCAAGTTACAGGCGTGGTACCTTGGACATGCTGCAAGAGAGTATCCATGCTTCATCCTCAAGAGATATTTTCTCCACTGTGGTATGGAGTTCTCGATGGTCAGCCTTCCACTTCAGTGGATAGTTCACACTTTCAAGCCAGTGGGACGCTCCAGTTGGCTCTTTGAGGGTGATGTCCACATCCTCTCTTTCCTCGTAAGCAGCCTCCACAGTGGCTCTACTCATTGTCATCATGCGGTCCTCCAATCTTGCTACCAGTTATTGCTTGAGGATCGTGTTATCTTTCAAGGTAGAGGGAGTACAGTGTGCTTTCTTGTCATCACACCACAACTATCTCGAGTGAGAAGGATGGGCAGCATTACCTGAGCCTGCAACTTCTATGTTTTCAAAAGTTCACCAACAGGTTTGGTGAGCCAGCCTTGGCATGGCTTGTTCTCATTTTCATCTTCTAGCCTAGTATGGCCTTTAGCAGCATCATTTGCTAAAGCTTTAAGGTCTTGTAAATTTTGTCTTTGTTTGGTCTATATGGTCACTGGAGACTACAGAGCTAGTTCCCTTACGTGAGTGGTTACAATTGTGGCTTCCATTAAGCTTATCAAAGTCAACTTCAATCTTTGCAGCTCCTAGTAATTTACCACTAGTCTTGTTATGGGCCACAAAAATGGCTTTGACCAGCGTTTTTGTAATTTGAGATTAACTTTTACATATGACATAAAAACGTCATGAAACTTCTGGAGTGTGGCTTTAAGATGTGAATAAGTTTTTGAGAGCCATATTTGAGTTAAAAAGTCTTAAAATGAATTATTTTTTTTCATAAAATAACAATTTTTGTAGAATTGCAATTTGTGTCTATTGATAATAGAGGCATTTGTGTCTACTGATAATAAGCCATTTCAACTTGAGAGTCGACAATACCATCCAAAATCCTAGTTCTATCATTTTTAGCTGAGGGAGCACTAATTTTCTGATGAAGAGTTGCAAAAAGGAAAGTGTTTCTAAAAGTTTGTGAGAATACAAGGGGTATTTTGAGAATTTTGGAAAGATTTAAGGGTAATTTGGGAAGTTTTGGCAATTTACGAGGGGTATTTTGGGAATTTTCCCAAATTTCAAGGGTATTTGGTAATTTTCCATTTTTATTCACTTGTACTCTATGCCAGGCCTACCTTTCCAATGAAGTTTTATATTTAGGCGTCTTGGGAATTGTATCAACTTCTCTTATAGAAGTCTCTAAAAAATGGTTAATTTGTTATGGGACTAGTGTCAAGATATAATGAAAGCTGCTTCGACAATATTGGAGGGGACATTTTGATTAAATGATCTCTCTCACTCAATGGTAGACTCATAAATGTAATGCTACTCAAAAAAACTTGGGAGTCTTAGGAAAAACACCATACTAGGCTTGCATCCCCCAAGCGAAGTGGTCAAGTTCATAGAAAGCACAAGGAGCACCAAACTTGGTCTTGGTTGCTTGAAAACCACTTCGTCTTGTGTGAAGAATTTATCACTCGAGTGTGGCAGGAAAAGTATATGGTGCACTCTATTGTGTGCCCCTCAGTGCAATGTATTTGAAAATGTATATCAATGGTTGTCTAGAATTCTAGCAGGAAAAGTATGTCGTGCTCACTATTGTGAGTGCCCCTCAGAACAATGTGCAAGAAATCTCACTCCAAAGAGAATAAACACTATAAAGCAATGGAACAACAGAGAAAACTCAAATGACTCAACACAATGGAACTCGATTCCATCAGTAGACTCCAACAGAATGGAACTCAACTAACTCATGAGCCAGTACAAACGTTGGCTGGCAGCACACAGCTTCAAGTCCAGGACTCACGGGTGCAATGGGGGCGTCGAGGCTTTATCTGTGCATATGATGCATACGACTAGAACCAACTAAGAATATGTACAACCAAAAAGAGCAACCAATGGCCAACCAAATATCCCTAACAGTCCAACTACATCTATCTCCGAATTGTGGCAGTGGTGAGCTGACCATGATGCATACTAGACCACCACTACATGTGTCTACCACATGTCGCTGCTCGGTCAAGAGTCCACCCAATGTGAGTCCAAGACCAACTGTAACCGCATGTCTAGTGCAAGTGACATTGTAGCCCTACTAGAGACTGCCTGCCATTTTACAGAGATCTGGCACTTTGTGAAGAGTACGTGTGCACAAATATGTGCGTGCGTGATGCGGTGTGTGCTTGCGAGAAGGGGGGAGGGAGAGAGTAGACTGTGTTTGGGTGGAGGAAGACTCAAATGAGCTACTGCTTATTCTTGGTATATGTACAAGAATAAGGTGAGTAGTGGGTGGGCGTCCATAGCGTGGGCGGTCGGACAAGGCATAGACGCCTTTATCCCAACAATCTCTGACTTAAAGACGAATGTGTCGATAAGTGGGTCCTACTAGCTAAACTACTAGTATGTACAAGAAGACAATTGAGTGACTCTCTCAACCTACGTCCATTGGCTCGCTCAGTTGATCTACATGCAGCTATATCGGCTCTAGTGATAGGCGAGTGTGCGTATCCACCTTAGAACCTGCAAGTAAATCTCGTGAACAACTCTATATGGTTTGTAAAACTCTAGTACGCATCATGCTAGTGTCATTCATCGTACGACTGACAATCCCTACTGCAAATGCTCCCACTGCATCTGCTAGGTTTGAAATAGCGGCACCTAATGTGCCCTGTGTGATCACAATGCCAATATCGCATGTATCGGCAACTATGAGACTGTCTCTAAACTTTCACACATGTCCACAACCAGAAGTGAATGTTAAGAAACTATGGTGAGAAAACCTGGGAGAAAACTAGCAGTCTCCTCTGTAAACTGAGCAAAAACTCAAGTACAATCTCTATCATAAACCATGCCAAACTAGCAACAAAGTGGGAGATAACTCGACCACTACACAATCATGGAAACCATGATCAAACACATCCAACCGGATGCTCACATATTCACAAAATGAACCCCACAATCTACAAACTGCAAGCATACAATATAGGACAAATAGCCCAACTAAGCGGAAAGCGCATAACCATATACACAAGTAGTGAGCAAAGTAACTCAAAATGCATCCCACAAGAGACACTGTCTGCAAAAATTTGCAAAAAACTTATGAAATATGTGACTGTCTGTCTGTAGCCACACAAGCATACGCAATCCTCACTCCTGTGAGAGTGGATACAAGAACACTAAATTGTGTCCAAGTTGACAAAACCTGTGAGAAGTGGGAGTCAAACTCGACCACTAAACCATAAGAGAGTATGGTCGAAGATACGCATGAAACGTGGCAAGAATTTGAGAAAATTTCAACAAACTTCCCCCTGAAAACTGAGTGAGAACTCAAAAAATCTCACCAATACTGCATAACAGATTCACAAATGGTATACATAAAATGCCAAAAACCTTGACAAACAGGCTCACTCTTGAACGAGTGGCTCTATGGACCTGTACTTTTCCAAAAACGTTGTAAACCTGTGAACTTGGTACTTGCAAGCTATAGTGAGCTCAAGCTGTATCCCTATATGCATATATAGCCTAAGCTGCACAAAACCGTGCTAAAAACGCTCTCTGAAATGCCCCACACAATCATACATAGTTTGCACTGTAAGAGAGTGCAACAAAATGCTATGTTGGAAAACTGGTGCACACTATGTTGTTAATCGATAAGCATGTGGATCAAAAACCAAGTGCAAAGCACAACTAGCTGCCTGTGGTCAAAATCGCCATCCGAGAGCCACACTCATGAAAAAAACTGCTCCGGAATGGACTGTCAGAGCCGCTATGCGTCGGTATATTCAGCTTTGGGAAATCGTCGAAGCCGAAATGCGTGGAGACTACATCGGAGCTAGGCCGCTCCAAATAGGGGGTAGAGGAAAACCGATGCGGCCCTCGCTCCTTTGTCTCTTTCTATGTCAAGGTTGGAAAGCCCAGGGTACCGGGAAATGTCTGTCAGAGCAAGTCCGCTCTGGAATAGGACGTGGGAGGAAAGTCAATGGCGAAGCTACACCGGAGGAGAGTCACAAAACGTTCTTGCTATGTCGGAGTCGAGAAAAAAACTTGGTGGATGCCGCCTTCCGTCATCGGACGAACGTGATCGCTGAAATCGTAGCCGCCAATGTCGGTGTCGAAACCGATACCAAACCGTTAATGCGAAGCTGTAGAGGAGAACCGTCGAGATCCAGGTCGATGCCGGGCAAAAACTGCCGAAGTTGGGCCGATGTCGGGTGATGCCTGGGTTTACTCATTGACGATCACACGCGGTACATGTGTGTGCGCAGGCACGTCTAGAGTGCATGCGCCGTTCCACTCTTCTCTGCATCCAAGAATCAAAACTCTCTCTCTTTCACTTCCTTTCCGCTGTCCGAAGTGTGGAATCTTCACTTCTCTCTCTCTCTCTCTCTCTCTCTCTCTCTCTCTCTCTCTCTCTCTCTCTCTCTCTCTCTCTCTCTCTCTCTCTCTCTCTCTGTCTCTTGTGTGTGTGGGTGTCAGCATGCCCTCACGCACAGACCTTTAAAGAGATTAAAAAAAAACTTTGAATTCTTTGCTCCAGCAATTTATGCTTGATTTTCTCTGCACCCGGTTCTCACTCTACTTTAATCCAGAGCTTCCAAATGCCTTCGATTTGCAGTTTCTACTACTGCAGATCAACGCTATCTATGAGCTCCTATCTCCTGCTGCTTCACTTATCCCAAGCGATGTCCACTCTCATAGCCCATTGCGAGGTTGTGTGTGTGCGCGCACGCACGCGTGTGCGTGTGTATTACTTTTGGACGAGGCTTCCACTTCTCAGGCAGTCTCTATAGACAAGTTTCCTGCTTTGACTCAGCGAATGGGCTCTGGCATGGATGTGGTGGATGGAGATGTCCATATGGGCATCTCGACTTGATCCTTCCGTTTCGTGCCGTTGTAAATATGGTTTTGATGCACAGTCGCATTAAATTCATTTCATATAATGTGCGTGGGTTATGTAACCTGGACAAATGGCGACTGACATTTGCACTATGTACATACATGTAAGGCAGATATCGTGGTTTTGCAAGAACACAACCAGCATGACTTTGTTGGTCAGTGTTCTTATTTCGCAGGTTACTAGATTACATATGCTGGTTTGCATGATTACTCAGGTTTATTGATGTTGGTTCGGCATGAGCTTCAGCCAGTTCTCTTGTATAATGATCCGAACGGCCGTTGGATGGTGATTCAATGCTTGTTGAACGGTCAGGTGTATGAATTTGGAGGTGTTTATGCGTATACATCATCTGGACAAAGGGCTGCTCTATGGCGAGACATCTCTTCTCATGGACCTCGAGTGCATTCCTTTGCGGTGATTTTAATAATACCCCTGAGATGGATGATAGTACCACTGGCAATTCACATATGTTGTTTGCGAAAAGGCAAGAATGGGATAATCTCTTTGTTGTTACTCAGATGACTAATATATGGCGGCATTTGCATCCAAATGCATCTGGTTTTACTTTTCAGCATGTTGCCCAATCTTCTTATCGAGCACGAGTGGACAGATGGTATTTGCTTAATTTGCAACAATATGAGGAATTTGTATGTGAGGTCAACATCGATTACACCTTGCAGTTATCGGATCATTACCCTGTTTTGCTGGATGTGAGTTTTGGGCAGACTCGTTGTGATCGGGCTCTTCCCAGGAAACGTTTGCTACTTTTCAATAATGCTTATCTCACGCATGAGGTTTTTTGGGGAATGATCTCTGAGGTTATTCCCCCTCTGCTGGTTCATATGCATCTTGATCTTGATTCCGCTTGGTATCGCTTTGTTATGAGGGTGCAAAGTGTTATTTGTGACTATGGCAAGCATTACCTGCAGTGCACTCGAGGGGAAGTCAAAGATGCGAAACATGCTTGTCAACAACTGCAAGAGTTAACTGATTTACGGCCTCTGTCTAATTCTGAGATGTCGGAGCTATGTGAAGCCTCTGTGTGTATTCAACGTAATGACAAGCGAAAGCTTGCTAAATGGCAGATACGTGCTCGTCAATAGGCTTCATGGACAAAGGTTGTGCTTCAAAGAAATTTTTTAAGCATTTACATCATTCAAGAATCTCATGTGCAATCAAGCGCGTTATGCTTTCCTCGAGTGTTTGGACTTCTTCAAAGCAGGAACTTGCGGATGCCATGGTTTTGCATTATCGACAGGTGTTTGCTGCTCCTTCTCAGACATCTTTGGCTGCTTGCCATGCGCGTCAATTGATGCTTTCCTTTGTTACTCCGATTGTATCCCCGCAAGATGCATGTGGTCTTGAGGACCCCTTCACTGCTTCAGAATTGCATAGAGCGTTGCTTGCTTTGGGCCGCTGGCAGTCTCTCGGCTGGGATAACTTACTGTGGAAATTTTCCTTTCCTTCTGGGAGGATCTTGAACATCCACTGCTTTACATGATTAATGCGGCATGGGAGAAACAAGATTTGCCGATATCTTGGAAAGAAGGTTTACTTCAATTGCTGCCTAAGCAAGCGCTTTGTGAGCGATTCTCTCATAGGCGTCCGATTACTTTGATGCCAATGGTTTATAAGATATTGGCTAAGATGCTGGTGCACTGCATTAAGGACCATCTTTTTGCAGGAATCCATCAGGCTCAATATGGTTTCATTCCACGTCGCCAGATTATGGATAATCTGGCTAATGTTTTGATTGGCATGGAGTACGCTAAGTACACTCAACAAGATGTGTTGGTTATGCAAGTTGACATTGAAAGGCCTTTGACACTGTACAATGGGACTTCATTGCCGCCACCATGACGCATTTAGGGTTTGGTCTTCAATTCACCAATGTGGTTTATTTTTTGGATGCATGTAGCACGTGTTCAGGGATATTAGAAGGTGAATTAACTGAATCTTGGCCTCTTGGTTGTTCGGTTAGGCAGGGCTGCCCTCTTAGTGCTCTATTGTATGCTATTGCTACTCACCCGTTGTTGACTTATCTTGATCACTTGACCTCTGTTCAGAGTCTGCATGGTCTACGGTTACCTTCGGGTCGTACATTCGTTGGCTACGCTTACGCTGATGATTCATTATTTATGCCTCGTAATCAGCAGGCGGATGTCAAGGTGATTATGGAAGCCTTGGAACTGTTTGGCATTGCGGCTGGGCTTAAAGTCAACTTTTGTAAATCGAAGCTTCTGCCTCTCCGTTCTTGTGATTGGCATAGTCTGTTGTGGCCAGGTGAGATTGTGTCTTCCAATGTGATCACTAGGCATTTGGTTTATCTAATTGGATGGAATGTTACTCACTCTCCGAAATTCGATTGGGTCATGCAACGCTTGAATGTCAAATTGCATTACTGGAAGCTTTCTACTTGGCCCTTGCATGTTCGTCTGCGAATTGTTCAGAGTATCCTGTTGGCATATGTTCAGTTCTTTTTGCCATTGATGCATTGGCCTCACCGATGTCTTCATTCTCTTATGTCGGACATTATGTCCCATTTGTGGTGGACTCATGCTACGAAAAAAGGCTTACGCTTGATGTGGATGGAGAAGCTTTGCACTCCTAAACGTTTTGGTGGAGTTAATATCTTGGATTTGCGCAGGCATGTGTTTGCGCGGAAAGCTATGTTGTTGCCCACTCTTGTGCAACAAATTCAGTCTTGGACTTTGATGTTTGCATTCCTTGTTAAGTATGGAGCCCGATTTACCCTTGTAATTTTCTGTGGTAAAAGCGCACATTTGTAAGGCCCCCATTATGAGGAGAAGCCATCGTGCGTGAAGGAAAATCACTCACCGGAAACCAAAATTTTCACGGACAAGAATCAGGGGCAACTTTAAAGGCCTCGGGGACGGAGGCCCCCGAGACTTTTTTTTCCGTCGGAATATTCTTTTTCGCCGGAATATTATGGCCGGACGGCGGTCGGAAAACAACCGGTCGGTTGGCCGGTGGCCAGTAGTCAATGGCCGATGGCCGGTGGTCGGAAGTCAATGGCCGGTGGCCGAATTCAAAAGCGGACTTGTCTTCTCAAGGGCGGCCACACATGGGCGGATTGGAGGGTCCGATTTGGACTTATTCGCACAAGGGCGGCTACACATGGCTGTCTCTCATAAGAGAGGGCAGCCCTTTTGGCCTATAAAAGGAGGCCATTTCTACACACATTTCATAGTGTGAAGTTGATGCAACAAGGTGAGTGTGAGGTGATGAGAGTGAAGCAAGGCGGGAGCTCCATTAAGGGTATAATCCCTTTGTAAACTACTTCTTGCTTTGAAGTACTAAAGCCATTGAGTGGCTGCTTTCTCGTGGACGTAGCCCACATTGGGTGAACCACGTATATCGTGTGTACTCTCTCTCTCTCTCTACTCTATAATCTCGTGTATATAAATCTGTCTCTCTCCATTAAGTAATCTACTCAATTATCTATTTAGCTACGTCTTATTTCCTAACAACTGGTATCAGAGCAAGGTTTGCTCGTAGCTAAATTATCTCAAGGAAAGGATTCCTTGAATTGAGTGGGAGTTATGGCGGAGGAAGGGAAGCTCAAGATTGAGAAGTTCAACGACAAAAACTACCAACATTGGAAGATGCAGATTGAAGACTATCTCTACCAGAAGGACCTCTATTTGCCACTAGGCGGTCTTGCGACGAAGCCCGCAACAATGGCAGATGAAGCATGGATTGTCCTTGATCGAAAGGCACTGGGAACAATCCGGTTAAGTTTGGCGTCAATGGTGGCCTTCAATGTTTCGGAGATGAAGACCACGGAGGACTTGATGAAGTCACTTGACGACTTCTACGAGAAACCATCGCCATCCAATAAGGTATTTCTTATGAAGCGCTTGTTCAATCTAAAGATGGCAGAGAATGGTTCAGTTGCAGAACACCTAAATGACTTTAACACAAACATAAGTCAACTTCGATCAGTGAAAATCAATTTCGATGACGAAGTGCGAGCTCTCCTTATACTATCATCTCTACCGGATAGTTGGGACAGCCTTGTGATGGTTGTAAGTAATTCTATCTCTGGCACAAATACTCTTAAGTTTGATGATGTTGTGGGTGTTCTCCTAAGCGAGGAAATGCGAAGGAGAAGCACAGGAGAATCATCAAGTGCTGCACTATCAGTGGAAACAAGAGGAAGGCTTAAGGAGAGGTTCAAAAACCAAAAGGGTCGTGATCGCTCAAGGCGGAGCAAGTCACGCACAAAGTCAGTTCTTGAATGTTGGAACTGCGGCAAGAAGGGCCACGTCAAGAAGGATTGCTGGTCCAAGAAGAAGAAGGAGACAGAGTTTCAGGACAACAAGCCAACATCGGAGGCCAATGTGGCAGGTAAAGGAGAGCAAGATGCTCTAATTCTCTCATTAGACAATGTGTCTAATTCCTGGATAGTAGATTCCGGGGCTTCATTCCATGCGACACCACACAAGCAACATTTCCAAGACTACACCAAAGGTAATTTTGGGTATGTATACTTGGGAGATGATGAAGCTTGTGAGATTGTCGGCAAAGGTACAGTTTCTGTCAAAACTGCTAATGGAAATGAATGGAAGCTTAAAGATGTTAGGCATGTTCCTTCTCTTCGCAAAAATTTGATCTCTACAGGACAATTGGACGATGAAGGTCACAACATTGCATTCGGAAACAAACGGTGGAAGATCTCAAAGGGATCTTTGGTGGTTGCCAAGAGTGAAAAAGTCAATACACTTTACTTGTGTACTGTTAGCACGCAACCTTCAGCTTGTGCAGCAACTACAAAAGTTGACAGTGCGGTGTGGCACTACCGACTTGGGCACATGAGTGCCAAAGGAATGCAAATCCTTCAAACAAAGAAGCTTCTACCAGGTTTGAAAGAAGTGGACTTAGAGTTCTGTGAAGATTGTGTTTATGGTAAACAAAAGAGGATAAAATTTCAAAAATCAGGAAATGAAAGAAAAAATAAAAAACTTGAGTTGGTTCATTCTGATGTTTGGGGTCCTGCAAGTACACCATCACTTGGTGGCTCATTGTACTATGTAACATTCATAGACGATACGACTAGAAAAACATGGGTTTATGTCATGAAGAATAAATCCGATGTATTTTCCATATTTCAAAGGTGGAAAGCCTTTGTGGAGAATGAAACAAGTACCAAGGTTAAATGCCTCAGATCAGACAATGGAGGCGAATATTGCAGCCAAGCTTTTGAAAGCTTTTGTGCTAGCAATGGCATTCGGAGGCAAAGGACAACCCCAAGGACACCTCAACAAAATGGGATTTCGGAAAGGATGAACAGGACAATCATGGAACGAGCACGAAGCATGCGGCTACATGCAGGCCTACCGCTTGAGCTTTGGGCGGAAGCTGTAAGTACGTCTGTGTACTTAATCAATCGGTCACCCTCAACGACATTGGATGGGGGAGTTCCAGAAGAGGCATGGACAGGTAAACCGGTGAATTATGCATTTGTCAAAGTGTTTGGGTGTGAGGCTTTCATGCACATAGATAGAAGCCTAAGATCAAAGTTAGATGCAAAGTCCAAAAAGTGTTTCTTCATTGGCTATGGAGAAGGAGACTTTGGGTATCGCCTATGGAATCCTGAAGATGGTAAAATCTTAAGGAGTAGGGATGTACTTTTTAACGAACAAAATATGTACAAAGATTACTTGGAAAGAAAACAAACAAAAGAAACAGGTGATGAGTACATGGAGCTTGAGGACGGTGAAGACTCAAGGACTGCAAACGGTGACAATGTGCAACAACGTCAACCAAATGAGGAGCCTCAACCTATTCCCCGAAGATCTACAAGAGCAAGTAGACCTCCAGAAAGGTTTTTTCCTTCCTTCAACCATGTCTTGGTCTCAGATTATGGAGAGCCGGAATCATATGAAGAAGCTATGCAACATGAATCCAAAGAAGAATGGACGAAGAGCATGCAAGTGGAGATGGACTCACTACATCGCAACCAAACATGGGAGTTGGTTGAGTTGCCTAAAGGTAAGCGGGCACTTCAAAACAAATGGGTGTACAAGCTAAAGGAAAAAGAAGGTGGGAAGAAAAGGTGCAAGTCTAGGCTTGTGGTAAAAGGTTTTTCTCAAAAGAAAGGTATTGACTTCAATGAAATATTTTCTCCTGTTGTAAAAATGAACTCAATTAGGCTTGTCTTAAGCCTTGTGGCTGCTCATGATCTAAATCTCAAGCAAATGGATGTAAATACGGCATTCCCTCACGGTGACTTAGAGGAGGAAATCTACATGCTTCAACCAAAGGGGTATGAAGTAAAAGGTAAGGAGAAAATGGTTTGCAGATTAAAGAAGAGCTTGTATGGTTTAAAGCAAGCATCAAGATAATGGTACTTGAAGTTTGATCGATGGATGTTGGATCATGGATTCACAAGATGCAACTCGGATCACTGCGTCTACACGGAGAATTTGGGAGATAGGAAATTCATCATCCTAATGTTGTATGTTGATGACATGTTGATTGCAAGTGCTAACATGCAGGACATCAAAGACCTAAAAGAGGAGCTGTCCAAATCTTTTTCAATGAAAGATTTAGGTGCTGCAAAGAGGATACTTGGTATGAAAATATCAAGGGACAGGACGAAGAAGACAATAAAGCTATCTCAAGAAGATTACATCAAGAAGGTACTAGAAAGGTTTGCAATGCAAAATGCAAAACCAGTTTCTACACCTTTGGCTAGTCATTTTAAACTAACGAAGGATATGTGTCCAAAGACACAAGAGGAGATAGCCCATATGTCTAAAGTTCCATATGCTGCAGCGTTAGGTTCTCTAATGTATGCTATGGTCTGGACAAGGCCAGACATTGCACATGCAGTGGGAGTTGTGAGTAGGTTCATGGACAACCCAGGTAAAGAGCATTGGCAAGCTGTGAAGTGGATACTTAGGTATCTAAAAGGGACAACAACAAATGCTTTGTATTTTGGAGGAACTGATATTTTTCTAGAAGGGTATGCTGATGCAGATATGGCAGGTGACAAAGATACTCGAAGGAGCACTACTGGCTATGTGTTCACGGTTGGAGGCACAGCAGTAAGCTGGGCTTCAAAGCTGCAGAAAGTGGTTTCACTTTCTACCACGGAAGCAGAGTATGTAGCAATGATGGAGGCAAGCAAAGAAATTATGTGGCTTCACAGATTCTTAGAAGAGCTTGGATTCAAACAAGACAATTGTGTCTTGTACAATGATAGCCAAAGCGCTATCCATCTTGCGAAGAACTCAGCCTTTCATTCAAGGACAAAGCACATTGAGGTGAGATATCACTTCATACGCACTCTTTTGGAAGAGGGACAACTAAAGCTAGGAAAGGTGCATACAAGTGAAAATCCTGCAGACATGTTTACAAAGGTAGTCAACAAGGAGAAGTTGAGCTTTTGCTCATCTTCAATCGGCATTCAAGGATAAGAAGCCAGAATGGAAAGCAGTCACAGGTTTGGTTTGGAGATCAGTCTCCAAGTGGGAGATTGTTAAGTATGGAGCCTGGTTTACCCTTGTAATTTTCTGTGGTAAAAGCGCACATTTATAAGGCCCCCATTATGAGGAGAAGCCATCGTGCGTGAAGGAAAATCACTCACCGGAAACCAAAATTTTCACGGACAAGAATCAGGGGCAACTTTAAAGGCCTCGGGGACGGAGGCCCCCGAGACTTTTTTTTCCGTCGGAATATTCTTTTTCGTTGGAATATTATGGCCGGCCGGCGGCCGGAAAGTGGTCGGAAAACAACCGGTTGGTTGGCCGGTGGCCGGTAGTCAATGGCCGATGGCCGGTGGTCGGAAGTCAATGGCCGGTGGCCGGTGGCCGAATTCAAAAGCGGACTTGTCTTCTCAAGGGTGGTCACACATGGGCGGATTGGAGGGTCCGATTTGGACTTATTCGCACAAGGGCGGCTACACATGGCTGTGTATCATAAGAGAGGGCAACCCTTTTGGCCTATAAAAGGAGGCCATTTCTACACACATTTCATAGTGTGAAGTTGATGCAACAAGGTGAGTGTGAGGTGGTGAGAGTGAAGCAAGGCGGGAGCTCCATTAAGGGTATAATCCCTTTGTAAACTACTTCTTGTTTTGAAGTACTAAAGCCATTGAGTGGCTGCTTTCCCGTGGACGTAGCCCACATTGGGTGAACCACGTATATCGTGTGTACTCTCTCTCTCTCTCTATCTCTCTCTCTACTCTATAATCTCGTGTATATAAATCTGTCTCTTTCCATTAAGTAATCTACTCAATTATCTATTTAGCTACGTCTTATTTCCTAACATTCCTCGGTCAACACGTTGTTACTTCTGCTTTTGGCCATTGGCAACCCTCTCTCTGGGAGGTGGTATTTGGCAAGATGGAAGGGCACATTCCTGGATGTCCACTTGCTTCCTCTTTAGTATCTACTTGGAAAGAGGTTACGATGCATTTATCGTGGAATCCTCGGTAGGAAGGTGATTCCATCCGATTGGAAAGTCTCCACTGGAGCCGGGCATTCTCTCTTACTTTGGTCGACCGCTCACCTCGTCAGGCTTACTTTCTCTCTGTTTGTGGCATTCGTGTGGTTGAGGATGTGGTCAATGAGGCTGGATATACTTTTGAGTTTCCTTTGTTGCTCGTCATTTTGGGTTGGGCATGCATTACTGTCAGTTTTGGAGAGTGCTTCAAAGCATGTTGATCGACTTTTTGCATGTTTCACCTTTGCCTGATGGTGATCGCATGTTTGATTGGGCCTTTCAGGAAACGCCTTTTCGAGCTATTTTTGCAGGTTGAATTTATGCTATTCTTCTACCACGACCATGGCTTGATGGTCATTGTAATGCCATTTGGCGTATGCACAAATCTGACCTCTGGTGGAGGAGGCTCCTCTCTGCCTTGTGGAAAAGCCATTTGCCTTTGAAGGAGCATCTGTTTCTTTGGTGTTGTTTGCTTGGAGTGCTTCCCGTTGGCACTTTTCTTTGGGCATGTCATATTCGTCCTTCTTCTTGCATTCGTTGCTCGACTGCAGAAGAGGATATTTGTCACTTGTTGTGGGATTGCTGTGTTACTAGAGACTTCCTTCGTCATATATCGGCGTGTATGCGGCTCCGTTTTCCTGGGGTTGTCTTTCACAAAAGGTTTTGGGCATTTGGCATTTTCTCACCAACGTTACAACGTTTTGCGGTCTTCTTCATGTGGGTCAGATACTGGGCTTTTTGGACCGTGTGGAGTCAGTGTAATGCTTACATGTTCCATCGTACTCATGCGGATCCATTCCCTCTCTTCAGGCTTTCTCTTCGGCAATCGTTACGGTTTGCTTTGGAAGTTGGTGATATCACCTTAGAGATGCATCAGCTTTCATATGAATGTTTTTAGCTACGCTCTATAGATGAGGAGTTCTGTGCTCTTCCCCTTGTATATGATCTTTTCAGTGGGTTTTCCTTGCTTTGAGGTTTCCCACTAGTAAATTAATCAATTGATTTACAAAAAAAGTGTTTGTGTGTGTATTACACACACAATCTCCCACGCTAAGTTCTCACTCACTGTCCGAAAACCAAAATCTGTCCTACTACTGGATTCTTTAGTTGCTCAGGTGATGCTTTTAATAGCACTGCGCGATTCCCTTTTCTTGCAAGCCTTGATCAATTCCTTAATTGGCATTGCCAATTGGCTACTCTTTTGCTTCCAAGCCCCAAGCGCTGCCTAATTTCACATGCTTGGTCAATTCCCTACACGCTTGATTGAGCTCCTCAAGCTCTGCACAGAAGGCCCTTGTGTGTGTGTGTGTGTGTGTGTTCTCTCAACGATATGTGTGTGTGTGTGTTTTGGTTTTCATTCATGGTTCGCTTGTCGTATGTCAGAAATCCAGTGTGTTTTCAAGTGTCGTAAAGCCCTGGAGAGTGCTTCTGAAATCAAAAGTTGTCTGTATGAAGACTTTGAAGAGGCCCGGAAAGCATGGAATGGTCAGGTACCTGTCCTTGAGGTGCGAATTCATAAAGAGGACCTTATGGATCTGGTCGCGCAATATGCCATAAATACGGTCATCTTGTTTCTCCCGGCCAAAATGCCCATTGCGCAGGATGTCGGACAATGGGTTGATTTCCTTCTCAAACGTCAAGCTGTCCGAGGCGTTTATTTCAGTGCTCGGGGTTTTTATGAGGTTCTATTGGCAGACACTGAAGCTAGAAACCTTTTGTTGGAGATGTCTCCCCTCTTTTTTGGCACGTAGATGACACATGTTCTGCCGTGGGCACTTATGAAGGACTATCAAAGTCTTACTCGTCACAAATGTCACGTGTGGGTGAAAATTGTTGATTTCCCTCGCACGTGGATACATTTTCTTTCATTGTTGGCTGCTCAGCTTGGCAAGGTCATTTGCCCCCTGAAATTGGATGCAAACACCAACAGGTTTTGCATTCTTTGGGATACGGACAAGCATACTCCGGATGGAATTATGGCGGATTCAAGGGATCCATGGGTGGGCAAGCGTCCTTTTAAACTCAAATGGGACAAATTTGCAAATTCATGTTTTCGATGTGGTAGATTCGGTCACATGCAATCTGAATGTCCTGAACCAGTTTTGCAGCCCTCTCTTTTGGTTGTTTCTTCTTCTGCCTCTGCCCCTATAGGCAAATCTGTTGATGAAGCTAAATTGAATGGAGGTTCTACTATGAAGGTGACTCCCAATGTGGATAAGGGGAAAAACAAAAATCCGCAGTCTGTTGATGTTGGAAATGCAAATGCAGGGAAAGGAAAACTTGTTGGGTCAACTGATGTTAGCTCATGGGTAATACTTAAAAAGACAGTGAAAATTCGTATTCCACCTTCCTCCCATAATTATATTCCTTTGGTTAATGCCAATAAGAATGTATCTTTTAAGCAGCTTCCCTGCAAAAAAATGAAATCGCACGTTGATTGATGCTTGGAAAAAAGCGATGCACTCTTATAAGGATGTGCTTTGGGTGAGGCTTCCACCTCTCAGGCAGATTCAATGGATAAGTTTCCTGCTCTGACTCAGCGGATGGGTTCTGGTATGGATGTGGGGGATGGGGATGTCCATGTGGGCATCTTGACTTGATCTTGTATTTCCTGGCCTTGTACATATGATTTCTGATGCATAGTCGCATTTAATGTATTTCATACAATGTCCGTGGGTTATGTAACCTTGACAAGTGGCGACTGACTTGACACTATGTACAAACATGTAGGGCAGATATAGTTGTTTTGCAAGAACACAATCAGCATTAGTTTGCTGGTCAGTGTTCTTATTTTGCTGGTTATTGGATTGCATATGTTGGTTTGCAAAATTATTCGGGTTTATTGATGCTGGTTTGACATGAGCTTCAGCCAGCTCTCTTTTACAATGACCCGCAGGGCTGTTGGATGGTGGTTCAATGCCCGTTGAACGGTAAGGTATACGAATTTGGAGGTATTTATGCGCATTAGCATCTGGGCAAAGGGCTACTCTGTGGAGAGACATCTCTTCTCACTTATGGACTTCAAATGCATTCCTTTGCGGTGATTTTAATAACACCCCTGGGACGAATGATAGTACCACAGGTAATTCACATATGTTGCTTGCGGAAAGGCAAGAATGGGATAATCTCTTTGCTTCTACTCAGATGATTGATTTATGGCGGCATTTGCATCCAAATGCATCTGGATTTAGTTTTCAGCATGTTGCTCACTCTTATTATCGAGCACAGTTGGATCAATGGTATTTGCTTAATTTGCAACAATATGAGGAATTTGTATGTGAGGTCAGCATCGATTACACCGATAGTTATCGGATCATTGCTGAATGTGAGTTTTGGGCAGGCTCTTTGTGATCAACCTCTTCCTAGGAAACGTCTGCTCCATATTAACAATGCTTATCTCACTCATGAGGTTTTTCGTGACATGATTTCTGATATTATTCCCCTTCTACTTGCTCACATGCATCTTGATCTTGATGCTGCCTAGTATCGCTTTGTTATGAGGGTGCAAAATGTTATTTATGATTACATGTATAGTTATCGGATCATTGTTGAATGTGAGTTTTGGGCAAGCTCTTTGTGATCAGCCTCTTCCTAGGAAACGTCTGCTCCATATTAACAATGCCTATCTCACTCATGAGGTTTTTTATGACATGATTTCTGATATTATTCCCCTTGTGATTGCTCACATGCATCTTAATCTTGATGCTGCCTGGTATCGCTTTGTTATGAGGGTGCAAAATGTTATTTATGACTATGGCACGTATTACATGCAGTGCACTAGGGGGGATGTCAAGGATGCAAAGCAAGCTTGTCAACGTCTCCAAGTGTTGGTTGATTTTGCGGCCTTTGTGTGACTCTGAGATGTCGAGGTTGTGTGAAGCTTGTGTGTGTATTCAGCATATTGACAAGCAAAAACTTGCTAAATGGAAGACGCATGCCCGTCAACAGGCTTTCATGGATAAAGGCTGTGCTTCGAAGCAGTTCTTAAAGCATTTGCATCATACAAGGGTCTCCTAAGAAATCGAGTGGGTTATGATTTTCTCAGGTGTTTGGACTTCTTCAAAGGAAGAACTCGCTGATGCCATGGTTTCGCATTATCGACAGGTGTTTGTTGCTCCTTCTCAGGCATCTTCGGCTGGCTGCCATATGCGTCAATTGATGCTTTCCTTTGTTCACCCGATCATATCCCCACAAGATGCATGCTGCCTTGAGGACCTGTTCACTGCCTCGAAATTGCATAGTGTGTTGCTTGCTTTGGGCCATGGCGGTCTCCTGGTTTGGATGGACTTACTGTGGAATTTTTCCTCTCCTTCTGGGAGGTTCTTAAACAACCGTTGCTTTTCACGATAAATGCAGCATGGGAGAAATAGGATATGCCACTTTCTTGGAAAGAAAGTTTACTTAAATTGCTGCCTAACCAAGTGCTTTGCGAGTGATTCTCTCAATGGCACCCGATTACTTTGATGCCCATGGTTTACAAGTTATTGGCTAAGATGTTGGTGCACCGCATTAAGGACCATCTTTTTGCAGGACTCCATCAGGCTCAATATGGTTTCATTCCCCGTCGCCAGATTATGGGCAATTTGGCTAATGTTGTGATTGGCATGGAGTATGCTAAGTATACTCAGCAGAATGTGATGGTTATGCAAGTTGATATTGAAAAGGCCTTTGACAGTGTACATTGTGACTTCATTGCTGCCACGATGAGGTGCCTAGGGTTTGGTCCTAAATTCACCAATGTGGTTTATTTTTGGATGCTTGTAGTACGTCTTCGAGGATCTTGGAAGGTGAATTAACAAAACCTTGGCCTCTTGGTTGTTCGATCAGGCAGGGTTGTCCCCTTAGCGCTCTATTGTATGCTATTTCCACTCATCCGTTGTTGATATATCTTGATCACTTGACCTCTGTTGACCGTCTTTATGGTCTGCGGTTACCCTCAGGTTGCACCTTCGTTCGCTAGGCTTATGCCGACGATTCGTTGTTTATGCCTCGTAATCCGCAGGTTGATGTTGAAGTGATTATGGAAGCCTTGGAACTTTTTGGCACTACGGATGGGCTTTGTAATGGAAATGGACTATGAACTTTGAGAGTAGCGAAATTAGGAAATTAGAAGAATCACTTTTGTGAGATTACTTTGTGAGCATAGCGGGTGAACTTAATTGATGGTAGCAACATAAACATGGTACTTAGTTAACTTGGCATGAACAATACTTTTGCAAGAGAGAGAGTTTAGAGAACATTACAACAATTGAGGACCAGATTCATACGGAGCCGGTCCCCCCTCCGATAGGCATTTGTATTATGTTTCTCCCATCAAGAGAGACTTGGTACAATACAATCTTTGTGTTCCTTGTGACCTAGGTGATGCAATGAAGATGGAAAGCTTCATGCATCACAAGCATAACATAAACTTTGTAGAAAGCATTGACTATCCCAAGCCTCAGTCCAAAGGCCTCAACACCTTCAAAAGTGGAGAGAGCTAACGGGGAATGAGGATAGGGAAGAGGAAGAAGAAACATTCCATAGGAGAAAGAAATAATTCTTCACTTATCACCACTCTTCTTGCTAGCATACATAATAGCATAGTAATGAAGATGGAGAAGATGGCAAGCTTAAGTATTGAAGCATGGCTCTTGGTTGGATTTGCATTCCATATCCAAGAGTGTTGGTGTAGGCTCTAACTTCTCACAAGGTTGGAGAAGGAGGTGGAGTTCCTCAACTTTCACCAAGTGAGAATGATCCACAAAATGAGTGTGTGTGTGGTGTATACCCCCCCAGCACCTCCCTTGCTTGCTTGGGTTGAGTTCTAGCCTTTCCACATGCTTCAAGCTCACTGGATCCCTCTCCCCCTAGCCAATCACATGCAGCATGCATTCAAGTACATGGGTAGTCTTTGGACAAGTGTCCTCCTTACCCCTTAGAGAGAGAGAGCTTCAAAATATCTAGATATTTTTTGGATGGAACTAGAAGCTCATTGGACCCCTCTTTAGCCCAACCAATAGCATTCAAGCACACCATGTGGCTAAGCATAGGGAGAGTCTGACATGTGTGCCATCTGTCCCTTGAGAAAAGGGGTGCCCTTTGGGTGAGTGGGAGGTTAAGTAAAAAATTCCCCTAACTTTGGGACTTTCCTCCTCCTTTGTAGGGTCTCTTTTTGACTCAAGCACCTTACCCCCCATGCATGGGAAGCTTCGACTCAAGCACCTTCCTCATTAAGTATGACAAGCACCTCAAGTACCTTAGTCATCAAGCATGAAAAGCACCTCAAGCACCTTACTCATCAAGTATGACAAGCACCTCAAGCACCTTAGTCATCAAGCACGACAAGCACCTCAAGCTTAGGTCGGGTTCCCACCTCAAGCTCATCCCTAGCTTGGCTAAGGTCAAAGGACTTTTAAAACTAATCATTGGAGGTCTTTAATGAAGCTAACCCTAAGGTCTTTAAAGCTCCATTAGTTAACATTACTCTTTGACATACCATCTCTCATTTGGACCCCTTTACCATTGGCCCCGTGTTGAGATAGATCCGTAAGCACATGTCTATATTCTAAGCCTTGTTCTCGTTTATTATCCCACATTAAATGATCGTTTAATATGAGAAAATAATTTGGGTTAGTTAGATATTAGATTTTATGACATTACCTCTCTCTTGAAATCATAGTCGTCCTCGACTATGAGGTAAAAGAGATAAAACCATAGTCATTAGTCAATTTGTCTTAGCAGGTAGAGGATCCCTTTTTACCCTACGACATCATTTCAAGATGGATGACTAATTCATTTGGTGCTTGAGAGACATAGCTTCCGCAAGCATGTTTGCTCTTTAGTCCATTTCATCCTCACAAGTAGAGTGGCTCACATGATGTTTGAGAGACGTCGTCATCACAAACATGATTCTTAGTATGCATACTACTTAAATTTGTGCACAATAAAGACAGAATTAGTCTTATAAGATAAAAACATTGATCATTTAAAAGAAACATGTACATTTGCTTACTCTAATGTAGCATTGTAATCGTTGACAAGGTTCATACTATCCTTAAGCTGGATTCCTTGCATCCATCTAGCATCTTCAAAATGATAATTTTTGAACTTAATAAGATACCGTCGGATAATCTTACCATGTCGTAGTACCTTGTCTTCATGCCGAAGGATAGCTTCGGGTTGTAGTACCTCTTCTTGGTCTTCGATTTCGGGGGGGTCTTCAATAATTGGTTCATTTGGAGGCTCTCCTTTGTAGGGCTTAAGTAGGCTCACATGAAAAGCATTGTGTATGATCCAATCGTTAGGCAACTTGAGTTGATAAGCCACCTCATTGATTGGCTTCAAAGTTTAAAAAGGACCATAATATCTTTTTGCTAGTTTAGCATAATGCTTTTGATGGCCCGTAGGATTTTTGCCCGTCGTTTGCCTCAATCGAGCCTTAGGAAACTTAAGTAAGACCCAATCATTTTCTTTGAACGTTAAGGCCCTTCTGTGCTTGTCAGTAGCAGCTTTTTTCCTTAGTTGGGAGATGGATAACCTCCTTGATCTTTTGACAAGATGCTTGTAGGTCATGGCTATATTTTAAGTAGCAAGGGACTTTTAGGTCTTCCCTCTATGATTTCCAAAGGTGCTTTTCTCGTAGAAGTATGAATAATATTATTATATGCATACTCTATAAGAGGTAAGTACTTTTCCCATTGTGAGCGTTGATCTACTTCTATAACATAGGTCTTTAGTAGATCAAGAATCGTAAGATTGACTATCTCACTTTGGCCATCCGTTTGTGGATGATAGACCGAAGAGAAATTCAATCATGTACCTAGATTTTCGAAGAGACCTTTCGAGAAATTACTGGTCATTCTAGGATCTCTATCTGACACGATGGATGTTGGAAATCCATGGTGTTTGAAAATCTGGGATATGAAGAGAGTTGCCATTTGGTGTGCCTTAATAATCTTCTTGACAGGGATAAAGTGTGCTTGCGTGCTAAACCTATCGACTATTGTCCATATTTTTTCGTATTCCCATGGATAGACTTGGGTAATCCAAAGATAAAATCCATGGATATACTCTCCCATGGTATTTAGGGATTGGCAATGGCTAGAGTAATCCAGGTTGTTTCCCTCTATCATACTTGGTCTTTTGGCATACACACACATCTTGAAACATACTCTCGTATGTCCACTTTCATGGTAGGCCAATAAAAGTACGTCTCTACTCCTCAAAGAGTAGGTTGAATGTCTCTATGTCCCGCATAGGGAGGAGCATGGGATTCATACATGACTTTCTCACGAAGAGAGTGGGTAGCACATAGCCTATTGCCATGGAGAAGATAACCATCCTACAAGGTGAATGGTTCCTCTTTTTTCCCCAAATCAAGGGCTGACATTATGTCTTTAACGTCAGAATCAGTAGCATACTCATCTATCATAGAAGATAGATCATTGTGAGTTTCTATTGACACAACATTAACTTTTGGTCATCGTGAAAGTGCATCAGCCACTTGATTGTGCTTACCAGCAATGTGAGCAATGTGGAAATTAAATTGCGAAAGAAAATTTGCCCACCTCATTTGTTTGTCGAAAAGCTTTGTTTGCGTCATGAAATACTTGAGACTTTGATGGTCTGTTTTTAAAATGAATGGAGTCCCCAATAGATAGTGCTTCCATGTGCCTAGGGCATGTAGAACAGCTAACAACTCTTTCTCATAAACGCCTAAGACCCGTTCATTCGTATTGAGCCTTCGGCTCTCATATGCTATGGCATACCCTTCTTGAAGCAAGAATGCTTCAAGGCAATCACCACAAGCATCACATTGGACCTCAAATGGTTTTGAGAGATCCAGAAGCATAAGGACTGGTTGGGAGGCAAGCTTCTTTTTGAGCTTGTCAAAAGAACTTTGCTCCTTAGCAGTCCATGAATACTTAATTTTTTTCTTTGTTAAGTCACGTAATGGTCCTGCTATTTGAGAGAAATTTGCTATGAAGCATCTATAGTATGCACACATACCAATAAAGCTTCTTAGATCATGTAGATTCCTTGGATTAGATCATGCTTTTATTACCTCCAACTTTGATGTATCCATATGGATACCATCTTGAGAGATAATATGACCTAAGTATTGAATCTCTTGAAGGAAAAATTCGCTTTTCTTTTGATCGAGAAAAAGCTTATTCTCCCTTAATGCTTGAAAAATCGCTTGGAGTTGTTGCTTGTGTTCCTCCAAGGAATTGGAGTAGATGATGATATCATCAAAGAACACTCCAGTGAATTTGCGGTAGGGTCTAAAAATTTTCTCCATTAATCGATTGATGTAGCTGGTGCATTAGACAAGCCAAAAGGCATGACTAGATATTCATAAAGGCCAAATATTGTACGAAACGCGGTCTTTAGGATATCTTCATTCACTATCCTTATTTGATGGTAGTCACTTTTAAAGTCAATCCTAATGAAGTAGGTAGATCCTTGTAGCTTATCAAACAGATCTTCTACCCGAGGTACGAGAAATATATTTTTGATAGTGATATGGTTTAGTGTGCGATAGTCTACACACATGCGGTATGTACCATCTTTCTTTTGCACTAAAAGGATTGGAGAACAAAAGGGAGAGGAGCTAGGCCTCACCATCCCTTTGTCTACCAATTTTTGTCTTGCCTCATGATCTCCTCTTGTTGAGCTTGGGAAACTCGATAAGGAGGTTTGTTAGGCGGTGAGCTTCTTGATAGGAGCTCAATTTGATGGTCATTATCCCCTCGTTTTGGAGGTAAGTCCATAGGGATATCATCCATGAACACATCTTGGAATCCTTTTAGAAAGTTAGACAAGTCTAACTCATCTCGATTCCTACCATTCACCTTTGATGAAACATTAGGATATTTTAGGGACTCTTTGACAAAAATCATATACGCAAAAACAGAGCTCTTCATTGATTTATCAAGGGGAAGAGGATTTACAAGTGGTATAGTACGACCAGACTCATTAGCATCTATATACATATTCTTTCCCTTGTAGGTGAAGTAGATTCTCCTTTCAGGGAACTTCATGTTAGCAGCCATGCGGTTGAACCACGGTGCCCCTAGGATAGCATCCTCATGTTGGAGAGGAGAGATAAAGAAGTCTTCTTTGTCGACATAGCTTTGGACATGAAGCCTCAACTTCCCAATCAAGGGAGTAACAGAGGCTTGCTGTCCCTTGAAAGCGGCATCGGCAGTTACAACATCTCCCATCTCAAAAGCTTGAATTCCCAACTTGGTGGCCAACTCCCTTGATATGAAGTTCTGAGTAGAACCAGGGTCAAACAAGATGAAGCCATTATGCTCCCTTACCTTTCCCCAAGCATAGGAGGGACGTGATCCTTTGCAATGAGTATCCTCTTTTGGAGCTTCGATAGTGGAAGCTCTAGGAGTCTCATTGCGAGCATTTCTTTTGGGGCAAAAATGATAATCATGTCCTTGCTCCCCACACTTAAAACATTTGTGATCTTTGCGAAAAGTTTCAAGCTTTTCAGGAGAGAGTTTATTTTTACCTTTGTAAAGTCCTTTCTCCTTGGACCGATTGTTGTTGTTGTTGTTGGAATGGCCTTGGGAAGAATTTTGGGCATTAATTTTACCCTTTGCATCACTTTTGTCTTTATTTTCCATGGACTTGACATTCCGTCAAGCCCTTTGTTGGAAATTGATGCGTGAAGCAACCATGGTATGGTAGATTACGTACTTCGCTAATAGAACCAGGCCGTTGAGAGTTGACATACTCGGCCATCTCTTCAGGTAATCCCGCACAGAATTGTTGCCTTTGCTCAGCAAAGTCTATCTTTTGAAAGACAGTAGCCTTGAGATGTAAATCCCAAAACTTGTCCACATATTTGTGGATAGACTCATGAGAGAGAAGCCTCAAACTCCGCCATTCGGTGAGCACTTGTCCTTTGCATCGCTTGCAAGGAATTGCTTCATGATGAAAACTCATAGATTTTTCCATGTCTTTGGGGCTTCGCCATTACCACGAAGGCTAGCCCACCATTGATGAGCCGGTTTTTGGAAGTGCATAGCTACATGGCGTAGCTTGGAGGACTCCGTGAAGCCCTCGTCTCCAAAGGCCGCATCAAATTGTTGGATGAAGGCCAATACTTTGTCGGTAGCACGAAAGGTGTGATCATACGTGAGAAAAGAGATACTCTTTCCTCCCTCTTTGAACTTCTTTAGCTTTTGTGACCTCCGCCATGCAGGGTAAGATTTGCGATGTCCTCCCCTCTTGTATCCTCTAGGAGAATAGCCATAGCTTTCATCAGTAGAGGAGGAAGGTGAAGAAGAAGGAGAAGAGGGTGACCTCTTTCTTTCCCTTTTCTTCCTTTGTTTCCTTTCTTCTCTTTTGGAGTGATGAGGAGAAGGACTATGGATTAACCGTTTCCTCTTGGGAGGAGTTGGCAATCGTTTAGTCCGCCTTCTTCGTGGAGCTACATCTTCGGAGGAATTTAAGGATTCATTACTTTATTGATCTTTGGATTCCACCTCTCGTATGGGAGAGAGTATTCTTTTGGGGTTCTCATCAAGAGGCCTCCTAAGCTCTCTCTCCTCTTGGAGAGGAAAGGAAATCCCATGAGCACAAAGTTGTTGAGTAACTTCGGCTTGCAAAGAGGGGTTGCGCATAGTTTGTTGCAACCTAGTGACAAGATAATTAACAAACATGGGGGCATCATCATTAGCACCTTCATGTGAAAAATCAAATTTATCAATGTTCATTCTACTCTCTTGTTTATTGTCAGCCATGTTAATTAAATTTATGTGTCTACTTAGTATATGCTTTGGCAATTCAAAACCTTAGTTGCTACTCCTCTTAGCCTTTGAAAATAGGCACTTAAGTATCTACACCCATGACTCAAAATGGTTAATTATAGAGAGTAGCGGAGTGAGTCTAACATAGCGAAGTTGCCGAGTGATAGCTCCTTTCAGACTTCTTATGGCTCAATAATGGTAAAGTTGTAAGAAAGTCTAAAAAGACTCCATTATTAAGAACAAAGCTCTCGAGGTGTGCACCATATCCCACATAGTGCGCTCAACAAAACAAATAATAGATCCCAGTACCACTTACCCTAATATAATTAACAAAATCAACCATTAATAGGATACTTAAGGACCTCTCTTCTTAAGCAACAAAAGAGCAACCAAATGCTCTGATACCAATGTAATAGAAATGGCCTATGAACTTTGAGAGTAGAGGAATTGGGAAATTAGAAGAAGCACTTTTGTGAGATTACTTTGTGAGCATAGCGGGTGAACTTAATTGATGGTAGCAACATAAACATGGTACTTAGTTAACTAGGCATGAACAAGAGAGAGTTTAGAGAACATGACAACAGTTGAGGACCGGATTCATACGGAGCCGGTCCCCCCTCCAATAGGCATTTTTATTATAGTTTCTCCCATCAAGGGAGACTTGGTACAATACAATATTTGTGTTCCTTGTGACCTAGGTGATGCAATGAACATGGAAATCTTCATCCATCACAAACATAACATAAACTTTATAGAAAGCATTGACTATCCCAAGCCTCAGTCCCAAGGCCTCAAACACCTCTAAGGTGGAGAGAGCTAACGGGGAATGAGGATAGGAAAGAGGAAGAAGAAACATTCCATAGGAGAAAGAAATAGTTCTTCACTTATCATCACTCTTCTTGCTAGCATACATAATAGCATAGTAATTAAGATGGAGAAGATGGCAAGCTTAAGCATTGAAACATGGCTCTTGGTTGGATTTGCATTCCATATCCAAGAGTGTTGGTGTAGGCTCTCACTTCTCACAAGCTTGGAGAAGGAGGTGGAGTTCCTCAACCTTCACCAAGTGAGAATGATCCACAAAATGAGTGTGTGTGTGGTGTATACCCCCCCAACAACCCCCTTGCTTGCTTGCACGGAGTTCTAGACTTTCCACATGCTTCAAGCTCATTGGATCCCTCTCCCCCTAGCCAATCACATGCAACATGCATTTAAGTACATGGGTAGTCTTTGGACAAGTGTCCTCCTTATCCCTTAGAGAGAGAGAGAGAGGGCTTGAAAATATCTAGATATTTGTTGGATGGAACTAGAAACTCATTGGACCCCTCTTTAGCCCAACCAATAGCATTCAAGCACATCATGTGGCTAAGCATAAGGAGAGTCTGACATGTGTGCTATGTGCCCCTTGAGAAAAAGGGTTCTTTTTGGGTGAGTGGGAGGTTCGTTAAGTCAAAGATTCCCCTAACATTGGGACTTTTCCCCTCCTTTGTAGGGTCTCTTTTTCGGACTCAATCACCTTATCCCCCATGCATGGGAAGCTTCTCAAGCACCTTCCTCATTAAGTTTGTAGGGTCTCGTTTTGACTCAAGCACCTTACCCCCCATGCATGGGAAGCTTCTCAAGCACCTTCCTCTTTAAGTATGACAAGCACCTCAAGTACCTTAGTCTTAAATCATGACAAGCACCTCCAGCACCTTAGTCATCAAGCACGACAAGCACCTCAAGCACCTTAGTCATCAAGCACGACAAGCACCTCAAGCTTAGGTTGGGTTCCCACCTCAAGCTCAACTCTAGCTTTCCTAAGGTGAAAGGACTTTTAACACTAACGATTGGAGGTCTTTAATGAAGCTAAGCCTAAGGTATTTTAAGCTCCAATAGTTAACCTTTCTCTTTGACAGACCATCTCTCATTTGGACCCCTTTACCATTGGCCCCATGTTGAGATAGATCCGTAAGCGCATGTCTATATTCTAACCCTTGTTCTCGTTTATCATCCCACATTAAATGATCAGTTTAATATGAGAAAATCATTTGGGTTGATTAGATATCAGATTTTTTGACAGGCTTAGATTAAACTTTTGTATATCGAAGCTTCTGCCTCTTCTTTCTTGTGATTGGCATCGTTTCTTGTGGCCATGCGAGATTGTTTCTCCAAATACGATCACTAGGCATTTGGGTTATCCTATTGGATGGAATGTCACTCACTCTCAAAAAGTGAATTGGGTTATGCAACGTCTGAATGTCAAATTGCATTACTGGAAGTTATCTACTTGGCCTTTACATGTTTGCCTACAAATGTTCAGAGTATCCTGTCAGCATATGTTTAGTTCTTTTTGCCACTAATGTATTGGCCTTGTCGTTGTCTTCATTCTCTTATGTCGAACATTATGTCCCATTTGTGGGGGACCCATGCTCAGAAAAAAGGCTTGCGCTTGATGTCGTTGGAGAAGCTTTATACTCCTAAATGTCTTGATAGCCTTGATATCTTGGATTTTCGCAAGCATGTTCTTGCTAGGAAAGCTATGTTGTTGCCTACACTTGTGCAACAAACTCAGCCTTGGACTCTGATGTTTGGATACCTCGGTCAGTAGGTTGCTACTTCCTCTTTTGGCCATTGGCAACCATCTATCTGGAAGGTGGTTTTTGGCAAGATGGAAGAGCATATTCCCGGTTGTCCTCTTGCTTCCACTTTGGTATCTCCCTGGAAAGAGGTTACAATTCATCTTTCATGGAATCCTCGGTAGGAAGGTGATTCGATTCGTTTGAAGAGTCTCCAATAGAGCCGGGCATTCTCTCTTACTTTGATAGACCGCTCTCCTCGCCATGCTTACTTTCTCTTTGGCCGTGGCATTCATGTGGTTGAGGATGCAGTTGATGAGGCCGGATATTCTTTTGAGTTTCCCTTCGCCGCTCGCCGTCGGTTTTGGAAGAACTTCAAAGCATGTTGCTTGAGTTTTTGCATGTTTCACCTTTACATGATGGTGATAGCATGTCTGATTGGGTTCTTTGGGAAACACCTTTTTGAGATATTTCTGCCGGTTGAATTTATGCTCTTCTTCTACCTTAGTCGTGGCTTGCTGATCATTGTAACGCCCTTTGGCACATGCACAAATCTGATCTCTGGTGGAGGAAGCTTCTCTCTGCCTTGTGGAAAATTCATTTGCATTTGAAGGAGCGACTGTTTCTCTGGTGCTGTTTGCTTGGAGTGCTTCCAGTCGACACTTTTCTTAGGGCGCGTCGGATTCATGCCTCTTCTTGCGTCCGTTGCTCCTTTGCAGAAGAGGATATTTGCCACTTTTTGTGGGATTGCTACATTACTAGGGACTTCATTCACCGTGTATCGGCTTGTATGCGGCTCCATTTTCCTAGGGTTGTCTTTCACAAAAGGTTTTGGGCATTTGGCATTTTCTTACCTACACTATAACGTTTTGCGATCTTCTTCATGTGGGTCAGATACTGGGCTTATTGGACCCTGTGGCGTCAGCGTAATGCTTACATGTTCCATCGTACTCATGCAGATCCGTTCCCACTCTTCAAGCTTTCTCTTAGGAAATCGTTATGGTTTGCTTTGGAAGTTGGTGATATCACTGTAGAGATACATCGACTTTTCTATGAATGTTTCTAGCTACTCTGTACAACTGAGTAGTTTTGTGTTCTTCCCCTTGTACATTACCCTTTTGGTGGGTTTTCCTCACTTTGAGGTTTCCCACTAGTAAATTAATCAAATCGATTTACCAAAAAAAGCGTGTGTTCTCAACACACTCCCAAGCTCCCAATGTTTGCACACGCTGCCTGTTTTTTATTGACCAGTGCTGCTTAACTGCAACTGCTCGGATCTGCTACACACTGCCCTCGTGAGTTGTTGCCCGCTATCTAGTGCTATTGAATCTTGGTTCTCAACTTCCTTATGGCAAGCCTTGCAATGCTTTGCCTTCAAACCCTTGCTAATGTCTCCTGTAGTACTTGACCTACTCAATTTGGCTTGATTTGTTTCCAAGCTCACAGATCTGCTATGTCTCCTTGAGACTGCTCGATTTGGCTTGCTTTGTTTCCAAGCTCACAGACCTGCTATGTCTTCTTGAGATTGATGCTACTCTCTGCACCTAATCCTCAAGATTCCCAAAGCCCAAGAGGGGATGCACACGTCATGTGCTTCGAGAGATCCACGATCCACCTACATCTCGTCCGATCCGGTTTTGCCGCTTTAGATCTACCACCGCCAAGCTCATGCCGAGATTCGTCGCTTCCGTCTCATTGAGAAGCCATCACGGCTTTGATATCAGTTGAAGAGTGCGTGTGTGCGGATACGTACATGCGCACTGCGAATGTAATGTGGTGTGTGCGTGCGAGAAGGGGAGAGGGAGAGAGTAGACCATGTGTGGGTGGAGCATGACTCAAATGAGATACTCCTTATTCTTGGTATGTGTACAAGAATAAGGTGATTAGTGCCTTTACCCCAACACGTTGTACATGATCGCACCATCTCACAAACACGACTACGCCCCTCGTCGACAAATAATGCTAGTTTGGAGAGATTGGCTAAAGATGTGATGAGTTAGCGACACTAAGTTTGTGTCTATACTCAACACACCAAAAGTTAGTCTAGAGAGACTAACTAAAACTTAAGGATATAGTTTGGAGCGGAAGAGCTCTGACATAGACCCTTCATCACCTTTGACAGCTACGGCTTTAAAGACGCGTGATAAACTTCGTCGGGGGGAGAAGTATGATAACTACTCCATTGACAACAAGTACTTACTCTTCAAGGGTGGAGTATGTGTACCAACTATTGATGACTTTCGAGTATATATTCTTAAACAAAGTCAAAGTGTAGGTAATCTTGGGATTCAAAAGACCTATGCACTAGTTAAGAGATAATTTTATTGACCTAGTTTAGTTAGGGACGTCCAGACTTATGTGTTGTAATGCAATGTGTTTCACGTCAATAAACATGAGCGTTTAAAGGTTGGGAGACTACTCCATCATTTGGAGATTCTTCAAGGAAAATAGTAAAGCGTTTTCATAGACTTCATTGCTGGTTTACCTAAGAGTAGTTGAGGTAATGACTCGGTGTAGGTGGTATTGGACATGTTAACAAAATGGAAAAGTTTTTTGCCACAAAGAAATCCATTCAAACGTCAAAATTGGCAAAACTCTTTATTGAACATCTCTACAAACTATATGGCCTGCTCACGGATATAGTATTAGATAGAGATAGAAAATTTAATAGCCACTTTTGGAGGGAAGTCTTCAAAAATCTAGATACTACTTTGAGTATGAGTATGGCAGATTATCCGGAGTCTGATGGTCCAACCAAAAGACCTAACCAAATCCTAGAGGACATGTTGTGTACTTATGTAAGTAAAAAGTAAATAGCCTTGTTAGATAAGTATAAATCCACTATGAGCATACGTACCGAGGGCAAGATGGTCATTGGCTCTCCACTCTGAGAGAATGAGGAGTGCCCCTTATTTTCACTTGCATCTAGCTATGCACCCATTGATTTCTCACTACTCATAATTTTAGAGCGGTGTTTTGTCGATGGAGGTTTAGTCCCTTTTGTGGACTACAACTTCAAATTCATTTTGGTATCACAATCTATTTTACTATTCTATCAGGAGAACGAGGCTTGTTGACAAGATATAGTAATATTTAATGATTTGAGTAGTACCCTTCTCATTATGTCGTTGTATGGTCGCATTTTTCAAGATTCGATTGTTAGCAGCTTGTAAAACTCTAACTACTTTTTCCTTGGTTGGGCACATAGAAGATTATATCCCACTCTAGTCCTCAAAGTATTGGTGCACAAAAAAAGAGATTTCTTGAGCTTTTCAAATCCCATTATATACTTATCTATCAATTGAAATCAATCAATTGGATATATAGTCGGCATGTAGTAAAAGAGCTTTGTCATGTGACACATTTCAATCACCATGTTGAATCAAAGTACATGAATTTTTGAGAGATTTCACTTGTACACTGGGAGCAACAAGCAAACGTGTACTACTAGGTTGGTTACACTCTTGCTTTTGTCCATGTTGATTGCTTGAAGCAACAATTCGCCCTTGTGCTTGTTACACCTACGACAGATTCTAGAGTTTCTTCAATGGTGTTAGACTCTATTGAATCCTTGCCTGTTGTGGTTTTTGTGATTGACTTGCTTATTTAACATCATTGTTGACTTACTTGATTTTTATGCCAAGGGCATGATTGCACTATGTGCAATCTTACAGACCAGTAATGTTGCTTTTGAATCTACTATAAATAATTCAAAGACTAGCGAATTCAACAATTATATGTTGTCATGTGGATGGTGTTGGAATTAGGGTTGCAGAGAAACACACACAGCTTGGAGAAGACGAAGGAATCTCAAGGCACACAATAGAGAGTGTGTTACTTAGTATGCAATTGAAAGATAGATAGCCCTAGAGTGATGGGCGTATGTATAGTGCTCGGGAGAAAAAACCTCATAAAGAGGGAAAAAATACCCCGACGGTCCTAGTGTGTTCAGACACATCACTACCACATGTATATGGTAACAAATCCCCCCTGGAGTGATGTGGTGAACGAGAGCTGGCACTTGAGTAAAGGGAAGTACCATGACCTGAGGACATGATCAGTCCACAAAGGGGAGTAAGCCCAAAGCTTTGCAGAAAGCTTCAAGCTTCTCATGAGACAATGCCTTTCTGAAAAGATATGCAAGGTTCTCTTGTGTTGGGACATACGCCAAGCTGATCTCTCCTGCTGAGAACCTCTCCCTGACATAGTGGTAATGCACCTCAATGTGCTTTGTGCGAGCATGAAAAAATGGGTTCCTCGCAACTGCCAATGCGCTCTGATTGTCCGTGTAGATAGTGTTGGCAGTGTCCTATCCAATACCCAAATCAGCCATAAGGCGTCTGAGCCATACACACTCAACTGTAGCTGTGAAGACTACCCTGTACTCAGCCTCACAACTCGAAGTGGCCATAGTAGGCTGCTTCTTACTCAACCATGATATACATGAAATGCCAAGCATGAAACAAAAACCACTTGTGGACACTCGCATGTCAAAACAACTAGCCCAATCTGAGTCCAAAAAAGCATGTAAGTTTGGCGGCAATGATCCCCCCTTGGGATAAAACAAGCCAAGATGTAAAGTGCCACTAAAGTAGCGGAAAATCCTCTTGACAGCCTGCCAATGCTTAGACCTTGGGCTATGCGTAAATCTGCTGACTTCTGAGAATGCAAACTGAATATCTAGCCTTGTGTTGCATACATAAATGAGGCAACCAACAACAGTTTGATAAAGAGTGACATCAGCAGGATCGCCAGCATCATCTAGACTCAACTTCAAACCTGTTTCCATAGGAGTGGCAATAGGTTTGCAATCCTCAAGTCCAAACTTACATAGCAATGTCTCTATGTAACTTTTTTGACACAAGGCAATACCACCATCACACTGCTTAAATTGTATACCCAAGTAATGATGCAACAGCCCCAAATCTTTCATCTTGAAAGTAGCATTCAAATCAGCCTTAAATTCAGCAATATGTCTCTCATTTGGTCCAGTGATCAGCAAATCATCGACATAAAGAACCACAATGAGAAGTACATCACCCTCGCGCTTTACATACAATGTGCTTTCTGTTGAACTGTTACGAAATCCTCGTTTGACCAAATGAGTGTCATCTTTCTCATACCAAGCACGAGGAGATTGCTTCAACCCATACAAAGCCTTCTTACGTCTGTACACTTTGTCCTCTTGTCCTTTTATGACAAAACCACGAGGCTGCATTACATAAACTTTCTCAAATATGTCACCATTCAAGAAAGTAGTAACAATGTCTGATTGATGTACATCCCAACCAAAATGAGCTGCCAATGCACATAGAAAACACACAGTAGTCATACGACAAGTGGGAGAAAAAGTCTCTTTATAATATATGCCTTTTTGCTGTGCATGACCCTTTGCAACAAGTCGAGCCTTATGGCGATCGATCTCACCATCCGGCCTGTGTTTCAACTTGTAAACCCACTTTGTACCAATGGCCTTTTTGCCAGGAGGCAAATCGCATAAAGTCCATGTGTCATTTTCTATAAGTGCATCATATTCTGATTGCATGGCAGTCATCCAATTTTTTGAATTTTGTGCTTCATCAAAAGACAGAGGCTCCTCAACATCATGTAAGCTAGACACAGCCAAAGCATAACAATCTGATGCATAAGCTGCATGGTGAGAGCCTAAACGAGTACGACTAGACAAACGTGCATCCAATTTATTGTCACGTAAAGTGTGCACCAGCCATTTTGGCATACCTCTAGCTTGCTCATTTTCAGCCCTTTCCTCATCAAGTACATCATGTACATCTGCATCAGTAATAGGCGGATCTGTAACATTTTCAGAAACCCCCATAGGCTGTACATTTGCCTCATTGGAACTTACATTCGTATTTCCACCACTGAAAAGATGCAACAAAGTGTCATAAATGTCTTGTGAGCTTACATTACTGTCTCTAGTACATGACAGCAAGGACTGAACAGAATCTTCCACAAACACTACATCCCCTGAAACCAGAATATGTTTTGTTTGCAAATGATACAACCTGTAACCTTTGCTTTCAGCATTATAACCAACAAAAATACATTTGTCAGCCTGATCATCCAATTTTCTGCACTGTGTTCGTGGCACCAAAGCATATGCCAAACAACCAAAAACACGCATGTGCTCAATAGAAGGCTTTCTATTATGCCATGCTTCATATGGAGTATTAGACTGCAAAACTTTCGTAGGACACCTGTTTAGTACATAAGTGGCACACATGATGGCCTCAAGACAAAAAGAATGCGGCAAAGCTTGACTTTTGACCATACATCATGCCATTTATATAAGTGACCTGTTTTTCCTCTCAGCAACACCATTTTTCTGAAGTGTATAAGGCACTGTACATTGGTGTTTTATCCCATGACTAGCCAGAAATGCATTGAATTCATGAGACATATACTCCCCCCCTCGATCGGAACGGAGGGTGCCCATAGTACATTTTGAGACATTTTCTGTCATAAAATCTAATATCTAACCAACCCAAATGATTTTCTCATATTAAATTGATCACTTAATGTGGGAGAATAAACGAGAACAAGTGTTAAGATATAGATATGTGCTTATAGATCTATCTCAACACGGGGCCAATAGTAAAGGGGCCCAAATGGAAGATGGTCTATCAAGAGCAAGGCTAACCAATGGAGCATAAGACCTTAGGGTTAGCTTCATTGAAGACCTCCAATAATGTGTGAAAAAGTCCTTTGACCTTAGGTAAGCTAGGGCTGAGCTTGAGGTGGGAACCCGGCCCAAGCTCGAGGTGCTTGACCTGCTTGAGGTGCTTGTCGTGCTTGAGGTGTTTGTCCTGCTTGAGGTGCTTGATTAAGGTGCTTGAGGTGCTTGACTTACTCCATGCTTGAGGTGCTTGACTTGCCGCTTGATTAAGGTGCTTGAGGTGCCTTGACATGCTTGCATGGGATGCTTGTGGGAATACCCCCTAGTCCAAGTGCTTTGTCATGCTTGATGACTAAGGTGCTTGAGCTCCTAAAGTCAAAAAGATCCCTACAAGGAGGGGAGCGAGCCTACAAGGGGGGGGGGGGGGGGGGGGGGGGATGAGACAGAACACACACACCCACACACACAAGGGAAGCCCCAGCTTGAAGAGGCAGCAATGACACTTGTCAAGTTCCTCCTCATGTTGCCCTCATGGTGTGCCTGAAGCCTATTGGTTGGCCACCCAAGGGGTCCAATGATAATTTAGGATATTTAATTAATTGCTTTTGCATTTATCAAGTCCTCTCTCTCAAATGGGAAAGGGGGACACTTGTCCCAAGGTTACCCCTGTTGCTTGTAATGGCTCCTGCTTGTGATTGGCTAGGCCTAGAGGGGTCCAATGAGCTTCAAGCATGAGCTACAAGGGGGGGTCGACCCAAGAAAGCTAGGGGGGTGCTTAGGGGGTATACTCACCCACACACACTCACAAACACTCTCATTGTGTGCTATGCAAAGTGCAAGAGCTCCCTCTCCAAGCAAGTAGAGGTTGAGAGCCTACACCAACACTCTTGGCTATGGAGTGCAAATCCAACCAAGAGCCATGCTTCAATGCTTAAGCTTGCCATCTCCTTCTTCTTCATTACTATGCTATTATGTATGCTAGCAACAAGAGTATGATAAGTGAGGAACTAATTCTTTCTCCTACGAAATGTTTCTTCTTCCTCTTCCCTACCCTCATTCCCTGCTAGCTCTCTCCACCTTCGAAGGTGTTTGAGGTCTTGGGACTGAGGCTTGGGATAGTTAAAGCTTTCTTCAAGTTTATGTTATGTTTGTGATGCATGAAGCCTTCCATCTTCATGGCATCACCTAGGTCACAAGGAACACAAAGACTGTATTGTAACAAGTCTCTCTTTATGGGAGAAATCATAATACAAATGCCTATTGGAGGGGGGACCGGCTCTACATAAATCCGGTCCTCAACTGTTGTCATGTTCTCTAAATTCTCTCTCTTGCAAAAGTATTGTCTATGCCAAGTTAACTAATTGCTATGATTATGTTGCTATCTTCAATTATGTCTACCCGCTATGCTCACAAAATCATTTCTTGAAAGTATTCTCATTAAATTCCGCTACTCTCAAATTGAATAGGCAAATTCCATTACATTGGTATCAGAGCATTTGGTTTCTCTTTTCTTGCTTAAGAAGAGAGGTCCTTAAGTAGCCTATAAATGGTTGATGTTGTTAATTATAATAGAGTAAGTGGAACTGGGATCTAATATCGGTTTTGTTAAGCCCACTATGTGGGGGATGGCGCACACCTCGGGAGCTTTGGACTTAATAATGGAGTCTTTTTAGACTTGCCTACGGCTTTACCAGTATTGAGCCATAAGAAGTCCGAAAGGAGCTAGCCCTTGGCAATTCCGTGATGTTAGACCTACTCCTCTACTCTCTATAATTAACCACTTTGAGCCGTGGGTGTAGATACTTAAGAGCCGATTTTCAAAGGCTAAGAGGAGTGGCAACTAAGGTTTTGTATTGCCAAAGCATACACTAAGTATAAACATAAATTTTGTTAACATGGCTGACAATAGTCAAGAGAGTAGAATGAACATTGATAGCTTTGATTTTGCACATGAAGGTGCTAATGATGATGCTCCCATGTTTGTGAATTATCTCGTCACTAGGTTGCAACAAGCTATGGGCAACCCTGTTTTGCAAGCCGAAGTTACTCAACAACTTTGTGCTTATGGAATTTCCCTTCCTCTCCCAGAGGAGAGAGACCTTAGGAGGCCTCTTGAAGAGACCCCCAAAACAAGACTCTCTCCCATTCGAGAGGAGGAATCCAAAGAGAAAGAAAGCAATGACAGTCTAAGTTCTTCTGAAGATGTGGCTCCACGAAGACAGCGGTCTAGACGATCGCCTACTCCTCCCAAGAGGAAAAGAGCAACCTATAGTCCTTATCCTCATCACTCTGAAAGGCAAGAGAGGAAACAAAGGAAGAAAAGGGCTAGGAAGAGGTCACCCTCTACTCCTTCTTCTTCACCTTCCTCCTCTTCCGATGAAAGTTATGGCTATTCTCTTAGAGAATACAAGAGGGGAGGACATCGCAAATCATTTCCTGCATGGCGAAGGTCACAAAAGCTAAAGAAGTTCAAGGAGGGAGGAAAGAGTATCTCTTTTCTCACCTACGATGGCACCTTTGGTGCTACTCACAAAGTGTTGGCCTTCATCCAGCAATTTGATGCGGCCTTTGGGGACGAGGGCTTCAGAGAGTCCTCCAAGCTACGCAATGTAGCTATGCACTTCCAAAAATCAGCTCGTCAATGGTGGGCTAGCCTTCGTGGCAATGGAGAAGCCCCAAAGACATGGAAAACTCTACGAGTTTCCATCATGAAGCAATTTCTTCCAAGTGATACTAAAGATAAAGTTCTTACCAAATGGCGCGGCTTGAAGCTTCTCTCTCATGAGTCTATCAACAAGTATGTAGACAAGTTTTGGGATTTACATCTCAAAGCTACTGTCTTTCAAAAGATAGACTTTGCCGATCAAAGACAGCAATTCTGTGCGGGATTACCTGAAGAGATGGCCGAATACATCAACTCTCAACGGCCCGGTACTATTACCGAAGTAATCCACCACTCCATGGTTGCTTCACGCATCAATTTCCATCAAGGGGCTAGACGTAATGTCAAGCCCGTGGAAAACAAAGATAAAAATGATGCAAAGGGGAAATCCAATGCTCAAAATAATTCCCAAGGCACTTCCAACAACAACAATCGTTCCAAGGAGAAGGGAGTTTACAAAGGTAAAAACAAACTCTCTCCTGAAGAGCTTGAAGCTTTTCGCAAGGACCATAAATGTTTCAAGTGTGGGGAGCAAGGACATGGCTATCGTCTTGCCCCAAGAAGAATACTCGCAATGAGACTCCTAGGGATTCCACCATCGAAGCTCCAAAAGAGGATGTTCATTGCAAAGGATCATCACTCTCCTATGCTTGGGGAAAGGTAAGAGAGCACGATGCCTTCATCTTGTTTGACCCTGGCTCTACTCTCAACTTCATATCAATAGAGTTGGCCACCAAGCTGGGCATTTAAGCTTTTGAGATGGGAGATATAGTAACAGCTGATGCAGCTTTCAAGAGACAACAAGCCTCCGTTACCCCCTTGATTGGGAAGTTGAGGCTTCATGTCCAAAGCTATGTTGACAAAGAAGATTTCTTCATCTCTCCTCTCCAACATTAGGATGTTATCCTAGGGGCACCATGGTTTGATCGCATGGCTGCCAACATGAAGTTCCCTGAAAGGAGAATTTACTTCACCTACAGGGGAAAGAACATGTATATAGATGCTAGTGAGCGTGGTCGCACTATTCCACTTGTAAATCCTCTTTCTTTTGATAAATCAATGAAGAGCTCAGTTTCTGCGTACATGTCCCTATCGAGCACTAAACCATATCACTATGAAAAACAGATTTCCCGTGCCTCGGGTAGAAGATCTGTTTGATAAGCTACAAGGCTCTACCTACTTCAGTAGGATTGACCTTAAGAGTGGCTATCATCAAATAAGGATAGTGGATGAAGATATCCTAAAGACCGCGTTTCGCACAACATTTGGTCTTTATGAATATCTAGTCATGCCTTTTGGCTTGACTAATGCACCAGCTACTTTCAATCGTCTCATGGAGAAAATTTTTAGACCATATCGTAAATTCACTGGAGTGTTCTTTGATGATATCATCATCTACTCCAAGTCTTTGGAGGAACATAAGCAACATCTCCAAGTGATTTTTCAAGCCTTGAGGGAGAACAAACTTTTTCTCAACCAAAAGAAAAGTGAATTCTTCCTTCAAGAGATTCAATATCTAGGTCATATTATCTCTCACGATGGTATTCGTATGGATCCATCAAAATTAGAGGTAATAAAATCATGGCCTAAACCAAGGAATCTACATGAGCTAAGAAGCTTTATTGGTATGTGTGCATACTATAGACGCTTCATAGCAAAATTCTCTCAAGTAGCAGGACCACTACATGACTTAACAAAGAAGAACGTTAAGTTTGTATGGACTGCTAAGGAGCAAAATGCTTTTGAAAAACTCAAAGAGAAGCTTACTTCCCAACCATTCCTCGTGTTTCCGGATCTCTCAAAGCTATTTGAGGTCCAATGTGATGCTTGTGGTGATTGCCTTGGAGCGGTTTTGCTTCAAGAAGGGCATGCCATAGCGTATGAGAGCCGAAGGCTCAATAGTGATGAACGAGTCTTGGGCATTTATGAGAAAGATCTTTTAGCTATTCTACATGCCCTAGACACATGGAAGCACTACCTATTGGGGACTCCATTTATCCTACGAACCGACCACCAAAGTCTCAAGTATTTCATGTCGCAAACCAAGCTTTCCGACAAACAAATGAGGTGGGCAAATTTTCTTTCTCAATTTAATTTCCATATTGCTCACATAGCTGGTAAGCACAATCAAGTTGCCGATGCACTTTCACGATGACCAAAAGTTAATGCGGTGTCTATAGCTACTCACAATGATCTATCCTCTATGATAGATGAGTATGCTACTGACCCTGACTTTAGAGACATAATGTCAGCCCTTGCTTTGGGGAAGAAAGAGGAACCATTCACCTTGCAGGATGGTTATCTTCTCCACGGAAATAGGCTATGTGTTACCCATTCCCTTTGTGAGAAGGTTATGTATGAATCCCATGCTCCTCCATATGCAGGGCATAGAGGTATTCAACCTACTCTCCGAGGAGTAGAGACGTATTTCTATTGGCCTACCATGAAAGTGGACATACAAGAGTATGTTTCAAAATGTGTAGTATGCCAAAAGACCAAGTATGATAGAGGGAAGCAACCTGGATTACTCCAGCCATTGCCTATTCCAAATTCACCACGGGAGAGTATATCCATGGATTTCATCTTTGGATTGCCCAAGTCTATCCATGGGAATACAGGAATATGGACCATAGTCAACAGGTTTAGCAAGCAAGCACATTTTATTCCTGTCAAAAAGACTATTAAGGCACATCAAATGGCCACTCTCTTCATATCTCAGATTTTCAAGCACCATGGATTACCCTCATCCATCGTCTCAGATAGAGATCCTAGAATGACCAGTAATTTTTGGAAAGGTCTCTTTGAAAATCTAGGAACAAGATTGAATTTCTCTTCAGCCTATCACCCACAAACGGATGGCCAAAGTGAGATAGCCAATCTTACGATACTCGATCTACTCAAAACTTATGTTACCGAAGTAGATCAACGCTCACAATGGGAAAAGTATTTACCGCTAGTAGAGTATGCCGACAATAATATTGTACATACTTCTACGGGGAAAGCACCTTTCGAGATCATAGAGGGAAGACCTAAAAGTCCCTTGCTACTGAAAGTACATGGGAAGATCTTCGCCGCCGATGAGTATAGCCGTGACCTACAAGAATCTTTTCAAAAGATTAGGGAGGCTATAGCCATCTCTCAACAAAGGCAAAAAGCTGCTACTGATAAGCACAGAAGAGCCTTAATGTTCAAAGAAAATGATTGGGTCTTACTCAAGTTTCCTAAGGCTTGATTAAGGCAAACGACGGGCAAAAATCCTACGGGCCATCAAAAGTATTATGCTAAACTAGCAAAAAGATACTATGGTCCTTTCCAAATCTTGAAGCCTATCAATGAAACGGCTTATCAACTCAAGTTGCCCAACCATTGGCTTATACACAATGCCTTTCATGTAAGCCTACTTAAGCCCTACAAAGGAGAGCCACCAATTGAACCAATTATTGAAGACCCTCCCAAAGTCGAAGACCAAGAAGAGGTGCTACAACCCGAAGCTGTCCTTCGGCATGAAGACAAGGTACTACGACATGGTAAGGTAATCCGACGGTATCTTATTAAGTTCAAAATTATCCTTTTGAAGATGCTAGATGGATGCAAGGAGTACAACTTAAGGATAGTATGAACCTTGTCAATGCTTACAATGCTACATTAGAGTAAGCAAATGTACAAATTTCTTTTAAATGACTCATGCTTTTGTCTTATAGGACTAGTCCTCTTTTTAATTGTGCACAAATTTAACTAGTATGCATGCTTAGAATCATGTTTGTGATGACGACGTCTCTCAAACACCAAGTAGAATTTGTCACTCTACTTTGGGAGACTGAAATGGACTAAAGAGCAGACATGCTTGCGGCAGCTATGTCTCCCAAGCACCAAATGGATTAGTCATCCATCTTGGAAAGATGTTGTAGGGTAAAAAAAGGGATCCTCTACCCGCTAAGTACGATTGACTAATGACTAATGACTAAGCCTTTATCTCTTCTACCTCATAGTCGAGGACGACTATGATTTCAAGAGAGAGGTAATGTCATAAAATCTAATATCTAACCAACCCAAATGATTTTCTCATATTAAATTGATCACTTAATGTGGGAGAATAAACGGGAACAAGTGCTAAGATATAGATATGTGCTTATAGATCTATCTCAACACGGGGCCAATAGTAAAGGGGCCCAAATGGGAGATGGTCTATCAAGAGCAAGGCTAACCAATGTAGCATAAGACCTTAGGGTTAGCTTCACTGAAGACCTCCAATAATGTGTGAAAAAGTCCTTTGACCTTAGGTAAGCTAGGGCTGAGCTTGAGGTGGGAACCCGGCCCAAGCTCGAGGTGCTTGACCTGCTTGAGGTGCTTGTCGTGCTTGAGGTGTTTGTCCTGCTTGAGGTGCTTGATTAAGGTGCTTGAGGTGCTTGACTTACTCCATGCTTGAGGTGCTTGACTTGCCGCTTGATTAAGGTGCTTGAGGTGCCTTGACATGCTTGCATGGGATGCTTGTGGGAATACCCCCTAGTCCAAGTGCTTTGTCATGCTTGATGACTAAGGTGCTTGAGCTCCTAAAGTCAAAAAGATCCCTACAAGGAGGGGGGCGAGCCTACAAGGGGGGGGGGATGAGACAGAACACACACACCCACACACAAAAGGGAAGCCCCAGCTTGAAGAGGCAGCAATGACACTTGTCAAGTTCGTCCTCATGTTGCCCTCATGGTGTGCCTGAAGCCTATTGGTTGGCCACCCAAGGGGTCCAATGATAATTTAAGATATTTAATTAATTGCTTTTGCATTTATCAAGTCCTCTCTCTCAAAGGGGAAAGGGGGACACTTGTCCCAAGGCTACCCCTGTTGCTTGTAATGGCTCCTGCTTGTGATTGGCTAGGCCTGGAGGGGTCCAATGAGCTTCAAGCATGAGCTACAAGGGGGGGTCGACCCAAGCAAGCTAGGGGGGTGCTTAGGGGGTATACTCACCCACACACACTCACAAACACTCTCATTGTGTGCTATGCAAAGTGCAAGAGCTCCCTCTCCAAGCAAGTAGAGGTTGAGAGCCTACACCAACACTCTTGGCTATGGAGTGCAAATCCAACCAAGAGCCATGCTTCAATGCTTAAGCTTGCCATCTCCTTCTTCTTCATTACTATGCTATTATGTATGCTAGCAACAAGAGTATGATAAGTGAGGAACTAATTCTTTTTCCTACGAAATGTTTCTTCTTCCTCTTCCCTACCCTCATTCCCTGCTAGCTCTCTCCACCTTCGAAGGTGTTTGAGGTCTTGGGACTGAGGCTTGGGATAGTTAAAGCTTTCTTCAAGTTTATGTTATGTTTGTGATGCATGAAGCCTTCCATCTTCATGGCATCACCTAGGTCACAAGGAACACAAAGACTGTATTGTAACAAGTCTCTCTTTATGGGAGAAATCATAATACAAATGCCTATTGGAGGGGGGACCGGCTCCACATAAATCCGGTCCTCAACTGTTGTCATGTTCTCTAAATTCTCTCTCTTGCAAAAGTATTGTCTATGCCAAGTTAACTAATTGCTATGATTATGTTGCTATCTTCAATTATGTCTACCCGCTATGCTCACAAAATCATTTCTTGAAAGTATTCTCATTAAATTCCGCTACTCTCAAATTGAATAGGCAAATTCCATTACATTGGTATCAGAGCATTTGGTTTCTCTTTTCTTGCTTAAGAAGAGAGGTCCTTAAGTAGCCTATAAATGGTTGATGTTGTTAATTATAATAGAGTAAGTGGAACTGGGATCTAATATTGGTTTTGTTAAGCCCACTATGTGGGGGATGGCGCACACCTCGGGAGCTTTGGACTATGGAAATGTATCAAGTAATAGAAGCCTTTAAAGAAAGCCAAACAGTTGGCCCAGAAGTCCATGTTGAAACTAAATACAAGAGTGTAGCAAAGAAGGTGAAACCAGTAGCTTCACCCTTACCACCCAACAACAAGGAAAAGATTGAACATGATTCTTTACAACTAAGTTTACGGAATCCTAAAAAGATCGGGAATACCTTCACAAAGGAGTCTTTTCAAGAGTTGCAGATTGGTTGCGAGGAGTTTCTAACAGAGGAGGAGACAAAGTGCTTCAAAGAAATGCTTTCAAAGCATGGTAAGGCTTTTGCATTTGAGCCACATGAGATAGGATGTGTTGATCCTTATATTGTAGCTCCTATGGTAATTTTCACAATACCTCATGTGCCTTGGAATCTGCGGCCTATTCCGGTTCCAAAGACTCATTTGCCAAAGTTAGTAGAGCTACTGAATGAGAAAATCAAAATGGGAATCTTGGAGCCTTCTTGTGCTCCATACTCAAACAGGTGGTTCACAGTTCCAAATAAGAATGGTTCTCTACACTTCATCCAAGATATGCAACCAGTGAACAAGGTGACAATTAGAAATGTAGGTACAGGTCCAATTGTGGATGAATTTGCAGAGGCGTTTGCAGGGAGGGCAATCTACTCAATGGGGGATCTCTACTCAGGGTATGATCAATTTCAGCTTGCAATCGAAAGCAGAGACTTGACAACCATGAGGACACCTTTGGGTTTGGTAAGGATGTGTACCTTGCCACAGGGAGCAACCAACTCGGTTGCACATATGATGAATGGGATGAATAAGGTCTTACGTGACTTTATTCCTCAAATCACAATGCCTTTCATTGATGATTTGCCTATCAAAGGATGTGAAGAAAGTGACAAAGATGAAGCTTTGGATCTCAAGGGATGTCGCAGGTTTGTGGTAAATCACATAAATGATTGTGATAAAATTTTGTCTAGGTTGGAAGAAGTGAATCTTACATTGTCAGGAAAAAAGTCTATGTTTGGTGTCAAAGAAGTGCTCATTGTGGGGCACATGTGCGGGCCAGATGGTAGGAAACCTTGTCCATCAAAGGTAGATGCCATCCAAAGAATGAAAGAAACATGCACTAGCATCACTGAGGTTAGAAGGTTTCTGGGAGCATGTGTCTTCTATGTTATTTGGATTCCACATTATGCACATGTAGCTGATCCTCTTTATCATCTGCTTAGAAAGAATCAGAAGTTTAAATGGACAGAAGCACATGTAAAATCCATGAAAAAGCTAAAGGAGTTGCTCCAGTCAGCAACGAGTTTGAGAAAGGTAGACTATGAGTGTCAAAGGCCAGTGATTGTGACAGTAGATACCAGTCCTACAGGGATTGGATGGGCAATAGGGCAAGATGACAAAGAAGGACACAGGTATGTGGTAAGATTTGGAGCAAAGGTACTAAGTGCTCGCCAAAGAAACTATCCACAGATAAAGAGAGAGTTATGGGGTATGGTTACAGCCTTGAAAAGTGGAAAAGAGTACCTAATTGGTGTATGTGTGGTTGTAGAAACAGATTGTCTACCACTTCTTGGGATGATTACAAGCTGCTTAACACTAGACATTGCTATGTTGCGGTGGATTGCCTACATTAAGTCCTTAAATCCTGAGTTTAAGCACATTGCAGGTAAAGACAATACAGTGGCAGATATGCTATCAAGGGCAAGGTATGAAGATGAGCCACAAATGATTGATGAGGGAGATGATGTAGGCACAAAATTCTATTCTATCTCTCATGTCAAAGGTAATAATGTCTGCATGACTAATTCGCTTGAATTGTTCTTGAAAGATCTTTATGAAGGTGTTTGGCTTTCTATTGGAGGTACTTGAGTACTCTAACAAAACAGGATGATTGGTATGAACAAGAATTCAAGAGGATACGCAGGAAAGCATATGGGTACTTTTTAAGGGATGGTTACTTGTGGAAGCATCCTAAACAAAAGGGTGCTACACCACAACGGGTTATATGTAAAAAAGAGACTCAAGTAAAGCTCATGCAAGAGTTTCATGAGAATCTATGGGCTGGACACAGGGGTGTGTGGGCAACCTTCTCCAAGTTGAAAGAAAAATACTGGTGGAAGGGTATGTATAAAGATGTATCTCAGTTTGTAGAGTCATGTGTAACTTGTCAAATGTATTCAAATGTTCGACATCGTGATGGATTACACCCTACATATCCACTAGCCATGCACTATAAATGGGTTGTGGATCTAGTCACGATGCCTTTAGGACTCTGACAGATGAGATACTTGGTTCTTGCACGAGAGGACCTAACTAACCAGGTTGAAGGAAGAGCATTAAGAGCTAAGACCACAGAAGCTGTGTGCAAATTCCTTCTTGATGAGGTGATTTGCCGTTATGGTTGTGTGGAAAAAATCACAGCAGATCAAGGTGAACTGGATGCCGAAGAAGCAAGGGAGTTCTTTTCTAGATTAGGGATCAAGCTTTCTCTTACTACAGCTTACAACCCTGAAGGCAATGGAAAGAGTGAAAGAGGGCATCCTCCTATCATCAAAGCTTTGGCCAAGGCTTGCGAAGGAAGAGTTGGTGAGTGGCCAAAATTGTTACCATATGCTTTATGGGCTGATCGTACAACACATAGCTCAGTAACTGGCTACATGCCTGCGGAGCTAATGCATGGTCAAAAGCCAGTGATGCCGATTGAGGATACAATTCCCACATGGAATGTACTACCTTGGCAAGAGGGGCTTAGTAGGGAAGATCTCCTTGCACTACGTATAAGGCAGCTAGAGAGAAGACCTGGAGACATTGAAGCTGCAAAAGAACGACTCAAAAATGCAAGGTTGAAAAACAAGGACTATTTTGATAAGCGACATCGACTCAGGAGCAAAGCAATTGACAAAGGTGACTGGGTTTTAGTGTATGATAGTAGCCTTGATAACCAGCACACAGTCATGCGTAAGTTCTCAAAAAGATGGTTTGGACCGTATGTTGTAAAGTATGTGCATGAAAATGCTACTTACAGCTTGTCTGAACTAGATGGTACAGAAGTAAAGATTCCCATTGTAGGAAAAAGGATTAAAATGTTTAAGAGAAGAGGAGATAATGATCTAGAAGATATTGATGAGGAAGAAGAGAAAAACATAGGTGAAGATCAAAGTGAACATGAAGCTCTGGAATCATCCAGTGAAGAAGAAGACAAGGAAGATGTACAAGAGGTCTAATCTTACAAAGAGACAATGTGGCACATACCGGAGGATGTGCAGGTTTAGAGGGGGTGGATGTCGTGCTGTGACACGTACATAGTGGGAACGCATGCTACAAGATCTATATTGTAATTTTTTAGATACATAATTATATTTCCTATAGTGTACATATGCATATTTAAGTATAATAATAAGCCTTCTATTTCATCCTATTATTTTTTTCAAGGGTAACATATCTTTACTTTACCATCAGAAAATACTATGGGAAAAGCATCAATAGCTCCGCCTCTTTAACTTGGGGCAAAAAGCATTGATTCTTTATTTCTACTATTTCATTATCATCTCACACCTTAGCTAGATCCTATATCTAGGGTAAACTCTAATATATATATATATTCTATGTATTTTTTATACTTTTCTTATATTTCTTTTTAAATAGCTACTAGGAGAATCAAATCCTAGTGGGACACTAGGTGGCATAATTTCAAAGATACACTTATTTTAATGCATTATTGCAAACATGATTACAAAACTTTGTCAAGGAGCAATGTCATGCTTTCATATGGCATGAGATGTCCTTTGGAATTAAATGAAAGTCTAAGCTAAGGAGACCACATGAAGACTTTTGCTGCCATAAATGGACCCTATTTTGATGAATTTTTTACACAAGGTTCCAATCCGAATTGGAAAACGATTTTAAAATGAAAATCGTAGCTAATGAGCTAAAGTTTTTGCCCATATTTTTACTTTTTTATTTGGAGCCACGGTTGAGGAGATATGATCAAAATACTGGACCCCAGTCTGCCCACATCATGCAGGGGCAGCTCATTTCCAACTTTTCCAATTCCTGTTCACACTGGCTCCTCTCTTCTTGTGTAAACCTTTGGGGGCTCCCTTCACCTATAAAAGGGGACCTCTTCTTCCTTGAAAAGGAACTCAAGCATTCAAGCCATTGATGAGAGGAATTCTTGAGGGAGTGAGTAGTAATGCCTAATTGTACTTAGCCCCATTAACATAAGCCCAAGCCTACACTTTCTCCTAGAGGAAGACTAGCCATTCTTGTACGCTATCCTTGGAAGATCAACTCTAATCAAAGAAGGTGTTGTACTTGGCGTATCAATCAACATTGAATTCTCCCCTCTTCTTCTCTCTCCCATCAATAATGGTGCCGAAGGGTTTCAAGTAAGATGTGTTCTACATTGATGTTTTCTTGATTTCTTGTTGTTTTCATTTTCATCTCTAATCCAACATATATATATGTATCTAATCTCATCTCCTTAACCAAACCTATCTCTCTCATTCTTAGTAATTCATCCTCTCTAGGTTCTCTTTGCTACAGGTACATCTCTCCCCGCAGTATCCTTATTGCCTACGTGCAAGAATAGGGCTTGGGAGGGAAACTTCTCATCTCTTCACTTCTCTCATATCTACATTTCTCACATACTATCCTAGATGAATAACCCACATGATGATCATTTCTATCGCTTTCACTCTATACGATCTATTAGAATTAACGTATGGATTAGCCGAAAAATACACTTTCAACAACGTATAGTGTTTCTCTTTGGCCCAGAAAGGCTTAATGAAATACTTCTATCACCGGATCCCATCATACTACCTCTCATAAACTATAACTTTTCTTTTGACGTAAGCGTAGTTATCTTGCTATGGACCAAAAGGATTTGTACACACAATTAATCCCAATCACTAGACAAAATATATATATTATGGTAAGCACAAAACTACAATTCCAAAGAACAATTCGTAGCCTATTTGGTCAGTCAAGATTGGATGCCATTAACTCATCTATTAACCCTTTCATATTACCCATGATACGATATGACCATAGCCTTGATGTTTTCATTTTCGTATTGTTTTGACATTCTCTTTTGTGTTCTTTCTTTGTGTGTGTGAGCGCAAGAGAGAAAGAGTGAATCTTCTTTGATTGCACTTCTTTCCAAACCCTAGTCTTCATGGCATCTATGGTTTAACTCCTTCATATAGTTTTTGTTGAGTTCTCTCACAAACTCTCACAGCCATAAGCCCGGTGCTTTCCTGGCAAGACCGCAAATTTCTCGACAGCGCTAAAAGCCCATTCGGCATCAACATTAGCATTACAGTCTCCTTTTACAGAAGACTCAACAATGGCTGCATTTGTAGTGGAACCACCCTCTTTCTTGTTAGCCTCTTTGGCCTTCAACTTAGGGCACGACTTGATTAAGTGATTATTCGCTTTACAATAATGGCAACGCATTTTCTTTTTGCCCTTATCACCAGAATTGCCAGACGAAGTGTTGCCAGCAGAAGCATTGGGAACAGAAGTTTTGCCACTCGCAGCAAAACCATAAGAAGTGGTTGTATTGCTGTTACCACCCTTTCTTTGAGAAGCAATAAAAGCCTGTTCAATTGCACGCTATCTATTCCTGTTTTTTCTAGAAAATGACTCTTGCAACAGCAATGTGCATAATGCATCAAACTTGACAACTTCTGGATTTCCTTGGGTCATAAGTCTCCAAGTACTAGCAAAAGTCTAGTAAGAATCTGGTAAGGCATCAAGAACAGTCTGCACAAGAGAACTGTCTGAAATAACTTCACCTGCATAAATAAGTTTCTCATTGATATCGTTGACACTAGCAAGGAGAGTGTCCATATCATCTTCCTCATGCATAATCTTCGACTCCAGCTCTTTACGCAGCAAAGCAATTTTAGCATCATTGTGGCTTGCATAAAGACCTGCTAGAATACCCCAAGCCTGTTTTGCAGATTTTGCTGAACGAATGTGAGGAACAATGGTGCGCTTCACAGACAACGCAATCAATGCATGGGCTTGCACATCCTTTACATCCCAACGAGCTTGTTCTGCCGTAGGCAAAACAACTCTAATAGCAGCAATCCTTGCAGCAAGACCTCCAACATCGTCTACATCCTCAGAACTAGGACGTACATCAATGCCTTGCACAATATTCCAGACGCCCTTTGACACAAGAATGTGTGCCCACATAGGGTAATTGTCCCCATCCAACCTGTCCTCAACAGCGAACATCTTGAACACATCTGTGTTGCTGTCAGCCATGGTAAATGATGCACCTGATGTGAAAATTGCTCGAAAATAGGAGAAACAGAGCGGGAACAACACGTGCTATATAGCACAAACCCTAGAAGACTATGAGGCACCTGTTATGCAGAAAACGGCACTGACAAAAATTCTGCACAAAATGACAAAATAGCCTGTGCAGACCTGTCTGTAGTGGAAACGGAGGCAGAAATGAGCCCGAATCAAAAATCTGAGCAGACTAAGCTCTACGAAATGTTCCGAAATATTTGTCGACCTGCGAACGCTCGCCAAACCTCACTGTAATCGGAGAAAGTGAGCAGACGTGTGTTGGAGCAGTTGGCGACTAAGCCCGGGAGGACGTAACCTACTCTGATACCAATTGTTGGAATTAGGGTTGCAAAGAAATGCACACAGCTTGGAGAAGACGAAGGAAGCTCAAGGCACACAATAGAGACTGTGTTACTTAGTACGCAATGGAAAGATAGATAGCCCTAGAGTGATGGGCGTATATATAATGCTCGAGAGAAAAAACCTCCTAAAGAGGAAAAAAATGCCCCGGCGGTCCTAATGTGTTCACACACATCACTACCACATGTATATGGTAACAAATGGCTTCATTTTTCGTGCTTTTGTTCTTTTGTTGTTAGGCTATGAAAGTAATAAAAGCGCATAGATACTTAGCTCTTAAAAAATTTCGACTTCGCATGGCCACAAATGAGATTATTATCTATAGCCTTCAACACGTTTGAAGCACATGTGACGGTCAACACCATGATTTTTGAGGTTTCATCTTCAAAACTTGTTTTAGCAACCCAAACCACATAGCAAAAAACTAAAACTTCCAAATACTTTGGAAAAGGGCCAAAATAATTAAATGGGCAAGCCAAATCACTTCAAAGAAAAAATACTACCTACATAGTGCAAGTACGTGTCTCTAATCTTCGCAAAAGGAGTATGTGTCTCTAATCTTCGCAAAAGGACACTTTAACTGAGATCCGGTCTGTTTGACTTTGAGAAAAAGCAAGGAGATGTAACGTGGAGAGAGAGAGACAGGGAGAGAGAGAGAGTGTGTGAATGCCAAGTGTGCATGTTGTGTAGTTGACAGGACACGTGCTGCTTTGGGGGTCAATCCTTCTGTTCATGTCGCCCTGTTGCTCGCTATCATCCGTGACCTTGGTGGCATGACAGGGAGGACGATGCTCGCAATGCTGTGGGTGAGCTTGGGGAGGAAGCGATGGGTATGGTATGCGATGCACGCAGGGTTGCAAGATGAGAGAAGAGGAGAAGTTTGCCAAGCCAACCATGGCAACGCACGGGGCGAGGGGCGAGCTTGCGATCGCCATCACTCTTGAGAGAGGATGCATGCACAGGGGCTATGGTGAGCTTGCGAACAGAGGCGCACACAAGTTGATGGCAACGCGTCGCCGGGGGGAGGGGCGGACGCTTGATGGCAACAATTGATGCTCTTTTCCTTCTCAATTCCAAGACGGGATGCGAATCCTGGGGGTTAATTAATTAATGAATTGGATTTTGACCCAATATGTACCGAGTATAATGAAAGAACACTTTAAAGTGAAGAAAAAGCCACATGGAAAATAAAAGAAAAGAGAAACACAAATGTATCAAATGAGAGGTTGACGATCTCTTTATATGAACACAATAGTCCTTTTACTTTCAACCTGCATGGGTCTTTTCGTTTCCTAAACTCACCCTCCACTAATTACTCACTTAAGATGTTTTGAAAAACTTTTCATTTTTGGAGATTGGAAGACCTAATCACTTCAAAAAAAATTAAAAGGTGTTACTAATGGTTTCAAAAAAAATAAAAAGGTGTTCCTAAACTTAAAGATTCTTTAAAATTCTCAGTTCATCTTCACACTGCTCTCGGATGGTCTCTCTCTCTCTCTCTCTCTCTCTCTCTCTCTCTCTCTCGACGGGTCCCTGTCTACAAAACAATGAATCTTTCTCTCTTGCTCTCGCTCGGCTTGTTACGCACACCCCTAGTTCTTCTCAATCATGGCGACTTCGTTCACCTCCATGTTGTTCTCCCATGGCCACTCTCTCTCAGTAGCTCCCTGTCTACGAAGCAATGATATTCTCTCGCTCTCTCTCTCTCTGTCTCTCTCTCTCTCTCTCTACGCACACCTGTTCATAGCCATGTGCGACCGTCCATATGCTTCATGACCTTTTAAATTCACAGCCTTCATAAATTTTTAGAATCTTGACATTTTTCCTTTTTCTGAGATTGGAGAGACCGAATTCAATAATTGAAATACATAATGGAAGTGGTCTCCTTATACTAAGGGCAAATGATAGAGAGGTTGTCTGTGTGTATAAATATAAGCAAGCCAAGCTTGTTTCAGTAAGTTTGTGAATAAGAGAAGAGCTGGCCCCAGGGTTTGAACTTGTGAGTGTTAGTTAGGGCTTGCAAGAGAGAGAGAGAGAGAGAGAGCGTTCAAGAGCAGCGGGAAATGAAGGTGGAAACAAAGGTGGTGAGGCGAGCCTTCATTTTGTGGCGGGCACTCTCTTCTCGTGAAAGACGGTAGCTGCGCAACACAAGCGCCCGGTTCGCCGCTCGCATCCTCCTCTCTTCTTCTTCATCATCCTGCTCCACTTCCATTAACGACGACGCTGCCTCAGCTCTGCTGCTCATGTACCCTGCGGCTGAGGATAAATTTCGAGCACTACCTCCAGCGTGGCGAAGGTAGTGCCCTGCCAGCATGGCAACCAGCCCACCGTGGCACGTCGCAAAAAGGCTGCACAGTGCAACAGTCAACCAATCTTGCACTCTCAATGTCTCACAGTACACACGTCGCCCGACTCCCCTCTGCTCCTCGTCGCCAAAAAGCTGTGAGCGTTAATTGAGCCACATGTAGGTTAGCCATTTATCCTTTGAACTTTTTCTTTTTATCGGAATGAGCACACTTATATTAGAAAGAGACAATCTTTACGTCCGTAAACCTAGGAAGGGAGAGGGGATATACAATGGGTAATAGAGGGGGAACCAAAAAGTTTACGAGCACCCAAAAGGTAAGCATAACTCGGGGCCACACAAAAATTAAAAGTGTCACAACGATAGAGTGTCCTAGATTTAATAACCCATATCAAGAATATCAATTATGTGCTAGATTTTAAACAGCAACGTCGGCTTGCTCTAGGCGAACTTTGAACCCATCAAGTCTTCCCTCAACTTCTTCTCTCATCCATTGAAGTGATTCAAATATCCCTGAGTGTATAGCATTCCTATATCTATCCAATGAGGCTTCCTAACCAACTTTGCAGTCCACTAGCACTTTAGCTTGGACGTTATATATCCTTGCTTGATCTAAGTTGAGTAAGATTCCTCAAAAGCAATTGTACATCTCAATCGTGATAATGACAGGGTAGTGGTCAGACAAACAATTATTGAATTTGGGTTTAGCTTTGAGCCAAGTGAAGAGGCTAGCCATCTCTACCGACATGTAGCATCTGCCAAGCCTCACTTTTTCTCGCAAGATCGCCTTTAGAGTAGTTTTGCCAAGTGAAGGCTCCTGATTCTCCCATATCCGAGAGGTTAAGGAACCCTTTTAATAGGTGCCCGTTTTCCTTTTCCACCTCTTTCATCGTGTGACCATGTTAAATTCTCCAAAGAAGATGGCAAAGTTTTGGATACACAATAGCTCTTTCCACAATTCTGTTCTACCTCGGACTGAGCCCCATGCATATATTGAAACAAGAAAACATCTGACAGGTTTGGTGACAAAGAAAGTACGCATGTGCTTCCCTTTGAGGGTTTTTGTGTCATTAACCTCCCAATGGGACGGGAGGCCAAGCACGGTGCCTCTTGACCCTCTATTGAGGAGATCCAATTATGTTCTCGAGAAATTATATTACCTTCTACAACCACCCACCCACCCCCCCCCCCCCCCCCCCCCCCCGCCCCCCTTAAAAAAAAAACAAAAAAAGATTGACCTCGCAAACATCTCTAAAAAGAAAATTTTTTGCAACTCTTCATCGGAATATTGGCTCTCCTCAATGAAAGATGATAGAACTAGGATTTAAGATAGTATTGAGGGCTCTTCAAACGAAATCGTTTATCGTTTTTGAACACAGCAGGCTCTATTTGTGAGCTCATTGGTGAATATGGAGCAAAACCAAGCAAGTGGAACAAGATTTCCTAATGTATAGTAGCCAAGACCCCTAGACACTGAAGATTTCCAAGAATCTAACTAAAGAATTAGTCAAGAACAATTAGCGTCATAGCTGTGCAAAACCAAGCAGGTGGAACAAGATTTCCTACTGTATAGTAGCCAAGGCCCAAGACCCCTAGACACTGAAGATTGCCAAGAATCTAACTAAAGAATTAGTTCCCTATTCTTTGGAAATTAAGTAACAATTCAGTGATATTTCTTATCGCTTTGGATACAAAGTGAGCACATCTATCACAGCTTCTAGTAGCTCTTAAGAGCCTTTTTTCCAAATTTTCCATCTTATCAACATCCTTGCAGTATACCACATCAGACGGCTTTTCCGACACTGACAAAAGATTTCATATTCAATTGCTTCTTTCGATGCTCTTGCAAGGTGTGGAGCTTTGAAGGACCATGTTCGAGGTACTATAGTTGTCTAGAGTTTCGGTGGACCATGTTAGAAGCACATTTTCCTAGGTTTTTTCTAAGTATCGATATACAGGAAGTCAATTTGCTCTCACTTTAAATAGGAAAAAGAGGAACATTAGTATGGCCGTATTTGTTGGCAGGGAATTTGAAGGCCACAAGCAACTCCAGGCGGCGAAGATTAGGTAGGTGCCAAGGTGTTTGGAAATAAAGCACTTCCCATCTTTAGGTCAAAATTTGAAGCATTTGTTGGTATTAACACTAAAACCTGTAAAAAAAATTTGGATTGCTTCAAGCTGAGCTTGAAATCTAGCCAGTATTTCACATATTTAACAGTTTAAATAAACAATAAACTGGGATATGTGAACATTGGGACTCTACCATCCACACACGTCCCAATTTTCAAATTCCCAATCTCGTTTGTTATTTTTTTAAATTTAGGAAAAATTACCAAAATACTCTAATTTGTGGAAATTCCCAAAATACCCTTTTATCTGTGTTGGTTGGATTGTTCAAGACTTTCTAATCTTTATTCCTTTTTGACAATTGAGATCCGTCTTTGAGTGCTTAGCATGTAATTTGTCACCAATTACCTCACAAAAAAGGTAATTATGTCTAAAGATGACGAAGCAATTCATATCCAAAGCCTACATAATCAACTCAAATTCTAGATTTAGCATCTTGTATTGATAGAGAATGAGTCTTCTTGTGGCCGTACTTATTGGCAGCGAATTTGAAGGCTCGGAAAAAAACCTAGGTTTAGTGTAATCCCACCTACAAATATTTTGAAATTTACCTCTATTTTTATTTTTTGAAGGTGATAACACCTACGAAATCTAGATAGACTTATTGTAAATTGATGTGAAAACCTTCAAATTTAGTCAATTTACCTTTGAAATTTCTGATAGGTGGTTTGCCACATTATTGGGAAAAAGTTGTTTTCGAGCATTGGTGTCCTGAAGGCTGAGCCTGACAACTCGCAGGCCTTTCGTACGAAGCAGCGCCTGCAACATCTGTGATTAAGCCCGTGCGGCAGTACAGCATTGCATTCACAGCATCTTTTGGCGAGTAGGCCAGCCACGTTGGCAAGCATGCTAAGGTGGCAACGGGCGCCCTCCTGCCACGCTGGAGGAGCGCTCGAAATCTATCTCCAGCGGCCTCCTGGCTACTGCTACTCATCTCTCTCTCTCTCTCTCTCTCTCTCTCTCTCTCTCTCTCTCTCTCTCTCTCTCTCTCTCGGCGAGAGAACCTGACTCAAATAAGTAGGCCTTCATTTCGCTTGCCCCTCACGTTGCCATTGCCAGTGGAAGCTTGTGGGGGGATTCAAAAATTAGGTGAGTTGTCATATGTGGCCAGCCCACAAAGGTAGACTGGTATTCTTCTCAATCAAACTTGCTTTTTTAAGACCATTAGCTCGGAGAAAGAACTCTAGACATACTTGTTAGCAAGCCGGTAGTAATATAGACCTTGCTCTATCATGGTGCATATCAAATCTTGTACACATTTTTAAGGCTTTTTTTAAAGGCTATTTTGTAAGCTTCGTAATAAAAATAGCTTGGGTTAAAACGGCTTTGCCGATCTCTCTCTCTCTCTCTCTCTCTCTCTCTCTCTCTCTCTCTCTCTCTCTCTCTCTCTCTCTCATCTGCGTTGCCGTTCAAAGCAATCAAGAGCTCTCTCTCTCTCTCTCTCACTCACTCACACACACACATATTCATCTGCTCTGCCTTTCAAAGCAATCTCTCTCTCTCTCTCTCTCTCTCTCTCTCTCTCTCTCTCTCTCTCTCTCTCTCTCTCTCTCTCTCTCTCTCTCTCTCTCTCTCTCTCTCTCTCTCGTGTGCAACATGTGCAATGTGTGAATACCACAGAATATGTGCGAGGGTAACACCAAGTGAGTGCAAGTTTTTGGGGAGTTAAGAAAAAACTGCCTTTACTTGCAGAATTAACAAGATCCTTCTCATCTTGCAATTGCTAGAGCAATCATACTTAATAGTTTCTAAGACATAGGTTGGCAAAGAAAATGTTGTTAACATTTAAGGATATTATATAACTGCATGCTTTCCTATGTTTTGGCATTCAAACTGTTGAGATATGATACAACGAGTACTTCTTTTGTAATGAAAAATTAACGTGTAGATGAACGGTATTAATCATTTTGAGGAAAATTTAAATGGAATATGGTAACAAGTTGAAAAGTGTGCAAGATAATCCTTATGGAAAATGGAAATGATCATAAAATCCCCTAGCCTTTGGATTTACTTAGAATCAATATTTCAACAATCTGATCCATAGATTGTGCCATTGCTAGAAAACACACCCACTTTTAGAATTTGACCGTATAATTGGTTGTAACTTGATTCCTTCCTTGTGCTTCAGAGTATATTATCTAAAGGAACAGTCAATGCTAGCTAGTACGAGTGGTCTCATGATGAAGCACAACAAATAGATTGAGCATGTATGATACCATTATTTACTCAACTTCTTAATGTTTGTGTTAAAAGAACCCCTAGACATTCATTCCTACAACAAAGTCTTATTTCTGGCAAAAATGCATTGTGAAAAAATAACCAAGCTTAAGATGGACAAAAATGGTGTTGAGAAAATATAAAAGTTGACTATGAAAGTCTACAAAAGTTGACTATAAAAGTCCTATAGGGAATGAGTTAATGATGTGTGCATGTATTATCAACCGTAATAACAATAATTCTTGTAGCTATTGATGATAATAAGTGATGTATAAAATAAATTTTACTAATCATTATACATATGATTTAACAAATTTTTTCTCAATTGTATGGTATTTAAATGAGTTTCAAATGGAGAAATACAATACGGTCAAATCTTTAGTCATTTATTTGTTTATTCTAGTTTCATGTGAGATGGTGAAAATTTTGCAATATTGGGGCTACTGATATAGTAAAACACACTAGCCATATGCTTAGTCTTTATCATCTCATCAATGAGACAGCATCCTTTCCTATAATGATTGCAAAGCTCCATCCCATCTTCCATCTTCTTCTCTCTATCAATGGCTTGACAACCTTGCTATAACTTAACACAAGCCATGCTTGTCTGAAATGATGTGCAAACATATCGTATATGTATTAGTCATAGGCACGTGCACTTCTAGAAATGAACAATATATCATGCTTGCAATTCCATGCAGAGGAAAAAATTTGAATAAGTTCAATAACAGCCTTGCTGTAACGACAATCAAGCTATGCTTGAGAAATTCCAACAAACCCTTGGGTGGAATTCTCCATGCATTCCTTGTGCTTTAATGAGTGGTAATGAGTGGTATTCAAGCTTTAGCTGGTGGGATAAAGCTCTATTGAGGTCTCCTAGAACAAAGTAGAGGGACAAGGAGTTTGGATGTTTAATTGATTGTGGTTTTGTAGGTCTCAAGATGCTCTATATTATGTATTCTCGTGTTCTAGAATTTGAGTGTGTGCGCATCGAATTTATTTAGCATGGTGGCTCACGGGAGCTAAGGTTGAACTTAGATGAACAAGCCATGGTATTCAGATATTTGCAAATTCAAGATATGAATTGAAGCTCTAAAGTGTTGGTTCTCTTTCTTTTTCTCTCTCTCTCTCTCTCTCTCTCTCTCTCTCTCTCTCTCTCTCTCTCTCCCCTTACCCCCTGGTTATCACTTGACTTTGGGATATTCCCAACAAAGGTTGAATATCCCCAATAGGGACAATATGAGGAGATTGTAGATTGTTCAAGAACTAGAGGAGCACGTGCTAAGGAGAGAATGTAGTCTTGGAATATAGTAAGAAATATCAGTCGTAGAGATGAGTTGACATTTGCTATAATAGGTAATTCAAGAAGACTACAAATTTATACTTGTAAAGTAAAATGCACTTGTTAGAGCACTATGTCACTGTCTTGCTTCTTGTTTAGGATGTTGGTCCTTGATGTATATTCCTTTAATATGAGGTATGGCCACTAGGTCCCCAAAACGGGTTTTTCGTGGTGGGATTAATGCAAATCTGTGTAGATGCCAAGCAAACTTTAGGAAGCAAATCAGAGGCGAGCAAGGCGGTCTGGCATGTGTCAGGACAGCTGGCGGCAGTTACTAGTGGACACAAACGGGTGTATTTGCTGATTTTATAAGACGTCGGATATTTTTACTTAGATCTCGGGACCTGGTTCAATCCGTTCTCTCTACGCACGCAAGCGGCTGCTGAATCTAACCAGGAGGAGGTAACTTCTGATGTGCTTTTTTGTTTATGGTGTGGATTGTCTGCTGAATTGAAGTGAATAGGCTGAGAGCGTGCTGTTGTGTTTGTATTCTGCTGCATCTTGTTGTTTGATGCAAAGACCTATGGTTCGCCTCAAGGCAGAGGCCCGCTGCAGACAGCATGCAAATGAGGGGAATGTAGAGGCGCGCTGTAGACATCATGCAAATGAGGGCAATGTATAAAAAAAACGAAAAAGGCAGTCATTGCCAGCTGGTAGTAGCAGGGCTGAGAAGCCGAAAAGCTCTAGGGTCATGGAGGTTAGTGTCACGGTATCTGTAGGGGATTGCGATATTGATGTAGCTTTGTTGGCTTCTATGCATGCATTCCTCGAAAGGGAGACAACTGCTGGTCTTTGTGCTGTTGAAAGAGGCGGCACTCTTTTTCACTTGCACTTCCAGATGGTAATGCGGCTTTGGACTAGCTCCTTGGTTGCAGCAAATAGGAAAGTGAAACAGTACTTGGGCTGGGATAAGGCTTTGCCTGCAGGTGGGATGGTGCTTTGAAACAGCGTAATATGCATACCTTCGAGGGTATGCTTGGCTACTGCTTGAAGGACCAAGACCAGCCGTATTTTCGAGTCGTGGTGCACAATATTCATGCAGATGAGATAAACAAGGGAATAGAGTTGTACAGCTTGTATGGCGGTGACGACTTGAAGAAAAAAGTATGTTTGATGCCTGCAAATATATTTGATAGGACATATATGTTCTGGAAGTTTAGATTGGGACATCCATTGGGAAACGATTTCTTGTCGACTGTGCACAAGATGCTAAAAACTGGGAAATATTATCCGTCATCGGCGTGGGTGACACCTTACCAAGGCCGGGGAATGCAATTAGGCAAGACAAAAGCTCTTTGGAGATGCATGGTTTATCCATCAACTACAACCTACCAAGATGTCGCTAGTATCTTCATCAACAACGATGAGTATAGTACAACTCACCCGTGTGCCGACTGGTCCCACTCCCGCTGGCAAGGAATTGAGAGGTATGCTCATGAATATGCATAGGAATGATTTTGATTTTGCACTTTGCTAACTATCAAACATCTTCTCAACAGTCCAGCGAGCGTGCGAACTAATCACAAAGATAACTATAGTGAACAAAACCGCAATGACAGGGATGATGATAGCGACGGAGGGAGTCCGCAAATAGGCGATGAGTACATCCCGTTGGTGCATAGTGTTGGCGTCACAACAATTGCATGATACAATGTATTTCTAGTTCATTGTAATTGCTTCTATTTGTTGCTTCTGATGAGACTAAAAGTTTCTATTCTGTGAATGCAGGGTAAAATGGACCAGATGAACTTGGTGGACACAATGACAGAGACGCAAGTAGACGAGTCATTGGATGAAATTCAAGATCCACGATTGGACAAGGTCGAGGAGATGGTGACAGAAATTTTGCACGAGGTCTCTAGGAATCAACTGGAGGGTTATCGAGCTCTTCGATCTGATGTCCTGGATGCAATAGATAGATTAAAAGACGCAATCGATGAACGCGAAACAAATGTCGCTGATATTCAGGTTTCCAAGCTAGAGGAGCAAATCTCATTGCTACGTACTGAAGTATCAAAGTTGAAAACACAGCTCAGCAAGCTGAATGCACTCCTATGCAGGCTTTCGAACTTGCTAAACAGACATCTTGTCGACTAGATTGTCAACATGTGAAAAAATATTACTGCATCTGCTGGCGTTTTTGTGAGCACAGTCTGGACACTTGCTGGGTTTTTTTTGCTGCTGTGGATTTTTGTTGTTTAGTGCTAATATGTACAGCCATTTTGGTTATTTACTCCCAGCATGTATTGCTGATCTTATGTCACTATGCAGCTAATAACTGAATTCTGATAGTCATCTTGAGTACCAGCTCCATTGTCTTGATGCAATTTGTTGATTATGTTTAAAATCGATGTCAACGTAACAAATATAGTATGGGTAGGTAGAAATCTCTCGGTTGTTTTATCAAATGCAAAGAGAGGGCCGCAATGTGCACATCTATTAGAACCTTGGGGCATTTAGAACCACACATGAAGCACACGTTGAAAGTGTATCCTTCTTACCCCCACTACCATATATTGCATAAAAGAAAGAGTAGTGGGGGTAAGAAGGATATACTTTCAACAAAATCCATTTGTAAGAAAGAGTAGTTTTGATCTTCGCCACAAGGGTGTTGGTTCCTCACACTCGGCAATAGTCAGCAGTTATGGATCCTTTTTCTTCCCCTTCTTTAACAAGGCCCATCGGAAACATCATGGAGTTTTTGCACACCCCAAAAGACATTCAGTAGTAGTAGACAAACATGGATCCTTCTCTTCCCCTTCTTCAATAATCCCCATTGGAAACATCATGGAGTTTTTGCACACCCCAAAAGGCACTCTTAACAATTTATTGCTAGTCCGAGGAGAGGAGGAAAAGAAGAAGGAAGGAGAGAGAGAGAGAGAGAGAGAGAGAGAGAGAGAGAGAGAGAGTCGATGCACTTACATGGCCTTATTTAAGTGTTGCATTTTCCTATGGCAAGGGGATTATCCACAATATTGATCATTACCCCAATGACATTATGGTTGAATTTACAAAAGAGAGGTTTCCCTTTTTTTGGGTTGTTTGGGGGGGGGGGGGGGGGGGGGGGGGGGGGGGGGGGGGGGGGTGTTTTTTATGGAGATTTTTTTTTGGTAGGTTATAGATATGCAAAGAGGCAAACCAATGTGACCAACTTCAAAGAGCACAAGATATGGTTGGGGAGGCTAGATGAGCTACGTACAATATGAAAAATCAACTTTGCCATGGAGTAAGGGGATGGACTTGCATGTATGATATACCTATTCTATATCTCTTGTAGAAATTTTTTAGAATACGTTAAGTAAATATGCTCAAGGCTAGTGTTTCTATTGATGTGCAAATGGATAAGCTACAATATGTAAATCAATTGTACACGATGGAGTAAGGGAAATATGTGTTTGGACTTGCATGTGTGATAGACCTATCCTATTTGGGTATCTTTTGTAGAGAATTTTTAGAACACTTTTAGTAAATGTGCTTGAGACTAGAGTCTTTATTGATGCGCATAACACCTGAAAGGAAGACATCAAGGCTTTTCGTTCAGATTTTAGAGGCTTGATGCCCACCAAGAGTAGTGTCTCTAATCTCTATCAAAGATATGTGTAGCTTTTTTGTTCATGCACCATTGTTTCTTATCAAAGATTTATAAAGAAACTTCTTTTGCTCTCTTTTCTTCCCAATGGAATAACCTCCTTTCAAGTGTATCGATTGGAGGGATTTTTTTTTATAAAAAAAAGGTCAAAAAATGACATTGTGCAAGGTAAAAATCACATATTAACATAAAGTATATGCGTAGTTTTTAAAACACATTACTTACCATGGTTCCTCTTGTTGCTCTAGGGGTGGCATATACAGACATGGGAGTTCTACTTAATGTGAGTAAGTACCTATATAGATTGCATAATTGTTTTATCTCAATCCTTTGTATTTTTCAAGATTATAAGGATTTGATGTCTTGTTGCTATAGAAAAATCAACAGTCATTTGGGAGCATGAACAATGAAAAGCGTTCTATCAAAAATCAGACCAAATTGGGCAAGAATGGGGATTATATCCCATGCAAAAATTAGACCAAATTAGACAAGAATGGCGATTTTATCCCAAAAGATTGGATTAGCAAAAGATTAGATAGACAAGGTGGAAACTAGATTGACAATGGGCCAAATCAGTCACAATTTAGCACAACCTAGTTTGAAAATTTGTAATTGGAAATGTCAAACACCTTTATCTATGAGATTGAGCGTACATAATGGGTCTCACCACTCCTGGATGTGAACATAAAGCTTAGGATCTATGTGAAGCTGAAGTAAGTCAATGCAGCCCTAATCACATATAATAGATTGTGTGCCAAAGGGAGTAGCAATCAAAGACTCTTACAATTTCCAATGGATTAACACTTGCACAAAGTCCTTCAAGAAGCGTAGAAAATCCCTATCCTACGAGCTTCCAATTGAGAAAAATCTTTCATGTGCACGTTGATGCTAACAATTTCTCCAATGGATGTATTTTACCACAACCTAGGCAAATAACCTGAATTTCCCTATTACTTATGATAGGTGACAAATGTACAAGGCCAAATAATAATTAGTTATCATGGAAAGGGAGGGCCTTTCGAATATCTATGTCGTGAAAAAGTTTTATCACAATTTGTTGGGAAACAAATTTAGCTTTTTTTCACTACAAGAGGTTGTGTGCTCTTATGACGCTTATAGCGACGGAAATACATTGGGTTTTTAAAACCCCCGGCGTCGCTAAAAGTGTCGCTATTAGAATCGATACGGGAACGTCGCTATAGCAGCCGCTACCACAGTCTTTATAAGCGTCGCTATATAGCGACGCCTATAGCGATGCTACAGGGTCATAAATAGCGACGCGTATAGCGACGTTGCAGTGCACAATTTAGCGACGCTCGAGATTAAAAAATTTTGGGGGCAGGGCACACCCATCAACCATATTGAATGTTTCATTGGTCATTGATACCTTTGAAAAAAAGTACAAAGGTAAATATAGACCCAAAATAGTCAGCCACAAGACAATATAATCATTAACTCCATCATCCATAGTACGTATTGTTTGCAAAATTAAGATACAAAAATGACAAGCGTGAATTGATGGAAGTAAATAAATGACAATTGTACACAGCAGCAAAATCACTTGATTGTTAATCATTGCAAATATAATAGTTACAAACCATTGTCATTATTTAAAAAAATATACATGGTTTTCAAAAATACATAGTTACATGGTCTCATGATACATAAGCTAGGACAAAAAGAAACTAATGCTATCTAGCTATGGCTAAACTGACGTCGTCTAATCAGACGTCTCATCGCGTCCAAGCGGCGTATCTGTCAGATTCTGCAAAAAAAAACAATAAGATAGCTTTTTGTAAGTATAAACATATAGCGAGCGACGTTTATAAAACAATTCAATAAATAGAAAAGAATAAACCCTAATACTAACCATGCCGCCGCGAGAAGTCAGGATGTCTATAAGGGCATTTAAGCCCTTCCTGCCAGCGTACTCACGCTCGTACGAAGTGGGATCACGTCCTGTAAACGACCACTGTCAAAACATACAAAGAATCCATTCTGTTAGAATTTCAAATCCCATAAACCCTAAACTATCGAACATAGATGCGAAAACACTTACAAAATCGGCCTCAAATGATGCCCACCCGCCGCTCCCCAAGTGGTGCGAGCTCCCTGCCTCTACTCGCGCTCTGGCTGCCTCCTTTTGTTGCTTCCACTTGTCGGGATTCTCGCGCGCTTCTTTCTTCTCATGCTTCCAATCTTCTTTGGCCAGCCAATCTGGTCTGTTCCATCCATGCTTGATTGCTTTTTGCACTTTGGAACGCTTATACTTGCAGTATTCGCGCATTCGAACCTTCATCACATCTTCATTGAAGCGGTCATCCCGTGTTAGAACGGGAAACTCGTCATGAAGCATGCTGATGACTCTGTCGTTTAATTCATTCGGTACTTCACTCCACGTGTTTAGTATGTAGTGTCTAAACACCTGAGAGCAAAGACTGCGCATGCGCGAAATCACCTTCTTGCCGTCATCATCCAAGATGATGCTGCCGCTGAAGTCGACGGAGTAAGGCAAGCCCTCTCGCCGCTGACGCGTGAACCTGGGTGTCTCGACAGGGGTCTCTAGCGGCGTGTCAACGGGGGTACGGACGCCAGGTGTCTCCACTGGAGTCTGAGCCCCGAAGCGAGGAGTGTCCACCACTGGAGTGACTCCTGGAGGAGTAGCTAGTGGTGTGTAGCTGTGCGGAACGACACTCAGCCGCTCAAAACCTGGTGTCAATGGAGATGCCGTGGCTGGTGTCGGGACACGAAAAGAAGGGGAGGGTAAAGAGACTCGTCGAACACGAGGCGTTGTCGAAGCATCGGTGGCACCACCCCCACAACAACCGCCACCGCCACCACTAGAGCGCCGGTGCCTAGACGAGTGTGAAGATCGTCTCGTCGACACCGAAGCTTCGGAGCGCGCTGAGGACTCCGAAACAGAGGGAGATGCGGATGGAGTAGGAACTCGCGATGGTGCGCCAGAGCGATGACGCTCCACGCACCACTGTCTCTGCTGGGGTGACAAAGAAGAAAGAAACTCGTCATCATCCATACCTGCATTAAACACACGAACATTTAAACTTAATATAGAATGAATGTAGTAGAAAACATGGACAAGTAGATAGAGAGAGAGACAGAGAGAGAGAGAGAGAGGAGGAGGAGGAGGTGCTCGTCGTCTCTGCTAATGAGAACATACCTAGAGCATACGTACCTGGAGTGGACGCAAAGACCATTAAATACAATGACGCAATGACGCATATAAATACAATGACGCAATGACGCAAATACTTAAAGAGCCGGAGAATCGTACAAGAACTTGAATGTGCATGTAGCTTTGGAATGTTCAAAGGCTAGCAACAACAGAAAGCGTTCTTCTTCTATTCAACTTTAGTGATGAAAGAGGCAAGTGCATAACTCTGAATTTACAAAACGGAGCCATCTTGTTCAAATACAATATTTATGGCTTTAAGAGATCTCTCTCTCATCCTCGCATAGCTCAGCATAACTTCCTATATCTATATAGAGCTCTCCGTTTAAACAGATATCCTCTATTTCATTTTGTAGATCCTCTGCATGCACCCCATAGAGAGTAGCAGCTTGATATTCGTCTGGCACCACCTCCACGGCTTCTAACTGGGCATCTTCATCGATCTCCTCCATTGATGCCGCTGTGATTGGCACATGGTAGCCTTCATACGTCCGTGCACTACGAGGGGCTACCTCTATGACGTACCACCAGTTTGATGCAGACTTTGTGGGATGAAATATCACCTGCCAGAGCCACATAACTTACATGAGAGCTTCCAAGCACATAAATTCTAAAACACACGTTAACTATTTACATACTTACTTGTTCACAATGCTCGGGTAGTACGAAAGTGTCTCTTAGGTCAGTCCATTTTTTAGTTGAATCCACCTCAAGAAAACCAGACTCTCCTCTACGCACAGTAGCGTTGCGACCCTCCATGATTATCTTGAACCATTGCACGTTGAACAAGTTGACAAAAAATCCTCTATAATCGATCCTCAAAATCTCTTGTAGCGTGCCGAAGTAAGTGAGTTCCGCCACCACAGGATCTGCATCAGAGGACCGTCGTCGACTAGACTGTTCAAATTTTGCCACGATTCCACAATCTTGAGTAAAACGTTTTTTGTCGATCCGTTCCACCCCTAGAGTACTCCCACTCTTCCTCAGTCACTTCTTCACCGCACTGTTGTGCGCTTTTCAGTTGGTTGTGCAACCATCTTAAGCTCATGAATGTTGGTAGGCTCTCCAGACCCGTCGGATAGTGCATCGGTGGTCATCTTCCCCGTCTCCACTCGATTCTTGCCCTTTGTCGCTCTTGCTTTGCATCCTCATATTGTGAGATTCACTTCTGCATGACTAGATTGTGAAGCATGCAAAATCGGTTGATTTTAGCCTCTAGATCTTCCGTCATCTTCTTCTCAACATCGAGATTGCACATGACAATTCCAGATATGCGCTCATCATCTATGGTTCGCCATAGCGTGTCCCGGGCTTTATCAAATCCGTCTAGCCACTCTTCAATGTACACTAGGGACTCTGATACCAGCCGACCTTCTGCCATGCTACCCTCCGGACGTGCCTTCTAATGTACATATCCCTTGAGCGTTTTCATGAAACGTTCTAAAAAGAACATCCATCTGGAATGTATTGTGCCGGCTATTTCCACCTCATCAACTATGTGAACAAGAAGATGCACTTGAATGGTTAGCATGGTAGTAGGAAAATGTTTCTCAAACATACACACAACCTCCGTAGCGTTTAGTTTGGCGAATGGTATGGAGTCTACGTTGATCTCCTTTTGTGAGATCCATTGTACCAACTTCGCAAGTTTTTAGATTGTGTTACGGACGTCAAGAGACAGACATCCATCAATGGAAACCGGTAAAATAAACTGCAAAACACGTGCAGCAATGATATTAAACCCCGTCCACACACGAATTTGTTACACAATTCTCACTATGATATACTCCACTATGAATATACCTGACACATTTTATGCCAGTCGTGTGACTTCAAACCGGTAAGCTTTCCTTCTTTAGTAAAACACGTTGGGAGCGAGTGCATTACGCCAGTGGGAGTCCGCAAAGATCGAATGGTCTCTTTTACTTTGCGTTCTTGGGCTCCTGTGAAAATCCATGGTGCTTTAGGGAGTTTTATCGATCCATCGGACGCTGTTTGCGGCCAATATTGCTCCATACGATCCACATTTCTAAGGTCAACTCTGGCTCCCAAAGTATCTTTCTTGCCGGTCAGATGGTCCCATAGTAGATTACCCACATTCTTGAATATGTGCATTGGATCAAGCAAGCGATTGATCATGAGTCGGGGCCAGTATGGTAACTCGTACCATAGAGATAGTCTCTTCATCCCTGGGGGAAATCCGTCATCACACATCTCCTTCTGCTCTAACCATGCTTGTGCAGACATCCTCGGTGGCTCTCTTCCCAAAAAGTCGTCGTGTAACACATGATTCTCTGGAAGATACGCTTGATGACCTTCGTAGATTTTCTTCTTCAGGGAGGACGCCCTACGTGCATTCAGTCTAGGTCCACATGTGACACATGCTCTGTATCCGCTTGTTTGAAGCCCTGCATGTATACACATGATAATAGATCAACTTGAGAAAAAGCAAGATTTACAGTGTCTGAGTGAGGAGTGTAAATAGATCACCTGAGCATTTTGTTAGTCCGGGATAGTCATGCATGGTCCACATTAGAATGCCTCTGATCAAAGCATTCCGTCGACCTGTGTGTCGGCTCATATCCACCACCTCTATGCCAATCCACAATTGTTGTAGCTCTTCCAATAGTGGACGAAGATACACATCCATATTCTTCACTTTATATCGCCCCGGCACAATCAAGCTTAGCCATAGGTGCCCCTTCTTCGTAGTCAACCACGGGGGAATGTTGTAGTTGACGATGACAACGGGTCATACACTGTAAGATGTTGATCTTTGACCAAATGGATGTACGCCATCCATAGCCGGCCTAAGCGCAAATTCCGAGCTTCCCTGGCAAAATCCGTCCATGTTCCATCTATATGTTTCCAAGCTGCACAATCTGCAAGAATCTGTAGCACACCATCCGAAGATTTATTCTCCTCATGCCATGATGCTAGGGCGGCCATGGACTTACATTCGAAGAAATTCTAAATGCGAGGAAGCAGAGGAAAATGTCGCAAAACCTTTTGCGGAATTTTTGTTCCGTGGAGATCTACTCGATATCTTTCGGAATCACATTTCGGACACTTCTCCATGTGTATGTATTCCCCTCTGAAAAGAATGCAGTCATTAGGACAAGCGTGGATCGAATTGTAATCCATCCCCAAGTTTCGCAAAATCTTTCTTGCTTCCTCTCGAGAATCTCGCATCACATTATCAACTAGTAGTATGTGCTCTTTGAGCAATCTACACAACATAAAAATATGGTACAATTGTGTAAAAATCTATCAAATCATTATACATTTAGAGTTTATTAAAGTAAACTAATTGTAATAGATCACCTGAAAAGCGTTGTGACGCTAGTGTCACTCCATCCAAACTTTGTCTGCATGTTGAGAAGAACCAGGAGGTCTTTCAATCTAGACACACGTGCTCCATTATACAATGGCGTATCGGATTCACTTTTCATATCATCATAGCCAAGCCTTTCTGAATCCATGATCGTCTCGATCATTTCATCAATTTTGGGCTCAAACATTGCCTCGTTGGGAATGTGGTCTGCATGATCATCCCCCGAGCTGTCAGAGGCTACATCTTGTGGCCTCACATATGCTGCTTGACCAAAGCGCCTGCGAACACGTCTATTGGGTTGCAAGATTGCTGTCTGTTGGCCAGTGTCAGAGTCCGACGAGTTATAATTGGCAACAACTCGATCTATAATAGATGGATCGAACTCGCCAAATTCGCGAACGTGCTGCAAAGAAACGCGTCTTGTTCGTTGCACAGCATGCTTGCAATGGTTACAAGGACATAAGATCCTCATTGAGAGGTAGGTGTTTTGGTTGGACGGCCCCACATCCTCGTCACTACTCATAATGAGGGCAAAAATCTTATAACCTGGACAACAAATTTAATCTTCTATTGACATTCTTCGTCTTTTATCTCTCTCTCTCTCTCTCTCTCTCTCTCTCTCTCTCTCTCTCTCTCTCTCTCTCTCTCTGTTCCTCACATTCTCTAGTCATGTCCAATCCCCGCACACCTCGGTCTAGAGGTGCACGAAGATCAGAACCACCGGGTTATAATCTCATCTTTATTGGTCAATGCCTATATTTGTGGGTACAAAAAATCTACACACCCATGTCTACATGATACTGCATGTAGTGGACAAAACCCCTTTGCCTCTTCTCTAGCTGTAGCATTTCACAGTATCTTAACATCTTTTCATAGTAGATCTTTGTTTGTAGCATGCAGGTACGTCATTCTTGCAATGTAGCTGATGTCTGCTCAAGGCACTTAATTCTTATTCTAGATTTGACGGGATGTGGTGTGTCTGTGTGTGTGTGTGTGTGTGACCCTTGGAATCGTCATCTTGCATCACTAATTTCTGTGTATGCTCAATTTGCTCTTCCATTAGCTGAACATGACGGCATGATTGTATGGTAGCAGCAGTCGAACATACAGGTGGAATTGCTGGTCCGCATGGACTGTCGAGGCTGTGAGTGCAAGAAATTTTCTCGTCATTTTTTCGCCATTTCTTCTAACCTTATCTTAAACGATTTCCTCGTCATTTCTTCTAACTTTAATTAAATAACTTAAATCTAGTTTAATATAACATATATAAACCTAAATCTAATCTAATATAAAGTAAATCTAAATCTAACGTAAATAAACCTAAATCTAATCAAACGTAAATCTAACTAAAAATAAACCTAAATCTAATCTAATTTAATTTAAATAAACCTAAATCTAATTTAACGTAAGTCTACTAAAACCCTAATCTTTAACGTCTTTTGGGATAGTTTCCTACGGCGTTAAAACTCTCTTCTTCTTGTGTGTGTGTGTGTGTGGGTGTGTGTGTACCAATAAAAAGAGAAAAATGGTATAACCTTTCTATCACTCAAGTGTGGTAGATTGGTTATGCCATTTTCCTCTTGAATAACAAGTCTTGGTTTCAACTCCTCGTCGGCTAGATTTTTAGGTCTCTTTAATTAGTTTCCTACGACGTTAAATTAAACTCTCTTCTTCTTGGGTGTGTGTGCATGCCAATAAAAAAAGGAGAAAAATGGTATAACTATTCTATCACCGAAGTGTGATAGATTGGTTATGCCATTTTCCTTATGAATAACATGTCTTGAGTTCAACTCCTGTCGACTAGATCTTTAAGGTCTCTTGGGATACTTTCCTACGATGTTAAAACTCTCTTCTTCTTCTTCTGTTCTCTCTCTCTCTCTCTCTCTCTCTCTCTCTCTCTCTCTCTCTCTCTCTCTCTCTCTCTCTCTCTCTCTCTCTCTCTGTTTTATATATATATCTCTCTCTTTCTCTTTTCCTCTCTCAATGTGTGTGCATTCTTCGATTATGCATGTGTGTGTGCGCTTTTTTGGTTTATGCATGCTCTCTCTCTCTTTTCCTCTCTCAATGTGTGTGTGCTTTCTTTGATTATGCATGTGTGTGTGCGCATTTTTGGTTTATGCATGCTCTCTCTCTTTTCCTCTCTCAATGTGTGTGTTCTTTCTTTGTGTATGGATGTGTGTGTGCGTTTTTTGGTTATGCTTGTGCTCTCTCTCTCTCTCTCTCTCTCTCTCTCTCTCTCTCTCTCTCTCTCTCTCTAAAAAACACAATGTGTGTGTGTGTGTGTGTGTGTGTGTGCGCGCGCGCATGTGTGTGAGTGAAAGAGAGGGAGAGAGAAAGAGGGGAACGGACCATGAGAGTGAGGAGAGGGAAGGAGCATACCTGGCTCTCCTTCCTCTCCTCGTGTGTGTGTGTGTGTGTGTGTGTGTGTGTGTGTGTGTGTGAGAGAGAGAGAGAGAGAGAGAGAGAGAGAGAGAGAAGCAGAGAGAAAGAGGGGAAGGGAACATGAGAGTGAGGAGAGGGAAGGAGCATACGCTCTCCTTCCTCTCCTCGTGTGTGTGTGTGTGTGTGTGTGTGGAGAAGAAAGAGAGAGAGAGAGAGAGAGAGAGAGAGAGAGAGAGAGAGGGAGGGAGAGCGTTACCTTGCTTTCTTGAGCGCGCGTCGAAAACTCAGATTTGAGATCTGAGTTTACAAACGCTCTCGGTTATTTTTTTAGCCCTGTCGGCGTCGCTATATGCGTCGCTATGTTAAAAGTAGCATAGCGACGCTCATAGCGATGCCGTGCATTTTCATGTTTGAGCGTCGCTAATGTTAAGCATGGCTTGTAGTGTTTTGGAGATAATCAAGTGCTTCTACATCAAGGATAAGGGACAAAGCACCAAAGAGCCAATCATCTGCTAGAACTAGCAGTGGGGAAGATTGTTGGAATTAGGGTTGCAGAGAAATGCACACAGCTTGGAGAAGACGAAGGAAGCTCAAGGCACACAATAGAGAGTGTGTTATTTAGTATGTAATGAAAAGATAGATAGCCCTAGAGTGATGGGCGTATATACAATGCTCAGGGGGAAAAACCTCCTAAAGAGGGAAAAAATGTCCCGGCGATTCTAGTGTGTTCACACACATCACTACCACATGTATATGGTAAGAAATCCCCCTGGAATGATGCGGTGAACGAAAGCTGGCACATGAGTAAAGGGAAGTGCCATGCCCTGAGAACATGATCAGTCCACAAAGAGGAGTAAGCCCAAAGCTTTGCGGAAAGCTTCAAGCTTCTCACGAGACAATGCCTTTGTGAAAAGATCTACAAGGTTGTCCTGTGTTGGCACATAATCCAAGCTGATCTCTCCTGCTGAGAGCCTCTCCCTGACATAGTGGTAATGCACCTCAATGTGCTTTGAGCGAGCATGAAAAACTGGGTTCCTCGCAACTGCCAATGCGCTCTGATTGTCAGTGTAGATAGTGTTGGCAGTGTCCTGTCCAACACCCAAATCAGCCATAAGGCGTCTGAGCCATACACACTCAACTGTAGCTGTGAAGACTGCCTTGTACTCAGCCTCACAACTCGAAGTGGGCACAGTAGGTTGCTTCCTGCTCAACCATGATATACATGAAATGCCAAGCATGAAACAAAAACCACTTGTGGACACTCGCGTGTCAAAACAACCAACCCAATCTGAGTCCAAAAAAGCATGTAAGTTTGGCGGCAATGATCCCCCCTTGGGATAAAACAAGCCAAGATGTAAAGTGCCACTAAAGTAGCAGAAAATCCTCTTGACAGCCTGCCAATGCTTAGTCCTTGGGCTATGCGTAAATCTACTGACTTGTGAGACTGCAAACTGAATATCTAGCCTTGTGCTGCATACATAAATGAGGCAACCCACAACAGTTTGATAAAGAGTGACATCAGCAGGATCGCCAGCATCATCTAGACTCAACTTCAAACCTGTTTCCATAGGAGTGGCAATAGGTTTGCAATCCTCAAGTCCAAACTTACATAGCAATGTCTCTATGTAACTTTTTTGACACAAGGCAATACCACCATCACACTGCTTAAACTGTATACCCAAGTAATGATGCAACAACCCCAAATCTTTCATCTTGAAAGTAGCATTCAAATCAGCCTTAAATTCAGCAATATGTCTCTCATTTGGTCCAGTGATCAGCAAATCATCGACATAAAGAACCACAATGAGAAGTACATCACCCTCGCGCTTTACATACAATGTGCTTTCTGTTGAACTGTTACGAAATCCTCGTTTGACCAAATAAGTGTCATCTTTCTCATACCAAGCACGAGGAGATTGCTTCAACCCATACAAAGCCTTCTTACATCTGCACACTTTGTCCTCTTGTCCTTTTATGACAAAACCGCGAGGCTGCGTTACATAAACTTTCTCAAATATGTCACCATTCAAGAAAGCAGTAACAATGTCTGATTGATGTACATCCCAACCAAAATGAGCTGCCAATGCACATAGAAAACACACAATAGTCATACGACAAGTGGGAGCAAAAGTCTCTTCATAATCTATGCCTTTTTGTTGTGCATAACCCTTTGCAACAAGTCGAGCCTTATGGCGATCGATCTCACCATCCGGCTTGCATTTCAACTTGTAAAGCCACTTCGTACCAATGGCCTTTTTGTCAGGAGGCAAATCACATAAAGTCCATTTGTCATTTTCTATAAGTGCATCATATTCTGATTGCATGGCAGCCATCCAATTTTCTGAATTTTGTGCTTCATCAAAAAACAGAGGCTCCTCAACATCATGTAAGCTAGACACAGCCAAAGCATAACAATCTGATGCATAAGATGCATGGCGAGAGCCTGAGCGAGTACGACTTTGTCGACAAAGGTGCATACAATTTACTGTCACGCAAAGTGTGCACCAGCCATTTTGGCATACCTCTAGCCTGCTCATTTTCAGCCCTTTCCTCATCAAGTACATCATGTACATCTGCATCAGTAATAGGATGATATGTAACATTTTCAAAAACCCCTATAGGCTGTACATTTGCCTCATTGGAACTTACATTCGTATTTCCACCACTGAAAAGAGGCAAAAAAGTGTCATAAATGTCCTATGAGCTTACATTATTGTCTCTAGTACATGATAGCAAGGGCTGAACAGAATCTTCCACAAACACTACATCACGTGAAACTAGAATACATTTTGTTTGCGAATGATACAACCTATAACCTTTGCTTTCAGTACTATAACCAACAAAAATACATTTGACGGCCTTATCATCCAATTTTTTGCGCTGTGTTTGTGGCACCAAAGCATATGCCAAACAGCCAAAAACACGCATGTGCTCAATAGAAGGCTATCTATCATGCCATGCTTCATATGGAGTATTAGACTGCAAAGCTTTCGTAGGACATCTATTTAGTACATAAGTGGCACACACGATGGCCTCAAGCCAAAAAGAATGTGGCAAAGCTTGACTTTTGACCATACATCGTGCCATTTCCATAAGTGACCTGTTTTTCCTCTCAGCAATACCATTTTGCTGAGGTGTATAAGGCACTATACATTGGTGTTTTATCCCACGACTAGCCAGAAATGCATTGAATTCATGAGACATATACTCCCCCCCTCGATCGAAACGGAGGGTGCCCATAGTACATTTTGAGACATTTCCAACCATAGCCAGAAATTGTTTGAAGCACATAAAAACTTTGGACTTCGCTTTAAGCGGAAATACCCATGCATGCCTGGAGTAATCATCAATGAAACTCATGAAGTAAAGGTAATTGCCCAAGGACGGAGTTTGCATGGGCCCACAAACATCACTGCACAAGCTACAACCTGCATGTGGCCCGAACTGAACCATCCTTTGAAAACTTAGAACGCTGCATCTTACCCAAAATACAGCCTTCACAAACATGTTTGACAGGTGCTTCAAGAGGCGGCAAAGAAGCAACCATATCAAATTTTTGCAAACGCAGCAAACTGGCAAAATTCAGAGGACCAAAACGTGCATGCCAAAGTTTTGCATCTGAAATAGCCCTTGAATCTGCAACAGCATTTGCAAAAAATTTTCCACACTGGTCATACAAAGTGAGCTTATACAACCCACAGCACAAAAGGCCAGATGCAACAATTTCATCACCAAAACTGAGATCATGAACTGTACATTTGTCATCCACAAATTTGACTATAAGTCCAAGTCTAGCAAGAGTGGATACAAACAAGAGATTCTTCTTGATCCCAGGTACATAAAGTGCATCAACAAGTGCGAAGGAACTGCCATTTGCAGCAGTAAGCACAATCTTTCCAACTCCATGAACCGGATAAGAGGCATTGTTGGCACAAGTGACTGAATTCCCATGAGGGACAGACTCGAGAGAGGTGAACAATTCACGATGTGAGGTAATGTGCTTTGTAGCACCACTGTCGAAATACCACACATGTGAGTGTGCAGAAACTGTCAAGCATGCATCATGGGCAGCAGGATTGTAAGTGCACTCTGCGCTAAAAGCCCATTCTGCATCAACATTAGCAACACAGTCTCCTTTCATAGAAGACTCAACAGTGGCTTCATTTGTAGTGGAACCAGCATTTGTAGTGGAACCACCCTCTTTCTTCTTAGCCTCTTTGGCCTTCAACTTAGGACACAACTTGATCAAGTGATCATTAGCTTTACAATAATGGCAACGCATTTTCTTTTTTCCCTTATCACCAGAATTTCCAAACGAATTGCTGCCAGCAAAATCATTAGGAACATAAGTTTTGCCACTCGCAGCAGAACCATAAGAAGTGGCTGCATTGTTGTTACCACCCTTTCTTTGAGAAGCAATAAAAGCCTATTCAAATGCACGCTGTCTGGTCCTGTTTTTTTGGAAAGTGACTCTTGCAATAGCAATGTGCATAATGCATCAAACTTGACAACTTCTAGATTTCCTTGGGTCATAAGTCTCCAAGTACTAGCAAAAGTCTTGTAAGAATCTGATAAGGCATCAAAAACAGCCTGCACAAGGGAACTGTCTGAAATAACTTCACCTATAGAAATAAGTTGCCCATTGCGACTTGCATAAAGACCAGCCAAAATATCCCAAGCCTGTTTTGCAGATTTTGCTGAACGGATGTGAGGAACAATGGTGCGCTTCACAGACAACACAATCAATGTATGAGCATGCATATCCTTTACATCCCAACGAGCTTGTTTTGCCGTATGCAAAACAACTCTAATAGTGGCAATCCTTGCAGCAAGACCTGCAACATCCTCAACATCGCCTACATCCTCAGAACCAGGACGTAGATCAATGCTCTGCACAATATTCCAGACGCCCTTTAACACAAGAACGTGTTGCATCATATAAGCCCACATAGGGTAATTGTCCCCATCCAACCTGTCCTCAGTAGCAAACATCTTGAAGACATCTGTGTTGTTGTCAGATCAAGAGTGTCAATTTCACAACCAGAAGTGAACATGCTTGAGAAGGCCTTTACCAAGGAGGAATGCTCTCTCGCGCTACAAGCATTAGACAAGGAGAAGTCCTCTACATGGGATGGATTGACTACCGAGTTTTTTAGATAAAAATGGGAGGATTCGATGTCCCCAGTCACGCGAATGGCTAACCAAGCCTTGGTTGAAGGATGCCTAGATTCAAGCTTAAAACGGGGCGTCATTAAACCTATCCTCAAGCAAATTTGTTGTTCTCATCTAAAACACTGGCAGCCCATCACTATGTTGTTGATGGCATATAAAATTATTGCCAAAACTATTGCCGTCATGCTCTCTTCCCTCCTTGCCAAACCATTACTCTCCATCAACATGGATTTATAAAAAAAGTTTGATCTACTATAATATTCTGGCAGCAATGGTCGACATAGAGTATGCAACATGCACCAAACAAGAGTGTATCTTGCTTCAACTAGATCTGAACAAGAGTGTATCTTGCTTCAACTAGATCTGAACAAGAGTGTATCTTGCTTCAGTTGGTTTGGACAAAGCATATGACGCTGATAGAAGATGTCATGAAATCGTTGGGCTTTGGGCTGCAGATGTGCCGGTTGGTTCACACCCTTTGCACTGGTGGCAGCCAATCTGATCTCCTATTCATTAATAAAATTGTGGGTGCATTTGAAGCTAAAAGATCAATCAAGCAGATTTGCCTGCTTACCCCATTGTTGTTCGCCATTTGGCTCTTATCCTCTTGTAACCATTCTCAAAGCCAATGCTGCGAGAGGGGACCTAACTATGACCAATATCTAGCAAAGCTCTTTGCAAATGACTCCCTTCTCTTCCTGAAAGCTTGCCCTCAAATAATTAGGGAGGCTCTAGAGATTGTGCAAACGTTTGTCATAGCCTTGGGATCAAAGTGCAATATTGAAAAATCAAGATTGATTTCACTTTCAAAAAACAATTTATTCAATCCATATTTATGGATTGGAGAGATTGTATCAAAAGGAAAGATATTTCATCACCTAGGAGCTCCGATGGGGGTCAACATAACGCACAAGCAAAGATTCTCCTGGGTTTAAGATAAGATAAGGAACAAGATGCAAAGGTGGGAGTATGTGCTCTTTCCCTTCTCGAGCAGGGGAAAGTGATTAATTTGTTTATGATCTCATACATAGCCTTCACTCATTCGCTCCTCAAGTTAGCCGAATGAAACTAGAAAGAATTCTTAAAATCGGATAAATATTTTTATGGAGAAATAACAGCAAATACTTGATGCCCTGGCAGTGGGCTAAATTGAAGCCCGTCGCTAGACCAATGGAGCAAGGTGGTAGTAGGATCCTCAACCCAGCTATCCATGCAGAGGCCCAGTGTGATAACTTTGTGGCCTCAATCACAAAGTAAGACCAGACATGGGTGATTATGACAAAGAACATGATTGACAAGGCATAACTTTTCTTTCAAGGTGACTAGTGGAAAGAGCTAGATATGCACCATAAAGTGCTAGCCCCTCACCGAAACCAAAATGAGACTAAGGGCACAACAGGCACGAGCTGGTACAAAAATGTACTAGGGTGAAAGCATGTTAACCTGTCGCGCTTTTTGTGCTAGTTAGCAGTTTCAAGTTAGCACATCTTTAAAAAGTTGGTCGTTCGGTAAATTTTTTACAAATAATATCAAAATTTATCGGAGGTTGTACATTTGGATTCCTTGTTTCAAGTGCTTTCTATTGATATATCATATGTCATAGATCTTGGAGATGTAGCTCAAGTTATTGTACTAGTTAGCATATGTCAAAATTGTGCTAGTTAGCATTGTCCGGGACATGAAAAAGCATGACAGGTTAACATGCTTTCACCCACTAGAGAAACAGAGATCAATCGAGACTTTGGAGTGGGGAGAGCTAACAATTTATTTTTCAAACTCCATAATTCATTGGTCCCCTTGGCTCTTTGCAGTAGGAAGCATCTTGTTGAACCCATTTTTGGAGAGAAATTGCTAGAAAGGTCAATAACAAAGGACTGAGACGACTGGCCCATTCTTGGGATAACAACAATAGGAGTTGGAAAGGAGCAGGCCAACTGGCTACCTAGTTCCACCTCAATGGTACTGAAAGGCCACTAATCAATAGAGAAGTATAAGAGCTCGATAGCTATTTGTTGCCTATAAGCGAGTCCAAGTTTGAGTGGAAAGCCTGGCGGTGGTCCAAGAGCAGACATTTCTTTAAACTGCAAACCAAGGATGTCTACCACACTCTCATGATCACGAATCATTGGTTCTCCCCCCTCAACAAGAAGTGGGAAAGCAATGGCCAGAATCAAGATGGGTAGCGATAGGAAATAACATATGGATTCCACAACGCCTGCTTTCGATGAAGATTTATTTGTGGAAGGTACTATGGGGGGCTCTGCTGACACGCATAAAGATTCTAGTCAGAGGGATTGTTTTAGATAGATGCTTGAGGTGTGTAACATCAAGTGAGGATCTCCCTCACTTATTCAAGGAGTGCCTAGCAACCTACAGCCTGGCAAGGAAGATTTGCAAATGGTTCAAAAAACCTGGAAGATAGGGTTCTTCAAGAACGATATGTTCTTAGGAGGGAAGGTGATGAAAAGACAAGCACTTCTAATCTGTTCACAAAGTGTTAGATTTTGTTGCTTTAAGCACGTCTAGAAGGCTAGGAACCATCGAGTTTTTATCAACAGCTAGCTTCTCAGAGATTATCCAAGAAAGCAAGGAAGTGATTATTGTCATTGGTAAAAGGAAGAATTCGGACGAGTGGAATAGAACAGCTAGCACCATTATGACTGCAAATTGCTAATGGTGTGTATGAGATCATGAATAGTGATTTGCCTCTATCTGGGGCCTTGTAGATTTTTTATGTATCGTGTGTTCTCTCAGGACTCAACACAAGCTTGAGGTTGTCGTGTACGTTTCTATTGGATAATTTAATACATCCACTCACAATTGAGTTTGACCCAAAAAAAAAAGATAATGCTTACTCCTTGTTCAAAGGAGCTCGCTTGGTTTGTTGAGCATTCGTTCATCTTGTGACCCGGGTCATGGGTTCGAATGTGGCCAAGTGATTACGATGGTGCTCATGGACATGCTTTGTATGATACAAACATGAATGCTCGTGTTGCTACAAAAAAAGATAATGCTTATTTCTCACAATTTGTGAGTATTGCAAAAGTCCAAAAATATAACCCTTATTTAATGTCCCTCCCTCAAAAAAATAGTAAAAACGAAAGTTTTTTATCATTAGCTTTCCATGTCACGCAACTCAACAAGCTTTATCCAATGGTCCACAATTGCTCTCAAGATGCAACGCTTTACTAAGTCCTTATGCAGGCCAAGAAATTTATATTCTCAATAGATAGGCTACGCACAAGCAAACCGACGGTAAGTGATTCTGATGCAAAAGCATAGTGAGCCCACCAAGGGCCCACCATAGCTTTGTACATAGTCACCGAGTCCTTCACCGTCAGCACATCAAATTCATACTCCCTTTTTTTTTTTTTTTTTAAAGCAAAACCCACAATAGGTGGGTGGAAAGATTAGATTAAAGAAAAACCAAAAAAATACATCATCCGACCTGCTTAACCCGAGCCAGGCCACCAACCGATAGAGACAAGACCTAACACTTAAGGTACATCGGCTAGCAAGGGGAGCCACCCCATTGCAACACAACAGGATCGACTACCGAGGTACATCGGCTAACAAGGGGAGCCACCCCATCACACCACAAACAGACTGACTATCAACCAAAGGACGAAGGAAACAGCTTACAGCCGCAGAAGGGCGGAGTCCAAGCCTCCATCACCAAAGGTCGGTAGGGGTTGCCACCATGAAACTCCCACTGTCACCGGAAGACATCATGATCCCAACCGCCAGACCAACATACCCAAACAAGATGCAATACTCCCAAGCCCGCTGAATCAGGACCCACAACCCAAACTCCCATATCTGATCAGCCTCACAGTCCAAGAATCGATTGCACCATCCCAAGCCGCCACTCGAGCATCATAGATGCCCATCCACCTGAACCGCAAGCGTAACACAACCTGAATCTGCCACCATACCCATTCCGGCCAAGATGCATAGTGCCAAAGGCCAGCCATCAAATTCACACTCCTATTTTTAACGTTCACAACGGTGGATAGACGTTCAAATGGCAAGAAGAGGGGTTCCTAGTTTGTGTCGTCTTCATTGACAATTAGAGAGGTGCTCTCATGAGTTCGAGAGAGCTTAGCTAAAGAATCTCTTTTTCTTATCCTTCATCAACTATTCTCCTATATCGCTAACTGGCTTGTATGTTAGTTGTTTGTGTATTTTATGCATGGGCATGCTTGCCTATGCACTCAAAGGAAATTCTTCCCAGGGAATGTGTGAATTTGTTGAAGGAGAGTAGAATCTATATCCATACTATATATAATTGAGCTTAAAATTTTTGAGAAAGGAGGAGATGTCCTCGTGTCGAAATTTCTAAACCTTGCACATCCTCACTCTTCGATCATCCTGCCTTCTTCTTTTTTGAATTGCAATGATTTGAAGCAACCTTGCTGCTCGTGTGTATATATATATATATATAGAGAGAGAGAGAGAGAGAGAGAGAGAGAGAGAGAGAGAGAGAGAGAGAGTCCCCGACGCTGCCCCGTGTCAACTGTTGGCTGCATGGGATGATGGGTGCAAGTTGTGTGCGTTGAAGAGAGAGAGAAAGAGACGTACGACTGATCATAACTCAGAAGGCTGTGAGAGAGAGAGAGAGAGAGAGAGCTCTTCCACGTTGACTCTTGGTTGCCTAAGCGCATGGCCGCAAGTTGTGTGTGAGTCTTGAGAGTCTGTGTGTGTGTGTGTGTGTGTGTGTGTGAGAGAGAGAGAGAGAGAGAGAGAGAGACGTACATCTGGTTTTGGAAGCCTATGCCCACTACCTATGCGAGCGAGAAAGAAACGTACAGGGGAGAGAGAGTAGAGACTTAGGACTCGGTAGCAGTGCTCAAAACAAACCTAGGTTTAGTGAAGTCCCACCTACAAATTTTTGAAATTTACCTCTAAATTTAATATTTGAAGTTCAGAAAACCTACAAAATTTTGGAAAAACTAGTGTAATTTGGTGTAAAAACCTTCAAATTTTGTCAATTTACCTCTTTTGTTTCACATATGTAGGTTTGCCAAGTTTTTGGAAAAAAGTTTTTTTCGAGTACTGCTCGATAGTAGCCGCCTGCTTGAGTGCAGCTTGTGTGTGTGAGAGAGAATTACAGATGTCGTATGGTAGGACAAGATGAGCGTATGTAGGTGAGGGTTCAACCGCCAATTTAAAAATCGTAAACGGCGAACACTGGATAAAGCATACAAAATTAGAAATGTATATGGTACTTAGTACTTTCGACTGGAGAGCTCCAGGTTTACAATTAACAAATCGAGAAGGTAAAGCTTGGGGGAAAAAGGGGTTAGCATGGACGGTAGAGAGACAAAGAAGAAGAGAATTTTAACGTCGTAGGAAACTATTCCGAGCAATGTTCGAGAAAAATGTGTCTCAATTGAAAATCGTGTCGTTTTCAATTTCAAAAATAACGGTTATGGGCAAGGGAAAAAGGAGAAATTCCGCCCCAAAATAGACGTGAAACCCTGAAAAATAAAACTAATGTTCTAAAATTTCCTCTTAGCAAATTCAAGGAAAGGAATTTTGTATGTTTAGAAAAACAATTTTTCTCGAACACTGATCTCAAGAGACCTTAAAGATCTATCTGACAAGGAGAGTTGAACTCAAGACCTGTTGAGAGAGAGAGAGAGAGAGAGACAGAGAGAGAGACAGAGAGAGAGAGAGAGAGAGAGAGAGAGGCTAACAACACACGCATCTGTTTGGATGTCAATAGTGCATAAAAGACAATGAGAGGGAGAGAGAGAGAGAGAGAGAGCTATTAGGAGTCACTGCTTGGAAAAAAAATTCTACAACAACTTGGAAAAACTACAGATAACAATTTTAAGACACAGAGAGGGAGAGAGGCAAAGAGAGCCCGAGCAGTAGTGCTCTCGCCACACACACACACACAAGCAAAAATCTTCCGCCAAGATCATGCTCCCATAGGCAGTAGAGAGAAAGGTTCAAAGTTGTGTTCGACGACAAGCAATGGTTAGTGGTGACTGACCATAGCAGTGAAGGAACAACTTGCATTCGGACATCAGGGTGATTCGCACAAGAATCTAGGGAGGCAAAAATGTCCCGCCAAGATCATGCTTCCATATGTAGTAGAGAAAAAGGTTCAATGTTGCGTTCAACAACAAGCGATGGCTCGTGGAAACCGATCATAATAGTGAAGGGACGATTTGCATTTGGACATCGGGGTGTTTCGCGTAATCATTGAGGGAGGCAAAGATTTCCCATCAAGATCATGCTCCCATAGGCCGTAGAGAGAAAGGTTCAAAGTTGCATTCAACTACAACAGATGGCTCGTGGTGACCATAGCAATGATGGGACGACTTGCTTTTAAATTTGGACATCGGGGCGATTTACACAAGTTTTTGACTTGCAAGGTGAGCACGTGTTTGCTTTTGGGAGATTTTTTTTTTCAAAAACTTGAAAAACCTATAGATAAGAATTTTTAGAGGGGACCTAACTATATTGAAAGGCTTTTATACTAAATTTCTCTAAATGTTTAGGTCTTCTCACCTTCAAATATAAAAATTGACAGTAAATCTCAAATTTGTAGGTGGGATTACACTAAACCTAGGTTTTTTTTAGCATTGCTAGGAATACTTAAGAGAGAAAGAGAGCGCGAGAGCACTTTTGTTACTAGTGCACACACATACACACACACACACACACACACACAGGCAAAGAGACAAAGAGAGACTTAGCAGTAGTGCTCTGGCCCAGAGAGAGAGAGAGAGAGAGAGAAAGAGAGAGAGAGAGAGAGATCTCCTGCCAAGATCTTGCTCCCATAGGTGGTAGAGAGAAAGGTTCAAAGTCATGCTCAATGACAATAGATGGTTCGTGGAAGTTGACCATAGTTGGGAAGGGATCACTTGCATTGCGGCATCTGGGCCATTTGCACAAGCATTTGCCTCATGAGGTGAGCACACCTTTCTTCATGTTCATTGTAAACCACATCCCCACATTAACCACGTTCCTACATATGAGAAATTTAGAGGTGACTGGAAGGTTTTTACATTAAATTTCTCTAGCCTTTGCATATGTTTACTATACTCAAAATTTAGAATCTAGAGGTGAACCTAAAAAATTTAGAGGTGAACCACGTTCCTACATATGAGAAATTTAGAGGTGACTGGAAGGTTTTTACATTAAATTTCTCTAGCCTTTGCATATGTTTACTATACTCAAAATTTAGAATCTAGAGGTGAACCTAAAAAATTTCAGTTGGGATTACACTAAATCACTTTCTTTGTTAACCATGCTCCTAAATATGAGAAAATTTAGAGGTAATTTGAAGGTTTTTACACTAAATTCCTCTAGGCTTTGTAGATTTTCTCACCTTCAAATTTAGAATTTAGAGGTGAATCTAGAAATTTATAGTTACGATTACACTAAACTTGGGTTTTCTTTAGGATACACAATCCTCTTTACCGCAAACTTGGAAACCCTATATATGGGATCTCACAAATTGATTACTTTGTCAACCATGCTCCAAGATATGAAAAATTTAGAGCAATTTGATGGATTTTATGCTAAATTTATTTTGATTTTGTAGGTTTCCTTACCTTTAAATTGAGAATTTAGAGATATAAAAAATTGTAGCTAGGATTACACTAAACTTGGGTATTTTCGAGCATTCATTGATACACAATCCAGATTCCTCCATACCGCTAAATTTGAAAATCTGCAAATGAGAAGTTTTAGAGGTGAATTGCGTAGATTCAAAATTTTTTACACTAAATTTCTCTAGGCTTTGTAGGTTTTTGTGCCTTCAAATTTAGAATCTAGAGATAGGTGGGGCTAAACTAAAGTTCGGTTTTCTCAAGCACTCACCAATACATGATCCTCTGCCTTTAAATTTAGAATTTAGAGATGGATGGGGCTATACTAAAGTTAGTTTTTCTCAAGTATTCATCAATACACGATACTTTGCCTTCAAATTTAGGTTTTATAGCTGAATCTCTAAATTTGCAGGCAAAATTACACTAAAGCCTAGGTTTTTTTCTAGCATTGGGATACAAAAACAAAACATTGCTACTTTAAGTGCTACTTCATATTAAAGGAAGTCCTTGAGAAAAAGTTTCAAGGTAGTGTTATTTTATAGAAACAACACACTCCTAATGCATACTAAAGGACTACTTGAAAAAAAAAAACCTCCAAAACCTTGGCAAACCTAGATATGACAAATAGTAGAGGTAAAGTGACTAAATTTTCCGTGGCCCTAAAAAGAAGCAAAAATATACATAGTGTGACAAGCTTTCATGCTTCTGAAGGAAGTTTAAAATGGCTAATGATCGATTTTAAGAAGACCTTCAAATTCCACCGCTCGAAACCCTTTTTCTATAAACTTGAATACTCAAAAAAACCTAACTTTAGAGATTCTAACTATAAGGGTTTATAGAAAAAGGGTTTCAAATGGTGGAATTTTAAGAAGAACTTCAAATTTCACCCTTCAAAACCCTTTTTCTAAAAACACTATGATTAATGCATAAAATTTTTTAGGAAGGAGAGGGCCTCGATGCATAATTTGGGACATTGAGGCGATTCACACAAGCATTCACCTTGCAAGGTGAGCTCACCTTCGTTGCTTTTTCTTTAAAAAATCAAAAAACTTGGATAACCTCATACATTGTTGATTCTAGATCCTTGATTATTGAAGCCGCAATCAACATATGAAAAGTTGGTTTGTGCACAACTACCACATAAAAGCCAATTCCCAGTGTTGCCTAACATCATCGTTAGTTGTAGAATTCATGGACCCTTTGTTTTCAATACTTTATCTCCTTGCATGGTTGATGGTGGATAGTGTGTTAGAAGACATACACATCCATTTTGTGAGAAAACAAGCATGGATAATAATGGTTATCCCATTTATCTGCGAGGAAACAATGGCTTCACTGCCAAGGTCAGGGGTTCTACTATTGATAATCAATGGGTGGTGCGATATATTCCTACTTTGTCGACACTCTTCAAAGCAAATATTGACATTGAGGTATGCTCTACAATTGTAAGATAGGGCAACTATAAGATTCCATACGGTAGTACAGGCTACTAAAAGGGAGAACATTGATGAAATAAACATTTGTCCCTAACATTTAAGGCAGCATGCATTGCAAAGGGTATCTTGGAGGATGACATGGAATGGTCTGGCTGCATGGAGGAAGCTTGCAATATACATACAAGCTTGCAGTTGAGACATATTTTGTGAACAATTTATGATTTTGCGAACCCTCTTTCCCTCATCTCTTATGGGAAAGATTTCAATTTCTTTTTTTGGGGACTATCGACGCAGTGGATTTGAGATTCCAATTCTTAGATGAATGTGCACATGTTGCTGAAAGGTATGCATTGAGATATTTGCATTACATTCTTGGTATGTTTGGAAGAAGTTTATCTTAATATCTTGGGATTCCAGTACTTGATCAGTGTTTTGTGCTGCATCATGAAAACAACTTGCTTTTCCAAGAGGAATGGCTCTTGATACAATGCAAGAGCTATTCATGTCACATGCAATGGAACAGAATCTGAAAGAAGATTGAAGGATTTCTTTTGATACAATGTTTCATTCATTGACCGTTGATAAAGGAGCTAGACATGCCTATCATGTCTGGTAAAACTTATTTGTATAACTATTTATACAAATATGAATAAAATATTTTGGTGTTTGTAGGTACATTTGCATGGCATTTGGGGTTATTTGTTTTTGAAAAAAGCATTGAAAATGTCAAAGCTAGGCATTAGCTTCCCTTTTGAATTGTTGAACAATTGTTAAATTCTTACTATCATAAATCAAAAACTTTTTTCATTTTTTTGTCATCTCATTATGTGAGAATGCTGAAACTTTTGGCTTATGTATACATAAACAAATTATGCTATTTTTTTTACGCTTATGTATGATTGAGAGGCAAGACTTTGTTATAGATTTAAGAGTTTTAGTGGCATTAATAGTACACTCTTTTGGTCCACACACCAAAGCGTGCATCACATACTATAATTGTTATGTTGTTTCAATTTTCTATGGACTTTCCATTATCACACAAAGTGCATCACATACTATAATTGTTATGTTGTTTCAATTTTCTATGGACTTTCCATTATCACACAAAGCTGATGTTGTGGTGCTTCTTGGATCATGGGTTCAATGTTTCTTACCATAGGGGGGTTTGCCTTAATTGGACCAAACTTCTTCTTGGTCGTAGCAACGTGCAGGTCACATACTAGTATGTATGCATGCTAAGCTTTGGCTTGTTTTATTTCCCTCTCTATTCCATATGTGCTTGTTGTAGTAGAGGCGTCTCTCTCAAAGGACACTACACTTCTTCTTTTTTCTTCTTGGCCAAACTCAAAATTGTGAGTGGATGTATTAAATCATTCATAAGGAAGTGTATAAAGTAGCCTCAAGCTCGTGTCGAGCCTTGAGGGATCCTGCGATACATCAATAAGCTACTTGGCCCAAGACAGGGGTGAGCCATTACCCTTGTTTCCTTACACATCGTTAGCTAGTTGCAGCCATGACAATGAGAATGGTTCGATGCCACCCATCTTGATTCCAGCCATTGCTTACCCCACAGCTTGTTGACGGGAAGAACCAATCAACCTTGAGGATTAGAGTGTGTTAAATATCCTTGGTTTGCGATTTAAAGAAATGTCTGCTCTTGGGCACCCGCCACGCTTTCCACTCAAAATTAGATCACAAATAGGCATCAAGCAATTGTTCAGCCCTTCAACAGCTTTGCTACTCAAGAGCCTTTCAATACTATTGAGGTGAAACTGGGTAGCTAGTTGGTCTATTTCTTCCCAGCTTTTGTTGTTGTTTTCCCAAAGGTCTGGACCCATGTCTTTCTAATAAGAATCTTCGTAGATCCCTTAGGACTTAAAGAGGGAAAGAAAAGTAAAAGAGAAGGAAAAGGAAGTAGCTCCAAGAAAATTAACTTTTGCTTAGAGATAAATGGTTAATGGTCTAAACAAAAAGAAAAGAAGGGGGGGGGGTGTTCTTTTCGGTCCAGAAGCTTCTTGATCCTCTTTGTCGTGAGGTGGTTCTCAGATATGTTCGCTAGTGTGGAAAGGTAGGGCCAACACAAAAAGGAAGTTGCAAATCGTGGCATGTGAGATAGAACTTGTATATATGGATGTGTAGCAAGGCTGGTGTCATAAAAACTAATATGTAAACAACCCAAATGATTTTCTCATATTAAACTGGTCACTTAATGTGGGAGAATAAACGGGAACAAGGGTTAAGATATTGAGATGTGCTTATAGATCTATCTCAACACGGGGCCAATGGTAAAGGGGCCCAAATGAGAGATGGTCTATCAAAGATCAAGGCTAACCAATGGAGCATAAGACCTTAGGGTTAGCTTCATTGAAGACCTCCAATAGTTAGTGTAAAAGTCCTTTGACCTTAGGTAAGCTAGGGCTAAGCTTGAGGTGGGAACCCGGCCCAAGCTTGAGGTGGGAACCTGGCCCAAGCTTAAGGTTCTTGATGTGCTTGATGACTGAGGTGCTTGAGATGCTTGAGGTGCTTGAAATGCTAGAGCTGTACTTGAGGTGAGAACCCAGCCCAAGCTTGAAGTGCTTAAGGGCCAAGCTTGTGGTGGGAACTGAACCTATGCATAAGGGGCTTGAGGTGTCAAAAGGTCAAATCCAATCCTTACAAGGAGGGTGCAAGCCCTACAAGAGGGGAGATGAGAGAGAACACCCACACACTCACACAAGTCATGCATGGTACAAAGAAAGAAAAAGGGACACTTCTCAAGTTCCTCCTCATGTTGTCCTCATGGTGCTCTTAAAGCCTATTGGTTGAATTAGGCACAAGATGAAAGAGACGTCGAATGGGAAAGAAAGTTATATTAATTTCAGAAGTGGTTACATAAAAAGAAACATAGGGGGGGCAAACTATAATCTTTTGCAGGCTCTGGGTTTAGGGTCAGAATTGTGCCGGTATTCTGCATCTCCTTAGTTTCTTCTATGTCCATCTCCTCTTCTGGCTGCCCCTGGGTCTCTTCCTCTTCCTTGCTTTTTTGCTCCATTTCAGGCTTCTCATCTCCAGTCTTCTCGATTTTTTTTCTTTTTGCCTTTCTTATATGCTGAGCAAGGTTCTCCTCGGGACTTTCCTCCAGCCTGACATCTACACGACCATCAGCTTTAGAAAGCTGTGCAGCAAAAGATCACTTATTAGAGCCTTAATCAATGAAAAAACTTACTCTTGCCACGTTGGCCTCATTTTCTCGAGGTCTTTGATCTTGTCACCCGCACGCCAGTGTCTAGCAACACATCATCTTCCTCATTCTGGGTTTTCCCTTCAGCACCAGTCGTATTCTGCTCCTTTACCTCAAAGTTTTGTTCTTCTTCTATTGTTTCCAAAACAGGTTTCTTAGCATTACCATGACACTTTCATCAAGCAAAACCTCCACAGGTGTCTTGTATGCAGGCATCACTGCATCGTTCCCTGTGTCTTTATCGGCAGTAGTTCTGAAGCAGCTTGACTCTGAAAAAACACCAGAGAAGACAAAAATCAACCACCTGAAAAAACATTAAAAAAAACGCAAATCAACCACCTGATTACCCATTGAAACAATTTTCTCACCTGTTTTTGGGCATGGTTCAACTGGCTTCTTCTGTAGAAGGGATTGGTCTTCTGCAGAAATAACTCCGGGGCAATCCTTAAGTATGCACTTTCCTTTCTCAACCAAGTGAGCATAGCAGAATGCATGGTATGCATGTGAACAAGGCAATAGAACAACATGGCTTGAACGATTGTGATCATGAATTTTTACACCACAAGCATTGCACACATCAATTAGAACAACACTATGTCCAGGAGCTGAAACTCGTGCAGGCAAGACTATGGTTTCAGGTAGCATTGGTTGACTAATCATGTCTGTCACAAAGGTGACACAGAGACCAAAGGTTTCCTCATGCTCCAAGCATTTGGATAATTCTTCCTGTAGGCAAGAGACCTATGTTATCAAACAATGTCAAACAGGTATAAAATCGGTATGAATGCTTGAAGATCGGTATAATGATGTTATCATACCGGTATGATGACATCCTTCCGGTATGATGTTATTATACTAGATAGTATAACATCATACCGGTAGGATAACACTATACCGGAAGCATAACATCAAACCGGTTGGATTTTATCATACCGGTCGGATCTAACCATACCAGTCGGATGTAACCATATCGGTAGGATGTTATCATACCGGTAGGATTATATCCTACCGGTTCGGTAAGATGTAATCATATCGGTAGGATATAATCATATCGGTAGGATATAATCATACCGGTAGGGTATAATCCTACCAGTATGATAACATCCTACCGGTATTGCCATCTACCCTTACCGAATATGATATAGTCCTATCGGTATGAAAAATCATACCGTATAGTACTTTGCAGGTATTACACTACAATCAGATGGAGTTAAAAGCATACCTGTGCTGCCTGCTATAGGGTGGCTTTTTCTTGGTCAAATTTTTGTTGGAGGCTGTCAAGCAAGCCTGTTGGTACATTGGCATCGCCAGGGAAGTGCATTCGGATGGTGTCAAGGGCACCCTCGTAACGGTGCACATCAGCAACAGATTTGACCACAGAATCCTTAGCCTTCTGACACTCGACTGATACATTGTCATGAGATTTTCTAACCTCAACAAGAAGTTCTTGCAAGGAAGTGGATACTTCAACACTAAACGCAGACTGAGTAGTCGCAAAAAGCCCACTTCCGGCTGGTGTACTTCCGGATGGAGTATTTACTAAGAAGATGGCAGAACCACTTGGGGTTCCTGTGGATACTTGGGAAGTCTCTAACTTCCATTGTTCTCTTTTCCTATTTAAGTGACCTTCATTGGTCACATTCTTCACCACCTGAGATGCAAACTCAGCCCACTTTATCGGACCTGTGCATACGAAATAAACATATCCGCGTGCAAACTTGACTCCCATCAGATAGTTTGGTGGTTTGGATTGGTACACCTGCTTGTAGAGCTGGTAGAGTGCCTTGTAGTGATCCGGCCTTGCTGTTTTTATCGGCACTTTTTTCTCCTTCACTCGAAGACACGTGAAAACTTTCATCCAGTCGAATATGGGCACATCTGCATCTGTCAATTTTTTAACATCTTTCCCCTCAAGACTTAACCCATATTCCTTGTGAAAATCCTCCTTTGCCGTGCATAATGCCTTTAATGACACCTCCACATCCTTGGGGTGAACAAAGCGGCTGATTTTGGGAGGAGGCTGTAACTTCTGTCTCTGAAAGGAATAAATCCATATTCATTACTCAATGTATCCACACCTCAATACTCTACTACACATACAGGTCCGTTGTACACAACACAGAGAGAGACAGAGAGAGGTGACATACCTTCGTGGGAGAATTTCGGGTCTTTGTGGGGGAGACCTGTCGGGCTGCATTCCTTGGGCTCTTTCTTAGGTTGCTATCCATAGTGAAGGATAAGAAGCGTGCACAGGGGGCTGTAAAGTGAGCTGAGAAAGGCGCAGAAGGAGAAAGGCACAGAGATATGGAGAAGTACACTCATGAAAACATTCGACTGAACATTCGTCCTGACATGGGCTCCACACGTGTTTTTGAATCCTCCACACGATTATTTAATTCAAACAATTCTTGCCCATAACACCAATTTCATACCCCCTAAATTTTAAGCCTCCAAAAGCAACTTTCAACCGATTAAAACCTATTCATGCATCCACCCACATACTTGCCAGCCTATGCTACGCTGTCTTCGCCATTGTACGAAGCCCACAGCTTCCACCAGACCACCTCGCCACTCTGCTCTTCTCCTCACAAGACTCCACATGCTAGCCTCACAACCTACCCATCGACCACCTGCTAAGTTTTTCGCCTGCTTGATGGGGATGACATCAACGGGGAATGTGGCATAATTGAGCAGAGAATGGTGGCATACCTCGAAAGCCAGATCTTCACAGGTGTCATAGCCAACAAAGATGGGAGCTTGGTGATGATGCGACCACTTTTGCAGACCACAGGTCTGCCCATCGCTGGGGAAGACATACTGAGCTTGCAGATCAGGCACTGGCGATCTCGCCTAGAGTAGAGAGCACACTGCCATGGCGCTCTTTAACGGCAGGCAAGAAGGCGACCACCAAATGACTCGTGTTGTGTCCCGCTTTAATAGGACAATGGACACCTAGTAGCTAAAATCGATAGCTCTCAGCTTATCTACCCTACTCACCGGCCGGCCTTGCAAGAAAAACTGTTGCAAGCTAGAAGCTTCTGATGATGGACGTTAGGTGTAGGCCGTCTTCCATATGGTTGTGCCTTTGCTCCATGGTGTTCATCTCCTTCATCACCGATTGGAGGCCTCAGCTAAAAGCACCCTGGCTGGACACACACACGCACACACGCAACCGACGGCCAAAGAGGGGAGCTTCAACGTCAACAACCTCAAATAGGGTGCTACCACACAACTACGCAGATAGAGAGAGAGAGAGAGGTGCTACTGAGTGTCAATTTTATTTATTCTTGCAGGTCTAAAAACCAACACATGTCTGCATCTCCATAATGCACACACACCCAAAATCGAAGGGAAATTAGTGAAGATCCATGTGTGCATGTGCGCGCGAGAGAGAGAGAGAGAGAGAGAGAGAGAGAGAGAGATGGTTGTTTGCATGTAAAACAAGAATCGGGTTCTCAACAAGAAATATTTCAAGGCCATAGGAACATTTTCAAGAGACTTGAGAGAGAGAGAGAGAGAGAGAGAGAGAGAGAGAGAGAGAGAGAGAGAACATTGTGCCCCGACACTATAGAGAAGCGGGGAGTTTGAGGGGCAGGGGAGGTGGAATTGTTTACACCTTCAAACGTCTCTTACTAACTGCATATGCATTGTGTAACCAATTTTTGTAAGGTTGCATTAACCAAAAATTTTCTCTTTTAAAAAATAAAAAGATCCTTCCAGTAGTTAGTAAAGCTGCCCATAGGGCTACAAACCACCTCTATTAAAGAGGGCTGCTTAAAAAACATGGGAAGAATCTTCCCGTGAATAAACAAAGTACGTCAGTGAATAAACAAAGTATGTACAATGAGGGCTAAATCACAAGATGGGAGGAGAAAAAAAGGCTCATTGGTGACTGGCGTTCCCTGACCATGGTGAAGAAGGGCCCCTGGAGCCAGAGTCATAGAAAAGCCTCTATGTGCTCCCTCATGCGGTCGAAGTTGTTGCAGTCTCACAAATTGACCCTTGAGAGTGTGAATCAGCTCGAACCAAAAGTCACGAACAATCTTTGCCGGTAGGACAGGGCGAGCCTCGAAGATGCGAAAGCAACGGGCCCACCAAATGAACCAGAGCATCTGGCTACAGACGAGCTCCCAACACGCCTCTCTCTCATTGCGCCACTCCTGGGGGGTAAGCTCTGTCGCAAGCTGGAGTGTACGTAGGTTGATTCCTTTTGATCACTATCATCCTGCCACCGGTGGAAACCAACTCAAAGTGGAGCGCAGGGCCCGTGAGAGTGGACCAGGCTGCAACACCCCACATGTATTGTCGAGTTGTGGGAAGAGCTTGCATTTGCCAAAGAACTCGAAGTCAAACCTGTTGTGACATGGGCAATCCCACAGATAGTGACACTAACTTTCCAAAGGACGTCCACAAGTTGCACAGGCTGTTGAGAAGCCACTGTGTACTAGCCAGCTCCCAACTATGTATTAACCAAATTGCACAATACGATCAAGTTTTTCAAGTTAGTTCAACTTCAATAGCCTGAGTTGCGTAGAAAAGGGTTGAACAAAGACAGCTTTCGAGGGTGCATTGATTCAAGTTCGTCGTGCTAAAGAAAAGTATGTAGTTAAAATAACCTCACTATTGATTGAAACCTTGCAATAAGAGAACGATATGTAAGTCTGGAGTCCTTTAGCTAGGTGAAATGGTTGGGAGAGAGAAACCAAAAGGGGGGGGGGGGGGGTGGTTTTGTCCCTCATTCATTTGTAGGAATTGATATAACCCCAAGAGACATGAGAGAAAAGAAGAGAAGAAAGGAGAAGTTTGAATGTCGTAGGAACATTCCCTAGAGACCTCACCAATCTATTTGATGGTTATGCACGAACGCGTGCACACACACACACACTTGCACAATGTGTGTGTGTGTGTGTGTGTGTGTGTGTGTGTGTGTGTGTGTGTGTGTGTGTGAGAGAGAGAGAGAGAGAGAGAGAGAGAGAGAGAGAGTGTGTGGTGTTGCACTATGCTCCTTTAACACTAGATTGGTAACCTAGCAGGACGTAAAAGTGTCCTTTCAGGGTTTTGGAAAAAAAATCCAAAACCATAGTAGATCCACTCATTTTGGAAAATCCTTTCATGAGCTTATAGTTCAAGGACTACTACATATGGAAAAAATTGAGAAACTTGTAAGATTTCTCATCCCTTGGTCACTACAAGCCTCCAAAGTTGATGAACCAATGCATTTTGCCCAAAACAACAATTTCTTATGGTTGATTGCATATAAATAAGAGTGGGGATTTTTGTAGGACATGAGATAAAATGCCCCCTTAACTTCAATGGGTTGGTGATCAAAACATATGGTTTCTTTTACCTCACTAATTTTTTTAAGAAAAAAAAAAGTACAAAAAAGTTGCATTATCAAAGTTTCTATAGTTACGCTCGCTCAATACAGATACTATACACATGTTTTCTTAGTTCCCTTTGGACCTTTGGATTCAAAAGGAGCCATGGATCATGTCAAAAGGATAATGGATCTCTTACTAAGTGGAACCTTGGGGGCAATGATAAAGTGCTAAATACAGCAAACATGAAAAAATTGGGTTTAGCATTATGACTCTAGAAACCCATAGAAACTACTCAATATCTAGCCAAGTTTGTAGTTTATGATTAGATATGGTTACTACCTACAAAATACACACAATTGGCCTAAGAAACTAGCAATATTGAGAAAGTTATACTTGCTACTCTAAAATGTATCGTATTCTTCAGCAATCAAAAAACTCAACCATCATCATATACTATGCTATATAGCATATTAGGTCCCCCAAAACTCAAGGAAGATTAGCTTTATGTTATACATTACATTTACACAATCAAAATTGAATTTGGATGTCAAGAATTGTGCAATTCTTGTAGTTAGTCGTAACTTTCAATTTTAACACTTAGCTCTCCCTACAAGCATCAAAACATGTTGAGAACTATGAAGGGTTATCCTCTAGCAATCTAAACCTCGCAAACATGAAGTTTAGAGTGGTATAGTTGCAAAAAATTGAAAAAAACCCCGTTTTTTCACACAGTCTAGGTTCAAAAATGTTGTGCAAGAGTAAGGTTAATGGTGAGATCCATACTCCAAAAAAAATGTCAAGTTTTTTTTAGCTCATAAGGAAACTTTGTGGATATATAGCACCTAGAAATCCATTTTCAGACTCTTCAAACAATTCAAGCAAAATGGTCACTTAACATGACATAAAAGTGTCATGTTACCATTCTAGTGTTAAAGGGTATGTGATGGTTGACTACTTTGTTGGTCATGTAAAGTGAGAGAGAGATGACGAGTGATAGGACGGGAACATGTAGGGCTAGCATTCGGCGAGGGAAGGGAATGATCAATGCAGATAAAGTAGTCGTGCACATGCAAGGAGGTTGAATCTATTCCATTTCATCTCAATGACGTAATTGCAGGTACAAACTGGTGTCATGAAAACACCCATTATCCATTGAGGAGGTGGCCTCCTGCATGATATGGTCAACCACCATGAGTTGTGGAGACAAAATAGGGCGGGCCAATTGCCCTCTTTTTTGCCGAACGCCTTGCCGAATAGGTGCATGTGCAAAGCCACAAAGAGAGAGATAGAGAGAGAGAGAGAGAGAGAGAGAGAGAGAGAGAGAGGGAGGGAGGAAGAGAGGGAGACGTAGCAAATGACATCGATCTATTTCATTGGACTAGGATATGTAATAGTCTACTACACAATTGGTCATGAGAACATGAAGTTGTTTGGTTGATGTCATTGGTCGTTCATGCCACAACAAGACTTGAACCACCTTGACCCCTCACTTATCGGTAGCAATGAAACAGCCTTCAGTGCCACCATGATGAGATGTCGTGCCACAACTTTCCAACATGTCGGAGGCTGCAGATCCACTGATTCCATCTGCAAAGAGAGGAGGGAGGAGAGGACTCCACCCTGGTCCAAAAACCCGAGGTCAATCATGGCCGCTTTGGGGAGAGAAGAGGAAGCAACAAGGCGTCCCTCCCTGGGACTAACCCCCAACCCCAACGGCACAGCCTCCTTCCCCCATCACAAGCAGCTGCTCCCAAGTAGGCTAAGTGTCTGTAGTGTCTGCACCGGAGCCTCCTTGCTCAAAGCGAGATACAAAACCACTCAACCCTAACAAGGGATCTCTCAACACTAAACATACAAAATTTCAATACTCTTCTTATCTTAATCGGAAGGGACCTCCAGATCTATCTAAAGAGAAAAGGACAATTTGCATCAAATGTTTGCTTGCAAGCATAAGTGAAAAACTGCAATTTAATTATATATATTTGACACAAATGATATTTTCTCTATATCCCCACCCCCCCACCTCTCCCTCTCTCTCTCTCTCTCTCTCTCTCTCACACACACACACACACCGAAGATAGAACAAGCATTTGAGCATGGGTAAAGAAGTCTCCATTGTGTGTGTGTCATGGGGAGATATATAAAGACACACACACACACGCGTGCGCGCGGCGCGCGCGCACACACACACGTGTGTCGGTGGTAAGAGCGAGCGAGACCCGCCGGTAGGCGGGTCGTGCAAGCTAATATATACATGAAGATAAAGAGATCTGAATGTGAACTTTTTACCTCCAGCAATCCAAAAAGAAAAGAAAGTCGTTGTAGTACCTAGGACTTCCTTTTTATAAATCCCTTGGCCCCTTTATTTTCACAACTAACATTGGGTGGCGAGCACATGGCAATGGGCAACTCCTTTTTTGAACTCGCTTTTATGGGCTACAATTTTTGGCAAGGGTTTTGCCGCCTTGTTTCTAATCTCGAGACTCAGAGTTGAAGCTTCAACCTGTGTCATATTTGGGACATGCAGCCTTTAATTCTCAGTTGTGAAGCACGATACTTGAGACTTGAGAGTGGATGCTCAAGAGTTAAGACACTCAACCTTGCTGGAAAGTTTATGCGAGTCAATCTTCGAGGATTTTTATCGAGCTTGAAAGAGGAGTTTTTCAAGTTTGCACGCACCTTTCTTGCTTCGAGAATTGATGTTCAACTGACACGAGGTATGAATCGCTTAGGTGTGTAAAGGCTTTGTCAAAAATATTTTCTCTATAATGTGTATAACAGAAACTTAAGAAAAGGAAAACCTAAAGGGAGAAAAGTGACGTGTGTACCTACATACATGAGTGCTACAGTGTGGACTTGTGGACTCTGATAATTGTGTGTACCATGTGGTAATTATTTATAATTTTTCACATGTTTGTAGAGTTTTGAGTGTCAAGTCCTTTATGATTGGAAGATGATTCAACATTGCATCATATTTAGATTGTTACAAATTACATACATACAAACATGTATGTTCATGGTTCATGGCATATGCATTCAAATTCAAGCACTTTAGTTTTACCATTTGTTTTGTTTCTATGGACCATAGGTTACCTTTCCAACAAATTATTTACTGGTATGTGACCCGCGCGTTGTTGTGGCCAAAGAAACATCGCTTCTATTCTTATAGGGATATCTTCTCTTCCAAGTGAAACACTATCAATGCTCTATTCCTACATGTATATTCTATTGCATTTCTAAAAATAATGCATTACACAACCTCTTGAAGATTCCAACAAACATAAATATATGTAAGATTCTACAAAGTATTCTTTGATACCAAGCTTGGGATTTTCTCATAGACATTGTTTTTCATAAGGTGCTAGCACTCGTTCAAAAAACTTAGTGCCCTACTTCTATTGTGGGAGAGAGAGAGAGAGAGAGAGAGAGAGAGAGAGAGAGAGAGAGAGAGAGAAAGTCTTCTGTATCTTGGTTTAGCAATGCTACCAATGTTGATTATACAGATTAGGTAAGTTAGCATGGTATGAAGAGATGAAAGCCGTCTAAAATCAATGTAACAAAAAGTTTTTTTTTTTAATGGAGTGGGTTCTAGGATTGGTTTCAACAATAGGAACACAATTGAATTCAATTATTTATAATTTTTCACATGTTTGTAGAGTTTTGAGTGTCAAGTCCTTTATGATTGGAAGATGATTCAACATTGCATCATATTTAGATTGTTACAAATTACATACATACAAACCTGTATGTTCATGGTTCATGGCATATGCATTCAAATTCAAGCACTTTAGTTTTACCATTTGTTTTGTTTCTATGGACCATAGGTTACCTTTCCAACAAATTATTTACTGGTATGTGACCCGCGCGTTGCTGCGGCCAAAGAAACATCGCTTCTATTCTTGTAGGGATATCTTCTCTTCCAAGTGAAACGCTATCAATACTCTATTCCTACATGTATATTCTATTGCATTTCTAAAAATAATGCATTACACAACCTCTTGAAGATTCCAACAAACATAAATATATGTAAGATTCTACAAAGTATTCTTTGATACCAAGCTTGGGAGTTTCTCATAGACATCAAGCTGCACCATCTGACCAAACCCAATGTTTTTTAAAGCTTAGCCCTTGATCTCTCAACCATTGAGCATGTAAGAGAAAAGCATGTTGCACAAATAAGGTGTCATGTTGTTTATCATCTGAGACAAAAAAGTGCATGGTCTTGCACCTGATGTGATGCGAAAATAAGTAATCAGGACAAAGACAGTGACCTGCTTAGTGTACCAATGCATTGACTGGATCTCATTTTGCTCCTTGAAGGAGTAGTTCTCTGCAAAGTCAACGACAGAGACAACCACATCATCTGGAAACAAAGAAATGCAGTCCTTGAACTATTGTGCTTGCCACCTAAATATAAAATTGTGAGTGCCATACTTCTTCAAGTGGTCTTGGTACACTCGCAAAAGTTCTCTAGGCAGCATTTTCTTGTGGAAAATGTCTTTCATAGTGCTCTTTCTAGCTTCATTGTTTAATCCAGTAGCACCCACTATATTTTCAAAAAACTTCATAGATACTTGCTTACTCTGCTCAACTTCTTCTCTTGGATAGATCTGAATATTACCTACACCACATGCATTGCATGTTCCCATTAAGCATTGGTAGCTATGGAAACTATGTTCTGCAAGTATAGGGCAGAGTATAGACTCCAACAATGAAGTGGTACTCATACTTGCATTTTTGTATGCAAGATATCCATGGTTGACAACTTCATCATGATAAAGGCATATAGGGCAGCTGCACATGCAGCAAGAACCATGAAGATCAAAACTTCGAGTCCGCATGTGATTTACTGCCTCTTTAAGGAAAATCATTTGTACATGCACAATACAACAGCAGGTGTAGCGATCCCTCAATTTTCGGACAAAGAACAGTTTCATAGACTCGAAGCAACGTTGCGAAATCTGAATATCTGCATACTTTGTCTTGAATCTTAAATAAAGCTCCACCTGCAATATACATGTATACAAATGTTAAAAATAACCTTAGCATTCAAAACTAGTTAAATTGTTTCAAAACATTAAAAAGTGTTTCTATATCACTAAAAACTGGTGTGCACCACTAAAAACTAGTAATGATACATTCAGTAGTATTGTTTTACCTGTGAAAATAATGCACCACAAATACAAATTAGTGTAGAAACTAGTGGCCATACAAAAAGGTAGAATATTAAGAGGTTGTGTGAGGACAACTTAATAGTGGTGAGAAACCGCATTCAACGTAACTAAAAAGTGGTTTGGCACGACTTACAAGTGAATTCAAACCACTTGACGGTGATGAACCGCCAATAAAAAATGGTGTGCACTGCTTGAATATGGTGGGCAACGATTAAAAAGTGGTGAGTAAGGACATGAAAGTTCTGGGGAAGTTCAGGACTAGCACTTAAAAAGTAGCTGGGAGGGACAAAATACTAGGCGACAGACCAGCATTAGCACTAGATAGTAGTCCAACACAACTTGAAAGTGGAGGAGCTCTTGTGAAAAGTGTTTGATCACCACTTTAGAGTGGTGCGCGACTAGTTCAAAGTGTCCAGTCACCAATTAAAATCTAGCACTTAAAAAGTAGCTGGGAGGGACAAAATACTAGGCGACAGACCAACATCAGAACTAGATAGTGGTCCAACACAACTTGGAAGTGGAGGAGCTCTTGTGAAAAGTGCTTCATGACCACTTGAGAGTGGTGAGCAACTACTTCAAAGTGGGCAGTCACCACTTGAACGCGGATTCTGGTCACTTGAATGCGGTTTCTGGCCACTTGAAAGCGGGAACTTGCCGCTTGATTGCAGTGACAAGGTTTTAGCTACCACTTGAAAGTGGTGTCTTGCCACTTGGGAGTGGTGCCTCATCACTTGCATGGAGTGATGAGACTGACGTAGTGACTTAGCACATGAAAGTGGTGTCTCACCACTTAATGACCACTTGAAATTAGTGAGCAAATACTTCAAAGTGGGCAGTCACCACTTGAACGCTGATTCTGGTCACTTGAATGCGGTGTCTGGCCACTTGAAAGCGGGAGCTTGCCGCTTGATTGCAGTGACCAGGTTTAAGCTATCACTTGAAAGTGGTATCTCACCACTTGATGACCACTTGAGAATGGTGAGCAACTAGTTCAAAGTGGGCAATCACCACTTGAACGCGGATTCAAGTCATTGGAATGCGGTGTTCGGCCACTTGAAAGTGGTGTCTCACCACTTGCATGGAGTGATGACTAACGTAGTACTTTGCACGTGAAAGTGGTGTCTCACCACTTGATGACCACTTGAGAGTGGTGAGAAACTAGTTCAAAGTGGGCAGTCACCACTTTAACACGTTTTCTTGTCACTTGAATGCGGTGTCTGGCCACTTGAAAGCGGGAACTTTCCGCTTGATTGCAGTGATAAGGTTTTAGTTACTACTTGAAAGTGGTGTCACACCACTTGGGAGTGGTGCCTCACCACTTGCATGGAGTGATGGACTGACGTAGTGACTTAGCACATGAAAAGTGGCTTCTCACCACTTGAATGCGGTCAGACACCACGTGAAAGTGGTTTTTATATGTGTAAGTGTTGTGTGCACCGCTTCATTGTGGTGTGACAGCACTTGTAGTTTACTAACAAAATGTGTTCAAACTCCACTAATATGGTTTTGGTTACCATCATAAGGTGGTGGGCACCATTCGTGCAGCAGCAGTAAAAAGTCTATGGCACTACTATAACTGTTGCACCATGACTAAAAGTGCTACATCACTTGGAAAAAGTGAGCTGCACCACCAAAAACGTTTTCACCTGTAACACCCCTACGAGTTTGTACAACACGTCTGTTAGCATTGGGTAAACAAGACTTTTTAGTGGGTGAACACCACTTTGTAGGGTTTACGGTGAAGCGTTGGTGCATTTCTAGTAAAAACTGTTTCTTAAACATTAAAACCTACTGCAAAACATTAAAAACTAGTTCAAACACACTAAAAAGTGGTGTGGAAACACAAGTAAAAGTGCTTCAAAAACATTTACAACTATTGATCAAATTTTAGATGTGGTTCAGTTACAATTAGAGACCAGTATAGTAATGTTTCACCACTTTTTAATGTTGCAGCACCACTAGAAAGTGGTGCAAAACACCAAAACAAGCTGTAGCACTAATAAAAAGAAGTATAGAAACATAATGTTGTGGCAGTAATGAGTTGTAGCACCAATAAAAAGTGGTATAGAAACATAATGTTGTAGCAGGAATATGAGTTGTAGCAACAATAAAAAGTGCTAAAAAGTTATGAATTACCTGAGGCTCCTCAAGAAGGTGAATTGGATGCTTTACATATGAACATCTAGCTAGTCTCTTACTGCAAACATCTTTCTTGTTGGGGGACACCCTCGTCTCATCCATCCAAAATTGAAAGACTGTTTTTAACAGTTTGAGTGATGTGAGTTCTCCGTGCATCATCTCTATGACAAGCAGATGCAGGGAACGAACCATCGGATTCACTTGACACTATTAAGTGATGTTTGGCTGAATATAAGTTTGTTTTGTGGATCCCCATAAGCTTGGCAGCTTGCGGTATGCTCATGTCAGTGTTTTGCTCCTTGCTTCCACCATTCACCAACATCATCATTGCTGATTTCTTCACAAAAAACTCGTCTGAAGATCTTGGGACCTTCACATGACTCAAAGTGTTGCGGATGTTTCTCAGCATAATTGCTTCCAACTCTTTGGATTTACTCTGCATATTAAGGAAGCAAGGATGTTGAAGAATTTCATCAAAGATTTCCTTCCTACCACTTGCATCCATTCCCACGGTTAATGTATCAAAGTGTTGTACCATAGATTGACATATCCTTCGTTTCTTTCTTTCATCCATCTCATTTGTATTGCTTTCCATCACAAAGTTGAACGTTGCCTTACATTGCTTTTGTTTTTGAGTAGCCCAATATTCCCTCATTAATTTTCTGCGTTGAAGTTGAGCTTCTCTACTCAATGACGATGAGCTGATAGACAGTTCTTCACTGTGCTCCATTGTTGCAGTACTTTCAAAGGATTGCTCTACAAGAAATACAATACAAATCATAACTACACGCTATACTTTTAATTAATACATGGCACTTCTTGCACTAATTAGCAAGATACTAACAAAGCATAATAAGTGTTTACATACCTCAGGAATCATCAAGTAGAAGAGGAACCTATAGAGATAGTGTTCGTGAGAGAGAGAGAGAGAGAGAGAGAGAGAGAGAGTGCTGAGAGAGAGAGAGAGAGAGAGAGAGAGAGAGAGAGAGATGAGCGCGAGCTCAGACACAAGAGGATCCATGCTTAGGGAGAGAAAGAGAGAGAGAGGGGGGGGGGCTAAGCGATACAGAAAGCTCAGCAAGATCTCTGTGAGAGAGAGACAAAGAGGAGCTAGATAGAGCTCCAAGAGAGATCTCAGAGACAAAGAAAGCTCAGACAGGTTGTAGCGGGAAAGAAGTGGCGGACAATAACCCAGCATTCAGCAGTAAATTACATTTAGTTTCATTAATTGTGGTAAGTTAGGAGACTTAATTGACATACCTTAGGAGAGTGATATTCTTTTTGAGATTTGAAGCACTTTTAAAACACCCACTTTTAAGCGCAAAAAAGCAATGTCCTTGACATTACTTTCCGGGCCACCTATACATGCTTTCACCCATAGTCAACTCAACAAAATAAGAAGAAAAAGAACTAGCACCTAAATGTTTTACAAGGAGGGGCTTACCTAGTTTCATCATCCAAAGCAAAGTGATTATGAGCCATCTGTATTAGCCATCTTTCACATAGCACCTATATGAGTCACCTTCACATATGAGTTGTTCTTTTACATTTTTAGGGAAGGTTTGTTGCGATGGAATGATATGCAATGGTATGCCATGAGATGGTATAACATGAAATTAAATGAGATGATATGACATGTTATGACAAGAGATTATATGAGAGTCCTTCATATGAGCTCATATGGTCACTTAGAGTATTTCAAGTGCTTCCAAATTTTGTTGCCTACTTTTGTGGGGTGACCCCTCTTCCTAGGGATACTTGAAAGATGCTTTAAGCCTTATGTGGAGTTGTACTACATATGAGATGCCTAGCTCAAGGACATAAAGAGAGCCATCTAAACTCACTTTTTCAACTAGTTCAATAATCAAGTTTCCATTTCAATTTCATTATCTTGTTATGTGTGATTATGTTCGTCTAATCATAAATAATGCTACTTTACACTTCCCTCCTTTACCTCTCAACTTTGAATATATCCTCAAGGCATAAAATGAAGCATACCATTGTCCATACTTGAGAGATTTACATATGGACTAGATCCTACCTTGTGCTCTATCTCAAAAATTAACTTATTTGTTGATTTATGCAATCCCAAGTTGAGAGTTTCCATCATCATTAGGGAAAATTTTGAGCTCATTTTTGGGCCTTGTAAGAAATTGTTGATGTGGCACAGCTTTCAAAAAGTGGGGACCGGTTAAATTTTTGCAAAACAAATCCAAATTTGTTGGAGGTTGGATATTTAGAATTTACTCTTTAAATGCTATCTATTGATATATAGCATGCATGTACCGGACATTGCCTTCATATAGATCTAGAAAAAGGTGATTTCAGATTAAGTAACATCAACAAAAACTAGTTGATTGAAAAAAAATGGCATAACTTTCATAGAACTCATCCAAAGTTTTTGGATCTTGGCTCTTTACAATCCATTTTTCAAGAGCTTTAATGATAAGTCATATCATTGAATTTGAGGAATATTTAGAGGGGTTTATCACGTTGCTCTCTCTTGTGCAGCTTTGATGATGTGGCACCCTTAAAGGGCCCAAAAATGCGCTCAAAATTTTCCTATTGACTTCTTTTAAATGTTGTGTAAAGAGGATAAGCAGTACTACTGACACAAAATATTTATGCAATCTCAAAAAGTAACTTATTTGTTGATTTATGCAATCCCAAGTTGAGAATTTCCATCATACTTTTTGTAAACGTCGTATAAAGAGGATAAGAAATACTACTAACACGAAATATTTGGCACCTTGTGTCTAGTCCCAAGGAACTCTCATACTCTCTACATGTAGAGTATGTCCCTGTTTTCATTGATTTAAAGTGAGAATGATTTTTTTGCTATTTTGACCCTACTCTAGGTATTAAATGTAGCATGCTCACCTTGGTTATAAGAAGATGCTACATGGTTACTCTTGTGATACAAAGAGTTGGTCACCTCTTTGGCAAAGACTTGTATTGCCTATATTGGATTCTCTAATGCTACAACTTTATGCTCTATACACTGAAGAATTACCCTTGCATTTTATGGATTCTTCCATCTAACCCAAGTATTGCCAAGCCTTGCTTATGCTCACTACTTTCTAGCTTTCTATCTAACTTGGGTTATTTAGGGAATGAAGAAAGGTAAAACTTTACCATCAAGTTGATTTTTTCTTTATGTAGTAGAACCAACCATAGGATTGGGTTGTTGGATCTTATCTTAAATTCACTACCTATATACATCTTCAAGTGAAAGCTATGTAATGAGTTGAGATGATTTTCAATGGTCAATAGCCGTGTGAAAGAAAGTAAAAATAAAGAATAAAATTCATGCTTCTAAGCATGCAAATATAACCATTTATGTGACTTGTGAGTATCCTTGAAAAGTGTCCGCAAAAATCACCCCTTTTAATCATGCTTGTAAGGTCCAAACACCATATTAGTCAACTTGGAATCTCCCAATTCCCATATTTGTATAGTTCAAAAAGGAGGATCCAATAAACCTTACCTTAAATTCACTACCTATATACACCTTCAAGTGAAAGCTATGTAATGAGTTGAGATGATTTTCAACGGTCAATAGCCGTGTGAAAGAAAGTAAAACAAAAAAATAAAATTCATGCTTCTAAGCATGCAAATATAACCATTTATGTGACTTGTGAGTATCCTTGAAAAGTGTCTTTAAAAATACCCCTTTTAATCATGCTTGTAAGGTCCAAACACCATATTAGTCAACTTGGAATCTCCCAATTCCCATATTTGTATAGTTCAAAAAGGAGGATCCAATAAACCTATCTTTACACTTTTAGAACCATATCATTGACTTATCATTGGAAGGCGATTCAAAAATGAAATTCATCCAAAAATTGAGTGTAAGATTTTTAGATATACTTGAGGGATTGGCATAGACACTTGCTTTGGGTGCAAAGAAGCTTTAGAGGATCCATTACATCTGTTTAAGGACTGCCCTTCGTCACGGGGCCTTGCCACCAAAGTTTGCAAAAAGGTGCAAAGGACATGGAAGGTACTCTACTTTAGGAATGACTTGGTTCTGGGAGGGAAAATAGGAGAATATTTTAGATCAAGCAACTCTAGTGTGCCCACAAATAACCCGATATTGTTGTTTGAAGCAAGTATGAAAAGCGCGGAACCTTTGGATCTTTGAGAGAAACTATGTTCTAGCTCAATTCAAGGATACTGTGCATGGAAGCACTGAGCATATGTCCTTAATAGGGTCAAAAGTAGGGTCAGCTTCACAAGCCAAAGAATGGAAACATGCACTAAGTTGCAAACTCTTGTAATCTAATTAGCCACTTAGAGATTCTAGAGGAGACATCCATGTGTCACATTACATATGGGAAAACCTCCTCCATGGTCAGCATTACAAAGGGTCTAGGCAGAAGATAGGAGCGGAACTTTGTGGTAGCAAACATTAGTGTGAGAACCATGTGTTCTACTGCTGTGAATCCCTTTTTTGATGGGGTCGTGACATGACTAGAGAAGTAGATAGGACGCATGAAAGAAGTTTTGGGGTCCTTTTGCATCAACACGGCTCCAAGTTTATCACTTTCTACACTAGGGTTCACATAGAAGGTTTCGTCCCATTTGGGGGGTGAAATGGTGGGCAGTGTGGCTAGGATTTGCTTCACCTCCGTAAATTGCTGCTCATTCTCTTCACTCCATGAGAAGACGTCCCTCTAGGTGGCTTGTTGTAGAGGGAGAACCACTTGAGATAGTAAGTAAAAAATAGGGTCTCTTTGCTTATGAATTGTACATCCTCTTTTTGGAAATGTTGTCCCCTCAAGGCATATGCAGTGCTCGAGGTTCATTGTACATTCTTTGCTGACTTAATCTAACATCTCCACTCACAATTGTGAGTATGGTCAGAAAAAAGGATCTTGATGTATACTTTCAAAAGTTTTGATGATTTTGAAGATTTTGCCATGAGTCCTAATAGCAGGGAAATTCCAATATTCGCCAAAAATTCATAACGTGTTATTTAAAGTAAACTTTGAACCCATGATTGACACAAATCCATGGTGAACTATGCAACTTGTACACTACTTGTACATCCTTATAGAAAAAATGAACCATGCTTAGATCCTTGGATGTGCTTACCAAATACAATGATAAGGATTTGTGAGTTGTAATCACAAACTACCTTGGTGAAGGATTAACCCACAAGTTACCTTCACATGTAAAATAGTCATGTGGAAGAGAACATAAGACTAGCAAGTAAATGACAAGCCTCATTGCCTTGAGCATAGTGCTTGGGTGTGAGATACATGTAAAGACATTTGCTCTCCAGAGAAAACATAATGTAACCTTCTTAAGCACTTGCATAAGAAAAAAAATCTGATAATATATCATGACTACCTTCTTCTTCTTCGAAGCAGAACAGATACTTTGTGGACATCAAAGTGTACTTGGGAAAAACATTTGTGTTAAGGCAATGAAATAAAAAACATATCTTGTACCTTACCCACATTGAGAGAGAGAGAGAGAGAGAGAGAGAGAGAGAGAGAGAGAGAGAGAGAGAGCTATGATGTGATCAAAGAGAGATTGTTTTACATTTGATAGAAGTCTCAACATATGATAAGTGTCCTCCCTGACACATGACATCCATACACGACCATGGGTAGGACGACTCAAAAATGGTCTTTGTGCCATGCTTGTGCTAAACTAGAAAAAACTACTCTCTAGATGGAAAAGACACTTAGATACAAAAATAGATCATCATAGATATAGGAAACAATATCTAAGGAGTACATGCATCACATAACTAGAACATGAAAACGTGCTCATATTGATACCCCTGTGATAATTGCTTGATACAAAAAAATTATCAAGTATGCATAATAGAAGTGGAAATACTATGTTGAAATAAAAACAGATTTTCCACACAGTATGCCATGAAGATAGAGTTTAAGAAAAATTGTGCATCCTAAAAATTAAAAATCATACTAGACCCGTATAACGAGTGTAGATTAAACAAGTTTTGAAAACCCCTTGAAAACTTAGTTATTGCTTGTGTTGTTTGCAGGTATCCTATTGCTCTTAGCCACTTGTGGCTCTTAGTCATTGGGACCCTATCCACTAGGTCCCTTGTGTTCATCTCACCTTCTAAGAAAATATGTGGATATTGGTTCATAAGTTGGTTGAAAAGCATGTAGATGGAAGATCTGATCGGGGCCATGCCTTGTAAGCAAGAATCCATTAGTCCAATAAATATTGAGTCACACTAATGTAGTCTCCAAGTATCAAGTAAAATCTCTAGTGACAGCACATGGGTCATCTAGGAAAAGCATATATATAGGGCATAAATCCAAAAAATTAGATCCATCTAGATGTCATCATAAAAAGATGAATCCAAGCTAGACCCTTGGCTAGCATCTAGGAATTGCAAACAAGAAAATTACAAGGCATTGTTATGCCATACACACATTGATTGTGTATTCTAGAACCTTAAGTTATAGGCAAACCTCCGATAGAACTTGATTGAAAACAAGTCACAACACATCCTACGTGTAGACAACTCTCGTAAAATTCACTTGATTCAATTTGTGGAGAAAAAGTGAATCCAACGACCTGCATGCCTAAAAACAAAGGTGTGGAGATATCTTTTTTTTTTTCAAAACTCACAATTAGGTCTTCCCAATCTCAGAAAAATAAAAATTATTTCAAAACATATAAAGTGTATAAGTGAAGGGTGAGTTTAGAAAATGAAAAGAAAAATGAAGGTGGAAAGTCAAACGACGAATGAATGAAGGTGGAAAGTCAAAAGACAAATGAAGATGGAAAGTTAAAAGACCTTTTGTGTCCATATAAATAGGTGTTTCTCTACTCTTTCATTTTTTCTTTAGCGTTTTCGTTTAGCTTCTCTTTAGCGTTCCTCTCTCTCTCTCTCTTTCGTAATGTTTTATTCATCTTTCTTAGGTAATATAGTTGCAAATTTGTGCTTCGTCATTGCCTGTCATTACGTGCTATAGATTAACGCATCGTTTTTCTTGTTTTTTAGTGGAATATTTGAATTAGGAGGACTTTTTAATTGTGAGTAGTTTACATTATCATAACCAAACATCTTAATAAAAAATGAGAAGGTACATAATAATGCAAAAAGACACTTGAGTAGTACTTAATGAAGTTGCACATGCATGCAGCATAACAAGTCTCTCAACAAGAAAAGTCGATGGATGTTTGAACACTTATTGTTGGGGTATAAAGCCCAATGTGGTCGCCCAGGTAAGTGGGCCGGCCGCCAGGTATGTACACATATTCTTTTGTTAAAACCTAATAAGAACTCACTATGCTCTACACATTACAGTAGAGCGAGTTCACCATATCGTCGTGCTCTTCTTCTCGCACTCTCTCTCGCGTCGCACTTCCGCTCATAATCCTTCAACTGGTATCAGAGCTCAGATCGAGGCTCGAGGCAGCATTTGCAGGTAGCCAAAGTCACCTACTCAGATTGGAGTACGTGGTCTTAGCGGGTGCAGATCCAACTCTGCAAATTTGGGGTTTCGGCCTACGACTGCAAGTGTTAAGGATATCTGCACTTCCAGAGTGTTGATTTGTGGATGTCTACACAACAAAGGACGGCTCACAGTTCTTGGAGGCGTGTCACATATGACACGGGCGCACCTACACACAGACTATAGGCGACATCCACTACTTCATCAGGTAGCTTGTGTTTGCTGCTTGATATTCCAGATTTCATTCTGACATTGCAGGTACTTCCACATGGGATGTATTGTCAGAGATGATGTATGTCTGTTGAGGGTTTGCTAGCTGTGAGTCACACAGCAAACAACCGCCGCAGCGGTTACAGCATACAGGGGGAAATTTATGGATGTATGACTTTGTGAGAAGTCTATGTACTGTCAGATTTACTGCAGCCTTTGTTGAGGGTCGAGTGAGGTTTTATTGAGCTGGGGGATTCTCGAATGTTGAGATCCTTTCGGTGATACAGGTCTTGGAGCGATCCCTCGAGCACCCTTAGATAGGCAGCTAGGATGTATTGACTGTGAGTTAGACAGTTGGGATTGCATCTTTGCTTTACTGCCATTGAGGCATTGTCGCAGTCTATGCTTATAGGACAGTGACAGGACAGTGAGAGCCAGTACAGGTGCAGGACAGGTTTACCCACAGCTTACAGTGTTAGAGAGACAGTGTTTTTTGAGCTATTTTTGGTCTGTTTTTTGAGTACACCAGAGCCATTTTACAAAGGAGACTCTGCCAAAAATTTTGCAGAATCTGAAGCTTTCTTGTTTCATTTGACAGGTTGATATTGGTTCAGAGTTCAGTTTACAGAGGAAACTCTGCCGAATTTGTCCCAGGAAAGTAAACTACTGTGAAGCGTAGCTATGGCTGGATCACAGGACACTGCTCTTTACAATATCAAGAAGTTGGATGGAACCAATTTCCCATTGTGGAAGAAGCAGATTTGGCACGTGTTGGTACAAAAGAAGTAGATAAAACCTATAAAGCTCAAGGGGATAAAACCAGAAGACATGGACGAAGATGAATGGAGCGAAATGGATGAATTGGCACTTTCTACCATTATGCTGACTTTGGCAGAAAGCATTTACTTCAATGTAGCAGACGGGATGTCGGCTTATGAAGCATGGACAAAGTTGAAAGATATTTATGAGAAGCAGAGTGCAGCTTCACAGGTATACTGGCTTAAGAAGCTTGTTGACTTGAAGATGAAAGAAGGGACACCTATGCCCAATCATCTGAATGAATTCAACACCATCTACAGTCAGTTTTCAGCTCAAGGTGTCAAGTTTAATGAACCTGTTAGAGCTATGTTCCTGTTGATCACATTGCCAAAAAGTTGGGACACTTTTTGCACAGCTTTGAGTAATTCTGCACCTCTAGATGGTTTGACCATAGCAGGTGTAGAAGGCAGTCTGCTTACTGAAGAAACCAACAGAAAGACAATGGACAAAGGCAAAGGAACAGCCTTAGTTGTCAGGGGAAGGACCAAAGAAGAGAACAAAGATGGAAAGAGGAATCAGTCTCGTAGAAAGTCTTGCAGTGCTAAAGGCAAGAGTGACATAGAATGCTACCATTGTGGCAAGAAGGGTCACATGAAAAGAGACTTCAGAGAATGGAAAGTAGAAAAAGGCAAAGAGAAATCTGAAGACCATGGTGAGAAGAACAAGTCCTCATTGAAGATTCAAGAAATAAATGTGACAAACACTGTTGAAGAGGATGACAGTCTAGTGTCAGGAGACATCTACTTCTTGAAGAATACAATGGACTCATCTCTTCTTATAGCATCTGATGGAAATGCACTGAGTGACTGGATTATAGACTCAGGGGCATCACTTCATGTGTCTCCAAACAGGGAGTGGTTTACCTCTTATGTGACCACTAAAGATCATGTTCGGCTAGGCAATGGGCATACATGTGAGATCTTAGGTGTTGGAGATGTTCAATTGAAGTTTCAGAATGGCTCTTCTTTCACGCTGAAAATGTGAGACATGTTCCCGCAATTACAAAGAGCTTGATCAGCACAGGTTTACTTGATGATGTTGGCTACGTCACCACTTTTGGACAGAACATGTGGAAGATATCCAAGGGTTCTATGCCCCGGGCGGTCACTTTTTAGAATGTGTATGCTATCACGTGAGTTAACCGCAGAGGATTATTAAAAGATCAAAATGTATCAAAATGTATACATACAAAGGGGGGTGGGGGTTTTTTAAATAGGCACGTAGTGTAAATATAGTATGTATATTGAGGTATTATTAATAACCTCTTGAACGCATGTGATATAGGAAGCTTTTGATAAGTGACCGCCCCGGGGTTCTATGACAGTAGCACATGGAGTAAAGTCCGGAGAACTTTACTCTTTTATGTATCAAATGTCTCTAAAAATGTAATCAATGTAACCGAGCAACCGAACTTTGTGGCATAGCCGGTTAGGACATATGTCCAAGAAGGGAATGGAAATCTTGTCTCGTTCTGGTTATTTGCCTGGCTTTTCATTTAATGATTTTGAATTCTGTGAACATTGTCTATATGGTAAGCAAACACAGAAGCCACATAAGCATAGAAGCAGTAGAAGAGATACACAGTTGGCACTTGTTCATAGTGATTTGTGTGGAGCTATGCCTAACCTATCTCTAGGGGGAGCTTCTTACTTTATGATATTTATAGATGATTACTCGAGGAAAGTATGGGTTTACTTTCTCAAGCACAAGGATGAAGCGTTTACTGTTTTCAAAACGTTTGTGACACTTGTGGAGAATCAGAGTGGCAAGAAGCTTAAATGCTTACGCACTGACAATGGTGGAGAGTATGTTTCAAAGGCCTTTCAGGACTTTTGTGAGTCAAAAGGTATAAAACGTGAACTTACTGCTCCTTACAATCCTCCTCAGAATGGTGTTGCTGAGAGGATGAATAGGACCATACAAGAGAAGGTCAGAAGTATGTTGTCTAATGCACAACTGCCAAATGGGTTTTGGGCTGAAGCTGTATCAAAAGCTGTTCATCTTATAAATAGATCTCCTAGCAAGGTTTTGCAGAAGGATTCAGTGCAAGAGATGGTATGGTCAGGCAAAATGCCCTCATACAAGCATCTCAAAGTCTTTGGTTGTGAGGCATATACTCACGTTCCAAAGGAATTTAGGAACAAACTTGAGCCAAAGAGTAGAAATTGCATCTTTCTAGGCTATGGTAATTCTGGTGAGATGGGGTACAGACTTTGGGATCCTGAATCCAGAAAGGTTATCCGCAGCAATGATGTTCACTTTATTGAATCCAAATATCATTCTAAACCAGAGAGGGTTGAGGAGATTAGAAGAGTTGTCTTCCAAGAAGATGGACCTGCACGTGCAAGACAAAATGTCAGGGCTCAAGAGGAGCAAGGACATGATAGATTGGAACCACAGGTTGTGGCTGAGCCTGAGCCACCTATTTTGCGTAGATCTGGATGTATCACGCGACCTCCTCATCGGTTTGTTCCATCTATGAACTATGTCATGTTGACTGATTGCAATGAGCCTTCATGTTACAAGGAAGCAATGCAAATGAAGGACTCCGGGAATTGGCAATTGGCCATGCAGTCAGAGATGACAGCTCTGCATAAAAACCAGACATGGAAGCTAGTTAAATTACCACAGGGCAAAAAGGATTTACCTTGTAAATGGGTTTATGTTGGAATTAGGGTTGCAGAGAAACGCACACAGCTTGGAGAAGACGAAGGAAGCTCAAGGCACACAATAGAGAGTGTATTACTTAGTGTGCAATGGAAAGATAGATAGCCCTCGAGAGATGGGCGTATATACAATGCACGGGGGAAAAAACCTCCTAAAGAGGGAAAAAATGCCCCGGCGGTCCTAGTGTGTTCACACACATCACTACCACATGTATATGGTAACAAATCCCCCCTGGAGTGATGCGGTGAACGAGAGCTGGCACATGAGTAAACGGAAGTGCCATGCCCTGAGGACAGGATCAATCCACAAAGGGGAGTAAGCCCAAAGCTTTGCGGAAAGCTTCAAGCTTCTCACGAGACAATGCCTTTGTGAAAAGATCTACAAGGTTGTCCTGTGTTGGCACATAATCCAAGCTCATCTCTCTTGCTGAGAGCCTCTCCCTGACATAGTGGTAATGCACCTCAATGTGCTTTGTGCGAGCATGAAAAACTGGGTTCCTTGCAACTACCAATGCGCTCTGACTGTCAGTGTAGATAGTGTTGGCAGTGTCCTGTCCAACACCCAAATCAGCCATAAGGCATCTGAGCCATACACACTCAACTGTAGCTGTGAAGACTGTCCTGTACTCAGCCTCACAACTAGAAGTGGCCACAGTAGGTTGCTTCTTGCTCAACCATGATATACATGAACTGCCAAGCATGAAACAAAAACCACTTGTGGACACTCGCGTGTCAAAACAACCAGCCCAATCTGAGTTCGAAAAAGCATGTAAGTCTGGCGGCAATGATCCCCCCTTGGGATAAAACAAGCCAAGATGTAAAGTGCCACTAAGGTAGCGGAAAATCCTCTTGACAGCCTGCCAATGCTTAGACCCAGGGCTATGCATAAATCTGCTGACCTGTGAGACTGCAAACTGAATATCTGGCCTCGTGTTGCATACATAAATGAGGCAGCCAACAGCAGTTTGGTAAAGAGTGACATCAGCAGGATCACCAGCATCATGTAGACTCAACTTCAAACCTGTTTCCATGGGAGTGGCAATAGGTTTGCAATCCTCAAGTCCAAACTTACATAGCACTGTCTCTATGTAACTTTTCTAACACAAGGCAATACCACCATCACACTACTTAAACTGTATACCCAAATAATGATGCAACAGCCCCAAATCTTTCATCTTGAAAGTAGCATTCAAATCAGCTTTAAATTCAGCAATATGTCTCTCATTTGGTCCAGTGATCAGCAAATCATCCACATAAAGAACCACAATGAGAAGTACATCACCCTCACGCTTTACATACAATGTGCTTTCTGTTGGACTGTTACGAAAGCCTTGTTTGACCAAATGAGTGTCAGCCTTCTCATACCAAGAACAAGGAGATTGCTTCAACCCATACAAAGCCTTGTTACATTTGCACACTTTGTCCTCTTGTCCTTTTATGACAAAACCGCGAGGCTGCGTTACATAAACTTCCTCAAATATGTCACCGTTCAAGAAAGCAGTAACAATGTCTGATTGATGTACATCCCAACCAAAATGAGCTGCCAATGCACATAGAAAATGCACAGTAGTCATACGACAAGTGGGAGCAAAATTCTCTTCATAATCTATGCCTTTTTCCTGTCCATAACCCTTTGCAACAAGTCGAGCCTTATGGCGATCGATCTCACCATCCGGCTTGCGTTTCAACTTGTAAACCCACTTCGTACCAATGGCCTTTTTGCCAGGAGGCAAATCACATAAAGTCCATGTGTCATTTTCTATAAGTGCATCATATTCTGATTGCATGGCAGCCATCCAATTTTTTGAATTTTGTGCTTCATCAAAAGTCAAAGGCTCCTCAACATCATGTAAGATAGACACAGCCAAAGCATAACAATCTGATGCATAAGATGCATGGTGAGAGCCTGAACGAGTACGACTAGACAAAGGTGCATCCAATTTACTGTCACGCAAAGTGTGCACCAGCCATTTTGGCATACCTCTAGCCTGCTCATTTTCAGCCCTTTCCTCATCAAGTACATCATGTACATCTGCATCAGTAATAGGCTGATCTAAACCATTTTCAGAAACCCCCATAGGCTATACATTTGCCTCATTGGAACTTACATTCATATTTCCACCACTGAAAAGAGGCAACAAAGTGTCATAAATGTCCTGTGAGCTTACATTACTGTCTCTAGTACATGAGAGCAAGGGCTGAATAGAATCTTCCACAAACACTACATCCCGAGAAACCAGAATACCTTTTGTTTCCGGATGATACAACCTGTAACCTTTGCTTTCAGCACTATAACCAACAAAAATACATTTGACATCCTTATCATCCAATTTTCTACGCTGCACTTGTGGCACCAAAGCATATGCCAAACAGCCAAAAACACGCATCTGCTCAATAGAAGGTTTTCTATCATGCCATGCTTCATATGGAGTAATAGACTGCAAAGCTTTCGTAGGACACCTGTTAAGTACATAAGTGGCACACATAATGGCCTCAACCAAAAAGAATGCGGCAAAGCTTGACTTTTGACCATACATCGTGCCATTTCCGTCAGTGACCTGTTTTTCCTCTCAGCAACACCATTTTGCTGAGGTGTATAAGGCACTGTACATTGGTGTTTTATCCCACGACTAGCCAGAAATGCATTAAATTCATGAGACATATACTCCCCCCCTCGATCGGAACGGAGGGTGCCCATAGTACATTTCGAGACATTTTCAGCCATAGCCAGAAATTGTTTGAAGCACATAAAAACTTTGGACTTTGCTTTAAGCAGAAATACCCATGCATGCCTGGAGTAATCATCAATGAAAGTCACGAAGTACAGGTAATTGCCCAAGGATGGAGTTTGCATGGGCCCACAAACATCACTATGCACAAGCTGCAACCTGCATGTGGCCCGAACTGAACCATCCTTTGGAAACTTAGAACGCTGCATCTTACCCAAAATACAGCCTTCACAAACATGTTTGACAGGTGCTTCAAGAGGCGGCAAAGAAGCAACCATATCAGATTTCTGCAAACGCAGCAAACTGGCAAAATTCAGATGACCAAAACGTGCATGCCAGAGTTTTGCATCTGAAATAGCCCTTGAATCTGCAACAGCATTTGCAAAATTTTGTCCACACTTGTCATACAAAGTGGGCTTATACAGCCCACGACACAAAAGGCCAGATGCAACAATTTCATCACGAAAACTGAGATCATGAATTGTACATCTGTCATCCACAAATTTGACTACAAGTCCAAGTCTAGCAAGTGCGGATACAGACAAGAGATTCTTCTTGATCCCAGGTACATAAAGTGCATCAACAAGTGTGAAAGCAGTAAGCACAATCTTTCCAACTCCCTGAACTGGATAAGAGGCGTTGTTGGCACAAGTGACTGAATTCCCATGAGGGACAGACTCGAGAGAGGTAAACAATTCTCGATGTGAGGTAATGTGCTTTGTAGCACCACTGTCGAAACACCACACATGTGAATCTGCAGCAACTGACAAGCATGCATCATGGACAACAGGATTGTAAGTGCACTCTGCGCTAAAATCCCATTCTGCATCAACATCAGCAACACAATCTCCTTTCATAGAAGACTCAACAATGGCTGCATTTGTAGTGGAACCAGCATTTGTAGTGGAACCACCCTCTTTCTTCTTAGCCTCTTTGGCCTTCAACTTAGGACACGACTTGATCAAGTGATCATTGGCTTTACAATAATGGCAACGCATCTTCTTTTTGCCCTTATCACCAAAATTGCCAGACGAAGTGCTGCCAGCAGAAGCAATAGGAACAAAATTTTTGCCACTCACAGCAGAACCATAAGAAGTGGCTGCATTACTGTTACCACCCTTTCTTTGACAACTCTAACAGCTGCAATCCTTGCAGCAAGACCTGCAACATCCTCAACATCGCCTTCATCCTCAGAACCAGGACGTACATCAATGCCCTGCACAATGTTCCAGACACCCTTTGACACAAGAACATGTTGCATCATATAAGCCCACATAGGGTAGTTGTCCCCATCCAACCTTTCCTCAGCAACAAACATCTTGAACACATCTGTGTTGTTGTTGTCAGCCATGGTAAATGCTGCACCTGATGTGAAAACTGCCCGAAAATAGGACAAACGGAGCGGGAACAACCTGTGCTATATAGCACAAACCGTAGAAGACTATAAGGCACCTGTTATGCAGAAAACGGCACTGACAGAAATTCTGCACAAAATGACGAAATAGCCTGTGTAGTACTGCCTGTAGTGGAAACAGAGGCCGAAATGAGCCCAAATCAAAATTCTGAGCAGACCAAGCTCTTCGAGCTTGCCCAAAATCTTTTTCGACCTGCGAACGCTCGCCAAAGTTCACTGAAATCGGAGAAAGTGAGCAGGCGTGTGCTGGAGCAGCTGACGACTAAGCCCATGAGGACGTGACCTGCTCTGATACCAATTGTTGGAATTAGGGTTGCAAAGAAACGCACACAGTTTGGAGAAGATGAAGGAAGCTCAAGGCACACAATAGAGAGTGTATTACTTAGTGTGCAATGGAAAGATAGATAGCCCTAGAGAGATGGGCGTATATACAATGCACGGGGGGAAAAACCTCCTAAAGAGGGAAAAAATGCCCCGGCGGTCCTAGTGTGTTCACACACATCACTACCACATGTATATGGTAACAGTTTACAGGTATAAGATCACCACTCATGATAGTCAGCCAAAGTACAAAGCAAGGCTTGTTGCCAAGGGCTTTAAGCAAGAACAAGGCATTGACTTTGATGAAGTCTTCTCTCCGGTGGTCAAGATGACTACATTGAGATGCTTTCTTGCATTGGTTGCCATATTAGATTTGGTGTTGCACCAAATGGATGTCAAGACAGCGTTCTTGCATGGTGATTTAGATGTGGAAATTTACATGCAGCAGCCAGAAGGGTTTGTTGAGAAAGGCAAGGAAGATTTGGTATGCCAGTTGTTAAAGAGTCTTTATGGCGTAAGACAATCACAGAGGGCATGGTACCATAAGTTCCACAAGTTTATGCTTTCTCAAGGCTACAAACGTAGTGAGTTCGATCACTGTCTATATACAAAGAAGGCTAAGGATGGCAGTTGGTTGATCCTTATTTTGTATGTGGATGACATGTTGATTGCTGGCAAGCACTTGGAAGAAATTTTAGCTTTGAAGTCAAAGATGGCAAAATCGTTTGACATGAAAGACATGGGTGAGGCAAGTCATATTCTTGGTATGCGCATTGAGAGGGACAGATCAAAGAAGTTGATTTGGTTATCTCAAACAGAGTATATTGACAAGGTTTTGCAACGTTTCAATATGGAGAAGGGAAAGGCATTGAGTGTTCCACTGCCACCATATGTGAAACTTAGCAAACAAGATTGTCCTGTGTCTGAGGAAGAACAGGCTGAAATGGATAAGATTCCATATGCGTCTGCAGTGGGTAGTTTTATGTATGCAATGATTGCTACTCGCCCAGACATTGCATTTGCAGTGGGAGTAGTAAGTCGATACATGTCAAACCCAGGCAAGAAACATTGGGAGGCAGTGAAAGGAATATTGAGATACCTAAAAGCTACAAAGAGTATGCGTATATGCTATGGGAGTCGGGAGCTAAGTGTAAAGGATTTTACACACTCAGATTATGCAGGTGACTTAGACAACCGAAGGTCTACGTCAGGGTATGTCTTTACATTGGCTGGTGGAGCAGTATCATGGCGTTCTAGATTACAAGATTGTGTTACTTAGTCTACTACAGAGGCTGAATATGTTGCAGCATCAGAGGCATGCAAAGAATCAATTTGGCTTAATCGACTAGTAACAGATTTGGGAATCAAAGAAGAGATGCATGTGTTATATTGTGATAGTCAGAGTGCTATACAATTAGCTCGCAATCCAGTTTATCACTCAAAGACAAAGCATGTGGATGTGAAATATCATTTCATCAGGGAAATGATCGAGGATAAGCAAATTCAGCTTGTCAAAGTTCACACCACAGAAAATACTACTGATCTACTTACAAAAGGACTTCCCTCATAGAGCTTTGCGCATTTTCGCAAGCAGTTAGGTGTAGGGTAGTACATCACTTCTCTACATCTCTTGTATATTAGCTTGTATAGTAGCTTCTCTCACACTTAAAGTTCCACATTGGACTTTAAGTGGGAGGTTGTTGGGATATAAAGCCCAATGTGGTCGCCCAAGTAAGTGGGCGGGCCGCCAGGTATGTACACATATTCTTTTGTTAAAACCTAATAAGAACTCACTATGCTCTACACATTACAGTAGAGCGAGTTCACCATATCATCGTGATCTTCTTCTTGCACTCTCTCTCGCGTCGCACTTCCGCTCGTACTCCTTCACTTATCTCACATGCAAAAAAATCATATTGTGGAAGATAAGTCTAAGAATTATGTTAGCAGCCAAAAATACATCAAAATCGATGACTAAGTGCTCACGTGCCTTGTATACAAGAAATAAATCATCCAAGGACTGCTTGCCAAAAGCAAAGGTGAAGAAAAGCACACCTTATGTAGTTTTGAAAGGGTGTAAAAACTCAAGTCACCTATTGAGAGGATATACTTAGAATTCCAAGGTTGCATCTACAATCTGTTCCACAGAAATCATCAGAAAACTACAATCATATGCAGAGACGTAAATTCATCTCAACCCACTCTAAAATATTTGTCATACAAAGAGAGAGCATGACCTCCATAATTAGCCAATGAAAGCCCTATGCACGAAGAGAGAGTTCGACATGCACTCTAATGATCCACCCAACCAACTCTTTATATAGATGGGCATTGACCCATATGTATTGGACCCCTTTCCATGTGTTCACCACTTAGGTTAGTTGCCCTTTATCCTAATAGGATAGATCCTAACTCTTAATCTTGTAGCCTCTAGCTTCCTATCACCAAGTAACAACTATAGGCTACTTGTTACGAGTCGTGTCTTAACAGAAAGAATCCCTTTGTGTATGCACACTATGCTCTTTGCAAGATTGAGATTCTGAGGATCATATCCTACTTGAGTGCTACACTCATGAGTACATTTGAGGTTGCTTCCCTCACATTTTTAGGCTTAACCACTCCCTACATACATTTCTCTCTAAGCTACACCATGGACGGACTCTCAATTGCCACCCTGATATCTAAAGTCATCAAGCATTGGGAGTCATTAATCAACTCAATATAGTCCATGCGATATGTTTTGTTTGATGCCATAGGTAATCTTTGACCTTCAAGGATGATAATGCAAATCTATCTATCTATCTCTTTTCATTGAAACATTTTTCTCATCTTTCAAAACTCTCTGTTTTCCAAACAATTTTGCAATCCATCGTCCTTTCTCTCTTTTGTTTTTGTGTGTGTGTGTGTGTGTGTGTGTGTGCGCACGCGCGCGCAAGCGCATGCGTGTGTAGTCACTTGCCTCACGTCCAACCTTGAGCTCTCCACTCTCCAAATTCTTAAGTGTCAATTCTCCAAAGCTCATGTGCTTGATACATTAATATGTAGTAGTGTAACGGTGATTAACAAACTCACTTTTCATGATCTCTTTTCTTTCCATTGAGTCCATGTCATGTTTGCTTTACGTGCAAGTGTTTGTGCATGGGTATGTGAGATCATTCTTGGATGTGCTTGTTTGAGCACAAGCGAGGTGTGGTGAGGTGAGGAGCGCAAGTGCAAACGATCAAAAAGGGAACCTTGCAGGCGCAGACGATTGAGCAGGTAGGGAGGAGGGAGGAAGGAAGAGGGGAAGGAGTAGGTAGGGGAGGGGTGAGGAGGGAGGGGGAAAGCCACGTCCTCAAGGACAACGGGCAACAAAAGGAATCTCCTAAACTATTATATTTTTTAAAATTTAGTGCCAATCTCTCGCATTATAATATATTTTTTCCAAGGTCGCGATAACACTCCAATTTCGGCAAAAATACGCCCCCCCCCCCCCCCCCCCCCCAAAAAAAACCAAAATCTCTTATATCCTCCTTGGTGTATGAAGCCTTCACATATGGGATTATTGAATGAAGTTGGACTTGTATGCAAAGGAGACTTGCATATTATGACAAGCAAAAGCTTTAACCATTATTAAGGAGATTCCATACTTGTGCTTGGAATATAAGTAAGAGTTTAAACCACATCTATACGAGTCACCTCTCAAGAAGATTAAGACAAAGCTCTAATATTTGAGGAAGCACAGTTTCAATTCTATTGAGAGATAATGGGGGGATTAGAAACTACAAACTAGAAAGTGAGTTTCTAGTTCTCGCTTCTTAATCTGAAAATGTTATCATGGATCAATAAGTAGTACCGCCACTTCCTAGCTCTTAATTGAACCCAAAGTTTCCTCATGAACTAGAAAACCTATTGTGGCATTTCCTTCGGTCAAGGCATGATGTAGATCCCAAAGTAGTCTCATGAACCAGCAAACCAGTGTGGCATGGTGCAGATTTGTATATGTGCTTCATAATGTAAATCCAAATAAGAAGAAAATTAGTGCACATAGGAGTTTCAATAGAAAAAGCAGAAACTCTCGATTGCCACTGCCAAGAATCATGTCTTTCATGTAGGTTAGAAGCACATCAAGAATCATGTCTTTCATTTTTTCACATGTTTTTCATCTATGAGAAGCAATCTGTGCGTGTGATTTTGTAATGTTGCACATGCCTTGTAGCTTCGCCATACAAGAACCATGGGGCCATGTGACTTTGTTCTGGATACTATTGGGATGGCTCGTCTTGAGAATGTAGATAGCTCCAAAAGAAATTATCACTTGATATAAATGCCAATTAAAATACATTTTCTTCATTTAACATCGGGAAAAGAATCAAATCTTTCGTAAGAAATATTCTTAAAAGCACAAGACCAAAAGCCAAATTTTCAAATACAACGGCAGTATGAACTATATTAATAGTAGGTTCTTGCAAAATTCGAAGTGTCTTAGCCAAGTCAGATCTTCAAATACAACGGCAATATAAACAATAGTAGGGATCTTAGCCAAGGCTGACCAATACAACCTCACTTCTCTAGCAAAGGCCAAGGAATGGTGCTTTCCAAGGCTTGGCAGAGGAAATGCATGCCTTCAAGGTGCATTTCTCATGTGTTAATTCTTTGGTGTTGAACCAAGGGACACCCCAGTCCTTCACTTGGTAGGGTAACTTTTGATTTACCCTTCCTGATACTTTAGGGTAGTTTAGAAGGGCGATTTGTAGATTTTATGGATCTCGTCCTTTTTTAAGGGTAAGATTTTTTCTGCCCTTCTCTAAAGGGTTAAAGTCCCTTCAAAGGGCCTTCAAGCTCTGGTTTCAAGCTGAAATAGCTCACCCAATCAATGTTTACGGAGTTGTAGGGTGATGTTAATAAACCACTACTAGAAATATGCACACTAAGCTAGGCTTTGCTTACTAGCCTTCCTATCTTCTTCAAAATGCAAAACATGAAAAAATTAGTCCTTGAGTACCATTATAACCTAGTAAAGTGTTGGAATATCAAGCACAATGAACCATTTAGAGCGATACTAACACTTCTATATTTCATCGACAACCCTACAATCCTTTGAATCTTCTCAAGGCAACCATTTCAGTCGACTTTGCAATGGGAAATACATATGACATCACTACCAATTTATGATTTCATTGCTGCTATTCTAACCTTCACTTTTGACCATTTAATGCCAGTTTAATGCAGGTTAGAGGATAAGACTCTCTCTCTCTCTCTCTCTCTCTCTCTCTCTCTCTCTCTCTCTCTCTCTCTCTCTCTCTCTCTCTCTCTCTCTCTCTCTCTCTCTCTCTCTCTCTCTCTCTGTGTGTGTGTGTGTGTGTGTGTGTGTGTGTGTGTGTGTGTGTGTTACAAAGACCTTCCACATTTGTTAAAAGAGAATGCTGTAAAGGAAGCAAAAATACAACCTGTTTTTGCAGAGAACAGGGAGGTAGGGGTTTACAAAGAAACTTTCCCATTGCAAGAAGTTGAATTCATGACACTGCAGGGCTCAGAAGGGCCTTGAACACCTCCAGCTTCTCCACTGAAGCCAAAGCCTCTTTTGCATCTTTAAGCGCATACACCTTGCTAACCACAAGATCCCAGGGAAGATGAGACATGCGAGCCATGAATTGCACCCCTCTGTAGAAATGACTAAAATCAGAGCCCCATGAGCCTTTGATTGTAATATGCTTTCTATTTATTTGAAAATGAGGATTCACATCCACACTGCCATTGTCAGTATACTGGCCCACCACCACATAGGTGCCCCCATCCCTGCAAAGCTCAAGCCCTTCGGCAACTGCCTCTGGCCGGCCCGTAGCCTCGATCACAACATCGGCCAGCCTACCTCCCATCTTTTCTTTGACCACTTCCCGCCTTTCTAAAGCCGTCCTTGTCTGAAATTTTGTCGATACATCAATACCACACATGAAAGTCAAAGTACTGTATACATAGGTTCACCACACATTTGTCACCTCTTCAATATTGATGGTAAGCTTGATGCCAAAACTCTTCACGACTTCCAAACGGTGTGCAGGAGCACCAATGACCACCACCTGGATTATTACAAAATGCAGTACTCATTGCTTGTGTCAGCTAAGAAGTTTTATAGCAGCATACAAGCACAGTGTAGGGCAGCAACTTCATAGCTAGATCTTTGTTAGCCATAACCCCAAGTAGAAATAGATGATAAACCTCATCAGACATAATTTGGCTGTTGAGAAACATAGATAATGGCAGGCTGAACACCCCCTCCCTTCCCGCCCTTTTTTCTTCTCTTTTTTAAAAACTCCCAAAAATAACACGCGCACACGTTCCACACAAAAAAAATCCATGCCCATGTATGTTGATATGTTTGTCTATATGAAAAAAACATCCACTCATATGACCAAACATCAAGTAGATCTTAACAAGCATTGAATACAATGCAAAGAATCATCCTTCTCAGCATGCCCCAGAGTTAAAATTGTATATTTAAAAAACTAAGCAGGGTGCAGCGACTCTTATCTTGATATGAGGAGAGCACAAAATGGCCAACTAAAGTAAGGCAATGACAGGTCTCTAAATGCCTTAAAAACAAGCCACAAGTTCTTATTTGGTGTATCTATGTGTGCATGCGTGTCCACATCAACATGTGTGGAGTATGTCTATCTTTGGGCATATGCACACACACACAGACAAGTCAGGAGTTGTGTGCCAATGTTATAGTCCCCACATGCCTCTATTTGTAAATGCATGTGGGCGCACGGGTACACACTCTCTCTCAAGTCCTTGTACCTCCAAAGTCAATCTATGTATGCACACATTTAAAAATAAGTCTTCATGTAGACGTGTCAGTATGCATGCGCACACACTCACACAAACACACAGATATAGATATGTACATATAATACCTCCAAATTGTCAGAAAGATATGAGATTGAAAACCGAGAACTGGTCTTGGTGTTTTTCATTGTAGATTTCTGTGGATTTTGGAATCACAACTCTCTGTTGATCAGCATGCTTGTACATTTTATCTTTGGGTCTGGACCCTCAAGTTGTTTATTTAATGATCTTTTGGTTTCTTGGAGAGAAATGAAATAAAATGAAAATGTTATATTAACATCTTCAAAAGGCCAAAATGACCTACGAGACCAATCTGTTACAAAATGGTGAATCTAATACCATATCTGGGTACAAAAGAACTAGAGAGAGAGAGAGAGAGAGAGAGAGAGAGAGAGAGAGAGAGAGAGAGAGAGAGTTTTATTAACGTCCTGTAGAGGCCAAAATCAGACTACGAGACAGAACGATGTGTGTGTCCTCGCGGTATCCTGAAAAAGAAAACAGGACAGAAGTGCTGAAAATAACTCGCTACAATATAAATTAGCCTGACATGAGGTGGTGTGTGAAGGATGTGTGGGCTGAGGGGGATCTAATTCTAATGGGGGTGAGACTATATGCGCAAGGAACCACAACCATGTTATGCGAGAGGCTATCTAGCTCCATCCAGTACCAAACTGAGGGTGTAGGATGCCATGCATGGGTGGGTAGGAAGTGAAGAGTCCCCCACAGTATAGCAGCAGGGTCTAAGAAAAACCTGCTTTATCTCCTTCTGTCCAGTCTACTCATGTACTAGTCTAATCTCCCTGTGGTGAACTCTCTAGGCCCGGTGTCCTGGTGCCCTGGCTCATCTCTGGACTCGGAAAATCTCTGACTGCTATAGTGTGACCCCTCTGTAGGTAATGATAGGTGGTGCTAGAGCAACTCTCTGAAGGAAGTCGGTGAGTTGTGATTGTTTCTTAAGGAAGTCCGAGTGTTAGTCCCTTGCCGGATCCATCCTCCACACATGACATGACACACGCCAAACTCACTTCTAGACACGCTAGTGAGCAAACATTAGGCTCACCTCCCAGCCATAGAGGCAATATGGGCTCACCCCCGAGCCTGGGAGCCTGCAGCCAAGCGGGCTAGCCTCTGCCACAAGAGCCAGTGTCACATACCACCGAGCCCACACCAATACCGGTGTGCAGGCGGAGCTTCCAAGGGCCAAGAGTCAAGTGTGGTGATCACATCATATGTCTCACAAATGAGGCTCAAGTCCTATTTATAGGACTTCATAACCAAAGGAAAATGTTCACACTCGCCGAACATAACTGTAGGCACCCATCCTGATGTTTGGAGACGTAACACTTCCCCCCTTATTTTGAATTGCTATCCTCAGCAATATCCTCGGTTATAAAACCAAGGAAGCGATTCCTTAGCGATCTAACTGACTCCCAAGTAGCTTGGGACTCCGGACGATACTTCCACTTGATCAAATATTCGAGGTACGAAGACCTGCGAGATTTGCGGACCCTTTGATCGAGAACCGATTCGGGTTCAAGTGGAATATAACGAGTGGTGTCTTCTAAGTTCGGGACTTGCTCAGGAGGAATTACCAAGTCAACGTGCCCCAGCCGTTCTTTCAAACGGCTCACATAGAACACGGGATGAACAGCAATGCCTGGAGGCGGGTCCAACTTATGAGAAACCCCACTTATCTTCTTTGTGATCTAGAACGGACCACAATAAGGAGAAGAAAATTTTGAGCATTGGCCAATTCAGATAGTCTCGGAATCCTTCGGTACCCTAAGGTACAACCACAAGCCCTCTTGGAGTTCGCGGGGTTGTCGATGCTGATTGGCATAAAAAGTAGCACGATCTTGTGCCATCTTTATGCTCTCCTTCACGATCCGAAGCTTTTCTTGCATATCACGTAAAAAATCAGCCATCGATCGCATCTTGATTCCCTTGAATCTAGTGGCAATTGGAGGTTTCGGCTCATAACCGTGCATAAGCATAAACAGGCTATAGCCAGTAGCCGAGTGCTTTGTACTGTTATAAGCAAACTCAATCTATGGGAGATAGCGTTCCCAATCAGATTGACGTAGGGAGACATATACTCGCAAGATGTCCACCATAGTTTGATTCATGCGGAACTGTCCTCTAGGTGGTGCATATACTGACGTACTCAAAGGAAAGTAGCAAATAAAAATGTAGAGGTATCTTCTTGTCTCTGCTCTCAGTCTTACCCATATGTACCTAGCATGCTCATCCCTGCAGGCTATATGTATCAATGGCTGCAATTCCTCCCTGAATAAGACTGCCACTCCCCTTGAGCCTCGTCCTCTATGCTCTGATCGAGTTTCCTGTCTGCAAGTTGTCTCCCATTTCTATCTGCTGACATGTGGCATAGACTGCCTAGGGACCTGATGTGTCTCAGAATAGAAGATGATGTCCCTTCCAATGAAACTATCCTCAAAAGCACCCACATCAAGGCGTAGAGATCCATTACAATTCCAAGTAGCAACATTGAGTGTGATCCCATAGGTCTCGCGCCGTCATGCGGAGCACCTCTCCATAATAACCACTCGTCCGTCTCTACAGAAGGCCAATTTCCCTTTCTCTCGAGCTGTCCTTATCTCAGGCATAACTTCTTGCATATGAGCAAGCTGTGAGAGTGTGAGGTCGTCCCCAAGGAATATCCCTATCTTTTTTTTTTCCCGAGAAAAAGATCCTTCTATTAGTTAATGAAAACTGCCCATAGGGCTACAACCACCTCTGCAAGAGAGGGCTACAACAAGCATGATGGGGAGACTCTCCCAATGAAAAAAACAGCATATATACAATGAGGCTAAATCAAGAGATGGGAGGAGGGAAGAGCCACACAGGTGGACAGTAGTGCCATCTGAGCACCCCCTGGACTATGGTGTAGAAAGGCCCAGGGCGCCAGAGTCGAAGGAAAGCCTCGCGGCGCTCCCGCATGCGGTCGGAGCTGCCCTGTAGTCCCTCAAGCTGTCCTCTGAGAGTATGGATCAGCTCTAGCCAAAAGTCACGAACAGTCTCTACTGGTGGCACAGGGCGAGCCTCAAAGATGCGGAAACAACGGGCCCGCCAGATGAACCAAAGTGTCAGGCCACTGATGAGCTCCCAACACTGCACCACTCCTGTGGAGTAAGCTCTGTAGCAGGCTGGAGTGTAGGTCGCCCCCCCTGCATCACTATCATCTTTCTGGTGGAAGATAGCTCAAACTGAAGTGTCGGGCCCGTGAGGGTGGACCAAGCCGCTGCCCCCCAAGTGTATTGTCGAGCCGTGGAGAGAGCAGGCATCAGCCGAAGAACTTGTAGCCACACCTGCTGGGCCGAGGGACAATCCCAAAGACAGTGACGCTGACTCTCCACCAAATGGTCACAAGCTGCACATGTGGCCGAGAGACCACTATTCACTAGCTAGCTCCCTACTACTGTGGCTCTGTGTGCGACCAGCCACTGAAAGAAGGTGACTCGCCTCGGCTGTCTGGAGTCCCACAACCTCTCCCAAAAGTCTGCCAAGAACTCGACTGTGAGACCCTCCTCCTGCCAATGACGTGCTACAGCAGGGAGAGCCTCTCTCTGTGCTGCTAGTATATGACGTCCCAGTCGAACAGTGTACTGAAAGAACGGGACTCCTGGGTGGTCTGCAGAAGAGAAGGGGTCCCTCCATAGCCACTCACCAGGATCCCACTGTACTCGTGCCAACGGACAACACTCCCAAGCCCATAGCCTCCAGCGTCCTGTCTCAAGAACTGATGGGTCAGGGTCTATGATGCAGGTCCGCCCATTGATGCCCACTACTCGGATCCTCTGAAAACAGCACTTTGCTACCTGCGGGGCCTCTACTGCAACTCGTTGTAGTCGTCCCCCACCCTGAAGCTCGAAGAACAGGGTTGAGACAGACTCTGAGCAAGCCCTGACTGAAATGAGAACCTCCAGTCGTGTGAAGGCTCCCATCCACCGGGGTGCTACTGGCTCGAGAGGCGTGAGCCACTCAGCTGGAACTGACTCTGAGATGTCCTGACACATGCTCTGCACCCCTCTTATGCCCTGTAGCTGGAAACCCTGCACCTCCTCTGACAAACCTGTGAACTCTAGCCAGTCACCTAGAGAGCGCGCTGGACCTGCTGCCATGGGACCCCAAGAAACATGAGGCCGACTACCAACCAAGTGGCCTCTCAGAGTGCTAACCATGGGGTTCCAGACGAGGGGCTGCCGTAGGCACTCCTCCGTGCACGTCGGCTGTCTCTGCTCTAGGCCACGCCGTAAGAGCTCCCAAGATCGAAGCAAACTCACAGCGAAGCGGTCCTCCATTCTCCTGCTCAAACCAACTTGGCGCATCTCTGTAAAGATCCATCTGGTCGAAGGTTGCCAAGGGCCTCCTGACTGAGGCACCCTAGCACGAAGCCTCTGCAGCAAGAACTCCTTCCAGGGCTCCTCTCTTGGAAGAAGTCCTCTGACTACAAACTTCCCAAGAAGGGCTCTGCTCTGCTGTGCTGGATCAATGATCCCAAGCCCTCCTTGAGAACAAGGAAGTGTGATGACCGACCAAGCCACCTTGGCTCGGGCAATCTGAGTGTCACGTCCTGACCAAAGGAAGTTCCTGATCAGCCTCTCTACCTGGCTAATACAAGAACTCGAAAAGATCCAGCAAGAAGTGATGTACCACATAGTCGCCAACAACACCTGGTTGGCAACTACTACTCTACCAGCCTGCGAAAGTCGTGCTGAGCTCCAATGTAACAGCTTTCTCCTGATGGACAGGAGAAGAGGAGCAATCTGCTGCTCGGGGGACAAGTCCAAACCAACCTGACAACCCAAGTACCGAACTGCAGTCCCTGGGGGAATCCACCTGAAACCCTCTCCTGGCATCCAATCTGGCACAGGAGCACTACCAACCGAGAAAGCCAGTCTTTCTCCAGTTGATCAGTGCGCCCGATGCACAACAGAAGGTCTCCAAAGCCTGCTCACATATGTGCGGATTGGCCTCTTGGCCCTCTAAGTACAAGGCTGAGTCATCGGCAAACTCAGCGTCCAGTAGCTCATCTCCCCGAATAGGGAGTGCTAAGCCCCTCAGACCAACCTGCTGAGACACCAAGAATCTGCTCATCGCCTCCGCATAGAACAGAAAGAGAAAGGGGACAAGAGGACAACCCTGTCTGACCGAGCGTGTGAGCATGAAGTGCCCACCTCTACCTCCTGCCAAAAGCACCTGACTGTGAGCCTGTCTGTACAAAGCTGACACCCCTCTAATCCAAGCATCTGAGAAGCCCATCCTGCGTAGAGTGCCCTCTAGAAAGTCCCAGTCAACTCTGTCGTATGCCTTCTCAAAATCGAGAAGAAGAATCACAAGGTCCTCCCCACGGAGCCGTGCCAGGGCAGAAGCCTCCCAGAAAGTGAAGATGTTGTCAAGGATACTGCGTTCCTTGACAAAACCTATCTGAGTCCCATGTATAAGGCTCTCCAAAAGTGGCTGAATCCTCAAACTCAGAGCCTTGGCAAGAATTTTGTAGGCTGAGTTGAGGATAGTGATGGGGCGCCACTGTCGAATCTCATCCAAGGAGCCACCCTCCTTTGGAATGAGGTAAATCAGGCCCTCACTCATGCTATCAAGCATCACTCCTGTGTGCAAAATGTACTGAAAGGCACTACACAGATCTGGGCCAAGCAGGTCCCAGTACTCCAAGAAAAAGCTGGGAGTCAGTCCATCCTCACCTGCACAGCTACCACGAGGGAGGGCCCTAAGAGCCATGTGCAGCTCCTCAAGCTGAAGTGGCATCTCTAGCCTCTGGCGCATCTCCTCAATCACAAGACAAGGCATCTGTGCCCAAACCTGCTCCCTGCATGCATCATGCCGCTCTGACTGGAACTCAGCCGACAGTAACTCACGGTAAAAGTCAGTAGCAACTGCACACATATCCTCGGGCTCACAAACAACTGACCCATCCGGTCTCCTCAACTGATTGACCTTGGCATGCGAGTGTCGAGGTCCCACTGTCTCAAAAAAAGCACCCGTCACTCTGTCACCCACCTGAGTCCACTGAGATGCCTGTCGGTGAAAGGCAAACTCATGAAGCCTCTCCTCTGTGCTAGCAAGCTCCTGTCGAGCCTGCTGTAACTGCTCCTCCAACCATGGACTGTCTGGATGCTGCTCCTGCATCCTCTGTAGTGAAGCAATGCCTCGTCTGAGACACTGCTCCTCCTCTCTCGCTGCAGCCCGGCGAGCCAGAGACTCCTGGAGAAAAAAGTGGCTAAGCTGAGCTAGGCCTGAGGTCACTCTGTCTGCAGGTAGAACCTGGCTGTCCATGCCCTCTATCCAGAGAGCCTCTACCCTCTCTCTGAGTGCTGAGTCCAACAAGACCCGCTCTGGGATGCGAAGCATCGTGCTCCCACTCCTCTGCCTGTCTGCCACTGTGAGGATGTGCATGGTCCGAGAAGGATGTCCCTGCCAGGATGCCCACTGATCCCCCCAAGTCACTGAAGTGGTCACTAGTGTAGAAGCGATCTATCCTCGATAGATTCACTCCTCCCACTCTGCGGTCCGATCTAGAGAAGGCAAGACTGGCTAGAGGCCTCACAAAGCCAGAGTGCTGCCATGTATCTGAGACCCTCAAAGTCATACACAACCTCTCCCAAGCTGCTAACTCGCCTCCATGCACAGTAGCATGGCTGCCTCCAATCCTGTCAGAGGGTCCTCCAACATGTTGAAGTCCCCTCCTACACACCAATGGTCAGCCTGCGGCAAAGACTCAACAATCTGTGACCAAAACTCTGCACGAGCACTCGCCACATTGGGCGCATAGATGTTCAGGAAGCCCACAAGGCCACCCTGAACCTGCATAGTAATCCACTGCATATGTATAACCACTACGTCCACCAAGGTGTGCCCTTAACACAACGAGAAGGAGATATGCACCAAACCCGGTTTAAAAATCAAGTGCACCCTCCATTTTCCCAAAAATCAAAGAGGTTGATGCATAGGAGATGAGGCCCATAGTTCCCTAAAGAAAGTGATGACCTCCATCTGTACGTCTTTAGACATTGCCCCAAACCATAAAGTTTAGAGATAAGACCTACACTATTTTTCTTGCATCAGATTTGATCTTTATGAGCCCAATGTAGTTACCTCATGTAACCCATATTAGATTCTTTGATCAGAATTTATGCTCTATCGTGTAAGCTTTAGCTTAAGGAGACATTTGTTGAGGTAAGCCTATACAAACCTCTAAGCCAAGCATAGACCATTTATATGCATAGTCATATTTTTTCCTATGGAACCTATAAGCCTTATACAGGCTTCTTTGCTATGCACACATATTACACAATTATAGTCACATGCTATTTGATGTAGCCCACATGCTACTTGACCTTTTCCCACATGTGATGCGTATCACTTTCCAACAATTTATTGCCACCTTCCATTTTGAGCCTATATAAGGCCACCATGCTTAGCTTGTAATCTCTCAAATCTTGATCAATCAAGTAAGTTTAGTTTCTTTTACATTGAGCACAATCTCTCTCATACTTATTGTTGATTGTTATTAATCTCTTATTATGATGAATGCCTCGTAGGTCTATCCACCATAGCCCTTTCAGCCTTAAATCTCATGAGATGAGATGGGCAATTTTTCACAGCATAGAAAAACTCGTCACAAGAGGAGACCTCTCTCTCTCTCTCTCTCTCTCTCTCTCTCTCTCTCTCTCTCTCTCTCTCTCTCTCTCTCTCTCTCTCTCTCTCGCGCGTTTTCTTCCGTTGTACGTGCACTTCTCTACTGAAAGTAGAAGCCCTCTTCCCTTGTGTGGTTGATGATGCTCTTAGTCTTCATCGGCTTGTCCTACTTATTGATGATGTTTATGCCAATTTGGGTGACGTCTTCTCTCAAGTATCAAGTGACTCTCTTCCAAATGTCTGATGCAGTTGATGTGACGTAGTGGAGATAAAGTCCAAGGTTGGGGTGTGCCTTCTTGGCCTTCGAGAAGGCCTTTGAGAACAAGAGTATTTCGTTTGGGTGGCTTGTTTCTATTGTAGCTCTTTCCTACAGTCTCCATTACTCCATTGCTCTTTATATATTTCCCTCTTGCCCCCTTCCCGCCTGCATCATTGGTGATTTTTCTCCTATTCTTTTGTAATCCTGCCATATCCCAAGGGTTTTCTCACTGCCAAATCTACCTTTGTAATGCCTACAGCCCATTCTAATGCCATCGGGTTTTTGTAAACTATTCATGTGATACAAAGGGTCCAAGTCCCACACTTTATCAGAGAGAGAGAGAGAGAGAGAGAGAGAGAGAGAGAGAGAGAGATTGATTGATTTATCGTCCACGGAGGTTAAATATGACCCATGAAACCGAAAACAAAACATTATAACAGCTTCTTCTAAGTGACTGCATCAGATACATATCAGTTAAAAATTGAGAGTCCATCGAGAGGGTAAAAGAAAAGAAAACCTAAGGGGGTCAAGTGAGGAGAGAGTTGGTTTGGGAGTTCAAAATTCTTGGCAAATGGCTTTCCCACCTCGATAGACTGTCCATTTTCCTTGCTTGCGAGCTTCGTGCATCTTCTTGAGTTCGCTTGAGTTGAGCCATGGTCAATTTCTCGGCAATCCAAAGCTTTGTTCCCTTCAAGAGTCAGGATTGGCGTAGCAACTTCATCCGTTCTTCTTTATCCTTGAGAGTAAGGATACATTGCTTGGGTGGCGCATGCTTGTGTGTGTCGTTGATCGAAACAGTTTCAAGCTTGATGTTAATTGGTTGAAGAAAGATGATTGCTTCTTCTAAAGTGTCCTCGTCAATGCACCATGGTGTCATTCTTATGTGTTGCCTCGTGGGCTCCCTTCTCAATGGCCATGACACTCTCAATGAGGGAAACTTTGGCTTCATGTACTTCAGCAAGTATAACTAGGCTTTTGATTCCTTACTATCTTTGAGTTGCTCCTTTAGTTTTTCATTCTCCTCGATGTGTTCTTGAACCTTGGTCTCCAAATCTGCAATCCTTGCTTCTTCTCTAGTGGTCGGGATCCTTCCTTGGACATTGAAGATCGAGAGAAAAAGAGAAGCTTGTGATAGCGCTTGCCTTGTTGAATGAGGAGCTGCAGAGACACAATCACTGTCGGGCCTAGCTTGTGTGTAATCTTGGGGTGCTAACTAGTTCTTATGCTCTAAGGTTAAATCCTCCTTGAAGATTAAAGAGCTGATGCACCTGTACCCGCCTGCGCTCAGCCCGCTGTTGGGCCTCGATCAAAGGCTGTTCGCCTTCCTATGTGCTGCAGCGTCACGTTGCCCACTCCGGATCAAGTGGAAGCCCATCAAAACGTTCTCTGCAGCAGAATGGTGAACATGAAGCTGCAGCCAAAGATGCAGAGCAGCTTGAAGACGAGGGCTATCAGAGAGAGATGTGTTTCTTTGTGGGAGAGGGCAAGGCTGAAGCCTAACGCCCCCCCCCCCCCCACCCCCAGGGCTGCCCTCGCAAGGGGGGGACTGTGGGTGCGAGGGAGAAATTGCGGCGCTGAAGCTTGCTAGGGTTTCGGCTGGCAGAGAGAGAGAGAGAGAGAGAGAGAGAGAGAGAGAGAGAACCTGAACAGCTCCACTAGCTTGAGCCAGCAAAGCAGCTAATAATCCAACAGGTCCGGAACCTTGTATGACTACCCGATCCATCAATCTCACATTGGCTCTGTCAACTGCATGCAAAGCTGTAGGTAGCCTGCAATGTATATATTTACCTCTTGAAAATTTTATTAACTGTAAAATCAGATGTATAGTATTTGCAGGACAGCAAGATAAACACGGAAACCAACCCGCAGCCTCCAGATATGAATACGCGAGGAGACAATTGCTCAGGCAGCTTAATTATCTTTGTATTTGGTGGCAGATATATGTATGATGACCACCCACCAAGAAGCCCCCGGATGCTTTTTGTGTTTGAAGTGCAAGTTATTCCAATTACTCTCCGGAAAGGACACCTTGTTGTTTGTTTATCGACCTGTCTGTAAAACATCGTCAGCAAAGCCATATGCAACAAACATTGCTACAATTGGCAATGGAAGCACCATTACCAAGCACGAGAGACACGAATTGCATGTATCGATCACATCCAGAAAAGTAACCACATCTCCAAATTTGATCTGCAATGTCAAACGTAACCCTTTCAAAAATCTTTCTTTACCACTCTTTGGAAGAAGCATTATAATGTCAAAGTCTCAACAATAGTTAATTTTGCTGATAACGGTAATATCAAATGCGATTGTGGTGAATGACAAGAATTCTACTTTGTTGTAATTAGAATTGGCAGGGCATGCTGCATGTGCATGTGGATGTGTGTGCACATGCGCAAGCGCCCCTCGGATACATCACAACCACAGCTACTTCATTTTTCTGTACTACTCATACAATTCATGTGTTGCATGCGTATACATGTGCACATGCCTGCAACACCAACTTGCATGTATGTCTGCATTTTAGCCCATCAGATATCTCATACTTGCAAATGTATATTCGACCTGCTCAGTTCGCTTCATGCTTATAAACAGGCTCATCACATAGACACAAAACGGCTTACCGGGACCCCTTCAACATCAGAAACGGGACCACAAAGAAAATGGACTTGGCCGACAGCAACATGGCCCGGGATGATGGGGTATGGTACCGTGTTGAGGCGACCATGGAGGAGGTGGACATCGGTGCCGCAAACCTCAGCAAAGAGAGTTCGCAGCAGAACAGAGCCCTGCTCCATGTCGCTCTTACTCAATTTACCGCTTTCCACCCACACACGCCCTTCCCTGCCCATCAGCACGCACTCGTTCTCTAACTCGTCCTCCATGGACCTGAGAGTGAGGTTTCTGCTGGTTTTGCGACACACCAACGATACAGCGCAAAAGCGGGCTTCCCCAAGTAGGGGTACCGGCTGTAAAAAATTCAAAAAAAAAAGGGGGAATCTTGCTTGATGCAAGCGAAGGCGACGTCAGGCGAAAGCCAAGTGGGGGCTTGTTGGAATGCCCATGCCTCGTTTTTGGACTGGAGTCTTTAGTAAAGTATTGGATTTTTGGTGCAATTGTGGACCATTAGATAAAGCTTCTTGGTTAGTACCATATGGCAAAAAAAATCTTTTTTTTTGTTTTTTTTCAGGGCTCTCTCTCTCTAAAGAGGACCATTGTATATTTGGTTTAGACAATATCTTTTATGCTTTTTAAATATATTGTAATCTAAATAAGTCATTGTTACATTTGTTTCCAAAAAAAAATGGTGGTGTCACTTTCTCATGTTTTCTCTCACAATAGCATCATGTAGGTCATAGTGAACTTTCACCTTGTTTAAATTACAGGCAAGTTTTCAACACTGAATTGAGGTCGTCAAAGTGGTCTACGAAAACTGTAAAGGAGTCAACATTTTGTAGGCCTTGGAATCAACTCTCATGCAAAACGATTTTAGAAGATTGAAGCCTTCAAGCAAGGCTGGGAGCAAAGATGTCATTGGGGGTGGAAGCATCTTGCTAAATGAATGAATAAAACGTGAGAGTTGCCAGTAGGTAGGTGTTACCCATTTTTTAAAAGAAAAATACATAGTGGAATAAAAAATGATACTACGCCGCCATCGAAGCAAGAAAAAAGGAGGAGGGGGAGGCAAGAGACAAAGGTTGCAACGAAGGAGGCGGAGGTGGCGTCAAATTCGAAGCCAGGGGTGAAGACGAGGACCAAGCGAGAGCGCAAGGAGACGGGTGTGCAGTTGGTAGAAAAGGAGCAACTTTCTATTTTTAATGTTAACGTTGAGCTGGTCATCAAGGACCTCGCGGAGGTGGGGTGGTCTAGGGCAGCCATAGAGTGGTTGGTACTCAAGAGATGTTGGGTTCGAATCCCGTCCGAGCCACTTTTGGAAAGTAATGGAGTGAAAGCCATGTGGTCTTAAAATCTTCGTCCTATGCATAAGCATCATACATCATTAGGACTTGTTTGGGGTCTTCTTGGGCCCTTTAATCTACCCCAAGCCTAATGATAGTGATTAAGTAGTGAAGCAATAGGAGGAAGCCATGGGGACATAAAAGTTGGGTTTGCCAACCCCGAATTTCGAGGGGTCAAACTTGGAGTTTAGTTTTTTTTTTTTGGTAGATGGACATGAAAATTACAAAATCTTCAAAAATAAAATATTTGGGCCTATTGTTTATTCTAAATTGTGCCACCCTCAAAAAGTGGGCTAGCCCCAAAAATGCCCCCCCATCATTAATTTGACATTCAAGTCTACTTTTTCCTCCCTCAACTCACTTCTTCTCTCTCTACATACCAGATCCGACCCCTCCTCTCTCTAGAACCAAAAATCTGGGATTTCAATCTCTGTCCTATTGGAGGAGTACCTTTCTGGCCTCCTTTCTCTTCAATCTACCTTTCCCTTCTCTCCCAAACCTAGTTCTGAGTTTTGGCTCCTTTCTGGCTATGTAGAGCTTGTAATACATTCCATTTTTCCCTTCCTGGAGGCCTTCCTCTCATGCTTGCACCCATTCTCCACTCTCATCTTGGGGGCTCACATACATCTTGTAGAGCTTAGTAGCTTCAGCTACCCAAGCTTAGGGTTTAGGGACCTTCAGTTTGCAAATATTTAGGTTAGAGAGATTTAGCTTAAAAGGTTTTAGGCTTTAGGAACCTGCAACTTGCAAGGCGTTAGGGGTAAGGGAGCTTTAGCTTGCACAGTGCAAAAAGCTTGGATACCATGAGTCATAGACCTCATTCTGCTCTACAGCAATGAGCAAGACAACAATGGCCATTGGGTAACCACAAGCTTTGTGATTGGCATGTGGGTGGCAATGCGGCCAAGCACAAAGGGAGCCCACAAAGTCTCTTGTCGATTCATCGAGCTCAAGTCCCATTATTGGAAGGGTTGTATATTGAAGATGAAGCAGGCGGCCTATGGAAGCAAGCAAGTGAAGATACAACACGTCTACAAATCTTCTCAATTACAAATCGAAGACACCGATTGCAAATGCTTTCCTGTTAATTGTAAGAATTTCTAGTGTTGTTTGTGTTAAGTATGGAACCTGATTTACCCCTTGTAATTTTCTGTGGTAAAAGCGCACATTTGTAAGGCCCCCATTATGAGGAGAAGCCATCGTGTGTGAAGGAAAATCAATCACCGGAAATAAAAATCACTCGCCAGAAACCAAAATTTTCACGGCCAAAAATCAGGGGTAACTTTAGGGGATTTTTTTTCTTTTTCGCCGGAATATTATGCCCGGACGGCGGCCGAAAAGTGGTCGGGAAACGATCGGTCAGTTGGCCGATGGCCGGTAGTCAATGGCCAGTGGCCGGTGGTCGAAAGTCAATAGCCGGTGGCCCGTAGCCGAATTCAATGCCCGGTGGCCGAATTCAAAAGTGGACTTGTCTTCTCAAGGGCGGCCACACATGGGCGGATTGGAGGGTCCGATTTGGACTTATCTACACAAGGGCGGCTACACATGGCTGCCTCTCATGAGAGAGGGCAGCCCTTTTGGCCTATAAAAGGAGGCCATTTCTACACACATTTCATAGTGTGAAGTGGGAGTGAAGCAAGGCGGAAGCTCTATTAAGGGTATAATCCCTTTGTAAACTACTTCTTGTTTTGAAGTACTAAAGCCATTGAGTGGCTGCCTTCCCGTGGACGTAGCCCACATTGGGTGAACCACGTATATCGTGTGTACTCTCTCTCTCTCTCTCTCTCTCTCATCGCTTGTGTGTGAAATCTATCTCTCTCCATTAAGTAATCTACTCAAATATCTATTTAGCTACGTCATATTTGCTAACAGTTTGTAAATATCTCCATTACGTAATCTACTCAAATATCTATTTAGCTACGTCATATTTCCTAACAGTTTGTAGCAAACGCTATGCTTTCGCACGAAGTCTCTAATGAGGAAACTCTGTGGGCATGGTGTTTGGCTTGTGCAAATATTTTTCCATCAACATTTATGGAATGGGAGCCTTTGGAGGCGCTCTCCAGAACTTTCGAGGCTCACCACTTTGAGTTCGACTCGTCGCTATATTCTAGATGCATTGTGTCGCAGCTTGCAGAATGGTCCATCTTCTTCTTTGATGCAGAGTATGTAGTCCCAATGACAAGGAATGGCTACGGGGCCTTGAAAGTACTTAGTCCACCAACTCTAATGGATGGTGATTGGCCAACTCCTAATAGTACCTCTATTGTATTAACCAGTCGGCGGATTGAAAATGAAATCTTCAATGCAATGAAGTGCACGTACGGGTCACATCGAGCAACGCTAACATCTTTTATGCCTCTGCATCTTTTTGTTTTTTGGTTCAAGGTAGACGATGTTCATCGCACGCCTACCATGTGGATTGGTAAGGGTGGAACAACAATGAATGCCTTCCTTCCATCTGCTTGAGACTCAAAGATTGTTCGGCACAACGGGGATACCATAAAGTGCATTGTTGTGACAATGACCATCTCATCCGATACCGCATTACGAAGCAAAAAACCTCCATTGTATTCCCCTTATTGGCACCGGAAGCAGACTCGAGGTGAATTTGAAGCACTCAATTTGGACATCACTGATATGGAGCAAGTTGAAGTGCATGTGTGCAAGCAAGAGGAAGTGTGGGACGTGGCCGTCAATGTTGATTAGAATATGAAAAATCTAAGGGAGTACTCGGCGCTTAGGTTTGCGCTCAAGATGGACTACTCATTTGTAAACGGTGGCAACTCTCTGCGTAAAAGAAAGGAGAGGGCACTTCTTTGTAAGGGCATCCCCTTTCCTAGATGTATTCATATCAAGCAAACAACTGCTTGTTGTAATGCGATACTCTCATATTAATACAATACATTTTTGTCTACTTTTGTGATCCGAGAATGTCTAATTTTCAATTTTAGAAGCGTTAAGTGACTTTAGAGTCATGGTGGGTGGTGGACTTACAATGTTTTGAATTGTGGTGTTTGGATGACAATACTATGCATCATAGCCCCGAGCTTTCTACGAAAGAGAACGTTGAAATTTTAATCACCACTAAAATTTTAAATTTTAATCATTACTGAAATTTTAAATTTTAGTCATTGCTGAAATTTTAAGTTTTATAAACGTGTCCTATTTTTAATTGTCTCCTTTATAAGTGACTTGCAAGGCCCATTTTAAAGTCATTTTCTTGTTTTTGAGCTTCTCTTATCTTCTCTACTGCTTCCTTGCTGTATCCATCCCCAGGATTGTGCCATTGTCCCTTGCACTCTGCCAATAAGAATGGTTGTTGCTAATCAAGCCCTCGTTGACCAACTCCTTGCGCATGACCTAGGACACATGATGGAGAAGCTTAGCGTTGTGTTCCAGGTATCCATCGACATGGAGGCTAGCATGTTGATGCATTTGAAGTGCTTACATCTTACATGGAGACACACATAGCAGAGTACTCCATCAATTTTGAAGATGAAAAAGGTTTGTGGGTGTCAGTTGATCCCCTTCAAGCACACCTTTAGAGAAGATAGTAGTTTCCACTTCAAATTGGCTAGGGTGATCAAAGGGCTCACCAAGGAACACTACAGAGAGGAAGAGAAGTTCAACCTCATAGACCTGGGAATGGGTAACATCGCCAAGGGATTTTTGAGGTGGGTGTTGGACGGGGAGCGACTCACACACCCATGAAGTGCATGCAAACACTACCTAGATCAACATAATGTCAATTGAGGACACAGATGACACGATAGGCACACGGAGGAAATCTCTTAAGCTTGTCAGGCTGAGACCATCCTACACATACAACACTCAGGAAGGCCAACTAAACCACAATCAAAAACCTCACTGCTCTCAACTACACCACCTAGCCACATACACACATACAGAAGGTAACTCACCTAATCATGCCAGATTCGTACGAAACTTAAGGAACACCATCCCCTCACTAGGATACACCTATCCCTACGCTTCTACACTCAAAACCCTCACTCTAAACCCATCTGCGGAAAACGCATAGGATGACAGAACATAATTTTGAAAGTGCCCGAAACTGAAATTTATGAGTACCTATGCGTAGCTTATGTCGCCACGATTCTATAGACTACTAGCACGCACAAAACAGACATCGTTTGATACACTTACGGCCACAAATAGCTCGTAGATGCGTCGACGTGTGCGCTTCGTCTCGCGTGGAATGCTTGGCGTCGTCACGTAGCTCTCCTCGAGCCTACAGCAACGGTGCAGTCAGATCTCCAATGTGTTGAGCGAGCCGGGCGTAGCGAGAGGATGAAACTCACGCTCACTCTCTTTCTCTCTCACACACAATAGACGGCAACGCTAAATGATTAAAGTCTTTTTACAAAATGACTTAGGTACCTTATATACTAAGGCTACCTTAGGTTTAACAAAAAATGGGGTTGAAAGGGTCAAATGGCTTTGTATTTACAATCTGGAAGTGCCATTGCACCCCGGCTTCTGAAACTAGAATAACTACTCATTACAAATGACATTTATAGCCATAATCCGCAGCATTTCATAACTCGCAAAAGATAAGACTTTGGTACGAAACTTGAATTATGTTGTGTTGTTGACCCAACGGTCAACATTCCCCCCTTCCGCGTTCATGTCGTCCCCGACATGACCTGATTGTCAATGGTGATGTGGTCTTTGCTGTCGTTTTGTTGTTGTAAAGAAAGTAGAGACTATAGCCTTTGCAGTAGCTTGTCTTGTTCGTCCAATCCGATGTACATAGTCTTCACATGATTCAGGAAAATCATAATTGATGACGAACTTTATGTCTTTCACATCCACGCTCCGAGTTGCAGCATCTGTTTCTGTCATTATAGGTCTACTGCTAGATCTAAATTCAAAAAGAACCCAATGTCGTTGAGCTTGACTCTTATCAGCATGGATAGAGAAAGCTCCATCCATCACTTGCTCCAGCAAATCTGTCAATTCGGAGTATTTGTGATTCTCAGAAACAACTTCTACAATCTGTAGAATTAAGTGATTGGCTTTCTGATCTTGTGAGCCAATGACAACTTTGTAAGGAGTTATGTTGTGTTGTTGACCTAGCGGTCAACACTTTGCTGTTGTTTTGGCTTCATCTGTTGCACTGCTTGTATCTTTGTCGAACCACAACAAGAACTATGATCCATTAGAGCGGACGTCTATCATCGCAACCATTCATCTTTTGAGATCCTCTGATTTCTTTTATGTCTGCTCTTCTTCATTGGGGACTTCTTTGTTCCTGTGCAATCATGTTGTTAGTGTTGTCTGTAGCTTTGTCATTGTAGGCCATTCTTCGACTCGCCATTGAGGAGAAGTATGCTATGATCTGAAATTGGTGCTCCAATTCATTTGTCAATTGATTTGAGTAGCATTTCCTTATTGTTGATGTAGAAGGAATATGTACAAGAGGATGGTGATAGGTGTCCTTAGATTAGGGTCTAAAACCTGGATGACCAAAGGGAAAAAACCCGGTGGGAAAAAAATGCCTTTGGTATACGCTCTTATTGGAGTTGAGCAGTTGAACGTGGAGTACATGTTCATGAAAGGTGAGTGCTTGGGTGAAACACGGAAAGAGTGCCTGATGCAAGTGCCAATTATGGGACACTCTATATGCATATGAGAAATTTGTCAACAAAAGTATGCAATGTGAAAGAAGGAGATGATGGGTGTTTCGAGGAATAAATGTAGCACATGTGACATCAAAAGATGTTTCAATAGCTTCCACCTTTCCAAGAAGGGTTTTCGATGTAGAAGTTTCTCCACTCGTATCTCACTGTGCTCAGTATGCGAGTGTCTTTTGGACCTTCTCCTTCACTTCACCAGACTTAAGTACTTAGACTTCGACTCTTTTGCTCACCTATACCAGCATGAGCGACACAACGTAGATATGCTCAACTCTTCCAGCTTAAGCAGTACCTAGAATAGCTAAGACGCTTAGACCACAGAGAATATTACTTGAAGCTTTGGGACTAACACCTCACTCATTTTGTGGCTTAGCTACTCGACTCTGACTTTTATGACTTGTCGGTTTCATGTTGACACTGCTTTGTGACAAGTTCTTCGGCTGTTGTAGTGGCTGTTGAGACATACTTCGTGAAGTTTCATCGTTTCCCTGTACCTTCTTCTGTTTGTAGTGCTCAGGCCTCTCGTCAGTCTTTTCTTCATGTGGATTATGGATTTTTTTATATTTTCTTAATAATAAACAAAGAAAATCTTAAAACAACTCAACAAAAGAAAAATCATTCAAATAGAAATCTAAATGCTATGTACACTATACACATGTCCCTAGGGGATCATATATGGATTTTGTCCCCATACTCCTCTGTAACACTACTATGAGGGCATATACTCTAAATTTCATCAAAAAATTATCACAATAAAACGCAAAAATTCAATGCATCTCACAAAACATTGCCCTCTAATAGTCATAATGTTAGGTCCGCATTCAGAATGCCTCCCCCCTTCCTAGTTGGAGTCATCCTTTACGACAGGGTATCGCAAAGGGTATGTGTTGTGCTTGGGCAATTAAAAGTTGTGCCTATGTAGGCCTTGTAATGTAGCCCTATTATGCATACACAGTCAATGCATGGAAAAGATCTATGTTGTGCAAGATGTGGGTATATGCAATTTGCTTATTGGCATTTGTTGGCGAGACTTCCTATTCTAAGCAATGTAATGGTCTTTGAAGCTCCTGTATCGTTGCTTGATTGAAGCGACTTGCTCTCTTCTAACTGTACTGTAATCGTAGGAAGAACTGTAAGAATTAAAGCGGCAATGCACTGACAACAGTTTTGTTGTTCTTCTTTGGGACCCATTTCTTTGCGATTATTGGTTGTTTTGTTGCTGGCTCTCGTTTGGGAACCCATACTTGCTAGTGCTTCGTTTGTGTTTGAAGAGACTTCTTTGGGATCCACCTTTTTGTTGTGTGAGTCAACAGTGTTCTTTGCTTCAGCCCTTGTACGCTTGGTTGGTGACGGGATTCAGGCTTTGAAAGTTGATACTGTGGTTGTTTGGGAATCCAAATGAATTCCTGATTTTTTTGTGCTTGAATCGACTTCTTTGGAGCCCAAACTTGAGTTGTGAAAGCTTGCGACTTTGTGATATTCTTACCCGTTCGTGCACACTTTCCTTGTTTTTGTTTTGGTGTTGGATCTTGTGATTTGTCATTAGAGATCTTTGTCTTCTTGATCCATATCTGTTTTTGGCCGATCTGGCTTTTTGGTATCCAAATTTGTCGAGTTTTTTGGCTTTGACTTGTTGTCCTGTTCTTTTGACCTGTCATGGTTGTTGCTGAAGGGGTTGGTGATAGTGATGGCCTGAGTTGATGATAGGGGATGTCGTAAGATTCATCACTATTGCTACTATCCTCAGCAAGGTTGACTTCTTGTACTTTCCCTTGATTTTTTGGATGGCAGTGGAAAGTTACTGTCTGTTTGCTCATGGGTGGTAGTTTCTTGGAGGACTTTTCTAGCCCATTGATTAGAGCATTGTTAGCTCGTTGCTTTGGTCGTATTCCTCCTAGCTGAGTCTTTGCATCCTTATTAGGAGCCATGTATGAGGATGCTTGTGGTGGCTGTGTCTTCACCGAGGACTTTGGAATCCACTTTTGATGCACTTTATTCATGTAGCGATGACATTGATTCCCGGGTCGTTGATCTTCTTGAAGCTCGAAGTGTTCTACAGAGTCATAGAACTCGTCGTCTTCTTCATCTTTTGATTCTCCACATTTATTTGTTTGCTCCTTATGTCGAGAGCTTGTTGATGTCTCGTTCTCTTCGTTTTCCTGGATTACACTCACTGCAAAATAAGGAACGACATCATAGCCATTTTCATCACAAAACTTTGTTGTGGGAGCATCCTCCACGGCGCACACGTCCAGAGTAGCCAAGATGTGTTCCCATCCAAAAGGCTCTAACTCTTCTTCAGGAAATGGTTCTGGGATATAGTCCATATCCTCTATAACCCGCTCTAGGATACATTCCTCACGTTTCAAGCTACCACATTGTGAAGCTCCACACATCCACAGTTCTTTAGGCTTACCTAACCAAGCTGGAAGTTATGATCCTACTACGGTGGCGGAATCAAACTCCTCAACCGGTGTTCTCGTCACATCTCTATAGCTATGGTCCCTCAAGTTTATCTTTGTTATGGTTTCCATATGTCTCAGGTATATATGGTCATAACCCCAATCTTGGACCATTTTCAATTGTCGCATGAATGGTCTTCCCATAATGATTTCATAGTTGTTCTTCTTGCCAAAGTCGACAACAGCAAAAGTGTGTTCATATTCAATGCCACAAGAAGTAACAAGTACTTTTTCTAGCAGTCCTAGGGGCTTTTCCTTGTGTCCGTCTGCAAGCTGCAGGGTCATTCGTGTGGATATCAAGGCAGGTTGTCCCCATTTTTTCCAAACCTCTTTGGTTGGAATGGCCACACCAGCTCCACTGTCAAGGATTGCCATGGTTTTTACACCATTGAATTCCACAGGAAGGGTGGTGTTTCCATCTTCTCCCTCGTAATACTCGCCTACCTTGTTTAATGGCACTGGGCTAGTATTTAGTTGAGGCATTTCAAGCTCTTTGATGCCTTCCTCGATTTGAGTCATTGGGGTTTTTACACCAAATTTCTCTAGACATTTACCCACATTAGCCCACATGTTTGGTCTTATTCTGAGCAACTCGGCTAACATTATTGTACAGGTGATGGGGTAGATAGAATATCTACTAGCCCCTTTGAATCGATGGCCTTGTTAGGAGACAGTCTCTGTGATGGGACTGCAACCACATCTGACTTGGTCTCGTACTCTCCCATGTAGGAAGGTAGTGTTCTTAGCGAATGGGGTTGACTATCCATAGATTGTACAGATCCTTTGTCGCCCCAACACGATTGCACGTCTAGATTCATTTGAGATCCAGTCTCAAATTCCTCTATTGGTGGTAGAAACACTCCTTGTTCATCACCAGTCTTGTCTACTCGTCTTCTTAGGTCATCGGCTTCATTGGCCTCTCTGACTTGTTTCCACAATTCGTCAAGACCATCTATCTCTTTACAATCCGCAGGTATAGCTTGGTGAAATCCCTCGGAAGAGTTATCAGTGGTATTCAGTACTATCCTTGGTTCTAATGCTAGGTCTTTGAGTTTTGGTGTGTGCTCATGACTAGAATCTGGCTCTTTTAGTTCCTGGTTTGGTGGGATTGCTTGTGTAGGCATGACACGGATCACATCCTCAGGTTTTGCAACTGGTGGTTCTAGTAAAGCTTGGGCTGTTTGAATCATTTTCTTGCATATTTCAAACCTTTGCTTTTCTAGTTCCGTATAGGGATATGTCATCCACCTGTGTTCTTGGGTTTGGTTGTTTTTGAGCCTCGCATCATAGGCTTTCAAGAGGGCATCTAATGTCTCATTAACTTTCTCTACCAACATAGATCCTCCTGAACTAGCACTTTCCGGTTTCTCATCCGTGGATGATTCTTCTAGAGGTTTAACCATCTATGTAAGAGAAGGTGCCTCCTTTTCCTCATGTTGTTTTATCTTCTCCTTGGCTTCGGTAAGCTTCTCAGCTAGGGATTTTTGCTCTCGTTCCCTGTGTGCTTTCATCCTAGTCTTTCTAGCTTTCCAAATATTTCGTTTGCTCTTGGTTTTCTGACTAGGTGCCTATGTCTTTGGTCCCTCATATGTCTTTGGACTCGTGTCACTTTCCGTGTTCTTTGTCTCTGGATTTTCATCAGCTTTCTTTTGAGCTTGTGCTCTCGTAACCACTTGAACTAGTACAACATTTTCATTTTCTGAGCTACTAGGTAGCTGAACAATCCCTGATACATTTGTCGTGATTTTCCTGATTTGGTTTGGTTTTTTTGGGCAATCGAGGATCAAGTGAGTGATGCCACACTCAAGACAATAGGCATTTACTTCAATGATCTCCGTATGAGGACATTGTTTGACCAAGTGGTTGTCACGACTTTTATGACAATGTGTCTCTGGTTGAGGAGATTCTTTTAGCATTTCCTCTTGGCTATAAGCAAGCTTTGACTTAAATAAGCCGTTATTTGCAATGAATCGCAATGTCCTTTCGTCCATTTCATACCTTCTTTCTTTCGACTGAAACCCAGGAGGTGGAGGTTGTACCGGCCTCACCACTCCATGTGTTTCTCTCACATTTTGTTGCTCCGAAGGGTAGTACTTACTTTGGTTGCTATACCACATTGTAGCTGGTACTGGCATTGGTTTATTTGATGCTTCCATCATTGGCATGTATCTCATGTCTACCGGCATTCTAGCACCTGGCAGCAGAGGTTGTTGTCCTAAGACATGCTGTGGCCTTAAAACTCCTACTGGTCTTGGCGCATTCCCCGTAATGTATCTAGGTGGAGTAGGTGCTTTTGGAACAGGTTGTACATACCTCTCCCTAGCATTTTCCATGCTATAATAACACTCTTCCCCCGTATGGTTCGTCCATTTTCTCTCAGTTTCACACCACTTCGGCTCTCCCGAATCATACCTTACAAGAGGAATCAACCTCTTGACCAAGTCGTCGATAAGCTTTTCTTGATCAATAGGTGCCGTTGGCTTGGCAATGGACTCACTTATCTGTGAAACATTGTGTTGAGAGGATGTGTCATCTCCTTGACTCTTTAAGTCCTTTTCTTTGTATGCCTCACAGTTATCCACTAGATAAGAGCTTCTTTGATCAACTCGTTTAGCGTCATCCTCCTTATCATATGCAGATCCCTCTGAAGGCCCTCATCTCTCATTCCGTGGATAAAGATCAGCATCATTCGTGCTTGCGTAGGTAATTCCGCTCTCGGATAGAGCTTAACACATCTCTTGAGTCGTAATGATGCTTTGCGTACTGATTCATTCTCTTTCTATTTGAATCTATGGATTTGCGAGACCGTGTTGTGAGCAATGCCTTTTGGTGAGAATTCTTCAATAAACTCCTCAAACAGCTCATCTAGGGTCTCAAAATCCCATATTTCCACCGAGTCGAACCATGTAGCTGCATCATCTTCTAGAGTCAATCCAAATCCCGCAAACTGTGTCGCAAAATCTGAAACTTCCTCTGCTCTAATCACTCTTCTAAAAGCCGTTACGTGATCTCTCGGATCTTTATCTCCGGAGTATTTTCTGTTTACCCATTTTTGGACTTGGGATGGTCTAACTCGTCGATTGTCTACAAGTCTAACCAGAGACTCTCCCAATCCTTCTCTCGTTATCGCTCTTGAAGGGAATCCTGGTGGCTCTCTTCTTGGAACTCCTATAGGAATTCTCATGTTTGGTGGAGGCATTTTTGGTCCTTCATTGACCAAATATCCACCTCTTTCTAGTACAGGTTGTGGATTTGTTCTTTCTACAACTCTGTATTCTCGTCCATACTTGTCGACAACTATAGATCTCCATTGACAATCAACTCCATATGTGTAGACATATAAAAGCTTGTAATCCGTTATCTCTTCTAGGTATGGATCTGAGCACCTATAAAGATTGACCTCATTGTCGTCAATGTATCTATATAGTCCTTCACTCTCATGACCAATCATCCAAACTCTCTCAACAAGATGGGTCTTTATCAATTGCAAGTTTGGAAGATCCATTGTGGGAGGATATTCCTCTATCGTCGGGATCTCCAAGCTTGTGTAAGCTGCGTTTGAATCTAGGGTAGACATGATTTCTAGGCTTAAGAGCTTTTTCTTGGTTCAATTAGACTTAGTCCACTGTGTTCAAGTTCTTTGGTTAGGGAAAAGTCGAAACTATGTCCAAAACTGCAACCGTTTCGTCACAATTCTCGCAAATTGTCGCTTTTAGACACCCCTGACTTCCGGATGAATTTTGAGGTCTCAAACGATGTTTTTTTCTTCAAATTTGAACTAAATGGTTGCCATACATTTAGTTCAAGTTTTGCTCTAAGATCTGTTGAGCCACTCTCAGGCTACGTTTTGATATAAAAACTTTTCCAATCCGATACCGTTTGTGAAAGTTATGGCCAAAACAATGAAATGCAGTTTAGAATGGTCAAAATGAGTCCACATTCAATTTTGAAAAAAGATTTGGGATCTCTGTGACACTGTGAACACTTCTGTATGGTCAAAATTACAGTTGGACCCTAAAACTGGCCTAGAGACATCCTACGCGTAGGATGTGTATATGCTCAGAATTTAACAAAATTTGGTCCAGAGACTCCCCTTGAGTCTAGCAACACAATGGTATGCTCATAATTTCATTTGGATTTAAAAATGGCCTTGAGACATCCTACACTTAGGATGTCTTTTTGCTCAGAATGACTTGAAATTTTCACCCCAGCTTCTCCTTGATGTGCTAATCACAGTGGTGTGCTCATAGGTTGGTTTGAAGTCCTAAATCAAGCTAGAGACATCCTATGCGTAGGATGTCTAATTGCTCAGATTTTGTCCAAACTTGAGCCCAAGATTCTCCTAGTCCTCAACAACCCAATGGTATGCTCAAAATTGAATTTGGATGCCAATAGGTCAAGATTTAGGCTGCAAGAGCTTCTAGTGCACTCCAAGAGTAGGATGTCTGACAATTCTTGTTTTTGCTTGGTAAATAGGTCAAACAAGGTCCAAATTCACTTTTGAAAAAAGTTCTGGAATCCTTGAGACATTTAGAACCTCCCTATATGGCCAAAGTAGAATTTTGACCACTTTATGACCCTGGAGATATCCTACGTGTAGGATGTATTTTTGCTCTATTTCAGCTCAACCTTTCACTGTAGCTTCCCCTTGATGTGCTAAACTCACAGCTATTTTTACTTTTTGATTCTGACACCTATAGGTTGGTGTTAACCCTCACGGCTCACGGACACCCCATCACCTACGACGGACGTGTATTATGTATTTGGTAGAGTCAGGTACCGGGCTTGTCGGACCAATAGGAAAAGGGTAAGAGTGATCGCCGATGAGAGGCGCACTCTAACTGGGACATTCAAGGGATTAGTTGGCTAAGCATGGGCGCCCAAGTGTGAATGGGGTGAGCTCATATAAAAGCCAACTAAACCTAAAATTCATTCATTCTCTCATTTGTGCAATAGAAGAGTGCTCTTGCTCCATCTCCATCTCCATCTCCATCTTCTTCTTCTTCACCTCCTTGTGTGTGTGTGTGTGTGTGTGTGTGTGTGAGAGAGAGAGAGGGAGAGTGTGTGTGCGATCGAGCATTACAAAGGCACGACGGCGGCGAAGCGGTTGAGCGCGGCACGACTGCAGCTTCTTCTTCATCGCGGCGAGGAATCCACCACGAAGGCGAGCGTAGAGCGGTGAGTGACACACCCTTTGCTCTCTTGAGCTTGCTAGTTTAGGCTTGTTGTGTGCTTGGAGCCATTTGTGGCTCGCACACGGTGTATCGGCAAGTCCTTTGCTTCGACAGTGCGGCAAGGAGTGCACATTTTTGGCGCCGCTGCCAAGGAAATGCCCTACACTAAGCTCGGTTAAGCACTTTACGCTTTCTTGTGATGCAATTTCAATTGAAGGATTTGTGAAGAAGGAAGGTGTGTGGTTGTGTGGAGAAGGATTTGTGAAGAAGGAAGGTGTGTGGTTGTGTGGAGAAGATTTTTGTTACATTGTACTGTCTTTTTTGTTTTCTGTAAAGAAGGAGTTACAATTTTTTTGCAATGTACTATTAGAATTAAGGTATTAGCTATGGAATGTTAGTTCTATAAGGTTCAATGTTAGTTCTGTAAGGTTAGTTTTGTAGATCTGTTAGCTACTGTAGTACTGTGTAAACAGTGTTAGAGTGTGTGTGGCAGTATCTCTATTAGCTGTAAGTAGATAAGTTAGGTGTAGGTTAAGTGTGTGTGTGCGCACGTGCGCGGCGCGGCCGCAGCGACTTTAAAAAAAAAAAAATTATTTTAAAAAGAAGGATCGGGGCTGGGGATCATTCCCCAAGCTCAAGCCCAAACCCAGACCTCAGTCCTCAGTTTTAAAATATAGTTTATACACCTTTTTATATTTAAAAAGTATTTTTAGGATTTCGAGGACTATAAAGACTATTTTTAGGCTTTCGAGGGCTTCACGTAGCCGAATAGAGAGTTGTAAAGCACGGCACGTTCCTTTAGCCAAAACGCTCGTCTTGAGCTATTACACGCCATATTTTGTGGCTCGGTTACAAAAAATAACCAAAAATAACGAAAAACTTGGGTTATAAACACCTTAAAAAAAAAAAACTAAGTGAGCGGCCTTCACGGGCACTCACCAACGCGTTTACAGTGTGGAAGTCATATGAACCTACGCTCTGGACGAGTGTTAGAGCACGAGAATATTGGTAGTGCATCCATTTACGCGGGCACCCATTATTCCTCCACCCTAGGTTCTGGACCTTCGGCCGAGACTCAAGGTAGCGCGACCCAAGATCCTCATATCGCGTTTAGTGATTCTTCCTCTGACTGCGAAGTCATGGAGGGGTATCCTATACCAAACCCTGATAGTTCAAGTCAAGACATGCATGCCATGGGCCCACGGCCCGGGTCCAGCGTGTTTAGCCGCTTAAAAGAGACCCTTAGTAGAGCTACTCGCTCCGAACATGCGGTTAATGAAATAAATGAAGGGAGTGGGGAAGTAAATTTGTCATTCATGCCTAAAATAGACTCTATGCTTCTTGAGAGTGTGCATGTGAATGTTCCATCCACTGCACCTCCTGATCCTTTAGGACTATCTCCCTCTGAGGTTTTACTACCCGATGGTAGGAGTCTTGCCGAAGTGCAAGAGATCGAACGCTATATGCAAGCAACAAGGGAGAGGGAAATTGAGAACCTACGAGGGCTAGAACAAAGTCGAGCCCTGAAAGCAAAGGCTCCTATGACAACAATCATGCCAGCCAAGCAACCGAGTGCTCCCAAGGTAGCAGTCACGGAGGGGCAAGCAATGGGGAGCAATAATGCTTCCACCTTGAGGGAAACCTCCAGCACGCCAGGCCTAGATGGGATATTCCTAAACGAAAATTGGGAGTATGACCTACAAGCAGAAGCTTTAACTGATCGGTACACAGGACACACCTATCATGTGGGTTGGTTAGATGTTCTACAATCCACATCGGGTGCTACTAGCATAGATGAGCAACAACAGAAAGTTTGTGATGTCCTCCATAGGATTGTCGAGTTAGAAAGACACAACACAGGGATCAACATGCCTTCAACAGGCCTAATGAGATTCTTGGATACGGGAAAGGCCAACCAACCAACCCTATCACAAATGGAGACTCCCTCAGTGAGCCCCATTGATCCTCCATATGTTGTTTCTCCAGGAGCCTCACTACAATCTGAACCCACAAGTGGCAGCTTTACCTTCCCAGATCTAGCTCATCTTTCTCTTAATGACACTACGGCTACCATGCATATCCCAGTGGTGAGCATGACAAGAAGTACACCATGGAGTTCATTTGTTAACACTGCGCCGATGCCTAGTAGCACAGTGCCCCCAACTATACCTACATGTATGTATCAATCATGTGCACCTGTCGTACCTCAGCCTCATGTAGCTCCTACACCTCCGATTATTCCAAGAGCTTACAATCCACAATGGAATTATCCAAGCTCTTATACAAGTGGAGCCATGCCATTTAATAATAACATGCCATATCAGGCACCCCCTATGCCTAGGGCCACGCCTGTAAACTTTGGACCACCGTCTGGTACACCACCATACGAAATATGGGACCCAAGAGCCGCGCGTATGCCAAGGCCAAGGCCAACTCCCATATCACATGTGGTTCCAGGAGCACATACACCCATTATACCTGCTCAAATAGGAGATTTGGCAGCATTTGCTCAAACTATCGGTCGCTCTATTGCAGAAAACATGCGTAGTGCACTTGATAGAGAGCCTAGGAGCAAGGCAGTTCAAGTAGCTAAGCTCACACAAAAATTCAATGGAGACGGAGATGCTAGAAAGCATATGGAAGTCTTTGAACATGTGTGCGATTCCTTGGAAGAGCACAATGAGCTACATAAGTGTAAGGCTTTGATTTGACCCTAAGCGGAAAGGCTGGAGATTGGTATAGAACCTTAAGAGTAGAAGAGAAAACGATCTACTCTACTCTTAGGAGACTGTTCTTAAAAGAATACATACGAGAGGGAGTACTTTGGGGTGTAGCCTCTCAGCTCCAGAAAGCCCAACGAGAAGAAGGTGAATCCGTGAGAGACTTCATTAGTCGCATAAAGAATTTGAATTCTCGATGCAATCCAAACGAGCGATTCAACAACAACCAATTGCTCGATAGATTCATTAGGGGACTACGACATGAAAGTATCTATAATGGCCTAGTCATTAGAGGTATCACTACTTGGGAAGCAATCACCATGAATGCAATCCAATTGGAGGATAATTTAATGATTGCAGGAGAAAGAGTGTCCGCCGAGCCGGAGTCTAGTAGCTCGCAAGCGTCAGGGCATGAGCCAATGAAGATAAAGCCAATCGTGAAAGAGCAAATGATATCTGAGATGACTTTGGCAGATCTCACCAAGGCCATCCAAGAAAGCCTTAGGGGTAATCGTGCTCCACAAAACACTCATATGTATCCAAGAAGGGAGCAACAATGGTGCTCAATTTGCTTGGGCCCACATACTACGAGTGAATGCCCTACTTTCAGAGCAAAGTTTAACTGGACTTGTAACGCGTGTGGTAGGTATGGCCATCAAGCGAAGGATTGCCTAATGCTTAAACGCATCATGGAAAATAGACCGCCTATAGCTTGGGCAGACTCACCTCGAGTTCCTGCATTGATGCCTACCCCACCCATGGAGCAACAATTGCCATTACAGCACATGGTCCCTAGAACCCAAAATGTGGTCCAAACCACACCGTTGCCACCTCCAGTGCTAGGACCGCAACCCCCTCATCCAAGAGTTACACCTATGAACCAAATAGGTTGAGAGTCATCTAGTACTTATGTAGATTGCGAAGAGGACATAGACTCTAGTATCACCTATGGAGTCGACATGCTTGAGGAGTGTCCCATGTACTATATGGAAGACCATTGGGGACAGATCAAACCGGTATATCAAGCTACTGTGCTAGCAGCAAGAGGCCAAAACATTAATAGTTTTGCCAGGAGACCACCTCTTCAGTGCTACGAATGTGGTGACCACATCGAGTAATCGTACCATTGAACTTAATAGAGATTGTTGATGGGACACCACCAACTATAAACATAGCACCAGTGAATGCACTCACACGGTCGATGCTCCAAAAGCAAAATTACATCCTCGAAGAGAGAGATGCTGCATCCATTGGCCGAGCGAGAAAGAAGAAAACACGAAGAAAGAAATCCCTTAATTCTTCTAGCTCAAAACCTAGTTCAAAGACTAATATAGGGACAGGAGAGGATCCCATGTATATGAATGACCTTGAGGATGACTTAGATTCGATAGAGACTACGGAGACCAAAACTATTACTACAAAGGAAAAAGCTAGTGAGGAGGATCACGAGAGGGAATTACGACGAACACCAAAAGAGTACTCAAAGTTAAACCACCCAGTTGCGAACCCCCAAGATAAGCCACGAGAGACAAAAAATGAGGATTGCAAGAGAAAGATTGGAACCTATCCAAACCCAACAGTGGAAATTGAACGAGTCCAACAACTGAGGGGTTTGGTGGAAGAAACTCAACGAACATTAGAACCTGAACCCAAACATATCCAGATGTCGGACACAGTGTTTCCCACACAAGTTCAATCTCACAAGAACTACAGGCCGTTAGCTATACCCAGTATCATTCGGGAAGAGAGTGAGCATAGGACATCTGAAAGTGGACACACACCTTTCCTACTAGAGAGAATGTTTGGTGAGGGAATTCCCGACCCCCTTGAGGAAGTGGAGATTCCATCTTCACCATTCTCTTGTCAGGGTCCTACGTCCCACAAGATGCCATTAAATGTTGCCAAATTGATGGATTTCATGTCTTCAGAAGTTAGAACCACCATCATGTCCAAACTATATAAAGACCCGAGCTAGTCTCAACTCTTCGAGCCTTCCTCAATGGAGAATTACAGGCCGGATTACCACAGTTTGCACATATGAACAAACCTGACTCGATAATGAATGATGAGGAACATTTAGCACCACCATCTGACCTAGCGGGACATGAATCTGTAATTGAAGTACCCGTTAACAAGTTGGGGCAATACTTTGAAGGTGATGAATCTAATGCTACTCTACCAATCACTACTAAAGGATTAACTGTTAAGGGGGTCCTTGACGGTGGTGCGCGAGTTAGCATGGTGACAAAGAGTTGTTGGGAGTCTATGGGGCGACCTCACCTTGAAGCCATAAGCGTAGTGGTAAAAATGGCTAATGGATCTATTGTTATGCCTATTGGAATGCTAAAGGATCTCAGAATCAAGGTCTTGGGACACAAGGTAAGGCAGACTTTCATTGTTATGGATTTTTCCAAGCATCCTATGTCATTTGAGATGATCTTAGGGCGTCCATTCATGAGGGAAGCAAAAATGGTGCATGACTGGTCCAAAAACCACGTCTACTTACAGTTCCAAGACTCTGTCATTCGAGTTGATCTTTTAAGTGGTCGAACGCATCCTCTAGGAAATAAATTCATCATTGATAATCGATCAGACACAACAATTCACTCAGCTCCATTACAGTATTGTTACACATGTAACGAAGACACGGATATTGGGGAGAACTCTCCTTATATGGATATCCTACCCGGAATGGTTGAGTCAGACAATGTCGATTGGGTACACCTAGCGGCAACTATAGATACATGGGGAGCTAGAGGAACAACCTGGGTAACACCAGATGGGGAAGAGATACCACACATTGCACCAGTAAACATGTTAAGTGTAGCGCATGTAACATCCGATGATAAGAAAGAGGCACACCTACCTGAGAGTGAAACCGATGATTCCTCAAAGGCTTCAGGCCAATACACATCAAAAACGGAATCTCAGAAAGAAATGGATTCAGATCCTGAGGAAACATTGAGTGAACCAAGTATAGAAACTGAACACTCAAGGCCTAGTACGACCATCTATGGTAATTCATATGAGAGTGAAGAAGATACAAGCGAAGACCTATCAGGCGAGTCGAGTTCAAACATTTACCAAAATCAAAACCTTAACAAGAAACAAAGGTCATATAAGAGACGACGATATCGAGCAAATGTGAGAGCTAGGATAAACAAGGAAAGATCTACTGCAGAATGGCTTAGCTATCTAGGGGCATGTGATGCTCATCGAAAGCTAGTAGACAATTGGGGTGAACATCTCCAGAGTGTCATGTGGTGCAGCCCGCGACCCATTGACCTCGCTCAATTGGAGGTTACAGAGCCGAAATTGAGTCGAACTATAAGAAGAGGTCAAAACCGAGAGTTAGCTCAACAACAAAAGGAGGCAGAACTAAAAGAAAGGTCTCTGTCAGGACAAGAGCCTGTTGACTTACATACGACTCCTGAACATTTTAAATCTTATACCACGGGGGAGCGAAAGGTTGTGTATGCCAAAGCCCAACGAATACCTACCAATGGAAGCAGTGGAGTCTATGATGGTCCAGCGGTAGTTAAAGAGATAGAATTAGCAGAACCAGGTGAGGAGTCTAAACCAGTCTTTATTGCTCAAGACCTTACCAAAACTGAAGAGGCTGTACTTAAGGAGCTCCTCAAGGAATACAAGGATATCTTTGCTTGGACATATCATGACATGAAGGGCGTTCCACCTTCTGTGGTGCAACATACAATTCCCATGATCAACACTGCTAAACTCGTCCAGCAACGACCCTATCCAATGAATCCTAAGTACGCTAAAATTGTACAAGAGGAGATTGAAAAACTTATCCAATGTGGATTCATATACCCTATTGAGCACTCAGAATGGGTTTCTCCAATAGTCATTGTGCCAAAAAAGAATGGGAAACTAAGAGTGTGCGTGGACCTCAAGAAAGTTAATGCAGCCACTAGGAGAGATCATTATCCCTTACCATATTCAGAACATGTGCTTGAAAGAGTTGCGGGCAAGGAAGCTTATAGCTTTTTAGATGGGTACTCTGGTTACAATCAAATCACAATTGCATTAGAGGACCAAGCTAAAACTGCTTTTATCACAGAGTTTGGAGTGTTTGCATTTCGTGTTATGGCTTTTGGCTTAACAAATGCCCCTGCTACGTTCCAACGATTAATAAACACTGCGTTTAAAGAATTTCTAAGGGAGTTTTGTGAAGCTTTCCTAGAAGACCTTTGTGTTTATTCTTCTTGGGAGAAGCATTTGTTATATCTACGAAAAATATTTGAAAGGTGCAGATTTTATCGCATCTCATTGAACCCTTTCAAATGCCAATTTTGGGTTAAGCATGGAGTCATTCTAGGGCATATAGTGTCCAAGAACGGGATATCCACAGATGAGAGTAAGATTAAAGCCATTGCCGATTTGCCACCTCCTACTAACTATAAAGGGGTTCAAAGATTTATGGGCCATGTTGGTTATTATCGAAGGTTTATTTTAAACTTTGCCGAGATAGCGCGTCCATTGTACAAGCTTCTTATCGAGTTTCACTGGACGGAAGAATGTCATCGATCTTATGAGTTATTAAAGAAGGCCCTAACAAGTGCTCCAATCCTGCGAACACCTGATTGGAATGTACCTTTTCATGTGCATATTGATGCATCAAATTTTGCTATTGGGTGTGTTCTAACTCAACCAGGAGAACATAAATTGGACTACCCTATTAGCTTTGCAAGTCGCCAATTAAATGATGCCGAGATGAACTACACTACTACAGAGCGCGAAGGTCTAGCTATGATTTACGCAGTAAAGAAATTTCGCTATTACCTTCTTGCTACCAAGTTTGTGTTTTATGTTGATCATCAAGCATTGCTATATTTGGTAAACAAATCGTGTTCCACAGGTCGAATTACACGATGGTTGTTAATTCTTCTTGAGTTTGACTTCACCGTTGTTGTGAGGCCTGGGAGGAAACATGTCATGGCGGATCATTTATCTCATATCCCTAATGGCGAAGCTCCTACGGGGGTTGATGATGAATTGCCTGATACTCCTTTGTTCATTGTTGAGACAATGCCTGAATGGAGTGAAAAGATTGTTAACTTCTTAATTAATGGTTTTCCACCCAAAGAACTGCGAAAAGATATAGCTCGAAAATTAATGAAGGAATGCGAACCCTATTGCTTACTGGCTGGAACTCTCTATAAGAGAGGAAAAGATGATGTTCTTAGACCCTGTGCCCGCGAGGATGAGTATTTATATATTCTACAAGAGGCACACATGGGCGTAGCTGTTGTTCACTTTTCAGGAAAGTTGACTGCCCGAAAGATCTTACAGTCAGGATATTGGTGGCCCACTCTGTTTAAAGATGCATCACTTTTTGCAAAGGGATGTGATGAATGCCAACGCTTCAAGAAGCCACAAAGAAGTGATAGAATGCCTCTACATCCCATCAAGGTAACCCAACCATTTGAAAAGTGGGGCTTAGACTTTGTAGGACCGATTAGTCCGGCTGCACGTAACACGCAATCACGATATATCATTGTGGCTACCGACTATGTAACCAAATGGGCTGAAGCAAAAGCAACACGGAAGGCGGATGCAAAAACAACAGCTAAGTTCCTCTTTGAGAACATTATCACACGTTTTGGATGCCCCTTTGAACTTGTGAGTGACAATGGAACTCATTTTATAAATGAAGTAATAAAAGAACTCACATCAAACTTCATGATATCTCACCACAAGTCTACACCCTATTATCCCCAAGCAAATGGCCAAGCTGAGAGTACCAACAAAACTCTCATCTCCATTTTGACAAAGACAGTCGAGGCTCATCGCACTGATTGGGACCTAAAGCTTACATCAGCTTTATGGGCTTATCGTACTGTGTATAAAGTTGCTATTAATTGCACACCGTTTAAGATGGTGTATGGCCAAGAAGCAGTTATGCCATGGGAGTTTGTCATTCCTAGTCTTCGAGTAGCTTCTCAAGAAGGTTGGGATGGTAACCCCTTAGTGGAGCGATTATATATCCTGGAAAGGCTAGATGAAGAGAGGCAATTAGCTGTGCGAAATGCTCTAGTGGAGAAGGATAGGAGAAAGAAGTGGTTCGATAGCCATTTAAAGGATAAAGACATCAAGGTTGGTGATAAAGTCCTTATGTACGGGGTACGTAATGAAAAGAAGAAATTGAAATACGCTGGTAAGGGACCATATCGAGTGTGTGAAATTACTGAAGGAGTACGAGCAGAAGTGCGACGCGAGAGAGAGTGCGAGAAGAAGAGCACGACGATATGGTGAACTCGCTCTACTGTAATGTAAAGAGCATAGTGAGTTCTTATTAGGTTTTTACAAAAGAATATGTGTACATACCTGGCGGCCCGCCCACTTACTTGGGCGACCACATTGGGCTTCATACCCCAACAACCTCCCACTTAAAGTCCAATGTGGTACTTTAAGTGTGAGAGAAGCTACTATACAAGCTAATATACAAGAGATGTAGAGAACTGATGTACTACCCTACACCTATCTGCTTGCGAAAATGCGCAAAGCTCTCTGAGGGAAGTCCTTTTGTAAGTAGATCAGCAGGATTTTCTGTGGTGTGAACTTTGACAAGCTGAAGTTGCTTATCCTCGAGCATTTCCCTGATGAAATGATACTTCACATCCACATGCTTTGTCTTTGAGTGATAAACTGGATTGCGAGCCAATTGTATAGCACTTTGACTATCACAATATAACACAGGCATCTCTTCTTTGATTCCCAAATCTATTACTAGTCGATTAAGCCAAATTGATTCTTTGCATGCCTCTGATGCTGCAACATATTCAGCCTCTGTAGTAGACTGAGTAACACAATCTTGTAATGTAGAACGCCATGATACTGCTCCACCAGCCAATGTAAAGACATACCCTGACGTAGAACTTCAGTTGTCTAAGTCACCTGCATAATCTGAGTCTGTAAAACCCTTTACACTTAGCTCCTGACTCCCATAGCATATACGCATACTCTTTGTAGCTTTCAGGTATCTCAATATTCCTTTCACTGCCTCCCAATGTTTCTTGCCTGGGTTTGACATGTATCGACTTACTACTCCCACTGCAAATGCAATGTCTGGGCGAGTAGCAATCATTGCATACATTAAACTACCCACTGCAGACGCATATGGAATCTTATCCATTTCAGCCTGTTCTTCCTCAGACACAAGACAATCTTGTTTGCTAAGTTTCACATATGGTGGCAATGGAACACTCAATGCCTTTCCCTTCTCCATATTGAAACGTTGCAAAACCTTGTCAATATACTCTGTTTGAGATAACCAAATCAACTTCTTTGATCTGTCTCTCTCAATGCGCATACCAAGTATATGACTTGCCTCACCCATGTCTTTCATGTCAAACGATTTTGCCATCTTTGACTTCAAAGTTGAAATTTCTTCCAAGTGCTTGCCAGCAATCAACATGTCATCCACATACAAAATAAGGATCAGCCAACTGCCATCCTTAGCCTTCTTTGTATATAGACAGTGATCGAACTCACTACGTTTGTAGCCTTGAGAAAGCATAAACTTGTGGAATTTATGGTACCATGCCCTCGGTGATTGTTTTAAGCCATAAAGACTCTTTAACAACCGGCATACCCAATCTTCCTTGCCTTTCTCAACAAACCCTTCTGGCTGCTGCATGTAAATTTCCACATCTAAATCACCATGCAAGAACGTTGTCTTGACATCCATTTGGTGCAACACCAAATCTAATATGGCAACCAATGCAAGAAAGCATCTCAATGTAGTCATCTTGACCACCGGAGAGAAGACTTCATCAAAGTCAATGCCTTGTTCTTGCTTAAAGCCCTTTGCAACAAGCCTTGCTTTGTACTTTGGCTGACTATCATGAGCGGTGATCTTATACCTGTAAACCCATTTACAAGGTAGAGCCTTTTTGCCTTGTGGTAATTTAACTAGCCTCCATGTCTGGTTTTTATACATAGCTGTCATCTCTGACTGCATGGCCAATTGCCAATTCCCGGAGTCCTTCATTTGCACTGCTGCCTTGTAACATGAAGGCTCATTGCAATCAGTCAACATGACATAGTTCATAGATGGAACAAACCTATCAGGAGGTCGCGTGACACATCCAGATCTATGCACAATAGGTGGCTCAGGCTCAGCCACAACCTGTGGTTCCACTCTATCCTGTCCTTGCTCCTCTTGAGCCCTAACATTTTGTCTTGCACGTGCAGGTCCATCTTCTTGGAAGACAACTCTTCTAATCTCCTCAACCCTCTCTGGTTTAGAATGATATTTGGATTCATTAAAGTGAACATCATTGCTGCGGACAACCTTTCTGGATTCGGGATCCCAAAGTCTGTACCCCATCTCACCAGGATTACCATAGCCTAGAAAGATGCACTTTCTACTCTTTGGCTCAAGTTTGTTCCTAAATTCCTTTGGAATGTGAGTATATGCCTCACAACCAAAGACTCTGAGATGCTTGTATGAGGGCATTTTGCTTGACCATACCATCTCTGGCACTGAATCCTTCTGCAAAACCTTGCTAGGAGATCTATTTACAAGATGAACAGCTGTTGATACAGCTTCAGCCCAAAACCCATTTGGCATCTGTGCATTAGACAACATACTTCTGACCTTCTCTTGTATGGTCCTATTCATCCTCTCAGCAACACCATTTTGAGGAGGATTGTAAGGAGCAGTAAGTTCACGTTTTATACCTTTTGACTCACAAAAGTCGTGAAAGGCCTTTGAAACATACTCTCCACCATTGTCAGTGCGTAAGCATTTAAGGTTCTTGCCACTCTGATTCTCCACAAGTGTCACAAATGTTTTGAAAACACTTAACGCTTCATCCCTGCGCTTGAGAAAGTAAACCCATACTTTCCTCGAGTAATCATCTATAAATGTCATAAAGTAAGAAGCTCCCCCTAGAGATAGGTTAGGCATAGGTCCACACAAATCACTATGAACAAGTGCCAACTGTGTATCTCTTCTATTGCTTCTATGCTTATGTGGCTGCTGTGTTTGCTTACCATACAGACAATGTTCACAGAATTCAAAATCATTAAATGAAAAGCCAGGCAAATAACCAGAACGAGACAAGATTTCCATTCCCTTCTTGGACATATGTCCTAACCAGCTATGCCACAAAGAAACGTTCGGCTGCTCGGTTACATTGATTACATTTTTAGAGACATTTGATACATAAATCATGTAAAGTCCTCCAGACTTTACTCCATGTGCTACTGTCATAGAACCCTTGGATATCTTCCACATGTTCTGTCCAAAAGTGGTGACGTAGCCAGCATCATCAAGTAAACCTGTGTTGATCAAGGTCTTTGTAATTGCGGGAACATGTCTCACATTTTTCAGCGTGAAAGAAGAGCCATTCTGAAACTTCAATTGAACATCTCCAACACCTAAGATCTCACATGTCTACCCATTGCCTAGCCGAACATGATCTTTAGTGGTCACATAAGAAGTAAACCACTCCTTGTTTGGAGACACATGAAGTGATGCCCCTGAGTCTATAATCCAGCCACTCAGTGCATTTCCATCAGATGCTGTAAGAAGAGTTGAGTCCATTGTATTCTTCAAGAAGTAGATGTCTCCTGACACTAGACTGTCATCCTCTGCAACAGTGTTTGTCACATTTATTTCTTGAATCTTCACTGAGGACTTGTTCTTCTCACCATGGTCTTCAGATTTCTCTTTGCCTTTTTCTGCTTTCCATTCTCTGCAGTCTCTTTTCATGTGACCCTTTTTGCCACAATGGTAGCATTCTATGTCACTCTTGCCTTTAGCACTGCGGGACTTTCTACGAGACTGATTCCTCTTTCCACCTTTGTACTTTTCTTTGGTCCTTCCCCTGAAAACTAAGGCTGTTCCTTTGCCTTTGTCCATTGTCTTTCTATTGGTTTCTTCAGTAAGCAGACTTCCTTCTACACCTGTTATGTTCAAACCATCTGGAGGTGCAGAATTACTTAAAGCTGTGCAAAAAGTGTCGCAACTTTCCGGCAATGTGATCAACAGGAACATAGCTCTAACAGGTTCATCAAACTTGACACCTTGAGCTGACAACTGACTATAGATTGTGTTGAATTCATTCAGATGATTGGACATAGGTGTCCCTTCTTTCATCTTCAAGTCAACAAGCTTCTTAAGCCAGTATACCTGTGAAGCTGTACTCTGCTTCTCATAAAGATCACTCTGCTTTGTCTATGCTTCATAAGCCGACATCTTGTCTGCTACATTAAAGTAAACGCTTTCTGGCAAAGTCATCATAATGGTAGAAAGTGCCAATTCATCCATTTCACTCCATTCATCTTCGTCCATATCTTGTGGTATCATTCCCTTGAGCTTTATAGGTTTTATCTGCTTCTTTTGTACCAACACGTGCCAAATCTGCTTCTTCCACAATGGGAAATTGGTTCCATCCAGCTTCTTGATATTGTAAAGAGCAGTGTCCTGTGATCTAGCCATAGCTACGCTTCACAGTAGTTTACTTTTCTGGGAAAAATTCGGCAGAGTTTCCCCTGTAAACTGACCTCTGAACCAATATCAACCTGTCAAATTAACCAAGAAAGCTTCAAATTCTGCAGAAATTTTGGCAAAGTCTCCTTTGTAAAATGGCTCTGGTGTACTAAAAACAGACCAAAAAACAGCTCAAAAAACCACTGTCTCTCTAACACTGTAAGCTGTGGGTAAACCTGTCCTGCACCTGTACTGTCTCTCATTGTCTTGTCACTGTCCTATAAGCATAGACTGCGACAATGCCTCAACGGCAGTAAAGCAAAGATGCAATCCCAACTGTCTAACTCACAGTCAATACATCCTAGCTGCCTATCTAAGGGTGCTCGAGGGATCGCTCCAAGACCTGTATCACCGAAAGGATCTCAACATTCAAGAATCCCCCAGCTCAATAAAACCTCACTCGACGCTCAACAGAGGCTGCAGTAAATCTGACAGTACATAGACTTCCCACAAAGTCATACATCCACAAATTTCCCACTGTATGCTATAACCGCTGCGGCCAGCAAACCAGCAAACCCTCAACAGACATACATCATCTCTGACAATACATCCCATGTGGAAGTACCTGCAATGTCAAGCAGCAAACACAAGCTACCTGATGAACTAGTGGATGTCGCCTACAGTCTGTGTGTAGATGCGCCCGTGTCGTATGTGACACGCCTCCAAGAACCGTGAGCCGTCCTTCGATGTGTAGACAGCCACAAATCAACACTCTGGGAGTGTCGATATCCTTAGCACCTGCAGTCGTAGGCCGAAAACCCCAAATTTGCAGAGTCGGGGATCTGCACCCGCTGAGACCACGTAGTCGAAAATGGCCTACGCAAACCTTTGTCGAAGCCGAACGGTGGCCGAGATGACCTCAGAATGAAATTCTAACAACACCGAGGCCTACGGGCTCACCCACGAGATTTGGGGCCGTGTCTTCGCCTGTCCAATTTCACTCCAATCTGAGTTGGTGACTCTAGCCTCCTGCAGTGCTGCCCCGAGCCTCGATCTGAGCTCTGATACCAGTTGAAGGAGTACGAGCGGAAGTGCGACGCGAGAGAGAGGGCGAGAAGAAGAGCATGACGATATGGTGAACTCGCTCTACTGGAATGTGTAGAGCATAGTTAGTTCTTATTAGGTTTTTACAAAAGAATATGTGTACATACCTGGCGGCCCGCCCACTTACCTGGGCGACCACATTGGGCTTTATACCCCAACAATTACCCCGCAAGGGACCATTCGTGTGGAGACTCTAGATGGAGTTGAAACCATTGGATTCCTTAATGGGAGTAAATTCAAAAGATATTATGATCCTCTAAGCCAGGAAGAGTTGCAAGCCATCCATCGAAAGAAGGCTGCCAAGGAACAAGCAGAGCTTAAAAAAATCCAAGCAAGAGTTGAGGCTCGAGAACGACAACAACGTCTTAGACACCAACGAGAGGCTAATCTGGGAATCACGCAAGCATTTTTCGAGGACACAGATGATGACTCATTAGAACCTGAGCCACCCCTACGATACCCAATTGAGCTAAATAGCCCCTATGGGAAAGTACTATACAATGCCTTATTAGATACGAGAGCTAAACACAATTTGTTATTCTATGGAGTTTGGTGTCAATTAGGGAAACCGACCCTATCCCCGAGTACGATGCAAGTCAAGGGCATTAATAAAAAGAAAACTGCTATTCTTGGAGTCCTTCAGACCCCTGTTGTCTATGACAATGGAAGCATAGTGCAAAGGTTTCTAGTCATGCCCGCGGGAGCTATGGAAGGCAACGTAAACCTGGGACGCACGTGGATGTTGGCAACCAAGATGTTGGCAACCAAATGCACTATTGATTGGGATACTGGTAGTGTCACGACGCGACCACCGACTCTTACCCCTATCATTCAAGCAAAGTCACCTACATTGCAAACTCTAGCAAAGTTAAAGGATAGCCAACATTCACAAGCCAAGGTGGTTAACTCGTCTTTGCCAGCTACCCATGAACCTAGCACTTCAACACTTGTAGTTGCAGCAAGCAGTAATATTGCAAGTACTCAACCTGCACGACCTAAGAGTACATATCAATGGGTCCCCAAGGCCTTACTTCCAACTACCTCAACCCTCCCATCCATTCCAAGAAAAAATTTCCCCGGAAAACCAAGAGCGCGCCCTAGGAGAGTCAAGACCAAATCACGATGGATTCCAAAACAACTATTAGAAGCCCAAGGCTACTATGATGGAAATGAGCAAATTTGGGTACCTAAACGTAAAATGTGTCCTTCCCTATCGACAACAAACCCATATGAGTCAAACAGTGTAACGCTAAAGCCAGTGGCAGACCGTGGGAAGGGAAAGATCACAGAATGCTACACACCTAGTCCAGAGCTAGTTTGGGCTCCAAGGCAAAACCAATTTATTCCACCTAGCTCAGGAAGGGGGGAGTTCCATGAAGCTTCTAGCTCCTCATGTAATACATCCATAGAGGTAAAAGCTTCTACACATCCTCCATCTATAGTAGTGGACCTCCATGAAGCTACAAAAGAATCCACACCTCCCAGTGTTCAAGAATCACCTGATGAACCACTTCAAGTTCGATCCTGGGAGAGTACCTTACCACCCTTGCAACTTGACGAGGCACCTAGGGTAATAGAAAACTACTGGCAAAAATCCTCACCTATTACCAACTGGAACAATTGGTTTCAAAGGGTGACGACATCATTTCAAACGGTATGATCTACCCAAGGAAGGGGGGAGTGTTTGTGGACATCCATCATTCACTTGCTTCCCTCTCAACCTTTCTCCCTGACCTCTTAATCTCCAATCTTAGGGAATGTATATATAAAGCCTTATACTCACAAAAACAAGATAAAAAAGTAAAAGAGCAAGAGCCATAATACAAATCATAAAAACAAATTATGCACAAGAACACGACCCTTGTAATATTTGCACTCTAACCATCATCTATTTGCGTGTACAGATATGGCTAGTACGCTAGAGTCATCCACTCCTGCCTTGGGTGAGAGGTACCCTCGTTACTTTTCACAAATATTTCACATGGTCTTTCCAGTGCTTGCATGTGAATGGGATTTGATAGGTACGCTAGCATGTGAGAGGAATTTTGAGGAGTTAGAATGGCTGATACGTCTCTTGACCACGTCTGATCCATACTTAGTAGAGAGCGTTTCTCCCATTGCACAAGCCTACCCTTTTGACCAAGATGACTATAGGCGTCTAGTGACCTTCTTAGTAAACATGGGCACCTATGATGAAGAAGAAAATTTACACGACTACACGGATGGCACATATGGTCTCATGGATGATGACTTTGTTTATCTCGACGACGAGGATAGGGGTTTAGCCTTAGGGTTTCCCCCCAACCTCTACAATATCCTATTCCCTTGACTCTCTAGGGGGAGTGCAAATAATTAGGTTAGGGTTCCTTATGTTTTTTGTTGTGTTCAATAAGTGTTGGTACCTTTTCCCACTAATGTGCCTCCTGGAGGTATTCCTTTTGTTTCCTAGTGTGTACAGGAGCGTGTTGCTATTGATAGGATTTGGACCTTCATGGAATCTTTATCTCGACTCACTCTTCAAATCAAGCGCGACCATCGACACAAACAGGTGTTTCTTGTCCATTAGCATTGCCCCATTATCTTTTTTGCATCTATGATTGTCTACTTTAATTGTGATTGGTAGCCTAATATTCACCGCATTTGCTTAGTATCAAACATTTAATTCAATGTAATTTTTTGTCATAATCAGTTGTCTAGGTTTAAAAATCAAGCAGTCCGACTAAGCTAGTTTGACCAAGTTAGGTGTTAGAGATCTTCTCTTAATACCATGGGGAATGCCTTCTTAATAATCAATGGTTACTTAGGTTCTTAATCCGATTTAGGCAGCATTGTGTGAAATGTACTAGGGCTTTCTAGTGGGCTTGACCCTATTGACCTTTAGCTTAAGTATTATAAAGGGAGTTTACTAGTGTGATGAGCCTGGGGAGGTGTATCAGTGTTATATGACCCCCCAAAGTTACAAAATTAAAATGCTGAAAATGAACAAAAAAAAATCAAAGTGCCACACTGTAAAATCTTAAGTTGGAAGAGAAATCTCAGCTTGATTTGGTACTTCACTCACATGTATTGCCTATGGTACTAGAGCCCTAGAGGTTCCCAGTGTGGGCGCTTTTCCTTGAAAAGCAAAAAACCCAAGGCATACAAAATAAGCACACACATCAAATTGAATCACTGTGAAAAGACTTTGGGGGGTCAAAGAAAAAGTAATCAGTCAGGCGATGATTTCATGAGAAATTCCTTTTATGGTAGCTTAACTACAAGGTCTTCTAGATATAGCCTCTAGTCAGCCCTCGAACATGAATACTTGGCTCTCGCGATTAAACAACTTAATTGACCACAGAAAATTAAGAATCTTACCCATGGTATTAATATTCGATCTCTAGTGCCTTTCGACCGTCAAATTAGCGACCCCAGACTTGTTTAATTTTTTACCTTTACATCTGTTTATGCATTTGATTACATTGCAATTTAATGTTCATTGCTGACAAATTGTTTGAAATTCTTTTACCAATCAATTTGTCTACCTAAAACTGCATATGCTTTTTACTCACTTATGAGAATGCAATGACTGTGCCAATGTTGTTGATTTTGCAGTGACTGAAGAAGGCTAAGGACATTCATCTCAAATGCTCTTCCACCTCGACGAACGAGCTTCAACTCAATAGCTTCCGAGGACGGAATCTACATCAGGAAGGGGGGCATGTTAACTCTCACGGCTCATGGACACCCCATCACCTACGACGGACCTGTATTATGTATTTGGTAGAGTCAGGTACCGGGCTTGTCGGACCAATAGGAAAAGGGTAAGAGTGATCGCCGATGAGAGGCGCACTCTAACTGGGACATTCAAGGGATTAGTTGGCTAAGCATGGGCGCCCAAGTGTGAATGGGGTGAGCTCATATAAAAGCCAACTAAACCTAAAATTCATTCATTCTCTCATTTGTGCAATAGAAGAGTGCTCTTGCTCCATCTCCATCTCCATCTCCATCTTCTTCTTCTTCACCTCCTTGTGTGTGTGTGTATGTGAGAGAGAGAGAGGGAGAGTGTGTGTGCGATCGAGCATTACGAAGGCACGACGGCGGCGAAGCGGTTGAGCGCGGCACGACTGCAGCTTCTTCTTCATCGCGGCGAGGAATCCACCACGAAGGCGAGCGTAGAGCGGTGAGTGACACACCCTTTGCTCTCTTGAGCTTGCTAGTTTAGGCTTGTTGTGTGCTTGGAGCCATTTGTGGCTCGCACACGATGTATCGGCAAGTCCTTTGCTTCGACAGTGCGGCAAGGAGTGCACAGTTGGTCAAATGATCAAGAATCTGCTCCAGAAGCCTGATGTCTGTTCTGATGAATTCCTAAGTCAAATCAACTCCAAATTGGACCAAATTTGACTAGGAGGCTTGCCTAAGGCTATACAACACCCTGCTATGTCCACAATTTGAATTTGGACTCTAAATCATGCCTTAGACATCCTACGCGTAGGATGTCTAATTGCTCAGAATTGCCCCAAATTTGAACCACAGACTCTCCTTAAGGTGCTGATCACTATGGTATGCTCAGATTTTGGTTTGGGTTTCAAAAGTCCCAAATTTTAGCTGTTCTCGCCTTTTTTAGTCAAAAGTGCTAAAGTCCGCTTTGAACCCAATTTTCTCACCCAAATGAGATGAAATTTATCACATGCACTCAATACAACATTTAGAACATGCACATGAAGTCACCCTATTGTTTGGTCTCAAAAATTATGCCTTGGGCACAATTTGGGTAGGATGTCTGGCAATTCTTGTCTTTTGGCTTTGATCTGTCAAAATTTTGTCAAATTTCCACTTTCCACTTTCCAGGTGAAAATAGGGTAAAACCTACCTTCTAAACACACTGGTCAACTCAGAATTTCAAAAAAATGGCCAGATCACCCTATAGACATCCTACGCGTAGGATGTCTACTGTTGATTTTTTGAGACTGAAGTGTCCCTTATGCTTCCTTATGCTCTCAGCAAGTGCAAGTATGCTTCACAATTGCAAAAACATGCAAAAATCACTCAATTTAAGCCTTTTCTGAAATTTTACGTTGTTTGACTCCGCCTTTTGGCTTTTGGTCAACAAAAATAGGGAAAAACACCCAAGTCAATATGTTACTAGGGTAAAACCTACCCTCTGAACCCACTGATGCAGTCAGAATTTTCAATTTTGGTCTCGAGAACCCCCTTGAGACATCCTACGCGTAGGATGTCTATGTTTACAGAATTGCAAGTTTTCTTCACAGAACCCTTGCAAATGCTCTTTTATATAAACAACATCAGTCAGCCATACAAAAATATCCACAAAAGCTTGTTTAATGCATTTTTACCCTCAAAAGCACACTTTTTTGTGATTTCAAATGCAATCAAGCACTTTAGCAAATAATTCAATGCTGAATAGCTCTAGATCAGAATCGGATCACTTACCTAAAGCTACTCCTACAAATCATATGGGGTTTTGCATCTATGAGTAGAAAAACGCTTCACTGCCACACACGGACTAGTAAACGCTTTTATCACCTCACAAATCACTCGACCACCAACAACTACTCTAATCCACAGATCCTAACTAAACCTATCTAGTCGCAGACCCTCGGCAAGACACACGCTTCCTGGCTATCCACTTGATCACGAAATATCCTCTTTCGGATCCACTTAAGAAAAATGCTTTCTTTAGCCGAAACTAAATCAAGCAACCATCACACGAGTGTTAGTAGGAAACCTACTTAGGTCCTTGTGTCCCCGGCAACGGCGCCAATGTTGGACGGGGAGCGACTCACACACCCATGAAGTGCATGCAAACACTACCTAGATCAACATAATGTCAATCGAGGACACAGATGACACGATAGGCACACGGAGGAAATCTCTTAAGCTTGTCAGGCTGAGACCATCCTACACATACAACACTCAGGAAGGCCAACTAAACCACAATCAAAAACCTCACTGCTCTCAACTACACCACCTAGCCACATACACACATACAGAAGGTAACTCACCTAATCATGCCAGATTCGTACGAAACTTAAGGAACACCATCCCCTCACTAGGATACACCTGTCCCTACGCTTCTACACTCAAAACCCTCACTCTAAACCCATCTGCGAAAAACGCGTAGGATGACAGAACAGAATTTTGAAAGTGCCCGAAACTGAAATTTATGAGTACCTATGCGTAGCTTATGTCGCCACGATTCTATGGACTACTAGCACGCACAAAACAGACATCGTTTGATACACTTACGGCCACAAATAGCTCGTAGATGCATCGGCGTGTGCGCTTCGTCTCGCGTGGAATGCTTGCCGTCGTCGCGTAGCTCTCCTCGAGCCTACAGCAATGGTGCAGTCGGATCTCCAATGTGTTGAGCGAGCCGGGCATAGCGAGAGGATGAAACTCACGCTCACTCTCTTTCTCTCTCACACACAGTAGACGGCAGCGCTAAAGTTTGATTATGATTAAAGTCTTTTTACAAAATGACCTAGGTACCTTATATACTAAGGCTACCTTAGGTTTAACCAAAAATGGGGTTGAAAGGGTCAAATGGCTTTGTATTTACAATCTGGAAGTGCCATTGCACCCGGCTTCTAAAACTAGAATAACTACTCATTACAAATGACATTTATAGTCATAATCCGCAGCATTTCATAACTCGCAAAAGATAAGACTTTGGTACGAAACTTGAGTTATGTTGTGTTGTTGACCCAGCAGTCAACGGTGGGACATGGCTCTTGTTGTGATGGCGATGGAGCCAATTGAAAACAACAAGGGGAAAGGTAAAGCAAGTGACTGTAAGAAGCCGTCTTCAAGGACTATTGTAAAGGAGGCAAAGCCCAAAGAGAAGAAGATGTCTAACCAGGAAGAGGCTTTGTTGGCCCTTCTATGTCTCCAAGGGGATAGACCTAGAAGGGGAGGATGTAAAAAATGAGATCCCAAAGATGCTCTTGTGCACCTTACATCCAATGATAGTGGACGGTCAATAATTTCTCTTCCTTGAAAACATTAACCACTCCCTTGGAATGCATAAGGATGAAGCCCTCTCTGTTCTTGCATTATGTGCTAGGGTTTGTGATACAAAGACTCCTAGTAGTCAGAAGATCGAGTTCCAAGTGGACTACTCCTGCTCCCCTCATCAACATGCTTGCCTTGCCAGAAGGACATAATTCCATGGATTCCCTCGTGTCAACAGCTCTACAAACCATTGATGAGGAGAAATATTTCTACGAGAGTGTGCTGGAGAGTAGTTTCGCTCCCCACAAACATCTCATGTGCTCGGAGCACATTGATCTTGGCACAATCAACATAACCAGCAAGAACCTTTGCGAGCAAGATGATACGACACTAGTAAGTACTTCATTCCTCTCAATTCTCATTGTTGTTTCTTAAAATCATTATCTGATGTTGTTTCCTTGTAGTCCGCTTTGGAGATGGATTGATTTTCCCAACAGAAAGGTGGATCTTGCACGGAGGGTGACTCAAAGGACGCCACCCTGTGGAATTATCTCCCAAGATTCAATGAAGAGATGGTCCGAGTGATCCACAATGAGTATACGGACTATGCATCAATGGAGATGTATAACTACAGATCGCTAAGCTCTGTTTTGATCGAGTTTCCTATAGCCCTAAATTCCCACAAATGTATTCTTGTAAAAAGAGAGGCAGCAATCCATAGTTTTGGTGAGAAAGGGACTGGAAACCTTTTAGGTATTGTGGCCTTTGCCTCGGGAAAGGAATAACAAGCAAAGAAGATATTGTATCAGACATTGGTGAAAAACCATCTTTAAGGAGCTTAGGTCAAGATGCCTTCAATGAACTCGTAAAAAGGCTATCTTAGCCACATGCATCACATGTCTCAATGTATCTTTGAAATTAATAAAGTTATCAGCTTGAGTGAAGTTTTGTTTTGATCCATGTGTGTCACGAGCCATTTTCACACTAACATGATTTTCTCTTGCCAAAGGTGAGCCTCACGGACCTTTGAATCACGTCGTCATGCACATGGCAGCATAAGGAGTCGTTTCCTGGCCCCATGCACCACGGAGCGACTTTTAGTAGTTTGACCGAGTCCGTGGCCCCATGCGCCACGGAACGACTCCTTATGCCGCCATGTGCACGACGAAGAGGTTCAAACGGCCCGTGGGCATTGGAATGGGCACCGCATGAGCTCTACTTGCTACTTGCCAGCTAACATGGACCTCGTGAGCGTAGAAAAATTTGTTCTGAGCACCTTGCGGATTGATTGTGTGTCATGAACCATTTGCGTACTAACATTATGTCTTCTTATCCTAGTTGAGCCCCACGGGCCGTTTGAGCCCCTTCGCCATGCATATGGCGACATAAGGAACCGTTGTATGGCTTTGTACACCATGGAGCGACTTTCTACCGAGCCCCATGGGCCGTTTGAACCCCGTCTGCACACGACGGCATAAGGAGCCGTTTTGTAGCTCCGTGAACCACGAAGCGACTTTTTCTCCATGGTGCACGAAGCCACATAATGGCTCCTTATGCTACCATCTGCACGGTGACGGGGTTCAAATGGCCCGTGGGGCTCAACTAGGGCACCACATGAGCCCTTATTGCTACTTTCCAGCTAACACGGACCCCGCGAGCATATTGATTAGATAAATTGATCCAAGTAACCGCATTCAAATACATAACCAACACAAGCTTAAAATTACAAACAATACATTGTAATTTCCAAACATAGATATGATAATTTCATTGTCAAAACAGTTATATGATAAAGCTGGCAAAGATGCCTCTTGAGAAGTTACAACGGCTTTCCTATCTAGGTTTTACGAAAGCAAACATCACCACCATGAAGGAAAAGTGCTAAGGACATGTGTGTGGGCTTAATAGTCACACGGTTAGCATGGACCACTGCCAAAAAGGTGCCTTGGAAGAGGATACAATGATATCCTCTACTCCTTGTTGCAACACACCTAGTGCTACTGCTTGCACCCTGGTTACACTCTCTGAGTACTCATCCATAATCTCTTTCACGAGCCGGAAAAATGGGGCTAGGAATTATAAGCTCTATACTCTTCTTGTACTTGCGGATTTCACGCAATGCACATGTGCCAGGTCTCCAGCGATGCTTCTTCTTGAGAGGAGGTGGTGGTGGTTGGGCAATGCAAGCCCAGGGGGCATTATCGTTGCGGTACTTCTTGCACCTCTCATCACACTTGTTGGCCTCCTCCACAGCTTGTGGCAGATTCTTCCTCTTCTTCATCATCTTCCCTTTTGGTGCATGACTACTTTCACCTGCTACTTTAGCTGGGGGTTGTTTGGCCTTCTTTGGACTTTTCTGGGTGTCTTCTTGGGGGTCTTTTGAATGGCCTTCTTGGCCCTTTCCTCATCTTATCTCTTTTTTGCTTCTTCTCTCTCCCTTGAAAGGCGGATTGCCTCTTCCATCCTTGCCCTCCGTTGTTCTTCTTTCGTCCTCCTTGCATTACTCAAGAACTTCTCATAGACTTCTTGAATCGTGCTATTACAAACCTTCTCTATGAGATCAACCACCTACTCATCCGTGAGTAGTTGTGAATCTCTATTAGGCCTCTACTCCCAACGTCTCAGGTACTTTTTACTGACCTCTGTGCTTAAGACCTCAACAATCTTGTTGTGTGGGTATCGTCGCTCTTGGAGCGCCTTGTAAGTCCTCTTTGCCTCTGCAATCAGATTTCCTCTTCGTAAAACTCTTGCTCTCTTGCCCTCTGGGCATCTTGTGTCATAAAATCTAATATCTAACCAACCCAAATGATTTTCTTATATTAAACTGATCATTTAATGAGGGAGAATAAACGAGAACAAGGGTGAGAATATAGACATGTGCTTATAGATCTGTCTCGACAAGGGGCCAAAGGTAAAGGGGTCCAAATGAGAGATGGTATGTCAAAGAGCACGGCTAACCAATGGAGCTTAAAGACCTTAGGGTTAGCTTCATTCAAGACCTCCAATAGTTAGTGTTAAAAGTCCTTTGACCTTTGGTAAGCTAGGGATGTGCTTGAGGTAGGAACCCGGCCCAAGCTTGAGGTGCATGTCATGCCTGATGACTGAGATGCTTGAAGTGCTTGATGATTGAGATGCTTGAGATGCTAGGGCTTTACTTGAGGTGGGAACCCAACCCAAGCTTGAGGGGCTTAAGGGCCAAGCTTGTGGCAAGAATTGGGCCCAAGGTTGAGGGGCTTGAGGTGTCACAAAAGTCAATGCAGATCCCTACAAGGAGGGGGCAAGCCATGCAAGAAGGGGGGGTGGTTGCTTGACCACTCTCTCTCCCAAAGGGCACCCCTTGCCCAAGAGGCAAGTAGGACACATGTCAAGCCCGTAGCTAGGTTACCCTCATGGTGTGCTTAAAGCCTATTGGTTGGCCTTCCAAGGGGTCCAATAATAATTTAGTGGATTTAATTAATTGTTTTGCATTTATCATGTCCTCTCTCTCAAAGGGGAAAGGGGGACACTTGTCCCAAGGCTAGCATACTTGCTTGGTATGCATCCTACATGTGATTGGCCAGGCTTGCAGAGGTCCAATGAGCTTTAAGCTTGTGCTAGAAGAGGGAGTCGACCAAAGCAAGTAGGGGGCATGCTTGAGGGCTATATGTATTGTGAAAAGTGCAAGAGCTCCCTCTCCTTCTCCAAGCAAGCAGAGAGGTTGAGAGCCTACACCAACACTCTTGGCTATGAAATGCAAATCCAACCAAGAGCCATGCTTCAATGCTTAAGCTTGTCATCTTCTCCATCTTCATTACTATGCTATTATGTATGCTAGCAAGAAGAGTGATGATAAGTGAGGAACTAATTCTTTCTCCTATGAAATGTTTCTTCTTCCTCTTCCCTACCCTCATTCCCTGCTAGCTCTCTCCACCTTTGAAGGTGTTTGAGGTCTTGGGAGTGAGGCTTGGGATAGTTAATGCTTTCCACAAAGTTTATGTTATGTTCGTGATGCATGAAGCTTTCCATCTTCATCGCATCACCTAGGTCACAAGGAACACAAAGATTGTATTGTAACAAGTCTCTCTTGATGGGAGAAACTATAATACAAATGCCCATTGGAGGCGGGACCGGCTCTACATAACGGCTCCACATAAATATGGTCATCAACTGTTGTCATGTTCTCTAAACTCTCTCTCTCTCTTGCAAAAGTATTGTTCATGCCGAGTTAACTAAATGCTATGTTTATGTTGCTACCATCAATTAAGCTCACCCGTTATGCTCACAAAAGTACTTTCTCTAATTTTTGCTACTCTCAAAGTTAATAGGCCATTTCCATTATATTGGTATCAAAGCATTTGGTTTCTCTTTTCTTGAGAGGTCCTCAAGTAGCCTATAAATGGTTGGTTTTGTTGATTATATTAGGGTAAGTGGGACTGGGATCTATTATTGGTTTGTTGTGCCCACTATGTGGGATATGGTGCACACGTCGGAAGTTTTGGACTTAATAATGGGTTCTTTTTGGACTTGCCTATGGCTTTACCATTATTGAGCCATAAGAAGTCCCAAAGGAGCTAACTCTCGGCAATTCTGCAATATTAGACCCACTCCACTACTCTCTATAATTAACCACTTCGAGCCGTGGGTGTAGATACTTAAGTGCTGATTTTCAAAGGCTAAGAGGAGTGGCAACTAAGCTTTTGAATTGCGAAAGCATACACTAAGTAAGTACAAAAATTTTGTTAACATGGCTGACAATAACCAAGAGAGTAGAATGAACATTGATAGCTTTGATTTTGCAGATGAAGGTGCTAATGATGATGCCCCCATGTTTGTCAATTATCTCGTTACTAGGGTTGCAACAAGCTATGGGCAACCGTGCTTTGCATGCCGAAGTTACTCAACAACTTCGCGCTTATGGGATTTTCCTTCCTCTCCAAGAGGAGAGAGAGCTTAGGATGACTCTTGAAGAGACCCCTAAAAGAAGACTCTCTCCCATACGAGAGGAGAAATCCAAAGAGCAAGAAAGAAATGAAACTTTAAGTTCTTTTGAAGATGTGGCTCCACAAAGACGGCAGTCTAGATGATCGCCAACTCCTCCCAAGAGTAAACGTTCAAGCCACAGTCCTTCTCCTTGTCACTCCAAAATGGAAGAGAGGAAACAAAGGAAGAAAAGGGCAAGAAAGAGGTCACCCTCTTCTCCTTCTTCTTCACCTTCCTCTTCTTCTGATGAAAGCTATGGCTATTCTCTTAGAGAATTCAAGAGGGGAGGACATTGCAAAACATACCCTGCATGGCGAAGGTCAGAAAAGCTCAAGAAGTTCAAAGAGGGAGGAAAGAGTATCTCTTTTCTCACCTATGATGGCACCTTCGGTGCCACCAACAAAGTATTGGCCTTCATCCAGTGGCCTTTGGAGATGAGGGCTTCACAGAGTCCTCCAAGCTACGCCATGTAGCTATGCAGGTCCAAAAATCGGCTCGTCAATGGTGGGCTAGCCTTCATGGCAACGATGTAGCCCCAAAGACATCAAAAACTCTACGATGTTCCATCATGAAGAAATTCCTTGCAAGTGATACAAAGAACAAAGTGCTTACCGAATGGCACAGTTTGAAGCTTCTCTCTCATGAGTCTATCCACAAATATGTAAACAAGTTTTGGGACTTACATCTCAAGGCAACAGTTTTGTGCGGGATTACCTGAAGAGATGACTGAGTATGTCAATTCTCAACGGCGTGGTTCTATCACCGAAGTAATCCACCACACCATGGTTGCTCCGCGCATCAATTTCCAACAAGGGGCTAGGCAGAATGTCAAGCCCATGGAAAACAAAGACAAGATTGATGCAAAGGGGAAAATGAATGCCCAAAATTCTTCCCAAGGAAATTCCAACAACAACAACAAAAATCGGTCCAAGGAGAAGGGAGTTTACAAAGGAAAAAACAAACTCTCTCCTAAACAACTTGAAGCTTAAGGACCATAAGTGTTTTAAGTGTGGGGAGCAAGGAAATGGCTATGGTCCTTGCTCCAAGAAAAATGCTCACAATGAGACTCCTACGGCTTTCACCATCGAACCTCTAAAAGAGGATGCTGATTGCAAAGGTGCACCTCTCTCCTATGCTTGGGGAAAGGTAAGGGAGCATGATTCCTTCATCTTGTTTGACACTGGCTCTACTCACAACTTAATATCCACGGAGTTGACCACCAAGTTGGGCATTCAAGCTTTTGAGATGGGAGATTCTGTAACGGCCGACACTACTTTCAAGGGATAGCGAGCCTCCGTTACTCCCTTGATTGGGAAGTTAAGGCTCCATGTCCAAAGCTATGTCGACAAAGAAGAATTTTTCATCTCTTTACTCCAACATGAGGATTATCCTAGGGGCACCATGGTTCAATCGCATGGCTTCCAACATGAAGTTCCCTGAAAGGAGAATCTACTTCACCTACAGGGGAAAGAACATTTATATAAATGCTAGTAAGTGTGGTCATACTATACCACTTGTAAATCCTCCTGCTTTTGATAAATCAATGAAGAGCTCAGTTTTTGCATACATGATTTTTGTCAAAGAGTCCCTAAAAGATCCTAATGTTTTATCAAATGTAAATGGTAGGAATCAAGAAGAGTTAGACTTGTCTAATGTTCTAAGAGGATTCCAAGATGTATTCATTGCTCGATGATATCCTTATGGACTTACCTCCAAAATGAGGGAATGATGACCATCGCATTGAGCTCTTTCCAGGAATCTCACCGCCTAACAAGCATCCTTATCAAGTCTCTAAATTTCACCAAGAGGAGATCATGAGGCAAGAACAAGAATTGGTTGACAAAGAGATGGTGAGGCCTAACTCCTCTCCCTTTTGTTCTCCAGACCTTTTAGTGCAAAAGAAAGATGGTACATACCGTATATGCGTGGACTATCAAGCACTAAACCATCTCACTATCAAAAACATATTTCCCGTGCCTCGAGTAGAAGATTTGTTTGATAAGCTACAAGGCTCTACCTGCTTCACTAGGATTGACCTTAAAAGTGGCTATCTCAAATAAAGATAGTGGATGAAGATATCCTAAAGACCGCGTTTCGCACAACGTTTGGTCTTTTTCTAGTGATGCCCTTTGGCTTGACTAATGCATCGGCCATGTTCAATCGTCTAGTGGAGAAAATATTTAGAGCCTACCGCAAATTCACTGGAGTGTTCTTTGATGATATCATCATCTACTCCAAGTCCTTGGAGGAACATAAGCAACATCTCCAAGTAATTTTTCAAGCATTGAGGGAGAACAAGATTTTTCTCAACCAAAAGAAAAGCGAATTTTTATTTCAATAGATTCAATAGTTAGGTCATATTATCTCTCAAGTTGGTATCCATATGGATCCATCAAAGTTTGAGGTAATAAAAGCATGGCCTAATCCAAGGAATCTACATGAGCTAAGAAGCTCTATTGGTATGCGTGCATACTATAGAGGCTTCATAGCAAGATTTTCTCAAATAGCAAGACTACTACACGACTTAACTAAGAAGAATGTTAAGTATTTATGGAATGCTAAGGGGAAAAATGCTTTTGACAAGCTCAAAGAGAAGCTTACCTCCCAACCAGTCCTCATGCTTCCGGATCTCTCAAAGCCATGTGAGGTGCAATGTGATGCTTGTGGTGATTGCCTTGGAGTAGTCTTGCTTCAAGAAGGGCATGACATAGCATATGAGAGCCGAAGGCTCAATACGGATGAACGTGTCTTGGGAATTTATGAGAAAGAGCTTTTAGCTATTCTACATGCCCTAGACACATGGAAGCATTATTTATTGGGGACTCCATTTATTCTACGAACCGACCACCAAAGTCTTAAGTACTTCACGACGCAAAGCAAGCTTTCCAACAAACAAATGAGGGGAAAATTTTTATTTCGCAATTTAATTTCGATATTGCTCATATTGTTGGTAAGCATAATCAAGTGGCCAATGCACTTTCACGACGACCAAAAGTTAATGTGGTGTCTATAGCTACACACAATGATCTATCTTCTATGATAGATGAGTATGCTATTGACCTTGACTATAGAGACATAATGTCAGCCCTTGCTTTGGGGAAGAAAAAGGAACCATTCACCTTGCAGAATGGTTATCTTCCCCACGTCAATAGGCTATGTGTTACCCACTCCCTTTGTGGAGAAATTCATGTATGAATCCCATGCTCCTCCCTATGCGGGGCATAGAGGGGTTCAACCTACTCTCCAAGGAGTAGAAACGTACTTCTATTGGCCTACCATGAAAGTGGACATACAAGAGTATGTTTCAAAATGTGTAGTATGCCAAAAGACCAAGTATGATAGAGGGAAGCAACTTGGATTACTCCAGCCATTGCCTATTCCAAATTCACCATGGGAGAGTATATCCATGGATTTCATCTTTGGATTACCCAAGTCTATCCATGGGAATACAAGAATATGGACAATACTGAGTTAGTAGGTTTAGCAAGCAAGCACACTTTATTCCTGTCAAAAAGACTAATAAGTCACAAAAAATGACAACTCTCTTCATATCACAGATTTTTTCAAACACCATGGATTGCCAACATCCATCGTGTTAGATAGAGATCCTAGAATGACCAGTAATTTCTGGAAAGGTATCTTTGAAAATCTAGGAACAAGATTGAATTTCTCTTCGGCCTATCACCCACAAACGGATGGCCAAAGTGAGATAGCCAATCTTACGATACTCGATCTACTAAAGACTTATGTTACCGAAGTAGACAACACTCATAATGGGAAAAGGACTTACCTCTTGTAGAGTATGCCTACAATAACATCGTACATACTTCTACCGGAAAAGCACCTTTTGAAATCATTGACGGAAGACCTAAAAGTCCCTTGCTACTCAAAGTACATGGGAAAAACTTCACTGCCAATGAGTATAGTCGTGACCTACAAGAATCATTTCAAAATATTAAGGAGGCTATATCCATCTCTCAACAAAGGCAAAAAGCTGCTTGACAAGATGAGGGCCTTAACATTTAAAGAAAATGATTGGGTCTTACTTAAGTGTTTTAAGGCTCGATTGAGGCAAACGACGGGCAAAAATCCTACGAGCCATCAAAAGTATTATGCTAAGCTAGAAAAAAGATATTATGGTCCTTTTCAAATCTTGAAGCCCATCAATGAGATGGCTTATCAACTCAAGTTGCCCAACCATTGGCTCATACACAATGCTTTTCATGTGAGCCTACTTAAGCCCTACAAAGGAGAGCCACCAAGTGAACCAATTATTGAAGACCCGATTATAGTGGTTGCCACTGCATGAGGAGAAGTTGTCAGGACAAGGGTAGGACCAGTCACGGCCAAGGGCCAGGATGGACATGCAGTCAAGGGGGTCCCTATATATAGCAAGCCAAGGGCCTATATAGGGCATGGCTGGGTGGAGATTAGCATGTTCCAGTCCCCTTGCCCTTTCACTGGTATCAGAGCTAGGGGAGAAGGAGCCATGGAGGAGGGGGGAAGGTTGCATGAAGCATGCAGCGTCTCTCTCTCTCTCTCTCTCTCTCTCTCTCTCTCTCTCTCTCTCTCTCTCTCTCTCTCTCTCTCTCTCTCTCTCTCTCTCTCTCTCGTGATCAAAGCATAAGGCATGGACTCCCTCTATCCGAAGCAACCCTCTCTTTCTCTTCTCTCTCTCTCTCTCTCTCTCTCTCTCTCTCTCTCTCTCTCTCTCTCTCTCTCTCTCTCTCTCTCTCTCTCTCTCTCTCTCTCTCTCTCTCTCTCTCTCTCTCTCTCTCTCTCTCTCTCGTGAAGCATGGAAGAGGCATGGGCTTCTCGGCTCGGTTTTCTCCCTTAAACTCGTCAATAAACAAGCATGGAGAGGGTTTCGAGTACACGGGTGATTGCTTGGCTGTGGCCGAGTGGCTTATGCCGTAGGAAACATCCCCTGCTATGTACGAGAGGTAGATGGGGTCCGTGGGATGGTACGGTCCGTGGGATGGTGCCCTATCGTGGAGTCGGCTGCAGGACGACATGCACGACAAGCTGTGGTGTTAGGCTTGTTGTACTCACGTCTGCCAGGCAAGAACGTCACGGTCTTTGGAGCACGCTACGTTCAACACCTCAGGTGGAGTGTGTCATTCTCTGTTGCTCGCCGACGCAGAGCTGCCATCGCCAGGCCCGTTTTTCTTTCCACACGCAAGGCTTGGGCAAGAAACAAGCCATGCATGTGTTGCGAAGGAAGGCTTTAGGTCTTCGACCATGGTCAGACTAAGGACACCAAGGATCGAGAGGCCTACAAATTGAATAAGGAAGCAAAGCCGATAACAAAATGTGCCAAGCTCGACCAAAAGTATGCCTGGCTCGCATGGTGCCATAATCGCTTACAATCGGCAAGCTATAGCGGTTTGACGTGCAGGATCAACATGTGGACGGGAATTTCCAGTTATGGTTATCCAAGGGATAGTCCAGTCAAACATTCAAGCGGAATTGCTACTTATTGCAGGTTTTTCGGCATACTGCCAAGCATACTAGAAATCTGACAAACTTTCAAGTACTCGTTTGTCTTTTTACACTTTACTGTTGATTTGGTTAAGAAATCATTTGCACTTTGTTGGATTTGCAAATGCCAATTTGTGCCGTGATTGCCGCCCAAGGGGTCTATTGGATTTTCAAGCATGGCTTGAAGGGTTTTACAGCACGTCATACGGTTTATGCGTCCGCAATATTCTTATCATTTGCACAATTTGAATAATGCATGACATGCCGCATTAAACTTTTGAAGATTGCAGACAAGCACGGCTTGTATTGACTTTGAAAATGATAAGTCTTTGTTGAATGTATGCATCTACTATGGTGTTATTGGCATACATTGTTGACATAGAAACAATGTCTCACGCATGGCTTGAGTCTATACTGCCTTGACTTGACGCATAGTTCGACAATGGTTTAATTAGATGCCAATGCATACCAAATTTGCAATGTTTGGGTCTCTCAAGGAGATAGACATATTTTGTTGCTTGACTTGATGCATGGGTAAGTTGCTCGGCATGGCTGACTCCTTGTCACTGTTTCTACATGCTGACGGAGGTTGCTTACCACACAATACTGGTTAATTTCAATTGAAATTGCTTGACACGGTCGATTCTTTTTGTTATGGTATCTACCACCATAGGCTTTCAGCACAAACATATTTAGGTGAAGCAAGGCTTCAATCTCCAACTCTTAAGTTGAGATTTTTCTCGTTTGGCGTATGCTATGAGCACACTCCTTTGGGGAATTTCTTCATATGCTTGCAAGATATTTCATGCCAACTTTCTCTCGCGCAACAGAGATGGTTATGCTCTACTTTTGAGCGAGCTTTTCTTCTGACATCTACTGACAACTGGTTTCAGCAGGATGACGAGTTCTTTGACACTTTTACACGGAGCAAGGCTTCTCCCTTGTGCCAAGGTACTGCCCAATGATTTGGAATCACGGGTAGTGGCACACAAGTTTGACAAAACTGGCTATCAACACACACCAACAGTATCAAGAACCTAAATCAAGGACTCATGGTGTGATTAGAGTTTCTGTCTTCTGGCCATCCATACCTGTTATCACTACTTTGCCGTCTTTTTGAATAGAGCTGATTAGCTCATATACCCTCTGAACATCCACACATGTTGGTGAAGCCGTATAGAAGTTATGAAGGTCCGCTCTTTCTAGCTGGGTAAGGGTATCTTCTTTGTTTGCCATTTCTAATATCTCTCGTGGATTCATTGGGATTTCCATTGTGTTGCCTTGTGCGTCTCTGAAGGTGCCTTGATACACTTCAACTCCTTCCTGTTTTAATGTTGCCTCATCTAACCAGGCCTTGGCTGGCTTTACTGTCTCCTCTGGTAGTGTATATGGTTCTCTGTCCACAATGATGTCCTTTACAGACATCCTTTTCTTCTTTGCAGGTGATTTACTGGAATCCATTGATCCTGTAGACACTCCAAGTGATTAGCCAATATTGCATTTTCTCGGTTTCTATCTGTTCAAATGACTCTTAAATTGAAAAACATGCTATCTAGGGCCTAAGGGTGAAATGCATGAGATGATGATTGCTTTTGGGTGCAGATTTATGCTGTGAGAATTCATATGCATATGAAGTCTAAGTGCTTAAAACAAAGTGACAGTTTACATAAGCACAACACTTATCATATGCTTCATGAGTATGTGTCTGAATTTCAATTTGGATGTTGTTTAGACCAACTATGACCACTTGACTCTATGCCGGCTTGAAACTGAATTTGGGCTCACTTCTGAGTATTTGAAGCTTGAATGGGATGAAATTGAGTAAATGTACTCATAATCCTGTTGTTGAGGCTTAGATTGGTCAATGTTGATCTCCAGGTTCATCTTCACATCAGAGAGACTTTATACGCGTATGAAGTCTACTGTGTTAGATATGACTCAGACCTTGGCTGTAAGTAGTCATTAGCATGTTATTCACATCTGTGATAGTGAAATTGGATTTTGGATTCTCCTTCTGAGTTTGGAGCCAGATTTCACCTATGGAGCTTAGGTTTCTGATATTGGGATTAAGATGGGTAAATGGCTACATAATTTGATGGGGTTTGAGCTTTGAATTACTTTTGTTGAGATAAAAGCCTAGGAGTGTAGAGTTTTGCCCTAATCCATCCTTTAACCATTATGAGACTTCATACGCGTATGAAGTCTTCATTGAGTTTTTTGGCCTAGGCTTCTTTTGGAGCTTCCTTTGGTGGTTGGGACACCCAATATCAACTCTGATTCCCATTTGGATATGGACTATTTGAATGGGGTCTAGAATACTCCACAGGAGGAAATTTCTGCTTTTGTACTACCAATGGTCATTAGCTAGCCCAAACTTGTCCAAATTGAAGTCATGCATTGTATGTAACATGGTGCACAAACCAGTGCTGAGAAATTGTTGGTTAGGCTCTCAAATAATAGTTTAAACTTTATAGCGTATAAAGACTATTGATGTAAAATAGTGATAACTTCCCCAGGCTGGTATTGTATGGCTTGTGTAAAGTATCCATGAATTCTAATATGACTTTGGGCTTGTGCATTGTGATAGAAAGGCTTCAAAAGATGTCATGACACATGTTTGGCTTTTCTGAATGAATGAAGGTCAGATCACTTCCAATTGTGCTTGATGTGTGTTAAAGTGCTCATGATGATGTTTTGCAAGTGCTAAAAGCCTAAAATCCCAGCTAGCCTGCTATATCAAGGCTTGTAAACTTTATACGCGTATAAAGTCTCTTTCCACAAAATACACTTTTGAGCATATTCATAAGATAGTTGCGCTAAGTATATGCGTGCACAAAATTTCACATGATTTGGAGCATTTTTTATAAGTCTAAAGCCAAAATATTGAGATTAGGCTGAGACTTTGCATTCTTTGGTTCTTGGGTGTCTGTAAAAGCTCCAAATTCCATGAAATTTTGTGTATTGCTTCTAGAGGGCATGCAGAATGATGCTGTGATTTCCTATGAGTGTTTCTTGTGCAAAAACTGTCTGTGAGACTTCATACGCATATGAAGTCTACTGTGATAAAAACCGATTTTGATGCTTTGAGGTGGTCTGTGATTGTGCCTTAAGCCTTGTTAGCTATTTTTCATTTTAACAAGTCAAGTGATCAGTTTTGAAACTCCCTGCTTGGTATTTCTGTCGTCGGAAGGAATTTCTCCATTGCAATTGCATTGACTTAGAGATTCTTCTTTATCTCTATTTCCCTTGCATATGGATGTCCTTAGGCATCCTCTGGTGGCTATAATGAATCCTTTGGACTCATAATGCCTTGTTTGGCGATTTGTCGCTCAAATAGCATCTTTTGTTGGGGAGATTGTCGACGAGAGTTTTTCTTGATGTTTGACTTTACGTATTGGTTGTTGATGATATGTTGATGAAGCCTGTGAAGTTTGGTGGCAAACGGACATCTACCTCGACCGTGAGGTCCAAATGACACTTTGCGGCCCCGAAGCTTTGCCCCATGTTTTGACCCTCTTTTGAAGATGAATTCAGGCAGAGACTTACTTGACTTAAAGATATGCTTGAGATGTATCTTCTCGTGAATTTTTGCATCGTTTCGACCATTCTTTCTTGATCAGTCTTTGTCATGCCCAAAGAAGTTAGGGTTTTTCCGGTTGACCTAAACTTGCATTGGAGGTCATAGATGTTTTCTTTTAGCTTAGGATTAACCCCCCATCAAGTCTCATAGCAACCCGTTGGGTGGATGATGCGTTACGGGCTCTTTTCGATTTCTTTCCCGCGAAGTTACATTGCCGATTTTCGAAGTTTTTCGTGACAAAGAGAGTATAGGACAAGAAAACATCATGGCAACGAGCCTACCTCTCATATTTGGCACCGATCAGCATGTCGTGTGTGTCATACGAAGTCACAGAAGATCCAATTGCTCTAGGTCTCTCAAGCTCTCTCTCACTTGTGAATAGTGAAAATGAGCTATTAAGTGGGCCCAAAAGAACTTATATCGGGGTTCCGGGACCACTTTTTACCAAATTTGATATGTGCTCCTATCTTGTTGTGAAATGTACTTTAGGCTCAAAACTTTCTTCATTTGGACTCCGGTTGCTCTGTTTTTGAAAAAAATGTCAATTGGCCCAAAATCTGCCAATTTGGCTTTCTGCAACTTTTTGTCATATTTGCACCCCGTCTTCACCATAAGTTGTCAATTGTTTATTGAACACTTCTATATTTTTCTTTTGTTGCCAAAGTGTCGTTTCACCCGCTTTTTCTATTTTTCTTTGTTTTTAACTGAAAAAACAATTAAAAATAAAGGAAAATATCTAAATTGGCCCAAAAAATATCAAAAAATCAAGATAATTAGGAAATATCATAACAACCCACTATATACATCAATCCTTAGTATTTTTGGTCGGATTGCTTCATTTTCTCACTTTTTCTTCTTGAAAACCTCTAATTTTATATATATACACACACCTAGAGGCTCATTTTGGTGTTTGTCCTCTATCATCTTGTTATTACTCAATATTTTAGGGCATATCTGTTCGATTTTTTATCAAAATAGTCGTAATCAAACATAAATCCAGAAATTCAAGGAAAACAGTGCCCTTTTCACACTTGTAGCGTGTTGGTTTCTCCCCCCTTCCTAATCAAAGTCCTCCTGGACGACCATGTCGATGTTTGTATGCTTTTGGGGAAGTCGTCCGAATAGTAAGCTCTCATTTTGTGCGTGTATGTCGCACGTGTCAATGCAAGAAACTTGCCGATACACCGTGTGTGAGCCACAAATGGCTCCAAGCACACAACAAGCCTAAACTAGTAAGCTCAAAGAAGGCAATGGCGTGTCACTCACCGCTCTACGCTTGCTTCGTGGAGGATTCCTCACCGCAAAGAAGAAGGAGCCGCCGCTTTGCCACGCTCAATCGGTTCGCCGCCGTCGTGCCGTCGTCGCAATGCTCGATTGCACACTCTCTCTCTCTCTCACGCATACACACACACACACACACAAGGAGATGAAGAAGAAGAAGATGGAGATGGAGCAAGAGCACTCTTCTATTGCACAAATGAGAGAATGAGTGAATTTTAGGTTTAGTTGACTTTTATATGAGCTCGCCCCATTCACACTTGGGCGCCCAACCATGCTTAGCCAACTAATCCCTTGAATGTTCCAGTTAGAGTGCGCCTCTCATCGTTGATCACGCTTACCCTTTTCCTATTGGACCGACAAGCCCGGTACCTGACTCTACCAAATAAATAATACAATGTCCTCCGTAGGTTACAACATCCGTCTCGTAGGTGATAGGGTGTCCGTGAGCCGTGAGGGTTAACATGCCCCCCTTCCTAATGTAGATTCCATCCTCGGAAGCTATTGAGTTGAAGCTCGTTCATCGAGGTGGAAGAGCATTTGAGATGAATGTCCTTAGCCTTCTTCAGTCACTGCAAAATCAAACAACATTGGCATAGTAATTGCATTCTCATAAGCGATTAAAAGCATATGCAGTTTTAGGCAGACAAATTGATTGGTAACAGAATTTTAAACAATTTGTCAGCAATAAACATTAAATTGTAATGTAATCAAATGCATAAACAGATGCAAAGGTAAAAAATTAAACAAGTCTGTGGTTGCTAATTTAACGGTCAAAAGGCACTAGAGATCGACTATTAATACCATGGGTAAGCTTCTTAATTTTTTTGGGTCAATTAAGTTGTTTAATTGCGAGAGCCAAGTATTTCATGTTCGAGGGCTGACTAGAGGCTATACCTAGAAGACCTTGTAGTTAAGCTACAATAAAAGGAATTTCTCATGAAATCATCGCCTGACTGATTACCTTTTCTTTGACCCCCCAAAGTCTTTTCATAGTGATTCAATTTTGATGTGTGTGCTTATTTTGTATGACTTGGGTTTTTTTCTTTTCAAGGAAAAGCGCCCACACTGGGAACCTCTAGGGCTCTAGTACCATAGGAGATACATGTGAGTGAAGTACCCAATCAAGCTGAGATTTCTCTTCCAGCTTAATATTTTACATTGTGGCACTTTGATTTTTTGTTTGTTCGTTTTCAACATTTTATTTTTGTAACTTTGGGGGGTCATATAACACTGTTAGCCTCCCCAGGCTCATCACATTAGTAAACTCCCTTTATAATACTTAAGCTAAAGGTCAATAGGGTCAAGCCCACTAGAAAGCCCTAATACATTTCACACAATGCTGCTTAAATCGGATTAAGAACTTCAGTAACCATTGATTATTAGGAAGGCATTCCCCATGGTATTAAGAGAAGATCTCTAACACCTAACTTGGTCAAACTAGCTTAGTCGGACTTGCTTGATGTTTAAACCTAGACAAGTGATTATGACAAAAAATGACATTGAACTAAATGTTGGTACTAAGCAAATGCGATGAATTTTATGCTACCAATCACAATTAAAGTAGACAAAAATGGATGCAAAAAAGATAAGGGGCAATGCTAATGGACAAGAAACACCTGTTTGTGTTGATGGTCGTGCTTGATCTGAAGTGTGAATGAGAGAAATATTCCATTAAGGTCCAAATCCTAACCACAGCAACACGCTCCTGTACACATTAGGAAACACAAAGAATACCTCTAGGAGACACATCAGTGGGAAAAAGGAACTTTGCTAATCACTCAACTCTAAAGCAAAAACAATCCTATCGTACTAATCTTACCTACCCTCCATCACGCTAGTGATGAGGATCAAAGGTGTTTAATGACATAGGTCTTTGTTTCAGTGTACAGGATGTGAATGTGTAGGTCTGGGTCAATGTTTTGACGTTTATTGTGCATACTCGTTTGCTAATTGCTCTTGCTCTTTATTATTTTTGTTTTTTGTGAGTATAAGGCTTTATATGTACATTCCCTAAGATTGGTGATTGAGAGGTCAGGGAAACAAGGTTGAGAGGGGAGTGAGTCAAAGATGACTGTCAGCAAACATTCCCCCCTTCCTTGGGTAGATCATATCGTTTGAAATGTGCTCGTCACCCTTTGAAACCAATTGTTCCAGTCGATAATAGGTGAGGATTTTTGCCAGTAGTTTTTTATTACCTTAGGTGCCTCATCGAGTTGCAAGGGTGGTAAGGTACTCTCCCAGGATCGAACTTGAAGTGGTTCATGAGGTGATTCTTGAACACGGAGGTGTGGATTCCTTTGTAGCTTCATGGAGGTCCACTATTGTAGGTGGAGGCTGTGGAAAAGCTTTTACCTCTATGGATGCATTACATGAGGAGCTAGAAGCTTCATGGGACTCTCCCCTTCCTGAGCTAAGTGGAACAAATTGTTCTTTCTTCGGTACCCAAATTAGCTTTGGAGTGGGTGTGTAGCATTCTGTGATTTTTTTCTTTCCGCGATCGTCGATTCGTTTTGGAGCTACGAGATTGGGCTCACATGGGTCAGGTGACAAGTAAGAACACAATCTACGTTTTGGCACCAAGATTTGATCATTTCCTTCATATTAGCCTTGGGCTTCCAATAGTCGTTTAGGAATCCAACACCACGTTTCCTTACATTTCTTGGAGCGAATGGGATGTTTCTTACAAGGCTTCTGTTTTTTAGCACTAGCTATGGTCGCTAAAGAAGCTTTAGGGACCCACTTGTATGTTTTCTTTGTTATATTAGGATGAGTCTTGTCAGAAGCTATATGCATTGCTTGTAGCATATTTAAGGGTACGGGCATTTCATCCCCCTCAGGTGTTACCCAGGTCGTCCCCCTGTTTCCCCAAGTGTCTATGGTTGCTGCTAGGTGGACCCAATCCACATTGTCCGACTCAGTCATCCCAGGTAGTACATCCATATAAGGAGAATCTTCCCCAACATCAATGTCCGCTTTACACGTGTAACAATACTGCAATGGGGCTGAGTGAATTGTGGTGTCAGATCTAAGATCAATTATAAACCTGTTTCCTATAGGATGTGCTCGACCAGTCACAAGATCCACTTGAATGACAGAATCTTGCAACTGCAAGTAGACATGGTTTTTAGACCAGTCATGCACCATTTTTGCTTCCCTCATGAAAGGACGTCCTAAGATCATCTCCGATGCCATAGTGTGTTTGGAGAAATCCATAATAATAAAGGTAATCCTTTATTTATGTCCAAAGACCTTGATCTTGAGATCTTCTAGCATCCCAATAGGTTTAACAATAGACCCATTGGCCATCTTCACTACTATGGTTGTGGTCGCAAGGTGAGGTCTTCCCATAGTTTCCCAGCAATTTTTAGTCACAATGCTAACCCCAGCGCCACCATCAAGGATTCCCTTCATAGTTAATCCCTTAGTAGTGATTGGTATAGTCGCATTGGATTCATCACCCTCAAAGTATTATCCCAACTTGTTAACATGTATTTCTATAACAAGGTTCTCATCTAGGTTGGGTTGTGGATCTATGTATTCCTCCTCTATTGGCATCTCCCCAGCTCCATCCATCTGTGCAAATTGTGGCAAACTTCAGTTCTCCATTGAGGAAGGCTCGGAGAGCTGAGACTAGCTCAGGGTCTTTATATAGTTTGGACATGATGGTGGTTCTAACTTCTGAAGACATGAAATCCATCAATTTGTCAATGTTTAACGACACCTTTTGGCCTTGAGTCCCTTGACGTGGGGAAGATGGGATCTCCATTTCTTCGATAGGATCAGGTAGTCCCTCTGTAAACATTCTTTCCATCAAGAAGTGAGTACGCCCACTTTCCCATGACTTTAAGTCACTTTCTTCTTGGATGACACTAGGTATGGCTAAGGGTCTATGGTCTTGATGAGGTTGTTGTTGCGTAGGGATCACGGTGTCTGTAATCTGGATCTTCCTAGGTGTTGGTTCTAGATCCCTTTGGGTATCTTCTACCAAACTCCTTAATTCCTTGACTCGCTCAATCTCCTCTGTAGGGTTTGGGCAAGTTCCTATCTTCTTTTTGGATCCTGGCCATTGTGGCTCATGAAGATCTTCCTTGTTGGTTTCTATGTTAGCGGTCGTTTTGGTCTCCATGGTTTCACCTGAATCAGGATCTTCTTCAGCGTCGTTCATATATACGGGGTCGTCAACAGCCCCTACGTTGGTCTTTGAACTAGGGTTTGACTTCGCTGCTTTTTGCGATCTCTTTCTTCGTGTTTTCTTCTTTTTCTGAGATTGGGCAATTGATGCCGTGTCTCTTTCCTCAAGAATATAATTTTGTTTTTGGAGCATCGATCGTGTGAGTACATTTACTGGTACCACATGCGTACTTTGTGATGGCTCCTCGGTAACTTCAATCAAGTTTAATGGCGTGATCTTCGGTGTATTTGGATTATTTGGACATTGCGCAATCAAATGATCTATGCCACATCGATTACACATGAGTATTGGCATTGTAGACATGCTCGCTTGATTGGTCTGCATTAGTGTGGCGTTCTTTTGTAGCCTAATAGGACACTCAGCTACACGATGTGGACCTCCACACTCATAGCATTGAAGAGGTGGTCTCTTAGCAGTGTAATTGATATTTTGGCCTCTTGCCGCAAGAGCAACTACTTGATATACAGGTTTGACTTGTCCCCAATAGTCCTCCATGTAGTATTGTGGACTTTCTTCAAGCACATCCATCCCATAGGCGATATTAGGATCTATATCTTCCTCACAGCCTTCCAAACAAGAAATAGATGACTCACAACCCACTTGATTCACAGAAGTGATTCTCGGATGTGGTGGTTGCGGTCCTAGCACTGGAGGTGGTAAGGGTGTTGTTTAAACAACATTTTGGGCCCTAGGGACCATGTGTTGTGCTATCTGTTCAAGAGGTGGGGCCGGCATCAATGCAGGCACTCGAGGTGTGTCTGTCCATGCTAAGGTTGGTCTATTGGCCATCGCACGCTTAAATACTATGCAATCCTTAGCTTGATGACCATACCTCCCACATGCCTTGCAATTCCCATTGAATTTTACTCTAAAAGTAGGGCACTCACTGGTACTATGCGGTCCATAGCATACCCTTGGTGAGATCTGCTAAAGTCATCTCAGATATCTTTGGCTCCTTAGCAATAGGCTTTAGGGTCATTGGCTGATGCCCTGATGCTTGCGAGCTAATAGATTTAGGCTCAACAGACACTCTTTCTCCTTGAATCATTAAATTATCCTCCAATTGGATCGCATCGGTGGACTGCTTCCCAAGTGGTGATACCTCTAATGACTAGGCCATTGTAGATATCCTCATGCCGTAATCCCCTAATGAATCTATCAAGAAATTGGTTATTGTTGAAGCGCTCATTTGGATTACAACGAGAATTCAAATGCTTCAAATGACTTATAAAGTCTCTTACCGACTCTCCTTCCTCTCGTTGGGCTTTCTGGAGCTGAGAGGCTACACCCCAAAGCACTCCCTCTCGTATGTATTCTTTTAAGAACAGTCTCCTAAGAGTAGGGTAAATCGTTTTTTCTTCCACCCTTAGGGTTCTATACCAATCCCCAGCCTTTCCACTTAAGGTTAGGCTTAAAGCATTGCTCTTATGTAGGTCATTGTGTTCTCCTAGAGAATCGCATATTTGTTCAAACACTTCGATATGCTTTCTCACATCCCCGTCTCTACTAAATTTTTGTGTGAGCTTGGCTATTTGTACTGCCTTACTTCTAAGCTCTCTATCAGGCGTGTTACGCATATTCTCAGCAATAGATTGACCAATAGCTTGAGCAAATGTTGCCAAGTTACCTAAGTGAGCAGGCACCGTGGATGAAGGCGCTCCAGAGACTACATGTGGAGTAGGTATTGGCATTGGGCTTGGCGCATAGGAAGCCCTTGGGTTCCATGTTGGGTACGATGTTGTGCCATGTGGTGGTCCATAGTTCATATGGGTGGCCCTAGGCATAGCAGACGTCGGATGTGACATGCTAATGCTAGCCGGTATAGTCCCATGGATATAAGAACTTGTGTATTGTGGTTGTGGAGCATAGGTAGTTGAAACAATGGGAGGGGTAGGGACTACATGAGTGTGATGACCCATCGATGCATACGATTGGTACACACTTGTAGGTACTGTTGCAGGCATTGAGCTACCATGTAGTGGTGCTTTACTAACAAATGAGGTCCATGGCGTGTTTCTCGACCTGCCCATCATTGGGGTAGGCATGGTAGCCGTGGTGTCATCAAGGGAAATATGAGCTAGACTTGGAAAGGTGAAGCTATCACTTATGGGCTCAGATTGCACTGAGACCCCTGGAGAAACAACATATGGGGGATCCATCGGACTTACCGAGGGAGTCTCTATTTGCGATAAGGTCGGTTGTTTAGCCGTCCCTGTATCCAAGAATCTCATGAGACCCGTTGAAGGCATGTTGATCCCCTTGTTTTGTCTCTCTAACTCAATGACCCTATGGATGACCTCACAAACTCTTTGTTGTTGATCCTCCACACTAGTAGCGTCCATTGTGGATTGTAGGACATCTAACCAACCCACGTGATAGGTGTGACCTGTGTATAGGTTGGTCAGAGTTTCCGTTTGTAGTTCGTACTCCCAATTCTCATTTAAGAACACTCCATCTAGGATTGAGGTGCTAGGGGTGTCCTTTGAGCTAGATGCAATGTTGCTTTCTAGGGGTTGGCCCTTAGCGGTTGCTAAATTAGGAGCACTTAATTGCTCTCTTAGCAAGGATATTGACATAGGAGCTTTTGCTTTTAACTCTCTTCGTTGCTCCGCCTTGCGTAAGCTCTCGACTTCCTTTTCCCTCGCTACAAGGATATATCGCTCAACCTCTTGCACTTCGGCAAGGCTTCTACCATCGGGTAATATGACCTCGGAGGGAAATAACTCTGAAGAGTTAGGAGGTGCAGTGAATGAAGTATTCACGTGCACATTCTCTAACGGTATAGGGTCTACGTTTTTCACGAATGGAGAATTTACTTCCCCACCCCCCTCATTTACATCATTAGCTCCGTGTTTGGAGCGAGTGGTTCTACTAAAGGTTTCCTTCATGCAGCTAAGCACACTCGGCCCGGACCGAGGACCCATGGCATGCATGTCTTGGCTCGAGCTAGCGGGATTAGGCATTGGGAAACCCTCCATGACGTTCTAGTCAGAGGAAGAGTCACTAGTCGCTATGTTTGGGTCTTGGTTTGTACTACCTTGGGTCCCCGCCGAGGGTCCAGAACCTAAAGTAGGTGGATATTGAGAACTCGCGTAAGTCAAAATTCTCTCTAGTTGCTCCGTCTCTAGCACATGACCAGAGCGCAGATGCATGTGCTTTTGGCACCCTACAAACGTCGGTGAATAACCTCGAAGGTTAACCGCTTACTTTTTTAAGCGTCCGTTTTAACTCGTGTTTTTTACGTTTTTAATGTTTTTTAATGTTTGATTTTTTTGATTAAAGTGTGTGATAGCTCGAAATGAGCGTATCACTTAGAGGGTCGATGTGTGCTTTACAACACAATTTTCGGGCATCTGACATTCCGTTGGTCCTCAAAATATCAATTTTTAGCTACGTGTGAAGCTAAAATTCGTTTTTTAAAAGGCGACTGAGGCCTAGGCCTGAGCGTGAGCTTGGACTTGGGTCTGGGAGATATTCCGGATCCCGGTCCTACCTTTAAATTTTTTTAAAACTTTTTTTTTAATTTTTTTTAAAAAAGGATAAGGTTGCCGCGGCCTGCGCGAGAGCACACACACACACACACACACACTCTATCTACCTACTTCTAACTAATACACCTACTCTTACACACTAACACACTCTATTAACTCTCACTAATTTACTTCCTACTTACTGTACACAGAAAACTACTACCTTAATACACAGAGAATAAACACAGTACCTTTGAAAAATCCATTAACAAAAAAACACACAGTATAACACCAAATCCCTCTTCTCAACACACACACACTCCTTCCCTACCTTTTCTATAATTGAAATTGCACCACGGAGAAACACAAAGTGCTACTCGAGCTAAATGCACGGCATTCCCCGGCAGTGGCGCCAAAAATGTGCACGTATGTCGCACGTGTTAATGCAAGGAACTTGCCGATACACCGTGTGCGAGCCACAAATGGCTCCAAGCACACGACAAGCCTAAACTAGTAAGCTCAAAGAAGGCGATGGTGTGTCACTCACCGCTCTACGCTTGCTTCATGGAGGATTCCTCGCCGCGAAGAAGAAGGAGCTGCTGCTTTGCCGCGCTCAACCGCTTCGCCGCCGCCGTGCCGTCGTCACAATGCTCGATCGCACTATCCCTCTCTCTCTCACGCATACACACACACAAGGAGATGAAGAAGAAGATGGAGATGGGGCAAGAGCACTCTTCTATTGCACAAATGAGAGAATGAGTGAATTTTAGGTTTAGTTGACTTTTACCTGAGCTCGCCCCATTCACACTTGGGTGCCCATGCTTAGCCAACTAATCCCTTGAATGTTCCAGTTAGAGTGCGCCTCTCATCGGCGATCACTCTTACCCTTTTCCTATTGGACCGACAAGCCCGGTACCTGACTCTACCAAATAAATAATACAATGTCCGCCGTAGGTTACAACATTCGTCTCGTAGGTGATAGGGTGTCCGTGAGCCGTGAGGGTTAACACAAGTATTCTTGCTCTTTCTTTGATTGTCAGGCTGCTCAATCTTTTGGTATCTGTGATTGCCTTTTGCTTAGGTCGCCACCACTGAACATTCGATATTCGTTGATAGGAACTTGCCTTTTGTCGGTTATAGAAGTTTTGTATTGGCAGTTCTTGAGTTTTTTGCTTTCGAACCCAGATTTTGGTATGGTGGGTGTAAATGCTTAGTAGTTTCTTTGGTACCCATATCTGTCCGTGGCAAGAGATTGGTTTTGGAGGTTTAAAATTTAATTCTGGATTCTCCTCCTTGGTCAATTGATATTTCCGGACCCAAATCTACTTGATAGCTTTGTTGTATTGACCTTTGGGACTTGATCTTGCTGCCTTGATGTGATCTTCAGAATTTCTTTTTGGTCCATTGTTGTTGGTAAGTATCTCATTTATGAAATGTGTGCCTCGATCAAACTGACAATTTCTATTGGCATGTTCAATGGGTGGGCTTGATTTGATTTGACACAACTAATGACATAATCATGACACAACTAATGACATAATCATGTTCAATGGGTGGGCTTGATTTGATTTGACACAACTAATGACATAATCATGAACATCGATATGCATAGTCGGCCAATACACTCCCAATTGCCGTAGTCTCTGGAAGGTTTAAGTTGCTGAACAGTGAAACTGAAGGAGTACGAGCGAAAGTGTGACGCGAGAGAGAGTGCCAGAAGAAGAGCACGACGATATGGTGAACTCGCTCTACTGTAATGTGTAGAGCATAGTGAGTTCTTATTAGGTTTTTACAAAAGAATATGTGTACATACCTGGCGGCCCGCCCACTTACTTGGGCGACCACATTGGGCTTCATACCCCAACAACCTCCCACTTAAAGTCCAATGTGGTACTTTAAGTGTGAGAGAAGCTACTATACAAGCTAATATACAAGAGATGTAGAGAAGTGATGTACTACCCTACACCTATCTGCTTGCGAAAATGCGCAAAGCTCTCTGAGGGAAGTCCTTTTGTAAGTAGATCAGCAGGATTTTCTGTGGTGTGAACTTTGACAAGCTGAAGTTGCTTATCCTCGAGCATTTCCCTGATGAAATGATACTTCACATCCACATGCTTTGTCTTTGAGTGATAAACTGGATTGCGAGCCAGTTGTATAGCACTCTGACTATCACAATATAACACGGGCATCTCTTCTTTGATTCCCAAATCTGTTACTAGTCGATTAAGCCAAATTGATTCTTTGCATGCCTCTGATGCTGCAACATATTCAGCCTCTATAGTAGACTGAGTAACACAATCTTGTAATCTAGAACGCCATGATACTGCTCCACCAGCCAATGTAAAGACATACCCTGATGTAGACCTTCGGTTGTCTAAGTCACCTATATAATCTGAGTCTGTAAAACCCTTTACACTTAGCTCCTGACTCCCATAGCATATACGCATACTCTTTGTAGCTTTTAGGTATCTCAATATTCCTTTCACTGCCTCCCAATGTTTCTTGCCTGGGTTTGACATGTATCGACTTACTACTCCCACTGCAAATGCAATGTCTGGGCAAGTAGCAATCATTGCATACATTAAACTACTCACTGCAGACGCATATGGAATCTTATCCATTTCAGCCTGTTCTTCCTCAGACACAGGACAATCTTGTTTGCTAAGTTTCACATATGGTGGCAATGGAACACTCAATGCCTTTCCCTTCTCCATATTGAAACGTTGCAAAACCTTGTCAATATACTATGTTTGAGATAACCAAATCAACTTCTTTGATCTGTCTCTCTCAATGCGTATACCAAGTATATGACTTGCCTCACCCATGTCTTTCATGTCAAACGATTTTGCCATCTTTGACTTCAAAGCTGAAATTTCTTCCAAGTGCTTGCCAGCAATCAACATGTCATCCACATACAAAATAAGGATCAGCCAACTGCCATCCTTAGCCTTCTTTGTATATAGACAACGATCGAACTCACTACGTTTGTAGCCTTGAGAAAGCATAAACTTGTGGAATTTATGGTACCATGCCCTCGGTGATTGTTTTAAGCCATAAAGACTCTTTAACAACTCGCATACCAAATCTTCCTTGCCTTTCTCAACAAACCCTTCTGGCTGCTGCATGTAAATTTCCACATCTAAATCACCATGCAAGAACGTTGTCTTGACAACCATTTGGTGCAACACCAAATCTAGTATGGCAACCAATGCAAGAAAGCATCTCAATGTAGTCATCTTGACCACCGGAGAGAAGACTTCATCAAAGTCAATGCCTTGTTCTTGCTTAAAGCCCTTTGCAACAAGCCTTGCTTTGTACTTTGGCTGACTATCATGAGCGGTGATCTTATACCTGTAAACCCATTTACAAGGTAGAGCCTTTTTGCCTTGTGGTAATTTAACTAGCCTCCATGTCTGGTTTTTATACAGAGCTGTCATCTCTGACTGCATGGCCAATTGCCAATTCTCGGAGTCCTTCATTTGGACTGCTTCCTTGTAACATGAAGGCTCATTGCAATCAGTCAACATGACATAGTTCATAGATGGAACAAACCTATCAGGAGGTCGAGTGACACATCCAGATCTATGCACAATAGGTGGCTCAGGCTCAGCCACAACCTGTGGTTCCACTCTATCCTGTCCTTGCTCCTCTTGAGCCCTGACATTTTGTCTTGCACGTGCAGGTCCATCTTCTTGGAAGACAACTCTTCTAATCTCCTCAACCCTCTCTGGTTTAGAATGATATTTGGATTCATTAAAGTGAACATCATTGCTGCGGACAACCTTTCTGGATTCGGGATCCCAAAGTCTATACCCCATCTCACCAAGATTACCATAGCCTAGAAAGATGCACTTTCTACTCTTTGGCTCAAGTTTGTTCCTAAATTCCTTTGGAATGTGAGTATATGCCTCACAGCCAAAGACTCTGAGATGCTTGTATGAGGGCATTTTGCTTGACCATACCATCTCTGGCACTGAATCCTTCTACAAAACCTTGCTAGGAGATCTATTTACAAGATGAACAGCTGTTGATACAGCTTCAGCCCAAAACCCATTTGGCAGCTGTGCATTAGACAACATACTTCTGACCTTCTCTTGTATGGTCCTATTCATCCTCTCAGCAACACCATTTTGAGGAGGATTGTAAGGAGCAGTAAGTTCACGTTTTATACCTTTTGACTCATAAAAGTCCTGAAAGGCCTTTGAAACATACTCTCCACCATTGTCAGTGCATAAGCATTTAAGCTTCTTGCCACTTTGATTCTCCACAAGTGTCACAAACGTTTTGAAAACACTAAACGCTTCATCCTTGTGCTTGAGAAAGTAAACCCATACTTTCCTCGAGTAATCATCTATAAATGTCATAAAGTAAGAAGCTCCCCCGAGAGATTGGTTAGGCATAGGTCCACACAAATCACTATGAACAGGTGCCAACAGTGTATCTGTTCTACTGCTTCTATGCTTATGTGGCTGCTGTGTTTGCTTACCATACAGACAATGTTCACAGAATTCAAAATCATTAAATGAAAATCCAGGCAAATAAGCAGAACGCGACAAGATTTCCATTCCCTTCTTGGACATATGTCCTAACCGGCTATGCCACAAAGAAACGTTCGGCTGCTCGGTTACATTGATTACATTTTTAGAGACATTTGATACATAAATCATGTAAAGTCCTCCAGACTTTACTCAATGTGCTACTGTCATAGAACCCTTGGATATCTTCCACATGTTCTGTCCAAAAGTGGTGATGTAGCCAGCATCATCAAGTAAACCTGTGCTGATCAAGATCTTTGTAATTGCGGGAACATGTCTCACATTCTTCAGCGTGAAAGAAGAGCCATTCTGAAACTTCAATTGAACATCTCCAACACCTAAGATCTCACATGTCTGCCCGTTGCCTAGCCGAACATGATCTTTAGTGGTCACATAAGAGGTAAACCACTCCTTGTTTGGAGACACATGAAGTGATGCCCCTGAGTCTATAATCCAGTCACTCAGTGCATTTCCATCAGATGTTGTAAGAAGAGCTGAGTCCATTGTATTCTTCAAGAAGTAGATGTCTCCTGACACTAGACTGTCATCCTCTGCAACAGTGTTTGTCACATTTATTTCTTGAATCTTCACTGAGGACTTGTTCTTCTCACCATGGTCTTCAGCTTTCTCTTTGCCTTTTTCTGCTTTCCATTCTCTGCAGTCTCTTTTCATGTGACCCTTCTTGCCACAATGATAGCATTCTATGTCACTCTTGCCTTTAGCACTGCGGGACTTTCTACGAGACTGATTCCTCTTTCCACCTTTGTACTTTTCTTTGGTCCTTCCCCTGACAACTAAGGCTGTTCCTTTGCCTTTGTCCATTGTCTTTCTATTGGTTTCTTCAGTAAGCAGACTTCCTTCTACACCTGCTATGTTCAAACCATCTGGAGGTGCAGAATTACTCAAAGCTGTGCGAAAAGTGTCCCAACTTTCCGACAATGTGATTAACAGGAATATAGCTCTAACAGGTTCATCAAACTTGACACCTTGAGCTGACAACTGACTGTAGATGGTGTTGAATTCATTCAGATGATTGGGCATAGGTGTCCCTTCTTTCATCTTCAAGTCAACAAGCTTCTTAAGCCAGTATACCTATGAAGCTACACTCTGCTTCTCATAAAGATCACTCAACTTTGTCTATGCTTCATAAGCCGACATCTCGTCTGCTACATTAAAGTAAACGCTTTCTGGCAAAGTCATCATAATGGTAGAAAGTGCCAATTCATCCATTTCACTCCATTCATCTTCGTCCATATCTTGTGGTATCATCCCCTTGAGCTTTATAGGTTTTATCTGCTTCTTTTGTACCAACACGTGCCAAATCTGCTTCTTCCACAATGGGAAATTGGTTCCATCCAACTTCTTGATATTGTAAAGAGCAGTGTCCTGTGATCCAGCCATAGCTACGCTTCACAGTAGTTTACTTTTCTGGGAAAAATTCAGCAGAGTTTCCCTTGTAAACTGACCTCTGAACCAATATCAACCTGTCAAATGAACCAAGAAAGCTTCAGATTCTGCAGAAATTTCGGCAAAGTCTCCTTTGTAAAATGGCTCTGGTGTTCTAAAAAACAGACAAAAAAACTGCTCAAAAAACCACTGTCTCTCTAACACTGTAAGCTATCGGTAAACCTGTCCTGCACCTGTACTGTCTCTCACTGTCCTGTCACTGTCCTGTAAGCATAGACTGCGACAATGCCTCAATGGCAGTAAAGCAAAGATGCAATCCCAACTGTCTAACTCACAGTCAATACATCCTAGCTGCCTATCTAAGGGTGCTCGAGGGATCGCTCCAAGACCTGTATCACCGAAAGGATCTCAACATTCGAGAATCCCCCAGTTGAATAAAACCTCACTCGACCCTCAACAAAGGCTGCAGTAAATCTGACAGTACATAGACTTCCCACAAAGTCATACATCCATAAATTTCCCACAGCCAACAAACCCTCAACAGACATACATCATTGTTAAGGCGGTTACGTCGCTAGCGGAAGCTAAATAGCGAGAACTCAACCAACAACAGAATTTGTCAGACGAGGACGAAGCTTGACCCGCAGGCGCATGGAAACAACTAGGTGGGTGTCAAATCACCTACTCGACCTTCTAATGACAATCACTACTAAGGAAATCAAATGTAAGTTCTAGAATACGCAAGTGACTGAAATCCTTTACTACGAACGAATGCTATACGAAACAGGATCTAGAATCATTGAATCGATCTCAAACTCAAGGGGAAGTCTATACACTAGGTAAGAACAACACCCTAAAGACTTGAACTGCAAAATATACCTAAAACCACTCCGTGCGGTAAACGCGTATGAAGACAGGCCGAAAAATACAGGTGATCGAAACTTGACCCCGATGGTACTAATGTGTAGCTCTACTCGTTGTGGTTCTATAGATATGCTGCACGCTCTATTCCGACACACGAGTTGGAAGAAAACTCACACCGAAGCTCGTAGGAACTTACCACACATAGAAGCCGATAGCGCGCACTCTTGGTATCTGTGCGTAGCTCTCGCCGTTGCTAACACAATGGCGGTGTCGCTTCTCCAATGGCGGCTCCGTAGCTCGCGTAGCAAGTAGATAAGACTCTCTCTCTCTATCTGAGACACAGTCACGGCACTCAAAAACTCACTTTGATTAAAAACTGAATCTCCTTAGGTTACAAAAACTTTGGCTTATATACCTCAGCCTTGGAGGTGAGAACATCTCTAACTAATTACATTAGCGAGTGAAATTACTTCGGGATTACAAGCTGGAAACTCAATTGAGTCCCGTTACTTAATGAATGGCTCAAATCAAAATTAATGTCGGAAAGACATTTATTACAATCAATGGTTACGAAAATGATGAGTGTGAGCAAAAATGTGGGTGTGATCCTCTGCTGGCTCAACACTCCCCCCCTCCGCGTTCATGTCGTCCCTGACATGACTTTTATGATTGGTCAATAAAGTCCTGTCGTCTTGAGCATCTGCAAATGTGATTTGTATCGTAGGTTGCCGATGGTCAAGGTTGGGCCGAATATTTTGCTTTCGTGGGTGAAAAAGCCGGTGTAGAAAGCTTCTTCGAATGTTTGCATGTGGAAGCTAGGCAAAAACATAATCCTCTGGTATAGGAGGTGCAACACTTTTGGAGAAGGCTGCAATGAAAGATCATACATCATATCAGTCACTGTGTCGGCCGTCGATAGTAGACTCGAGGTCGTGGCTTTATCTGGAGCGAACACTTCCATGCAAGCTAAGAGAGTCCTGCAGATTTTCTTGAGCATCTGACACGAAAGGTCAGGAGAGCCAGTAAAGAGCTTGATGGTGCCCGTTAGGGTTTTCACCATGTAGGCTTTACCTATTCTCTCTCCTGCCTTTGGTCCTAGCATCCTGGGGTAATTAAGCCAATTTGGCTTCTTTTCTGCAATCCTGCCATGCTCTTTCCTGCTTCTGACTCTTGGCACCGGGCAGAAGGTTGCATTCTCCCGAATCTCCTTTGGTGCCTCCACCAAGTAGATGAGGTGGGCTGGGTATTTGTTCAGCCAACCTTTCCTCCATCTAGGCTGCGAATCTACAATCTTCTTTGATTGTTCCTCTTTTGTGATGTTGCCTTCGTAAAGAGCGACATACTGCTCCTCCTCTATTCTCTTTTTCGTTTTTATCACTTCAAACTTCATCAAAGGAAAAGGATAGATTTTGGGCTAAAAATGGCTCTGGAGACATCATACGCGTATGATGTCTTTTGTGTCAATTTTGCATGGGATTGGTTCTGTGGACTCCCCATGTACTAGTGAAGGACTATCCTACTCAAATCTTGGTTTGGACTTGAGTATGTTGAATTTGGGCTAAAATAGGCTTTGGATGAAGGATTTTCCCTCAATTGGGCTAATGTGGTGATCCACTTGACCAAATGGTTCCAAACTTCATATGTAGCATGTATTAGATATATATAATGGATGTATGATGTCAAATGAGCAGTTTTGGCTCTGTAAGTGCAAATAGACATCATACGCGTATGATGTCTTTTGTGTCAAAATTGTCTTTTTGGTTCCATATAGCTTGTAGATGTGTTAATCAACAATCCTATAAAGTTTCATTGAGTTTGGAGTTATTTTGACAAAATTAGGACCAAAAATCAATTTTATGGCCTACTTTGCGTCTTTTTGGTTTTCCTTGGGTTTTCTAACTCCAATTCTCATGATACTTGGTTCATAGGATGTGATTAACATGTGGAATGAGGCTATGCACTCAAATGTTGAAATGGATGTGAAATTCATGCTGTGAGACATCATACGCGTATGATGTCTTTTCTTGAAATGTTGGTCTTTTTGTGCAAAGAATGCTTTGTGCTAGTGCCCTAAGCCCTGCTAACTAGTTTTCAACTTAAAAAGTCATTAGTTTAGCTAAAAAGCCCCCTTATAGGCATTTCAGTCTCCGAAGTCATCTTTTTGCCTTGGAGTTGAATTTCTTCAACTTTTCTTCTCGAGAGTTGCATTTCCAGCTCATTGGATATGTTGTGAAGCCACCTATTTGGTTGAACTTGACTTTGGCTCCCCGTTCTCCATCTTTCTCCATTTGGTTGCCCGAAAGCGTCTTTTTCACCATCGGTAAGTGAATCAGCTTTCTTTTGGGTTTTGCTTGCAAACATAAGTCATCCATGTATATTTGAAGCTGCTTGTGAAGTTTGATGTCATTTGGTCGTCAATTTTAGCCGTTATGCCAAAATGACGCTTTGTGTGTCCGCAGCCGAATCGGTTGTTCCGACCTACTTTTGGTGATCCAAACCCGGAGATACTCCATGGTTGCATTGCCCTCGATGTTGTTAAGCTTCCTGAGAAGTTTTGTGTCGTTTCGACAACTTTTTCCTGTTTGCCTCTTGCAGGCTCTGTTGACCTAGGGTTTTTCAAGTCGTTCTTTGTCGAGCTTTGAGTGTTAGAAACCCATCTTCTATGCTAGGGTAACCCACCTCTAAGTTCTTGCAAAGTTTGGTTAGGCGGTTGTGCCCCTACCTAGCGTTCTTCCCCATTCCCCGTCTGCTCTTGTTTCTTGGTTTTGGTCAGTTTTCGCGACCAAAGTTAACGATAAGCATCAAAAGCTTATGGCAAAGAGTCTACCTCTCATGTCTGGTGTCGTCTGAGCTCTCGTAGCAGTCGTAGAAGACCGTAGAAGGTTGGATGCTCCTGTGTGCTCTTTGCTCTCTCCAAGAAGGTAATAGTGGAAATGAGCTTGAAAGTGAAGTGAAAAATACTTAACTTCGGACTTCCCGGATCACTTGTTACCAAATTTGACATGTGCTCCTATCTCGTCGTGAAATGCACTTTAGGATTTGAAATTTCTCAATTTGGACTCCGTTTGACCTGTTTCTGAGAAATCTGTCCACTTTGCCAAAATTCTGTCATTTCGGGCTTTCCGCAACTTTTTCAGAATTGTACCCAATTTTTACCATGGGTTGCCCTTGTCATTAGGACCATCACCGTCTATTCTTTTCTTTTTTCCGATCTCATTTCACCTGCTTTTTTATTTTTATTTTACTTTTATTAAGAAAATCATAAAAAATAAAGGAAAATAGCAAATTGAAGCCAAAAAATTCCAAACATACACGATAAATAGCTGGTAACCCTGTGTATATGAATATACACTTATTTGTGATTTTTGGACTTGGATTACCACTTTTTTCCACTTTTTAGCTCCAAAAACACTCTTATTTAATGATATTTGCACGTCTAGAGACCCAAATTCATCATTTGATCTCTTCTTGTTGCAAAACAAGGTATATAAGGGCATAAATATTATCAATATCCGCAATCAAACATAAAAATTGCAAAATCATGTAAGACACTGCCCTTGTAATATAATTTTTGTTTTTCTTTGTTTTTGGCGCTTGTAGCTGCTTTGTAACTCCTGTATACCTGTATACCTCCCCCCCTCCTAGTCTGAGTCCTCCCGGACGACTATGAAGTGTCTGTGGGCGAAGCATTGTAGTTGTTTTGGTCATAAGTTCCCAATGCAATTGTAGAGCGATGATACAACAGTCTTTCCAATAAAGCTGCTCTTTGTTTGATTGAAGGATTGGTGGTCGGGTTTTGGGTTGGTTTTGGCACTTCGGTAGTAGAATCAGTAGATGGATTCTTCTTTACTTTGTTGTTCTTTTTTACAATCCAAATCTGCTTTCGCTTCACTTGTGCTTGCCACAAACTCTTTGCGACCCAAACCTGCTTTGTTCTTTGTGTTGATTTCCTCGACTTGAAATACCTAGGAGTTTCCGTTGATTGTATTGACGGGAGTTCCTGTTTACATAAATTTGGGATCCCAATTTGCTTGCTATAGCTTTGTGCCGTCATGAACTTCTTTGGAACCCAGATCTGTTTCACTGTCCTTGATTGTCTGGAATCACTCTGTTGTCTGGTATTGAAGACTCTGTTTTCCACCTTTGTGTTCTTTGGCACAACCTTTTTTGGTCTCCATACCAACTTTGACTCCGTTTTTTCCCAAGGTTGAGCTGTTATATTATTGCTTTTCTTCCTTATCCACTGTTGAGAATTCCTCGTCGAAGAGTAATCCGGCTGTATAAAAACTTTTGGTTGCCATTGCTTCTTCTTTTTCTCTGGTTGTTGTTTACCTTTGTTCTTGGATTCTTCCTTTGGAGTTGGCTCTGCTTCTTTGGTGAACTTAACTGATTGACTTTCACCTTTGTATTTGATAAGCACTGATTTAGAACTCCAGTCAATCATTGCATTGTATTGCTTCTGCCATGGTTGTCCTAGCAATAATGGATGTTGTGTAGCTTGGTCTTCAACCACGTAAAACATATGAGGATACACATACTGGTTAATCTGTATATGTAGAACTGTGCATCCGACAGTTTTGATTGAATTCTCAGAGTAACTCTTTAACTCTTGCTTGGCAGTTTGTAGTTTAGTGTCATTTGTCAATTGTCTATACAAACTGAGTGAAAGTAGGTTATTTTGAGCTCCTGAATCCAATAGTGCTCTGGCTTTGATTTGGTTGGTTCCTACTTTGCATTCAATGATGGGTTCTTCTTTGTCATTATCCATTTCTGTTATACTGACTGCGTTTATTCGTATTGCTCCTTCATTGCGCTGTTCCTGATGTAGTAGTCTTCTTTTCTCCATTCTTTCCTTCGCCTCGGCTTGCGCTTCCTCCAAAATCATTTTCTTTTTCTGGACACGCAGCTTTTCTTGATGTATTTTGAGAAGCATGTCTTGGGTTAGCGGCAAAAGATACTTTTTCACTCTACATCCACTAATCCAATTGGGCATTTCTTCTCCGTCTAATGTAGCAAGCTTGACGGCCCCACTTGGTGATAGATCTTTAATCACTAGGAGGTCCCATCCCTCGCTTTTTAAGCTTCTTAGCATGCTGTTTCAGAGTGTAAACTAGGACATAGTTCCCAACCTTAAACTCTTTAGTCCGCACATGCTTATCAAAAAATTCTTTTTGTTGCCTTTTTTGAGCGTAGATAGAAGCTACTGCTTTTAGGCGAAGCTCGTCTAGCTTTTCCAGGTCATCTATTCTATCAGAAAGCTCGTGCCCTGTCCACTCTAGATCCTTAGCCACCCTTAAGGTTGAAATCAAGAATTCTATTGGTAAGATAGCATTTAGCCCAAAAACCATGTTGTATGGGGTCGTTCCTATTGATGTTTTATATGCTACCCTATATGCCCATAATGTTGAATGCAACTTCTGGTCCCAGTCAGTTCTCGACTCAGATACAATCTTCATGAGGACCGTGCATATGGTTTTGTTTGTTGCTTCAGCTTGTCCGTTTGCTTGTGGATGATACGGGGCTGATTTCCTATGGATTACCATGAATTCATCTAGAAGGATCTCTATCACTTCATTTATAAAATGTGTGACTCGATCACTCACAATTTCTATTGGCAATCCATATCGTACAAAGACGTATTCATATAGAAATTATGCCGTGGTCCTGGCATCTGCTTTTTGAGTTGCCTTTGCTTCGACCCACTTTGTTAGATAGTCTGTAGCCACAACGATGTATTGTGCATGAGTCTTATATGCAGGAGGTGAAATGGGTCCGGCATAATCAATCCCCCATTTTGCAAAAGCTCTTGCCCCCATCATTGGTGTAAGCGGCATATCATCTCTTTTAAGTGGTACTTTGGTCCGCTGAGAGGCATCGCACCGTTTAACGTATTCCTCAGCGTCCATATGTAATGTTGGCCACCATATTCCTGCGGCTAAGACAAGTTTTGATGTCTTATCACTTGAGAAATGGCCTCCACCTACTCCTCCATGAGCTTGCTCTAGTATTATCACATACTCAGTCTCTGATGCGCAAATCCTAAGCTGGTTGTCTTTACCTCTCTTATAGAGTTGATCTCCTATTAAAGCGTAATCTCTAGCTTCTGTCTCTACAGATTTCTGACGAGCTTTTGACGTTCCTTCTGGGAAAGTTCTATTTGTGAGATATTCAACAATATACTGACTCCATTCTGGAGCGATCATTATCTGATATAATGTCGAATAGTCTGCTGGCGGTTTTGATGAACATACAATACCTACAGTGACATATTCATGTACGCTTTCTTTCATTCCTGGCCAATAGACTCCCAATTGTAACAAATTCCTATATGTGTTCCTTCTTGAACAATGAAATGCACATTCCTGAACATGTGCTTTGCGCAGATATATATTATATTCCTCAGGATTGATGCATAGTCGTAAAACATGATCATTTCCCAATTGATGCAACCTTCCTGCAACCAATTGAAGATTCTTGGATTGTTGAATAGCAATATGTTTCTGGTTGTATTCTCTTCTATCGAACTCTCCTCCATAGGTTAATAGGTTAATGACATTTTGAGACCACTTCGGTATCATTTCTATGTCGAACAAGTACGCGTCTGGCATGTCGTCATCTACTCCTATAGGGTCTTCTCCATTCGTCAATCGCGAAAGATGATCAGCTCTAAGATGTGTTTTTCCTTTCTTTACTACTATAGTGAAGTCGAATTCCAGTAAGATAATGAACCATCTCACTATTCTCCCGGTATTGCATGGTTTATTCACTAGGTAGAGCAAGGCTTGGTGATCCGTAAAAAACACAAACTTGTTGGCTAGAAGATAATGCCGAAATTTCTTCACAGCATATATCATTCCTAATCCTTCTCGCTCTGTTGTGGTGTAATTCTTCTCTGCATTGTTGAGCTGTTGACTGGCGTAACAGATAGGAAAATCCATGTTTCCTTCTTCTGGCTGAGCTAGAATGCATCCTATTGCATATGCCGAAGCATCTATATGCACATGGAATATCTTCTCCCAATCTGGTGATTTCAAGACTGGAGCAGTAATGAGTTCCTCCTTCAATTTCTTGAATGATTCCTCGCACGCCTCTGTCCATTCAAAGTTCACTATTAGCCTGTAAAGTGGTTGGCCTATTATAGCGTACATGTAAATGAATCGTCTATAATATCCGCAATGTCCCATAAAGCTCTGTACTTGTTTTGCATTGGTTGGTCTATGCATATCCACTATAACTTTTATCTTCTCTAAATCCGTGGATATTCCGTTTTGTGAGACAATATGTCCCAGAATTCTGCCCTGTCGGACCATAAACACACATTTCTCAGGATTGAGACAAATGCGATATGTCCTACATTTCTCAAATACTTTTCTTAGGTGTTCTAGATGCTCATCTCTCAGAAGAGAATGTACACATAAGTCATCCATGTATATTTCTAGAAACAACCTTAAGTATTCTTTGAAAGCATGCGTCATCAGCCTCTGGAAGGTTGCGGGAGCATTGGTTAGACCAAAAGGCATAACCCAATAAGCATAAATTCCCCACTCTGTTGCAAAAGCTGTTTTATGTTGATCTTCCAGTGCTATGGCTAGCTGGTTATATCCTGAAAAACCATCAAGAAAAGAGTATGCTGTTGTCCCTGATACACGCTTTAGAACATGATCAGTTATTGGCAGGGGATAATTGTCCCTGATTGTTGCAGCATTCACTTTCTTTAAGTTGACACACACTCGGAGTTTTCCGTTCTTCTTGGGTACTACCACAATCGGAGATACCCAATTGGTGTGTTCAATCTCGTATATGAATTCAGCTTCCATTAGCTTATCTATCTCTTCTTTGACTCGCTTAGCAAATGTATCATTATATGTGTATGGTCTCTGTCTGCTAGGCTTTGCGTCTTGTTTCAGTGGGATTGTGTGTTGGCATATCGATGGGTCAACTCCCTTTAAGTCCTTATAAGACCATGCAAACACATCCGTATACTCTCTGAGAACACTCAAAAGTCTCTCTTCCTCGCCTGGAGACAAATCTGTGGCTATGTACACCGGTCTAGGTGTCTCACCTGGAGCTACTAAATCAACTTTTTTTGCATCCTCCGGTCCGCCATAAGATTCGTTCTCCCTTCTCTCTCGAATAGGTTGGGTTAATACCACCTTCCTATCCTCTATTGTGAATTTCCTATAGTGAGAGGGAACATCCATGTTTTCCTTGATTTTAGCGTTTTCGTCCTCTCCACTCTCAATTTCTGTTGTCCAAACTTCTTTCAGAGTTTTCTTGAGCTCTCTGTACTTGTTTCTACGTTCTAACTTGGACTCCGTGTGTTCTCTGTTGCGCTTATTCTTTTCTGATTTTTCTGTTTCTGTTTTCATTCCATTCCTTTGAACTTGATTTCTTGAGCCTTTTTTGTCTTTTCGTAAGCTCTTTTGATCATTGTCTCTCATTCTTCCAGAAATCTTGTCCTTAACACAATCTTCCGCCTTTACTAGCATTAGGAATTGATTTTTTCCCCTTATTCTAGGCATCGGATTGGTTCTAACCCCCTTTGTTTTTCTCTTTGCTCTATAGCATTTCTGGCGTTGTTTAGTTTGGTTCGGAAAATCATAAAATCTGACATCCGTTATAGTTTCTTCGTTTTCGCTTGAATTGTCCGTTGACTCGTTGTCTGCTTCATTTCCCCACTCTGGATGATCGAGAATGTCGTGAAACACTTCTTCTTCATCTTCCTTTTCCAGTGTATCGTTCTTTTCAGTTTCTTTTTCGAGTACAGTTCTCAACATGAAGTACGGAACCACGTCGTACCCGTCCTTGTCGCAAAATTTCGTTGTGGGACCATCCGGAATTGCACAAACATCTAGGGTTGCTAGAATGTGTGTCCATTCTAATGGTTCAAGCGTGTCCTCTAAAAAGGGTTCTCCTATATAAGCTTCGTCTTCGATAGCCCTTTCTAAAACACATTCTTCTCGCCTCAGACTTCCACATTTCGAGGCTCCACGCATCCATAACTCCTTGGGCTTACCTAACCAAGCTGGAAATTCGGATCCCACCAAAGTAGCTGAATCAAACTCCTCTACCGGTGTTCGGTTCACATCTTTGTAGCTATGGGCTTTCAGGTTCACACGTGTAGTGGTTTCCATATTTCTCAGGTATATGTGATCGTAGCCCCAATCCTGGACCATTTTCAACTGTCTCATGAATGGTCTTCCCAGTATGATATCATAGTTATTCTCCTTGCCAAAATCGACAATAGCAAAAGTATGTTCGTATTCAATGCCGCAAGAAGTCACTACGACTTTTTCTAATAACCCCATAGGTTTCTCCATGTGTCCATCTGCTAATTGGAGTTTCAACCTAGTCTTCCTTATTGCTGGTTTCCCCCATTTTTTCCAGATTTCTTTTGTAGCAATGGCTACCCCAGCTCCGCTGTCTAGTATTGCCATCGTGTTCACTCCTTGGAATTCAACTGGTAAGGTTGTATTCCCCTCTTCACCTTCGCAATACTCTCCGACCTTGTTTAAGGGTACAGGCTTAGCGTTCTTTTGTGGTTTGCTCAGCTCTTGTATACCCTCTTGCAGTCTCGATGTTGGGTCTTTTATCCCAAATTTCTCCAAGCATTTTCCTACAGTGGTCCACATATGTGGTCTTAGCCTCAAAAGCTCAGCTAGAGTGATAGTGCATGTCACTGGTGTTGACAAGATCTCTATCAATCCTTGCGATTCCATGACTTTTTCTGATGAGATTCTTCGTGAGGGAAGTGCTCTAATCTCGGATTTTGCTTCATACTCTCCTAAGTATGAAGGTAAGGTATTCAGTGAATGAGGTTTGCTCTCCATTGTTCTAACAGAGCCCCCATCTCCCTAGTAAGATTGCAGATCCAAGTCCACTTGAGATCCTGCCTCAAATTCCACTCTGGGAGGATTCCTGATGTCCTTTTCCCAATTTGTCTGATTAGCTTGGCAACTTAGCTCGTTTGCAAAGTTTGCCTCTCTCACTTGTTTCCAAAATTCATTGTAATCCTCATCTCTTCCGTAAGACCTCTGTATGACTGGATAAAAACTCTCTATCTCCTGATCGGTTGTGTTCAATACTATGCGGTCATCCTTGTGTGTATTTTCAAGCTTTTGTGCACTGGGAGTCTATTCAGCTACCCGTGAAACGACAGTCTCTTGCTGAATTGGGTTTTCTGTTCCACAATTCATTGTTTCTTTCGGTGGTTCTAATAAGGCTTGTGCAGTCTCGATCATTCTCTGGCACATTTCAAGTCTCCAATTCCGCATTTGGGTATGTCATCCACCTCTGTTCTTGTGTTTGGTTGTTCTTTAACCTAGCTTCGTAAGCTTTCATCAGGGCGTCCAATGGTTCGTGTACTTTGTCGACTAGCACTGATCCCCCTGAGCTTAAGCTCGTTGTTTCTTTGATACTCTTTTGTTTCGTTCTTTCCGGGCTCATCTCTCGTTTCCCGTTTTGACTCTCAAGTTTTTCTAATCTATCTTTAGTTCGCTTTAGTTCCTCAGCTAGAACAACGTCTTCACGTTCTTTTCTCAACTTCATGCGTGCTTTTCTAGCTTTCCATGTGTTTCTCTGACTCCGCGGTCCTTGACTAACCACTTCAGTCGCTAACTTTCCATTCTCAGGTTCTCTAGTGGTTTTCTTAGCTTGAGCTCTAGTAACAACTTGCGTTGGTATCAGAGTTTCATTTTCAGACCCACTGCTGGTAGGAATAGTTTCTAGCATATTCAATGTCGTCTTTTGCACTTGGTTTGGATTCTTTGAACAATCCTCAATGAAGTGAGTAACCCCACACTCAGTGCAATAAGCGTTAATTCTAATGATTTCCGTATGTGGACAAACATTCATCAAATGGTCACCTCCACACTTGTAACAGGGTCCTAGTGCTGGTCTTGGTCCCATTTGATTCGTCCTTTGTGGATAGGATGGTCTTTGTCCTGTTAACCCTCCATGAGCTATGAACATCAATGTTCTTGCGTCCAAATTACATCTTTCTTCATCAGAAACACTTGTAACTGTTGGTGTTCCAACATTCCAAATCATGCCCCATGGTTCTGGTTGTTTGGGTTCTTCTGGTGGGTAATACACAGTTGGAGACATGTGTGCACCAGATTCTTCATAATAGGCTTGAACAGGCACTAAGGATTGTTCTTCCTGATTCTCTAAGGTTGGTGCATATCTAATGCCCACTGGTCTTGCTCCTGGTAAAGGTGGTTGTTGTCCCAATACCGGTTGCGGTCTTTCTATCCCCATAGGTCTTGGTACATTTTCCATTGGGTATCGAGGTACTGGATGTACCTAAGGTGGTGCTAATTGAGCAGGAGGTGCATACTGACGCTCCCTTACATACCCTTTGTTGTAATAGCACTCCTCTGTTGGATGGTTTGTCCATTTTTGTTCAATAGCACACCATTTCAGTGGTTTTGGCAATGGTTTTTGGTATGGTGCCATCCTTTTTAGAGCCTCTTCTATCATTTGCTCTACATTTGGCGTGGTTGTTGTTTGAACATTCTTTTTAGTGGTAGTCTCGCTCACTACGGAGGAGGAGCTACTGGATGCAAAATCTGTATCCGCTGACACCTCTCCATAAACCGTACAGTTATCCACTAAGTACAATGCTTCTCTCGTCACTTGCTCGAAACTTGTACAAGCTTTCAAGTGCAAGTCCTTCTTGAGAGTGTCGTTTCTCAGTCCTTCAATAAAGAGAACAGATAGTCTGTCATCTTGTGGTCGTTCACGTACTGGACATCTCTCAATGTATTGTTTGAAGCGAAGTGAAGCTTCCTTCACTTTTTCGTGTTCTCTCTGTTTAAAAGCATATATTTGTGAGACCGTATTGTGCTTAATCCCTCGTTTTGAGAATTCCTCAGCAAACTCTCTTAGCAAATGGTCAATATCATGGAATCCCCCTATGTTCAGTGGTTGAAACCATGTCAATGCCGTACCTTCTAGAGTAAGACCAAATCCCTCGTATTGTGTATGGAAATCTGTTATCTGCTCAGCTCTTAAGACTTGCTTAAAGAGTGACACATGTGCATACGGATCTCCTGAACCACCATACTTCTTTGGCATACACTTGGCTACTTGAGATGGTCTCATACGTCTATGGTCCGCTACCAATCTCCTTGCTCCTGTGTCCCGGCTAAAGCTTTCTCTAGCATCATGGACCTCATGGGTTACCCTTGTCGGTTCCCCTGCTCTGAATCTACTACTAGGAGGTAATTGTGATGGTTCCGCTTCGAACCTTGGACCTGGAGTGGTATACGTGGGGATTGGAACTGCACTACCTCGGTTTGTATCCATTGACTCTCTGGAATGTAATGATCCCATTGGTCCGGGTTTCGAGTACTGAGGTTGACTGAAAGAGTCAGCAGCCTGAGTTCTTTGTCCTCCTGTCGTCATTGGGTTTTGCACTCCATTTGTTGGTGCTGGTCTTTGTGAGCTAGAAGTAACATAATACTGATGTAGTGGTCCCCCAAAGTATGTATATCCTTCTAATTCTTTCTTGCCCATTGTTGAGTATTGCCTCCCATACTTGTCGTAAGCGGCAATTTTCACTTCCGATCCCTCTGTGTAGGTAAAGACATAAAGTCTTTTTTGGTCTGTCAACTCTCCGGTGTAGGGTTCTTCACATCTATAATAGAGATCTTGCTCCCCATTATTATATTTGTATAGCCCCACATAGATGTTATCAGTGTTGATCCTTGTAGTTTCATTCTCTCTTCTTAACCTCACATCAGGGAAGTTTATTATTGGTGCTTTCTCCTCAAGTTCTTCATCTACTTTGGCTTTGGTGCCCATCAATCCCCACTTGTCCACAATGTTAGGGTTTAGGACTACCAAGTACATGGTACCCTCGTCATCTAGATATCTATCTCCGCTATAGCTCACAGGCACTAAGTCCTTGAACTCACTAGGTCTCTCCTCTATCTTTACACAATAGCGGTCCATTCCATCTTTGTAGATCTTGGCACCTTGCTCATTGTCGTACTGGTATTTTATGAACAATAGCTTCATTGTGGCGGAAGGGTTTGATGATCCTGCTGCCATATTTTCTCTGTTGTTCAGGTTCAAGTGTTCCAAGTGTTCGGTGAAAATCTCGTAAGATCTCTCCGAAGAAGTATCAGAGACACTTCCTTCAAAGATCGACTCTAATGGTTGCACCCAACTTTGGTTTACACTTCCCTCGGTTGATGTGACACTTGCTTGTTCCCTTGTTTTGTTGGTTATTCTGGAGATTCCTGCCCGATCTCAAATTCATCAATTCCCCTAAAGGACTTTAACTTTTCCGTCTCGGCAATTTGTTTTCCCAAGTTTTTGTGGTCAGAATTGATCCAAACTGATTGATACTTGGTCAATTGTTTAATCTTGTCAGTTGGACAACTTCTGTTTCATCAAGTGAGAATTTTGTTGCAGTTATGCTGAAAAAGACATTATACGTGTATGATGTCTTTTTTCACAGATTTAGACTATTTTGGTTATGCTCACTCTCAGTAGCCCCCTTATGCTCTTTCCACTCACAAAATTCAGTTTGAACTCTGTTTGAGCAAGTTATGGCTAATTTAGGCTTTTCTTGGCAATTTTCCGCTTTTGACTTGTTTTTTGGGTCAATTGTGATCCAAATGGGATGAAACTTGAGATATAACCTCTAGACAGCTATTACAATGGATCTGTGTTGACAAAGTATCAAAATATGTCCAAAATTAGGTCAAAGACATCATATGCGTATGATGTCTTTTTCATCAATTTGGGTCAAAACTTGATATTTATGCTTTCTACAGTGTTTGTAACAATCTTGTCAGGTCAGATATCAAAAATAAGCAGTGGATGTGCTAAAAGACATTATACGCGTATGATGTCTTTTGTCCCAGATTTTGACTATTCTTGGTTTTAAGCCTTCTCCAATGTTTATAATTGAGTTTCAAGTGTTTTTGTCAGGTTTGAATGTAAAAACAAGATCTGAATCCAAAATTTCCTATTCTTTGCGTTTCTTGGACTCCGACTTGTCTTTTTGGGTTTCTTTGAGTATTAATGCTCTTGTTTTAAGTTGAAATTAGGGTATAACCCCCCTTTTGAACACTCTGGTAAAGTCAAAATTTCTGTTTTGGTCTCTGTTTGGTCATTTAGACATCATACGCGTATGATGTCTAAAGTTGCAGATTTCCAATTTTTTGGCACAGAATCCTTCCTAAAGCTTTCTCAAGTGTTCAGCAACTCCCAGATACACAGAAAATTTTTCTGACTTTTGTTTATTGCAAGTTTCACTACTAACTCGACGGTTTAGTGATCTAACATGCAATCAATCATTTCAAGCAAATACTCCAATGATTACTAGCTCTAGATCAAGATCAAATGAAGCCCTACCTAAACTATTCCTAATCATAAAATGGGTTTGGTAATTGTGATTTTAAAGAGATCCACTGTCACTCACGGACTAGCAAATTCTTCTTCTATCAACAACTACTCAAGACCAACAAAACAACAAACAAATCTAAGCTAAACAAAAAATACTGTCAACATGGAAGACCCAGGAATACCCCACTTCCTACTATCGCTCGAGATTTTCGGAGTCCACCACTCCTAGATCTTTTCTAACTAAAGTATACAAAGTAGTTTATACGACTCACCTCGTAGGATTAGTTTAAGGTCACCTACTTAGGGCTCTCGTCCCCGGCAACGGCGCCAAATGTTAAGGCGGTTACGCCGCTAGTGGAAGCTAAATAGCGAGAACTCAACCAACAACAGAATTTGTCAGACGAGGACGAAGCTTGACCCGCAGGCGCATGGAAACAACTAGGTGGGTGTCAAATCACCTACTCGACCTTCTAATGACAATCACTACTAAGGAAATTAAATCTAAGTTCTAGAATACGCAAGTGACTGAAATCCTTACTACGAACGAATGCTATACGAAACAGGATCTAGAATCATTGAATCGATCTCAAACTCAAGGGGAAGTCTATACACTAGGTAAGAACAACACCCTAAAGACTTGAACTGCAAAATCAACCTAAAACCACTCCGTGCGGTAAACGCGTATGAAGACAGGCCGAAAAATACAGGTGATCGAAACTTGACCCCGAAGGTACTAATGTGTAGCTCTACTCATTGTGGTTCTATAGATATGCTGCACGCTCTATTCCGACACACGAGTTGGAAGAAAACTCACACCGAAGCTCGTAGGAACTTACCACACATAGAAGCCGATAGCGCGCACTCTTGGTATCTGTGCGTAGCTGTCGCCGCTGCTAGCACAATGGCGGTGTCGCTTCTCCAATGGCGGCTCCGTAGCTCGCGTAGCAAGTAGATAAGACTCTCTCTCTCTCTCTCTCAGACACAGTCACGGCACTCAAAAACTCACTTTGATTAAAAACTGAATCTCCTTAGGTTACAAAAACTTTGGCTTATATACCTCAGCCTTGGAGGTGAGAACATCTCTAACTAATTACATCAGCGAGTGAAATTACTTCGGGATTACAAGCTGGAAACTTAATTGAGTCCCGTTACTTAATGAATGGCTCAAATCAAAATTAATGTCGGAAAGACATTTATTACAATCAATGGTTATAAAAATGATGAGTGTGAGCAAAAATGTGGGTGTGATCCTCTGCTGGCTCAACAATCATCTCTGACAATACATCCCATGTGGAAGTACCTGCAATGTCAGGATGAAATCTGGAATATCCAGCAGCAAACACAAGCTACCTGATGAACTAGTGAATGTTGCCTACAGTCTGTGTGTAGATTGGCCCATGTCGTATGTGACATGCCTCCAAGAACTGTGAGCCGTCCTTCGATGTGTAGACAGGCACAAATCAACACCCTGGGAGTGTCGATATCCTCAACACCTGTAGTCGTAGGCCGAAACCCCAAATTTGCAGAGTCGGATCTGCACCCGCTAAGACCACGTAGTCGAAAATGGCTTGCGCAGTACTTTGTCGAAGCCGAACGGTGGCCGAGATGACCTCAGAATGAAATTCTGAGAACACCTAGCCGTTTGGGCTATCCCACAAGATTTGGGGCCGTGTCTTCGCCTGTCAAATCTCACTCCAATCTGAGCAAGTGACTCTGGCTACCTGCAAATGCTGCCCCGAGCCTCGATATGAGCTCTGATACCAGTTGAAGGAGTACGAGTGGAAGTGCGACGCGAGAGAGAGTGCAAGAAGAAGAGCACGACGATATGGTGAACTCGCTCTACTGTAATGTGTAGAGCATAGTGAGGTCTTATTAGGTTTTTACAAAAGAATATGTGTACATACCTGGTAGCCCGCCCACTTACCTGGGCGACCACATTGGGCTTTATACCCCAACAGAAACGTTACCGCTTGGATGTGCACTTCCAATAAATATGTTTCATGTTCTTGAAAGTTTATTCACACTCTTAGAATGCCATCGAAACCCAGATTATAAAAACGTCCCCCAACCAACTGAAAGTTCTTAGCTTGACGAATCGTTCGTCATTTAAGGTCTAGGTCCGTTTTATCAAATTCTCCACCCTGTGATAGTAGCTTGACAACGCAGTCTCTGGAAGGTTTTTTGTTGCTGAACAATGAAACGTTACTGCTTGGATATGAACTTCCAATAAATATGTTTCATATTCCTCAGGGTTTATGCACACTCTTAAAATGCCGTCGAAACCCATATTATATAAACGTCCCCCAACCAACTGAAAGTTCTTAGCTTGACGAATTGTTCGTCATTTAAGGTCTAGGTCCATCTTATCAAATTCTCCACCCTGTAATAGTAGCTTGACAATTTCTTGGGACCACTTAGGTACCATTTCTATATTGAAAAGGTATGCATCAGGTAGGTCATCATCCACTCCCTCTGGATCGTCTCCATTAGGTAATTGAGAGAGGTGATATGCACGAAGGTGTGTCTCCCCCTTCTTTACCACCACTACATTAAAGTCAAACTCTAAGAATATTATGAACCATCTTACGATTCGTCCAGTATTGCATGGTTTGTTAACAAGGTATAAAAGGGCTTGATGGTCTGCGAAAAAACTTATTTGCGATAGGTAATGCCGAAATTTCTTTACGGCATAAATCATTCCAAGTCCTTCCCTCTCAGTGGTGGTGTAATTTCTTTCAGCAGTATTTAGTTGTCGACTAGAATAGCTGACTGGGAAATCCATCGTTCCCTCCCCCGGTTGGCCAGAATACATCCAATAGCAAATGCTAAAGCATCTATATGGACATGAAAGATTTTTTCCCAAATAGGTGCTCTTAGCACTGGAGCGGATACAAGGGAATCTTTGAATTTCTCAAAAGATTCCTCGTATTTATCTGTCCATTCAAATATCACGAGAAGTCTATAGAGTGGTTGTGCAATAATTGCAAACATATGTATGAACCTCATGTAATAACAACAATGTCCCATGAAGCACTATACTTGCTTTGCATTGATCGGCTTAGGCATTTCAATAATCACTTTAATCTTATCCAAATCTGTGAAAATGCCATGTTCCGAGACAATCGTCCTTGTCTTACCATGAAAGCGCATTTTTCTGGATTAAGGCAAATCCTATATGTCCTGCATTTCTTGAATACCTTTTTGAGGTGTTCCACATGTTATTTTCTTTGCAGAGATCATCCATATAGATTTCCAAGAAATTCCTCAAATATTCCTTGAACAACTGTGCCATCAATCTTTGAAAGGTGGCAGGTGTATTTGTTAACCCAAATGGCATGACCCGATATGCAAATATGCCCCATTCTGTGGCAAATGCCGTTTTATATTGGTCCGATTCTTGTTTTATATTGGCCCGTTTCATTGATTTGGGATCTTGTTTCCGATTCTTGGCCCTTTGCACACACATATTCTTTCCAACTTGAGTGTAATCTTGGCTAGTGGTATCTAAGGTCTCTTAGAATGCAATGTTATGTCCCAGTTCAACTTTGGAAGTCATTAGGGTCAGAAAGTCTTTATATGTGTATAAAGCCTTTGTTGAGCCAGCAGAGGATCACACCCACATTTTTGCTCACACTCATCATTTTTGTAACTATTGATTGTAATAAATGTCTTTCCGACATTAATTTTGATTTGAGCCATTCATTAAGTAACGGGACTCAATTAAGCTTCCAGCTTGTAATCTCGAAGTAATTTCACTCGCTGATGTAATTAGTTAGAGATATTCTCACCTCCAAGGCTGAGGTATATAAGCCAAAGTTTTTGTAACCTAAGGGGATTCAGATTATTAATCAAAGTGAGTTTTTTGAGTGCCGTGACTGTGTCTGAGAGAGAGTGAGTGAGAGAGAGAGAGAGTCTTATCTACTTGCTACGCGAGCTACGGAGCCGCCATTGGAGAAGCGACACTGCCATTGTGTTAGCAACGGCGAGAGCTATGCACAGATACCAAGAGTGCACGCTATCGGCTTCTATGTGTGGTAAGTTCCTACGAGCTTTGGTGTGAGTTTTCTTCCAACTCGTGTGTCGGAATGGAGCGTGCAGCATATCTATAGAACCACAACGAGTAGAGCTACACATTAGTACCATCGGGGTCAAGTTTCGATCATCTGTATTTTTCGGCTTGTCTTCATACGTGTTTACCGCACGGAGTGGTTTTAGGTTGATTTTGCAGTTCAAGTCTTTAGGGTGTTGTTCTTACCTAGTGTATAGACTTCCCCTTGAGTTTGAGATCGATTCAATGATTCTAGATCCTGTTTCGTATAGCATTCGTTCGTAGTACGGATTTCAGTCACTTGCGTATTTTAGAACTTAGATTTGATTTCCTTAGTAGTGATTGTCATTAGAAGGTCGAGTAGGTGATTTGACACCCACCTAGTTGTTTCCATGTGCCTGCGGGTCAAGCTCCATCCTCGTCTGACAAATTCTGTTGTTGGTTGAGTTCTCGCTATTTAGCTTCCGCTAGCGGCGTAACCGCCTTAACATTTGGCGCCGTTCCCGGGGACGAGAGCCCTAAGTAGGTGACCTTACACTAATCCTACGAGGTGAGTCGTATAAACTACTTTGTATACTTTAGTTAGAAAAGATCTAGGAGTGGTGGACTCCGAAGATCTCGAGAGATACTAGGAAGTGGGGTATTCCTGGGTCTTCCGTGTTGACAGTATTTTTAGTTTAGCTTAGATTTGTTTGTTGTTTTGTTGGTGTTGAGTAGTTGTTGATAGAAGAAGAATTTGCTAGTCCGTGAGTGACAGTGGATCTCTTTAAAATCACAATTACCAAACCCATTTTATGATTAGGAATAGCTTAGGTAGGACTTCATTTGATCCTAATCTAGAGCTAGTAATCATTGGAGTATTTGCTTGATATGGTTGATTGCATGTTAGATCACTAAACCGTCGAGTTAGTAGTGAAACTTGCAATAAACAAAAGTCAGAGAAATTTTCTGTGTATCTGGGTGTTGCTGAGCACTAGAGAAAGCTTTAGGAAGGATTCTGTGCCAAAAAACTGGAAATCTGCAACTTTAGACATCATATGCGTATGATGTCTAAATGACCAAACAGAGACCAAAACAAAATTTTTGACTTTACCAGAGTGTTCAAAAGGGGGGTTATACCCTAATTTCAACTTAAAACAAGAGCATTAACACTCAAAGAAACCCAAAAAGACAAGTCGGAGTCCAAGAAACGCAAAGAATAGGAAATTTTGGATTCAGATCTTGTTTTTACATTCAAACCTGACAAAAACACTTGAAACTCAATTATAAACATTGGAGAAGGCTTAAAACCAAGAATAGTCAAAATCTGGGACAAAAGACATCATACGCGTATAATGTCTTTTAGCACATCCACTGCTTATTTTTGATATCTGACCTGACAAGATTGTTACAAACACTGTAGAAAGCATAAATATCAAGTTTTGACCCAAATTGATGAAAAAGACATCATACGCATATGATGTCTTTGACCTAATTTTGGACATATTTTGATACTTTGCCAACACAGATCCATTGTAATAGCTGTCTAGAGGTTATATCTCAAGTTTCATCCCATTTGGATCACAATTGATCCAAAAAACAAGTCAAAAGCGGAAAATTGCCAAGAAAAGCCTAAATTAGCCATAACTTGCTCAAACAGAGTTCAAACTGAATTTTGTGAGTGGAAAGAGCATAAGGGGGCTACTGAGAGTGAGCATAACCAAAATAGTCTAAATCTGTGAAAAAAGACATCATACATGTATAATATCTTTTTCAGCATAACTGCAACAAAATTCTCACTTGATGAAACAGAAGTTGTCCAACTGACAAGATTAAACAATTGACCAAGTATCAATCAGTTTGGATCAATTCTGACCACAAAAACTTGGGAAAACAAATTGCCGAGACAGAAAAGTTAAAGTCCTTTAGGGGAATTGATGAATTTGAGATCGGGCAGGAATCTCCAGAATAACCAACCAAAACAAGGGGAACAAGCAAGTGTCATATCAACCGAGGGAAGTGTAAACCAAAGTTGGGTGCAACCATTAGAGACGATCTTTGAAGGAAGTGTCTCTGATACTTCTTCGGAGAGATATTACGAGATTTTCACTGAACACTTAGAACACTTGAACCTGAACAACAGAGAAAATATGGCAGCGGGATCATCAAACCCTTCCGCCACAATGAAGCTATTGTTCATAAAATACCAGTACGACAATGAGCAAGGTGCCAAGATCTACAAAGATGGAATGGACCGCTATTGTGTAAAGATAGAAGAGAGACCTAGTGAGTTCAAGGACTTAGTGCCTGTGAGCTATAGCGGAGATAGATATCTAGATGACGAGGGCACCATTTACTTGGTAGTCCTAAACCCTAACATTGTGGACAAGTGGGGATTGATGGGCACCAAAGCCAAAGAAGATGAAGAACTCGAGGAGAAAGCACCAATAATGAACTTCCCTGATGCGAGGTTAAGAAGAGAGAATGAAACTACAAGGATCAACACTGATAACATCTATGTGGGGCTATACAAATATAATAATGGGGAGCAAGATCTCTATTATAGATGTGAAGAACCCTACACCGGAGAGTTGACAGACCAAAAAAGACTTTATGTCTTTACTTACACAGAGGGATCGGAAGTGAAAATTGCCGCTTACGACAAGTATGGGAGGCAATACTCAACAATGGGCAAGAAAGAATTAGAAGCATATACATACTTTGGGGGACCACTACATCAGTATTATGTTACTTCTAGCTCACAAAGACCAGCACCAACAAATGGAGTGCAAAACCCAATGACGACAGGAGGACAAAGAACTCAGGCTGCTGACTCTTTCAGTCAACCTCAGTACTCGAAACCCGGACCAATGGGATCATTACATTCCAGAGAGTCAATGGATACAAACCGAGGTAGTGCAGTTCCAATCCCCACGTATACTTCTCCAGGTCCAAGAGGTCCAAGGTTCGAAGCGGAACCATCACAATTACCTCCTAGTAGTAGATTCAGAGCAGGGGAACCGACAAGGGTAACCCATGAGGTCCATGATGCTAGAGAAAGCTTTAGCCGGGACACAGGAGCAAGGAGATTGGTAGCGGACCATAGACGTATGAGACCATCTCAAGTAGCCAAGTGTATGCCAAAGAAGTATGGTGGTTCAGGAGATCCGTATGCACATGTGTCACTCTTTAAGCAAGTCTTAAGAGCTGAGCAGATAACAGATTTCCATACACAATACGAGGGATTTGGTCTTACTCTAGAAGGTACGGCATTGACATGGTTTCAACCACTGAACATAGGGGGATTCCATGACATTGACCATTTGCTAAGAGAGTTTGCTGAGGAATTCTCAAAACGAGGGATTAAGCACAATACGATCTCACAAATATATGCTTTTAAACAGAGAGAACACGAAAAAGTGAAGGAAGCTTCACTTCGCTTCAAACAATACATTGAGAGATGTCCAGTACGTGAACGACCACAAGATGACAGACTATCTGTTCTCTTTATTGAAGGACTGAGAAACGACACTCTCAAGAAGGACTTGCACTTGAAAGCTTGTACAAGTTTCGAGCAAGTGACGAGAGAAGCATTGTACTTAGTGGATAACTGTACGGTTTATGGAAAGGTGTCAGCGGATACAGATTTTGCATCCAGTAGCTCCTCCTCCGTAGTGAGCGAGACTACCACTAAAAAGAATGTTCAAACAACAACCACGCCAAATGTAGAGCAAATGATAGAAGAGGCTCTAAAAAGGATGGCACCATACCAAAAACCATTGCCAAAACCACTGAAATGGTGTGCTATTGAACAAAAATGGACAAACCATCCAACAGAGGAGTGCTATTACAACAAACGATATGTAAGGGAGCGTCAGTATGCACCTCCTGCTCAATTGGCACCACCTCAGGTACATCCAGTACCTCGATACCCAACGGAAAATGTACCAAGACCTATGGGGATAGAAAGACCGCAACCGGTATTGGGACAACAACCACCTTTACCAGGAGCAAGACCAGTGGGCATTAGATATGCACCAACCTTAGAGAATCAGGAAGAACAAGCCTTAGTGCCTGTTCAAGCCTATTATGAAGAATCTGGTGCACACATGTCTCCAACTGTGTATTACCCACTAGAAGAACCCAAACAACCAAAACCATGGGGCATGATTTGGAATGTTGGAACACCAACAATTACAAGTGCTTCTGATGAAGAAAGATACAATTTGGACGCAAGAACATGGATGTTCATAGCTCATGGAGGGTTAACAGGACAAAGACCATCCTATCCACAAAGGACGAATCAAATGGGACCAAGACCAGCACTAGGACCCTGTTACAAGTGTGGAGGTGACCATTTGATGAATGTTTGTCCACATACGGAAATCATTAGAATTAACGCTTATTGCACTGAGTGTGGGGTTACTCACTTCATTGAGGATTGTTCAAAGAATCCAAACAAAGTGCAAAAGACGACATTGAATATGCCCGGAAAGAACGAAACAAAAGAGTATCAAAGAAACAACGAGCTTAAGCTCAGGGGGATCAGTGCTAGTCGACAAAGTACACGAACCATTGGACGCCCTGATGAAAGCTTACGAAGCTAGGTTAAAGAACAACCAAACACAAGAACAGAGGTGGATGACATACCCAAATGCGGAATTGGAAAAGCAGAGACTTGAAATGTGCCAAAGAATGATCGAGACTGCACAAGACTTATTAGAACCACCGAAAGAAACAATGAATTGTGGAACAGAAAACCCAATTCAGCAAGAGACTGTCGTTTCACGGGTAGCTTAATAGACTCCCAGTGCACAAAAGCCTGAAAATACACACAAGGATGACCGCATAGTATTGAACACAACCGATCAGGAGATAGAGAGTTTTCATCCAGTCATACAGAGGTCTTACGGAAGAGATGAGGATTACAATGAATTTTGGAAACAAGTGAGAGAGGCAAACTTTGCAAACGAGCTAAGTTGCCAAGCTAATCAGACAAATTGGGAAAAGGACATCAGGAATCCTCCCATAGTGGAATTTGAGGCAGGATCTCAAGTGGACTTGGATCTGCAATCTTACTGGGGAGATGAGGGCTCTGTTAGAACAATGGAGAGCAAACCTCATTCACTGAATACCTTACCTTCATACTTAGGAGAGTATGAAGCAAAATCCGAGATTAGAGCACTTCCCTCACGAAGAATCTCATCAGAAAAAGTCATGGAATCGCAAGGATTGATAGAGATCTTGTCAACACCAGTGACATGCACTATCACTCTAGCTGAGCTTTTGAAGCTAAGACCACATATGTGGACCATTGTAGGAAAATGCTTGGAGAAATTTGGGATAAAAGACCCAACATCGAGACTGCAAGAGGGTATACAAGAGCTGAGCAAACCACAAAAGAACTCTAAGCCTGTACCCTTAAACAAGGCCGGAGAGTATTGCGAAGGTGAAGAGGGGAATACAACCTTACCAGTTGAATTCCAAGGAGTGAACACGATGGCAATACTAGACAGCGGAGCTGGGGTAGCCATTGCTACAAAAGAAATCTGGAAAAAATGGGGGAAACCAGCAATAAGGAAGACTAGGTTGAAACTCCAATTAGCAGATGGACACATGGAGAAACCTATGGGGTTATTTGAAAAAGTCGTAGTGACTTCTTGCGGCATTGAATACGAACATACTTTTGCTATTGTCGATTTTGGCAAGGAGAATAACTATGATATCATACTGGGAAGACCATTCATGAGACAGTTGAAAATGGTCCAGGATTGGGGCTACGATCACATATACCTGAGAAATATGGAAACCACTACACGTGTGAACCTGAAAGACCATAGCTACAAAGATGTAAACCGAACACCGGTAGAGGAGTTTGATTCAGCTACTTTGGTGGGATCCGAATTTCCAGCTTGGTTAGGTAAGCCCAAGGAGTTATGGATGTGTGGAGCCTCGAAATGTGGAAGTCTGAGGCGAGAAGAATGTGTTTAAGAAAGGGCTATCGAAGACGAAGCTTATATAGGAGAACCCTTTCCAGAGGACACGCTTGAACCATTAGAATGGACACACATTCTAGCAACCCTAGATGTTTGTGCAATTCCGGATGGTCCCACAACGAAATTTTGCGACAAGGACGGGTACGACGTGGTTCCGTACTTCATGTTGAGAACTGTACTCGAAAAAGAAAACGGACAAGCTGAAGCAACAAACAAAACCATATGCACGGTCCTTACGAAGATTGTATCTGAGTCGAGAACTGACTGGGACCAGAAGTTGCATTCAACATTATGGGCATATAGGGTAGCATATAAAACATCAATAGGAACGACCCCATATAACATGGTTTTTGGGCTAAATGCTATCTTACCAATAGAATTCTTGATTTCAACCTTAAGGGTGGCTAAGGATCTAGAGTGGACAGGGCACGAGCTTTCTGATAGAATAGATGACCTGGAAAAGCTAGACGAGCTTCGCCTAAAAGCAGTAGCTTCTATCTACGCTCAAAAAAGGCGACAAAAATAATTTTTTGATAAGCATGTGCGGACTAAAGAGTTTAAGGTTGGGAACTATGTCCTAGTTTACACTCTGAAACAGCATGCTAAGAAGCTTAAAAAGCGAGGGATGGGACCTCTGGTGATTAAAGATCTATCACCAAGTGGGGCCGTCAAGCTTGCTACATTAGACGGAGAAGAAATGCCCAATTGGATTAGTGGATGCAGAGTGAAATAGTATGTTTTGCCGCTAACCCAAGACATGCTTCTCAAAATACATCAAGAAAAGCTGCGTGTCCAGAAAAAGAAAATGATTTTGGAGGAAGCGCAAGCCGAGGCGAAGGAAAGAATGGAGAAAAGAAGACAACTACGTCAGGAACAACACAATGAAGGAGCAATACGAATAAACGCAGTCAGTATAACAGAAATGGATAATGACAAAGAAGAACCCATCATTGAATGCAAAGTAGGAACCAACCAAATCAAAGCCAGAGCACTATTGGATTCAGGAGCTCAAACTAACCTACTTTCACTCAGTTTGTATAGACAATTGACAAATGACACTAAACTACAAACTGCCAAGCAAGAGTGTTAAGGCGGTTACGCCGCTAGCGGAAGCTAAATAGCGAGAACTCAACCAACAACAGAATTTGTCAGACGAGGACGAAGCTTGACCCGCAGGCGCATGGAAACAACTAGGTGGGTGTCAAATCACCTACTCGACCTTCTAATGACAATCACCACTAAGGAAATCAAATCTAAGTTCTAAAACACGCAAATGACTGAAATCCGTACTACGAACGAATGCTATACGAAACAGGATCTAGAATCATTGAATCGATCTCAAACTCAAGGGGAAGTCTATGCACTAGGTAAGAACAACACCCTAAAGACTTGAACTGCAAAATCAACCTATAACCACTCCGTGCGGTAAACGCGTATGAAGACAGGCCGAAAAATACAGGTGACCGAAACTTGACCCCGAAGATACTAATGTGTAGCTCTACTCGTTCTGGTTCTATAGATATGCTGCACACTCTATTCCGACACACGAGTTGGAAGAAAACTCACACCGAAGCTCGTAGGAACTTACCACACATAGAAGCCGATAGCGCGCACTCTTGGTATCTGTGCGTAGCTCTCACCGTTGCTAACACAATGGTGGTGTCGCTTCTCCAATGGCGGCCCCGTAGCTCGCGTAGCAAGGAGATAAGACTCTCTCTCTCTCTCTCTCAGACACAGTCACGGCGCTCAAAACTCTCCTTTGATTAATTTGAATCTCTTTTAGGTTACAAAACTTTGGCTTATATACCTCAGCCTTGGAGGTGAAAACATCTCTAATTATTTACATCAGCAGGTGAAATTACGTCGGGATTACAAGCTGGAAACTCAATTGAGTCCCGTTACTTAATGAATGGCTCAAATCAAAATTAAATGTCGGAAAGACATTTATTACAATCAATGGTTACAAAATGATGGGTGTGAGCAAAAATGCGGGTGTGATCCTCTGCTGGCTCAACACTCCCCCCCTCCGCGTTCATGTCGTCCCTGACATGACTTTTAGGCTTGGTCAATAGAGTCCTGTCGTCTTGAGCATCTGCAAATGTGATTCGTAGCGTAGGTTGCCGATGGTCAAGGTTGGGCCGAATATTTTGCTTTCGTGAGTGAAAAAGCCGGTGTAGAAAGCTTCTTCGAATGTTTGCATGTGGAAGCTAGGCAAAAACATAATTCTTTGGTATAAGAGATGTAACACCTTTGGTGATGGCTGCAATGAAAGATCATACATCATATCCGTCACTGTGTCGGCCGTCGATAGTAGACTCGAGGTCGTGGCTTTATCTGGCGCGAACACTTCAATGCATGCTAAGAGAGTCCTGCAGATTTTCTTTAGCATCTGACACGAAAGGTCAGGAGAGCCAGTAAAGAGTTTGATGGTGCCCGTTAGGGTTTTCACCATGTAGGCTTTACCTATTTTCTCTCCTTTCTTTGGTCCTGGCATCCTTGGGTAATTAAGCCAATTTGGCTTCTTTTCTGCAATCCTGCCATGCTCTTTCCAGCTTTTGACTCTTGGCACCGGGCAGAAGGTTGCATCCTCCCGAATCTCCTTTGGAGCCTCTACCAAGTAGATGAGGTAGGCTGGGTATTTGTTTAGCCAACCTTTCCTCCATCTAGGTTGAGAATCTACAATCTTCTTTGCTTGTTCATCTTTTGTGATGTCGCCTTCGTAAAGAGCGACATACTGCTCCTCCTCTATTCTCTTTTTCGTCTTTATCACTTCAAATTTCATCAGAGGGAAAGGCAGGCTGGGTTGCATCCACTCTTCATGGAGCACTTTTGTGTCTAACCCTTGAAGTCTAATGGAGATGAGAAGTCTCCTTTCCCATTCCATTTCCGCCTTGGCACTTTCCTCTGTTGACTTTTCTATTTGGTCCTGGAGCCTTTGTTCTTCTTCTTCAGAGATTTTGAAGTCGAGGCCACTTCTTGAACTGGGGCTGGATCTTCAATTGTGGTTGCCTCTCCGGTTTCTGGTAGCTCTATGGCTGCTCCCCCTGCTTCTTCTTGTGGTGTCTCTGTTTCTCTTCTTTGTTGCTCTTGGAGGTCTTGGAGCTGTTTGCGGAGGGCCTCATTTTTTGTCCTTAGTGTTTGGTTTTCTGATGTGAGCCTCTCCTCTGCAGCCAATGATCCCTCTGCCATGTGCAATCTTTGCACTTGCTCTAACCTCAGCTCTCTTTGCAGACTTCTTCCACCTTCCAGAGCTGGTACGAGGGCTCCCTCTTGTTCTGTTCCTGCTCTGCTAGCTCTAGGGGTGGTCCTGAGTCTCATGATTGTCCTTTCTTGAAGTTCGACTCTTTCCCTTAGCTCAATGAGCTCATCCTTGGCTGCCTCCAGCTCATCTTCTATTCGCTCCTTTGCTTCCTGTGAGCTTGTTACCTCTCTTGAAGCTTCGGCTAGTTGGAGTATCAAGCCGTCTCTCTCGTTTTCTGCGTCGTAGAGTGATGCTTTATGACTTTCAGATTCAGTCATAGCATTCTCTAACTTCTTCTGCAACTCTGCTTCCTTTTGTTTTGCTGTCTCAAGTGCTACTTCCTTTGCCTGGATCTTTCTTTAATCTTGCTGAGCAGTTCATGCACCATGTGCATGTCTTTTTCATCTTCATCTGTCAACTTGACAGCTCTTTGTGCCACCACCTCCAATGGCTTCGGCTCGTCCATTTTTTCTTCACTCTCCATTGTACCCTTTGTCTTTTCTTTCGTCCCTTCCGTTCATCTTGTTTCCGTAGGGATATCCCATAAACTGCCTCCAGGGCCTCTTCTTCACTGTATCCTATCGCTACCAGATCCTCGTAATCATCTTTCTTTTGCTGAACTGGATCTATCTTCTTTTCCTTGGTCCCGGCCTCCGGCTTTTCCATAACTTCTGTTTCTATTTCTATTGTGGTTTCCTCCACAATAATTTCCATCTTCTTCGGGCTTGGTACAACAGTAAAAGAGGGCTGATTGTCTTCATCACCTTGGCTTTCCCTTGGTTGCTTGCCTTACTGTCTCTTTAGGTTCAGTAGACTCATCTATTTTTTTCTTCCCCTTGTCGTCCTTTTGCAGCTCAGCTTTTAAAAGCTGTACTTCCTCTTCAGTATAAGGTTCGACAGGTTGTTGCTCCAGTATGGCCTCCGACTCCTCATAAGCTCTAATATATTGATCATATTGATCAACATGTGGCCTGGCTGAGCTGGTTCCGACTTTACTGGGGTCTGGCACCCACATTTCTTCGAAGTCCCCTTTAGAGCTCTTTCCGCTCTAAACTGCTCCACCAGCCTTTCCATTCTTGCGGCTTTTTGACTTTTGGTTTGCTTGGGATCGGCCTTCTTCTTCACTTTCTTCTTGAGCGGCTCGTCCACAGCCTCTTCAGGTTCTGAAACTATTTCTAGTTTTCGGCGTGCTCTTGTGGACGCCCTCTTGGACACTTCTTGCTGTTCTTCCTCCTCATCGGCTTCTCTAAGCCACTCATTCTGGGAGGGAATTTGTGGCCCTTGATCCCTAGCTCCAATAGCTTCATAAGCGATTCTTGTCAGGATTTCTCCTCCTCCTATGTACTTTGGTTTCTGGTTGTGCATGGCGATTACTTGCTCGTGGATGTATTGAGCATAATTCACCTCTTTTGGCACGTTGCTCTTCAGTGCCCATGTGATGGTTGTCGCAATGGCATGGGGTGGTGTAGTATACTTCTGCGGTCTTTTGCTGCACACATGGAAAAACTGGTTGTATAATCGGCAAAGGGTTGCCGCTCGTTGATCTGCCATATCTCCGTAGGTTGTATTTTGTTTCTTTGATCCATAGACCTCTATGGCCTCCCTTCTTTCTCTGACAGAACTCCCTTTGTTGTGCAGCTTCAATGCATCTGCAATGAGCTGTGGAGTGATCTGTACTTCAACTGTTTCTCCATCCATGGCTGTCAACGTGGCTTTCCCATCCTTCTGAATGGATGTTGCCAACTCATACACTCTTCTTGTGTCTACACCTGATGGTCTCGAGGTGAAGAACCTGTGTAAGTCAGCCTTTTCCAGGTATTGCTTATGTTCTCTGATCTGCTATAATCCACTAATTCTCGTGGGATCATAGGTACATCGACCGATTGCCCTTGAGGATCTCTGAAAGTCCCCTGGTAGATCTTTATTCCCTCTTTTTCTAGTACTGCTTCCTCCACCCAAGTCTTGGTTGGCTTGAGGGTTTCTGTTGGAATATCAAAAGGTTCTGCTTCTGCAAGAGCATCCTTGATGGTTGGTCTTTTTCTCTTAGTTGCCGATGACTTAGCGGAATCCATGGATCCTGTAACTCCAATTTCAGAAGTTAGCGTCTTTTTAGTACTGAAAGCCGAAATGAAGCTTTTAACTATTCAAATGACTTGAAAATTGAAACATGAGCTATTCAGGGCCTAAGGATGCAATGTAGGTGAAAAAAATATGCAAACTGGGCTCAAAAACATGCTTGAGACATCATACGCGTATGATGTCTTTTGTGTCAGAATGACTTCATATTGGTTGTGCTTGTAGCTGATAGTGTATACATGAGTGTCATATGCTTGGATTTGAGTTTGGATACCATTTGGTCAAGTTTTGGCCAGTTTAGTCCAGTTCAGGCTCTTGGCAAAATTTTGAAAGGGAATTGGATTTTATGATCCAAATTGGGTAAAACTTGTGGATTACCTTCAAATGGCATGTAGAACACTTCTGTTTGGTGGTTGAAGCCCTGAGCCGAGCCAAAATCACATAGTGAGACATTATACGCGTATGATGTCTTTTAGTGCATTTTTGGACCAAATTTCTCTATAAGCTTGGATTTGGCTTTAGATAGGCTTATTCAGTGGATTTATCAAGTTTGGATAGAATTTGGGCTAAAAATGGCTCTGGAGACATCATACGCGTATGATGTCTTTTTCATCAATTTTTCATGGGATTGGTTCTGTGGACTCTCCATGTGCTAGTGAAGGACTGTTTATACTCAAATCTTGGTTTGGACTTGAATATGTTGGATTTGGGACAAAAATAGGCTTTGTATGAAGGATTTTCTCTTAATTGGGCTAATGGGGTGATCCACCTGACCAAATGGTTCCAAACTTCATATGTAGCATGTATTAGATATATATAATGGATGTATGATGACAAATGAGCATTTTGGCTCTGTAAGTGCAAATAGACATCATACGCGTATGATGTCTTTTGTGTCAAAATGGTGCTTTTTGGTTCCAGATAGCTTGTAGATGTGTTAATCAACAATCCTACAAAGTTTCAATGAGTTTGGAGTTATTTTGACAAAATTAGGACCAAAAATCAATTTTATGGCCTACTTTGCGTCTTTTGGTTTTCCTTGGGTTTTCTAACTCCAATTCTCATGATACTTGGTTCATAGGATGTGATTAACATGTGGAATGAGGCTATGCACTCAAATGTTGAAATGGATGTGAAAATCATGCTGTGAGACATCATACGCGTATGATGTCTTTTCTTGAAATGTTGGTCTTTTTGTGCAAAGAATGCTTTGTGCTAGTGCCCTAAGCCCTGCTAACTAGTTTTCAACTTAAAAAGTCATCAGTTTAGCTAAAAAGCCCCCTTATAGGCATTTCAGTCTCCGAAGTCGTCTTTTTGCCTTGGAGTTGAATTTCTTCAACTTTTCTTCTTGAGAGTTGCATTTCCAGCTCATTGGATATGTTGTGAAGCCATCCAGTTGGTTGGACTTGACTTTGGCTCCCCGTTCTCCATCTTTCTCCATTTGGTTGCTCGAAAGCGTCTTTTTCACCATCGGTAAGTGAATCAGCTTTCTTTTGGGTTTTGCTTGCAAACATAAGTCATCCATGTATAGTGAAACTGCTTGTGAAGTTTCATGTCATTTGGTCGTCAATTTTAGCCGTTATGCCAAAATGACGCTTTGTGTGTCCGCAGCCGAATCGGTTGTTTGACTACTTTTTGTGGTCCAAACCTGGAGATACTCCATGGTTGCATTTCCCTCGATGTTGTTAAGCTTCTTGAGAAGTTTTGTGTCGTTCCGACAACTTTTTGCTGTTTGCCTCTTGCAGGCTCTGTTGACCTAGGGTTTTTCCAGTCGTTCTTTCTCGAGCTTTGAGTGCTAGAAACTCATCTCCTATACTAGGGTAACCCACCTCTAAGTTCTTGCAAGTTTGGTTAGGCGGTTGTGCCCCTACCTAGCGTTCTTCCCCATTCCCCGTCTGCTCTTGTTTCTTGGTTTTGGTGAGTTTTCGCGACAAAAGTTAACGATAAGCATCAAAAGCTTATGGCAACGAGTCTACCTCTCATGTCTGGTGTCCTCTGAGCTCTCGTAGCAGTCGTAGAAGGCGGTAGAAGGTCGGATGCTCCTGTGTGCTCTTTGCTCTCTCCAAGAAGGTAATAGTGGAAATGAGCTTGATAGTGAAGTGAAAAATACTTAACTTCGGGCTTCCCGGATCACTTGTTACCAAATTTGACATGTGCTCCTATCTCGTCGTGAAATGCACTTTAGGATTTGAAATTTCTCAATTTGGACTCCGTTTGACCTGTTTCTGAGAAATCTGTCCACTTTGCCAAAATTCTGTCATTTCGGGCTTTCCGCAACTTTTTCAGAATTGTACCCATTTTTACCTGGGTTGCCCTTGTCATTAGGATCATCACCGTCTATTCTTTTCTTTTTTCCGATCTCATTTCACCTGCTTTTTTATTTTTCTTTTACTTTTATTAAAAAATCATAAAAAATAAAGGAAAATAGCAAATTGAAGCCAAAAAATTCCAAACATACACGATAAATAGCTGGTAACCCTGTGTATATGAATATACACTTCTTTGTGATTTTTGGACTTGGATTACCACTTTTTTTCACTTTTTAGCTCCAAAAACACTCTTATTTAGTGATATTTACACATCTAGAGACCCAAATTCATCATTTGATCTCTTCTTGTTGCAAAACAAGGTATATAAGGGCATAAATATTATCAATATTCGCAATCAAACATAAAAAATTGCAAAATCATGTAAGACACTGCCCTTGTAATATAATTTTTGTTTTTCTTTGTTTTTTTTTTTCCGCTTGTAGCTGCTTTGTAGCTCCTGTATACCTCCCCCCCTCCTAGTCTGAGTCCTCCCGGACGACTATGAAGTGTCTGTGGGTGAAGCATTGTAGTTGTTTTGGTCATCAGTTCCCAATGCAATTGTAGAGCGATGATACAACAGTCTTTCCAATAAAGCTGCTCTTTGTTTGATTGAAGGATTGGTGGTCGGGTTTTGGGTTGGTTTTGGCACTTCGGTAGTAGAATCAGTAGATGGATTCTGCGTTACCTTGTTGTCTTTTTTTACTATCCAAATCTGCTTCCGCTTTGCTTGTGCTTGCCACAAACTCTTTGCGACCCAAACCTGCTTTGTTCTGTGTGTTGATTTCCTCGCCTTGAAATACCTAGGAGTTTCCGTTGATTGTATTGAAGGGAGTTCCTGTTTACAAATCTTTGGGATCCAAATTTGCTTGCTATAGCTTTGTGCCGTCATGAACTTCTTTGGAATCCAGATCTGTTTCACTGTCCTTGATTGTCGGGGATCACTCTGTTGTCTGGTATTGAAGACTCTGTTTGTGTTTCTGGCACACCTTTTTTGGTCTCCATACCAACGTTGACTCCGTTTTTATCCAAGGTTGAGCTGTTATATTATTGCTTGTCTTCCTTATCCAATGTTGAGAATTCCTCGTCGAAGAGTAATCCGGTTGTATAGAAACTTTTGGTTGCCATTGCTTCTTCTTTCTCTCTGTTTGTTGTTTGCCCTTGTTCGTGGATTCTTCCTTTGGAGTTGGCTCTGCTCCTTTGGTGAACTTAACTGATTGACTTTCACCTTCGTATTTGATAAGCACTGATTTAGAACTCCAGTCAATCATTGCATGTATTGCTTCTGCCATGGTTGTCCTAGCAATAATGGATGTTGTGTAGCTTGGTCTTCAACCACGTAAAACATATGAGGATACACATATTGGTTAATCTGTATATGTAAAACTGTGCATCCGACAGTTTTGATTGATTCTCAGAGTAACTCTTTAACTCTTGCTTGGCAGTTTGTAGTTTAGTGTCATTTGTCAATTGTCTATACAAACTGAGTGAAAGTAGGTTAGCTTGAGCTCCTGAATCCAATAGTGCTCTGGCTTTGATTTGGTTGGTTCCTACTTTGCATTCAATGATGGGTTCTTCTTTGTCATTATCCATTTCTGTTATACTAACTGCGTTTATTCGTATTGCTCCTTCATTGCGCTGTTTCTGACGCAGTAGTCTTCTTTTCTCCATTCTTTCCTTCGCCTCGGCTTGCGCTTCCTCCACAATCTTTTTCTTTTTCTGGACACGCAGCTTTTCTTGATGTATTTTGAGAAGCATGTCTTGTGTTAGCGGCAACAGATACTTTTTCACTCTGCATCCACTAATCCAATTGGGCATTTCTTCTCCGTCTAATGTAGCAAGCTTGACGGCTCCACTTGGTGATAGATCTTTAATCACCAGAGGTCCCATCCCTCGCTTTTTAAGCTTCTTAGCATGCTGTTTCAGAGTGTAAACTAGGACATAGTCCCCCAACTTCTTTAAACATGCTTATCAAAAAATTCCTTTTGTCGCCTTTTTTGAGCGTAGATGGAAGCTACTGCTTTTAGGCGAAGCTCATCTAGCTTTTCCAGGTCATCTATTCTATCAGAGAGCTCGTGCCCTGTCCACTCTAGATCCTTAGCCACCCTTAAGGTTGAAATCAAGAATTCTATTGGTAAGATAGCATTTAGCCCAAAAACCATGTTATATGGGGTCGTTCCTATTGATGTTTTATATGCTACCCTATATGCCCATAATGTTGAATGCAACTTTGGTCCCAGTCAGTTCTCGACTCAGATACAATCTTCGTAAGGACCGTGCATATGGTTTTGTTTGTTGCTTCAGCTTGTCCGTTTGCTTGTGGATGATACGGGGCTGATTTCCTATGGATTACCATGAATTCATCTAGAAGGATCTCTATCACTTCATTTATGAAATGTGTGCCTCGATCACTCACAATTTCTATTGGCAATCCATATCGTACAAAGACGTATTCATACAGAAATTGTGCCGTGGTCCTGGCATCTGCTTTTTGAGTTGCCTTTGCTTCGACCCACTTTGTTAGATAGTCTGTAGCCACAATGATGTATTGTGCATGAGTCTTATATGCAGGAGGTGAAATGGGTCCGACATAATCATCCCCCATTTTGCAAAAGCTCTTGCCCCCATCATTGGTCTAAGCGGCATATCATCTCTTTTAAGTGGTACTTTGGTCCGCTGACAGTCATCACACCGTTTAACGTATTCCTCAGCGTCCATATGTAATGTTGGCCACCATATTCCTGCGGCTAAGACAAGTTTTGCTGTCTTATCACCTGAGAAATGGCCTCCACCTACTCCTCCATGAGCTTGCTCTAGGATTATCACATACTCAGACTCTGATGCGCAAATCCTAAGCTGGTTGTCTTTACCTCTCTTATAGAGTTGATCTCCTATTAAAGCGTAATCTCTAGCTTCTGTCTCTACAGATTTCTGACGAGCTTTTGACGTTCCTTCTGGGAAAGTTCTATTTGTGAGATATTCAACAATATACTGACTCCATTCTGGAGCGATCATTATCTGATATAATGTTGAATACTCGGCTGGCGGTTTTGATGAACATACAATACATACTGTGACATATTCATGTACGCTTTCTTTCATTCCTGGCCATAGACTCCCAATTGTACAAATTCCTATTATGTGTTCCTTCTTGAACAATGAAATGCACATTCCTGAACATGTGCTTCGCACAGATATATATTATATTCCTCAGGATTGATGCATAGTCGTAAAACATGATCATTTCCCAATTGATACAACCTTCCTGCAATCAATTGAAGACTCTTGGATTGCTGAATAGCAATATGTTTCAGTGGTATGTCTTCTATCAAACTCTCCTCCATAGGTTAATAGGTCAACGACATTTTGAGACCACTTAGGTATCATTTCTATGTTGAACAAGTACGCGTCTGGCATGTCGTCATCTACTCCTATAGGGTCTTCTCCATTCGTCAATCGCGAAAGATGGTCAGCTCTAAGATGTGTTTTTCCTTTCTTTACTACTACCGTGAAGTCGAATTCCAGTAAGATAATGAACCATCTCACTATTCTCCCGGTATTGCATGGTTTATTCACTAGGTAGAGCAAGGCTTGGTGATCCGTAAAAAACACAAACTTGTTGGCTAGAAGATAATGCCGAAATTTCTTCACAGCATATATCATTCCTAATCCCTCTCGCTCTGTTGTGGTGTAATTCTTCTCTGCATGGTTGAGCTGTCGACTGGCGTAACAGATAGGAAAATCCATGTTTCCTTCTTCTGGCTGAGCCAGAATGCATCCTATTGCATATGCAGAAGCATCTATATGCACATGGAATATCTTCTCCCAATCTGGTGATTTCAAGACTGGAGCAGTAATGAGTGCCTCTTTCAATTTCTTGAATGATTCCTCACACTCCTCTGTCCATTCAAAGTTCACTATTAGCCTGTAAAGTGGTTGGCCTATTATAGCGTACATGTAAATGAATCGTCTATAATATCCACAATGTCCCATAAAGCTCTGTACTTGTTTCGCATTGGTTGGTCTAGGCATATCCACTATAACTTTTATCTTCTCTAAATCCGTGGATATTCCGTTTTGTGAGACAATATGTCCCAGAATTCTGCCCTGTCGGACCATAAACACACATTTCTCAGGATTGAGACAAATGCGATATGTCCTACATTTCTCAAATACTTTTCTTAGGTGTTCTAGATGCTCATCTCTCAGTAGAGAATGTACACATAAGTCATCCATGTATATTTCGAGAAACAGCCTTAAGTATTCTTTGAAAGCATGCGTCATCAGCCTCTGGAAGGTTGCGGGAGCATTGGTTAGACCAAAAGGCATAACCCGATAAGCATAAATTCCCCACTCCGTTGCAAAAGCTGTTTTATGTTGATCTTCCAGTGCTATGGCTAGCTGGTTATATCCTGAAAAACCATCAAGAAAGGAGTATGCTGTTTTCCCTGATACACGCTCTAGAACATGATCAGTTATCGGCAGGGGATAATTGTCCCTGATTGTTGCAGCATTCACTTTCTTTAAGTTGACACACACTCGGAGTTTTCCGTTCTTCTTAGGTACTACCACAATCGGAGATACCCAATCAGTGTGTTCAATCTCGTATATGAATTCAGCTTCCATTAGCTTATCTATCTCTTCCTTGATTCGCTTAGCAAAAGTATCATTATATGTGTATGGTCTCTGTCTGCTAGGCTTTGCGTCTTGTTTCAGTGGGATTGAGTGTTGGCATATCGATGGGTCAACTCCCTTTAAGTCCTTATAAGACCATGCAAACACATCCCTGTACTCTCTGAGAAGACTCAAAGTCTCTCTTCCTCGCTTGGAGACAAATCTGTGGCTATGTACACCGGTCTAGGTGTCTCACCTGGAGCTGCTAAATCAACTTTTTTGCATCCTCCGGTCCGTCATAAGATTCGTTCTCCTTCCTCTCTCTCGAATAGGTGGGGTTAATATCACCTTCCTATCCTCTATTGTGAATTTCCTATAGTGAGAGGGAACATCCATGTTTTCCTTGATTTTGGCGTTTTCGTCCTCTCCACTCTCAATTTCTGTAGTCCAAACTTCTTTCAGAGTTTTCTTGAGCTCTCTGTACTTGTTTCTTCTACGTTCTAACTTGGACTCCGTGTATTCTCTGTTGCGCTTGTTCTTTTCTGATTTTTCTGTTTCAGTTTTCGTTCCATTATTTTGAACTTGATTTCTTGAGCCTCTTTTGTCTTTTCGTAAGCTCTTTTGATCACTGCCTCTCATTCTTCCAGAAATCTTATCCTTAACACAATCTTCAGCCTTTACTACATTAGGAATTGATTTTTTCCTCTTATTCTAGTATCGGATTGGTTCTAACCCCTTTTGTTTTTTTTCTTTGCTCTATAGTGTTTCTGGCGTTGTTTAGTTTGTTTCGGAAAATCATAAAATCGGACATCCATTATAGTTTCTTCGTTTTCCGCTTGAATTGACGTCGTTGACTCGTTGTCTGCTTCATTTCCCCACTCTGGATGATTGGGAATGTCGTGAAACACCTCTTTTTCATCTTCATTTTCCAGTGTATCGTTCTTTTCAGTTTCTTTTTTTGAGTACAGTTCTCAACATGAAATACGGACCACGTCGTACCCGTCCTTGTCGCAAAATTTCGTTGTGGGACCATCCGGAATTGCACAAACATCTAGGGTTGCTAGAATGTGTGTCCATTCTAATGGTTCAAACGTGTCCTCTGGAAAGGGTTCTCCTACATAAGTTTCGTCTTCGATAGCCCTTTCTAAAACACATTCTTCTCGTTTCAGACTTCCACATTTCGAAGCTCCACACATCCATAACTCCTTGGGTTTACCTAACCAAGCTGGAAATTCGGATCCCGCCAAAGTAGCTGAATCAAACTCCTCTACCGTGTTCGGTTTCACATCTTTGTAGCTATGGTCTTTCAGGTTCACACGTGTAGTGGTTTCCATATTTCTCAGGTATATGTGATCGTAGCCCCAATCCTGGACCATTTTCAACTGTCTCATGAATGGTCTTCCCAGTATGATATCATAGTTATTCTCCTTGCCAAATCGACAATAGCAAAAGTATGTTCGTATTCAATGCCGCAAGAAGTCACTACAACTTTCTCTAATAACCCCATAGGTTTCTCCATGTGTCCATCTGCTAATTGGAGTTTCAACCTAGTCTTCCTTATTGCTGGTTTCCCCCATTTTTTCCAGATTTCTTTTGTAGCTATGGCTACCCCAGCTCCGCTGTCTAGTATTGCATTGTGTTCACTCCTTGGAATTCAACTGGTAAGGTTGTATTCCCCTCTTCACCTTCGCAATACTCTCCGACCTTGTTTAAGGTACAGGCTTAGCGTTCTTTTTGTGGCTTGCTCAGCTCCTCAATGCTCTCTTGCAATCTCGATGTTGGATCTTTTATCCCGAATTTCTCCAAGCATTTTCCTACAGTGGTCCACATATGTGGTCTTAGCCTCAAAAGCTCAGCTAGAGTGATAGTGCATGTCACTGGTGTTGACAAAATCTCTATCAATCCTTGCGAGTCCATGACTTTTTCTGATGAGATTTTTCGTGAGGGAAGTGCTCTAATCTCGGATTTTGCTTCATACTCTCCTAAGTATGAAGGTAAGGTTTTCAGTGAATGAGGTTTGCTCTCCATTGTTCTAACAGAGCCCCCATCTCCCCAGTAAGATTGCAGATCCAAGTCCACTTGAGATCCTGCCTCAAATCCACTATGGGAGGATTCCTGATGTCCTTTCCCAATTTGTCTGATTAGCTTGGCAACTTAGCTCGTTTGCAAAGTTTGCCTCTCTCACTTGTTTCCAAAATTCATTGTAATCCTCATCTCTTCCGTAAGACCTCTATATGACTGGATGAAAACTCTCTACTCTCCTGATCGGTTGTGTTCAACACTATGCGGTCATCCTTTTGTGTATTTTCAGGCTTTTGTGCACAGGAGTCTTTTAGTATATTGATGTCTCTTGGGGGGTTTTGACTTAAATTCATTGTTTATTTTGGTGGTTATTTTAAGGCTTGTGCAGTCTCGATCATTCTCTGGCACATTTCAAGTCTTTGCTTTTCCAATTCCGCGTTTGGGTATGTCAAGCCAACTCTGTTCTTGTGTTTGGTTGTTCTTTAAACCTAGCTTCGTAAGCTCTCATCAGCGTCCAATGGTTCGTGTACTTGTCGACTAGCACTGATCCCCCTGAGCTTAAGCTCGTTGTTTCTTTGATACTCTTTTGTTTCGTTCTTTCCGGGCTCATCTCTCGTTTCCCGTTTTGGACTCTCAAGTTTTTCTAATCTAGCTTTAGTTTGCTTTAGTTCCTCAGCTTAGAATAGCGTCTTCACGTTCTTTTCTCAACTTCATGCGTGCTTTTCTAGCTTTCCATGTGTTTTTCTGACTCCGCGGTCCTTGACTAACCACTTCAGTCGCTAACTTTCCATTCTCAGGTTCTCTAGCGGTTTTCTTAGCTTGAGCTCTAGTAACAACTTGCGTTGGTATCAGAGTTTCATTTTCAGACCCACTGCTGGTAGGAATAGTTTCTAGCATATTCAATGTCGTCTTTTGCACTTTGTTTGGATTCTTTGAAAAATCCTCAATGAAGTGAGTAACCCCACACTCAGTGCAATAAGCGTTAATTCTAATGATTTCCGTATGTGGGCAAACATTCATCAGATGGTCACCTCCACACTTGTAACAGGGTCCTAGTGCTGGTCTTGGTCCCATTTGATTCGTCCTTTGTGGATAGGATGGTCTTTGTCCTGTTAACCCTCCATGAGCTATGAACATCAATGTTCTTGCGTCCAAATTGTATCTCTCTTCATCAGAAGCACTTGTAATTGTTGGTATTCCAACATTCCCCATCATGCCCCATGGTTCTGGTTGTTTTGGTTCTTCGGTGGGTAATAAACAGTCGGAGACATGTGTGCACCCGATTCTTCATAATAGGCTTGAACAGGCACTAAGGCTTGTTCTTCCTGATTCTCTAAGGTTGGTGCATATCTAATGCCCACTGGTCTTGCTCCTGGTAAAGGTGGTTGTTGTCCCAATACCGGTTGCGGTCTTTCTATCCCCATAGGTCCAGGTACATTTCCCGTTGGGTATCGAGGTACTGGATGTATCTGAGGTGGTGCTAATTGAGCAGGAGGTGCATACTGGCGCTCCCTTACATACCCTTTGTTGTAATAACACTCCTCTGTTGGATGATTTGTCCATTTTTGTTCAATAGCACACCATTTCAGGGTTTGGCAATGGTTTTTGGTATGGTGCCATCCTTTTTAGAGCATCTTCTATCATTTGCTCTACATTTGGCATGGTTGTTGTTTGAACATTCTTTTTAGTGGTAGTCTCGCTCGCTACGGAGGAGGAGCTACTGGATGCACAATCTGTATCCGCTGACACCTCTCCATAAACCGTACAGTTATCCACTAAGTACAATGCCTCTCTCGTTACTTGCTCGAAACTTGTACAAGCTTTCAAGTGCAAGTCCTTCTTGAGAGTGTCGTTTCCTCAGTCCCTCAATAAAGAGAACAGATAGTCTGTCATCTTGTGGTCGTTCACGTACTGGACATCTCTCAATGTATTGTTTGAAGCGAAGTGAAGCTTCCTTCACTTTTTCGTGTTCTCTCTGTTTAAAAGCATATATTTGTGAGACCGTATTGTGCTTAATCCCTCGTTTTGAGAATTCCTCAGCAAACTCTCTTAGCAAATGGTCAATGTCATGGAATCCCCCAATGTTCATTGGTTGAAACCATGTCAATGCGGTACCTTCTAGAGTAAGACCAAATCCCTCGTATTGTGTATGGAAATCTGTTATCTGCTCAGCTCTTAAGACTTGCTTAAAGAGTGACACATGTGCATACGGATCTCATGAACCACCATACTTCTTTGGCATACACTTGGCTACTTGAGATGGTCTCATACGTCTATGATCTGCTACCAATCTCATTGCTCCTGTGTCCCGGCTAAAGCTTTCTCTAGCATCATGGACTTCATGGGTTACCCTTGTCGGTTCCCCCGCCCTGAATCTACTACTAGGAGGTAAATGTGATGGTTCCGCTTCAAACCTTGGACCTGGCGTGGTATAGGTGGGGATTGGAACTGCACTACCTCGATTCGTCTCCATTGACTCTCTGGAATGTAATGATCCCATTGGTCCGAGCTTCGAGTCCCAAGGTTGACTGAAAGAGTCAGCAACCTGAGTTCTTTGTCCTCCTGTTGTCATTGAGTTTTGCACTCCATTTGTTGGTGCTGGTCTATGTGAGTTAGAAGTAACATAATACTAATGTAGAGGTCCCCCAAAGTATGTATATCCTTCTAATTATTTCTTGCCCATTGTTGAGTATTGTCTGCCATACTTATCGTAAGCGGCAATTTTCACTTCCGATCCCTCTGTGTAGGTAAAGACATAAAGTCTTTTTTGGTCTGTCAACTCTCCGGTGTAGGGTTCTTCACATCTATAATAGAGATCTTGCTCCCCATTATTATATTTGTACAGCCCCACATAGATGTTATCAGTGTTGATCCTTGTAGTTTCATTCTCTCTTCTTAACCTCGCATTAGGGAAGTTCATTATTGGTGCTTTCTCCTCGAGTTCTTCATCTATTTTGGCTTTGGTGCCCATCAATCCCCACTTGTCCACAATGTTAGGGTTTAGGACTACCAAGTACATGGTACCCTCGTCATCTAGATATCTATCTCCGCTATAGCTCACAGGCACTAAGTCCTTGAACTCACTAGGTCTATCTTCTATCTTTACACAATAGCGGTCCATTCCATCTTTGTAGATCTTGGCACCTTGCTCATTGTCGTACTGGTATTTTATGAACAATAGCTTCATTGTGGCGGAGGGGTTTGATGATCCTGCTGCCATATTTTCTCTGTTGTTCAGGTTCAAGTGTTCCAAGTTTTCGGTGAAAATCTCGTAAGACCTCTCCGAAGAAGTATCAGAAACACTTCCTTCAAAGATCGGCTCTAATGGTTGCACCCAACTTTGGTTTACACTTCCCTCGGTTGATATGACACTTGCTGGTTCCCCTTGTTTTGGTTGATTATTCCGGAGATTCCTGCCCGATCTCAAATTCATCAATTCCCCTAAAGGACTGTAACTTTTCCGTCTCGGCAATTTGTTTTCCCCAAGTTTTTGTGGTCAGAATTGATCGAAACTGATTGATACTTGGTCAATTGTTTAATCTTGTCAGTCGGACAACTTCTGTTTCATCAAGTGAGAATTTTGTTACTGTTATGCTGAAAAAGACATTATACGCGTATGATGTCTTTTTTCACAGATTTTGACTATTTTGGTTATGCTCACTCTCAATGGCCCCTTTATGCTCTGTTCACTCACAAAATTTAGTTTGAACTCTGTTTGAGCAGGCTATGGCTAGTTCAGGATTTTCTTAGCAATTTTCTGCTTTTGACTTGTTTTTTGGGTCAATTGTGATCAAAATGGGATGAAACTTGAAATATAACCTCTAGACAGCTATTACAATGGATCTGTGTTAGCAAAGTATCAAAATATGTCTAAAATTAGGTCAAAGACATCATACGCGTATGATGTCTTTTTCATCAATTTGGGTCCAAACTTGATATTTATGCTTTCTACAGTGTTTGTAACAATCTTGTCAGGTCAGATTTCAAAAATAAGCAGTGGAAGTGCCAAAAGACATTATACACGTATGATGTCTTTTTTCACAGATTTTGACTATTTTTGGTTTTAAGCCTTCTCCAATGTTTATAATTGAGTTTCAAGTGTTTTTGTCAGGTTTGAATGTAAACACAAGATCTGAATCCAAAATTTCCTATTCTTTGCGTTTCTTGGACTCCGACTTGTCTTTTTGGGTTTCTTTGAGTGTTAATGTTCTTGTTTGAAGTTGATCTTAGGGTAAAACCCCCCTTCTAAACACTCTGGCAATGTCAAATTTTCAATTTTAGTCTCTGTTTAGGTCTTAAGACATCATACGCGTATGATGTCTAAAGTTGCAGATTTCCAGTTTTTCAGCACAGAACTCTTCCAATAGCTCTTTTAAGTGCTCAGCAACAATCAGTTACACAGAAAATTTTTCTGAACTTGTGTATTGCATATTTCACTACCAAAGCGACTTTTTTCAGTGATCTAACATGCAATCAAACACATCAAGCAAATAGAACATTAATTCATAGCTCTAGATCAGGATCAAATCAGGCCCTACCTAAGCTACTTCTAATCATAAAATGGATTTTTTTTTTTTTGCAATTGAAAATATAAAGAGATTTACTACCACACAAGGAGTAGCAAATGCTTTTTATGTCAACAACCACTTAAACACCATCAAAAAACAATCTAATCTAAGCTAGACTAAAAATACTGTCAACACGGAAGACCCAGGAATACCCCACTTCCTAGTATCTCTCGAGACCTTCGGAGTCCACCACTCCTAGATCTTTTCTAACTAAAGTATACAAAGTAGTTTATACGACTCACCTCGTAGGATTAGTCTAAGGTCACCTACTTAGGGCTCTCGTCCCCGGCAGCGGCGCCAAATGTTAAGGCGGTTACGCCGCTAGCGGAAGCTAAATAGCGAGAACTCAACCAACAACAGAATTTGTCAGACGAGGACGAAGCTTGACCCGCAGGCGCATGGAAACAACTAGGTGGGTGTCAAATCACCTACTCGACCTTCTAATGACAATCACCACTAAGGAAATCAAATCTAAGTTCTAAAACACGCAAATGACTGAAATCCGTACTACGAACGAATGCTATACGAAACAGGATCTAGAATCATTGAATCGATCTCAAACTCAAGGGGAAGTCTATGCACTAGGTAAGAACAACACCCTAAAGACTTGAACTGCAAAATCAACCTATAACCACTCCGTGCGGTAAACGCGTATGAAGACAGGCCGAAAAATACAGGTGACCGAAACTTGACCCCGAAGATACTAATGTGTAGCTCTACTCGTTGTGGTTCTATAGATATGCTGCACACTCTATTCCGACACACGAGTTGGAAGAAAACTCACACCGAAGCTCGTAGGAACTTACCACACATAGAAGCCGATAGCGCGCACTCTTGGTATCTGTGCGTAGCTCTCACCGTTGCTAACACAATGGTGGTGTCGCTTCTCCAATGGCGGCCCCGTAGCTCGCGTAGCAAGGAGATAAGACTCTCTCTCTCTCTCTCTCAGACACAGTCACGGCGCTCAAAACTCTCCTTTGATTAATTTGAATCTCTTTTAGGTTACAAAACTTTGGCTTATATACCTCAGCCTTGGAGGTGAAAACATCTCTAATTATTTACATCAGCAGGTGAAATTACGTCGGGATTACAAGCTAGAAACTCAATTGAGTCCCGTTACTTAATGAATGGCTCAAATCAAAATTAAATGTCGGAAAGACATTTATTACAATCAATGGTTACAAAATGATGGGTGTGAGCAAAAATGCGGGTGTGATCCTCTGCTGGCTCAACAAAGAGTTAAAGAGTTACTCTGAGAATTCAATCAAAACTGTCGGATGCACAGTTCTACATATACAGATTAACCAGTATGTGTATCCTCATATGTTTTACGTGGTTGAAGACCAAGCTACACAACATCCATTATTGCTAGGACAACCATGGCAGAAGCAATACAATGCAATGATTGACTGGAGTTCTAAATTAGTGCTTATCAAATACGAAGGTGAAAGTCAATCAGTTAAGTTCACCAAAGAAGGAGAGCCAACTCCAAAGGACGAATCCAAAGACAAAGGTAAACAACAACCAGAGAAAAAGAAGAAGCAATGGCAACCAAAAGTTTCTATACAACCGGATTACTCTTCGACGAGGAATTCTCAACAGTGGATAAGGAAGACAAACAATAATATAATAGCTCAACCTTGGGAAAAAACGGAGTCAAAGTTGGTATGGAGACCAAAAAAGGTTGTGCCAGAGAACACAAAGGTGGAAAACAGAGTCTTCAATACCAGACAACAGAGTGATTCCAGACAATCAAGGACAGTGAAACAGATCTGGATTCCAAAGAAGTTCATGACGGCACAAAGCTATAGCAAGCAAATTTGGATCCCAAAGATTTGTAAACCGGAACTCCCTTCAGTACAATCAACGGAAACTCTTAGGTATTTCAAGTCGAGGAAATCAACACAAAGAACAAAGCAGGTTTGGGTCGCAAAGAGTTTGTGGCAAGCACAAGTGAAGCGGAAGCAGATTTGGATTGTAAAAAAGAACAACAAAGTAAAGAAGAATCCGTCTACTGATTCTACTACCGAAGTGCCAAAACCAACCCAAAACCCGACCAACAATCCTTCAATCAAACAAAGAGCAGCTTTATTGGAAAGACTGTTGTATCATCGCTCTGCAATTGCATTGGGAACTTATGACCAAACCAACTACAATGCTTCGCCCACAGAGACTTCATAGTCGTCCGGGAGGACTCAGACTAGGAGGGGAGGAGGTATACAGGTATACAGGAGTTATAAAGCAGCTACAAGCGCCAAAAACAAAGAAAAATAAAAATTATATTACAAGGGCAATGTCTTACATGATTTTGCAATTTTTATGTTTGATTGCGGATATTGATAATATTTATGCCCTTATATACCTTGTTTTGCAACAAGAAGAGATCAAATGATGAATTTGGGTCTCTAGATGTGTAAATATCACTAAATAAGAGTGTTTTTGGAGCTAAAAAGTGGAAAAAATGGTAATCCAAGTCCAGAAATCACAAATAATTGTATATTCATATACACAGAGTTACCAGCTATTTATTGTGTATGTTTGGAATTTTTTGGCTTGAATTTGCTATTTTCCTTTATTTTTTATGATTTTCTTGATAAAAGTAAAAGAAAAATAATGAAGCAGGTGAAACGAGATCAGAAAAAAGAAAAGAATAGATGGTGATGATCCTAATGACAAGGGCAACCCATGGTAAAAATTGAGTACAATTCGGGAAAAGTTGCGAAAAGCCCGAAATGACAGAATTTTGGCAAAGTGGACAGATTTCTCAGAAACAGGTCAAACGGAGTCCAAATTGAGAAATTTCAAATCCTAAAGTGTATTTCACGACGAGATAGGAGCACATGTCAAATTTGGTAACAAGTGATCCGGGAAGTCCGAAGTTAAGTATTTTTCACTTCACTTTCAAGCTCATTTCCACTATTACCTTCTTGGATAGAGCAAAGAGCACACAGGAGCATCCAACCTTCTACAGCCTTCTACGACTGCTACGAGAGCTCAGAGGACACCAGACATGAGAGGTAGACTCGTTTCCATAAGCTTTTGATGCTTATCATTAACTTTTGTCGCGAAAACTGACCAAAACCATGGAGTATCTCCAGGTTTGGACCACCAAAAGTTGGTCAAAACAACCGATTCGACGACAGACACACAAAGCGTCATTTTGGCATAACGGCTGAAATTGACGACCGAATGAAATGAAACTTCACAAGCAGCTTCAAATATACATGGATGACTTATGTTTGCAAGCAAAACCCAAAAGAAAGCTGATTCACTTACCGATGGTGAAAAAGAGGCTTTCGGGCAACCAAAAAGAGAAAGATGGAGAACGGGGAGCCAAAGTCAAGTCCAACCAAATAGATGGCTTCACAACATATCCAATGAGCTGGAAATGCAACTCTCGAGAAGAAAAGTTGAAGAAATTCAACTCCAAGGCAAAAAGACGACTTCGAAGACTGAAATGCCTATAAGGGGGCTTTTTAGCTAAACTAATGACTTTTTAAGTTGGAAACTAGTTAGCAGGGCTTAGGGCACTAGCACAAAGCATTCTTTGCACAAAAAAAACCAACATTTCAAGAAAAGACATCATACGCGTATGATGTCTCACAGCATGAATTTCACATCCATTTCAACATTTGAGTGCATAGCCTCATTCCACATGTTAATCACATCCTATGAACCAAGTATCATGAGAATTGGAGTTAGAAAACCCAAGGAAAACCAAAAAGACGCAAAGTAGGCCATAAAATTGATTTTTGGTCCTAATTTTGTCAAAATAACTCCAAACTCAATGAAACTTTGTAGGATTGTTGATTAACACATCTACAAGCTATCTGGAACCAAAAAGCACAATTTTGACACAAAAGACATCATACGCGTATGATGTCTATTTGCACTTACAGAGCCAAAACTGCTCATTTGTCATCATACATCCATTATATATATCTAATACATGCTACATATGAAGTTTAGAACCATTTGGTCAAGTGGATCACCCGTTTAGCCCAATTGATGGAAAATCCTTCATCCAAAGCCTATTTTAGCCCAAATCCAACATACTCAAGTCCAAACCAAGAATTGAGTAGATATAGTCCTTCACTAGTACATGAGGAGTCCATAGAACCAATCCCATGCAAAATTGATGAAAAAGACATCATACGCGTATGATGTCTCCAGAGCCATTTTTAGCCCAAAATCTATCCAAACTTCATAAATCCACTGAATAAGCCTATCTAAAGCCATATCCAAGCTTATAGAGAAATTTGGTCCAAAAATACACTAAAAGACATCAGACGCGTATGATGTCTCACTATGTGATTTTGGCACCTCAGGGCTTCAACCACCAAACAGAAGTGATCTACATGCCATTTGAAGGTGAACCACCAAGTTTTATCCAATTTGGATCATAAAATCCAATTCCCTTTCAAAATTTTGCCAAGAGCCTAAACTGGACTAAACTGGCATAAACTTGACCAAATGGTATCCAAACTCAAATCCAAGCATATGATACTCATGTATACACTATCAGCTACAAGCACAACCAATATGAAGTCATTTTGACACAAAAGACATCATACGCGTATGATGTCTCCAGCATGATTTTGAGCCCAGTTTGCATATTTTTTCACCTACCCTGCATCCTTAGGCCCTGAATAGCTCATGTTTCAATTTTCAAGTCATTTGAATAGTTAAAAGCTTCATTTCGGCTTTCAGTACTAAAAAGACGCTAACTTCTGAAATTGGAGTTACAGGATCCATGGATTCCGCCAAGTCATCAGCAACAAAGAGAAAAAGACCGACAATCAAAGATGCTCTTGCAGAAGCAGAACCCTTTGACATTCCAGAAGAAACCCTCAAGCCAACCAAAACTTGGGTGGAGGAAGCAGTACTGGAACAAGAGGGAATAAAGATCTACCAGGGGACTTTCAGAGATCCTAAAGGGCAAGCGGTGGATATACCGATGATCCCACAAGAATTGGTGGATTATAGCAGGTCAGAGAACATCAGCAGGACCTGGAAAGGGCAGACTTGCACAGATTCTTCACCTCGAGACCATCAGGTGTAGATACAAGAAGAGTGTATGAGTTGGCAACCTCCATTCAGAAGGATGGGAAAGCCACATTGACAGCAATAGATGGAGAGAAAGTAGAGGTACAGATCACTCCACAGCTCATTGCATATGCATTGAAGCTGCACAACAAAGGGAGCTTTGTCAGGGAAAGAAGGGAGGCTATAGAGGTTTATGGGTCCAAGAAACAGAATGCAACCTATGGAGATATGGCAGACCAAAGAGCGGCAACCCTTTGCTGACTGTACAACCAGTTTCTCCATATTTGCAGTAAAAGACCGCAAAAGTATACGACACCACCCCATGCCATTGCAACTACCATCACATGGGCATTGAAAGCAATATGCCAAAAGAGGTGAATTACGCTCAACACATCCACGAGCAAGTAATTGCCATGCACAACGAGAAGCCAAAGTATATAGGAGGAGCTGAAGTTCTGACAAGAATAGCTTATGAAGCTATTGGAGCCAGAGATCAATGGCCAAAGGTTCCCTCCTAGAATGAGTGGCTTAGAGAAGCCGATGAGAAGGAAGAACAGCCTGAAGTATCCAAGAGGGCGTCCACAAGAGCACGCAGGAAACTAGAAATAGTTTCAGAACCTGAAGAGGATGTGGATGAGCCGCTTATGAAGAAAGCAAAGAAGAAGGTTGCTTCCAAGCAAACCAAAAGTCAGAAAGCGGCAAGAATGGAAAGACTGGTGGAGCAATTTAGAGCAGAAAGAGCTCTAAAGGGGGACTTTGAAGAAAAGTGGGTTCCAGACCCCACTAAAGTCGAAACTAGCTCAGCCAGGCCACATGTTGATCAATATGATCAATATATTAGAGCTTATGAGGAGTCAGAGGCTATACTGGAGCAGCAACCTGTCGAGCTATACACTGAAGAGGAAGTAAAGCTTTTAAAAGCTGAGCTGAAAAAGGACGACAAGGGGAAGAAGAACGTAGATGAGTCTACTGAACCTCAAGAGAAAGACGGGCAAGCAAACAAAGGGAAAGCCAAGATGACTGAGGACAATCAGCCCTCCTTTACTGATGTACCAAGCTCGAAGAAGACGGAAATCATTGTGGAAGAGACCACAGTAGAGATGGACACGGCTGGTATGGAAAAGCCGGAGGCCGGGACCAAGGAAAAGGAGATAGATCCAATTCAGCAAAAGAAAAACGATTATGAGGATCTGGTAGCGATAGGGTACACTGAAGAAGAGGCCCTTGAGGTAGTCTATGGGATCACCCTACAAAAACAAGATGATCGGAGAGGGACGGAGGAAAAAACAAGGAGTACAAAAGAAAGTGAAGAGAAACTAGACGAACAAAACGTACTAGAAGAGCCAAAGCCAATGGAGGTGGTGGCAGAAAAAGCTTTGGAGTTGATAGATGAAGATGAAAAAGACATGCACATGGTGCATGAACTGCTCAGCAAGATAAAAAAAGATCCAAGGCAAAGGAAGTGGAGATTGAGACAGCCAAACAAAGGGAAGCCGAGTTGCAGAGGAAATTAGAGGATGCTATGAGTGAATCTGAAAGTCATAAAGCATCACTCTACGACGTGGAAAACGAGAGAGACGGCTTGATACTCCAGCTAGCCGAGGCTTCAAGAGAAATAACAAGTGCACAGGAAGCAAGGGAGCGGATGGAAGACGACTTAAAGGCGGCTAAAGAAAGAGTCGAGCTCCAAGAAAGAACAATCACTAGACTCAGGACTACCCCTAGAGCTAGCAGAGCAGGAACCGAACAAGAGGGAGCTCTTGTACCAGCTCTGGAAGACCAGGTCCGAAGCTTACAAAGAGAGCTAAGATTAGAGCAAGTGCAAAGGTTGCACATTGCGGAGGGATCATTGGCAGCAGAGGAGAGGCTCACTTCAGAAAATCAAACACTAAGAACAGAGAATGAGACCCTCCGCAAACAGCTCCAAGATCTACAAGAGCAACAAAGAAGAGAGAGAGAGACACCACACGAAGAATCAGGTGGAGCAGCCATAGAGCTACCAGAAATTGGAGAGGCAACCACAATTGAAGATCCAGCTCCAGTTCACGAGGTGGCCTCGACTTCAGGAATCTCTGAAGAAGAAGAACAAAGGCTCCATGACCAAATAGCAAAGTCAATAGAGGAGAGTGCCAAGGCGGAAATGGAATGGGAGAGGAGACTCCTAATCTCCATTAGACTTCAGGGATTAGACACAAAAGTGCTCCATGAAGAGTGGATGCAACCCAGCCTGCCTTTCCCTTTGATGAAGTTTGAAGTGATAAAAAAGAAAAAGAGAATAGAGGAGGAGCAGTATGTCGCTCTTTACCAAGGCGACATCACAAAAGAGGAACAATCAAAGAAAATTGTAGATTCGCAGCCTAGATGGAGGAAAGGTTGGCTGAACAAATACCCAGCCTACCTCATCTACTTGGTGGAGGCACCAAAGGAGATTCGGGAGAATGCAACCTTCTGCCCAGTGCCAAGATTCAGAAGCTGGAAAGAGCATGGCAGGATTGCAGAAAAGAAGCCAAATTGGCTTAATTACCCCAGGATGCCAGGACCAAAGGCACGAGAGAGAATAGGTAAAGCCTACATGGTGAAAACCCTAACGGGCACCATCAAGCTCTTTACTGGCTCTCCTGACCTTTCGTGTCAGATGCTCAAGAAAATCTGCAGGACTCTCTTAGCTTGCATTGAAGTGTTCGCGCCAGATAAAGCCACGACCTCGAGTCTACTATCGATGGCCGACACAGTGACTGATATGATGTATGATCTTTCATTGCAGCCTTCTCCAAAAGTGTTGCACCTCCTATACCAGAGGATTATGTTTTTGCCTAGCTTCCACATGCAAACATTCGAAGAAGCTTTCTACACCGGCTTTTTCGCCAGAAGGCAAAAAATTCGGCCCAACCTTGACCATCGGCAACCTACGATACGAATCACATTTGCAGATGCTCAAGACGACAGGACTTTATTGACCAAGCATAAAAGTCATGTCAGGGACGACATGAACGCGGAGGGAGGGAGTGTTGAGCCAGCAGAGGATCACACCCACATTTGTGCTCACACTCATCATTTTTGTAACCATTGATTGTAATAAATGTCTTTCCGACATTAATTTTGATTTGAGCCATTCATTAAGTAACGGGACTCAATTGAGTTTCCAGCTTGTAATCCCGAAGTAATTTCACTCGCTGATGTAATTAGTTAGAGATGTTCTCACCTCCAAGGCTAAGGTATATAAGCCAAAGTTTTTGTAACCTAAGGGGATTCAGATTATTAATCAAAGTGAGTTTTTTGAGTGCCGTGACTGTGTCTGAGAGAGAGTGAGAGAGAGAGAGTCTTATCTACTTGCTACGCGAGCTACAGAGCCGCCATTGGAGAAGCGACACCGCCATTGTGTTAGCAACGGCGAGAGCTACGCACAGATACCAAGAGTGCGCGCTATCGGCTTCTATATGTGGTAAGTTCCTATGAGCTTCGGTGTGAGTTTTCTTCCAACTCGTGTGTCGGAATGGAGCGTGCAGCATATCTATAGAACCACAACGAGTAGAGCTACACATTAGTACCATCGGGGTCAAGTTTCGATCACTTGTATTTTTCAGCCTGTCTTCATACGCGTTTACCGCACGGAGTGGTTTTAGGTTGATTTTGCAGTTCAAGTCTTTAGGGTGTTGTTCTTACCTAGTGTATAGACTTCCCCTTGAGTTTGAGATCGATTCAATGATTCTAGATCCTGTTTCGTATAGCATTCGTTCGTAGTACGGATTTTAGTCACTTGCGTATTTTAGAACTTAGATTTGATTTCCTTAGTAGTGATTGTCATTAGAAGGTCGAGTAGGTGATTTGACACCCACCTAGTTGTTTCCATGCGCCTGCGGGTCAAGCTCCGTCCTCGTCTGACAAATTCTGTTGTTGGTTGAGTTCTCGCTATTTAGCTTCCGCTAGCGGCGTAACCGCCTTAACAGCCTTTTTGACCAAATTGACTAGATTTTTGCAGATCAGTGCTTGTTGTTGAGTGTTGACTCCCCCTGTGTGGTATTAAGTTCAAGTATTGGTCAATAGCACAAAGACACTTTATACGCGTATAAAGTCATTTGGGGCCTATTGACATGTTTCTTGCTCCAGAGGTAGTCTAACAATCAGGGACTTTACAGATATCTGTAAGTTGAGTATGGAATCAAGTTTGTTCAAGTTGTGACCAAAACATGGGCTTGTAAAGTGTTTGCATTGTTTCTTATTCTTCTGCTTTGTTTTGATCCAAATGCTATAAAATATGAATCAAGGGCTTCCCCAAGGCTTTAAGAAACTTTGAGCATCTATCTTTGTCCAGTTTGGCTCTATTCTGGGTTCATAGTCTTTATACGCATATAAAGACTTTTTGATCAGAATGAACTTAAACCCCCAAGGTTCTCTTTGATGTGTATTCTAAGCCTATGTGCTCAAAATCAAGTTTTAATACCAAAGATTCACCAATTTCCCACTTTCTTTTGTTTTTGGTTAGAATTTGCTAAATACTCTCCATAAGTAAAGTTAGCCGACCAAATGATATAAATTCTTGTAGTCAGGCTTAGATAACCCTCCTAAATGGCTTAGTGCAGACCACATGCAAATTATTGTCCAAATCTACCCTGAAGACTTCATACGCGTATGAAGTCTTCTATCTCAGAATTCATATCTGTTTCTTCCTTAAGTTCCCCTACTTATCAGCATCATGTACATGTGTTCTCAGCAAAATTTAGAGCTCAAAAGTGTTTCCAAACACAAGTTTCTGATTTTTTCTTATTACAACCACTCCATCTTTTGGTGTTTGGTCCCCAACTCTTTGCCAAGACCCCCAACTTAAGGTGTTCCTAGGGTATAACTACTCATTTGCACACTCTAGTACAATCAATTTTCCCAAGTTTGGTCTCTTTTTGGCTCCGAAGACTTCATACGCGTATGAAGTCTAAACTTACAGAATTCAATTTTTTATGTGCGGGGTCCTTTCTGATGCCCTCTTTAGTCCTCAGAGATCCTCAGCCATGCATAACATCTTTATGATCGTTGTTTCTCACCGTTTCACGCAAGAATCGCTCTTTTTTCAAAATTTTGATTCAACCAATAAATCAAGCACATTTCCATTGACGGACAACTCTAGATCAAGATCAATTCACCTACCTAAAGCTACTCCTAAGCATAAAAAATTGGCTTTTGTAATTGTGAGTAGATAAGTATTTGAATGACACAAACAGACTAGCCAATGCTTTACCACATGCTTAACCACTCAAGCTCCCAAACTAACACATTTCTAAACTAAAACCATCAACACGGGTGACCAAGGCAAGACACGCTTTCTAGCACCTCTTTATAGGTCCTAACTAAACTAAGATAGAACAAATACACTGGTAAACCAGAGGAACTCTCGCCTATAGGATTAGTCTAAGTCACCTACCTAAGGCTTCGATCCCCGACAGCGGAGCCAATGTTGGTGGGTATGCCGCGAGCGGACGCTAGCATAGCAAGAACAAAACCAACAACTATATGTCGGCTGAGGATGAAGCTTAACCCGTAGGTGCATGGAAACAAGAAGAGGGTTATGAACCTACTTCTCAACCTTGTAAGACAATAACTAATAAGGAAATCAGGTCAAAGATCACACTAGTGAAAACAATCCAAATTACAACGCTAACGCTCATCGAATCTAGGTCAAACGCTCTTGAAACGTCGCAAAGCTCACAAGGTACACTCTCCTTGACTTGAGATCAATATCTTATGGATTGTGACTGGATAACCCACCTCCTACTACCCTTTGCGACAATCACGTATAAAGACAGACATCAAAATAAAAGTTACCAGTTTTCATGGCGTATGATCCTAATATGTAGTCCTACTCGCCGTGAACCCATAGGTACAAAGAAGTCACAAAACGGACACCCGGTTTGCAAGAAAACTCACTGGGAAGCTTGTAGACATTGTCTTTGCGTTGTTGTCAAAATCATACACTATTGGTGTCGGAGGGAAGCCCTTGCAGTTGCTAATGCAGTGGTAGTGTCGCTTCAGCAATGGGCCTTCCGTAGCGCGTGTCACGAAGAGATCAAGTCACTCTCTCTCTCTCTCTCTCTCTCTCTCTCTCTCTCTCTCTCTCTCTCTCTCTCTCTCTCTCTCTCTCTCTCTCTCTCTCTCTCTCTCTCTCAGACTCCACGCACAGAGATAAGACCGATTTTATTAATCCCAAAAGTTGGGTTTAGGTTACAAAAGCTGAATTATATACATTCCTCCATAGAGGCCCGTTCCCACAAGGTCTATTTGCAACTCAAATATTACAAAGATACAGTTTCACTTCAAAAAATAGTAGTACAATGTATTGGGAAACCACTTCTATATCCTGCCGTCAACACTTACCAATATTCTAGCTTTTACTCCCCTAGTACTTCCCCATATTAGATGATCAATTTAACATGAGAAAATCATTTGGAAGAATTAGATTTAGTTTTTATGACATTACCTCTCTCTTAAAATCATAGTCTTCCTTGACTATGAGGTAGAGCAGATAAAGCCTAGTCATTATTCCGTTTTCTAGCGGGTAGAGGATCCCTATTTTACCCTACAACACCATTCCAGAATGGATGACTAGTCCATTTGGTGCTTGAGAGCCTTAGCTGCCGCCGCAAGCATGTCTGCACATTAGTCCGTATCAATCTTCCATAGCAGAGTGACAAGCTTTACTTGGTGTTCGAGAGACGTGTCTCCACAAACATGATTGTAAACATGCATACTTATTAACATTTGTGCACAATAAAGAAAAAGAGAGTCTTATAAGACAAAAACTTTGTTCATTTATACATATTTACATTTGCTTACTCTAGGGAATCATTGTAAGCATTGACAAGGTTTAGGTTATCCTTTAATTGTATGCCTTGCATCCATCTAGCATCTTCAAAAGGATAATTTTAAACTTGATAAGATATCATCAGATAGTCTTACCACCTCATAATACCTTGTCTTCATGTCCAATAATGGACTCGGACTGTAGCACCTCTTCTTGGTCCTTGATCTTTCAATGATTGCTCTCCTTTGTAAGGCTTTAATAGGCTCACGTGTAAAGCATTGTGCATGAGCCAACGGTTGGGCAACTTGAGTTGATAGGTCATCTCATTGATTGGCCTAAGAATCTGAAAGGGGCCATAGTACCTTTTAGCTAATTTAGCATAGTACTTTTGGTGTCCCGTAGGATTCTTGCCCGGCGTGTGCCTTAATCAAGCCTTGGGAAACTTAAGCAAGACCCAATCATTTTGTTTAAAGGTTAGGGCTCTTATGTGCTTATTAGCAGCAGCCTTTTGCCTTTGCTGAGAGATGGTATATCATCCTTAATCTTTTGGAAAGATTCTTGCAGTTCTCGGCTATATTCATCTGCAGGCGAAGATCTTCCCATGTACCTTGAGTAGAAGCAAATTTTTTGATTTTCCCTCTATCACCTCAAAAGGTGCTTTTCCCGTGGAAGTATGTACAATGTTATTGTAGGCATACTCCACTAAGGGTAAGTACTTCTCCCATTGGGACTTTTGTGACATAAGCTTTTAGTAGATCAAGAATGGTTAGGTTAGCTATTTCACTTTGGCCATCCATTTGGGGATGATAGGCCGAAGAGAAGTTTAGCCTTGTACCTAAATCCTCAAAGAGACCCTTCCAAAAATTACTGGTCATTCTAGGATCTCTATCCAACACTATGGACAATGGCAAGCCGTGGTACTTGAAGATTTGTGATATAAAGAGGGTTGCCATTTGATGGGCCTTGATAGTCTTTTTGACAGGTATGAAATGTGCTTGTTTGCTAAACTTGTCTACTATCATCCATATTCCTGTATTCCCATGGATAGACTTGGGCAATCCAAAGATAAAATCCATGGATATGCTCTCCCATGGTGAATTAGGGATTGTCAAAGGTTGAAGCAATCCAGGTTTCTTCCCTCTATCAAACTTAGTCTTTTGGCATACTACATATTTTGAAACATACTCTTGTATTTTTGCTTTCATGGTAGGCCAGTAGAAATATGTTTCTATCCCTTTTTGGGTAGATTGAATCCCTCTATGCCCCACATAAGGAGAAGCATGAGATTCATACATTACTTTCTCACGTAGTGAGTTAGTAATGCATAGTCTATTGCCATAGAGACGATAACCATCTTGTAGGGTAAATGGTTCTTCCTTCTTCCCTAGTGCAAGGGCTGCAATCACATCTCTAAAATCAAGATCGATAGCATACGCATCTATCATAGAAGATAGATCATTGTGAGTTGCTATGGATATGACATTCAGTCTTGAGAGTGCATCAACCACTTGATTATGCTTGCCAGCAATGTGAGGAATATGAAAATGAAATTGGGAAAGAAAATTTGCCCACCTCATTTGTTTGTTGGAGAGCTTGGTCTGCGTCATGAAGTACTTAAGGATTTGGTGATCCGTTCGTAGAATGAAAGGAGTCCCCAATAAATAGTGCTTCCACGATTCTAGAGCATGTAGAACTGCTAAGAGTTTCTTCTCATATATGCCTAGAGCTTGCTCAACAGGGTCGAGCCTTTGACTTTTATACGCTTTGGCGTGCCCTTCCTGGAGCAAAATAGCTCCAAGGCAATCACCACAAGCGTTACATTGGACCTCAAATGGCTTTGAGAGACCGGGCAGTGTAAGCATAGGTTGAGAGATAAGCTTCTCTTTAAGCTTTTCAAAAGCATTGTTCTCCTTGGTGGACCATATATACCTAACGTTTTTCTTTGCTAGGTCATGTAATGGTCCCACGATTTGTGAGAACTTTTCTATGAAGCATCTATAGTATGTACACATACCTATAAAGCTTCTTAGTTCATGCAGATTCCTTGGATTAGGCCATCCCTTTATTACCTCTAACTTTGATGGATACATTTGGATACCATCTTGAGAGATAATGTGACCTAAATACTGATCTCTTGTAAAAAAAAATTCATTTTTCTTTTGATTAATATAAAGTTTATTCTTTCGTAAAACTTGAAATATTAGCTAGAGGTGTTGTTTGTGTTCGTCTAATGAATCAGAGTAGCTGATTATATCATCAAAGAACACTCTGGTAAAGGTTTGGTGAGGCTTGAATAGCTTCTCCATCAAGAGGTTAAATGTAGCTGGTGCACTGTTCAAGCCAAAAGGCATGACAATGTACTCGTAAAGACCAAACGTAGTGCAAAATGCGGTCTTTACAATGTCTTAATCAACTATCCTTATTTGATGGTAGCCACTTTTTAGGTCAATCCTTCTGAAGTAGGTCAACCCCTGTAGCTTATCAAATAGGTCTTCTACCCGTGGAATGGGAACCTATTATTGATAGTGATCTTACTTAGTGCTCTATAGTCGACGCACATCCGATATGTGCCGTCTTTCTTTTGTACTAATAACACTGGTGAACAAAATGGAGATGAGCTAGGCCTAACCATGCCTTTCTCAACCAACTCATGCACTTGTCGCATAATCTCCTCTTGTTGAGCTTGAGAAACTTGATAAGGAAGTTTATTAGGTGGTGAGCTTCTTGGAAGAAGTTCAATTGCATGGTCGTCATTCACTCGTTTGGAAGGTAGTTTACAAGGGATGTCGTCAAAAATTTCGTAAGCAAGCAGGTGCTAGGAGCCCAAACGATAATCAAAAGGCAAGTGGGGGGCACGTGTGGTTGAATGGCATCATGACTTGCGACCAAAGCAAGCCACCATCTCGTGTAGAGGAGGATCGAGATTGACATCCCATTATTTCAATTCCCTTAATCGAGTACATGTGTGTTCCTTGCATTTGAGACTTACAATTTTGGACAAGTTGCTAATGCTCCACATAAATTATGCCTTGAACATGGATCCAAAGTCATGGCGAGAGGAGTGCATTTGCACGCTTGAAATGACTTTGTCATTGGTGGGGCTTCACTTCAGTGCAGTAACCCTCTCTAAGGACCACAAGAACCCAGCAACCACACAAGATAGATAACCCTAATCAGATATGTATGGGTGGGGAAAAGGCAAGGCACTTTCTTTCAAACTATGGTGAGGCTCAAAGCCATACTCTGTTTCAGATATGGAAGCAGGTGTGTGGCATAACAACCTACCTTGGCAATGAGGCAACACTAGAGTTGAAGAGAGCATATGTGTGGGAAGCATGAGATGAGATGATGAGGTTTCTTGAGCGGCCACACCTTAGTGAAGATGAGATACAATCATTCAAGGTGTCTATTAATAAATTCACAGAGCTAATGGTTGATGCATGGGTCCAAACCCATATCACACATTACATGCATATCTTTTCCGGTCACGGTCCATACTTTATTGACGAGTATGGATCCCTTGCACTCTGAACCAATCAAGCGATGGAAAGGTCACACCATCAGGCAAAGGCTACCTATTTTAAGAGCACTCATCATGGTGGTGTCAAGATATGTAGCAACATGTTTCACAAGATGTTCAATTGGTTCTACCGTGCATCAACCGGTAGGAAGAAGCAAAGACAGCGGGAAAATTGTCTCCTAGGCACCATATTAAGAAAGTGGTGAGTGTCCAAATAATGCAAGGATACCATGGGTTCAATGCGAGCAAGAAAGTATTGATGTGGCAGTGAAATCAATAAAGAGTAGGGTGCGCGTGGCTTCTCACACAGTAATGATTTTAATTTCCACTTTTGGAGCATATTACTGATAAATTCTAGTATTTTTAAAAGTTGGGTCCTATAAATATCAAAGTGATTTTTAAAAATCTTTTAAAAATCTCTCTCTCTCTCTCTCTCTCTCTCTCTCTCTCTCTCTCTCTCTCTCTCTCTCTCTCTCTCTCTCTCTCTCTCTCTCTCTCTTTCATGTCTCCTCCTCTCTCCTCTCACGTCCCACCATGGAAACCAACAACCAGGAAACCACCAACAAGGAAACACACCAAAAAACTTGGCCAACATCACAATTGAGCAATTCTTTGATTGTCTCGATCGATCCACTCCCACATGCTCAGAGGTCAGCAATACCAAACATCAAGCAACTACAGTAGCTCAACAAAGAGGCAGAGTGCTTGTGGACCAAGCGCAAGCTCTAAGAGCAAACAAACTTTGATCGCAATCAACAAGATGTAATGGAAATGGCCTATTAACTTTGAGAGTAGCGGAACTTAGAGAAAGTACTTTTGTGAGCATATTGGGTGAACTTAATTGATGGTAGCAACATAAACATGCCATTTAGTTAACTTGGCATGAACAATACTTTTGCAAGAGAAAGATTTTAGAGAACATGACAACACTTGAGGACCGGATTTATGTGGAGCCGGTCCCCCCTCCAATAGGTATTTGTATTATAGTTTCTCCCATCAAGAGAGACTTGTTACAATACAATCTTTGTGTTGCTTGTGACCTAGGTGATTCGATGAAGATGGCAAGCTTCATGCATTACGAGCATAACATAAACTTTGTGGAAAGCATTAACTATACCAAGCCTCAGTCCTAAGACCTCAAACACCCTTCAAAGGTGGAGAGAGCTAGCAGGGAATGAGGGTAGGGAAAAGAAAGAAGAAACATTTCATGAGAGAAAGACTTATTTCCTCACTTATCATCACTCTTCTTGCTAGCATACATAATAGCATAGTAATGAAGATGGAGAAGATGCCAAGCTTAAGCATTGAAGCATGGCTCTTGGTTGGATTTGCATTCCATAGCCATCTCTGCTTGCTTGGAGAAGGAGAGGGATCTCTTGCACTTTGCACAATACACAATGAGAGTGTGTGTGGGAGAGTATAGCCCTCAAGCATGCCCCCTACTTGCTTTGGTCTACCCCCTCTTCTAGCACAAGCTTAAAGCTCATTGGACCTCTGCAAGCCTGGCCAATCACATGCAGGATGCATACCAAGCAAGTATGCTAGCCTTGGGACCCCTTTCCCCTTTAAGAGAGAGGACATTATAAAAGCAAAAACAAATAAACAAATCCACTAAATTATCATTGGACCCCTTGGAAGGCCAACCAATAGGCTTTAGGCACACCATGAGGGTAACCTAGCTAGGGGCTTGACATGTGTCCTACTTGCCTCTTGCGCAAGGGGTGCCCTTTGGGAGAGAGAGAGAGAGAGAGTGGTCAAGCAACCACCCCTCCTTGTTAAATGGCTTTCCCCCTCCTTGTAGGGATTTGCATTGACTTTTGTGACACCTCAAGCCCCTCAACCTTGGGCCCAATTCTCATCATAAGCTTGGCCCTTAAGCCCCTCAAGGTTGGGCTAGGTTCCCAACTTCAAGTATAGCCCTACCATTTCAAGAATGATAAGCACCTCAAGCATCTCAATCATCAAGCACTTCAAGCATCTCAGTCATCAGGCATGACAGACACCTTAAGCTTGGGCCGGTTCCTACCTCAAGCACAATCCTAGCTTACCTAAGGTCAAAGGACTTTTAACACTAACTATTGGAGGTCTTCAATGAAGCTAACCCTAAGGTATTTAAGCTCCATTTGTTAGCCTTGCTCTTTGACAGACCATGTCTCATTTGGGCCCCTTTACCCTTGGCCTCGTGTCGAGACAGATTTATAAGCACATGTCTATATTCTAACCCTTGTTCCCATTTATTCTCCCACATTAAATGATCAGTTTAATATGAGAAAATCATTTGGGTTGGTTAGATATTAGATTTCATGACATTACCTCTCTCTTGAAATCATAGTCTTCCTTGACTATGAGGTAGAAGAGATAAATCCTTAGTCATTAGTAAATCTTGCTTAGTGAGTAGAGGATCCGTTTTTACCCTACAACATCTTTCCAAAATGGATGACTAATCCATTTGGTGCTTGGGATACATAGCTACTGCAAGCATGTTTGCTCTTTAGTCCATTTCATTTTGCCAAGTAGAGTGATGAATTCTACTAGTGTTTGAGAGACATCGTTATCACATGATTATAAGCATGCATACTATTAAAATTTGTGCACAATAAAAAGAGAGAATTAGTCTTATAAGACAAAAACATTGGTCATTCCAAAGAAATTTGTTAATTTGCTTACTCTAGTGGACCATTATAAGCATTGACAAGGTTCATTTTATCCTTAAGCTATATTCCTTGCATCCATCTACCATCTTCAAAAGGATGATTTTTGAATTTAATAAGATACCGTCAAATAATCTTACCATGTCGTAGTACCTTGTCTTCATGCCAAAGGATAGCTTTGGGTTGTAGCACCTCTTCTTGGTCTTCAATTTCGGGAGGGTTTTCAATAATTGGTTCACTTGGTGGATCTCCTTTGTAGGGCTTAAGTAGATTCACATGGAAAGCATTGTGTATGAGCGAATGGTTGGGCAACTTGAGTTGATAAGCCATCTCATTGATGGGCTTCAAGATTTGGAAAGGACCATAGTATCTTTTTGCTAGCTTAGCATAATACTTTTGATGGCCGGTACGATTTTTTCCTATCATTTGACTCAATCAAGCCTTAGGAAACTTAAGTAAGACCCAATCATTTTCTTTGAACGTTAAGGCCTTCCTATGCTTGTCAGCAGTAGCTTTTTGCCTTTGTTGAGAGATGGATATAGCCTCCTTAATCTTTTGAAAAGATTCTTGTAGGTCACGGCTATACTCATCGACAATGAAGATCTTCCCATGTACTTTGAGTAGCAAGGGACTTTTAGGTCTTCCCTCAATGATTTCAAAAGGTGTTTCCGATAGAAGTATGTAGAGTATTATTGTAGGCATACTCTACAAGAGGTAAGTTCTTTTCCCATTGTGAGCGTTGATCTACTTTGGTAACGTAAGTCTTTAGTAGATGGAGTATCATAAGATTGGCTATCTCACTTTGGCCACCCATTTGTGGGTGATAGGACGAAGAGAAATTCAATCTTGTTCCTAGATTTTCAAAGATACCTTTTCAAAAATTAGCGGTCATTCTAGGATCTCTATCTGACACGATGGATGTTTGCAATCCATGGTGTTTGAAAATCTGTGATATGAAGAGAGTTGCCATTTGTTGTGCCTTAATAGTCTTTTTGATAGGAATAAAGTGTGCTTGCTTGCTAAACCTGCTGACTATTGTCCATATTCCTATATTTCCATGGATAGACTTGGGTAATCCAAAAATGAAATCCATGGATATACTCTCCCATGGTGAATTGGGATAGGCAATGGCTGGAGTAATCCAACTTGCTTCCCTCTATCAAACTTGGTCTTTTGGAATACTACACATTTTGAAACATACACTTGTATGTCAACTTTCATGGTAGGCCAATAGAAGTACATTTCTACTCCTTGGAGAGTAGGTTGAATGCCTTTATGTTGCGCATAGGGAGGAGCATGGGATTCATACATGACTTTCTCACGAAGGGAGTGGGTAACACATAGCCTATTGCCGTGGAGAAGATAACCATCTTGCAAGGTGACTGGTTCCTCTTTCTTCCCCAAAGCAAGGGTTGGAATTATGTCTCTATAGTCAGGGTCAGTAGCATACTCATCTATCATAGAAGATAAATCATTGTGTGTGGCTATAGACATTGCATTTACTTTTACTCGTCGCCTGTGAAAGTGCATCGGCCACTTGATTGTGCTTACCAGCAATATGAGCAATATGGAAATTAAATTGCGAAAGAAAATTTTCCCACCTCATTTGTTTGTGGGAAAGCTTGGTTTGCGTCATGAAGTACTGAAGATTTTGGTGGTATGTTCATAGAATAAATGGATTCCCCAAGAAATAATGCTTCCATGTGTCTAGAGCATGTAGAAGCAAGACTGCTCCAAGGCAATCACCACAAGCATCACATTGGACCTCACACGGCTTTGAGAGCCTTCTGGAAGCATGAGGACTGGTTGGGAGTAAGCTTCTCTTTGAGCTTTTCAAAAGCATTTTGCTCCTTAGCAGTCCATAAATACTTAACGCTCTTCTTAGTTAAGTCATGTAGTGGTCCTGCTATTTGAGAAAATTTTGCTATGAAGCGTCTACAGTATGCACACATACCAATCAAGCTTCTTAGCTCACGTAGATTCCTTGGATTAGGCCATGGTTTTAGTACCTCTAACTTCAATGGATCCATATCGATACCATATTGAGAGATAATATGACCTAACTATTGAATCTCTTGAAGCAAAAATTTGCTTTTCTTTTGGTTGAGAAAAAGCTTGTTCTCCCGCAATGCTTGAAAAACTACTTGGAGATGTTGCTTATGTTACTCCAAGGACTTGGAGTAGATGATAATATCATTACCGAAGAACACTCCAATGAATTTGCAGTAGGTCTAAAGATTTTCTCCATTAGATGATTGAACGTTGCCGATGCTTTAGTCAAGCCAGAGGGCATGACTAGATATTCATAAAGACCAAACGTTGTGTGAAACACGGTCTTTAGGATATCTTCATCCACTATCCTTATTTGATGATAGCCACTTTTAAGGTCAATCTATTGAAGTAGGTAGATCCTTGTAGCTTATCAAACAAATCTTCTACCCGAGGCACAGAAAATATCTTTTTGATAGTGAGATGGTTTAGTGGTCAATAGTCCACACACATACGATATGTACCATCTTCCTTTTGCACTAAAAGGATTGGAGAACAAAAGGGAGAGGACTAGGCCTCACCATCCCTTTGTCAACCAATTCTTGCACTTGCCTCATGATCTCTTCTTGTTGAGCTTGAGAGACTCAATAACGAGGCTTGTTAGATGGTGAGATTCCTGGAAGGATCTCAATGTGATGGTCATCATCCCCTCGTTTTGGAGGTAAGTACATAGGGATATCATCGGATGAACACATCTTGGAATCGTCTTAGAAAATTAGACAAGTCTAACTCTTCTTGATTCCTACCATTTACATTTGATGAAACATTAGGATTTATTAGGGAGTCTTTGACAAAAATCATGTACGTAGAAACAGAGCTCTTCATTGATTTATCAAAAGCAGGAGGATTTACAAGTGGTATAGTACGACCACACTCACTAGCATCTATATACATGTTCTTTCCCCTATAGATGAAATAGATTCTCCTTTCATGGAACTTCATGTTGGCAGCCATGCAATTGAACCATGGTGTCCCTAGGATTGCATCCTCATGTTGGAGCAAAGAGATGAAAAAGTCTTCTTTGTCGACATAGCTTTGGACATGGAGCCTCAACTTCCCAATCAAGGGAGTAACGGAGGCTTGCTGTCCCTTGAAAGCAGTGTCGGTCGTTACAAAATCTCCCATCTTGAAACCTTGAATGCCCAACTTGGTGGTCTCCTCCTTTGATATGAAGTTGTGAGTAGAGCCAGGGTCAAACAAGATGAAGGCATCATGCTCCCTTACCTTTCCCCAAGCATAGGAGATAGGTGCACTTTTGCAATCAATATCCTCTTTTAGAGCTTTCATGGTGGAAGCCCTAGGAGTCTCATATTGCGAGCATTTTTCTTGGGGCAAGAATGATAGCCATGTCCTTGCTTCCCACACTTAAAACACTTATGGTCCTTGTGAAAAGCTTCAAGCTTTTTAGGAGAGATTTTATTTTTGCCTTTGTAAAATCCCTTCTCCTTAGACCGATTCATGATGTTGTTGTTGCTGGAATTGCCTTGGGAAGAATTTTGGGTATTGGTTTTCCTCTTTGCATCATTTTTGTCTTTGTTTTCAATGGGCTTGACATTCCGCCTAGCCCCTTGTTGGAAATTGATGCACGAAGCAACCATGGTATGGTGGATTACTTCGGTGATAGAACCAGGCCGTTGAGAGTTGACATACTTGGCCATCTCTTCAAGTAATCCCGCACAAAACTGTTGCTTTTGCTCGGCAAAGTCTATCTTTTGGAAGACAGTAGCCTTGAGATGTAAGTCCCAAAACTTGTCTACGTATTTGTGGATAGACTCATGAGAGAAAAGCTTCAAACTGCGCCATTTGCTAAGCACTTTGTCCTTTGCATCACTTGCAAGGAATTGCTTCATGATGGAAACTCGTAGAGTTTTCCATGTCTTGGGGCTTCTCCATTGCCACGAAGGCTAGCCCACCGTTGACGTGCCGATTTTTGGAAGTGCATAGCTACATGGCATAGCTTGGAGGACTCTGTGAAGCCCTTGTCTCCAAAGGCCACATCAAATTGTTGGATGAAGATCAGTACTTTGTCGGTGGCACCAAAGGTGCCATCATAGGTGAGAAAAGAGATACTCTTTCCTCCCTCTTTGAACTTCTTGAGCTTTTGTGACCTTCTCCATGCATTGTATGTTTTGCAATGTCATCCCCTGTTGTATTCTCTAAGAGAATAGCCATAGCTTTTGTCGGAAGAAGAGGAAGGTGAAGAAGAAGGAGAAAAGAGGGTGACCCCTTTCTTTCGCTTTTCTTCCTTTGTTTCCTCTCTTTCCTTTTGGAGTACCAAGGAGAAGGACTGTGGCTTGAACGTTTCCTCTTGGAAGGGAGTTGCACTACAAGAGGTACTTCACATTAGCGACGCTCGCAGTGCGACGCTCAAAAGTGAAAATCCACAACGTCGCTATGGGTGTCGCTATAGGCGTTGCTATTCTATTTGTTGCATAGCGACGCCCATTGCGATGCCGACATGGGTAAAAAATAAACCGAGAGCACCAAAAACGCAGATCTCAGATCTGAGTTTTTGACGCTCAAGCGAAAGAGGTAACCTGCGCTCTCCCTCTCTGTCTCTCTCTTTCTTCCCTCCCCCCCCCCCCCCCCACCCCCCACCCCCCCACCCCCCCACACACACACACATACACGAGAAGAGGTAACCTGCGCTCTCCCTCTCTGTCTCTCTCTTTCTTCCCCCCCCCCCCCCCCCCCCCCCCCCCCCCCCCCCACACACACACACATACACGAGAAGAGGAAGGAGAGCTAGGTATGCTCCTTCCCTCTCCTCTCTCTCATGTTCCCTTCCCCTCTTTCTATCTCTCTCCCTCTCTCTCTCTCTCTCTCTCTCTCACACACACACACACACACACACACACATTGTGTCTTTGAAAGAGAGAGAGAGAGAGAGAGAGAGAGAGAGAGAGAGAGAGATAGAGAGCACATGCATAAACAAAAAACACACACACATGCATAAACAAAGAATGCATACACACACACATTGAGAGAGGAAAAGAGAGAGAGAGAGAGAGAGAGAGAGAGAGAGAGAGAGAGGAGAAAACAAAGAGAAAGAGAAAGAGGGAGAAAGAGAGAGAGAATAAAAAGCCAAAGAGAGAGAGGGGGGGAGAAGACGAAAGAGAGAGGTAAGGGGAGAAAACAAAGAGAGAGAGATTAAGTTAAGATTTAAGGTTAGGTTAAATTACATTTAGATTTATGTTTATGTTGAGTGTAAGATTAGGTTAGATTTATATTTATGTTAGATTAAAATTAGGTTAGATTTAAAATTAGGGCAAGATTTAAGATTAGCTAGCTATGTTAGATTTAAGTTAGATTACATTTAGGTTTAGGATTTAAGATTGGATTAGATTTAGGTTTATGCTGAGTTTAAGATTAGATTAGATTTAGATTTAAGATTAACTATATTAAATTTAGATTTAAGTTAGATTGCGTTGAGGTTTAGGTTAGATTTAAGATTATATTAGATTTAGGTTTATTTTGAAATTTTTAATAGATCAGATCTAGATTTATGTTCGATTTAAGATTAGATTAGATATATGTTAGATTTTAGTGCATGTCAATGAAGGCGTGCTTTGCCCAAAGAGCAAACACTAGTTACACAACAATATGTATATTCCCATCAGAATCTGGCACCTATTAACTCACACTAACCATAATCAATTAGCCACGAATCACCACATGTTCAATTAGGCTAGATTTAAGATTAGATTTTGGATTGAGTTTTTATATTAGAGTCTACCTTCCGGATTATGGTAAAAAAATTAGAGTTAGGCGAACGGTGATCCCTCTCTTCCTCTCTACGGATACGACCTTAAGTTGGAAAGCTTTCAACGGCATGATACTTAGATTGGAGGCCAACATGTAATGTGCTAAGTAATCCCTCGAACAAAGATCTACTGTGAAGAGATGTTAAGATGCTGTGAATTGCTACATGTAGAGAATAGACAAAGGGGTTTTGTCCACTACATGCACCATCATGTAGACGTGGGTGTACAGATTTCTTGCACCCACAAATATAGGCATTGACCAATAAAGACGAGATTATAACCCGGTGGTTCTGATCTCCGTGCACCTCTAGACCGAGGTGTGTGGAGATTGGACATGACTAGAGAATGTGAGGTAGTTTACAATGTGAACAAAGAGAGAGAGAGAGAGAGAGAGAGAGAGAGAGAGAGAGAGAGAGATAAGATTGAGGATGCCAATAGAAGATTAAATTTACGTCTAGGTTATAAGGTTTTTTCCTTCATTATGAGTAGTGACGAGGATGTGGGGCCATCCAACCGAAACACCTATCTCTCAACAAGGATCTTATGTCCTTGTAATCAATGCAAGCATACTGTGCGACGAACAAGACGAGTTTCTTTGCAGCACGTTCAGGAATTTGGTGAGTTTAATCCATCTATTATAGAACGAGTTGTTGCCAATTATAACTCGTCGGACTCTGACGCTGGAGCAATCTTGCGTGTTTGCAGGCGCTTTGGTCAAGAAACATATGTGAGGCCACAAGATGTAGCCTTTGATAGCTCGGAGGATGATCATGCAGACCACATTCCCAACGAGGCAATGTTTGAGCCCGAGATCGATTAAATGATCGAGACGATCATGGATTCAAAAAGACTTATCTATGATGATATGAAAAGTGAAGCCAATACGCCATTGTATGATGGAGCACGTGTGTCTAGATCGAAGGCCCTCTTGGTTCTTCTCAACGTGCAGGAAAAGTTTAGATGGAGTGATAGTAGCATCACAATGCTTTTCAGGTGATCTATTACAATGTGTTTACTTTAATAGAAAACTCTAGATGTATAATGATATGATAGATTACTTACCCAAGTGTACTGCATTTTTTTCGCTGTGTAAATTGCTCAAAGAGCACATACTGCCAGCTGATAATGTGATGCCAGATTCCAGAGAGGAAACAAGAAAGATCTTGTGAAACTTGGGGATGGATTACAATTTGATTCACGCTTGTCCTAATGACTACATTCTTTTCAGAGGGGAATACATAGACATGGAGACGTGTCCGAAATGTGATTCCGAGAGATATCGAGTAGATCTCCACGGAACAAAATTTCCACAAAAGGTTTGGGACATTTTCCTCTGCTTCCTCGCATCAAGCATTTCTTTGAATGTAAGTCCATGGTCGCCCTAGCTAGCATCATGGCATTAGGAGAATAATTCTTCGGATGGTGTGCTACAAATTCCTGCAAATTGTGCAGCCTGGAAACGTATAAACAAAACATGGCCGGATTTTGCCAGGAAAGCTCAAAATTTGCGCCTAGGCCTGGCTATGGATGGCGTAAATCCATTTGGTCAAAGATCAACATCTTACAGTGTATGGTCCGCTATCATCATCAACTACAACATTCCCCCGTGGTTGACTACCAAGAAGGGGCACATGTGGCTAAGCTTGATTGTGTCGGGGCGGTATAAAGTGAAGAATATGGATGTGTATCTTCGTCCACTATTGGAAGAGCTACAACAATTGTGGATTGGCATAGAAGTGGTGGATATAAGTCGACACACAGGTCAACGGAATGCTTTGATCAGAGGCATTCTAATGTGGACCATGCATGACTATCCCAGACTAATAGAATGCTCAGGTGATTTACAGTCAAACTCAAACACTGTAAATCTTGGTTTTTCTCAAGCTTATCTATTGTCTTGTGTATACATGCAGGGCTTCAAACAAGTGGATACAGAGCATGTGTCACATGTGGACCTAGACTGAATACACATCAAGCATCCTCATTGAAGAAGCAAATCTACAAAGGTCATCAAGTGTATCTTCTAGAGAATCATGTGTTACGGGATGGCTTTTTGGGCAGAGAGCCACCAAGGATGTATGCACAAGCATGGTTAGAGCAGAAGGAGATGTGTGATGACAGTTTGCCCCCAGGGATGAGCAGACTCTCTCTATGGTACGAGTTACCATATTGGCCCCGACTCATGATCAATCACTTGCTCGATCCAATGCACATATTCAAGAATGTGGGTAATCTGCTATGGGACCATTTGACCGGCAAGAAAGATACTTTGGGAGCCAGGGTTGACCTTAGAAATGTGGAGCAATATTGGCCACAGACAGCATCCGATGGATCGATAAAACTCCCTAAAGCGCCATCAATTTTGGTAGGAGACCAAGAACGCAAAGTAAAAGAGACCATTCGATCTGTGCGGACCCCCACTGGTGTAATGCACTCACTTCGAACATGTTTCACTAAAGAAGGAAAGCTTACCGGTTTGAAGTTACTCGACTGGCATAAAATTGTCAGGTATGTTTGAAGTGGAATATATCATAGTGGGAATTGTGTAACAAATTTGTGTGTGGACTTTAATATCATTGCTAGGCGTGTTTTGCAGTTTATTTTACCGGTGACCATTGAGGGATGTTTGTCTCCTGACGTCCGTAACACAATCTACAAACTTGCAAAGTGGTGCAATGGATCTCGCAAAAAGAGATCAATGTAGACTCCATACCATTTGCCAAACTAAACGCTGGTGGAGGTTGTGTGCATGTTTGAGAAACACTTTCCTACTACCATGCTAACCATTCAGGTGCATCTTCTTGTTCACATAGTTGATGAGGTAGAAATAGCTCGCACAGTACATTCCAGATGGATGATCTTTTTAGAATGTTTCATGAAAACACTTAAGGGACATGTGCATCAGAAGGCACGTCCGGAGGGTAGCATGACAGAAGGTTGGCTAGTATCAGAGTCCCTAGTTTACATCACAGAGTGGCTAGACGGATTTGATAAATCTCGGGACACGCTATGGCAAACCATAGATGATGAGCGCATATCTGGGATTGTCATGTGCAATCTCGGTGTTGAGAAGAAGATGATGGAAGATCTAGAGGCTAAAATCAATCAATTTTGCATGCTTCACAATCCAGTGATGCAAAAGTGGATTTCACAAGATGAGGATGCAAAGCAAGAGCGACAAAGGACACGGATTGAGTGGAGACGGGGAAGACGACCACCAATGCATTATCCGGCGGGTCTGGAGAGCCTACCAACATTCATGAGCTTAAGATGGCTGCATGTGCCAATTGAAAAGCGCACAACATTGCAGTGAAGAAGTGACTGAGGAGGAGTGAGAGTACTCTTGGGGTTGTGCGACCAAGGTAAGTTTGCAATGTACAACTAGTGACTTTCTAGATGTTTGAACGGCCACTCATAATCTTTGTTGTTTGTAGTATAAGTCATACACAATAGCATGGTGTAAAGGTCGACATTTTAGGGTGGAAGGGATCGGCAAAAAGCATTTTACTCAAGATTGTGGAATCATGGAAAAATATGAACAGTCTAGTTGACAACGGTCCTCTGATGGATATCCTATGGTGGTGGAACTCACTTACTTCGACATGCTTCAAGAGATTTTGAGGATCAATTATAGAGGATTTTTTGTTGACTTGTTCGATGTGCAATGGTTCAAGATAAACATGGAGGGTCGCCACGCTGCTGTGCGCAGAGGAGAGTCTGGTTTCCTTGAAGTGGATTCAACTAAAAAATGGACCGACCTAAGAGACACTTTTGTACTACCCGAGCATTGTGAACAAGTAAGTTATGTGCTTGGAAGCTATCCAATTTTAGAAGTTATGTGCTTGGAAGCTCTCATGTAAGTTATGTGGCTCTGGCATGTGATATTTCATCATACAAAGTCAGCATCAAACTAGTGGTACATCATAGAGGTAGCCCCTCGTAGTGCACGGACATATGAGGGCTACCATGTGCCAATCACAATGGCATCAATGGAGGAGATTGGAGAAGATGCTCAGTCAAAAGCCGTTGAGGCGGTGCCAGACGAGCATCAAGCTGCTACTCTCTATGGGGTGCATGCAGAGGATCTACAAAATGAAACGGAGGACATCTGCCTAAATGGAGAGCTCTATATAGATATAGGGAGTTATGCTGAGCTATGCGAGGATGAGAGAGAGACCTCTTAAAGCCATAAACATTGTATTTGAACAATTTTGCTCCATTTTATAATATATATTGTATTCACGTGGCTATACATGAGAAATTTAAATTGTGTTTAATCGTCATTGCGTCCACTCTAGATACGTATGCTCCATGTATGTTCTCACAAGCAAGGACAATCCTCTGTGTGTCATGAAAGTCTGATATGCCGACAAGCACTGCACTCTGAGTGCGATGGAGACTGAGGCTGCAATTACAAAGGAGGTGATCCATCTTTGCTCATAGATGCTGCTCGTCCCTCCACTAGATCTAGTTGATCGGATGAAAGAGATGCTAAGAAGCACTACTATTGCTTCTTAGCGTCTCTTTCACCCGATCAACTAGATCTAGTGGAGGGGCGAGCAACATCTATGAGCAGAGACGGATCACCTCCTTCGCAATTGCAGCCTCAGTCTCCATCACACTCAAAGTGCAGTGCTTTTACAAGATATGTAGAATGCACACGGGAGACAAATTCACAAGAACTTCACAGGAATCCCTCCCCCTTTATGAGTCCTCTCTCTCTCTCTCTCTCTCTCTCTCTCTCTCTCTCTCTTCTCTCTCTCTCTCTCTCTCTCTCTCTCTCTCTCTCTCTCTCTCTCTCTCTCTCTCTCTACTCGTCCCTGTTTTCTTCTCCATTCAATATTAAGATTAAATGTTCGTGTGTCTAATGCACGTATGGATGAGGATGAGTTTCTTTCTTCTTTGTCACCCCAGCAGAGGTAGTGGTACGAGGATCGTCATCGCTCTGGAGCACCATCACGTTTTGGAGCATTCAACGCGCTCCGAAGCTTCGGTGTCGACAAGACGATCTTCACACTCGTCTAGGCACCGACGCTCTAGTGGTGATGGGGGCCGTTGTTGTGGGGATACCATCGCTAATGCCTCGACATCGCCTTGTGTTCGATGAGGCTCTTTACCTTCCCCTTCTTTGCTTGCCCCCACACCAACCACGACATCGCCATCTACGCCAGGTTTTATGCGGCTATCAGCCGTTCTTGGCTACACACCGCTACCTACTCCTCCAAGAGTAACCCCAGACGACACTCCTTGCTTCGAGGCTCAGACTCCAGTGGAGACACTTCACGTCCATACCCCCATAGACACGCCGCTAGAGACCCCTGCTGGGACACCCAGGTTCACGCATCCAAGGCAAGAGGGATTGCCGTACTCCGTCGACTTTAGTGGTAGCATCATCTTGGATGATGAAGGCACGAAGGTGATCTTGCGCATTCGCGGTCTTTGCTCTCAGGTGTTTAGACACTTCATACTAAACACCTGGAGTGAAGTACCAAGTGAATTAAAAGACAGAGTCATCAGCATGCTGCATGACGAGTTTCTCGTGTCAACACGAGATGACCGCTGCAATGAAGACGTGATGAAGGTTCGAATGCGCGAATACTGCAAGCACAAGGGTTTTGAAGTGCAAAAAGCAATAAAGCATGGGTGGAACAGACCAAATTGGCTTGCCAAAGAAGATTGGAAGAATGCAAAGCGAGCAGCATGCGAGAATCCTGACAAGTGGAAGCAACAAAAAGAGGCAGCCAAAGCACAAGTAGAGGCAGCGAGCTCGCACCACTTGGGGAGCGACGGGTGGGCATCATTTGAGGCCGATTTTGTAAGTGTTTTTGCATTGCTCTTTAGGTTTTGTAGTAACGTCTATTTGTACTTTTAAATTCTAACATAACGGATTCTTTGTATGTTTTGAACAGTGGTCGCTGACAGGACGTGACCCCACACCGTACGAGCGCAGTACGTAGGCCGAAAGGGCTTAAACGCCCTGATGGACATTCTGAGTTCTCACGACGGCATGGTTAGTATTAGGGTTTACTCTTTTCTATTTGTTGTATTGTTTTGTAAATTATATGTTTATACTTGCAAAAAGCTGTCTTATTGTTTTTTTTTTTGCAGAGTCCGACAGATACGCCGCTTGGATGCGATGAGACGTCTAATTAGATGACGTCAATCTAGTCGTAGCTAGATAGCATTGGTTTCCTTTTGTCATAGTATATGTATAATGAGATGACGCATATACTTCTTTTTGTACTATTGGAAAACCATGTATATTTTCTCAATAATGACAATGGTGTTGTAACTATTACATTTGCAAAGCTTAACAATCAAGTGATTTTTCCTATGATGTATACAATTTTCATTGATTTACTTTCATCAATTTACTTTTGTCATTTTTGTATCTTTATTCTGCAAACAATACTATGGATGATGGAGTTAATGGTTATATTGTCTTGTGGGTGACTACTTTGGGTCTATACCTTGCACTTTCTTTTAAAGGTAAATATGGGCTTATCTTGGATTCATTTAGGTTAACTCTATTATTGAAACATTCAATATGGTTGATGGGTGGTAGGGGCATTCAATGCCCTGCCACCAAATTTTTTTACTCTCGGGCGTCGCTATAAGCGTCGTTATATAAGGCTCTGCAAAGTCGCTATAAGTGTCACAATAAACATCACTATATAGCGATGCTCATAGCGATGTTCCCGTAGCGACGCTATTAGCGACGGTCTTAGTGACGTTGGGGAGTATAAAAACACAATGTATTTATGTCGCTAAAAACGTCACAAGTGCACACAACCTCTTGTAGTGTTGGCGATCGTCTAGACCGCCGTCTTTGTGGAACCACATCTTCAAAGGAACTTAAAGTTTCATTGCTTTCTTGATCTTTGGATTCCTCCTCTCGTATGGGAGAGAGTCTTCTTTTGGGGGTCTCTTTAAGAGGCCTCCTAAGCTCTATCCCTCTTGGAGAGGAAGGGAAATCCCATAGGCACGAAGCTGTTGAGTAACTCCGATCTGCAAAGCAGGGTTGCCCATAGCTTCCTGCAATCTGGTAACGAGATAATTGACAAACATGGGGGCATCATTATTAGCACCTTCATGTGCAAAATCAAAGCTATCAATGTTCATTCTAGTCTCTTGGTTATTGTCAGCCATGTTCACAAAATTTGTGTACTTACTTAGTGTATGCTTTGGCAATTCAAAACCTTAGTTGCCACTCCTCTCAGCCTTTGAAAATTGGCACTTAAGTATCTACACCCACGCCTTGAAGTGGCTAATTATAGAGAGTAGTGGAGTGGGTCTAATATTGTAGAATTGCCGAGGGCTAGCTCCTTTGGGACTTCTTATGGCTCAATGATGGTAAAGCCATAGGCAAGTCCAAAAAGAACCCATTATTAAGTCCAAAGCTTCTGAGGTGTGCACCATATCCCACATAGTGGGCTCAACAAACCGATAATAGATCCCAGTCCACTTACACTAATATAATCAACAAAACCAACCATTTATAGGCTACTTGAGGACCTCTCAAGAAAAGAGAAACCAAATGCTTTGATACCAATATAATGGAAATGGCCTATTAACTTTGAGAGTAGCGAAAATTAGAGAAACTACTTTTGTGAGCATAATGGGTGAACTTAATTGATGTAGCAACATAAACATAGCATTTAGTTAACTTGACATGAATGATACTTTTGCAAGAGAGAGAGTTTAGAAAACATGACAACAGTTGAGGATCGGATTTATGTGGAGCCGGTCCCCCCTCCAATAGGCATTTGTTTCTCCCATCAAGAGAGACTTGTTACAATACAATCTTTGTGTTCCTTGTCACCTAGGTGATGCGATGAAGATGGCAAGCTTCATGCATAACGAGCATAACATAAGCTTAATGGAAAGCATTAACTATCCCAAGCCTCAATCCCAACACCTCAAACACCTTCAAAGGTGGAGAGACCTAGCAGGGAATGGGGGTAGGGAAGAGGAGGAAGAAACATTTCATAGGAGAAAGAATTAGTTCCTCACTTATCATCACTCTTCTTGCTAGCATACATAATAGCATAGTAATGAAGATGGAGAAAATGGAAAGCTTAAGCATTGAAGCATGGCTCTTGTTTGGATTAGCATTTCATAGCCAAGAGTGTTGGTGTAGGCTCTCAACCTCTCTCCTTGCTTGGAGAAGGAGAGGGAGCTCTTGCACTTTGCACAATACACAATGAGAGTGTGTGTGGGAGAGTATAGCCCTCAAGCATGCCCCCTACTTTCTTGGTTTGACCCCCTCTTCTAGCACAAGCTTAAAGCTCATTGGACCTCTGCAAGCCTGGCCAATCACATGCAGGATGCATACCAAGCAAGTATGCTAGCCTTGGAAGAAGTGTCCCCCTTTCCCCTTAGAGAGAGAGGACATTATAAAAGCAAAAACAAATTAAAAAATCCACTAAATTATCATTGGACCCCTTGGAAGGCCAACCAATAGGCTTTAGGCACACCATGAGGGTAACCTAGCTAGGGGCTTGACATGTGTCCTACTTGCCTCTTGGGCAAGGGGTGCCCTTTGGAAGAGAGAGTGGTCAATCAACCACCCCCCCTTCTTGCATGGCTTGCCCCCTCCTTGTAGGGATTTGCATTGACTTTTGTGACACCTCAAGTCCCTCAACCTTGGGCCCAATTCTTGCCACAAGCTTGGCCCTTAAGCCCCTCAAGCTTGGGCTGGGTTCCCACCTCAAGTACAACCCTAGCATTGCAAGCATGACAAGCACCTCAAGCATCTCAATCATCAAGCACTTCAAGTATCTCAAGCATCTCAATCATCACGCATGATAAGCACCTCAAGCTTGGGTCTGGTTCCTACCTCAAGCACAACCCTTTCACCTAAGGTCAAAGGACTTTTAACACTAACTATTGGAGGTCTTCAATGAAGCTAACCCTAAGGTCTTTAAGATCCATTGGTTAGCCTTTGTTCTTTGAGAGACCATCTCTCATTTGGGCCCCTTTACCATTGGCCCCGTGTCGAGACAGATTTATAAGCACATGTCTATATTTTAACCCTTGTTCCCGTTTATTCTCCCACATTAAATGATCAATTTAATATGAGAAAATAATTTGGGTTGGTTAGATATTAGATTTTATGACATTACCTCTCTCTTAAAATCATAGGCATACTCGACTATAAGGTAGAAGAGATAAAGCCTTAGTCATTAGTCAATCTTGCTTAGCAGGTAGAGGATCCCTTTTTACCCTATGACATCTTTCCAAGATGGATGACTAATCCATTTGGTGCTTGGGAGACATAGATGCTGCAATCATGTCTGCTCTTTAGTCCATTTCATTCTGCCAAATAGAGTGACAAATTCTACTTTGTGTTTGAGAGATGTCGTCATCACAAACATGATTGTAAGCATGCATACTATTAAAACTTGTGCAAATAAAAAGAGAGAATTAGTCTTATAAGACAAAAACATTGGTCATTCAAAAGAAATTTGTACATTTGCTTACTCTAATGGAGCATTGTAAGAATTGACAATGTTCATACTATATTTAAGCTATATTCCTTGCATCTATCTAGCATCTTCAAAAGGATAATTTTGAAATTTAATACGATACCATCAAATAATCTTACCATGTCGTAGTACCTTGTCTTCATGCCGAAGGATAGCTTTGGGTTGTAGCACCCCTTCTTGGTCTTCAATTTCCTGGAGTGCCAAGGATGGTTCAAGTCTCCACGGTGCCTCAATGGACACCCTTGGCCCACCCATTCCAAGCACCACAGGCAGGAGTGCTAATCAGCATGGGTTATCATGTTCCACTGGCTGGTCCCATTAATAGACCAACATCTCAAAACCTGTCCACAACAACGGAGGACAACATAAAGAGCCGCTTATCGAATACTGAGTAGATTCAAGACGCGGTCTCTTGCCATTGTTGAAGAGAATAGCATGCTGCATACCAAGGATGACAACATGCAAACGGAACATGAAAGCCTATCAAATTTGGTACAAGATACCCACTTGAAGGTTGATGAAGCAGAAAAAGAGCTTGACACTCTTACTGCAACACTAAGGGAAGCTTAAGGAAAAAGAGACACTCTCGTGCTAGAGATAACTAAAGCAACAAGAGAAATTACGACTCTCCAAGGGCAAAAAGATCAAGCCTTGGATGACTTGGAAGCAACAAAGGATGAAGTCCTAGAGCTAAAGGAAAAGTTAGAGCTCCAGGACAAGACAATCAAAAGACTAAGGGCTACACCAAGGATCGAGAGAACAAGTGCAGGAGCAAACGCCCAAGTCATACAAGCACTGGAAGCACAAATCACCGCTCTACAGAAGGAACTGTGGCTAGAGCAAAGACAAAGGATGCATATGGCAGAAGGATCGTTAGATGCCGAAGAAAGAATGAGAGCAGAACACACAGTTCTTCAGAAAGAACATGAAGAACTTCGACAGAACCTAGAAACATTGCAAAATCAAATGGTTGACATGGTTGAGAAAGAAACTCAGCAAGAGACGTTGACGCAAAGACAGATCGCTGACTTGCAACAGGAAATAACGGCTTTAAGGACCCAGGATTAAAAAACAGGGCATAGTGAGATAGAAACAAATGCTAGAGACGAGCCCATGGAAATCCCTGAAGGAGCCAAAGATATCTAGCACAAGGAAGAACAGGAGGAAAGAGGGTAAGACCAACCACACACACTAACAGCAGAAGAGGATGCACAACTGCAGCTTCTGATAGAGAAGACTACAACAGTAGATCATAAGGCAGCCTTGGAATGGGAATCTAGAGTGCTCCATTCTGTAGGAGTCCAAGGGTTGGCCACAAATGTACTAAGCGAGGAATGGATGCAACCCACACTCCCATATCCTCTCCTAAAGTATGAGGTAATACTAATCAGGAAAAGAGTCAAAGAGGAAGCAAGGAAGCAACGGAGCTAGTCTATGAAGGAGATGCCAAGAAGACAAAAGATACAGGGATACTAGTGGACTCACAACCAAGATGGAGAAAATCCTAGCTCCTAAAGTACCCAGTTTTTTTGAAATACTTGGTGGAGGCTCCAAAGATAATCAGAGATGACCTCCTATTTTTCCCAGTCCCTCATGTTCGCACATGGGCAAATCATTTCAAAATCCTAAAGGCGCATACGAACTGGCTGAACTACCCGTCTATGCCTGCACCAAATCAAGAGAGAGAATATGTGTCTCTTATATGGTGAAAACCCTAAAGGGCACCATTAAGATCTTCATAGGCTCTCCGGATTTACGTGCGTCATGCTCAAAAGAATCTGCAAAACATTGTCGGCTTGTTTTGAAGTGTTCGTGCCTACGAAAGCAACGGATTCCACACTCCTATCAACGGGCGACACTGTCACTGCAATGACATATGATCTGTGAAAACAACCATCTCCAGAAGTTTTACATTTGTTGTATCAGAGAATCATGTTCCTGCCCAGCTACCACATGCAAGCCTTTAAAGAAGCTTTCTACACAAGATTCTTTACTTATGATAGCAAGATATTTGGCCCAACGGTCACTTTGGGGAACATTCGATACAAGTCGTATCTAAAGCTGCTAAAATCACCAGGCTTCCACTGACACAAGAGCAGCTCTTGCTAAAGTAGGACCAGTCATGTCAGGAACGACATGGACGTGGAAGGGGGAATGTTGATGGCAGGATACAGAAGCGGTTTCCCAATACATTGTACTACTATTTTTTGAAGTGAAACAATACCTTTGTAATATTTGAGCTTCAATAAGACCTTGTGGGAACGAGCCTCTATAGAGGAATGTATATAATTCAACTTTTGTAACCTAAACCCAACTTTTTGGAATTAATAAAATCGATCTTATCTTTGTGGAGAGAGAGAGAGAGAGAGAGAGAGAGAGAGTGACTTGATCTCTTTGCGACATGCGCTACGGAAGGCCCACTGCTGAAGCGACACTACCACCACGTTAGCAACTACAAGGGCTTCCTTCCAACACCAACAGTGTATGATTTTGACAACAACACGATGAGAGCATCTACAAGATTTTGTGTGAGTTTTCTTGCAAACCGGGTGTCCGTTTGGTGACTTCGTTGTACCTATGGATTCATGGTGCGTAGGACTACACGTTAGGATCATACACCACAAAAAGCGGTAACATTTATTTTGCATCCTATCTTTATACGTGATTGTCGCAAAGGGTAGTACGAGGTGGGTTATCCAGTCACAGTCCATAAGATATTGATCTCAAGTCAAGGAGAGTGTACCTTATGAGTTTTGTGACATTTTGAGTGTGTTTGACCTAGATTCAGTGAGCGTTAGCATTGTAGTTTGGATTGTTTTCACTAGTGCGATCTTTGACCTGATTTCCTTATTAGTGATTGTCTTACAAGGTTGAGAAGTAGGTTCATAATCCTCTTCTTGTTTCCATGTGCCTATGGGCTAAGCTTCATCCTCGGCCGACATAGAGTTGTTGGTTTTGTTCTTGCTATGCTAGCGTCTGCTCGCGGCGTACCCGCCAACAGTAAGGCTGCCAGACCGGTCTTTGTAGGGATACAAAGGAGGGAAAATAGGGATTCAAAGGGGGGACAATCTGCAAAAGAGCAATGTGCTTTAATGGGGCTTAAAAGACCTAAGGTTCAGCTCTTGTTAGCAGCAAGCTAACGTGGACACCATTTTTCGAAGTTCTCCTTGTAAAAAAATTATTATTTTGATAAATCAGGAATACTGTAACTCCTATTTTCTTGGTAAACTTTGTAATTAATCAGCCGGGGCTACAAGCTTCCAGATTGTATCAGCCAGTCAATTTCCAGCTTTGATAAAACTCCAAATTATTACTTTTGACCACTCAAAAACCTTGGCTAAGGTATAAAAACCAATTTTTGTAAGTTTTTTATAAGTTTTGGATAAGAAATACACAGCGTGAGCTAATGGCGCTCACTTCTCTCCTTCTCGCGCTTCCTACTCCCTCTCCGGTTGTCACATTGCGAATGTGTTTGTTGCATTGCAACCGCAGGTAAGACCTCTACGCATTGACGTAAGCCATTCACAGTATTTCGTAGCTTTTGGCATCGCCGACCCACGGCCTAATTTCATCATAACTAGGAATTTACATTTTTAAACTGAAAACTAAGCATAGGCGGGGTATTGGGGCATCATTGCTAAGCATTTACATGCATTCTGGGTCAAAAACGACTAGGTCAAAAATCCACTGCTGTAAATAATCGCGATTTTGGTACTTGACCTAAAATGGGGTTTGAGGCCATAGGAATACGTGTTTGTAGGTCTGATAAACTTGTCCTAGAAGTTTCGGTACATTTGGATGTCATTTGATGTTCTTACGGAAGTGAATTGTTTGCCAATGAGCGATTGGCTTTTGGTGATTTCAGTCACTTGAGTGTAAGTTGAGTTAGATGCGAGTTGTTAGTTGTTTTTTGTGAGGTGCCCATCTCGTCGTCTCAAATGACGAATCTGATGGTAAACCTAATGGCCACTAGATCTACAGAAGGAAACAAACAACCTGGTTTTGGGTTCAACTAGCGGACAATCTCTCATCACCAAGTGAATCAAGTTCGAGCCTACTAGCATCGAGATCTAGTTCCACCTCGTAGGGGAAGCGTGTCTAATCAATTATCGGTCCTAAAACCCACCTTCCAAGAGGAGAGAAGTCTCGAGTGCCTTTTTTCCCATAGCTTTCAGAAGCACGTACACTTAAGGCTTCGCCGCTCTTGGGGCATTGAGTAATACTAGCGTCGATTTATAACACTATGGGGACGGAGAGTTCCCGACCAATCGGGACCACCCTTCTCATAGGCATTGGCAACCCGAGCCAAGCCCCCACTTTCCACCCCATACTCACACTTCCTTTGTTACCTAATTACTACCACAATGGTTGTTCAGCATATAAGTTCTTTGTTTATTTTTCCGATTCACAAGTTCTTTAATACAGCCCTTCAACCAGTATTGCAAAGCGGCACCAAGACAGTAATTCTAGTAAGTTCCAATGCTCTGGAGGCACAAAATCCCCCAGCGAGTGTTTACTCCACCCGTTGTCGCCTAGTTGCCCATACAACTAGGTTGTCCACCGCTTAACCAGCAATCGTGGACTTCCACCACTTAACCAGCAGTCGTGGATATCCACCGCTTAACCATCAATCGTGGACTTCCACTGCTTAACTAGCAGACGTGGATATCCACCGCTTAACCAACAGTCGTGGATTCAAGAGCCCTTAACCAGGAACTCTAGCTTCTGCGAATAACTTCGCGAGCTGCCCCCTGTGATCAAGAGGGGGTTCAGAGTAGATCAACATTGGAATTGAAAATGAACTAGCTGAGCTAAATTTTCCCTAGCAACCAATCTTTCCTACTTCAGACAATATATTCCGAAAGCATTCTTTCCTACTTGAATATAAAATACAATTAATTTAAATGCTGTGGTTTCCGTTGATTTTCAATATGTTGGGAAATGTGTTTTTCATCCTACCTTATCGAATGCAATGTTGCTTTAACAAACTTGAATTAAAACTTGATCTACCTCCACAATTTCCTTGTCATTGCTCCGTGAGATGGCCGATACTTGGTCGACCATGGGAGCTTTTCCCTTTCCATTAGTGTTGCTTGTCCCTGCCTCACGATCATGGGAACCACCGAAACAAGTTCTCTTTACCGGGGCCATTTTATACTCACTACTTAATTGACAACTTGAAAAAAGAGAGCTAACATTCGAGAGTAACATACAACCATGATGACGGATTAGTTTCAATAAGAAAATCCCCTTGTACGAAAGGTTAGACTTACTTCAAGACATAGAGAATCCCGATAGCACCATACTTGTTCTATGGGAATAGGTCCTAAGGTTAATTACTTGGCTTAGATAATTATGAAATTCAGATTTTTACTTAATCAATTCTACTAGAGATGAAATAGACGTGCTTAATCACTTCTTAATGCAAGTAGAGAATTGCAGATTTACTGTATGCATACATGAGAGGATTTCTCCCTTCCTAATGATTATTGATGGATTAATTTCCCCTAATTAAATCCTAATCCATGAGCAATTTATTCTAATTTAATTATTTACACATTATGGAGTAATAGAATGGAATGGACCATTCCCACCTCAAAGCTGACTTGATTTTTAATCACAACAGTGACTAGTGGATGATTCCTTAAACATGAATTAAACTATGATTAAGAGTGACTAATTGCTTGTATGATTATTTATTAGATTAAGATTTATGCAATAGATCATGGATACGAAGAATTAGAGAGTATCTAATGAGTATTTTGACTATGATTATGTATACTAGATGCGGAGTTAAGAGGATATTAGAGAGGGAATTACAACAAGCATGAATTAAATCGGAAATTACCGAGGTTACGGCTGAATTCCTCTCAAAATTATGATGCAAGGGCCTCCTTGAGATAAGAAACGGGCAACACCTTCCCTCCTAGCTCCTCTTCCAAAGACTATGTCCGTCGGGCAGCACCTCCTCAAGGTGTGTGTGTGTGTGTGTGTAGGAGTGTGTGTGTGTGTGTGTGTGTGTACTTAGTGTGTGTGTGTGTGTGAGCATATATGTGTGCTTGTGTGTGTGTGAGCATGCTCTTATATAGGCTCACAAGTTGAAAAATTCGAATTTGCCTGCTATATGCATCTGGAGGAGTACTCACTTCATGCATGGCAGCTCTAGTTGCATACTTACCAAGTGTCCCAACCTGCTCAAGAGCTCACTTAGTCTCTCTCTCTCTCTCTCTCTCTCTTGCATGGAAAGTAGCCCACGAGCCCTATGAGTGTGTGAGGGCGCCCTCTTACTGCCAAACTCAATCTGCACTTCAATTTTGACTTTTGGGCTTATACAGTGTTAGGCCATCATAAAATAAGTCCATAGGGCAATTTTGGGTTCAGTCGGATCAAAATTGGTACAGATACACTGAGTTCACAGGTTGCAGGTTAGACCTTTGATTTTGCTAAAGCTGAATCTGAAAGTCAAAATTTTGACTTTCATAGCACGATTTGAAGTGATATACAGAGACCAATCACGAGAGTTCTCAAGAGCTCTACTATCCTTATAGAAAAATAACTAATTTGATTAATTTTGTACAGGAATCAGGTTGTAGACAAGGAATCAGTAGTTTGACAGAAAGTTGCAATTGAATCGAGCGAAAATTGACGACAAGTCAATCCAAGGTGAGTACTCTATCCAGGGCTTCATAAGTCTATATGAACCTTATATACGGTCGTGTAATAGGAAATCAAGGACTATTTGGAGAAAACACTAGTAGAGTATCCACTGAAGAAAGCGTAAATCAAGGCAACTCCTTGCACACAACTCCTGAAGAAGTCTCGGACACTTTTTCAGATTCAACATCCGAAATGTCTTGGAAATTGGAACGACTATGCGCTATAAGCATATACTCTCTTTTTACAAAACTAATCTTCATGGAGCCCAGGTTTACTTGGATCCTAACGAAGAGTATGCTATTCGCTGATGACCATGGTATTGAGTTCGAAGGAGAAGTTAGGGCAAACAAACAAGGAAAAATGTACATGGATCAAAACGGAACTCAATATGTACAAGTCAAAAATCCTGATGTGGTAGAAAAATGGGGATTAGAAGTAAACACTATAATCCCAGATATGTCAACAAAAGAAGGACCACCAACCTTGAAATTCGAGGGATACGATCAAGTAGATTTGAAGCCTTTGAAACGACTTAGTATGGATAATCCTAGAATCGGAGTCTATTTTTGGGAAGATAGAAACATAAAAGATCTTTTGTGGACTTCCCATGCTAGATCGGGACAATTAACAGCCATGAAGATCATCTATATCTTCAAGATCAAAGATAAGGGATCTGCAGATCTACCAACTTACTTGTTTAGGGATTGTTATAACAACAACTTTGTTATGATGACTCCTGAGGCTCCTGAGGAGGTAGAACAAACCAAGTACCAGGGGCATTCCATACAGGATTGGATATTGGGTCAAGGACCGAAACCACTCCAAGAGACGAACATCGGGAGAGATCATCTGAGAGTAATGTAAAGAAACCAAAAATCACCTCATCACGTAGAAAATCGGTTGACACTAAGGCCAGTCCAGGGCTACATGAGTCACTATTTCCGACAGACTGGTTTGAAGGACTCAGAAGAGGACCAACTCCCGGAAGACCTGGAGTTGAACCAAACAGACGTGTCAGACCAGCTGATCTTCAAAAATGGATCAGAAAATACAATGGATCAGAGGATCCATATGATCACTTAGCAAGCTTTAAGCAAGTGCTAAGAGCAGAGCATATATTCGATTTCCATACTCAATTTGAAGGGTTTGGAATGACATTAGAAGGAAAAGCTTTGACATGGTTCCAAAATATTCCACCAAGGTCAATCATGGACTTGAATACATTAGCTCAAGGATTTGTAGCTGCTTGTTCTAAAATGGGGATTAAACATAATACGGTAGCTCAAATCCACAGCTTTAAACAGAAACATGGTGAGTCTGTTAGGGATTGTGTAACTCAAATGAAACAATACATTGCTAGATGCCCAGATATGGAGAACCCTGCAGAAGCACGACTTGTATCCTTGTTTCTGGAGGGACTGCTAAACAAAGAACTTCATACAATACTCTATAGTAAAAAGCACACAACCCTAGAAGCGTGTATGTCTGATGCTATTGACCTAGGAGACAATTGTGAGATCTTCAATGAAGAGGATGTCCCTAAGGATAACCAAAGTGAGCAGACAATATCCACAAAACCAGCACAAGTGGGAACGGCTGCTGCAGCACCACTCTCAGTCATAGAAGATATGCCAAAAAGGATGAACGACATGATGAACAATATGCAAAAAGCACCTATGAGAGGACCAGGACAGGGGATACCCCCATAGGGACAACCAATTAGGCCACAAAAACGGTGTGCAATCGAGGGTAAATGGACCAACCATGAGACCCACGAGTGCTACTTCAAACCAAAGTATGATGGGAATGTTCAGCCCATGAGGCCCCAAGGACAACCCATGTACAATATCAGCCTAATATGGCTCAAGCTCAAAGACCACCAATGGGTATGGAAAGACCTCAGCCTGTGTTGGGACAACAACCTCCTTTATCTAGGACATAATGCGGTGCCTATAAAGTTACATGCACTCAAAAGGAGTCAGAGATGAACAAACATTAGTGCCTGTTACACCCTATGCAGAGCCTAGTCCATCTACAGTAATGGTAGAGGGATATGGGTATAGACCACACCCACCACCAATGGAGGAAACCATGACTTATGCTCCACCAGAGCTCGCACCAATGTATTATGTAGCTAATCAAGGTGTCAGACCTCCCATGGGAAGACCCATGATGAAGCCCAGAATAGGAAACTGTCATAACTGTGGTGTTGATGACCATTGGAAGAATGAATGTCCAGAGCCTGACAAAAACCTCAAACCAATTGAAGCCTATTGCATACAATGTTGCAAAAAGGGAGGACACTTTCCAGAAGATTGTCCTAAGAATCCTTTGAACAAGGGAAAAATTGTAGTAAACGTAGTCCAAGTGATGTCTAGTAGCTCATCAGAGAGCAAACCGATTGTTCCAATCAAGGTAGTCACTAGAGCCCAGGCAAAGAAAAAGAAACACAATTCCTCTGATGAGTCAGAGAACACGAAAGTTTCTTCTCAAGGAATCAAAAGGAGCAGAAGCGAAAGATATGAGATAAGAAAACAAAAACAACGGATTGAAAACGAAGAGAAAGCAAAAATGCTAGCCTAGGACAAGTTGAAAGAAACTGGCAATGAATTCAAGGAAACAACCGTGAAATCTGGAGGATCCATTCTGGTTGATAAAATTTTTGAGCCTATCAATGCTGCCTTGGAAGCCTACCAAGCAGGACTTAAAGCAGGCCAAAACATGGAAAACAAATGGAAAAACTATCCATCTCCAGACATGGAAGCAGCGAAGCTGGAAGCTTATCAAAACTTGGTAAGAATCACGCAAGAAATGCTGGATAAACAAAAACCCAAGCTTGAAAGTATTGCAAAACCGGAAGAGCTTGCGGTAGAAGAAACGAAAGCAAAATCCGATGTGGTGGAAGAACCCCACCTTGAAACAAATGAACCAGAGCTCATAGTGCCGGACATAGAAGAAGCCTTAGACGGAATTCCATTCGTAGAGGAAGACTAGCCAAGACACTTATGGAAAAAAGTAAGAGAGATCAATGATGGGAGCTTAACTTTAAGGTCAGCTCCTATAGAGGAAGTTTGGTTAAATAACCTACCATCTGATATGAACATGGATTTACAATCCTTGTACGGGGACTGTGGATCGGAGGCTTCAGGAATATCTAAACCTGTGACATTAAAAACATTACCTTCTTACTTGGGAGATAACGAAGATGAATCTATCATTTGCAAGACCACTCAAGTGAAAATATCCAAACAGACCCTAGAAGTAGACAACATTCACTCGATCATGTCTACACCTCTCCAATGCACTCTTACTTTGGGAGAACTGTTGAAACTCAGACCATACTTATGGAACGATTTATAGAAAACCCTAGAGAAGGTGGGGATAACGGGGTTAATCTCTAAGAATTTGGGAAACTTACAAAATGAAACGGAAAACAAAGAGATTCGATCAGTTCCTATGAACAAGGTCGGAGAATATTATGAAGGGGAAGAAGGAAACACCACCCTCCCAATGAAATATAATGACATTGAAACCTTGGCAATACTGGATAGTAGGCCTGGCATAGCCATATCCACTAAAGCAGTATGGGAATCCTAGGGACAGCCAGCCATTAGATAAACGTGAATGAAATTGCAGTTGGCTGACGGACACATTGAGAGACCACTAGGGTTACTAGAAAAAGTGATAGTCAACTCCTGTGGAATTGAATATCAACACACTTTTGCCATAGTAGACTTTGGGAAAAAACTCAACTATGAAATCATATTGGGAAGACCTTTCATGCAACAGATACAGCTTATCCAAGATTGGGGAAACGGCTATCTGTACTTGAAGCAGGTGGGATCTATCACAAGAGTCAATCTAAAAGATCACACCTATAGAGATGTCTTGAAAACACCCATCCAAGAGTTTGATTCAGTCTCTTCGGCTGAAACTAAACTCCCATCTTGGTTAAACAAAGACACTCCTATTTGGATGTGCGGAGCTTCAGAAAATGGAATCTTAAGACGAGAGGAATGTATCCTAGAAAGGGACTGTACAGACGAAGCCTACATACCTGAACCCTTTCCAAAGCATTTATTTGAACCATTCGAGTGGACTCAAATCTTAGGGACAATGGATGTATGTGTGAATACATCTATGCCTACTCAATTTTGCAATGAGGATGGCTACGACATAACTCCCATCCAAATGATGTCAGTCCTTAACATTGAAGACAAAGATGAGGAAACAAAGGACTTGATGAAAGCTCAACAAATTTTTTCTGACCTCTATTACGATGCAACTGATGATTTAGATGAACACTCAGCTACCTCAAAAGATTCGGGGTCAGGAAAAGAGAATACGAGGGCTCAGTTACTCTTAAAGGGAGGAAAAGAAAAGTTTTTTGACTTTCCAAACTAGAATTCAAGAAGACAAAAATGGTATAGAAGAAAGAGAGACACTAAAATCATGAAAGCACGACCTATGCCATCAGTCTCCAGTAAAACACAATTCCTGATGCAGATAGATGCTAATGATTGTGTCAAGGACAAAATAACTGGCAGATATCCTTCAAAGAAAAACTTAGAAATGTCTCAGACATCGAGAAAAGCAAGGAAGGATACTCATGAAAAATATCAGGATAAAAAACCACTCATGACCAGAGTCAAGCGAAAAAAGAAATATCAAGAGTTGAAAAAAGCTCTAAAGAAGATATACACAACCGAAATGGAAACCACGGAAGAGGATGGTAAAGATGTAATGCATGTTCCATCCCATTACAAAAAGTATACTCTCCAAGATTGAAAAAGCATAATCGAACAACCTGTTAGGGAACTACGGAAACAAGACGAGTCTTACGAAGGACCTGAAAACGCTAAAAGGGTAGAATTGGCTGAACCAGGAGAAGAGCCTAGACCGGCTTACATTGCAAATGACCTAACAAGAAGAAGAAGAAAAGCTTTTGCTAAGCTTGTTAAAGGAATACAAGGATATCTTTGCTTGGTTTTACAAGGATCTCAAGGGTGTCGATCCAAAAATCTGTCAACATACTATACCCATGAGAGATGATGCCAAACCAAGTAGACAGAGACCATACACTTATAACAAAACATTTGCCAGAAAGATCAAAGAAGAGATTAAAAAACTGAAGGAAGATGAATTCATTTACAAAATTGAACACACAGTTTGGGTGTCTCCAATTGTGGTAGTACCTAAGAAGAATGGGAAACTACGAGTGTGTGTTAATCTCAAAAAAGTGAATGCAACTACTATTAGAGACAACTTTCCTCTTCCAATAAATGAGCATGTTTTAGAACGAGTGGCAAAAAAAGAAGCTTACAACTTCTTAGATGGTTTTTTGGGATACAATCAACTTTTGGTTGACCCAAAAGATCAGCATAAAACTGCTTTTGCAACAGAATGGGGTATATTTTCCTATCGGGTTATGCCGTTTGGGTTAAACTAATGCTCTAGCCATATTTCAGAGATTGATGAGCCATGATTTCAAAGAGTATCTTCGAAAATTCTTGGAAGTATACATGGATGATCTATGCGTACATTTGTCAATCCGGGCTAATCATTTTGAACACCTCAAAAAGGTATTCGAGAAATGTAGAGTTTACAAGATTTGCTTAAACCCTGAAAAGTGCACATTCATGGGAAGACAAGGGAAAATTCTTGGACATATCGTGTCTAAGAATGGTATAGCCACCAATATTGAGAAGATTCATGTTATTGTTGATTTGCCTAGACCAACAACAGTCAAGGGGGTACAAGCCTTCATGGGACATTGTGGATATTACCGACGGTTCATCTATATGTACACTATAATTGCAAAACCCATGTATAGCTTGATTACGCATTTTGAATGGACCGAGGCATGTGAAGAATCCTTCATGAAGCTTAAGCAAGCTCTCACCTTATCTCCAATACTGAAAGCACCCAGTTGGGATAAGGTATTCCACGTACATATAGATGCTTCGAACTTTGCTATTGGTTGTATACTAGCCCAATCAGGAGATGGAAAAATCAACTTTCCTATTTCTTATGCTAGCCGACAATTGAACATGGAAGAAAAGGATTACACCACCACTGAAAGAGAAGGACTAGGAATGATCTATGTCGTTAACAAGTATAAACATTACCTATTGGCCAACAAGTTTTTGTTCTTTGTGGACCATCAAGCCTTGTTATATTTGGGCAACAAACCATGCAGTACAGCGAGAATAGTGAGATGGTTCATCATTCCTCTCGAATTTGATTTCATTGTGGTTGTAAAAAAGGGCACTACACATCAACGAGTAGATCATTTGTCAAGGATTGTTTCAGGGGAATCACCTAAAGGGGTAGACGATGATCTACCAGATGTCTATTTGTTCTCCGTGGAAATGATACCTAGATGGTTGGAAAACATTGTGTCATTAATGACATTAGCTCAAGTGGATTCACAAATACCACTTCCTATCACAATTAATTTAATCGAGCAATCGGCTATGTATCAATTACTAGCTGGAAGGCTATATAAAAGGAATCGACACGGGATATTTCTTTATGCATTAACCCTGAAGAAAAGGAACAATACCTAAGTCAAGCACATGTTACCATAGTAGGACTTCACTTTGCGGAAGATCAAACTATGCAACGAATGTTAAGACTTGGGGTATTTTGGCCGACTATGAGAAGAGATGTTAGATCTTTTGTAAAAGATTGCCCTGGGTGTCAGAAACAACCACCCATTCCTCATGTAATATTGTTCCAAATGTCACCTATTCCTAAGTGGAGTAATTATCTGGTTACTTACTTATCGAGCCAAACATTTCCTGAGGAAATGAGTAAACGGCGTCAAAGAGCAATTGAAACTGAAGCAAGAGACTATGCTCTTATTGGGAACCAATTGTATCGGAGAGGTAAAGATCAACATTTGGGTCTTTGTGCAAATGAACACGAGTATATTCTGATTATAGAACAAGCACATGCTGGATTAGCTGGAGGTCACTTTTCTAGTGAGACCACCACAAGAGCAATCTTGATGGCAAGCATATGGTGCCCAACACTTTTTGCAGATGCCAAATAATATGTTCGGAGGTGTGATGCTTGTCAACGAGCAAAAATGCCAACACGATTAGACAACATGCCCTGAAGACCCATGATGGAGGCTAGAGCCTTCGCAAAATGGGGTATAGATTTTGTTGGACCGATGCAGCCACCTGATTATAGAACCCAAGCTCAATATATCATTGTAGCTACTACGGACTATTTGACCAAGTGGTCCGAGGCTAAAGCAACCCAAAAGAATGATGCCAAAACCACTGTTGCATTCTTATATGAGTATGTATTGACAAGGTATGAACTGCCAAGAGATTGTCAGTGATCGGGGAACTCATTTCCTCAATGAGATAATAGAGTATTTGCTTAATGAGTTTATGGTTATCCATAACAAATCAGCTCCCTATCATCCACAAGCAAATGGACAAGCTGAGCATACGAATAAAATTCTTAGCTTAGTACTGACCAAAGTGGTTAGTTCAGGAAGGATAGACTGGGAAATGAATCTCCATGCTGCTCTATGGGCCTATCGAGTTTCATTCAAAACAGCACTAAATGCTACACCCTTTAACCTTGTTTATGGTCTTGATGCCATACTCCCAATAGAGTTTCTAATGCCGACATTAAGGGTAGCTTATCATCCAATTTTCTGCTCTATGTTTGTGGCACCAAAGCATATGCCAAGCATCCAAAAACACGTATGTACTCAATAAAAAGCTTTCTATCATGCCATGCTTCATATGGAGTAATATACTGCAAAGCTTTTGTAGGACACTTGTTAAGTACATAAGTGGCACACATGATGGTCTTAAGCCAAAAAGAATGTGGTAAAGCTTGACTTTTGACCATACATCGTGCCATTTTCGTAAGTGACTTGTTTTTCCTCTCAACAACACCATTTTGATGAGGCATATAACGCAGTGTATAGTGGTGTTTTATCCCACGACTAGCCATAAATTCATTAAATTCATGAGATATATACTCCCCCCTTGATCGGAACGGAGGGTGTCCATAGTACATTTTGAGACATTTTCAACCATAGCTAGAAATTATTTGAAGCACATAAACACTTTGGACTTCACTTTAAGCGGATATACATGCATGCATACATACATTCCATACGCCCATCACACTAGGGCTATCTATCTTTTCATTTCACACTAAGTAACATACTCTCTATTGTGTGCCTTGAGCTTCCTTCGTCTTCTCCAAGTTGTGTGCATTTCTCTGCAACCCTAATTCCAACAATATGTATCAGAGCAGGTTATGTCCTCCCGGGCTTAGTCGTCAGCTGCTCCAGCACATGCCTATTCACTTCCTCCGATTACAGTGAGGTTTGGCGAGCGTTCGCATGTTGATAAATATTTTGGGTGAGCTCGTACAGCTCAGTCTACTCAGATTTCTGATTCGGGGTCATTTCGGCCTCCGTTTCCACTACAGGTAGGTCTGCACAAGCAATTTTGTCATTTTGTGCAGAATTTTTGTGAGTGCCAATTTTTCCATAACAGGTGCCTTACAGTCTTCTATGGTTCATGCAATATAGCACGTGTTGTCCCGCTCCGTTTCTCCTATTTTCGGGCAGTTTTCACATCAGGTGCATCATTTACCATGGTTGACAACAACACAAATGTCTTCAAGATGTTTGCTATTGAGGACAGGTTGGATGGCGACAACTACCCTATGTGGGCTTATATGATGCAACACATTCTTGTGTCAAAGGGTGTATGGAATATTATGCAGGGCATTGATGTATGTCCTGGTTCTGAGGATGTAGACGATGTTGAGGTTGTTGCAGGTCTTGCTGCAAGGATTGCTGCTATTAGAGTTGTTTTGCCTATGGTAGAACAAGTTCGTTGGATGTAAAGGGTGCACAGGCTCATGCATTGATTGTGTTGTCTCTGAAGCGCACCATTGTTCCTCACATCCATTCAGCAAAATCTGCAAAACAGGCTTGGGATATTCTAGCAGGTCTTTATGCAAGCTGCAATGAGGCTAAAATTTCTTTGCTACATAAAGAGCTGGAGTCAAAGATTATGCATAAGGAAGATGATATGGACACTTTCCTTGCTAGTGTCAAGGATATTAATGAGCAACTTATTTCTACAGGTGAAGTCATTTCAGACAGTTCCCTTGTGCAGACTGTTTTTGATGCCTTACCAGATTCTTACCAAACTTTTGCTAGAACTTGGAGACTTATGACCCAAGGAAATCCGAAAGTTGTCAAGTTTGATGCATTATGCACATTGCTGTTGCAAGAGTCACTTTCCAAAAAAAATAGGACTAGACAGCGTGCAGTTGAACAGGCTTTTATTGCTTCTTAAAGAAAGGGTGGTAATAGCAATGCATCCACTTCTTATGCAGCGTTCTAAGTTTCCAAAGGATGATTCAGTTTGGGCCACATGCAGGTTGCAACTTGTGCATAGTGATGTTTGTGGGCCCATGCAAACTCCATCCTTGGGCAATTACCTTTACTTCGTGACTTTTATTGATGATTACTCCAGACATGCATGGGTATTTCCACTTAAAGTGAAATTCGAAGTTTGTATGTGCTTCAAACAATTTCTGGCTATGGCTGAAAATGTCTCGAAATGTACTATGGGGACCCTCCGTTCCGATCAAGGGGGGGAGTATATGTCTCATAATTCAATGCATTTCTGGCTAGTCATGGGATAAAACACCAACGTACAGTGCCTTATACACCTCAGAAAAATGGTGTTGCTAAGAGGAAAAAAAGGTCACTTACGGAAATGGCACAATGTATGGTCAAAAGTCAAGCTTTGCCGCATTCTTTTTGGCTTGAGGCCATCATGTGTGCCACTTATGTACTAAACAGGTGTCCTGCGAAAGCTTGCAGTCTATTACTTCATTGAAGCATGGCATGATAGAAAGCCTATTACTCCATTGAAGCATGGCATGATAGAAAGCCTTCTATTGAGCACATGCGTGTTTTTGGCTATTTGGCATATGCTTTGGTGCCACAAACACAGCGCAGAAAATTGGATGATAAGGCTGTCAAATGTATTTTTTTTTGTTATAGTGCTGAAAGCAAAGGTTACAGGTTGTATCATCCGCAAAAAAAACGTATTCTAATTTCACGGGATGTAGTGTTTGTGGAAGATTCTGTTCAGCCCTTCTTGTCATATACTAGAGACAGTAATGTAATCTTACAGGACATTTATGACACTTTGTTGCCTCTTTTCAGTGGTGGAAATACTAATGTAAGTTCCAATGAGGCAAATGTACAACCTACGGGGTTTTTTGAAAATGTTACAGATCAGTGTATTACCGATGCAGATGTACATGATGTACTTGATGAGGAAAGGGCTGAAAATGAGCAGGCTAGAGGTATGCCAAAATAGCTGGTGCACACTTTGGGTGACAGTAAATTGGATGCACCTTTGTCTAGTCATACTCGTTCAGGCTCTCACCATGCATCTTATGCATCAAATTGTTATGCTTCGGCTGTGTCTAGCTTACATGATGTTGAGGAGCCTCTCTCTTTTGATGAAGCACAGAATTCTAAAAATTGGATTGCTGCCATGCAATCAAAATATGATGCACTTATAGAAAATAACACATGGACTTTATGTGATTTGTCTCCTGGCAAAAAGGCCATTGGTACGAAGTGGGTTTACAAGTTGAAACGCAAGCTGGATGGTGAGATCGATCGCCATAAGGCTCGACTTGTTGCAAAGGGTTATGCACAGCAAAAAGGCATAGATTATGAAGAGAATTTTTCTCCCACTTGTCGTATGACTACTGTGCATTTTCTATGTGCATTGGCAGCTCATTTTGGTTGGGATGTACATCAATCAGACATTGTTATTGCTTTCTTGAATGGTAACATATTTGAGGAATTTTATGTAACGTAGCCTCGCGGTTTTGTCAAGAAAGGACAAGAGGACAAAGTGTGCAAATGTAACAAGGCTTTGTATGGGTTGAAGCAATCTCCTCGTGCTGGGTATGAGAAAGTTGACACTCATTTGGTCAAGCAAGGCTTTCGTAACAGTCCAACAGAAAGCACATTGTATGTAAAGCATGAGGGTGATGTACTTCTCAGTGTGGTTCTTTATGTAGATGATTTGCTGATCACTGGACCAAATGAGAGGCATATTGCTGAATTTAAGGCTGATTTGAATGCTACTTTCAAGATGAAATATTTGGGATTGTTGCATCATTATTTGGGCATATAGTTTAAGCAGTGTGATGGTGGTATTGCCTTGTGTCAGAAAAGTTCCATAGAGACATTGCTAAGTACGTTTGGACTTGAGGATTGCAAACCTATAGCCACTCCCATGGAAACAAGTTTAAAGTTGAGTCTACATGATGTTGGTGATCTTGCTGATGTCACTCTTTACCAAACTGTCTTTGGCTGCCTCATTTATGTATGCAACACGAGGTCGAATATTCAGCTTGTAGTCTCATAGGTCATCAGATTTATGTATAGCCCAGGGTCTAAGCATTGGCAAGCTATCAAGAGGATTTTTCGCTACCTTAGTGGCACTTTTCATCTTGGCTTGTTTTATCCCAAGGGGGATCATTTCCGCCATACTTACATGCTTTTTCGGACTCGGATTGGGCCGGTTGTTTTGACACGCAAGTGTCCACAAGTGGTTTTTGTTTCATGCTTGGCAGTTCATGTACATCATGGTTGAGCAAGAAGCAACCTACTGTGACCACTTGGAGTTGTGAGGCTGAGTACAGGGCAGTCTTCACAGCTACGGCAGCTACGGTTGAGTGTGTATGGCTCAGACGCCTTATGGCTTATTTGGGTGTTGGACAGCATGACACTGTCAACACTATCTACACTGACACTCAGAGTGCATTGGCAGTTGCAAGGAACCCAATTTTTCATGCTCGCACAAAGCACATTGAGGTGCATTACCACTATGTCAAGGAGAGGCTCTCAGCAGGAGAGATCATCTTGGCTTATGTGCCAACACAGGACAACCTTGCAGATCTTTTCACAAAGGCATTGTCTCGTGAGAAGCTTGAAGCTTTCCACAAAGCTTTGGGCTTACTCCCCTTTATGGACTAATCATGTCCTCAGGGGCATGGCACTTCCCTTTACTCATGTGCCAGCTCTCGTTCACCGCATCACTCCAGGGGGGATTTGTTACCATATACATTTGGTAGTGATGTCTGTGAACACACTAGGACCGTTGGGGCATTTTTTCCCTCTTTAGGAGGTTTTTCCCCCCGAGCATTGTATATACGCCCATCACTCTAGAGCTATCTATCTTCCCATTGCACACTAAGTAACATACTCTCTATTGTGTGCCTCGAGCTTCCTTCGTCTTCTCCAACCTGTGTGCGTTTCTTTGCAACCCTAATCCAACAGGCATAAAATGCCAGATGCAATAATTTCCTCACCAAAACTGAGATCATGTACTGTACTTTTGGCATCCACAAATTTGACTACAAGACCGTCTAGCAAGTGCAGATACAAACAAGAGATTCTTCTTGATCCCATGTACATAAAATGCATCAACAAGTGTGAAAGAACTCCCATTTGCAGTAGTAAGCACAATCTTTCCAAGACCTTGAACCAGATAAGAGGCATTGTTGGCACAAGTAACTGAATTCCCATGAGGGACTCCAGACAGGTGAAAAAATCACGATGTGAGGTAATGTTCTTTGTCGCACCACCATCAAAATACCACACATGTGAATCTGCAGCAACTGACATGCATGCATCATGGACAACAGGATTATAAGTGCACTCTGCATCAACATCAGCATCATAGTCTCCTTTCAGAGAAGACTCAACAATAGCTGCATTTATAGTAAAACCAACATTAGTAATGTAACAATACTCTTTCTTCTTACCCTCTTTGGCCTTCAACTTAGGACATTGCTTGATTAAGTGATCATTAGCTTTACAATAATGGCAACGCATCTTTTTTTTGCCCTTATGACCAGAATTTCCAGACGAATTGCTGCCAGCAAAAGCATTAGGAACAGGTGATTTTCCACTCACAAAAGAACTATGAGAAGTGGTTGCATTACTGTTACCACCTTTTCTTTGAGCAATAATAAAAGCTATTGGTAAGAATGTGGCAAGGCATCAAGAACAATTTGCATAAGGGAACTGTCTTAAATGACTTCACCTGCAAAAATGAGTTGCTCATTGATATCCTTGATACCAGCAAGGAAAGTGTCCATATCATCTTTCTCATGCATAATCTTTGACTCCAGCTCTTTACGTAGCAGTAATGCAATTTTTGCCTCATTATGACTTGCATAAAGACCATCTAGAATATCCCAAGCCTATTTTGCAGATTTCGTTGAACGAATGTGAGGAGTAATAGTGCACTTCACTACCAACGCAATCAATGCATGAGCCTGCGCATCTTCTACATCCCAACAAGCTTGTTTTGCCGTAGGCAAAACAACTCTAACAGCAGCAAGACCTGCAACATCCTCAACATCACCTACATCCTCAGAACCAAGACGTACATCAATGTCCTGCACAATATTCCAGACACCCTTCCACATAAGAAAATGCTACATCATGTAAGCCCACATAGGGTAATTGTCCCCATCCAATATGTCCTCAGTAGCAGCAGTTGTCGGCCATGGCGAATGCCTGCACCTGATGTGAAAATTGCCCAAAAAGAGGAGAAACGAAGCAGGAACAACACGTGCTATATAGGAAAAACCAAAGAAGGTTGCAAAGGACATGTTATGCAAAAGATGGCACTGACAGAAATTTTGCACAAAATGCTACAATAACCTGTGCAGTATTGCCTGTAGTGGAAACGGAGGCCGAAATGAGCCCGAATCAAAAATCTGAGGAGACCAAGCTCTCTGATCTTTCCTGAAATTTTTGTTGACCTACGAACACTCACCAAAGCTTACAAAAATCAGAGAAAATGAGCAGGTGTGTGCTGGAGGTGCTGGCGACTAAGCCTAGGAGGACGCAACCTGCTCTAATACCGATTGTTGGAATTAGGGTTGCAAGAAACACACACAGGTTGGAGAAGACAAAGGAAGCTCAAGGCACACAACAATGAGTATATTAATTAGTGTGCAATGGAAAGATAAGTTAGCCCTAGAGTGATGGGTGTATATACAATGCACAGGGGGAAAAACCTCTTAGTGAGGGAAAAAATGTCCCAGCGGTCCTAAGTGTGTTCACACACATCACTACCACATGTATATGGTAACAGTCTTATACTTTGATTTTTTGTTTATGTTTCTCTCTTTGTGTTGTGATTATTCAATCAATCATTTTGTTGGATTTATTTTGATTTAATTGATCAAAGTTGTGTTGAAAGTGTTGGAAAGATTTCAGGAAGCAACAATGTGATATTTAAGCTACATTTAATATTATGATGACAATGTTTTAGCTTGAAATACTTGAGAACAAGACATATTCTTATATGTTTATCAATAATTGAAGTGTCACAAAATGTACAAAATTTTCTACAAACAAGTATGGGTGTGATCTTTAACTAATTTAGTAAAGATAAAAGACACCATCTCACTAGAGTAAGTAACAAGCTTACGCATTGGGATGATGGAAGATGATGAATTTGCTACTACATAATGGAAAGGTGTGCAAGCTAAATGTATGGAAACATGCTTGTAGCAAACTATATCTCTCAAGCATCAAGTAGAGTAGCCACCTACTCCAAAATGATGTTGTTGCTTAAATGAGGATCCACGAGCACCACATCCCTATTTTCCTTAACACTAGTCTTGTAGTGGGCTACAAAAGTGGCTAGAGCCACTAAAGGGGCTCATCATAACTTTCGCATAAGACATAAAAACTTCATGAAACTTCTTTAGCATCTTTTTAGGCTATGTCTAAGACTCTAAGAGTCATATTTGAGTTAAATATACTAAAAAATCAAATTTACACTTTTTAAAAGAGCTTTTTTTGCATAAAATTGTGAGTTACTACTTAATGGGGGCCCATTAGTAAATGTTGTCAGTATTTATGTAAGCAACATAGAAGTGTGATAGGCTCATTACATACCTATTGAGGGATTTTCAAAGAAGTTTGAGTCTATTTAAAAACAGTGGTCTACCTTGAGTCAATTTAGTAAAATTATACACATTTTACGATATTAGTCCTTAGAGATGGCCATGCAAAGACAACTTCAACCCTTGATTTATTTTCTTGACATTTTTTATCAACTCATACTATGTGTTGGATGTATTTCCCTGAGACAGGTTTTTGTTTAGATATCTAAATAGTTGCTGAATTATTTTTTTGCAAAATCCTAGGACTTCAAGCCCAAAAAGTGGCTATTTTTTACAAAAAATCCTCTTAAAGCCAAAAAAAGTGGCTATTTTTTTACAAGACTAGTGTTAAGATGGCTTATAATTGAAGATGACTATAATATAAGAATAGGATAATGTCACAAAAAATTTAGTTTGGTAAGAGATCCGAGTCAAAGTTTAATAACTAATATTCATTTTCTAACATTCTACAATGTTTTAAGGAAATGAAAATAAATTTTGACGCTTAAAACATGATTTTCTCTCTTGAGGCTAGAGAGAGAAAATACTTCATAATGTATAAATGAGAATACAAAATGCAATGGAAATGGTCATGATACAATCTAGATGAGCTATATATTTTTAAAACATTAAAAAGTCATTAAGAATATATCTATGCGATTTAAAACCAATAAGAGTTCAAGGATTAAATGTACTGAGATAATGCTTACAATAAATTGCGGGAAAAGTATTCATGAATGATTTAAAGCCAATAGGAGTTGAAGGATTAAATATACTTAGTTAATGCTTGCAGTAAATCACATGAAAAGTAATCATGAATGTAAACGTTGCAAAAGAAAAATAATAAAAATGTTTTCTCTTATTTGACTTGTTTGTCTATATGCCCTCATTTATGCTTCAAATGTTCCAAAGTGTATGCATACAAAAAGACGCACACTTGCAACAACTTTGTCTCCCAAGTACCGAGTAGACTTTCTATCTACAACAAAAAGATGTGCTAAATACAATGAAATGATACGTTTGCAGTAGCTGGTCTCCCAAGCACCTCGTAAATTGGTCATCTACTATGGAATGGTATCGATGTGCTAAAATTGGATCGTAGTTTACCTTCTCTTTTATATGTGCATAGTCGAGGACGATTATGATTTCAAAAGCAATTAAACCTCACCAAATTTTAATTTCGGTTTGCTTAAAGGAATTTTCTCTGTCTAGAATTTGGCCATTCTAAAGAAGAAAATAAAAAGAGTGGAAGGACCAAATTTATGAAGATGGTTGTAAGGTGCCTCTCAGGACCTTAAGGTGCCAAAAGGGTGAAGCAAACTTCAAAAGTGCCAAAAAGATGTGCTAAATACGATGAAATGATACATTTGTGGTAGCTGTTCTCCCAAGCACCTCGTAAATTGGTCATCTACTATGGAATGGTATCGATGTGCTAAAATTGGATCCTAGTTTACCTTCTCTTATATAAGTGCGTAGTCGAGGACGACTATGATTTTAAAAGAAATTTAATCTCAGCAAATTTTAATTTTGGTTTGCTTAAATGATTTTCTCTATCTAGAATTTGGCCATTCTAAAGAAGAAAATAAAAAGAGTGGAAGGACCAAGTTTACGAAGATGGTTGTAAGGTGCCTCTCAGGACCTTAAGGTGCCAAAAGGGTGAAGCAACCTTCAGAAGTGCCAATCCATTAGTATAAAATGCATCTCATGGCCTCAGGGTGCCAAAAAAATGATGCAACCTTTAGAAGTACCAACGGAATTCTTTACAAAATCAAATGTGCTTTACGGGACTAAAATGAATGAAAATGGGTCCTAAATGTCTTCAAAGTACGTGAGAGTGCTAGCGAAAAGGGAGATATGGGCTAGCTTGAACATAGCTTGAGGACCCCTCATTATCCATGCAAACATACCTCGAGGAGTGGTGGATACTCTTCAAAAGGAAAGTAGGGGTAAAGAACTAAAGGAAAGGTCCATAAGTGGCCGAACTATCAAAACAAGGTGGGAAGGCACGAAGGCCTGCTAAGTTAAGGGGAGATGAGGGAGAGTAAGTTGAAATACGTGCCCATAATCACATGGAATTTTCGTTGTGTTTTAATATTAAATTGCAAGTAGTTTACATATTACAAAGAGCCCCACTTAAATAATATGAAAGGTGCACATTTTTTGCATGTCAACATTTTGACATAAAATAAACTGAGAAAGAAGTAAAATAAAAACAGTAAAACTTAAATTCAAAACACAAAATTTTTCTTAGTGTTTTTTTCATAAAAATTTATAAATTTAATAAACATAATAAAACAAGATAGTGAAATCAATTTTTATGAAGTTTTTAAATGAAAGGACCTTTATCAATACCTCATATCATGGTATCAAACTCTTATGAATACACTTTTTAATCCAAAAAGATGAATGCAACTTTGGAAAATAGCATTTAAAAGAGTATCATGTCTTTCTCTTCACAAGACTTTCCAGGCCTCTTGGGACACTTCTCAAGCAATGAAAATTGAACGACCTTCACTCATAGTGCACTAAGGCCTTTAGCAAGTCAAAAAGACATTGTGCCACTATTCTCAAAATATCTCACAATAGAGAGTTGATCTCTGAAAACGATCCACGATTGTGACCAAAAAGATTGAGATCTACAACTTTTATGTTGAGCACTTTTTGAATAAAAGAGCAAAAGAGAGTGAAAAACCAAAATTATTGTTGCATAGGAGGCTAATTATAGCATGCAGAGTAAGGCTTGTCCCTCTCAAAAGGCTCATTCTTCTTCTTCTTCTTCTTCTTCTTCTTCTTCTTCTTCTTCTTCTTCTCTCTCTCTCTCTCTCTCTCTCTCTCTCTCTCTCTCTCTCTCTCTCTCACACACACACACACACACACACAAATATATCCATAGCTACTCTACTCCGCTATGATTCTCTTCTAGTTCACGCATCTATGGTATCACTTTCATGTTTTAATAATGTCTAGTAGTTGTTGCAGCAACATCTTTGCTTGCCAATTATCCTCTTTAGTCCTGAAGAAGATGATGGAGAAGTTATTTGTCATGCATGAATTGTGCATGTAATCCTATAAGTAAATTTTTTTTGAAAAGCATGCACATGTTTTTTAAGAGCTTTGTATGTTGTAGTGATTCTTCTACAAGAGGAAAAGATGATGCTTCTTCTAAGAGATTACTCTTTGTTTTTTATCATAGAAGACCAAAATTGTTGGGTTGACCAAAGAAGCCCATTATGTTGGCACGATGAAAAGGCCACCTTATTACAAGATGATGTATCATGATTGTATTAAGCTTCCATAATACAAAAATCCCTATGGAGGAGAGTTAGACATTCCGACCCTTAATAGTGTGTCATCTCTCTTTTCCTCTCTCTTTACGTTTCTACTTCCAATATGATTATGTTATGTATCTTTCATTTTGATTATGTTCAAGTTATGGTGGCAATCTAGTTCTCCCAAATTTTGTTGCAAATATACACAAACATAAGTCTCACAATTAGTTCACTAATTTATCAAGACAACAATAAAGTAATTAACCCTTACAAACCTTAGCAATCCCCTATACATGTTGATGCTAACCACATGAAACATGTAAGTCATGGAGAGTGGACAATATCATAACAAATCTAGTAGATGTCTATGTTGTTTACATCTCCTTCTTTATGTAAAGGGGTTATTCAATCTATACTCAATCATGAGGCATGCCATGCTAAAATGAAAAAATAAACGTATGATGTATCCAACGATGTGTTTCCTCACTTATCCAATGATCTGCTTCCTCGCTTGCACTTTCAACATTTTGGGCTTGCTACCTTGAAGATCTCCTACCTTGTGAGTAGCTAGTTTCTTAAGCCCTTGATCGGCATACATCTATGATGGAAAAGAAGGAAGGCATATATGTCATGCTTATGTTTACTCTTATTTGAGCTACCTTTATTAATGCCTATGTGAGACATGTGCTTCATGACAAAGCATTCATTCGTGCAAATGTTGTAACATTTAATGGGATAGTAACTTATGTGTAGTGGAAATTAACATAGACATAGTGAGCGTTTCATTAAGAATAGATTCCTAATGAGCATATAGCAAGAGTGCTCGGTTGGAGAGAGAGCAACAAAATCATAACACCTTGTTAGAATTATACATGAACAATACTTCAAAAAGAGAGAGAAATTAAGCTATTGATAACAGTTGAGGACCGAATGTACATGGAGCCGGTCCCCCCTCCAAAAGGCTTTGTATTATAGGTTTCCCCCACCAAGGGAGACATTTTATAATACAATACTTTGTGTTTCTTCAATAACTTTCTGGTGCAATGAAGATGGAAGCTTCAATCACCAAGCTTACACTTGAAAAACACAAAATTAATTCCCTCACGGTCTCAGACCCAAGACCTCACACACCTTTGAAGATGGTGAGAGCTAGCGGGGTATGAGAGTAGATCTAGAGGAAGTAGAAGTATTCTTACGAGAAAGAATTATTTATCCTCACATAGTCACTCTTAATAGCTTAGTATTTAGCATGGTAGAGGAGATGAGCATGCATTGGAGCTTGGCTCTTGGTTGGATTTGCATCACAAAGCCAAGAGTTGTTGGTGTAGGCCTCCCTTCTCACAAGCTTGCAATAGATGATGAGCTTTCCATTAAACTTGAGAAGGAGATAGTCTTCTTTCCTTCACACATGAGTTTGTGTGAGTGTGTATGTGATAATTCCTTTGCAAAATCAGCCCCCTCTCTCTCTTGGTCGACCCCTCTTGCTATTTCCTCTTGTTGGCCCCTCATTGGCTCATGCCAAGCTTAGCCGATAGGAAATAAGAGGTCAAATGGAGAGCCTTGTGACAAGTGTCCCTCTTTCCCCTTTAGTGAGAGCTTAAGTAATTTCATTAATTCATTTAAATTCCCATTGGAACTTTTAGTCTTCTTGCCAATAGGAATTAAGCAAGCCAGCGGGCTGCTTAATTTTCATTGGACCCCTTGGCAGACTGTCTGGCAGAGTGTCCAATAGTCTTCTAGGGAACTTAATTTTCATTGGTTATTTTATCAAGTGCTTTTAAATTAATTAGACTAAATTTACTCTAGCCTAATTCTCATTGGTCCACCTCTATGGCCATCCAATAGGATTTGAATGGGAATTGGGGGTAATTGGGCTAGGAACCTGACATGTGTCCACTATGCCCTTTGTGTAAAGGGAGCTTGGGAGTGTGTGTGTGTGTGTGTGTTTCTCTCACTTCTTCTCTCTCTTCCCCTACCTTTAGGGCTCACCCCCTCCTTGATAGGGATGTGGGAAGACTTTTGAGTCTTCCCACAAGCATCCAAATTTCCCAAAATTTGCCAATGGAATCTTTAATTGAAATTTTGAAACCTTAGCTTTTGGAAGTCTTAATGGGCTGAACCTTAGGGTCTTTATAGCACCATTCATGCACATTGCTCTTTTGTAGACTGTTCCCCTTTGGATCCATGTTTTGCCTCCTTTGGAACCCTACTGAGACCGGTCTACCAGCCTAACCAATATTCTAGATTTTTCTCCCTTGGTACTTCCCAAGATTAAATGATCAGTTTAACATGAGAAAATCATTTTGGAGGATTAGATATTAGTTATTATGACATTACCTCTCTCTTGAAATCATAGTCATCCTTGACTATGAGGTAGAGAAGATAAAGCCTAGTCATTAGGATGTTTGCTAGCGGGTAGAGGATCCCTATTTTACCCTACGACACTGTTCCAGAATGGATGACTAATCCATTTGGCGCTTGAGAGCCTTAGCTGCCGCAAGCATGTCTGCACGTCAGTCTTATTAATCTTTCATAGTAGAGTGACAAGCTCTACTTGGTTTTTGGGAGACGTCGTCTCCGCAAACATGATCCTAAGCATGCATACTTCTTAACATTTGTGCACAATAAAGAAAAAGAGAGTCTTATAAGACAAAAAATTTGTTCATTTAAACATATTTACATTTGCTTACTCTACAGAAGCATTGACAAGGTTTAGGTTATCCTTTAATTGTATGCCTTGCATCCATCTAGCATCTTCAAAAGGATAGTTCTTAAACTTAATAAAATATTGTCGGATAATCTTACCGCCTCTCAATACCTTGTCTTCATGTCGGAGAATGGACTTGGTCTGCAGCACCTCTTCTTGGTCCTCGATCTCCGGTGGGTCTTCAATAGTGGGTTCTTGAGGTGGCTCTCCTTTGTAAGGCTTTAGTAGGCTCACATGGAAAGCATTATGTATGAGCCAATGATTGGGCAACTTGATTTGATAAGCCATCTCATTGATTGGTCTAAGAATCTGGAAGGGACCATAGTACCTTTTTGCTAACTTAGCATAGTACTTTTGGTGTCCCGTAGGATTCTTGCATGTTGTGTGCCTTAGTGGAGCCTTGGGAAACTTAAGCAAGACCCAATCATTTCGATTTAAAGGCTTGAGCTCTTCTTTGCTTATAAGCAACAACCTTTTTCCTTTGTTGTGAGATAGAGATAGCATCCTTAATCTTTTGGAAAGATTCTTGTAGGTCTCGGCTATACTCATCTGCAGCAAAGATCTTCCCATGTACCTTAAGTAGCAAGGGACTTTTAATCTTCCCTCTATCACCTCAAAAGGTGCTTTTCCCGTGGAAGTATGTACAGTGTTATTGTAAGCATACTCCACTAAGGGTAAGTACTTCTTCCATTGGGACTTTTGATCTACTTCTGTGACATAAGCTTTTAGTAGATCAAGAATGGTTAGGTTAGCTAATTCCCTTTGGCCATCCGTTTGGGGATGATAGGCCGAACATAAGTTTAGATTCTCAAAGAGACCCTTTCAAAAACTACTGGTCATTCTAGGATCTCTATCCGACACTATGGACATTGGCAAGCCGTGGTACTTGAAGATTTGTGATATAAAGAGGGTTGCCATTTGATGGGCCTTGATAGTCTTTTTGACATGTATGAAATGTGCTTGTTTGCTAAACTTGTCTACTATCGTCCATATTCTTGTATTCCCATGGATAGACTTGGGAAATCCAAAGATAAAATCCATGGATATGCTCTCCCATGTTGAATTAGGGATTGGCAAAGGTTGAAGCAATCCAGGTTGCTTCCCTCTATCAAACTTCATCTTTTGGCATACTGCACATTTTGAAACATACTCTTGTATGTTTGCTTTCATGGTAGGCCAATAGGAATATGTTTCTATCCCTTTTAGGGTAGACTGAATCTCTCTATGCCCCGGATAAGGAGGAGCATGAGATTCATACATTACTTTCTCACGTAGTGAGTTAGTAACGCATAGTCTATTGCCATAGAGAAGATAACCATCTTGTAGGGTAAATAGTGCTCCTTTCTTCCCTAGGGCAATGGCTGAAATCACGTCTCTTAAAATCAGGGTCGATAGCGTACTCATCTATCATAGAAGAAGATCATTGTGAGTTGCTATGGATACCGCATTCACTCTCGGTCATCTTTAGAGTGCATCGGCTACTTGATTATGCTTGCTAGCAATGTGAACAATATGAAAATGAAATTGCGAAAGGAAATTTTCCCAACTCATTTGTTTGTTGGAGAGCTTGGTCTGTGTCATGAAGCACTCAAGGCTTTGGTGATCCGTCCCCAGAATGAAAGGAGTCCCCAATAAATAGTGCTTCCACAAGTCTAGAGCATGTAGAACTACTAAGAGCTCCTTCTCTTATATTCCTAGAGCTTGCTCAACAGGGTCGAGCCTTCGACTTTCATAGGCTATGGCGTGCCCTTCTTAGAGCAAAACAGCTCCAAGACAATCACCACAAGCGTCACATTGGAGCTCAAATGGCTTTGAGAGGTCTGGCAGTGTAAGCACAGGTTGAGAGATAAGCTTCTCTTGAAGCTTTTCGAAAGCATTGTTCTCCTTGGTGGACCATATATACCTAACGTTTTTCTTTGTTAGGTCATGTAATGGTCCAGCGATTTGTGAGAACTTTTCTATGAACCGTTTATAGTATGCACACATACCTATATAGCTTCTTAGTTCATGTAGATTCCTTGGCATTAGGAGAAAGTTGGACTCACTTTTGGGCCTTTCAGTTCTAGAGAGAGAGTGGTGCTCGACCAATGAGGAAAAGGCTAACATTACGTTGAAAATTGACATTTTGCAGCCAAGCTCTTTTAGAAAAAGGGAAGAAAATATTAATTTTTGTTCATCGAATTGCACAATTTCACGCTTTCAAAGCATAAATGCCATAAGTGGTACTAACTCTATACCGACAAATTTCAGAACTTTCATTGAAGACTCTATCTAGTATCTATGTTCCCGCCCAAATATGACTTTGAGTAGCTCTACTTCCCTCTCAAAACTTCTTCCCTTTTTCATATTTGCGCTAACCTTTCTGTGCATTCTAGTGCACACCATGACTACTTCTCGAAGGCCTAGCACTACCATTGACTCTGTTAGCATTTTTTACAGTTATATTACAGATGATCAAGCATGGATACCATCTCGAATAACTATCGAAAGTTGGGTTCTACTGTAAACTAGGAGGAAGAGGAGGCAACGCAATGATTTCGTGGAGGCTTTCAAGGGACAAGTTAAAGAGTTCAAAGTGTGTGCACAAAGCAAGCGGGTGAAAGAGGTCCTCATACAACATGCTTTCCAGCATGCAGACTTAAGGTTACAAACATCTCCTCCAAGTTTTCCACGGCATCGACCCAGCTATAAGTTATTTGAAGCATCTCACTTAGTGCATGATTATATTCGAAGGTTAAGTGGTGGATATCATCTTTGGTATGTTTCAAATATTTATCCATCGAATAGGACAAATTGGCAACCAGTTGAGAGCATAGTTGGGATTTTCAATGCTTCCCATGCATTTATTGGTGAGCAAATGTACCGAGAAAGACAACACAAGGAACTTGCAAATAATGGAATATTCTTTTATGATATGTCATATTTGGAATCGAGAACTTCCATTGGTTGGGGTCGTGTATCTCCTTTGTCACTTCCATCCTTTGACAGCATGGATTGGTCTTTGCCAGCTTCGAAAACTAGTGAAAGCTTTAGGAATAAGTTGTTTCAAGATATACAAAAGTCCTAATTGCCACAAAAATAGTTCGGCTCGCACTATTTATGCCTCTTGAAGTGTTTGTAGATTTCTTCTTCGATGAGCAAATAAGAACTACCGCAACAATGTTCATTTGCAAGTCTGAGAGCTGTTTGGACTTTTTAGATGATAATTGGGATAGGAAACAATCACAGGGCAAAATCTATATTTTGCAAAAGAAGTCCATAATTTGAAAGTTCATTATTAGCTCTCAAAATTTCATGGTGTCGTTTTACTATTTTCGATATCATCTTCTTAGTTGGCAGCTTATTCCACTCGACCAAGATACAGAGTCTAGCCTCGAGAATAAACCTTTATCAATGGAGCTCTACTTTCAAGACAGCCTACTTACTGTGATGGAGACAATGTCAAGCACAACTCTTGCACAGCTCAGGCTAGATCTTACATGTGCAAAACTTCCACTTTTACCGAAATTATGCATTCAGTCTCAACAACAGAAAGGTTCTTACTAAATGGATGAATTTTGATTGTCTTTAATACATTAAGACATAGAACCTAACTTTTTTTTATTTTCAGATTAAAAGACGCAAGGAGAAAACAACATTGTGCAAGGAGTCACTCTCAAATACACTTCACTTAATTGCTTCCACTGAAAGCTACATCACATACCTTGTACACGCAATGAGCTTTGATGACATCCAAACCATGATGTACTCTTCAAAATTACTAATACAGAGACATTTTGTGCCCCTCAAACAATGTTTTAAAAATGTACACTTTTCATTATCTCAAAACTTTACAAATTGTGTTGTTTCTATCAAGATGTATAAAAGTTATTGCTCCCTTTCCCTGCTCTACTGCTCCCTGCCACTGGTCCCCTGTCCTCTCCCCCAGTTGTTGCTGCCACTGGTCCCCTGCCCTCTCCCCCAGTTTTGTTGTCACTGTTGCCCTACCCTCTGCCCCGGTTGCTGCTACTTCTGCCTCTGGGGACACTGGTCTCGGGCATCCTTTCGCGTTGTTCAAAATCACGGGCCTCTTCCATGGCTTCCCATGCATCTTGCACCTATGAAGCTTCCCTCTGTTCTTGCTCTTAACGTTGACGTGTAGCCCATTCCTCTACTTCTGCGGCGTCCGCATAATATTGATTTATTGCTTCTTGCATATTTCGAACCTCTTCTTGAGTCTGATTGTAGTGCTGCGTCATTTCGTTAACGCGAGCCTGTTCGAACTCCTCAGCTCTCGCCCCTTCCTCTCTTGTATGCCTGTTTACCGAGATTATAATATGATGGATGGCCATTACAAAAAAATGTCGCACATCATTGGGGGTGTAGTTATGTAATTCAAGTTTTTGTAGAAGCATGATAATAGGAAAGTAAGTAAAGATGCTGCTTGTTTTAATACAAACGTTGCAGCAAACAATGGAACAGCACGATTACTTACGTTTGGTACATCCAAAATTTGACTGAGGAGCAACAAGGCATTCAAACAACTTCGCCAACCACAGCTATAGTCATCAACTTGTGTGGGCACGGTTACCCGTTCGTGCCGGATGGTATTCCCTAGATCATGTTCTAACAAAACGTGCTCTACACAGCATACAAGTTTTTTTGCGGCACTACATACGTAACCACTTGAGTCAGTAACACATTACAAAGAGACACTACTTCCAAATGTACCCAGATGTGCCTTACGTTGTGAGCGGGATGGAAACACACACAATGCCTCTATAATGACCCGACACACACTCTTGGAATGATACACACACACACTAGGGGGCACCACTCGGCTTACACAACACACCTGGCCGATACAGGGAACACACCTATGGAGTGAGAGGAGAGAGACTATCCACTTGCCCACTCCACACAGACACACACACACACACACTCACACACCCAAAAAACTCAGCTCAAAGGAGGATAATATCTGATTTTTAGATACAAATGATATTGGGCCAACACCAATGGGGCAAATAGCTCACACAATATGGGTAAAATAAACCAGATACAATCACAAACTAGAGCAGAAACTTCGCTCATAGGAGAAACTTACACAGCCAAAACAGGAGAAAAAGAGGGAAGAATTTGGCAAAATGGACAGCACCATCGTGTCCGGAACGGCCCAAAACCCCATTCTACAATGTCAAAGTGCTCAAATCCAACCTCGGATGAGCAGTTTACGGCCAAAACAAGCTCCAAAAACACATCTGCGGTTGTTCCTCCTCTCTTCTCCACGTTTTTTCTGGTCTTCTCTCTGTTTTTTCAGTTCCCACACTAAGCTTTTTAGTTGGTCACCCTTGGCCTTTTAGATGACCTCAAACGGACCCCGAACATGCCCAAAACTGACCTCGCAGTGCATAGTTGTCACCTTTTTGCATCCATACGCACACCTGGCACTCGACTTGTTTCAATAATGCATCCCGCCACCACGTGAAGTGGCCCCAAAATATGGTCCTCGTGATGACCTATCTGCCTAATTATCACAAGAAAACACCCACGTTGTGTCCGTACTTCTCCACATGCAAGTATTGACCCCGTTCGGCCTCTGACGCCACTCGATGCCATCTGACGCATCTGCTTACCTCATGTCGTCGGCCCGCGGATAGCTTCCTCAAGAAGTTTTACGCGCTACCAACTCCTCATTATTGTAGAAAAAACACACTGGTACTGGTAATAGTGAAAATCGATGCACTATGTACACCCTGTCCTACCTATACACATGTGGGCCCCACGTAACCACCTGGCTCTGAAAAATGGGCAATTTTTTATTTGATGCACCATGCATGTATATGTACATATGCACAATCCCTTGCTCCAAAAAACTCCTGACATAATTTGCCCATCCCTTAGCCTGCTAGATCATTCATGATCAGCAGCAGCAAAGAGAGATATGAGACTCGTCGCATCACAGGTCTCCTCATCCCTCACCAACATTGTTTGATCCACAGACAGCTCATCTTGCTCCACCATCATTAACCTGGTATGATACAATTTAAGACGCAATCCATTTACCCTTGACTTATGTAGAACACCATCCAGGTTAGCCAGCTGATATGTGCCATTTGGAAAACACTCCACTACCTTGAAAGGGCCTTCCCACTTAATTGAAACTTCTTTTGGAAGGTGTTGTCCAGCTTATTGTTGTAGCGCAAAACCAAGTCATGTTTCTTGATACCCTTACTTTTGACCTTTTCATTTATCTTTGCCAAAGCCTTATCCTGCATCTGCCCATAATGCTCCAATGCGCTCATCCTATCCAACTGGACCTCTTGTAACTGCAAGAGCCTCTCTTTGAATGCATCACTAGGCGGCCCAAGCAACTTCTCTAACATCTTGACCGCAGGCAACTCTACCTCCACAGGAAATAGTGCTTCCTTTCCATACACCAAATGAAATGGAGTAAACCCTGTACCTGTCTTCATCGAAGTACGGTAAGCCCATAATGCACTAGGCAATTCCAAATCCCAATTCTTTCCTTGGTGCTCTGTCACTTTAGAAAGAATTTGTACCAACTCACCATTGAATCTTTCATTTAAGCCATTACACTGCGGGTAATAAGGAGTGGTATGCTGGTGCCTAATCTTCATCTTTGCACATAAAAAATCTAGCAGTTTAGCTCTAAAGCCAGGCCCCCTATCTGAAAGTAGCTCCAGTGGCACCCCAAACTTGCAACATATTTCATCATACACAAATTTTTCCACATCCTTTGCAGTGATCTGTTTTACTGCTATAGCCTCTGCCCATCTAGAGAGATAGTCCACTGCCGTCAAGATATAGCTTTTGCCCCTGCTTGTGATAGGTAACAGGCCTATTGCATCAATCCCCCACTTTTCAAACACATCAAACGCCATAATGGTTTTTCGTAGCTCTAGCTTCAACACTCTCTTCCCAAATGCTTGACACCTATTCCAAGACCTACACCAATGGTGAACATCCTTGTGCAAACTAGGCCATGCATACCCCTCTTGCAAAATCTTATACAAGGTGATCTTTAGAGCAAAATGGCCACCACATCCGCCTTCATGATTCTCTTCCAACACTCTATAAAGCTTCTCCCGCCAAGGTACACGTCTCAACACGAGATCAGCCCCTTTCATGTATAAGACATCACCAATCAATTTGTACCTGTATGCTCTACGCACAAAGCCATACTCCTTAGACTTTTGAACCTCCTTTGGAATGATTCTTGTTAGCAAAAACTCCTCTTCTTGAGCCAAACTTTCCCGACCATGATAAAGAGGTAAAGTGGTCCTCAACACAAATAGCTCCCCAATCATGCCTTGAGCTGCTTCATGTGCCTCTCCATTTAGAGCACGTTCAATGTGTCTGATGCTCCATGCTTCGAACTTTTTTAATAGGCATTTAATTCTGAAGCACATTTCCTTCAATGAGGTGTTCTTGCTCTTCCACACACCCAGCACTTGCTTCACCACTAACAAGGCATCATCTTTTATGCTCAACCTTCGAACCCCATGCTTCAAACAAATGTGTAAGCCGGCTTCCAGAGTAGCATATTCAGCCTCATTGTTACTATGAGCATCCAATTTGAACCCTCTCTTGCATACTAGCTTCCCCTCTGGATCATAAAGTGCTATACCCCCTGAAGCTGCATCATGGCTCTTTCTGTATGAACTATCAAAGAACAACACATGTGCATTGCTGATCTGTGAAACTTCTTCAACTATCTTTCTCACCACCTCTTCCTTAACAATAAGGGGATTTTCCTTGTAGGTCAACAAATCAGCTAGGTTAGCCATTGTACTATCTTCCACTAGAAAAGAGAACTCAAACTCTTGCAGCTCAATTACCCATTTCTTCACCACATTTGACATGTTAGTACCATTAATTAACTGTGGCAAAAAGGCATAACTCGTCAAGAAAACAAAAGTTCGTGGTAGCAAGTAATGACGAAATCGTCGACAAGCAAATATTACACTGGCCATCACTAGCTCTACTTCCTAGAGCTTTCTCTCCGCTACCAACTTCACTCGGCTTGCACAATACACTGGCCTCATATAATGGCTGCCCTTCCCCTTTTGCAATAGCATGGCTCCAATGGCATCATCCCCTACTGAGGGATTTACATAAAAAACTTTCTCCCAATCAGGAGCCTGCATGGCTGACAACCCCCCTAACACCTCTTTCACCTCTTGAAACACTTCTTCACACTTGTCATCCCATTGCAATGGATCATGCTTTGCCACTTGCTGTAATGGATAAAGAAGCTGCGAAGACAATGGAATAAACCGTGCCATGTACTTCACTTTGTGTATAAAAGTTGCCAATTGCTTCGTACTCGTAGGTAATGGAAGAAGAATAATAGACTTAACCTTATCTGGATCAGCCTCAATGCCATTTTCTGACACCATATGGCCCAATAACTTCACCCTTGGCTATGCTAGGTGACATTTCTTTGGATTTAGTTGTCCTCCACATTCATCATATCGAGCCAATACCATCTGTAGCTTCTCATGGTGTTCAACCCTACTGCTATAAACATAGAAGTCATCCATAAAAGCTTTAACATAACTACCAATGAATGGTTCCAACACCCTATTTTCTCTATCTTGATAGAAGGAAGGTCCATTTGACAACCCAAATGGCAATACTGTGTAGAAATTGCAGCCCCATGGCGTAATAAAAGTGGTCTTTGTGCGGTCTTTAAGAGCAATCTTCAATTGAAAATAGCCTGAAAAACCATCACACACACTGTACCTCTCATAACCTGCCACTGAATCCAAGATCTTATCGATGAATGGAAGAGGATATGGGTTCTTCTTAGTGGCTGCGTTTAAGGGTTTAAAATCTACACAAATTCTCCACTTCCCATCCTTCTTTGGACTGACTACAACTAGACTCGCCCATTCTGTGGTCTCCACAGGGACTATGAATGTTCAGGAGCCGTATGTAAGTCAGCAGGCTCTTGTCCTGACGGAGACCTTTCTTTTAGTTCTGCCTCCTTTTGTTGTTGTGCTAACTCTCGGTTTTGACGTCTTCTTATAGTTCGACTCAATTTCGGCTCTGTAACCTCCAATTGAGCGAGGTCAATGGGTCGCGGGCTGCACCACATGACACTCTGGAGATGTTCACCCCAATTGTCTACTAGCTTTCGATGAGCATCACATGCCCCTAGATAGCTAAGCCATTCTGCAGTAGATCTTTCCTTGTTTATCCTAGCTCTCACATTTGCTCGATATCGTCGTCTCTTATATGACCTTTGTTTCTTGTTAAGGTTTTGATTTTGGTAAATGTTTGAACTCAACTCGCTTGATAGGTCTTCGCTTGTATCTTCTTCACTCTCATATAAATTACCATAGATGGTCGTACTAGACCTTGAGTGTTCAGTTTCTATACTTGGCTCACTCGATGTTTCCTTAGGTTCTGAATCCATTTCTCCCTGACATTCCGTTTCTGATGTGTATTGGCCTGAAGCCTTTGAGGAATCATCGGTTTCACTCTCAGGTAGGTGTGCCTCTTTCTTATCATCGGATGTTACATGCGCTACACCTAACATGTTTACTGGTGCAATGTGTGGTATCTCTTCCCCATCTGGTGTTACCCAGGTTGTTCCTCTAGCTCCCCATGTATCTATAGTTGCCGCTAGGTGTACCCAATCGACATTGTCTGACTCAGCCATTCCGGGTAGGATATCCATATAAGGAGAGTCCTCCCCAATATCCGTGTCTTCGTTACACGTGTAACAATATTGTAATGGAGATGAGTGAATTGTTGTGTCTGATCGATTATCAATGATGAATTTATTTCCTAGAGGATGCGTTCGACCACTTAAAAGATCAACTCGAATGACAGAGTCTTGGAACTGTAAGTAGACGTGGTTTTTGGACCAATCATGCACCATTTTTGCTTCCCTCATGAATGGACGCCCTAAGATCATCTCAAATGACATAGGATGCTTGGAAAAATCCATAACAATGAAAGTCTGCCTTACCTTGTGTCCCAAGACCTTGATCCTGAGATCCTTAAGCATTCCAATAGGCGTAACAATAGATCCATTAGCCATTTTTACCACTACGCTTGTGGCTTCAAGGTGAGGTCGCCCCATAGACTCCCAACAACTCTTTGTCACCATGCTGACTCCCGCACCACCGTCAAGGACTCCCTTTACAGTTAATCCTTTAGTAGTGATTGGCAGAGTAGCATTAGATTCATCACCTTCAAAGTATTGCCCCAACTTGTTAACGGGTACTTCAATTACAGATTCATGTCCCGCTAGGTCAGATGGTGGTGCTAAATGTTCCTCATCATTCATTACCGAGTCAGGTTTGTTCATATGTGCGAACTGTGGTAATCCGGCCTGTAATTCTCCATTGAGGAAGGCTCGAAGAGCTGAGACTAGCTCGGGGTCTTTATATAGTTTGGACATGATGGTGGTTCTAACTTCTGAAGACATGAAATCCATCAATTTGGCAACATTTAATGGCATCTTGTGGGACGTAGGACCCTGACAAGAGAATGGTGAAGATGGAATCTCCACTTCCTCAAGGGGGTCGGGCATTCCCTCACCAAACATTCTCTCTAGTAGGAAAGGTGTGTGTCCACTTTCAGATGTCCTACCCTCACTCTCTTCCTGAATGATACTCGGTATAGCTAACGGCCTGTAGTTCTTGTGAGGTTGAACTTGTGTGGGAAACACTGTGTTCGACATCTGGATGTGTTTGGGTTCAGGTTCTCATGCTCGTTGAGTTTCTTCCACCAAACCCCTCAGTTGTTGGACTCGTTCAATTTCCACTGTTGGGTTTGGATAGGTTCCAATATTTCTCTTGCAATCCTCATTTTTTGTCTCTCGTGGCTTATCTTCGGGGTTCTCAACTGGGTAGTTTAACTTTGAATACTCTTTTGGCGTTCGTCGTAATTCCCTCTCATGATCCTCCTCACTGGCTTTTTCCTTTGTAGTAACAGTTTTGGTCTCCGTGGTCTCTATCGAATCTGAGTCATCCTCAGGGTCATTCATATACACGGGATCCTCTCCTGTCCCTATGTTAGTCTTTGAACTAGGTTTTGAGCTAGAAGCATTAAGGGATTTCTTTCTTCGTGTTTTCTTCTTTCTCGCTCGGCCAATGGACGCAGCATCTCTCTCTTCGAGGATGTAATTTTGCTTTTGGAGCATCGACCGTGTGAGTGCATTCACTGGTGCTATGTTTATAGTTGGTGGTGTCCCATCAACAATCTCTATTATGTTCAATGGTGTGATTTTCGGTGCGTTTGGATTGTTAGGACACTGTGCGATCAAATGATCTATGCCACAACGATTACAAGTGAGTATTGGCATTGCCAATGCACTCCCTTGACTGGTTTGCATTAGTGCGGCATTCTTTTGTATTCTAATGGGGCACTCAGCTACTCGATGTGGTCCACCACATTCGTAGCACTGAAGAGGTGGTCTCTTGGCAAAACTATTAATGTTTTGGCCTCTTGCTACTAGCGCAGTAGCTTGATATACCGGTTTGATTTGTCCCCAATGGTCTTCCATATAGTACATGGGACACTCCTCAAGCATGTCGACTCCATAGGTGATACTAGAGTCTATGTCCTCTTCGCAATCTACATAAGTATTAGATGACTCGCAACCTATTTGGTTCATAGGTGTAACTCTTGGATGAGGGGGTTGCGGTCCTAGCACTGGAGGTGTGGTTTGGACCACATTTTGGGTTCTAGGGACCATGTGCTGTAATGGCAACTGTTGCTCCATGGGTGGGGTAGGCATCAATGCAGGAACTCAAGGTGAGTCTGCCCAAGCTATAGGCGGTCTATTTTCCATGATGCGTTTAAGCATTACGCAATCCTTCTCTTGATGGCCATACCTACCACATGCGTTACAAGTCCCGTTAAACTTTACTCTGAAAGTAGGGCATTCACTCGTAGTATGTGGGCCCAAGCAAATTGAGCACCATTGTTGCTCCCTTCTTGGATACATATGAGTGTTTTGTGGAGCACGATTACCCCTAAGGCTTTCTTGGATGGCCTTTGTGAGATCTGCCAAAGTCATCTCAGATATTGTTTGCTCTTTCACGATTGGCTTTATCTTCATTGGCTCATGCCCTGATGCTTGGGAGCTACTTGACTTCGGCTCCGCAGACACTCTTTCTCCTGCAATCATTAAATTATCCTCCAATTGGATTGCATTCATGGTGACTGCTTCCCAAGTAGTGATACCTCTAATGACTAGGCCATTATAGATACTTTCATGTCGTAGTCCCCTAATGAATCTATCGAGCAATTGGTTGTTGTTGAATCGCTCGTTTGGATTGCATCGAGAATTCAAATTCTTTAGGCGACTAATGAAGTCTCTCATGGATTCACCTTCTTCTCGTTGGGCTTTCTTGAGCTGAGAGGCTACACCCCAAAGTACTCCCTCTCGTATGTATTCTTTTAAGAACAGTCTCCTAAGAGTAGAGTAGATCGTTTTTTCTTCTACTCTTAAGGTTCTATACCAATCTCCAGCCTTTCCGCTTATGGTCAAACTCAAAGCCTTACACTTATGTAGCTCATTGTGCTCTTCCAAGGAATCGCACACATGTTCAAAGACTTCCATATGCTTTCTAGCATCTCCGTCTCCATTGAATTTCTGTGTGAGCTTAGCTACTTGAACTGCCTTGCTCCTAGGCTCTCTATCAGGTGCACCACGCATGTTTTCCGCAATAGAGCGACCGATAGTTTGAGCAAATGCTGCCAAATCTCCTATTTGAGCAGGTATAATGGGTGTATGTGCTCCTGGAACCACATGTGAGATGGGAGTTGGCCTTGGCCTTGGCATACGCGCGGTTCTTGGGTTCCATATTTCGTATGGTGGTGTACCAGACGGTGGTCCAAAGTTTACAGGCGTGGCCCTAGGCATAGGGGGGGGTGCTTGATATGGCATGTTATTATTAGATGGCATGGCTCCACTTGTATAAGAGCTTGGATAATTCCATTGTGGATTGTAAGCTCTTGGAATAATCGGAGGTGTAGGAGCTACATGAGGCTAAGGTACGACAGGTGCACATGATTGATACATACATGTAGGTATAGTTGGGGGCACTGTGCTACTAGGCATCGGCGCAGTGTTAACAAATGAACTCCATGGTGTACTTCTTGTCATGCTCACCATTGGGATATGCATGGTAGCCGTAGTGTCATTAAGAGAAAGATGAGCTAGATCTGGGAATGTAAAGCTGCCACTTGTGGGCTCAGATTGTACTGAGGCTTCTGGTGAAACAACATATGGAGGATCAATGGGGCTCACTGAGGGGGTCTCCATTTGTGACAGGGTTGGTTGGTTGGCCTTTCCCGTATCCAAGAATCTCATTAGGCCTGTTGAAGGCATGTTGATCCCTGTGTTCTATCTTTCTAACTCGACAATCCTATGGAGGACATCACAGACTTTCTGTTGTTGCTCATCTATGCTAGTAGCACCCGATGTGGATTGTAGAACATCTAACCAACCCACATGATAGGTGTGTCCTGTGTACCGATCAGTTAAAGCTTCTGCTTGTAGGTCATACTCCCAATTTTTGTTTAGGAATATCCCATCTAGGCCTGGCGTGCTGGAGGTTTCCCTTGAAGTGGAAGCATTATTGCTCCCCATTGCTTGCCCCTCCGTGACTGCTACCTTGGGAGCACTCGGTTGCTCGGCTGGTATGATTGTTGTCATAGGAGCCTTTGCTTTCAGGGCTTGACTTTGTTCTAGCCCTCGTAGGTTCTCAATTTCCCTCTCCCTTGTTGCTTGCATATAGCGTTCGATCTCTTGTACTTCGGCAAGACTCCTACCATCGGGTAGTAAAACCTCAGAGGGAGATAGTCCTAAAGGATCAGGAGGTGCAGTGGATGGAACATTCACATGCACACTCTCAAGAAGCATAGAGTCTATTTTAGGCATGAATGACGAATTTACTTCCCCACTCCCTTCATTTATTTCATTAACCGCATGTTCGGAGCGAGTAGCTCTACTAAGGGTCTCTTTTAAGCGGCTAAACACGCTGGACCCGGGCCGTGGGCCCATGGCATGCATGTCTTGACTTGAACTATCAGGGTTTGGTGTAGGATACCCCTCCATGACTTCGTAGTCAGAGGAAGAATCACTAGACGCGATATGAGGATCTTGGGTCGCGCTACCTTGAGTCCCAGCCGAAGGTCCAGAACCTAGGGTGGAGGAATAATGGGTGCCCGCGTAAATGGAGGCACTACCAATATGCTCGTGCTCTAACACTCGTCCAGAGCGTAGGTTCATATGACTTCCACACTTTAAGCGCGTTGGTGAGTGCCCGTGAAGGCCGCTCACTTAGTTTTTTTTTTTTTTAGTTGTTTATAACCCAAGTTTTTCGTTATTTTTGGTTATTTTTTGTAACCGAGCCACAAAATATGGCGTGTAATAACTCAAGACAAGCGTTTTAGCTAAAGGAACGTGCCGTGCTTTACAGCTCTCTATTTGGCTACGTGAAGCCCTCGAAATCCTAAAAATAGTTTTTATAGTCGTCGAAATCCTAAAAATAGTTTTTAAATATAAAAAGGTGTATAAACTATTTTTTAAAATTGAAGACTAAGGTCTGGGTTTGGGCTTGAGCTTGGGGAATGATCCCCAGCCCGAAAATAAATTTTTGAATTTTTTTTTTTTTTAAAGTCGCAGTGGCCGCGCCGCGCGCGCGCACACACACACACTTAACCTACACCTAACTTATCTACTTACAGCTAATGGAGATACTGCCACACACACTCTAACACTGTTTACACAATACTACAGTAGCTAACAGATCTACAAAACTAACCTTACAGAACTAACATTGAACCTTACAGAACTAACATTCCATAGCTAATACCTTAATTCTAACAGTACATTGCAAAAAAAATGTAACTCCTTCTTTAACAGAAAACAAAAAAGACAGTACAGTGTAACAAAAAACCTTCTCCACACAACCACACACCTTCCTTTTTCACAAATCCTTCTCCACACAACTACACACACTCATTCCCTACCTTTCCTATGATAGAAATCGCACCACAAGAAAGCATAAAGTGCTTAACCGAGCTTAGTGTAGGGCATTTCCCCGGCAGCGGCGCCAAAAATGTGCGCTCCTTGCTGCACTGTCGAAGCAAAGGACTTGCCAATACACCGTGTGCGAGCCACAAATGGCTCCAAGCACACAACAAGCCTAAACTAGCAAGCTCAAGAGAGCAAAGGGTGTGTCACTCACCGTTCTATGCTCGCCTTCGTGGTGGATTCCTCGCTGCGATGAAGAAGAAGCTGCAGTCGTGCCGCGCTCAACCGCTTCACCACCGTCGTGCCTTCGTAATGCTCGATCGCACACACACTCTCCCTCTCTCTCTCTCTCTCACATACACACACACACAAGGAGGTGAAGAAGAAGAAGATGGAGATGGAGATGGAGCAAGAGCACTCTTCTATTGCACAAATGAGAGAATGAGTGAATTTTAGGTTTAGTTGGCTTTTATTTAAGCTCACCCCATTCACACTTGGGCGCCCATGCTTAGCCAACTAATCCCTTGAATGTCCCAGTTAGAGTGCGCCTCTCATCGGCGATCACTCTTACCCTTTTCCTATTGGTCCGACAAGCCCGGTACCTGACTCTACCAAATACATAATACGCGTCCGTCGTAGGTGATGGGGTGTCCGTGAGCCGTGAGGGTTAACAAGGAGACTGAATTGCAGTCTAGAAAAGTGTCCCTCCAATGCACTGCTTGTACAAGACAGGTGTATGAAGCACTTCAAAAAGTGTCGCTTAGTGGAATTCTACCACGGGTTTGTCTGTTACTTATACTTGCAGACAGATGGTGAGTCAGAGACTTCCCAGTCAACAACTTTCGATAGTTGTCCATTAGCGCCAGAGGAAGAGGTAGAGGATGTAGAGGTGCAGTTTGACCCAGAAGAAGAGCGGGTAGAGGTATTAAAGGAAACATTTGATGCAGGCTTAACTCTTGCTTCTCTTGCGGATGCAACAATAGGGTGCAAGCAAGAAAGCACAAATAAGGAAGTGACTTTGCCTCTGAATTGCGCTCCCAGCTTTGCTATGGCGGGCAACACCCACTACGTTCTACTCACAGATATCATGCATGAGCTGAATATACGGGAGGACTACTGCCTAGCTGCAATTACGAATTTTTGTGAGGCAAACATGGGATTTGTGGACAATGTTGGAGTGGACCAACATCTTATTGCTGACACAGCTGTCCACGACTCAGTTTACTTCAGGGTGGCAACTGATCAAAGATACATTCAATGAAGCGAAGTCCGGAGAGGCCAATTTTCCAACAGATGAGCAGTTTCAATCGACAATGAAACAACTCGGCTTGTAAAACATGGGTAGGCCCGTGGCACCCAGAGCTCAGGTAATGAGTAGTCAGTCTATTCACTTGTGAGGAAGGTCGACGCTAGAAATGGACGAGAATCAAATGGTAATTTTTAAAGGCATTCAGATGGTATCGGAGATGGCCAAGTGATAAAATATCATGATCAATCTTTTTGTTGACAGGTGCTAGTGTATGACGATAGTTTTCTTAGAAGAGCGGGAGGGTCATGGCAAGGGATTGTCTCACTGGAGTACAAGGCAAGGATGCGGCGTTGTCTCACTACATCGGGCGTTTCAACCACAAAAAGGTTTACAGAAAAAATTCAAGTACTTGGCAATTGTATTCATCTCACTTACGGCCCATAAATTCTTTACTATTTTTTTGTAGATCATAATATACCACAAGGAATACTCCAAGGACAATGCAAATTTCCCACTGTTTGCAATGAAAGTTATTACAAGATTGTGTGGTGGGCACCCCCTCCCACTAAGCATAGAAAGACTAATTCTGATTGAGAAACAGCTTGCTCTACGCGTCTTTGGCATTGCGTATGGGTGCCAAGCACTCAGAGCCCCCTATTTCATGTCCTACACAGCTCAGCCTCTGGCCTACAGGGGTTGAAGACCCGGAGAGCTTAGATCCATACAACAAGCGACTGATTTTGAGGGAAACAAGACGCCTGATGCCCGTGGGGATGCTGCCATCAAAAGAGGAATGAGCTCGTCTACAGAGCTTGCACATCGAAGAGGTACAAAGTCAGGAAGAAGGAGGTGCATCAAAGAGGATAAAAATGATGGGATCAGGTCCATCTTCTCCCGCTCTTGACTCGTGAACGTCGCCACCTTGCATGGCACTCCCCCGCATTTGAATTTCCCTAAGCCATCTGTTTCTTCTCTTTGTGAATGTGTTGTAAAGACCGTGTAATTTCTGAACTCTTAAGAAGCTCCTTCTGCCTTGCTCTATGAATTAGTCGTCTATAAGTCCATTGGTGTAACTCTAATAGGCTAATGGCCTTATCCTTTTCTCCCCCATGTCTAGTGTGCTTAAAATAACTTGTTCTTGCCATGTAGTGGATTTTTTCCATGCCTTGTGTGGACCATATTGATAGTGAGACGTATGTCTTGGCAAAATATGGACCATGGTTGAATAGCATGTGCTACATTGAAATAAAACAAAATGGTCAGTAGAGTACAATTTAAAATTTTGTTTTGTATACGTAGAATGCTAACCCACCATGTAATGTGTGATATGTTGCCCACCCCACCTTGTAAGGTAAGCCTTCTTCCAATCCAGCAAAGCTGCTTGAAATGATGTGAGCTTACTTTGGTCCCAAGAATGTTGCTCAAGTAGTGGAAGATTTTATCTAGTGATTTCGACACGTTCGCCTTGTGATTTTGGATTGCCCCACCACTAGCGTTGTCTTTAACCACTTTATGTAACTGTTTCCATTTGCTGAACATGTTTCTTCTTTCTTCTCTATCTGAATCTTTGAGGCTAAACCCAAGAAACCTTCTGGCCTTCACACCGCCTATCAAGTGCTTTCCTAGGTACCTTGTAACGACTTTGAGACATCTTAGGGTCCTCTTCGATTTTGACATTGCCTCCATGCAAACCAATGTCTAAGAGCACTCCCTCTAATGCTTTGATCACTCTTTTGGACTCACTCTCTGGCTTTAATGTCCATGCAAAACATATGTACAAACGAACCACCTTTTCAATTATTCAACAGAGTGCATGAAGAGTACAAACGTGAACTCTAATCAGAGGAATATCAAGCACTAGCCTAAAAGTTTTATCTTGAAGATGTCTGTTGGGAGCTCTATTCCATTGCACACTCTCAAGAGATTGTGCATGAGCCATGCAATATAAGCATGGATTTTCCACAACTGCTCCGTGTGTTATGTTGTACATACACTTAAGAGTCTTTAAGTCACCTGCCATGTGCCATTCCACTGTATAGTCACCAAATCCTTCCACTGAAAGAACGAGTCCATTTCTTTGTTCATTGATGATAGAAGGAATTTGGGTTTGACTAAAAACCCAATCGAGGATTTCAAAATTTTCCTTATCAACCTGCAGTGAAAAACGAAATCACAAAATCAACAACCAAATAGTCAATATTTGTGTTATTATAGAGTGAACGAAGTATACCTGAAATGAGCCTAGAGTTAGAATGTTATTTTCGCATTGCACACTGAAGTATCATGGATCCTCTTTTGTTATTGATGGATCCAGAGCTCTGTTCATGAGGATAATGGTGACTCTCTCCAGCTTCTTGTTCTTCAGGACCTTGCACTCGTCGAGCTTCAAAACAAACTTGAGAACCCCACCGCACTCCTCTCGATTGATGTCAAAGAAGTGAACTACATACCTTTGCAATGCTTCAAGATCAACGAAGAGGTTGTTGTGCTCGTTAAACTGTACCTCTCTGTCGCCCTTGCCTAAGAATGTTACTTCAATATGGAATGGTGACCCAAGTTTCTCAAACACCTCATCGTTTACGTGCCGGCGAGCAGCCTTTACATGTGATGGCATTGGTAGCAATGATCCTCTCTCAAGTTTATTTTGAGACTTTTTAGCTAATGCTTTGAAGAGTGCTTTGTATCCCATTTGCGAGATGCCACTCTCATCAAGTATTGCTTGCACTTCCATTGGTTCCAACTGATTCTAGTTCATTAAGGAGGTAAGGAGCCTCCCTTTCAACTTACGAAATTTTTTTTGAGTTATCATCTCTTCAACTACTTCTTTTGGAACTAGACGGCTGTAATGCACTCCGGCATTGAAGCCTGCACCGTTCGAGTTTGGATGCAGTAAAGACCTGTCAAAAAAGCACCATGCGTTATGGTCATGTATAGGAAAGCGTATCCATTTCTTAGTGAAGCACATTGAAGATACAAAAGCAGAAAACAAACTTCGAGTTACCTTAAAGCTCGTATTCGTTTTTTCAGGCCACCACTACCAATCTTCATGTTCTCAATGTTGCACATATCTTGTTTTCTTTTCCAACTACCAAGCACGATGTCTTTCTCTCGCAAACTTGTGATCTTCTTCTCAAGGCCTTGGATTGTCTCTTTGTTTGATGAAATCGTTTGAGAGCATGCTTCATTAAGTTTCTTCAGCTGCATGTTCTCCATCGCCAAGAAGTTTCTTTGCCTTTCCGCATTCAATCCTCTCATTTTCAAATGTTCGGTGTCTCCCAATAGTCCATCCTTGCCATCGCCTGTGAAATGTAAGAGGTTAGTGATATTAGCAAAAGGAAGTGGCGCATTTGTCATAGGATCCTTTGGATAAATAGACCCATCAATCCACAAATCCAAATGATGTTCCTTGTTTGTCCTTCTAAGTTCTTTCTCCCGTTGAGATAAGAAAGACTCCCTCCTACGTTTCTGCAACAGTGCGTACTCTTGCAATACATCAACATGAAGATGATGTGTGTTCTTTCTTTGGGTAAGTGTTAAAGATGAAGGGACTGAGGATTGCAAGTTCAAATCGGTGTTTTCATCAGAAAAAGAAACGTTCTCCATTCCTAGAGTTGATAGAGAAAAAGATAGACACTCGAAACTCATGAAATATCTCAGGTTTTGGGAGGGAAGACCATATTCTCATGTTTAGAGTTGATAGAGTTCGTGTGGCTTATGTTTCTAGAGGGAATGCTTGTAAGTTGGCATTTCAAATCATTAGTCATACGGTTAGTTGGATTCCTCACAAGAGAATGAAGGATAAGAATACTAAAGATGATGGCTACCTACCAAAGAATGTCATTTTGGCTTTTTGTTGGCGCAAAAAAGTATCACATAAAATGCACAATTTAACATTTTCATTTTCTCTCTCTAAGCCGACGTGGAACTTCTTACAGGGCCCAAAAGTGAGTCCAACTTTCTCCTAATGATTAGGCCATCCGTTTATTACCTCTAGCTTTGATGGATCAATCTGGATGCGATCTTGAGAGATAATATGACCTAAATACTTGTAAGAAAAATTCACTTTTCTCTTTATTAATATAAAGTTTATTCTCTCCTAAAACTTGAAATATTACCTAGAGGTGTTGCTTGTGTTCATCTAATGAATTAGAGTAGATGATTATATCATCAAAGAACACTCCAATAAAGGTTCGCTGAGGTCTGAATAGCTTCTCCATCAAGCGGTTAAATGTGGCTGGTGCATTGGTCAAGCCAAAAGACATGACAATGTACTCGTAAAGACCAAACGTAGTGCGAAATGAGGTCTTTACTATGTCTTGATCAACTATTCTTATTCGATGGTAGCCACTTTTTAGGTCAATCATATTGAAGTAGGTCGACCCTTGTAGATTATCAAATAGGTCTTCTACCCGTGGAATGGGAAACCTATTTTTGATAGTGATCCTATTTAGTACCCTATAGTCGACACACATACGATATGTGTTGTCTTTGTTTTGCACTAATAACACTGGTGAATAAAATGGACATGAGCTAGGCCTAACCATGCCCTTCTCAACTAACTCATGCACTTGTCGCATAATCTCCCCTTGTCGAGCCTGGGAAACTCTATAAAGAGGTTTATTAGGTGGTGAACTTCCTAGAAGAAGTTTAATTGCATGGTCGTCAATGTCTCGTTTGGGAGGTAATTCACAAGGGATATTTTCAATAAAAACATTTTGAAACCCCTAGAGTAAATGGGATAACTCTAATTCCTTTTGATTATTTATATTTTCTTTTGCTAAAGCATTAAATTCATTATGAGGATCTTTAACAAAAATCATGTACACGAAAATAGAGCTCTTTATTGAGTTATTGAAAGCTTGCTTATGTACAAGAGGTATGGTATTACCCAACTCCTTAGCATCTATGTACATATCTTTTTCTCTGAACCTAAAGTAGACTTGTCGTTCAAAGAATTTAACATTGGCAGCCATGTGATCAAACCATGGTACCCCGAGGATTACATCCTCGTGCTTTGAGAGGAGAGAGAAAGAAATCCTCCTTGTCCACATAGCTTTGGACATGGAGTCTCAATTTCCCAATTAAGGGAGTGACTGAGGTTTCTTGCCCCTTGAAAGCACCATCAGCAAGTAGGACATCTCCCATCTCATAGGCTTGGATGCCCAGCTTGGTGGCCAACTCTGTGGATATGAAATTGTAAGTAGAACCAGGGTCAAAAAGAATAAAAGCATCATGTTCTCTTACCTTTCCCTAAGCATGGCATAGAGGAGACCCTTTGTGATGAGTATCCTCTTCTTTAATTTTGACCTAGGTAGCTCTAGGAGGCTCATTACATGTATTCTTGTGGGGGCAAGCACGATAGGCATGCCCTTGCTCCCCGCACTTGAAGCAACGGTTATCTTTCCGATAACGCTCTAGCTCTTTAGGAGAGAGTTTATTTTTGCCTTTATAAACTCCCTTCTCCTTAGCTTTGTTGTAGTTGGCGTTGCCTTTGGGAGACTTTTGGACATTGTCCTTCCCCTTAGGCTCGTTACGGTCCTTGTTTTCCGTGGGCTTAAGATTTCTCTTATCCCCTTGTTGAAAATTGATTTGTGAAGCCACCATGGTATGGTGTATGATCGCTGATATGGTGCGTGGCCTTTGGGAGTTGACATACTCTGCCATATCTTCAGTTAAACCCGCACAAAATTGTTGTTTTTTCTCTCCAAAATCCATCTTTTTGAAGATAGTGGCTTTGAGATGTAAATCCCAAAACTTGTCTACATATTTGTGGATAGATTTGTAGAGAGAGAACTTCAAGCTTCGCCATTCGGTGAGTACTTCGTCTTTGGCATCGGTAGCCAAAAATTGCTTCATGATGGAAGCTCTTAAAGCTTTCCACGTTCGTGGAGCTTCACCGTTTGCTCGTAGGCTAGACTACCATTGCCTGGCAGACTTTTGAAAATGCATAGCTACATGACATAGCTTAGAGGACTCCGTGAAGCCCTCATCTCTAAACGTCGCATCGAATTGTTGGATGAAGGCCAAGACTTTGTCCGTAGCACCAAAGGTGCCATCGTAGGTAAGAAAGGAGATGTTCTTTCCTCCCTCTTTGAACTTTTTGATCTTGGACGACCTCTTCCACACGACATAGGATTTCCTATGGCCTCTTCTTTTAGGTGGTTCAAGAGCTGCACCATCACTTCCTTCAGCGGAGGAAGAGCATGAGGAGGATGGAGAAGAGGGTGACCTCTTTCTCGCCTTTTTCTTCCCTCGTTGCACCATCACTTTCTTCAGAAGAAGAAGAGGATGAAGATGATGGAGAAGAGAGTGACCTCTTTCTCGCCTTTTTCTTCTCTTGTTTTCTCTCATCCCTCTTTGAATTATGGTGTAGAGAAGTGTGCAATAGTCTTCTCCATTTAGGGGGTGTTGGAGAGCGTTTGCCCGTTGTCTTCGTGAAGTCATCTCCACCGAGGTGGCAAGAGACTCACTTCTTTCTCGGTCTTTTAGTGGGGGCTTTACCATTGAAACTTCAGTTCTCCTTTGGGAAGGAGATGCGTCGTCAAGTAGTAGATTTTTGAACCCTTCATGCGGATCCTCTTCTTCTTCCCTTATCGGAGAGTGGCCTCTTGTGGAAGTCTCACAAGGAGGCTTCCTAGGTACTCTCTCTTCTTGGTGGGGAGTTTGGAGAATCCCATGAGTACGTAGCTGCCGTTGCACTTCACCTTGGAGGGATGGATTGCCCATGGCTTGTTGAAGCCTGGTAACAAGGTAATTAACAAGCATAGGGGCATCATTAGCAGCATGTTCATTAGAAAAATCAAAGCTATCAACATTAATTTCACTCTCTTTACTATTGTCAGCCATTCTAACAAATTTTAGGTGTAAAATTTTTAAGTGTACTTTGGCACTTCAAACCCTAGTTGCTACTCCTCTTGAAATGTACCCAACATTTTTCAATAAAATTATTTCATTTACTTTGCAAATATTAAAGGTTCATATTTTGTTAAGTCTCGAAGCTCTCAAACGGAACAATTGGAATGAAAATCGGACGCTAGAACTACTAATTATGACTCTTATTCACTTCAAAGCTATAAGTTGATGAGAAACTTAAGCCTCAAGACTGTATCTAAAGATAAGAGTTGACCTTTTAGGAAAGAGAGAGCAATTTTAGGAAAGGAGGAGTATTTTTAGGAAAGAAAGAGGAGGGAGTTAAGTTTAGAGTTCTTGGCTTGGAAGCCAAGCTTCTCTTAAAATTGGAGAACCAAAATCGCACATCGGAATCCGTGTCCAAATTTAAAAAAAATAATAAAGAAATTTAGAGAGCTGAGAACTTAGCTCTCTTTGCTTTCCTCTATTCTTAGCTGGCCTTGAGAGCCTATATAAAGACCCCTCTCCCCTCACTTTCAAAGACACAGACACACACTCTCAGAAGCGGAATCTCTCTTGCCTTGACGTCGGTGTTACCTTCTCTCCCTCAACCTCTCTCCCTCGAGCTCTTACCTTCAAGCCATCTCCATCTCCAAGTCTTTCTCTACCATTGTCGTTTTGCCCTTGGAATTATGGAGTTCTTTTTCTCTCTTTCCCTCTTCTCTACATCGATACGATGGCCCCGAAGCGAGTGACTCGAAGCTCGAAGGACGCTCATGTCGCTCCACCTCCAAAGAAGGTGCATAGGAAGGCATCAACTACTCCAAACGTTGCTCAAGCGGAGGTATTGGTTGCGGAAGAAGTCGAAGTCTTCCAACCTCAAACACGGGAGGTAATCGAACATGTCGCTAATCCGGTAAGACAAATTTATAATTATGTATTGCTATTCATGATGACTTGGGAAGCTAAGCATAGGGAACCCCTTGTTGGAATTAGGGTTGCAGAGAAACGCACACAGCTTGGAGAAGACAAAGGAAGCTCAAGGCACACAATAGAGAGTATGTTACTTAGTATGCAATAGAAAGATAGATAGCCCTAGAGTGATGGGCGTATATACAATGCTCGGGGAAAAAAACCACCTAAAGAGGGAAAAAATGCCCCGGCGGTCCTAGTGTGTTCACACACATCACTACCACATGTATATGGTAACAAATACCCCCTGGAGTGATGCGGTGAACGAGAGCTGGCACGTGAGTAAAGGGAAGTGCCATGCCCTGAGGACATGATCAATCCACAAAGGGGAGTAAGCCCAAAGCTTTGCGGAAAGCTTCAAGCTTCTCACGAGACAATGCCTTTGTGAAAAGATCTGCAAGGTTGTCCTGTGTTGGCATATAAACCAAGCTAATCTCTCCTACAGAGAGCCTCTCCCTGACATAATGGTAATGCACCTCAATGTGCTTTGTGCGTGCATGAAAAACTAGGTTCCTTGCAACTGCCAATGCGCTCTAACTGTCAGTGTAGATGGTGTTGGCAGTGTCCTGTCCAACCCAAATCAACCATAAGGCGTCCCAGCCACTTTGTCCTCTTGTCCTTTTATGACAAAATCGTGAGGCTGTGTGACATAAACTTCCTCAAATATGTCACCATTCAAGAAAGCAGTAACAATGTCTGATTGATGTACATCCCAACCAAAATGAGCTGCCAATGCACATAGAAAACACACAATAGTCATACGATAAGTGGGAGCAAAAGTCTCTTCATAATCTATGCCTTTTTGCTGTGCATAACCCTTTGCAACAAGTCGAGCCTTATGGCGATCGATCTCACCATCCGGCTTGCGTTTCAACTTGTAAACCCACTTCGTACCAATGGCCTTTTTGCCAGGAGGCAAATCACATAAAGTCCATGTGTCATTTTCTATAAGTGCATCATATTCTGATTGCATGGCAACCATCCAATTTTTTGAATTCTGTGCTTCATCAAAAGACAGAGGCTCCTCAACATCATGTAAGCTAGACACAGCCAACGCATTTGATGCATAAGATGCATGGCGAGAGCCTGAATGAGTACGACTAGACAAAGGTGCATCCAATTTACTGTCACGCAAAGTGTGCACCAGCCATTTTGGCATACCTCTAGCCTGCTCATTTTCAGCCCTTTCCTCATCAAGTACATCATGTACATCTGCATCAGTAATAGGCTGATCTAAAACATTTTCAGAAACCCCCATAGGCTGTACATTTGCCTCATTGGAACTTACATTCATATTTCCACCACTGAAAAGAGGCAACAAAGTGTCATAAATGTCCTGTGAGCTTACATTACTGTCTCTAGTACATGAGAGCAAGGGCTGAATAGAATCTTCCACAAACACTACATCCCAAGAAACCAGAATACGTTTTGTTTGCGGATGATACAACCTGTAACCTTTGCTTTCAGCACTATAACCAACAAAAATACATTTGACAGCCTTATCATCCAATTTTCTGCGCTGCACTTGTGGCACCAAAGCATATGCCAAACAGCCAAAAACACGCATCTGCTCAATAGAAGGTTTTCTATCATGCCATGCTCCATATGGATTAATAGACTACAAAGCTTTCGTAGGACACCTGTTAAGTACATAAGTGGCACACATAATGGCCTCAAGCCAAAAAGAATGCGGCAAAGCTTGACTTTTGACCATACATCGTGCCATTTTCGTCAGTGACCTGTTTTTCCTCTCAGCAACACCATTTTGCTGAGGTGTATAAGGCACTGTACATTGGTGTTTTATCCCACGACTAGCCAGAAATGCATTAAATTCATGAGACATATACTCCCCCCCTCGATCGGAACGGAGGGTGCCCATAGTACATTTCGAGACATTTTCAGCCATAGCCAGAAATTGTTTGAAGCACATAAAAACTTCGGACTTTGCTTTAAACGGAAATACCCATGCATGCCTGGAGTAATCATCAATGAAAGTCACGAAGTACAGGACCTAAGATCTCACATGTCTGCCCATTGCCTAGCCGAACATGATCTTTAGTGGTCACATAAGAAGTAAACCACTCCTTGTTTGGAGACACATGAAGTGATGCCCCTGAGTCTATAATCCAGTCACTCAGTGCATTTCCATCAGATGTTGTAAGAAGAGCTGAGTCCATTGTATTCTTCAAGAAGTAGATGTCTCCTGACACTAGACTGTCATCCTCTGCAACAGTGTTTGTCACATTTATTTCTTGAATCTTCACTGAGGACTTGTTCTTCTCACCATGGTCTTCAGCTTTCTCTTTGCCTTTTTCTGCTTTCCATTCTTTGCAGTCTCTTTTCATGTGACCCTTCTTGCCACAATGGTAGCATTCTATGTCACTCTTGCCTTTAGCACTGCGGGACTTGCTACGAGACTGATTCCTCTTTCCACCTTTGTACTTTTCTTTGGTCCTTCCCCTGACAACTAAGGCTGTTCCTTTGCCTTTGTCCATTGTCTTTCTATTGGTTTCTTCAATAAGCAGACTTCCTTCTACACTTGCTAAGTTCAAACCATCTGGAGGTGCAGAATTACTCAAAGCTGTGCGAAAAGTGTCCCAACTTTCCGGCAATGTGATCAACGAGAACATAGCTCTAACAAGTTCATCAAACTTGACACCTTGAGCTGACAACTGACTATAGATTGTGTTGAATTCATTCAGATGATTGGACATAGGTGTCCCTTCTTTCATCTTCAAGTCAACAAGCTTCTTAAGCCAGTATACCTGTGAAGCTGCACTCTGCTTCTCATAAAGATCACTCAGCTTTAACCATGCTTGATAAGCCGACATCTCGTCTGCTACATTGAAGTAAACGCTTTCTGCCAAAGTCAGCATAATGGTAGAAAGTGCCAATTCATCCATTTCGCTCCATTCATCTTTGTCCATATCTTATGGTTTTATCCCCTTGAGCTTTATAGGTTTTATCTGCTTCTTTTGTACCAACACGTGCCAAATCTGCTTCTTCCACAATGGGAAATTGGTTCCATCAAGCTTCTTGATATTGTAAAGAGCAGTGTCCTGTGATCCAGCCATAGCTACGCTTCATAGGAGTTTACTTTCCTGGGAAAAATTAGGCAAAGTTTCCCCTGTAAACTGACCTCTGAACCAATATCAACCTGTCAAATGAACCAAGAAAGCTTCAGATTCTGCAGAAATTTTGGCAGAGTCTCCTTTGTAAAATGGCTCTGGTGTACTAAAAAGTGACCAAAAAACAGCTCAAAAAACCATTGTCTCTCTAACACTGTAAGCTGTGGGTAAACCTGTCCTGCACCTGTACTGTCTCTGACTGTCCTGTCACTGTTCTGTAAGCATAGACTGCGACAATGCCTCAACGGCAGTAAAGCAAAGATGCAATCCCAACTGTCTAACTCACAGTCAATACATCCTAGCTGCCTATCTAAGGGTGCTTGAGGGATCGCTCCAAGACCTGTATCACCGAAAGGATCTCAACATTCGAGAATCCCCCAGCTCAATAAAACCTCACTCGACCCTCAACAAAGGCTACAGTAAATCTGACAGTACATAGACTTCCCACAAAGTCATACATCCACAAATTCTCTCAATCCAGGTTGTTAGTGCTCTCATTCGTGTCTCTAGCACTGGCCCTGCTCTTTTGCATGAAACTAACCATTACCCCACTCGTTCTGGCAGATTGTCTTCATCCATTGCATCTTCATCTACAAGTGTCAATTCTGGCTCATCTGCGTCATCCCTCGTATATCTGTCAGCTTCCTCTGCCATACCTTCGTCCATCTCATCTAATGTCACAGTAGTATGGACGTCGTCTGACTAACTTTCCTCCAGGAGATCTTGCCCTTCAAATACTTGTTTATTTCTTGGAGCAACCTGAACCACAAACCACCATTGTCGCTCTCGAGGGTCTGGTACAAAGACCACTTGCTCGCAATCCAGGTTGTTAGTGCTCTCATTCGTGTCTCTAGCACTGGCCCTGCTCTTTTGCATGAAACTAACCATTACCCCACTGTCAAACGTGTTTCTTCTGCTGTCAATTTGTTGTGTTCTGAAATGCTTTCCATGCGACCACAATGCCATGTATGTATGATACTTCCAGTCACATCCAATAGCCAGCTCTTCCTCTTCTAGAGATATGGGTTCTCCGATCTGTCGAGCTGCTCTCACTGTCTTGTCCAACCATGCCATTGTAGGGAATTCAGGTAGAGGAGCGAGATAGTCTGGCAAGGGTAAGCCTCTAGTCGTTCGACTTCGCCTGAAATCCTGTCGCTCTAGATTGCGTCGCTCTTTCTCTTCTTCGTACCTTTCAAGCCATTTTTGCATTGGCGCTGAATTTAGTATACAGAACTTCATGATCTTTTCTCGCATGGCCAGGTTCATTTTCTTCGGCACCCCTTGCCCTTGCGGCTCCTCTCCCACCAGTCTTGCATCCTCCTCATCGCTCCACAGTCGAGGAATTTCTGGGTCAGAAACAGATAGAAATTCGGTCGTCAATACAAGAGACTCTTGCACCAGCCATCCTTCTGCCATGCTCCCCTCTGGACGTGCTTTTTGGCGAGCAAAACCCTTAAGTGTTTTCATGAACCGCTCTAGAAAGAACATCCAACGGCTGTGGACTGTACCTGCCACTGCAACCTCATCTACTACATGGACGAGCAAGTGCATTTGGATAGTTAGGCAGCTCGTGGGTAGATACTTCTCAATCATGCAAACTGCCTCAATGGAGTTAGCCCTTGCGACTGCAATAGATTTCTCCCGTATCTCCTTGGAAGAGATCCACCGCACTAGCTCTGAAATCTTGTATATGCAGGTCCGCACTTCCTCCGTTAAACACCCCTTGATCGCAATTGGAAGAAGGCATCCAGCATCTCCTCCATGCCGTCGTCTTTTGTCTGTAAGCCCTTTTCTGCTTCCATCCGTGGCTCTATATTGGTCGGACCTTCACGCATAATCTTCTCTCTCTCTCTCTCTCTCTCTCTCTCTCTCTCTCTCTCTCTCTCTCTCTCTCTCTCTCTCTCTCTCAGATGTAGGTGCTATGTCGCGGAAATCAATGCCCGTTCTGTAGGAGTCGTATTGCAGATTCTGTATGGTTTCTCTAGCAAACTCTCCGTACTTGTGCACATGCTCATTACATATCCTATGCTTGCGCAGGATTTGATACTTGCAGAGCGTGCACGAGCATGCAATCTTTTCCTCCATGTTAGTTGATGACGTTGCCATCTACAATGATTATGAATGTTGTTTTAATATATATATATACTCCTCACAATGTAAACTACCTCGCATTCTCTAGTCTTGCCCAATCTCCGTACACCTCGGTCCAGAGGTGTACGGAGATCAGGACCACCGGGTCAAAATCTCGTCTTTATTGGTCAAATCCTATATGGGTAGACACATACGTGCACTCTCAGGTGTACATGGCAATGCATGTAGCAGGCAAAACCCCTTTGCCTATTTTAGTTCCATAGTTTCTTCTCTGTCTACGAACCCACATGCCTCCATTCCGAGGTAGCCTATCAGAGAAAGCTTTCCAATGCGGCACTTGATGAATCATATATTAAAGCATGACCATTTTTGTCATTTTTGTAATGTTCCGTCTGTTTGCAATTTTTTGCACAGGTTTTTCCAAGGATATTATGCCCATCCTGGTGTTTTTTTCACCACATGCACAAGCCATGGAAGTTCTCAGCCTAATGAAAGTTTTCTACCTGATTGTAAACAGGACGGGGCCTCCATGTCCAAGCCAGAAGATAATGTGGAGATGGATGAGCAACTTGAGAAAGATTCAGAAGCCTTGCATGGTTCTTGCTCAAAAAAGCGATCTCGATCTCTCTTTCTCTCTCGATCTCACTCTCGCTATCTCTCTTTCTCTCTCTCTCTCTCTCTCTCTCTCTCTCTCTCTCTCTCTCTCTCTCTCTCTCTCGATCTCGCTCTCGCTATCTCTCTTTCTCTCTCTATTTCCTTATTTTCCTATCTCTCTCTCTCTCTGTCTCGCTCTTCACTTTCCTACCTCTCTCTCTCTCTCTCTCTCTCTCTCTCTCTCTCTCTCTCTCTATATATATATATATATATATATATATATATATATAACTCTCTTTCTCTATCCCTCTATTTCCTATCTCTCTCTCTCTCTCTCTCTCTCTCTCTCTCTCTATATATATATATATATATATATAACTCTCTTTCTCTATCCCTCTATTTCCTATCTCTCTCTCTCTCTCTCTCTCTATATATATATATATATATATATATATATATATATATATATATATATATATATATATATATATATATATATATATATATATATATATATATAACTCTCTTTCTCTATCTCTCTAGCTATTTCCTATCTCTCTCTCTCTCTCTCTCTCTCTCTCTACTTCCCTATCTCTCTACTGATCGAACAAGCGACTGAGCTAGGGAGATCTAGACGTCCACAACTGCGGAGGACTACACAACATCGGCAGAGGCTGCATCAAAGGATCTAGCTAGGTCACTTTGGCTCGACATGCATAACGCCCGGTCAGACTACTGACCATGGAGGAGATTGATGAGATCCACCAGCGACAGCTGCTGGATCTCCTATGATCTACCTATCCTAGCTAGCTGGTTTAGCCGTTTAGTCCATACCCAGCAGTTTAGGATTCCATAATATTTTATTTTGTCATCTTCTTACTTTGACTTTGTATCAGATCCATCACATTGTAACTTTATTGTCTCATGTCTCATAGGTCACTTTGGCCTTTCGAAGACGTTAATATAACATTTCATTTCATTTCTCTCTTTAATTATTTTTCTTTAATTTTAATTTCCTAAGCATACATTAATTCTCTATCTCTATCTCTCTCTCTCTCTCTCTCTCTCTCTCTCTCTCTCTCTCTCTCTCTCTTTGATTACCCACACACACACATTTCTCTCTCTCTCTCTCTCTCTCTCTCTCTCTCTCTCTCTCTCTCTCTCTCTCTCTCTTTCCTACACACACACACACACACACTTCTCTCTCTCTCTCTCTCTCTCTCTCTCTCTCTCTCTCTCTCTCTCTCTCTCTCTCTCTCTCTCCTACACATACACACACGATGTAGAGAGAGAGAGAGGGGTTGGGAGGGCATAATACCTGCGCAGCAGGTGGAGGCCAAGATTTGAGCAGAGCAAAGGCAAAAATGGCCCCTGCTACCCACGGGTTTCTCTTTTTTCTCCCAATTTTTTTTGCGTCGCTATACGCGTCGATATACGCGTGGGAAATAAAGCCTTTCCACGTGTATATCGACGCACATTGCGACGCGTATATCGACGCCCGCTAATTTCGTCGATATACGCGCGTCGATATCTCCATGTAGTGTTGTAGTGCAAGGTGGTGGGTTCAACGCCCACTAAGCGCCCTTGGCGATATCTCAAGGCAAAGGATGGTCTTAGGTGCCCGGCTTGATGCACGGTGATGGTGGAATAAAAAAGGTGACTTGTCAGCACTTGAGAGAGAGAGAGAGAGAGAGAGAGAGAGAGAGAGAGAGATAGATAGATTTTATTATCGTCCTCGGAGGTCAAATATGACCTATGGGACCAAAGTTACATGTGATGTAGTATGTGTATGGCTGATGAGTGACTCTCGATGCTCCAAAATTGTAGTGATGAGAGTCGCAATGGAGAGCCCACACTTTGGCTGGGAGAGGAAAGTGTGTAGGTCTAAGTTATGGCTGAAAATGTGAGAGAAGCAAGTTCGGATGTGATCAAAAGCTGAGCACTCTAGTAGTGTGTGGTACTCAGACTCTCGAACTTGCAGTGAGCATAATGTGCACAATCGATTTGACTCTTCTTCTCCATTGCCCCAACGCCCTATCTCGCATCGAAGGAAATGGGAGCTAAACCGAATTGCTGCGATAGTGCGTATCGCGGACAAGGGAATAGGCTCAAGCATGTAAGTGTGAGTACGGTTTCCTCTCTCAGCGAAGAACATGGTTTTGTAGTTGGGGGCAATATAGGTGGTGTAATGTATGAAGCGTGACCCACCGGATTTCTCCCAAGCCGTAATACATTGGCGTTGTAGAAAAGCTTCATTCACTTGAGAGTCAATTGAAGCATCATGTAGCAAGTGTAATGCATCCTATCTCCCAAACCACTTCTTTATGTCTTGCATCCATCCCGTGCTCAAGATCTTGCTTTTATGCGTCTTTTGAACTTTTTTGCTTGCTTCCCATGCAATTGTAGGAAGTCGATGTGAGGGGTTTTGACGCATCTTTATCATGTACTCCACAACCCTTTCCATGCCCATAACCTCAATTGGAAGAGATCCCGACTCAAGAAGTAGGAACATATATGGTGTTTGTGTCTTAACTTGGAGAAAGTTTGTAAGAAAACACTTTTGGACATTCTCAAACTCTTTCCAAGTAGACTTTGAGATGCTCCCGCCCCACACTTCAACTCCATAAAGAAGAACCGGTGTCACCAATGCATCAAAAAGATACTTCTTGAGAACCCAACACTTCATGTTTCCCGCATTACACATGTTCTCAAATGCATAATATGCTCTCTTTCCTGCTTCCAAACGACGCATAGCACATTCATGCCACTTGTGATTGGATGGAACCTCAAGGCCAAGGTACTTAAAGCTCTCAACAACTTCAAGTGTCTCGTTGTTGTACACAATGCATGGCTTCTCCTTATGGTTGGTTTTCACAAGCATAACCTTTGTTTTGGATTCATTTACAATCAGCCCACTATGCAAGCAAAAGTTCTCAAGAACAACCATAAGCTTTTGTGCATCTTCTAAAGTGTGTGCTAGAAGCACTACATCATCCGCATACAACAAAAGCATGATTACCACATTGCAAATAGTGACCTCTTCACTGCCTTCTTCTTGCATAAAGTCAAGTACCATTTGTTCCAATTGATCGATGCATAGACCAAAGAGAGTTGGTGACAATGGACATCCTTGTTTAACCCCAATAGTGCTTACAAAAATTTCTGAAATTTCTCTTCCCATGCGCAATTGACAAATCACCTTCTCATAGATTCGAGAAACCGCAATCATAAACTCACTTGGCACTTGGAGTTCTTCCATCCTTCTCCACAAATTGTTACGTGGAATCATATCAAAGGCTTTCTTAAAGTCCACAAAACAACAATACAATCGCTTGCCTTTCAACCGACTTTCCTCCATGAGAACACGAAGAGTGACAAGATGATCAATGGTGCTATGGCATCGACAAAAACCCGCTTGTCCCTTTGCACGCTTGTCATTCTCTTCAACCCAATCACTCAATTTCATCTCCATTATGCACCCAAACAACTTTGCCATAAGAGACCCAATCATTATAGTCTGGTAGTTGCTTACATTCTTTACATCCCCTCCTTTATGCAAAGGCTTAACCCAATTAGTACTCCAATCATAAGGCATACCATGTTGAAGTGCAAGGTTGAACATATCACACATCCACTCATGGGTAAACTCTCCCGTCCATTTGATCATCTCCGGCTTGATACCTTGAAGATCTCCCGCTTTGCGAGTGGCCAACTTTTCAAGCCCACCGCATACATCCTCAATAGTAAAAAAAGACGGCATACATGGGAGTGAACCATAAAATGGCATTTTTTCAGTATTTGCTTGCTCATATAATTGCCTACAATGTGTGTACATATCGACTAGACTCAAGTTACCAAAATTCTCAACCCGCTTGCCTCTCAAGTTTCTCCAAAATCTTCCACATGCATGTGCCTTTTCTTGGACTTGAAATTCTTGTTGCTTTATTTCCCATCTTCTTCTCTTCTTTAGGTTCACACGGGGCCCTTGCTTAAAAGAATCACATTCACTAACTAAAAAAGGAATAGAGGAATTTATATGTCTCTCTCCCTTCTCCTTTGGGACATGGTTTAAAGAAGAACATGTGCCTAGAAGGACCTTGGAAGTGGTAGAAGAAGTACCTAGATCTATCTTTCATCGGCGCTTGTATCTCTGGATGTATAGAAGACAAGATTTAGAGGCATGCCATAACCCCATAGATGCATATTTGGAGCTAGATTGTGCTCCCACAAAAAGTGCTATTAATGCCTAGAATCACCTTTCGACTGGAGGGTGGCCCAAAAGTGAGAATTGCAATTGAACTTATTAAGAGTGGTGACTGGTGCCATGCAACACTAAGAAAACAAGAACAATCTGGAAACTAGTGCTCCAAGGGATTGCCTTCTCGTTAGGCCTTCAAGTTTAGAGGGAGATGCATATATTTGGGCCTATAACGCGTGCAATTTACTGGACGATTTTCTTAGATTTGCAGCATATGTGTGTACAAGCATCCCTCGTAGTTCTCAGTGGGACTCAGCTCTTACATCCACAGTTCCATGCGTGACGATCATGCTGCGAGTTGGTGCTTTATTTTCGGGCTTAATAAAAGCGCGCGCTATATAATGTCGGGCATGTCCTAAGTCGCGGCCACGTGGAGAAGCTTTTTTACGGAACTCGATAGCCAGCCTGAAGCTTTTACCTACGGAACTCCATAGCCAGATCGTCTCGTGTATACTGTGCAGCTCTCTCTCTCTCTCTCTCTCTCTCTCTCTCCTCTTCCATCGCTTTGACACAGCGACCCCCCTCAATCATCTTTCACCATGCGGTGTGCTCGCCATGTCTTGCAGCGAGCAGGAATGGCGAGAGCGGTAATCTGCAAGAAAAATTGCAAATTTATTGGAGGTGCTATCGGCTTAGTTCAAAACCGAGACCAAGCTATTTTCCCGTCTCATCATGCGAGTCGACTGCTGGACGGATCCACCTTTAGTTCAGGTTAAATATCAAGTCCTTCTCTATGTATGCAGAGGCACCTACCGTCACGTGAACCATGAACGCGCTCAAGAGGCATGCATATTAGCTGCCCACAGTCGGTTGGCTTAAGCAAAGTGAAGAGGACATTAATTTTTTTCTTTCCCTCCTTTTTCACAGGTTCAGCTACCGTTCTCGAAGGACAGCCCGTTGCTACCATTGATGGACAACAAAATCCAGCAAAGGCGGGTCCCCTCTATCAATACGAACGCAGAGTTGAATTGGGTGAACTCATGGCTGGGGACAGAAACCAGGTTTCTTTTTTTAGCAGAGATAGTGAGGAAGAGGGAGAGGGGGAGAGAGCTGAATTTATCTTCACGTGGTATTTTAATGCAGGAACAAGCACTTAAAACTCTTCAAACACTATATGATGGCCTTGTTGAAAATGCCGCAGCCATGGAGCTAGAGGATGCTCCGACTTACCATGATAGCAGGTGATTTTCACACAATAAATTATATTATAGCATATGAATGGATATTTTCTTGTTGTTACACCCGTTTGATTAGGATTGTGAACTAAAAATAAGCTAATCGTAGCATTTGTGTAGACTTTCATTACAGCAGGGCGCCCCCATTCTAGCTGTGTTTGTAGCCTTGGCAGGGCTACGGACACTGCTAGAATCGGGGTGTCCCCATTCTAGAGAATATGAAGTGAGAGTGGACAAGCCCTGTGGGGACAACTCTATTAACCCAAGAGAGTATAAGGCTACAACCACTGCTAGAATACTGATGCCCCCCTCTCCCTATATAGGAGGCTACAAAATGCCCGACTCAGCTACATATATCACATGTCAAATAAATTGGAATATGAAGGGTCAAAAAGCATAAAAATAGGGGGCCCAACAAAAAGGCCGACAAGTGGTTGGTTAGACAAAAACTGGAAAATCCCCCCACATATCTAGAATCTTGAAAAGCCTCACAAGGCCGGGCTCATCACACAAAGAAGCCCTCACTCACAAGATCTGGATGGAGAAGCCAAGGAGATGACCTCCAAAACTCTAATAGAGAAAAGAGGAAGAAGAAGCCGGAATTCAACGTGGCCACGTGGTTGAATATGCAGTGGAATGTATGGTGACAAGGGACATGTGGGAGAGAGGGGAAGAGGAGAGAGAAAAACGCTAGAAAGAGAAGACGGAAGGGGGGGGGGGGGGGGGGGGGGGGGAGAGAGAGAGAGAGAGAAAAATGAAAAGTAATATTAACGTCTTCAAAAGGCCAAAATGACCTATGAGAACAAAAGGTTACATGTGGTGAATCTAATACCAGGTCTGGGTACAAAAAAGTACAAAGAACGGAAAAGAAAATAGTGGGTAGGGGTGGCCCAATACAGGAGTCGTTGCGTTGGAAGACAAGCATTTCAATAGCTGTGCAGAAACCCGGGAAATGTCCATGGGTATCGAAAGCCCCGCCATCGTGCCTTGCCGTGCATTTCACGCGATTCTTCTACTATACCATTACTTAGTGCTTCCCCAGTGATTGGCGCGGAAGGAAAACCGGCGATAGTAATGAAAGCTGATACAAAGGGAATACAAAGGGTGAGCTGATACAATGGAGCTCTCTGATAGTCGAGGCATCATATGCATATACATCAATATCAGGGACGGCTCCTATGTCGCACCAATATGGTATGGATCCTCTGTTGCAATCTGCGTCGACATCGAGAGGGCCCTCTCATCCGTGGGCAACGGGACCGCCCCAACTCTATCGTCCGATCAAGCAGTATGCCTTTGGTGTTGTTATGCTGTGGGGGCTGCTCGAACTCCTTTGTCTGTGACTGAAAGAAATCTGCAATCTTCCGGTGTCGTTGGATCTCTCTCATTGTGCCCCTCTTCAAGAGGTCCTCTCTGTGTTTGCGAATCTTCAGTAAGTATAATCCGAGGCATCTCTGATCCTGGTATCTCATGACTCTAGAAAGTGGCCCAAAACCCTCTCTGAATAGACAGTGAAAGCGGCCTCGTATCTCATAGTATATTGGGCAGTGACATATGTAATGTAGCTTTGTCTCTGGCTCTATTTGGCACACCTGACAAATCCTGGACTCAGTGGGTACTCCTCTAAATTTGCCTGTCTCGATCTCTAGCTGATGTGAGGATGTGCGTATCTGACTAATAGCACATCGTATCCCGTGGGATAGATGAGTATCAATGTATCCTGGTCTGATCACAAAACCATCCTCCGTGAGTTGGAGAAGATGCTCTCTATAGAAAGTCATCTTCGTACCTAGCTCATGTGTAGGTTGTATCCATGTCCTCTTCGTATCCAACTGAATCAAGTCCTGTCTGATGAGCTTGGTAATCTCTGCCCTTGTGAGGGGGATGGAGGGTGCATCCAGAGAGTACTGAAATGGGGGTAGCCGGTCCATACTAAAACCATGTAATTGAAACCAAGATGCCATCTCTGCATACCAACATGATCTATCTCCCTGCAATGCCAGCTGTCGCGAAGACTCTAGTGCTTATCGAGCATATCTGTCTCTAGGGAGAGCCCATGTGCTATGCATAAATGAAACTGATGGAGTGAGTGTCTTCACTACCAATGGGGGAGCAGCGAGCTCCGCCCTAACAATGTCATGTGGTACGGAGGCCTTGGCCCTAATCATCTGAGAAATCAAAGGGCTTCTCCATACATCTCCATCCATCAGTACTGCCAGCTCTGCTATGATGATCTGCTGAGGGGCCCCATCATCTCCACTCCGTACAGCATGGCCGAAGTGACCAAAGTGTCAAAGAGCCAAAGCTTTGTCCGAGGTTCGTGGAACTGAACCTGCGAACATATCTGTAAGGTGCAACGGAATGAATTGTATTTTCTCAAGATTAGTGATCTTTATTGCTCAAGGTTCCTTTTAGTTCTTAGGGAAAGAGAGAGCTTTCCGTCTTATGGAGTGCTGTGATCACGAATAAAGTGAGTGGATATTGTGCGTGCAAGTGAATGAGACTGAGAGAAGGAGAGAGAAAAGATACGACACCGCGAGGTTGTAAAACCCTCCTCCGAAGGCCCCACTCTCGTCGGCGAGTGGTCTACTTGATTGCACAAAGGTGTACAATGTGAATGCAATGGACTGATGCAATGGGACTATGTCGATGACGACGACGGCGATGACGACGACAACTTCGTGGCTGAAAATTGGGATCTTCTATCTGCTGATTTTCATGGACTGTTCGGGGCTGAAATGGGCTGTTTTCTACTGCTGTCTTAACGCTGAAAATTACTGTTTTGTCGGGCTGAATTTGACTGTCCTTGAAGGGGCTGAACTAGTGGATAAAAACGCTGGTATAGCTGTTGTTTTGACTGCGTTTTTGAGTCGTTCATGGGCTGAGAGGGGCGTGAAATCGTCGGCTGCCTTTAGGTGTGCGGCTAGCTGTGCCTCTTGCCATGCATGGTACCAATTGATGGCATCACCGGCAAGGTACATAGCTGTCGTCAAAACTTTGCTATTTCCTGTTTTCTTAGTTGTCGCAAAATAAGCATTAAATTGATGCAACCAAGAATGAATCACCGTAGCATCCATCTTACTATCATACTTACTGAAAGTCACTTTTTCGGTGACTGGGTTGTTGGAATCCGCATCGTGGCTTGCACCACGAGAGGAACTCCCGTGATCTTTGGGTGGTTCGGTCTTCGAAGCTAGCAAGTGGGAAATAAGTTCTTAATGGCGAATCTCCCGTAGAGCTTCTCGTTCATCGCGCTCGCGTTCAAAAGCCAGCCGATTTTCTTCTTGTTTTGCGGCAAGAGCGAGACGATTTGCTTCTTGTCGATCCATCATGGTCATCATCTGCTTGACCACTGCCTCCATAGGGTTTGGCGTAGATGGCGAAGGGGGAGGGTTGAAGAGATCATCTCCGGGTGGGAACGAGTCTTCATCGCCTCTCTCATGCTCATCACCTGTATGCGAAGTATCCATTCCGCTTCGGGTGATGACCATGCACTATATTCTTGGGGTCTTAAGCTCGCGAGGAACTTGGGTTCTTGAGGGTCTTGAGGTTCTTGAGGTCCTTGATTCGGGAGAATCCTGGGTTCTTGAGGATCTTGAGGTTCTTGAGGGGTTCTTTCGCTTGCAAATCGCGTTGAGAAGGATCTTCTCTTCTCCCGAGTTCTACCCTTTTCTGCGGGCGCATCCCTTGGCGGCCTTGCGCTCACACCAAGGTTTCTTTTTTCCACCTCACGTCGATTGGCCGGCCGCTAAGTGCACGGTCCGCTCTCAATGAGTGAAAAGAGACACAAGGGGAGGTTGGACAAGCCCTTCTTTCTTGGGATTCCTGTCACTCTTCAACAAAACACGATTAGGAATTGCCACGCCCAAGTAAACTTCGGTTCGTGCGATCGCAACAAGCAAAAAAAATTCTTGTGGTTCTTTCCTTGAGTAATGCAGAACACTTCCAAAGCTCTGATACCAATGTAAGGTGCAGCGGAATGAATGTTGTATTTTCTCAAGATTAGTGATCTTTATTGCTCAAGGTTCCTTTTAGTTCTTAGGGAAAGAGAGAGCTTTCCGTCTTATGGAGAGTGCTGTGATCACGAACAAAGTGAGTGGATATTGTGCGTGCAAGTGAATGAGACTGAGAGGAGGAGAGAGAAAAGATACGACACCGCGAGGTTGTAAAACCCTCCTCCGAAGGCCCCACTCTCGTCGGCGAGAGTGGTCTACTTGATTGCACAAAGGTGTACAATGCGAATGCAATGGACTGATGCAATGGGACTATGTCGATGACGATGACGATGACGGCGATGACGACGACGACTTCGTGGCTGAAAATTGGGATCTTCTATCTGCTGATTTTCATGGACTGTTCGGTGCTGAAATGGGCTGTTTTCTACTGCTGTCTTAAGGCTGAAAATTACTGTTTTGTCGGGCTGAATTTGACTGTCCTTGAAGGGGCTGAATTGGTGGATAAAAACGCTGGTATAGCTGCTGTTTTGACTGCATTTTTGAGTCGTTCATGGGCTGAGAAAAACGCTGTCAGCAGATCTGCTATTGTTGACAAAAACGCCAGAGTACTTGAAGCAAAAATGCTGCAAGGGGCTGATGCTTTAGCGATCCCAGAAAACGCTAGGTATGGTATGCTGAAGGGGGTAAATGCCAGGCGATGAGGGATGGGCTGGCGAGGGCCGATCTGGAAAACGCCAAGGGAGGGTTCCTTTTGGCGATGGCTGAAAACGCTGATGGGAAGGGGAGTCTTGCTGAGAGAGGGTGGGGCACCTGTTGCTTGGGGAAGCCTGCTGTGCCTTTGCTCATCTGCCAATTTGTGCTAACTTGGGTTTGCTTATATATTAACTTACCCAATTTGCCCTACTGAGTACCCAACAAAAGTCACTTAATAAATAAGTGAAAAATGTCAAAAATAGGGAAAAATGGGATAAAGTCATTTGAAAAATCCCCAAATTGACTCTGATGGTATCTGATGGAAATGCTTATGCTTATGCAAGGTGCAACCAGAGGATATGCATCTACCCTGAGTGACTGGGCATGCACGGTCTACGAATAGACTCACAAAAGTGCCAGATCACTTCTAATCTAACTTGACTGGAATTGACGGAAACCCTGCTATGGTGTAGCTTGTCCACGGACACATAGGGTTGGGATGTGTCACGTGACAATATCCTCTCAAGTCTCCCCAATGCTGCATAGGCTCTGGTCAATCGCATATCTGTTGCACGCCTCGGGGAAAATACTGGACCATTGAAAACTGCCCCAAGATAAGTGTATGTATCTGCATACTCCACAGTCTCTCGACCATATGTAAAAGTGGGGGCGGACCTCCTTACCCACTGTGCCTGGTGTTAAACACCATTACCTTGGTCTTACTAAGGTTCACAGACAATCCACTATCCCGTGCAAATACATGCAGTGCATCCAAATGACGCTGCATCCCTTCTGGAGAATCGGAGATCAGCACAATATCATGGGTATATAATAGCAACAGAATCCATGTTAGTGCAAGCTGAGCATCTCTATCACCCTTTGTATATACATAATTTGAAAACTCATCTACATATATCCCAAAGTGATTCGGAGATAGGGGAGAACCCTGCTTCAACCCAATGTTGGAGTGAACCATGTCGGACATGCCCTGAGTAGTGCGTACCTGTCCTACCACTGTCTTGTATAAAGCTAAGATCCCCCAGATCAGCTCTGTGGGCACCCCCATGTCTTGTAATCTATGTAGAATCTGGCTTGTGGCACTGTATCAAAGGCTTTGCGGAAATCCACAAAGCTACAATATATCCTCTTGCCATGGTGTCTACTGCTCTGAGTGTCAAAATCTGGTCAAGAGTGGTGAAACCTCTCCTGAACCCTGCCTGTCCTGTTTCCCGTATGCCCTCTCTCTCTGCCCATCCACTTAACTCATGCTCAAAAATTGATGCATAGAGCCTAGCCAGAGTGTGACCAACCATGATGGTTCGGTAATTCCCGGGAAGCATAGGATCTCCCGACTTGAAGATAGGCACAATAGTGGACATACTCCCAAGTCTCAGGGAAACCCTCATACATGGCTCTATTAAACATCATAGCAAGAGGCTCTGCAAGCATATCTCTGGCATGGGTAAAGTGCTCTGCTACCAGACCATCATGATCCTGTGCTTTTCCTGTTTTCATCTTGTCAATGGCTTTCCTTACCCTCTCAACAGTAAAGAAAGTACATGTTTCTGGGCATGCCTCTGGAGGGTCAGGCAAAGGTGGCTGCCCCGATGCTGTATAGAGAGATGTAGCATATTCTCTCATGTCTCTGTGGAAGTGATGGCTGGCGGTGGAGAGTGCTCATTGAAAAGCCTCCATGCCTCACTAGAGTCGTGACTCATAAACAGTTGATACAGATCACACTCTAATTGAGATAGGTAAGCCCTCTTCTTTCGTCGCACTAGGCGGCGGAAGATAATACGTGACTGTCTATGTGTAGTAGCACCCATGATCACCTCTCTCTGTAATCTGATCCTCGTCTCTCTACACTCATCATCATACCAATTGTTCTGAGGCATGCTCCCAGATCGTCTGTGTGTAGGCTGGCTATGGGGATATGCCTCTGATGTTGCATCATGTAGCGTCTCTGTCAGAATCTGCGTGAGCTCATCTAGTGGTCGTCCTGGCTCCCGAGTGCATAGCTGCTTGTATATCTCATTAGTGTACTCGTGATCTGTCTCCCTCGTGAAGGTATACCGAGTATGTGTGGAGGCCTCTCCCAATGGAGCTGTGTTGAACTGGAACGATAGAGTGAAAGACAAGATAGCATGATCGACTGCCACCCCAACCGGCCTAGTTCCCACCACGAAATCTTGAAAGGAAGGAATGAGTCCTGGCGGAGCCATAACATAATCCACTGTACTAGCGCCATGCCGATGTGGAAAGCATGTAAAACCACCAGCTATAGGGAATCTCTGTAGGCCATTCAAAATGGCCAATCCATGTGCAGTCCCCATATCAATCAAGTATCTGCCATACTCAGTGTGCTCCTCATCCTGTGATAATCTAGACAAGCCCATTTCTGTAATATCAAGCTCCCGCATCAACTCCTATGAGGTATCATAGAATACTGTTTGGTGATGGGCGGTCCTATCATTGAAATCTCCCAAGATAATAATGTCGGCCTCTCTGGAAAACTCCCATATATCATCATCTAAAATAGAGAAGGGGGATTGTCCTCTAGGTGATGCATATAGTGACGTACTAGGAGGAAAATAGCAAATAGCGATGTAGAGATATCTGCCTGTCTCTGCCTTCAGTCTCACCCACATGTACTTAGCATTCTCATCCCTCCGAGCTATATGTATCAGAGATTGTAGCTCCTCCCTGAATAAGACTGCCACTCCTCCTGAACCTCGTCCTCTGCGCTCTGATCGAGTCTCCTGTCTGCAAGTTGTCTCCCATCTGTATCCGCTCACATGGGGCATGGACTGCCCTGGGGCTTGATGCGTCTCAGAGTAGAAATAATGTCTCTCCCTGTGAAACTATCCTCAAAGGCCCCTACATCAAGGCGCAAAGATCCATTACAATTCCATGTAGCCACTCCGAGTGTGGTCCCAGTCTCGCGCCGTCATGCGGGGCGCTTCTCCAGAATAACCACTCGTCTATCCCTGTAGAAGGCCACTTTCCCCTTCTCTCGAGCTGTCATTATCTCGGGCATAACCTCTTTTATATGAGCAAGCTCTGTGTGTGTGAGGTTATCTCCAAGGAATATGCCCGTTTTCTTTAGTGTAGGACGCTTCTTCAATTAGTCCTTCTTTGCCTCCATGGATGGGAAGTGCATGATTAGAGCTCTTCCTTTTGAAGTCTCCCCATTTCCTTGTGTCTTCTTCCCTACCCTCCATGCCTTTGTATGAGTAGCCTCAATACCCATCATGCAGAGAAGTTCTTTGACTTCCCCTTCCACATCATCTCGGTCATTTAGACCGGTTATTCGTATGTGCAAAGCTCTAGTCTTCCTTCGCTGCTCTTCTTCTAAAGTCATACTGATGATTGTAGGAGTGGGGATAGACGTGGTTTCTTTCCCTTTCCCTTTCCCTTTCTTAGCCACTTCTATCCATTCTCGGCCTCATCCGCCTTCTTCTGTATCTTCGTGATTACATCCACTCACGAAGACGTCTTCACTCCATTCTGTTTCTCTTCCTCTTTGATCATCCGTACCTGTTCCTTGATGAGCTTGATTTCCTCTATCACGGAGGGCTAGAATTCACCTTCCTCTAGTCCATTGCCTGCTCTATCAGCAAGCTCTCGCTTGAGGGCTGAGACCTCTTCTTTGAGTGCTTGTGAATCCGCCTTAAGTGCTTATATCGCTACGTGCAGGTCCTCTTTCTCCTTCTTCCATTGCGTGCCTTCATTGAGGAACATTTGAAGAAGGTTGACCTTCTCCTTTCACCATCCTTCCATCTCTGCTTTCCATTCCTTCATCTCCCTTTCCACTTGTGTTATCCGCTTGTTTGTAAGCATGAAGGTCGCCTTCGTACGGGACTTGCAAACTGGTGAAGTGCTCATGACCTCCATCGTAATGGCCCATGTTGTGCATGCCCTCGGTTCTGCTCGTGTTTAGTAACACTGTTGAGTACTGATGGGGTTCTGCTGCTCCAACCCGCACTGGCTAAACGCAATGGCGACCTGTTGTGCACACTGTCCTTGGTATGCTGCAAATATACTCGAGCAATCCTGTCACAATAACCCCAAGGGCTCAGCCCCTTCGGGTAAGCTCTTGTTACCTGCACCCGTAAGTAGTAGCAATAGCACACGGCCCTGCTGAGGGAAAACTCGCGGCCTACGTAACCGTGATAGCACGTGGCCCCCTGTAGGGTTTGCTCTCGGCGATGAGAAACCCCTTCAAGGTGCTGAATCACAACCCTCGCAAGGGCACCAAATGCATTGGCCCGCAGGCACACTAGCTCCTACTGAGCATATTCCAACGTGCTAAGGCCCCTGTGTGTACCTGATTTGATGCCCCTTTCCATACTCATGAAGAGACCCTGAACCACAGCCCAATGCGGGTCCAATGAATGCAGAAGACATCCTACGCTGCCCCTTTGTTCTGCTGCTGCAGACAGTATGGCACGCGGGCCCCTTTGTGGGATAACACGCGGCCTGCATAGCTTCCAGCTGAGCGTGAAGTCGAAGGCCCCTCAGGGCGCCCTGTTTCACCCGGCGCGCGCGAGAGAGAGAGAGAGAGAGAGAGAGAGAGAGAGAGAGAGAGAGAGAGAGAGAGAGAGAGAGAGAGAGAGGGGGGGGGGACGGGCCCTTAGGGGCACAACTCTGCAAACTTGAGAGTGTACAAGGCTTTGGAACACTGTCAGAATGAGGGCGCCCCCTCTTGTAGTGGGATGTAGGTGAACCAAGTGGATAAAAGCCGGAACGACGTGGGACATCCAAACGTGCAGATGTTGGCCGAGAGGACACTTGGCGGTTAGGGTTTAGAAGCTAATCCCAAACAACTTGCAAATTCTAGCCGAGTGGCCCAAAGGGGGTTACAGTTAAAAACCTAACCCTACCGTCTTATCAGAATCCGGTCGAGGGGCTTAAACCCTTTAAAGAAAAAGCAGGATCTAAAATTTGCGTAGAGCATGACATGTGGCATCATTGTACGGATTTCTGCGTTTTGCGTTGACTGTAGTGATGGCTCTACGTACGGATTTTCGTGTTTTATGGAGCAATCCTTAGGGCCCCAGATTTTTGGGGTTATTGCTTTTGGACTCAGGGATTTTGGAATAAAGAGTTTCATGTAAGTGCTTTTGGCTAGGGGCCTTTATAAGTCTGCCAAGGTCTCTCTTCTTGGCAGATTAGCTTGGGAGCACATGACTTTAAGCTCGCTTTCTACCCAAGCTTCCTTAATGAGAACTTTGAAGTGGACATAATTGTTGTAACAGACTTGGACACTACAAGTCGAGATTCTACTGCGACACCATAAGAATTCACTTCAAAACAGTTCATAGTTCACAATTGCTTCGACACTGGCCCGGCGGAGTTCTGTGCCTAGAGATATTGGCCCCAAAGACTGGTGTCCCTTTCAGTATTTCTTTTTGTATTAATTTGCAACTCAAAGTACAAGTGAGTGGGAGGCTCTCACTCTCAGACTTTGCGTCCAGATGCTCTGAGAAGTGGGAAGCCTGTCCACTTATTTAAAGGTTTACAAGGGATGCCAAAAGCAGAGCCCCAAAAGCTGAAAACTCTAAAGCCTGTTCTCTCTCTCACAACTCTCTTGAAAAAATAAAGCAAAAGCTCTCTCACTCTTTCTCTTGCAAATTGTGTAGCCAAAAAGCAGCCCCAACATCTGCCCTCGCTACCGTAAATTGCGCCGCAAAAAGCGGACGGTCGTACAGCATGCCACATGGCTGATTTTCCGCAAAATGCACCGGATTTTGCGGGCCTGTCCGTACGGCAGTGCCACGTCAGCATTCATCATTGAGTTCTTCCCCGGGACTGTATGCCAGAAGGAGTGTGTGTGTACTGGGCAGCCAGCAACCACGTCACCAGTTTGTGACATACCCCCCTCTTGAAAGCATTGTAATCGCCCTCGATTACGCCTGCAAAGCAGACAGAAGCCATAAACTGTCTTAGCATACACTGATTGTTAGTACCGACGCACTAGGAACACATATCTACACATGTACCAATCAACAGTCACATCACACGACATCACTTGACATCACAGGACATCACATGACAAATCACATTCAACATTCATTCGGATCTCAGACCATGATTTATCGGCAATGCAATTAGCAATCACATCTAGATCCACTCAGGACCTCATAGATGCCCGATCAGATAATCCCTATTGCAACCATGTCTATTGAGATCATTCAGACCAAAATGTTGCAGTCATTTCATCTATCAGTCCCTGCACTTAAACAAGTCGAGAACACATCAGTATCATATTTTCGAGAATCCCAGTTCATAAAGTCATACAGCAGAATACTGTCAGCTCTCAGTATCCCCGAAGCTCAAAGAGACATCAGTTACTCTAGTTTCAAAATCGAGGCATCCGGCCAAGCTGAATTCGGGGTTCCATTTGGAATAGACTATGCTAAACCAAAAGCTTCAAGGTAAAGTTTCACAATCTGAGGAGTATTTGCTAGGTCCTCCTCCTCCATCCACTTCGCATCCAATGCAGGATAGTTCTTGAATTTAACCAAGAACCGCCTTATCACTTTACCCTTAATCTTTCTGTCTTTATGTGCCAATATCTGTTCTGGAACAGGGATCTCCTCGTTTTCTTCCACTTCGGGTTGCTCATGGCACATCACCTTTAAAAGGCTTTAGGAGACTCACATGAAAAGCATTGTGAATTCTCCAAGTGTCGGGCATCTTCAGTCGGAAGGATAAATCATTTATCTTTTCGAAGATCTGGAAAGGTCCGTAGTATCGCATACTGAGCTTTGGAAAAAGCCTCTCCTTTTCCTTTTTCTTTCTCAGGCGTGCCTTCTCAAAACGTAAGAGCACCCAAATGTTCTCCTTCAATTTCAAATCGTGACGATGGTGATCTGCTGCCTTTTTCTGTCTTTCCTGAGTTTTCTGCAAAGCCTCGCAGACCTTGGCAAAAGCCGTGTCCAAGTCACGCGTGTACTCATCGGCTTCAAAAATCTTATCTTTTGTGCTTAGGAAGGGTGGAACCTTCGCAGCACCTTTATTAATCTCAAATGGCGCCTTCCCCGTTGAAGAGTGTACCGTGTTGTTGTAGGCAAATTCCACCAAAGGTAAATACTTTTCCCATTGATTCTTGTGATCCAAGATGTAAGACTTCAATAAATCTAGTATCACTGAATTGGCAATCTCAGATTGCCCGTCAGTCTGCGGGTGGAAAGATGACGAGAACTGCAACCGCGACCAATGTTCTCCCAAATAGCCTTCCAAAACAAACTTGTGAATCTGGGGTCCCTGTCAGAGGCAATCGTCTCGGGCATGCCATGTAATCTGAAGATCTGGGCCACAAACGGTCTCGCTAAGTGATCCGGCTTGACTGTTTTCTTCACTGGAATGAAATGAGCTTGCTTGCTAAATCTGCCAATAACAGTCCAGATACCATCGTGACCACTCTGTGTTCTTGAGAGATCAAAAATGAAATCCATTGCAATACTTTCCCAGGGGCGGGTGGGTATGGACAAAGGCTGTAACAATCCCTGTGCTTTATGCCTGTCAAACTTGACCTTCTGGCATAGCAAGCAACTGCGCACAAACTCGTCCATATCCTTCACGAGTCTCGGCCAAAAGAAATCTCTCTCTACCCCTTTCATGGTGGTAGCAATGCCGCCATGATCCGTAAAAGGTGGACAGTGGCATTCGGTCATAACCTTTTTCCTCAACGGCTGTGTAACGCACAACATGGTTTTCCTCATCAAGTAGCCATCCCGAATGGAATATCCCGCTACTGTTTCCCCGTCCTGTATCCGTGTGAAAACGTCTGCAAAATCTGTATCTATGGCATACTGGTCGACCATATCCTCGAAGCTCCTATGATGTATCGCGGAAATAGCCAGAACCAACGGCTTTCGAGACAAAGCATCTGCCACCAAATTCTTTTGTCCCTGATCATGGACAATCTGGAAGTGAAACTGTGACAAGATGTTCGTCCAGCGCATTTGCTTTTCCGCTAGCTGCTTCTGTGACAAGAAGTAGCGTAAACTCTGATGGTCTGTAAAGACAGTAAAATCTGCCCCAAGTAGGTAATGTTGCCACTGAGTAAGAGCATGGATAATATAACCGGCCTATACAACGTAGAGGGCGGTACTATTTCAATTACCTGTTAACTTTACACAGAGCACTGAGAAGGGAAGAGAACACAGTTGCGTCCAGCGACTAGAATGTCATTGCGCACACGAGACCGACACCCTGTAGGCCCCAAAGACTGGCACCCCTTTCGGTATTTCTTTATTCAAATTAAGGTAGACGATCCGACCACTTAGCACAAGCTTTCACAAAGCTGTCCAAACCTGGCGAGGGCTGAAAACGCAGGTTTTTGACCGGATTTCGACAGCATAACGGCGCAAAAACCCCTGTAGGTCAAAAACACCTGTCTAGGACGGATTCCCTCGATATCTGGAAGCTTTCTGTTGAGCTGTCACAGAAATTCAGCGGGCTGTAATTCTCTGTTTTTCACTGCCGGGAGCCCAAAAGCTTGTACACGCATCCCAAGGCTCTCATGAGGCTCCCTCGATGTTCCCTTGCAGTTTAGGTGCGAAACCCTAAACCTGCAAAAAAACACAGCAGGCTGTAATTCCCTGTTTCGGATCGTTTTTAGCGGAGCGAACACGCCTATGCGTGTCCCAAGGGCTCCCGCACGCAATGGGACAGTTCCCCTGTGAATTGGACGAGTTTTCACGCGAGAAAACTCTCCAAACTCGCAATCTTTCGTGATGGAACTGTGCGTACCTGTGGGGGATTAGCAATTAGCTAATCCGGTTCCTGTTCAGAAGGCTCTTGCCTTGGCAAACGCGCATAAACCCCCAGAACTGTACATAGGTCAAATGAGAAGCCCACTAGTGGGGCATAACATACTGTACGTAGGGGAGAAAGAGAGCAGTATGTAGCGTGCGGGGCATCACTCCCGTCACCATACTGTGCATAGAGGGCAAGGTAAGCATTCCATAGCTTCTGTACCTGCTACAATCCACCTGAGGCTGAAAATGGCGCCCCCTTTGTTGATATGCAGCTCGTTTTTGCCTCCTAGAGTGGCAGAATCGCTCACAGGCTGACACGTCGCCCAGTTTCCGAGTTTGGGCTTTCCCTGCTAAAAATATCTCAATTGGTGCGTCAGTTGACTTGGCAGCAGAGCAATAAAATGTTCCCCTTGTCATTCCAGAGCTAATGACGCGAACACATTTTCCGGTCAAAAATAGCAGTTCCCTAAATTTTAGGAGATGCTTCCATGGCGTCCCTATCGGTCTCCTGACCATCATTGAAGACTACCATTTGACCACCATCTACAATGTGGGTTAATTTACTGGCCCCTTTCAACTTATAAAGTTGCAGTGACTTGACGAGTGGCCCAGATTCCAGTTTGGCGCACACGAGCTTCCATACTCATCAGAATTCAGTGCTAACTGGCCCGGGCAGTCCCTGTCTGACCGGCCTAGATCCCCGATGTGAGAAACCCATTTGGCTGCAGCCGTTTCACACTGGCCATGCAATGTCCACTTGCACCTTTTCAAGGGATCCGGGACAAACAAGTAAAAAAATAAAATAAATATATCTAATACTTATTTACGGAAGGCAACAGGAAAAATACACCTCCTGGTGACACACCCCACCCTTGAAATACTGCAAGCGACCTCACTTGCATGCCAATAATACATGCAGATATCTCCTGATATCACATATATTCTATGATGGGAATCCAAGATATACATGCTTCCGGAAATGTAGCGTTGGACGATTAAACAATCCCACCAACCTGGCTACGACACATATATCAAGCATAGAAGTCTTCTAGTGTACTCTTGAGCACAAACTTCTCTAGCTAAATTCTGTATGGAAAGAGTAGATACAATTGCTTAACTACTCTCTTGAGCATCATGAACCATGCTCTTGCCTTGCTCCAAAAAGGTTGCATCAAGTCACTGTGGGTTCCATTTGAAAGGCTTCAAGATACAATTGCAATAGCTGAGGTGAATCAAGCAATTCAGACTCTTCCATCCATTTGGCATCTAATGATGGATAGTTCTTGAACTTCACCAAATAGCGTCTTGCAACTTTTCCTCTAACCTTTCTTTCTTTATGTGCCAATATCTGTTCAGGAACAAGGATTTCATCCAATTCTTCCATCCATTTGGCATCTAATGATGGATAGTTCTTGAACTTCACCAAATAGCGTCTTGCAACTTTTCCTCTAACCTTTCTTTCTTTATGTGCCAATATCTGTTCAGGAACAAGGATTTCATCCAATTCTTCCACTTCGGGTTGTTCCTCATCAAGCATATTCTCTGGCACATCACCAACAAAGGGCCTTAGAAGGCTGACATGAAAAACATTATGTATTTTCCAGCCTTCTGGTAGCTTTAACCTGTAAGCTACATCGCTGATCTTTTCTGAAATCTGAAAAGGACCATAATATCGCATACTGAGCTTAGGAAACAAGCGTTCGTTGCCTTTCCTTTTCCTTAACCTGGCCTTTTCAAAGCGCAAAAGTACCCAATCACCAAGTGAAAATACAAGTTCACGACGGTGACGATCAACAGCTTTCTTTTGCTTAGCCTGAGTCTTCTCAAGAGCAATCTTTATCTTCCTGTATGTTTCATCCATATCTTGCACATACTTGTCTGCCTCAAATATCTTGTCCTTAGTCTACAAAATGGGCGGGACTTTCTTTCCTCCTTCCACTATCTCAAATGGTGCCTTACCTGTTGACGTATGCACAGTGTTATTGTAAGCATATTCAACCAATGGGAGATGGTGTTCCCAAGTTGCCTTGTGCTCTGAGACATAACATTTGAGTAGGTCCAAGACAGTAGAATTTGCCTCTTCTGACTGTCCATCAGTTTGCGGATGAAACGAAGAAGAGAACTTGAGCGTAGTGCCCATGTTCTCAAACAATGCCTTCCAGAAAAGACTCGTCATACGTGGATCCCTGTCACTGACAATTGACTGAGGCATCCCATGATATTTAAAGATATTGCTCATGAATATCTTGACCATGTGTTCTGGCTTTATCTTCTTCCTAACAGGAATGAAATGGGCCTGCTTACTGAACCTACAAATGATAGTCCAAATCCCATCATTTCCTGTTTGCGTCCTTGGAAGATCAAAGATAAAGTCCATTGCTATACTTTCCCATGGCCTATCAGGGATCGGCAATGGCTGCAACAATCCCGGTTGCTTTTGTCTGTCAAATTTGACTTTTTGGCATACTAAGCATGACCTTACAAATGTGTCAACAACTTGACGCAAAGCTGGCCAATAGAAGAATGCCTCAACCCCTTTCACTGTCGCATCAATTCCACGATGCCCAACATAAGGTGGAGCATGACTTTCCATCAAAATCTTTGGCCGTAACTGTTTCGTAACGCATAACTTTCCATGCATCATGAGAAAGTCATTCTTAAGCATATAGTGCTCATGATGTTGCCCATCAACAAGCTGGTCATAGATCCTTGCAAAATCAGAATCTTCAGCATATTGTGTCTTCATTTCGTCTAGTTCACAATGGTACGGAATTGACACTGCTGAAATTTGGGGCTTTCGTGACAACGCATCAGCCACCACGTTCTTTTTCCCTTGCACATGCACAATCTGAAAATGGAACATTGACAAGATGTTTGCCCATCGCATGTGCTTCTCAGACAACTTCGTCTGTGTAAGAAAATATCGCAAGGTTTGATGATTTGTTTGGACAACAAAATCAGCCCCTAGCAAATAGTGTTTCCAACTAGTGAGAGCATGAATTACTGCGAGCAATTCTTTCTCATAGACTTGCAAGTTCCTTTCAGTCTTCAAAAGAATTCTTCTCTCATATGCGACTACTCAGCCATTCTGCATTAGAACTGCACCAAGACTATGGCCACACGCATCACATTGAACCACAAAAGGTTTAGAAAGATCTGGCAAAATAATTACCGGATCTGAAGTCAGCTTCTCTTTCAAGTGTTTGAACGCTAAAATTTCCTTGGCTGTCCACTTGAAAGTAACTCCTTTTCCTTGCAGTGCATGGAGTGGAGAAGCAATCTCAGCAAAATTTCGGATGAACCTCCTGTAATAGGAACATAAGCCTAGAAAGCTTCGAATGTCATGTACGGACTTCAAGTCTGGCCATGACCTAATTGCTTCCACTTTAGCGGGATCCATGCGTACCCCATCCTTTGAAACAATGTGCCCAAGGAAGTGAATTTCTTGCAAAAAGAACTCACTTTTCTTCGCATTGATGAGTAGCCTATTCTTGCGTAGCTCATTGAAAACTGCGGTCAAGTGATCCCTATGCTCCTCTTCAGACTTTGAGTAGACAATCATGTCATCAAAGAAGGTACCCACGTTGTTGGGGCTTGACCCTGGTTCAACAATGCGGTCCACCATTGGAGCGCATTCCCTTTCAAGAAAGTGGCAGCCTTGCGTATTTTTGAAGATTCCGTGAAGTTGCCTCCAGCATAAGCTGCATCGAACTGCTGTATGAAGGTCAAAGCCTTCAATTGGTCCTCAGTTCCTCTGAAAGTTTCAAACTTCACTCCCTGCCCACCTTCCTTGTAATCCTTAGGCTGACTCAAAGGAGCCACATTATCATAAACAGGTGCCTGTAACAGTGGTGCTCCATGAGTGTTCATTCCAGCACTCGCATCAACTGTTTTCCCTGTCATATCTGCATTTTGTACGCATGGCTGCGAAAAACCAGCCATACCAAATTGTGTTCGAGGCACTCGAAACTGGCCATAGGCACCCTGAAAACGTGGTTGGACACCCATGTTCGCGTACATAGGGTTACCCATGCTTGTTTGCATTGTCCCGAACACATTCCCTGGCATATAACCTGTGGAAGGTCCAGCCATAGCTTGAAACACTGAACCACCTCCAAAATAACTAGGATAAGTATTAGGTAATGGAAGGGTCTGACGCACAGCGTGTTCATTACTTCCTTGACCATTCACAAACGGTTCCTGTCCAGCTAAAGCAAGCTGCTTTGGATCATTGGACACCGCTAGTTGCTCAACCACATGGGCTTTCCCTCGAGCATCATGAGTCCTCTGGGCATTGGAAATCTCCTTTTCCTGCAACGGCTCAGTCGTGCCCTGTGTAGGAGGTTGAAAACCCTGTGTCGGAGCCTGTAAGAATTCCTGCATCCTTGGGTTGTTAGCCAACTGCTGAAACATGTCCATGCAACAACGCAGTTGAGTTCTAAACAACCTGTCCTCTTCTTGAAGAGTTGAAGGAATTTTCTCTGTGCCATGTGAGGAAGATCCCTCTTCAGGTACTTGGTCTCTCTTCTCTGCCATATCGACAACCTCTGTGTTGCTTTCACCCACAACAATCCACGCTGCACTTTTTGAAGAAAAAGTGACTATCCCGTCGATGGAACCATATAACCGGCCTATACAACGTAGAGGGCGGTACTATTTCAATTACCTGTTAACTTTACACAGAGCACTGAGAAGGGAAGAGAACACAGTTGCGTCCAGCGACTAGAATGTCACTGCGCACACGAGACCGACACCCTGTAGGCCACAAAGTCTGGCGCCCCTTTCGGTATTTCTTTATTCAAATTAAGGTAGACGATCCGCCCACTTAGCACAAGCTTTCACAAAGCTTTCCAAACCTGGCGAGGGCTGAAAACGTAGGTTTTTGACCGGATTTCGACAGCATAACGGCGCAAAAACCCCTGTAGGTCAAAAACACCTGTCTAGGACGGATTCCCTCGATATCTGGAAGCTTTCTAGTGAGCTGTCACAGAAATTCAGCGGGTTGTAATTCTCTGTTTTTCACTGCCGGGAGCCCAAAAGCTTGTACACGCATCCCAAGGCTCTCATGAGGCTCCCCCGATGTTCCCTTGCAGTTTAGGTGCGAAACCCTAAACCTGCAAAAAAACACAGCAGGCTGTAATTCCCTGTTTCGGATCGTTTTTAGCGGAGCGAACACGCCTATGCGTGTCCCAAGGGCTCCCGCACGCAATGGGACAGTTCCCCTGTGAATTGGACGAGTTTTCACGCGAGAAAACTCTCCAAACTCGCAATCTTTCGTGATGGAACTGTGCGTACCTGTGGGGGATTAGCAATTAGCTAATCCGGTTCCTGTTCAGAAGGCTCTTGCCTTGGCAAACGCGCATAAACCCCCAGAACTGTACATAGGTCAAATGAGAAGCCCACTAGTGGGGCATAACATACTGTACGTAGGGGAGAAAGAGAGCAGTATGTAGCGTGCGGGGCATCACTCCCGTCACCATACTGTGCATAGAGGGCAAGGTAAGCATTCCATAGCTTCTGTACCTGCTACAATCCACCTGAGGCTGAAAATGGCGCCCCCTTTGTTGATATGCAGCTCGTTTTTGCCTCCTAGAGTGGCAGAATCGCTCACAGGCTGACACGTCGCCCAGTTTCCGAGTTTGGGCTTTCCCTGCTAAAAATATCTCAATTGGTGCGTCAGTTGACTTGGCAGCAGAGCAATAAAATGTTCCCCTTGTCATTCCAGAGCTAATGACGCGAACACATTTTCCGGTCAAAAATAGCAGTTCCCTAAATTTTAGGAGATGCTTCCATGGCGTCCCTATCGGTCTCCTGACCATCATTGAAGACTACCATTTGACCACCATCTACAATGTGGGTTAATTTACTGGCCCCTTTCAACTTATAAAGTTGCAGTGACTTGACGAGTGGCCCAGATTCCAGTTTGGCGCACACGAGCTTCCATACTCATCAGAATTCAGTGCTAACTGGCCCGGGCAGTCCCTGTCTGACCGGCCTAGATCCCCGATGTGAGAAACCCATTTGGCTACAGCCGTTTCACACTGGCCATGCAATGTCCACTTGCACCTTTTCAAGGGTTCCGGGACAAACAAGTAAAAAAAATAAAATAAATATATCTAATACTTATTTACGGAAGGCAACAGGAAAAATACACCTCCTGGTGACAGATAACCGCCAAAAGCTCTTTCTCATAAATCTGTGCTGTCAATTCCGACCTTGAGAACAATCGGCTCTCGTAGGCAATGACATCGCCTTCTTGCATTAAGACCGCACCCAAACTACGACCACAAGCATCACAATATACTTCAATTGACTTCTGCAAGTCCGGCAAAGTCAAAACTGGTCCTGTAGTCAATTTCTCTTTAAATGTCTGAAAGACAGTCACCTCTGTGGGTCCCCACGAGAAAGGGACTCCTTTTTGTGTCAAGATATGCAAAGGGGAAGCAACCTTTGCAAACTTTCTAATAAACCGCCTGTAGTACGAACACAAGCCCAAGAAGCTTCTTACTTCATGGACATTCTTCAAATCGGGCCTATGGATAGTCTCTATCTTTGCACTCCTGCTGCTGAGACAATCTGTCCCAAAAAGTGTGTCTCTGGTTGGAAAAATTCACTTTTCTTTGCATTAATTACCAACTTGTGATCTTGTAATGCGTGAAAGACGTGAAGCAGATGTTCTCTAGGTTCTGTCTCATCCTTGGAGAAAACAATGATGTCGTCAAAGAAAGTGCCAACAAATAGTCTGTACTCTTGAAAAATCTGTCCATCATCCGGTTAAATGTCGTAGGAGCATTGGTTAGGCCAAAAGGCATCACCAAAGACTCAAATAACCCAAAAGTCGTCCGAAAACCTGTCTTGTAGACGTCTTTCGGCGCGATTCGGATCTTATAATATCCGCTCTTCAAGTTGATCCTGCTAAAACACGAGGATCCCTGTAGTCGGTCAAGTATGTCATCGATTCTAGGAATCAGAAATCTGTTCTTGATGGTGATTTTATTGAGAGCTCTATAATCGATGCACATTCTCCAAGATCCGTCTTTCTTCAAAACCAACAACATTGGAGAGCAGTACGGTGAAGTACTAGGCTGGACAAGACCCTTTTCCAAGAGGTCTTTCACTTGGTTCATAATTTCTTCGTTCTGGGCTCGACTCACACGATAAGGTGGCCGGTTCGGTGGTGTGCTTCCAGGTATCAGATCAATGGTATGATCCTCAGGACGAGCGGGTGGTAACTCGCTTGGCGGGCCCTCTAAGAAGCAATCGGCATGAGTGTGGAGAAAATCTTGGCGTTCTTTATCAAGTTCAGACATATTTGTCCTATCCTCATTATTCAACTCTTTCCAAAAGATCAAGTAAACAAACAGACTGGATATCATTAATTTTGAAATGGCCGAAGCCGATACAATAGGGACAGACTCGCCCTTAAGTTTTACATCGAGTACAATGGTTCTGCCCTTCTCTGTGGTCAAAGTCGCTTTTCTTGCCCGATAGTCGACCACGGCGTTGTTCTTGTGGTACCAGGGAATTCCCAAGAGGACATCACAACCTTCCAAAGGCATTATGTAGAAGTCCTCATGCCCCAAATACCCCTGACAATGCAATCGAAGTTTTCCAATGACAGGTGTAATGGCTATGTCCCTGCCGGGTGCCGTTAGAACTGCCTCTGCTAGCGGTCCCATCCGATCGGGTGTGATCTCGAGCCGCTGTACTCTTGTCCATCGTGCTTGGGTCAGTACCCACTCAATCTGGAACTAGTCCTGTTTTTATCTTGCCTTTTCGTCCACATTTCTCAGCTGCTCTCGAACCTTTAGGCCTGTCTTCATCCTTGTCATTCTATTCTTTTGATGCCTTCTTAGGGCACTTCGCGAAGATATGCCCAGTTTCCTTGCATCCAAAGCACTTCCCGTCTTTGATGTAAAGAGCTCTCTCTTCAGGAGTGAGTTTGGGTCGTGCATCCTTTTCTTTCTTTTCTGGGTTGCTCTTCCTCTTTCTACTTTCATTTTTCAAAGTCCGTTCAGTCCTTTGTGTCATGATTTCATTTGTGGGGTATGTCAAACTGCCTGAGTGAATGGCAAAACCCAGTTTCGCATGACGCATCAGTTCCTGAATGGAATCTGACGTTTGCTCTAAGAAGTGATCTCGGATCTCTGTAGGAAGACCCAAGGTCAACCGCTCAATTTGTCCTTTGAACGAGATTTTCTTAAATGAAGAGGCGGGTAGAAAAGAGCTCCAGAATCTCTCGCAATATGCGTCTAATGTATCCTTCTTGGTCATCCGAAGATGGTTCCAAGCAGTTCGTATGTCTCGTTCGTACTCTCGAGTCAACCAAGAAGAAATAAAAAGCCTTTTGAATTTCAGCCATTTAACTGGCGCCGTCTTGTTTAATAGAAGCGCGGACCACCAAGTTCGAGCATTTCTCTTGAAGTAAGAGGTAGCACCCGAATCTTGGAGTGCTCTGAGTAACGCCCTCCAGAGAAAGCTATGTCAAACTGCTGTATGAAAGACAGCCTTCGAAGCATCTCTATAACCAGAAAACGTGTCAAATTTAATTGGCTGTCCACCTTCCTTAAACTCTTGGACTTTCTTGCTTTTATCTTCCAGAAAGTCATACTGGTTGGCTTTATAAAAATTCTTTTTCTTTGCATAAAAACTGCTGTCGTCAGAGTCCGAACTATCCGAAGACGAGTCCTGTGTAGAACTGTCAACAACTGGGCGAGATTTAGACTTCTTTGCCTTTTTCTTGCCCTTTCCAAAGTTTTGCTTTTTGCTTCGCTTTTTTCCCTTTCTGTCTTCTTCGCTCGAGTCAAAGGAGCTAGAAGAACTCGAAGAAGAAGAAGAAGAAGAAGAAGAAGAAGAAGAAGAAGAAGAAGAAGAACTGGGTACTCCTTTAAATAGAACACGCTTCTTCTGCTGCTTTTCTGCTTTGTTCTTCACGTCAAAAAGCTGAGCAATTCGTGCATTGACCACCTCTTCTAATTCTTGCTCTGTATACATCCTTGGAGTAGGAGGTTTCTTCAGTGCCCGTTTGAGGGATGGTTCTGTGGTCTGCCGCCACTGTGAATGCACCTCGTCGAAGGAGGTCTGGCTCATAAATTTTGCAAATTTCGGGTCCTTCGCAAAATTTAGCATCATATTTGTTGCATCGCCGATCAATCTTCGACGCTCCATCTCTTCGAGCTCCGCCTGAGTAGGCTGAGGCGGGCCGCGTGAATCTTCGTCGTGATCTCTTCCCGCATCTCCAGATGCAGAGGAAGTCGTTTGATCTCTGCTTGAAGCCATAGGTGCCGCGTAAAAGGGATCGGATATCCCGTAGAAGATAAATCGGCCGTGCTCTGATACCACTGTAACAGACTTGGACACTCCAAGTCGAGATTCTACCGCGACACCACAAGAATTCACTTCAAAACAGTTCATAGTTCACAATTGATTCGACACTGGCTTGGCGGAGTTTCGCGTCTAGAGATATTGGCCCCAAAGATTGGCGCCCCTTTCTGTATTTCTTTTTATATACTCAAAGTACAAGTGAGTGGGGAGGCTCTCACTCTCAAACTCTGCGTCCAGATGCTCTGAGAAGTGGGAAGCTTGCCCACAAGCAAAAGCTCTCTCACTCTTTCTCTTGCAAATTGCGTAGCCAAAAAGCAGTCCCATCATCTGCCCTTGCTGCGGTAAATTGCACCGCAAAAAGCGGACATCCGTACAACATGCCACGTGGCTGATTTTCTGCAAAATGTGCCGGATTTTGCGGGCTTGTCCGTATGGCAGCGCCACGTCAGCATTCAACATTCAGTTCTTCCCTGGGATTGTATGCTAGGAGTGTGTGTGTACTGGGCAGCCAGCAGCCACGTCACCAGTTTGTGACAATTGCAGCCTTGTCTTGCCTTAGGATGTATCCCTTGGACCCCCTTCGAACTTACAACCAAAGAGTTTGGAACGCTTAATCTACCAATTTCCACTTTTTGAGACATTACTTCTGCAGAACAAATTGACAAGTACACTGTGGGCCTTACCTTTTCCATTACGATTACTATATAGGAAAGATGGTCTCAAATATGTGTCAACTTATGTCACATGCAAGAGTTATCACATTATGAAGAAAGAACCAATATTCACTGACATTATTGCCCCTTCCCATAAGAGAAAGGTTCATGATCCTCTGCCCAAGATACCCCGTGAAACTAGTACAGTTTCCAACACTTCTACTCAACGGCTGACTCTTGACGAGATGGCACATCACTGATCAGAAGGAAGGTGCTACAAATGTGGCCTTCGCGTTCATGTTTCCTAGGACTGAAAGCACAAAAAGCAACCTTGATCCTCAGTTGGATTGATTTTTGATTTGATAGGGGTTTCAACCATCGACACATCCAATGAACCATGTGAAGTTATGAGAAAATTGTAAGATCAAGATGCCCTTATTCTCTTTGATTGAGGGTCCATGCAAAATTTTATCTCCCCAGAATTAGTTGCAAGATTAGGTATTGAGAAATATGCCAAGGGGATGTAGATTGAAGCATAAATGGCTAATGAAACTTACACGTCATCGACACTATATTATGGATTTGGGAGGATGTGATGTTCTACTTGTCAGGTGCAACCGAAGTGTTTATGGATTTAGCTCGTATCTAGTACTCCGCACAAACACAAGGGACACTTTATTTCACTTGAAGGAATTGAACTGAACTGAAAGAAAGAGAGAGACACAAGAGAGAGAGAAGAGAGACGACACGGGATGTCGGGTCTCAACCCTAAAGGGCCCCCTTGCTCTACTTGAGCAAGTTGTCACAAACTGCTGACGTGTCAAGCCACTGAAGAACGGAGCCGATTTGCAGGTCCCGGCCAAAGGGCCTAAACCCTAAGAAGAACAAGCAATAGGAGAAGAAGAAGAAGAAATCCTACCAACTTATGGGACCCCGTCTGATGGGCCCCAAGTGACAAAGGAGTTAAAAATTAAAGCTGGACTCTCACTTGCGCAGAAACTGATGACGTGGCAGCTGTACAGACATCCCGGATTTTTCGCTGATAGTGCTGATATGGCAGATTTTTGCAAAACGCGCTGACAATGCTAACGTGGCAGTTGTACGGATTTCTGTGATTTACGCTGGTAGCTTTTGGGCATCGCTTTTGGACCAGATGCTTTTGAGTTTGAAGGCTCTTCATGTAAACTGCTTTTGGGGCCTAGGGCCTTTAAATATGAGGCCATGGGCTCATTCTTTAGCATGCTTCTGGACGAAGGTGCATAGGATGGAGTATCGGCTTGTACTTTGATGATGCAATATAAAGAAATACCGAAAGGGGCGCCAAGGTTTGGGGCAATACTCCCTGGGGTGGAATTCGGCCACTCCGTGTCATGTGTCGTCTCTCTCTCTCTCTCTCTCTCTCTCTCTCTCTCTCTCAGTTCAGTTTTCAATCACTTTTCAATTATTCAATACTCCCCCCGCAAATAACCACAAGGGTCCGGGCCATGAGCATGAACAAGCATTCTCAAACATAATTTCTCACTACTCCACCCGGGAGTAAAACCACCAATCATTGAAACCAATATTAAAACTAGAGTCAAACAATCCAAATCGGCACCAAGATAGGTTCAAAACAGACACCATCCATTTCAAACAAATTCTAAACAGGATCACCAAACAAGTTCTCAAACAGATTTCAAACTTAAAAAAGCAATCTCGACATCAGTCAAGCTCGAAAAGTTGACCGACTTTCCATCTTGGAACCTGCACCAAAAATTAGGGTTAGGTTCATTCCGTAAGGTCGTAGCCAAGCATAGCATGGTCCATTAGCTCTTGGACAGACAGTGTTTCTTTGGCGGCGATGGTAGTCCCAAGATAGCAATCGCACCGAATCTCCAAGGTCATCTGCTCGTGAAGAGACATCTACTGAGAGATGTCGAGAAATTTCAAGCTATGATCTGCTAGGGTTTCCATGTAAAGCATTTCAGGATACCCCACTCTGCCAGAAGTTGCACTCCGAAGGAAGATGTCAGAAACCATATAACTTCGGGCAATTTTTTTTTTTTGCTTGAAAGCTTGCCAAGTACTTGGAGTATGCTGCTTGGTAGCTGTAGACATCAACATCTGCATGGCACTGCTTTTGAGAAAAACAGTGACTTGAAACAAATCTGGATCCTTCTCTTGCAAGTGCTCTTAATTGGCTTATGCCCTGTAAGACATGAGCGGTGAAGACGGGAGCGCGTCCGATGCGCGATGAAGTAAGGGTGCGAGTACAGCCTGCCACGTCATCAGCCAGCGCAAAATGCGGAAATTCGTATAGTCTGCCACGTCATCATGCCAACGCAATTTTCGGAAATCTGCCACGTCATCAGTTTTTGGCGTGTGTCCGGATCCTGCTTTATTTTCTTCCTTTATGTCACTTGGGGACCCATCGAACGGGTCCCCATAAGTTGGTAGGACTTTTTCTTCTGTTACTTGTCATTCTTAGGGTTTAGGCCCCTCGGCCGGCTTCTGTAAGCTGACTCCATTCTTTAGGCTTTGACACATCAGCAGTTTGTTACACTCGGACCTTTTTAGGTTATGCGGGAGGAGTGATGAGGGAGTTGTTGAATATCTCCCGGCCCGGACCTTGTTAGGTTATGCGGGAGGAGTGTTCATTGGTGACTTTATGTTTCTATGTCTTGTAACATGCATATGTGAGTATTTGTGTTGCATTGTGATGTGCCAACCACTGAATATTCCTAATTGGATGAGATTGCCTGGGTATGTAATTTTAGTGCATCAAGACACCCATAGAAGATCAGTGTGGTCTGGGTGTGATGGCTAATTTTACTACGCCGGAATATCAAGAGTCCCGATCTGGACAAAAGGAGAAGGCAACTCCTTAACAAAAGAGCAGAGAGGAGAAGTCAACTCCTTGATCAAAAGAGCTGAAAGGAGAAGCCAACTCCTTAACAAAAAAAGAGCAAACTGATTGTCCCTCGGATTGTCCATCGGAAATTTTTGAGCTAACTTGAGTTGTTTTGCAGATATGCTATAATTGCGGACGATTACTCTCTTTCAAGAAGGGTCACAAACTATTGACGTGTCAAGCGTGAATGGAGCCGACTTGCATGTCCCGGCCAAAGGGCCTAAACCCTAAGAAGAACAAGCAACAGTAGAAGAAGTCCTACCAACTTATCTGATGGGGCCAAGTGACAAAGGTATTAAAAATAAAGCTGGACCCTCACTTGCGCAGAAACTGATGACGTGGCAGTTGTACAGATAGCTCGGATTTTCCATTGACAGTGCTGACGTGGCAGATTTTCGCAAAAAGTGTTGACAATGCTGACGTGGTAGTTGTACGGATTTCCGTGATTTACGTTGGCAGCTTTTGGGCATCGCTTTTGAGTTTGAAGGCTTTTTATGTAAACTGCTTTTGGGGCCTAGGGGATAAGTGTGGCTCTGTGATGGGTGGTTTGAACTTGGGGTTTTATGGTGCCATGCCTGAAAGTGTTAGGGACTACGTAATCTGTAGAAACAGCCTCCTCTTCTTCGCTTCGTCCCATCTAGTCGTAATGTAACGTTGGACCTCGACTCGCATCTGAAGGTACTCTTCGACTATCAATTGTGAAAGAATGTTCATTCATATTTGAAGAAGTAAGATGTCAGTCATCTATACACACACACCGCATCAGTCAAGTTGGGGGGGGGGGGAGACGCCATGACCATTAGAGTGAATGATTCTTTCTTCTCGCATCAATTTTTGTTCGGAGGCCGTTGGGTAGCCACCGGAGCCATGCCATGTCATCACACTTGTGACGTTGAATTAGATCCTTTTCTAGAAGGTAATTCACTTGGCTCATTATTTCTTCATTCTGGCTTTGCTCACTCTGCAAGGTGGTAGGTTCGGTGGTGTACTGCCAGGAATCAACTCAATTGCATGATCCTCAGGTCTCTCGAGAGGTAGCTCCCAAGGTAAACCCTTGAGCTTGCAAAAAGTTTTAGCGTTTTGATTCTAAGTCCGACAAATTGGAACCTTTATGGTCTTCCAAATCTCTCAAAAAAATCGAGTAAGCAAACGACATTTCCTTTCTGATTTGTCACAGCTTATAGATTTAGATCAGAAAGTCAAGTTTCGACCCCATTTTTTGCGTGTATTTGGTGAACGGTTTGACACTCCATCACTTTGTTCATCTGTAGTGCATGCACAGTCCTTTAGGAAGCATAGTAGTTTTCCAGTCACTCTACATGGAATGGGTACGTTCATGTTTTTGTGTTGGAATTGGGTTTAGGAATTTTCCTCCTTGGAGATTCTTGAAGAAGATTGACCTACATCCATAGACTTAGTTGGACCATTGAAGCAACCACAGATCCCTTCGTGTCGCTTTCGGCGGGGCCCAAAGAAGCAAGCATTGCAGACCTTCATGAAGTTCAAGTATTGCACGACCCACGCATCAGAGTGAGCCGGCGAAGAGTCCTTTCCAAGATTCCGGACGTTGTTGGCGATCTCCCTCGACGCCATACAGTTCAGTACTAGTACCTCACTTTAAAAAGGAGGGGATTCACGTGCAAATCTAACCCTATGTGCATGTGGACAAGCTACTTCAGGTCCAGGGTTCAGGTCAGCTTACGAAGTGTTGTGGCACCTTTGTGAGCCTGTGCGCAGGCCGTGCATGTCTAGGCACTTAGAGTAGCTGCATATCGTCTGGTTGTACACAACATGATCATCAGCATTACAGTCAGTAGCCATCATGAACATTTTACAGTGTATAGAACCCATTTTCCCTATTTTAGCCATTTTTCACTTATTATTAATAAGTGACTGTTGGGAAATTGGGTAGAGCATTTTTGCCAAGACAATATATAAGAAAACCTAGCGCTAGCACTTTCCGGCAGAAGAGGCAGGAGAGTTCCAGCAATTGGCAGTGCACCTCAGCAAGACCGGCAAGATTCCCTAGCGTTTCCAGCCATCAAGACCTTGTGGCGCAGTTTCAGCCCAACGTTTTCAGCAGCACCAGATGAGCCCTATCGTTAGATTCAGGCCCTAGCGTTTTTGCTACAGATACTCTGGCGTTTTTGGTTGCAGATCAATATCAGCGTTTTGCAGTTTGCCGGCGTAAGATCATCCCCTAGCGACATCGTTTTCAGTTTTCAGCACTTAGACTCCGCAAGATCAGCCCCAAACCTCGCAGATCTCACCTACCCGCTGCAGATCCTCGCCGCACGGTCAAATCAGCCAGCATTTTCAGTTTCAGCCCGCTGTTCGCAGATTTCAGCATCTGTGTTTTCAACGCATCGTCGTCGCGTCGTCGCCATCGACATAGAGTCAGAATTCAGCAGATTTTCAGATTTTCAGATTTCCAAATTTCAGCCCCTAGCGTTTTCAGATTTCAGCCCGTCTCGTCGTCGTCATCATTGTCGTCGACATCGGCGGCAAGTCCATTGCATCTAGACCATTGTACCAGATTTGTGCAATCAATAGCATAGACCTCTCTCGCCATAGAGAGGGGGGCCCTTGGAGGAGGGTTTGACAATCGTCCTGGTGTCGTATTCTTCTCTCTCTCTCTCTCTCTCTCTCTCTCTCTCTCTCTCTCTCTCAGTTTCAGCACCTTCATTCACAGTGTCATTCACTTTGTTTGTGATCATTGCACTCTCTCACCAAAGGAACGGAAGCTCTCCCTTCCGTAAGTAAAAGGAACCCTTGAGCATAGTTCGGAGCACTCATCTTGAGCAAAGTTCAACATTCACTTCCGCTGCACCTTACACCCTCACACATGACACGATCGAACATGACTGCAAGAACCTCTGCCAGCATATCTCTAGCATGTATATAGTGCTCTGCTACTAGACCATCATGATCATATGCCCTCCTAGTCCTCGTCGTGTCAATGGCCGTCTTTACTATCTCAGCGGTAAAGAAGGTACTCGTAGATGGGCGTGGCTGAGGAGGATCTGAAAGGGGTCTGTCCAAGGACCGTATATAAGGATGTTGCATACTGACCCCGTAGTAGTAGTCACTGGGGGAGGGGAGTGCTCATGAAAGAAACGCCATGCCTCTCCTGAGTCTCTACTCAAGAACAACTGGTATAAGTCTCGTTCCATTTGAGCTAGGAATGCTCGCTTCTTCCGTCACACAAGGTGCCTGAAGGCTATCGGAGACTGTCTGTGATTGATGACCCCTAGGAGAACATCTCTCTGAAGCTGTGCTCTCTTCTCTCTACACTCCTCGTCATACCAACTGATTTGAGGCATGGTCTTAGAACGACGTCTCTGATGAGGCTGAGTGTGTGGGTATGCCTCTGCTTCTGCATCATGCAATGTCTCAGTGATCTCCTCCATTGAGAGTCCTGGCTTGGCTGCTGTACATAGACGACTGTAGATCTCCTCTGTATAAACACAATCAGTCTTTGGTGTAGATGTATAGCGGTTATTTGTCCTCCCTCTTGACACTTGGGCTGTATTGTACTGAAAGGAGACGGAAAGTGTCAAGAGAGCATGATCCACTGCTACACCCATTGGTCTTGGTTCTACTATGAAATCATGAATGCAGGGAATGAAGCTCGGATGTGCCATGACATAGTCCACTGTGCTGGCCCCATGCCTGTGTGGAAAGCATGTGAAACCAGCCGCCTTCTTTGCTCTTCTTCGAGGGTCATGTTAATGATGGCATGTGTAGAAGAAGCCTCTTTACCTTGTCCTTTCTTGGCGACCTTGATCCATTTCTCGGCCGCCTCCACTTTCTTTTGTGTCTTGGTGACGACCTCGACCCAAGATCACTTCTTTTCCTCCTCCTTGATGACCTGCACTTGTTCTTTGATTGTGTTAAGCTCCTCCATCATGGAAGGCTGAAGTTCCCCTTCTTCAAGTCGCCCACTTTTGACTTCAAGAAGCTCACCTTGTATAGATTTTGGATGATAGAATCTTGGATGACCACTTTCTCCTCGAGTGAAGCGATCCTCCTACGCATGCCATCTCTTTCTTTTGTCCATCTTTGAAGTAGTGCTCCTCTCCTTTCTCCACTCTTCCACTTCGTTTCTCCATTCTCTCATTTCCTTCTCTATTGCCGACATTCTCTTCCCTGACCGCATGAAAGAGGCTTTGTGGGCGGCCGGCAAGGGATGCGTCTTCTTACATGTGGGGGAAGCCGTTGGCACTTCTTTGATACGTCCCATGAGAGAGAGAGAGAGAGAGAGAGAGAGAGAGAGAGAGAGAGAGTCTAAAACAACAAATTAATACAAGAAACCCTAAAAAACAGCAAGAATGCTTATGAAACCTTTAAAAATAGCAAACGCAGATTCAAAACCCTAAAAAAGAGCAAGAAACAGTCACGAAATCCTAAAAAACAGTAAAAAACAGCCAAAAAACAGTGTTGAAACCCTAAAAACAACCAAAAAGCAATTTCGAAACCCTAAAAACAGCGAAGAAGAGGTGATGAAACCCTAGAAACAGTGAGAGACCAGAGAGAGAGAGAGAGAGAATTCAGATAAGAGACGCTTATTGAATAGCCTTTATTGTGGTGTTGGTGGTTGTGCTTGTAGACATGTACCTTGTCTCATCACACTTCTTTGAAAGTTGATTCTATAAGAGTTTTCTTGTCTCATTCCACTTCTTTGAGAGAGAGAAATAAAATGAAATGTTATATTAAACGTCTTCAAAAGGCCAAAATTGAAAATGACCTATCATACCAAACTGATACAATCTTGGTGGATCTAATACAACGTCTGGGTACAAAAATAAAATGAAGTAAAGTGAAAATGTAAAATCTTGACTGCTAGATGTGAACTAAGCAGTAGCTGGAACTGTGTAGGATATGAGTAGGGGGGTGAAAGCAGTGATTGGGGGCTAATATAACACAATGTGGGTGTGCGTATGGGAATATAATGGGTGAAAGCTGATACAAAGGCTGATACAAGATGAGCAGGCGGCATGCCTGTGAAAAGGGAACATATAAAGATGGTGACGGAAATACAAGAAACCATCACGAATGAGAAATTCGAACAATGCGTGCTCACTAATCATGTGAACACACAATACTTCTTGAGTGGGTTCTTTGAACCTCAAGTCGTGACTGATCGTATCTGCAATGAGGTTAGCTTCACTAGAAACATCATCATTCAAACCATCATCCTTGCGAACAATCACATCTCTATCATGCAAAAAATGTGTGCCGTGCTTCGGAGAAGAAAGGACTTAGAGAGTCTCCTTCTCATGTTTCTTTTCAAGCTTCGCCTGCACATTAGAAATGAGAGGTAAAGAATGAATACCCTCCTCACCACGAATGATAATGGGAGAGTCACTTTGGGCATTTAGAGCGAGCGTATTGTCTGCCCAATCAATGAGAGGGTTATGTTCATGAAACCATCAAATGCCCAAAATCATATCACATTCTGAGAGAGGAGACACACCAAATCTTCTATGGAAGGAAGCTTGCTGAACAATGAATAACACATCACGGCACTCTTGTGTAATGAGAGAGTCCATACCGGGAGCGAAGCCCGACACCTTGAGGAGTTATCTGGCTAACTTCCAAGGGGGCTCTTTCTACAAGAGAGTCACCAATCACATCATGCATACTACCAGAATCAAACAAGATCACCGTGCGTTGACCATTCACATGACCATAACACTTCATGAGAGACTCATCAGCTAGATGATCACTAGAAACTTGGGACACACTAGCGTTCTCATTTATGGCATTAACAGAGAATGTGGGTTCTGTGGGTTCTTTAGGTTCGTTGGATGCTTTCTTAGAACAATCTCTTTTCATATGACCTTTAGTGTGACATTCAAAACATCTTATGTCTTGTGCATATTCGGCTCGTTCTTCAAGAGTTAACCAACCTCCTAAAATTCCTTGAGCAGATTTTTCATCAGGCGTCAACTTAGGGTTTTCTTGACTTTTAGCTTTTCCTTTTCCCTTAGATTCATTATGAGGATTCTGTGCTTGAGAAATAGAGGAAGATTGATGAGGAGAATTACCATTGGTCTTACCGTTCTTACCATTCTGCGGGTTCTGAGAATTCTGAGTGGTACTGTGAGAAGACTTGTTCTCCTTAGGCTTACCTTTATTGTGCTTCATCTCTTGTGCGAGAGAAATTGCTACCACCTTGTCGAGATCTATTGGGTCGAGGACTTCGACATCGAAGGTGATATACTCGTCCGACCCAAAAAGGAATGGCTCTTTGCGCTCTTTATCCGATTTGCGTAATTGGGTGCCGAGGTGCAAAACACGGTTAGAAAAAGACATAATTGGTATGCCATTTTGCTTGAGATTGCTCCAATCTTCTTTCAACCACGCTAGGTACCGAGGTGGCATGAACTGCGCCTTGAGCTTGTCTTGGAAGTCGACCCCATTGAAAGAAAGGGGCACGCCTTACTCGGCTTCCTCTAGTTGCGTAGCCAATTGTGCCTGTAGACGGCTGGATAGCCACCATGTGGGAACGTGTTCTTAGAAGATAGGCAGCGAATCACTTAGTAATTACTAGAGTAATTACTACAGTAAACCCGAAGTATATAAATAGGGCCCATTACATTGATATCGGGTTGGCAATTGTAATCACTTGTATTAGCGCTTTGGGCTATAATTGCACTTGAGCATCAGTGGCAATATTATTGGCTATACTTTTTCTCTGTAATCATATTTGCTGTAATCTCAATCATGGTATATATTTCAGTGATACTTACTTCTCAACAGTCTTCTTAATCTGAATCTGAATCTGAACTTTATTCCAGTCTACAAGTCTGACTCTTATTTCAGTATCCACAATTCAGTTTAGTCTCTGATTTCTGTCTAGTCTGCTGTTTGAAATCTTTCCACACTAGTAGCTGAAATCCTTCAACACTGGAATTAGCTGTCTCAAGAGATCAGCTCCAATTCCATTTTGGCGATCACGGTGGCTCGAGCTGAAGCTCGTTTACTGAAAGACTCTTCTCCCAGTTGAAGTTTTCAGCAATGGCACCAAAATCCAATTGTGGCCGGAAATCTACCAATCGTGTGGACCCCATTCCTGAGGAGTTAGGAAGAGAGTCTGACCCCAAGCAAGAGAAAATGACTGACACTGAGGCTCAGGAGGAGCATAGTCAGGCTGATGAGGCGCAGGACTCACAGCACTCCAGTCATTCTCGACGCAGACAGGCAGAATGGGAGGCACGAAAGGCAAAGAGTTCCAAGAGTTCTTAGTCTCGCCAAAAGATGAGTATATCAAAGGCAGAAAGGGAAGTCACCGTACTTCTAGCAGACAAAACAGAGAAGATATTGATACTGAGACTGAGACTGAGACTGAGACTGAGATTGATTGGGATGCTGACACTGACAATTGCACGAAGGCTCCCAGGCGTCATTCTGCAGCCTAGAAGAGAACTGGCGGGAACAGCAGTAATCGAAATGATTACACCGCTTCCCTGAAGATTTCCTTTCCCATATTCAAAGGAGGGAAAAAGGATGATCCTGATGTTCACATACAAGCTTTCGAGCAGTATGCTGAACTAAAAAACATTGATGAAGATGATTGGGGGGAATACTTTCCACAAACCTTGAAGGAAGCAGCAAGGAAATGGTATTACCATTACCCTGCATGCCAGCTGAGATCATATAATAAATTACTTAAGGCCTTCAGGTTGGAATATTCCGACAATCGAGGAGATGAGGATATTCTGTGTGAATTGGATCAGATCAAACAGAGGAATTTGTCAGTCCGCAGCTATGTCGAAAAGATCAAAGAACTGACCAGGCAGTTGTAAGAACCACCGTCTGAGAAGAGATTGAGGGCATGGTTTCGGAATGGATTCAGAAGCAAAAAGCTGAGAGAACAAGAAGTACTAGCCCCTACAAAGAAATTCAATGATCTGGTCCAGCGAGCATTAAAACTGGAACAGCAGGCTAAGAAAGAAAAGAGCCACAAAAAGCGAAGGACCAGTAGCAGTAGTTCGGCTATTGAAGCTTTTGATTCCAGTGCAACGTCCAGCGGCTTCGAGAGCAGCTCCAATGCATGGACAAAGCAAAAATCAAAGAAAGGATCATGGACCAAGAAAATTGAAGAAATGGCTAGGCAGATTCCAGAGATTAGACAGCCGGTCCGGAAGATGGAGACTTGGTGTTCAAGATGTAAATCCAAGGACCACATCTCCACGGAATGCCCACAATGTACCTACTGCAAGGCCTTTGGTCACCTATGGAATAATTGTGGCATCAGAATTCACCATTTTAAGAAAGGAAAGGATCTATCAGTGGTTTCCTACACTGAACCAGTAAAGGCAGAGCCAATCAAAGTAGCCCAAGAAGAGGGACCAGGTACTAGTGGTACTGGTCAAGGACGTGGCAGATACCAACAAGGAATGGGCAGAGGAAGAGGAAGAGGCAACTTCCAGACCAGGAGCATGAATTGCTACACCTGTGGGAAGTATGGTCATTTTGCAGCCCAATGTCCATATGCACCAGTAACGAGTGCTACTGAGGCTAAGGCACCAGAGCCAGTCTCAGTCAGAGTAGTTACCAGGAGCAAGGGAGTGATCATTGAAGAAATTCCAGACATTTCAAAAGTCCCAGCTAATCCTAACAGCAGCAAGTGGGCCCAGCAAAGGGAAGTTTGGAAGGCCAAAGGTAAAGAAAAGGTGGTAGATGAGTGGCAAGAGCAGCGAGAACTAGCAGCTAAAATCACAGAGAATTTAGCTAAGAAGCTGCCAGAGCAGCTAGAAAGTTCCGAGGCTAGGGTCATTCAGTAGATACCAGCCCAATCGACTGATAAAGATCAGTCAGTACCGGCCATGACAGAGACCATGCTGGCTGTAGTACATGGACTAGCTGATGAAATGGGAGTGGAAGGAAAGAGTAGTACTGATAAAGAAGAACGGCAGTGTGAAGACACTAGTTCTTCGAGCTTTGACAATCAGTCTGACCAGGAGCGAAAGGAAATTCAGGTAAAAATTTGTGGTAGAATCCAGAAGCTGACTGTAGAGCTGGAGGATATAAGAAAGACCTTACCTGAGGTGGCCAACTTTATCAGACAACGCAGGAAGACTGAGGCAGAGGCCAGAACAGTGGACCTGACGGCTGTCCGGGATGATGAAGTTCCACTTATTCAGGTAGATTACAAGGTCAGGAAGCAGTGGGAACCTCTCTCAAGCGTCATACTGGATGGAGGAGCAGGAGTCAACATAATGGGAGCCCGTCTTCAACAAAGAATGGGTATAACTAACATGAAACCAGCACCATTCAAAGTAAGAATGGCAGATCATCGAGTCGTACAAGCGACGGGCATGATTGAAAACATGCAGATAAGAGTTGGGAGGGAGAAATTCAAAACTAGTTTCCTAGTCTTGGATGTACAAGGAGCATATGGAATGCTATTAGGCCGCCCATGGTTAAGAACAGCACATGCTGTTCATGACTACGCAAGCCAGACTTTAACCATCGAAGGGGCCAGTGGCAGAATCAAAATCCAGACCAACAACACCAGGAGCTGGAAAAAGGAACTGAGGCCGAAGGAGTTGTGTCAGAAATACCGAGCTAAGAAAATTGAGCGAATGCTAGCAGCTATGAAATCTTTCCTTTGGCAGAAATTGATTTGAATGCAGTCCTACTAAACAAAGAACAGGCTGACAAGCAGAAGAGACAATTCCCTGATCAGTTTACTGAAGTCAATACAGGGGAAAGAACCGTTCAGCTAACTGGAAGAATAGAGGAACCAGCTGATACTGGTAAAATAGAAGAATCAGTATGTTCTGAAGAGTATCCATTGAATCAGAATAATGATTCAGAGATGAATGGACCTTCCTGGGACTACGTTGAAGACTCGACCAAACGAAAAGGAGGAGGATCAAATTGGTTGCTTCCAGATGATCAGGAAGTAGAGGAGTGGAACCTGGGATCAGAGGAAAATCCCAAAATGATCAAAGTCAACAAGCACCTGAAACTGGCAATGAAGGAAAAGGCAAGAAAAATGTTCCAAAACTATAAAGATGTATTTGCCTGGGAACATACAGATTTGAAGGGAGTAGATCCTGAAGTCTGTCAGCACCGAATACCACTGAAACCGGAAGCTAGGCCAGTCAGATTGCAAAGATACCGGATGAACCCCAACTATGCAAAGAAGGTCAAGGAGGAGATTGATAATCTTCTCAAGACTGGGTTCATTACGGAAGTAGCAAGTAGTGATTGGTTATTTCCAATAGTCGTCGTTCCTAAGAAGAATGGGAAATTAAGGGTTTGTGTCGACTATAGGAAACTAAATGCCCAGACCATTAAGGATCCGTTTCCCTTACCTTTTACTGATATGTTGCTTGATGAGATCGCAGGATATGAGATGTATAGCTTCATGGATGGTTATAGCGGCTATAACTAGTTACAGATTGCTCCTGAAGATAGGGCCAAGACCACTTTCATCACTGAGTGGGGAGCATTCATGTATCTGGTGATGCCTTTTGGCCTGTGCAATGCACCAGCTACTTTTCAGCGGTGTATGATGGAGATGTTTAATGAATTTCTTCATCGGTTCCTCGCCATTTTCATGGATGACTTCACTGTCTATTCAGCTGAGGAACAACACCTTCTATTCCTAGAGATGGTTTTTAAACGCTGTCAGGAGAAAAGGATTTGCTTGAATCCATTTAAATCAGTATTTCTGGTTTGGAAGGGACAGCTATCGGGACATGTGGTTTCCCGCAATGGAATAGAAATGGCCAATGACAAAATACAATGTGTCCAGCAAGCTAAAGCACCTAGAACTGCTTCTGAGTTGAGTTCTTCTTGGAGTATGTGAATTTCTATAGAAGATTTGTACACAAGTTTGCTTCTCAAGCAGTACCATTATATGAGCTTACAAAGAAGACCAGTAAGTTCAATTGGACAGCTGAGTGTGAGGAGAGTTTCCAGAATTTGAAAAAAGCCATTACCAGTAAACCAGTCCTCAGGCAGCCGAATTGGGATATTATTTTTCATGTACACATAGATGCTTCAGGATTGGCAATGGGGGCAATATTAGCTCAGCTAGATGGCAGAACAGACTATCCGGTCTATTTTGCTAGTCGGAGATTCAGTCAGGCTGAACAAGGCTATACGACTACTGAAAGAGAAGCCTTCGGAATGGTTTTTAGCGCTACGAAGTTCAGGCATTACCTATTGGGGAAGTTATTCCATTTTTATGTGGATCATCAAGCTCTTCTGTTTCTGATTAACAAAGTTATTATTCAAGGCAGGTTGATAAGATGGATGATGTTCCTTATGGAATTTGAATTTAGAATTTTCCATAAGCTTGGCCGAAACCACTGTGGAGCTGACTTTCTTTCCAGAAGTACAGAAGGATATTCAGAATCACCTCTGAGAGATGAACCAATGGATGCTGATTTATTTCAGTTAGAAGCAGAAGAATCAGTGGATCCTGAATGGTATGATATTTATCAATTCCTTTCCCAAGGTGCCTTTCCAGAGGATTGGAAACAGAATCAGAAGAAGGCTCTGATCATAAAAAGCCTGAAATTTACCATCATTGGGGGAGTACTTTATCGATTGGGTGTGGATGGTATACTTCGGAGATGTGTCCCTATGGAGGGAAGAATGCAAGTTATCTCAGAAGCGCATAATAGAGAGTTTGGTGGACACTTTTCCAACGAAGTGACCTACAAGAAGATTCTACAAGCAGGTCTGTGGTGGCAAACAATGATTGCTGATGTCAGAAGCTTTTGTCAAACTTGTGACATATGCCAAAGAATGGGCCGACCAACAGCTGCAGACATGACTCCCTTAATGCCAATACAACCATTGGGAGTATTCATGAAATGGGGACTGGATTTTATGGGACCTTTTAAGAAGGTGACCCCCAGGAAGAATAAGTACATTGTGATGGCTACTTGTTATGTTACCAAGTGGGTTGAAGCTAAAGCTCTTCCTGACAACACAGCCAAGTCAACTGCAAGGTTTCTGTTTGAGAATATTGTCTGCCGATATGGATGTCCAGTGGAAATTGTGACCGATCAAGGGACACATTTCATCAATGATACTATGGAAATCCTATTGGATATGCTTTCAGTCAAGCATCGAAAATCTACTCCTTACTATCCCAGATGCAATGGACAGGCTAGCAATAAGACAATTAAGACTTTTCTCACTAAGGTGGTGCAAAAGAAACCAGACCAGTGGGATTTGAAGCTTCAGACTGCTCTATGGGCTTATAGGACAGCTTATAAGGTAACTAGTGGAATGACACCATTCAGAATGGTGTATGGTACTGAAGCTGTGGTTCCTATGGAGTTTGTAATTCCCAGTCTGAGAATGGCTGTAAAGTATGGACTGGACTTCAACCATAATCTTAAGAAACGACTGGATGAACTGATGCAGTTAGATGAACTCAAGCAAAGAGCTATATTGGAACAGGAAATTGTTCAACTGTAAAGTATGGATTGGACTTCAACCATAATCTTAAGAAACGACTGGATGAACTGATGCAGTTAGATGAACTCAAGCAAAGAGCTATATTGGAACAGGAAATTGTTCAACAAAGAAGGAAGCACTAGCATGATCGCCGAATTAAAGTCCGAGAATTCCAGAAGGGAGACTTAGTGCTTCTATATCAGTCTAAATTGGGTCCAAAGAAGCCGAATTTGAAGATTGCCTGGGCAGGACCTTTTGAGGTTGATTGGGTCTTCTCCAATGGCACAGTCAGATTAAAAGACTTATCTGGACTGATGTTGCCGGGAGTATATAATGGAGCAAAGATCAAACTTTATTATTCAGAGACCATAGAAATTGGGTTAGAAGAAGTCACTAAGGAACTGGAGGTTGTTGATCAAGAGATACTAGAATCAGATATTTTTGGTCTTTCCCATGTGCAACCAGTTCCAGCTTCAGAACCAGTACCGGAAGAATCAGATCAGGCTGATTTAAGAACCAGTACCAGTATGGTCCAGCCAGAGTGGGAATCAGTTCAGAACCAGTATGAACACACTTTCTAAATTTTAAGTGGCCAACGATCAAGTGTGTGCCAGTGATAATTATTACAAGGATGGGTTGCAGTCTTGTCCAATGCATGTTTGCCACGACAGCAACGGCGCACACAAGTCTAGGAGCGGCGAGTGGTGGAGCTTTTATGGCGCGAATACGTATAACAGTCAGGAGAGTTAGCATTTTTCCTCATAAATCTCCTGCGCGACGCTTTCCTCCTGTCAACCATTCGCCATCGCCGAGCTCCGAGGTTTCTTCACTACAACCGTAAACTTCGACCTCTGACGAAACAGTTCACTGTCAGACAGCCTTACCAACGACACCAGGAAATGGCTTTAACACAAGTAAGTCCTCTTCGCCTTCGCGTGTTTCATCGTCGTCGACCTCACAGTGTATGGGTAGAAGGAAACGCTCAGAGAAGATGCAGGAAACTAAGGCTATAGTTGCTGAGGCAAAGGCAAGCCTTCTTGTTATTTCATACAGTAAAATCCAAAGATATGTCTTTACTGATCACGCAATGACTCTGCTACAAATCTGGGATTTGCGAGTTGTGTTGCAAGCCACAAGGATTGCTTTTCAGGCAGATATTATTAAGCAAGTTCTTGATTCCTTTGATGTTGAAACTAGCAGTGCTGTGATAAATAATAGGAAGGTGTCAGTGACACCAGAAGCCATTGCATTTGCATTTTGGATGCCTAATGAGCCCAAACCGTCTGTGGCAACTGCACAGCAAATAAGTACTGCTCTAAAGGAGGACGAAACAGCTAGAAAGAAGCGCAAGGCAAGTGCTCAAGGAGTTCTAGTAGCAGGACTGGAAGCTTCCGCTGCTTACAGATTTGTCGCCGAAGCAGTCAGTCTTAAGAATAACCCAACGTATGTGTCCGAGAAATTATTTGCTATGTTGTTGGCCAAGATACTAGATCCACAAGTCCATATCAACCTGTGTCAAATACTCTCGCATAATGTACTCCAATAGACTGTCAAGCTGAAATCTCAAACTGTTTTCAAGGCATGGTATGTCTGGCGATTTCTGTATTGGGCTACTGTTGCAGATGTTAATGAGCAGGTAAAGCAGGCATGGAGTGAGCAGCCCATTTCTGAACCAAAGAAGATTGAACTGTCCTCAGAAGACGAGGAAACGGACAGTCAAACGATTTCCAATGACCTGAAAAGGAAGGCCACTGCAGAGGAAGCTGGCAGTTCAAAGAAACCAAGAATCACACTGACAAAAAGCAGTGAATTCTTGAAGCAAATCGAAAGCCAGGTTAAGGCAACAAGCACTGAGAAAACTGTACCTGATCAGTCAGTTGTCAAACATACAGTTGCTACTGGATCTGGGAGAGATCTGGTAAAGCCAGTCACTGAGGCGAAGGTACCAGACCAGTCAGGAGACAAAGGCAAGAATCAACTGGATAAGGGGAAAGGTCCAGCGACCTCAACGTTGTTTGAAACAGTTCCTGCCACTTCTGGAAACCCTCTGCAACTGGTTAAAAAGGATAAGTTGCAGCAAATGCAAACTCAGCAATTGAGAGGGCATCTCTTGCTCACCAAAACGGATTATGCAACTCTACCTTATGTAGCTCCTGTGGCAATATATGAACCTGTCGATTCTGATCCACAACCACGGTCAAAGACAGATGTTCAGTACTGATGCAGTCTTCTTGGAATACCATTGTCAGTTGTATGGGACAATTGGTGGAGGCTGCTGGATCAGAAGACGAGATCAATAAGCTCAAGGCTGACTTGGCAGAAGCACAACATCAGATTGCAACACTCCAGAAAGCCCAGGAAATGCAGAAAATACAACACAGTGTATTGGAAGCTCAATCAGAAAGAGCTCAGGAGTTGTTGAACAAAAAGCTAGCCAAGGTTGAGTCTGAAATTATGATCATGAAGAGTCAAAGGAATGAGGCATTGAGAGTTGCCGAGCGAGCTGAAACAGGGCTCAGAATGAAGCGGGCAGAATTCAGGAAGCTGCTAATACACCATACAGCTCTGAAGCATTCGCTGACTGACAGATACATCTACAATAGCTTGTCTGAAATTTTAAACCCCGCAGGCAATGCTGTTTTTGACTTAGAAAATTTAAAGTCCTTAATGGAAAGTCTGCAGAGTGATTTGCAGGACAAGATGGGTGAGTTCAATAATGCTCTGATGAACCAAGCCATAATGGATTATATTGAGCAACAGACTTCCGCGGATGAGGAAGGAGAAGATGAAGAAGATGAAGCTGATAAGGAGGAGGATGATGAAGAGACTGGGCATACAAAGGATGATGATGATGCCCACCACCATCTCCACCCCCAGGACCTGGTACTGGTGGGATAGGGCCAGATGAAGGAGGCCAGTCACAGCCAGACCAACCAGACCAGACAGAGGGACAACAGGAAGGACAGGAAACAGAGCACCAGTCGGGTTATCAGCAGACTGAAGAGCAGCAGCCCGGTAACACTGAGAATCAGCCCACGGATCAGTCCCATCACAGCAGAGAGGCTAAAGGGAAAATGAAGGTTCAGGATGAAGGACCAGTGAATGATCATCAGCATTCACTGCAGCTCATTACCTTGAATAAGCATCTGAGACATCAACAGGCCTCCATCACCAGACAATATCTGGAGGATGATGCTCTCTGAACTGATTTAGAAAGGCTCCAAAGACTATATGTGGGAGCCAGGGAAATGGTAGAACATTGGAAATCTGCTGCTTTCCATGATAAAGAAGCTTGTAGACTACCTGCGCATCCCAGTATAGTTCAACTGTTGGAACGAGTTCCGGAATGGATACTCAATGCTGATGAGAAAGTGGTAAACCCGCACTGGCAAAGACAGTCTACTGTAGATTGTCAGTCTTTAGCTCTAGAACTGGAACTTCTGTTGGGTAACAAACCAACTTACCGCTGCATGAAGGATGTTCTGGTACAACTGCAAACTGCCAGAGGTGTTTTGGACCAGAGAGTGAAAGCCATCCTGGAGGACCAGACAGCCACTAGCAGAGGACCTCAAAGGCGAATGTCAGTGGGAGCACAGGCAACTGCTCTCCGAACTCTATTCCAGCTAGTAAGAATTACTAGGAAGATAATGCAACAAGAAAACCAGGCAGTCCTGAATTTCTTGGAATTTGTGCCTGATTCTCCAATTCTCTTGTATGCTGTTCCGGCAAGAGAAACTGAGTTGCCAAGATTCTTTCTAGCGCTATATCCTCAACATCAAGAACCAGTTGATCGACTCACATATTTCAAAATAACTGATGAGCTTCGGGATTGGTATGAGTGATCAACTGTGGAATGGAAGACTTGGCAGACATTGCTCAATGATGCTCTTCAAATCAATGACATCCAGGCAATGAAGGAAGAGCTACACCAGATTCAGCTGTGTATGGGCCAGTGGAAGATTTAGGTTAGAGGATTAACTAGAATTACTAATCAGTTACTACAGCTCACGGTCGAATCTTCCAAACTGCCTGAGAAAGACATTGCAGCAAAGCCGGGTCTGGCACTGCAGTACAGGGAGATGGCTGAGATTCTTTTCGAAGCTCGTGTCAAAACAAATCAGCCTCTTCCAGAAGGATGGATCCATACTGCTTCGCATTGTCATAGATTGGCCAGAACCAGACTGAGCAAGGGCAGGCGTACACTCTATGATCTTGACACCAAAACCTATCATTCTCTCACACTTTATGAGGTAGAGATGACCACAGACCGGCGGGATCAGCTTGAGCAGGAGGCCATTAACCGATTGATTCAGAAGGAGAATGCTGATGCTGGAACTTCTCAGGCACCAACCCGGTCAAAGAGAAAAGGCAAAAGGAAGACGGTCCAATGGAAGGATACTGGGTAGTTCTATCTCAGAATTCAGGGGCGACTTTTCTTCTCAGTAGGCAGGGAGAGGTGACAGCTCCACCTTGGCCTTTTCAGTTGCCTCTCGCAATCTGTGATCTTTCTAGAGCTCTGCATCCTTCACCATCTTCTCAATGTAAGACTCTGACAATACATCAGAACCAGACAATGGATTTTTCAGTCTCACATCAGAATTAGACAGGAGAATTTTTCAGAAATTTTGGAATCTTGCCAAAATTCAAGAAAGAAGGGAAGGATGTGGACGGCTGGATAGCCACCATGTGGGAACGTGTTCTTAGAAGATGGGCAGCGAATCACTTAGTAATTACTAGAGTAATTACTACAGTAAACCCGAAGTATATAAATAGGGCCCATTACATTGATATCGGGTTGGCAATTGTAATCACTTGTATTAGCGCTTTGGACTATAATTGCACTTGAGCATCAGTGGCAATATTATTGGCTATACTTTTTCTCTGTAATCATATTCGCTGTAATCTCAATCATGGTATATATTTCAGTGATACTTACTTCTCAACAGTCTTCTGAATCTGAACTTTATTCCAGTCTACAAGTCCGACTCTTATTTCACTATCCACAATTCAGTCTAGTCTCTGATTTCTGTCTAGTCTGCTGTTTGAAATCTTTCCACACTAGTAGTTGAAATCCTTCAACACTGGAATTAGCTGTCTCAAGAGATCAGCTCCAATTCCAGTGCCTCTGGCCACGCTTGATACCAATTAATGGCATCACTGGTAAGATACATGGCTGCCGTCAAAAGTCTGTTATTTCCTGTTTTCTTAGTTGTCGCAAAGTAAGCATTAAATTGATGCAACCAAGAATGAATAACATTAGCATCCATCTTACCGTCATACTTACTAAACGTCAACTTCTCAGTGACTGGATTGTTGGAGTATGCATCTCTACTTGTGCTACCTGATGAACAACCCACATCCTTGATTGGCTCGGATTTCGAGGTGAGTATCTATAGGTGAAACCGGCCCGTAGGGCGGTAGGCGTTGGCTTTCACCCGAAATTCTTTACTTTAAACACACACACAGAGCACTTTGTAAAGGAGACCTGTAACAGGAATTAACACTTAGTCACACGGCTCGGAAGCTAGAATGCTCCGAGCAGACGCCGACAACCTGTAGGCCCCAAAATTGGCGCCCCTTTCGGTATTTCTTTATTCTTTAGGAGGGTAAACTACAAGGTAAGGTCCTGGGAATCCTTCACGTGTATCCACCTAGATACCATTTGATTTGGCCAAATTTCGGCAGCATAACAACCCCAAAACTTGCGCGAAACCAATTCCCCTGCTGGAACTCGCTTGCACTGTCGTATACCCTCTGATTCCTGTCCAAAAACAGTAAATTCAGCACGCTGTATTTACTGGTTTTTGCCCTGTTTTCAGCCCCAAACAGTCCCCTAACTGTCCTTTGGTAGTGGGGCACGGTTCCCAATGATCCTGGCGTCCGTACGGCTGAAAAACAGTGAATTTACAGCGCATACACAGCGCTGATTTTGCACCTGTTCGGTGAGGTTATGACCCTCACCAGTGCCTGCTTTGGAGCAGCAGCTAGCTACCCCTGTTTCTGCTCAAGGAGGCTCTTGCCTCAGCACAAAAGCATGAACCCACACAACTGTACATCAGTCAAATGAGTAGCCCTCTTGTGGGGCATCACATAACTGCACGTAGGGGAGAGAGAGAGCAGTGTGTAGTGTGCAGGGCATCACTCCTAGCACCACACTGTACATGAGAGGGAAAGAAAGCACTCCATAGCTCTTAACCTGTGACAAAAGCTGAAATGAGGCCTCTCCCAGCATAAAAATCAGCGCCCATTTTTCTGCAAGAGGAAAGTTCACGAAAAGTTGACACTTGGCGCATTTACAAGCATTTGCCCGTTTCGGGCTTGCCGCTTAAAAATATCCTGACCGGTTGCCCAGTTGACTTCGCGGCAGAGTTATAAAATGTTCCCCTAGTCATACCGAAGGTAATGACGCGAACACATTTCACGGCCCAAAATAGCAGTTCCCTAAAATTTAGGAGATGCTTCCGTTGGGTTCCCACTGGTCTTCTGACCATCTATCCTCATTGGAGCCGCATCCAAAAGTGCAATGTGGCCCAACTGTCGGATACTTTTTGTTGGTAGTCCCACCTTGACTTTACGCCTTAATTGAGTTCACTTCCTAGTATCCACCAACTTGCTAAGTGCGACGGGGGGACCTATATGATCTTGCTCTGAGCCTAGACATCCTCTTACCATACGAATTCCAGTGCCGACCACTTCCCGTCTGCGGGTGAATCTACCGTTCACATTGGCCATACAATGTCCGACCGTTTGCTACTTCAAAAAGAGGGTCTCAAAACAAATAAAATAAACCCCATTGGAAAGAAACTAACAACCAAGGTTAGCAGTTGCCACATCTCTGTGACATGGTTAATAACTGCCACGTCCTCGTGACATACCCCCCTCTTGAAATCGCAAACGTCCTCGATTGCATACCATAAATACACGCCATTGATGATCTTGTGCTATCAACACTCTTTTATCATTGCATGTATCCACAAGAAAGGTCGTAACATACATAGATACAAATGACTTAATGAGGCCTTCATACTTTTGCCATTTCCATCTATAGCACTGAACTCATATGTACATTTGATGTACTAGCTCTATCATTACCCCTCCTTTGCACACGTTGGGTTGGGGCATAAGTAGGCTGTAACCCAAAGGCTTCAAGGTAAAGCTGCAATACATTTGGTGACTCTGACAGTTCATGCTCTTCCATCCACTTTGCATCCATAGGCGGATAGTTCTTGAACTTCACCAAATAACGTCTTGCAACTTGTCCTTTAACTTTTCTGTCCTTGTGTGCCAAAACTTGCTCAGGTACCAGGATCTCATCAAGTTCCTCAACTTCTGGCCGATCCTCAACTGGCATATCTTCTGGCACATCACCCACGAAGGGTCTTAGAAGACTCACGTGAAACGCATTATGAATCTTCCACGCATCAGGCAGTTTCAGCCTGTAAGCCACATCGCTGATCTTGTCAAGCACTTGAAAAGGCCCATAGCAACGCATGCTGAGCTTAGGAAACAGCCGTTCCTTGCCCTTCATCTTCTTTAACCTTGCCTTTTCGAACCTTAAGAGAACCCAATCACCAGGTGATAGTAGCAATTCACGACGGTGACGATCAGCAGCCTTTTTCTGTTTTGCCTGAGTCTTCTCTAAGGCAACTTTAATCTTCTTATACATCTCATCCATGTTCTCAACATATCGATCTGCCTCAAAGATCTTGTCCTTTGTGTGCAAAATGGGAGGAACCTTTTTGCCGCCTTCAACAATTTCAAAAGGTGCTTTGCCAGTAGACGAATGCACCGTATTATTGTACGCATACTCAAGCATAGGCAAATACTGTTCCCACTTGCCCTTATTATCTGACATATAGCATTTCAGCAGATCTAAGACAATAGAATTGGCCTCTTCTGACTGTCCATCAGTTTGTGGATGAAACGAAGACGAGAACTTGAGCGTAGTACCCATGTTCTCAAACAATCCTCTCCAGAACAAACTGGTCATGCGAGGATCACGATCACTAATAATCGATTGTGGCATACCATGGTACTTAAACACATTGTACATGAACAAGCGTGCCATCTGATCAGATTTTATCTTCTTCCTGACAGGGATAAAATGGGCCTGCTTGCTGAACCTGCAGATAATGGTCCATATACCATCATTCCCTGTTGGTGTCCTTGGAAGATCAAAAATAAAGTCCATAGCAATGCTTTCCCATGGCTTATCCGGAATCGGGAGTGGTTGTAATAACCCTGGTGCCTTTTGCCTGCCAAACTTGACCTTTTGGCAAACTATGCATGCTCGCACAAAGGCATCCACATCTCTCCTCAAGGTAGGCCAATAGAAGAACGTCTCTACCGCTTTAACTGTTGCATCAATGCCACGATACCCTGCATACGGTGGGACATGACTCTCTTCCATGACCTTATGTCGCAGTGGCCTAGTGACACAAAGTCTGCCATGCATCATCATAAAACCATCTCTGAGGAGGTAGTGCTCATGATGTTGCCCCTCTTGTAACTGTTCAAAGATCCTTGCAAAATCTTCATCAACAGTATACTGTTCCTTCATGTCATCTAACTCATGATGATAAGGAATTGACACAGCTGAAATTTGTGGCTTTCTTGATAACGCATCAGCCACAACATTCTTCTTGCCTTCCACATGCATAATCTGGAAGTGGAACATGGAAAGAATGTTCGCCCATCGCATATGCTTTTCGGATAACTTTGACTGTGTCAAGAAGTATCGCAAGGTCTGATGATCTGTTTGGACAACAAAATCAGCACCTAAGAGGTAGTGCTTCCAGCTAGAAAGCGCATGAATCACGACCAAGAGCTCTTTCTCATAGACTTGCATAGTCCTCTCTGGCCCTTGCAAAATTCGGCTTTCATAGGCTACTACCCGTCCATCTTGCATTAGCACTGCTCCGATGCTACTGCCACACGCGTCACACTGGACCACAAATGACTTCCTGAGATCTGGCAGAACAATAACTGGATCTGAAGTCAACTTTTCCTTTAAGAGACTAAAAGCTGAAATCTCTTTTTGGGTCCATCTGAAAGTGACCTCTTTCTTTTGCAATGCGTGAAGAGGCGATGCTATCTCTGCAAAATTTCTGATAAACCTGCTATAATAGGAACACAATCCCAAGAAGCTTCTGACATCGTGCACAGTCTTCAAGTCTGGCCATGTCTTGATAGCTTCGACCTTTGCGGGATCCATTCTTACACCATCCTTTGAGACTATGTGGCCCAGAAAGTGGATCTCTTCGAGGAAGAATTCACTTTTCTTAGGATTGACAAGTAACCTGTGACTGCGCAGCTCTTCGAACACAATGGTCAAGTGACGCCTATGCTCCTCTTCATTCTTCGAATACACAATCATGTCATCGAAGAATGTTCCAACAAACTGTTGATGCGAGTGGAAAATCCGGTCCATCATTCTGTTGAACGTGGCAGGAGCATTTGTTAGCCCAAACGGCATCACTAGAAACTCATAAAGACCAAATGTCGTTCTAAACGCAGTCTTGTGCACATCCTCTGGGCTTATACGAATCTGATGGTACCCACTCTTCAGGTCTATCCTGCTGAAAATTGCAGCACCCTCTAAACGATCGAGAATATCATCAATGCGAGGAATAGGGAACCTATTCTTGATGGTATTCTTATTCAACGCACGGTAATCAATACACATGCGCCATGAGCGATCCTTCTTCTGCACTAGGAGCACTGGGGAGCAAAAGGGTGAAGAACTAGGCTGAATCAGCCCCTTCTCTAATAACTCCTCAACCTGGCCCATAATCTCTTTCTGTTGCGCCGCACTAACCCTGTAGGGAGGTCTATTTGGTGGGCTACACCCTGGCACCAAATCTATCCGATGGTCCTCAGGTCTCTCTGGCGGCAATTGCGACGGTAATGAATCAGAAAAACAGTCACTAAACTTTTGCAAAAATGCTGACCTTTCTTTATCTAACACAGATAAATTTGACTGATCCTTATCTGAGACATCACGTGCAAAAATCAAGTACACAGAAAGATGATTCTTTATTACAGAAGTGATAGCAGAAGCAGATACAATAGGGACTGACTCTCCTTTAAGCTTTACATCCAAGATGTGAGTTTTGCCCCTATGCTGTACAGTGATCTTTTTGTTGTAGGCATCCAAGACTCCATGCACTCGGAACATCCACGGGATCCCCAACAAGGCGTCACAACCTTCCAGCGGCATGATGTAAAACTCTTCAGTGTCCACATACGACTGAATATGCAGACGCAGTTTTCCAATGATGGGAGTAACACACTCTGAGTGGCCAGGACATGCCAACCCTGCCTCTGCTGTGTAGCCCATCTCTTTAGCTTTGATGCCAAGCTTCATAGCTAACTCTGGTGAGATGAAGTTGGCTTTGGCACCTGGATCAAAGAAGATGAGTGCCGTCTGATCTCTAACTTTACCCCATGCCCTGCATAACTCACTGGCATCTGTGCTAGGCCTGTCACCCACCATGTTTGGCACTAAACCTGCCGTGGGTTTAGGCTTCTTGCCTTTCTGGTCTTCTTTATCCTCTGAGTCAGCTGGCCTTTTCCTTTGTGGACAATTTATAGAAATATGACCAGGCTGCTCGCATATAAAGCATTTGTTCTCAGCCATTAGGACCTTCTTTTCCTCGAGCGACTTGCGCACAAAAGGCTTCCTTTTCTGTTTCTTTGGCTGCGCTCCAGAAGTCCCAGCTGAATCCTTGTCTTTGGTGGCCTGTTCTGACCCCTGTGACGCATCAGGAGCCGTCTTCACAAAGGGCTTCTTCGCTGAATTTTTCTTTTGCTGCCCTCCTTTGTCACTGCTCGGAAATCCACTGTCCTCTCCTTTCAACAAGGCAAGACCAGTGTTCGCAACTTCCATAAGCTGAGTAAGGGTAGCCACTCTGTTCTTTGTACAGTAATCACGAAGCCCTTTAGGCAGCCCACAACAATACTTCTCTATCTACTCTGTCAGTGGCACAAATCTGTAGGAGGTCACTGAGAGTAATGCTTTACAAAACCTCCTATTGTACTCCAGCAAGCTCTTGCACGAAGCTGAAGTAAGCTGGTGCCAATCTGTCAGGACGTCGGCTTCAAATTCATTGGATAGCCAAGCAGATGCAAACATTTGCTTGAAGTAAACCCAAGTGGCGGGTGCCTGTCCTTGCATTAACAATGTCGTCCACCATGTAAGCGCATTGTCCTTTAAGAAAGTGGCAGCTTTCCTGACCTTCGAGGCCTCTGTAAAATTCCCTCCCGCATAAGCTGTATCAAACTGCTGGAGGAAAGTAAGTGCCTTGGTCTTGTCCTCGAAACCACTGAAGGTACTGAACTTTACCGCTGCACCACCTTCTTTGTAAGCCTTCGGCTTCTCTAGTGCCCCCAAGTTGTCATACGGGATGGTCTGCAACATGGGCACTGTACTAGGCATGATCGGCACATGTTGGCCATTCACATTTTGCGTCAGAGGTGCGATATTTGGCTGCTGTCCAGAAAAACCAGCCATGCGAAAATGACCCTGTGGCACCCCAAACTGGCCTTGGTTGCCGTGGAAACCTTGCTGCATGCCGATAGTACCATACATGGGGTTTGGCATGATGCCTTGCATACCCCCGAACACTGTTCCTGGCATGTACGGCTGACTTCCAGACGCATAACCAGCCATACTTTGGAACACTGATCCACCTCTGAAATACCCAGGATGTACCGAGGGTGGTGGAAAAACCGAGTGCATAGCCTGGTATCCAGCTCCCTGTCCATTCAAGGCAGCATGCTGGTTCTGAAAGGTGGCGGGCTGAATTGGCATAACCTGTGGAATAGGCGTTCTAGCCACCTGTTCAAGCACGGGAGGAACCTGCTTTGGAGCCCCCGACTCCGCAGCATGCGAGTGTTCCCTTTCCTCCTGCGCCTCATGAAGTACCTGGGCTTGAGCTTCAACAAGCTCCGTACGCGGCGTAGGTTGCCTATTTTGCTGTTGCACTGGTGGCGCTTGCAAGAATTCCATAAACCTCGGATTCTGCACCAGCTGCGAAAAGACATTCACCGCGGCAACTAACTGAGTCTTAAACGCATCATCCTCAAGTTGCCCTGTCATAGAGCCCTGTACTACTGGAGGGACATTCACGTTGACAGGAGGTACAGACTGACGTGGCCGTGAGCTCTCGCCAATCTCAAAAACCATAGGAATCTCCTGCCTGTCCTTTGGAGAGGAACCCTCTTCCATAATTCCCTTCCCCTTGTCGGCCATAGTGTAATCCCCGTGTTCTTGCACTGTGTGTCTTTACCCTGAACAATCCAGGCTCACTCTTTGAGGAAAAAGTGATTGAGATCCCGGCAATGGAACCATGAAACCGGCCCGTAGGGCGGTAGGCGTTGGCTTTCACCCGAAATTCTTTACTTTAAACACACACACAGAGCACTTTGTAAAGGAGACCTGTAATAGGAATTAACACTTAGTCACACACACGGCTCGGAAGCTAGAATGCTCCGAGCAGACGCCGACAACCTGTAGGCCCCAAAATTGGCGCCCCTTTCGGTATTTCTTTATTCTTTAGGAGGGTAAACTACAAGGTAAGGTCCTGGGAATCCTTCACGTGTATCCACCTAGATACCATTTGATTTGGCCAAATTTCGGCAGCATAACAACCCCAAAACTTGCGCGAAACCAATTCCCCTGCTGGAACTCGCTTGCACTGTCGTATACCCTCTGATTCCTGTCCACAAACAGTAAATTCAGCACGCTGTATTTACTGGTTTTTGCCCTGTTTTCAGCCCCAAACAGTCCCCTAACTGTCCTTTGGCAGTGGGGCACGGTTCCCAATGATCCTGGCGTCCGTACGGCTGAAAAACAGTGAATTTACAGCGCATACACAGCGCTGATTTTGCACCTGTTCGGTGAGGTTATGACCCTCACCAGTGCCTGCTTTGGAGCAGCAGCTAGCTACCCCTGTTTCTGCTCAAGGAGGCTCTTGCCTCAGCACAAAAGCATGAACCCACACAACTGTACATCAGTCAAATGAGTAGCCCTCTTGTGGGGCATCACATAACTGCACGTAGGGGAGAGAGAGAGCAGTGTGTAGTGTGCAGGGCATCACTCCTAGCACCACACTGTACATGAGAGGGAAAGAAAGCACTCCATAGCTCTTAACCTGTGACAAAAGCTGAAATGAGGCCTCTCCCAGCATAAAAGTCAGCGCCCATTTTTCTGCAAGAGGGAAGTTCACGAAAAGTTGACACTTGGCGCATTTACAAGCATTTGCCCGTTTCGGGCTTGCCGCTTAAAAATATCCTGACCGGTTGCCCAGTTGACTTCGCGGCAGAGTTATAAAATGTTCCCCTAGTCATACCGGAGGTAATGACGCGAACACATTTCACGGCCCAAAATAGCAGTTCCCTAAAATTTAGGAGATGCTTCCGTTGGGTTCCCACTGGTCTTCTGACCATCTATCCTCATTGGAGCCGCATCCAAAAGTGCAATGTGGCCCAACTGTCGGATACTTTTTGTTGGTAGTCCCACCTTGACTTTACGCCTTAATTGAGTTCACTTCCTAGTATCCACCAACTTGCTAAGTGCGACGGGGGGACCTATATGATCTTGCTCTAAGCCTAAACATCCTCTTACCATACGAATTCCAGTGCCGACCACTTCCCGTCTACGGGTGAATCTACCGTTCACATTGGCCATACAATGTCCGACCGTTTGCTACTTCAAAAAGAGGGTCTCAAAACAAATAAAATAAACCCCATTGGAAAGAAACCAACAACCAAGGTTAGCAGTTGCCACATCTCTGTGACATGGTTAATAACTGCCACGTCCTCGTGACAATAGGACCAACTCTTGCATGCGTTGGTCTCTCTGCGCCTCTCACTCTAATTCCATAGCCGCTCGCCTTTCTTCGGCCACTATGCGTTGAGCTTCACGTGCTTGCTCCATGGCGGCGTGTTGCGTCTCTTTTCTAGCATCATGTCCATCATCGACTTGACCAAAGCCTCCATAGGATTTGGTGCAATCCGTGGCGTAGATGGGGATGGGGGAGGATCAGGAAACAATCCTCTTGGTGTAGAAACTTAGTGTCTTCACCAACTTTACTCTCATCACCTTCAAAGTATCCATTCCACTTCAGGTGATGACCATACATTGAACTTGGGTTCTTGAGGTTCTTAAGTTCTTTAGCTTGCAATCGGTGTTTGAGAAGGCTTTTCTCTTACCCGAGCTCGACTCTTCCCTACGGGCGCACCCCTTGGCGGCCTTACGCTCACACCAAAGTTGCTTTTTCCCACCTCACGTCGATTGGCCGGCCGCTAAGTGCACGGTCCGCTCTCAATGAGTGAAAAGAGGAACAAGGGGAGGCTGGACAAGCCCTTCTTTCTTGGGTTTCCTGTCACTTTTAAAAAACGCGATTAGGAATCGACACGCCCAAGTGGACTTGGGTTACGTGCGACCGCTACAAGTAAAAAAATTTCTTGTGCTTCTTTCGTTGAGTGATACAGAACACTACCAAAAACTCTGATACCAATGTAAGGTGCAACAACAGTGATAGTGCTCAGGATGAGTGCTCTGAACAGTGCTCAAGGGTTCCTTTTACTTACAGAAGGGAGAGCCTTCTGTTCTTCTTAGAGAGAGAGAGAGCAAGTGCAATGATCACAAACAAAGTGAGTGCTACTGTGAATGAGAGTGCTGAGAGAGAGAGAGAGAGAGAGAGAGAGAGAGAGAGAGAGAGAGAGAGAGAGAGAGAGAGAGAGAGAGAGAGAACGACACCAGACGGTTCTCAAACCCTCCTCCAAAGGCTCCCCTCTATGGCGAGAGAGATCTATGCTATACATTGCACAAATCTCTGGTACACTGGTCTAGATGCTGTGAATTGGATGATGACCATGTCGACGATGACGATGGATACTATGACGATGACAATGATGGTGTCGTCGTCAAGTCCAGGATCTGCAACGATGGCGACGAAGGTGTCGTCGTCAAGATAGGGAGTGCGATGACATGTCGACGACGACAGCGTCAATGCTGAAAACTGAAAACGCTAGATGTTCTGCTACTGTGGTGGCACTGCGGCTTGGATCTGTAACCGTCGATTCTTCTTCTTGAGAAAAATGCTCTGGCTCCTGTCGAGGTGTTGCTTGATTGCTGGGTGCCTGCCTCCTTGTGTCCCTGCTTCTTCTGCTTCTACTGAGTGCCCAATGGGTTTCTTTTATAGATCTTTAGCAAATTGCCCTACTTACGTTTCCAACAAAAGTCATTAATAAATAAGTGAAAAATGTGTACTTTGGCAAAAAGGGTTCTATGCTCTGGAAAATGCTCATGATGGGTATTGAATGTCGTGCTAATGATAATGCTGTGTGCAATCAGAGGATATGCAACTAGAGAATATGCAACTATTCTAAGTGCCTGGACATGCACGGCCTGCGCACAGGCTCACAAAGATGCCAGAACACTTCCTAGACTAACCTGAACCCTTGACCTGAGATAGCTTGTCCACATGCACATAGGGTTAGATGTGCACGTGACACTAACTGTCGAGAGGACTCAAGTTCTAGGCGGGCATATCTGTCTCTGGGGAGGTCCCACAAGCGGTGTAAAAAGGAGACTGATCTAGTAAGTGCCTCAACCACTAGTGGGGGGCAGCTAGCTTTGCTCGAATAATGTCATGTGGTACTGAAGCCTTGGCTCTAATAAGCCGTGAGATCATAGAGATTAGAGGCTTCTCCATGTCTCCCCATCCATCAGTGCGACCCGACCTCCCGTGATGGTCCAATGAAGGCCCCCATATCTGAACTCCATAGAGCAATGCGGAAGCCACGAGAGAAATGAAATGATATATTAACGTCTTCAAAAGGCCAAAATGACCTATGAGACCATCAGATACAAAGTGGTGAATCTAATACAATGTCTGAAGTACAAGTACAAAAAAGTAGTACTGAATGTAAAAATGAAAACTGAAATTGAAGTGTGAAATGTGAAATGTGAAATGTGAAAATGTGTGTGTGTGTGTGTGTGAGAGAGAGAGAGAGAGAGAGAGAGAGAGAGTTCCGCTCCCAGTGCATGTCACCCGTGCCTGTTTTGGTATTTCATTCTTGATTGATGATCACAAAGTACAACTGCCGGGAGGTGTGCTTTGCAATTGACTTCCAAGCTGATCTACTAGAGCCTTGCCCAGGGCATCACTTATAAAGGTTACATGGGCCCCTAAATTGGACGCCCCAGTTGTTTTTCAGACGCTAAAAACAGGACCTCCAAAAGCTGGCCAAAACTGGCGTACTGGGGTGCCACGTGGCAGTCTGCAAATCGTGGTGGCAAATGCGGAAAGCAGTGCCACACGTCAATTTTGTAGTTCTTAGGTCCAGTTACTTTAGGGCCGGGTGGTAATGTCTAGTGACTTTAGGCATCCAGGGTTGCCACGTCATCACAATTTGTAATAGTGCAAGTGTGTCATTGCATGGAAGCAGCTATATAAATCCTGTTACCAGCTTTGGATAACGTCCATACTGCAACAATCAGGGTGTGGCTGTGTGCCATGCTTGATGGTATTGTACAGCTCTAGAGCAGCATGACCGTGTTGTAGAGCTTTCAAAATTGAAAGGAGATGTTAAAAGTATGGAATCATGGGTTTTTTGCAGAAGTTTTTATTATTATGCATTTGTCAAGATGTATCTCTAGTAAAGTGAAACTTTTATGGAAACTAAAAAGGTGCAAAAGCAAGCTCTAAATCATTAGGGAAGATTCCAAGAGAGTGAAAGAGACAGTGTTCATATATGTTGTTCCTGGAAGCAGCTGCATAAATTTTGCTACCATGACACATGCAGGACAACTTTCATCATGTAGTGTTCAAGCTTGTCGTTTCATGGAAGCAGCACATAAATTTTACTACCCAGCGAGGATAACTTCTATCTTGTGGCAATCAGCGTGTGGGTGTTTGCAATGTTTGTCAACCTTGCCTCTAGAGCAGCATGAGTTTGTTTTAAGCTTTTAATGTGTGGGCGCAAGCCACGATCTGATCTGGTTCGAGACTCCTAGAATTTAAAAGAAGTGAACGTACTTTCTGCCCTACTGTTTGAGACTAATTCTTGGATATAACAGACAGCGGAGCTGGTTATGGACAAGCTTTCTTTCAAAAGGCAGACAGAAGGTTCGTCTCTCTGTAAGGGGGCTTTATTTATATGGTGGTGTTGGAACAGGAAAGACCATGCTAATGGATCTCTTTTTTGAAGAACTGTAAGTGTGAAGTTTTCTTGGATTCCTTTCAATTGAAAACAGTTACCATGTTGCTGTGTCCAGACTCCATATGGCACGTGTGGGAGTTCAGTTAATATGTGCATGTGGGTGTACTTTTTTTTTTCTCATTTGGGGGGGGTGGGGAGGTGTGGAAGGGACCCTCTCAAGAGCTGATTTAGCTGAAATGTGCCTCTTTTGCTAAACCCATTGTTAGCATCGGTAGAATTATTTGAGAAACTGTAAGGCTTCCGTTGGGAGAACGTTGCGGAGCTGTAGAAGTTAGGTGCCAGGTCAATTCTTTGAATCTTTAAAAGAGGGCTTGCTCCATCCTTGAAGTGCAGGAATATTGCCCAGAGTCAATCATCCTTAGTACTTACTGTTATCAATAGTTTTGAAGCTGCAATGAACCTGCACCTCTAAGTAACGTATTTGGTACCTCTGAAGGCTGAGCCATGTGTTGTTTCAACAAGCCAGTCCAACAATAAAAAGTAGAATATGCACTAGTTACTGGTTCTTAACAAGCATCATCAGCCCTTCTCTTCTTACAATGGCAGCATAGTTTGAGCTGTTATATTCTTCGCAACTTTTATGTTGGCTGCTTTGTTTTTGAGCGCATACCAAAGACTCCTTGAACTGTTATTATGCTAAGCTAGTGTCCTTTTTCCATTACATTCTTTTGGCTGTACCTGACAATGTCACATCTAGCCATTGCTGATACATTACCTGATGGACTAATTCAGCAACTTATTCGGCTCCCCTAGCTTTATTAAGAAGTATGTGGAATCTTGGCACCTTGTTTCTTGTGGTTGCTTTAGGTTGCATTGTTTTCCGTGGCTCTGATTGGAAGTGCTGCTATTCTTAGAGTTCCAAATTGTTTCTGTGTCAGCGTAACTCTGCTCATAGAAGATGTTAGTAAAATCTCTCTCTCTCTCTCTCTCTCTCTCTCTCTCTCTCTCTCTCTCTCTCTCTATTTTGGATGATGACATATGGGAGTTCTCTAGAGATGGTGACATCATCATTCGAGGGGATTTCAATGCTAGGACTGCCCATCATCAGACAGTATTTTATGATACTTCAGAGGAGACGCTGAGAGAGTTGGATGTTGCAGAGACGGGCCTATCCAGATTATCACAGGATGGAGAGCACACTGAGTATGGAGGATACTTGATAGACATGGGGACTGCACATGGATTGGCCATCTTGAATGGCCTACAGAGATTTCCCGCTGCGGGGGGTTTTACATGCTTTCCACACAGACATGGAGCCAGCACCGTGGATTATGTCATGGCACAGCCGAGCCTCATCTCTAGTATCCAAGATCTGACGGTTGGACCCAAACCTGTTGGTGTGGCAGTGGACCATGCTCTTGTGTCGTTGACCATCTCTTTTCAGTTTAGTGTAGCACACAGGCTATGGGCAGCAGTCCCTACTCGCTACACCTTCACACGGAAGACGGACTCTGTATACATAGATGGGATCTATAGACGCCTGTGCACAGAGGTGTCCGTCAACCTTGGTAAAACCAAGGTCATGGTATTTAATACCACCCCACAGTGGATCATGAGGTCAGCGCCAGCATTCACATACGGCCAGGAGAAGGTGGAGTATACAGATGCTTACACTTAGAGTGGTTTTTAGTGGGCCAGCATTTTCATTGAGGAGGGCAGCAGAGACTAGATTGACCAGAGCCCAAGCAGCATTGGGTAGATTGGAAAGGATGTGTTCACAGGTTCAGTTTCAGGAGCCTCGGACGAAGCTCTGGCTCTTTGACACTTTGGTGGCTTCTGCATTGCTTTATGGAGCTGAGATTTGGGGACCTTCACTGGATCATCACGGGAGGACAGGCCGCAGTGATGGATGGGGGAACATGGAGAAGCCTATGGTCTCTATGATCTCGCGGCTCATTAGAGCCAAAGCCTCAGTACCACGTACTATTGTACGAGCAGAGCTAGCTGCCCCGCCACTAGTGGTTGAGGCACTCACCAGATCTGTCTCCTTCATACACCGCATGTGGGAACTTCCTAGAGACAGATATGCACGCCTTGCACTCGAGTCCTCTCGACAGTTAGCCATGCAGGGAGATACAGCATGCTGGTATGGGGAGATGGCATCATGGTTTCAGGCGCATGGGTTCAGCATAGACAGATTGCCTCCCTTCCAGTACTCACTGGATGCGCCCTCTCTGACTCTTACACAGTCCGAGATCACTAGGCTCATTCGCCAGGACTTGACTCAACTAGACACGAAGAGGACATGGATACAGTCGGCACAGGAGCTAGGCACGAAGATGGCTTTCTACAGAGAGCATCTCCTCCAGCTTACGGAGGATGGTTTTGTGACGAGGCCCAGATACATGGACACCCACTTGTCTCATGGGATACGATGTGCTATTGGCCGGATACGCACATCGTCACACCAGCTGCAGATTGAGACTGGGAGATACAGCGGAGTACCAGCAGAGGCCAGGACATGCCCCCTGTGTGAACTACACAGTTGCACTAGTTGCACTACACATGCCACTGCCCCGTCTACTACGAGATACGCGGCCGCTTCCATTGCTTGTTCAGAGAGGGCTTTGGACCATTCTCTAGAGTCATGCGGTACGAGGATCAGAGATGCCTGGGTTTGTTTTTGCTCGAGCTGCGCAGACACAGAGAGAGCCTGATGAGAGGAGAGGCCAGCGAGTCTCAGAGACAGATCACAGACTTCTTTAGAGCTGCCACTGGACACCCGGAGGAGTTACCACCGTAGACAGCAGAGCTCGTCGCCTCACACCAAAGGCACATTGATCGACCGAGTGACTGAGCTGGGGAGATCCAGACGCCCACGACTGAGGAGGACTACACAACATCGACGGAGGCTGCATCAGAGGATTCGGATCACTTTGGCTGGACATGAACGACGCCCGGTCAGACTACTGACCATGGAGGAGATTGATGAGATCCGCCAGCGACGGATGCTGGATCTCCTGTGATCTAGCTATCCCGGCTAGCTGTTTAGCTGCTTAGTTCACACCTAGCAGTTCAGGATTCCATAGTATTTCATTTTGTCATTTTGTCATCTTGTTACTCTGACTTTGTATCAGATCCACCACATTGTAACTTCCTGGTCTCATAGGTCACTTTGGCCTTTTGAGGACGTTAATATAACATTTCATTTCATTTCTCTCTCTCTCTCTCTCACACACACACACACACACACACACACACATTTTTTTTAATAATTTTTTTGTAAATCAATTTGATTAATTTACTTGTGGGAAACCTCAAAGCGAGGAAAACCCACCAAAAAGATCATGTACAAGGGAAGGAACACAAAAGTGTTCGGCTGTACAAAATGGTTAAAAGCATTCATAGGCATGTGCCAAAGAGCATTACAATGACAGCAAGCCAAGGTTGAGGTAGAAGAAGAGCATAAACTCGACCGGCAAAAATATCCTAAAAGGGCATTTCTTGAAGATTCCAGTCAAACATGCGATCCCTATGGGGCAAAAAAGGTGAAATGGTCCAAGCGAAGTGATTTTCCTTCCCTCCGAGCATTCCTTTATAGATGAATCATAACCTCTTTTCAACATCCAGGAATATGCCCATCCATCTTACTAAATACAACCTCCCAAATAGAAGATTGTTCCTTCCCTTTGAGCATTCCATGATAGATGAATCGTAATCTCTTCCAAGTAGAGAGCAAGTGGACATCCAGGAATATGCCCATCCATCTTACCAAATACAACCTCCCAAATAGAAGATTTCCAGTGGCCAAATGAGGACGTAACCACATGCTGACTTAAGTGTGCAAACATAAGAGTCCAAGGCTGAGATTGTTGCGGAAGTGTAGGCAATAGCATAGCATTCCTAGCAAGAACATGCCTTCAGACCACCGAAGCGTTTGGGTGTATAAAGCTTTGCCCCTCTTGTGCAATCCCTCTGCACCAGAGTCAACCCTCATCAGCATCAAACGCACTTTTGTGCATGAGTTCGCCACAAATGAGACAAAATGGTCGACATGAGAGAATCAAGACAATGGCGAGGCCAGTGCAACAATGGTAAAAAGAACTAAACATAAGCCACGAGGATACTCTGAATGATTCGCAGGCGAACATGCGATGGCCAAGTAGATAGCTTCCAATAATGCAGTTTGACATGCAAGCGATGCATAACCCAATCCACTTTTTGCGTGTGAGTAACATTCCATCCAATTGGATATCCCAAATGCCTGGTGATCACATTTGGAGAAACAATCTCACCTGGCCACAACAGAGTATGCCAATCGCAAGAATGAAGTTGCAGAAGCTTCGATATACGAAAGTTAACTTTAAGACCAGCCGCAAACCCAAACAATTTCAAAGCTTCTATAATCACCTGAACATCACTGTGTTGATTGCGAGGCATAAACAACAAGTCATCCGCATAAGCCTGCCCAACAAAGGTATGACCCGAGGGTAACTGCAAACCATGAAGACGCTCTGCAGAGGTCAAGTGATCAAGATACATCAACAAGGGGTGAGTGGCAATAGCATACAGCAAAGCGCTAAGGGGTCAACCTTGCCTAAATGAACAACCAAGTGGCCACGATTCTGTCAATTCACCTTCCAAGATCCCCGAAGACGTACTACAAGCATACAAGAAATAAACCACATTGGCCAATTTAGGACCAAACCGTAGACACCTCATTGTGGCAGCAATGAAGTCCCATTTCACAGTGTCAAAGGCCTTTTCAATATCAACTTGCATGATCGGCACATCCTACTGCGTGTACTTAGCATACTCTATGCCAATCATAACATTAGCCAAATTGTCCATAATTTGACAATGAGGGATGAAACCATATCGAGCACGATGAAGTCCTGTAAACAGATGATCCTTAATGCGATGCACCAACATTTTAGCCAATATCTTGTAAACCATCGGCATCAAAGTTATGGGCAGCCAATGAGAGAATTGCTCGCAAAGTGCTTGCTTGGGCAACAACGGCCCAATGCAAGCAATGCGAAGACAAGATCGGATGAACATAAGAAAGCAACAACTGACGCGCTTGGCAAGCAGACGAAGATGGCTGAGATGGAGCAGCAAACACCTGACGATAATGTGAAACCATAACATCAGCAAGTTCCTGCTTCGAAGAAGTCCGAGTACTCGAGGGAAGCATAATCCGCTTAATTGATTGCGAGACCCTTGTATGATGCAGATGCTTAAAGGATTGCTTCGAAGCACAACCTTTATCCGTAAAAGCATGTTGACGTGCACGCGTCTGCCATTTAGCAATTTTCCGCTTATCATTTTGTTGATTACACACATAAGCTTCACATAACTCCACCATTTCAGAGTCGGACAGGGGTCGTAAGTCAGCCAATTCTTGCAGTCGTTGACAAACCTGTTTCACATCAATGACATCTCCTCGAGTGCGTTGCATATGATGCGTGCCATAGTCACAAATAACACTTTGTACCCTCATGATAAAACGATACCAAGCAGCTTCTAAATCAATATGCATGTGAGCCAGCAACGGGGGAATAATGTCGGCAATCATGTGTCCATAGTCACCACCCGAAACGGAAACGAAAAAACCGGTGTTTTGGAGTTTCACCCGAGGTAGAAACGATTGAGAGACGACACTTTTTTTTTTCAATTTGTAAACAATGTATTTCATAAAACAAGTAGCCTAGGAGGGACCAAAGGTCATTCAGAATTGAAAAATGAGAATTCACAATGCACACACTCAGCCCACAAAACCCACACACGCTGACAGCACTCAGATAGCCTTAGCTCACGTTTTTTGCCCAAATTGAACCTTGAAAAAAAATAACATGCCGAAACGCCGTTTTGGCTGGTCCGAAACGGTGGGGAAACTCCGTTCCCGTTTCCCCCTCCCAAAATGTCGAAAAACTTCATGAGTGAGATGGGCATTGTTAACATGCAACAAGCGTTTCCAGGGAAGAGGCCGATCACAAAGAGACTGCTCAAAGTGCAAAGACAACAAAAGAGGATAATGGTCCGATAGCTGCAGGGCGTAATCTATTCTCATATCACATACAAATTCTTCATACTGTTGTCTATCAAGCAAGTACCAACGATCTAACCGTGCTCTGTAAGAAGAATGAGCAGCATGTTGAAAGGTAAATCAAGAAGCATTTGGATGCAAACAGCGCCATAGATCAATCATTTGAGCAGAGGCAAAGAGAAGATCCCATTCCTGCTTTTCCGCAAGCAACATATGCGAATTGCCTGTGGTACTGTCATTCATGTCACGAGTATTATTGAAATCTCCCCAAAGAAAAGCATTGGAGGTCCAAGGGTGAGAAGAAATATATCGCTATAAAGCAACTCTTTGCTCAGAGGCCGTATATGCATAAGTACCTCCAAATTCATATACTTGACCATTCAACAAACATTGTCAACAAACATTGTACAACCATCCACCGGCCATGTGGATCGTTATATAGCTGAATTGGCTGAAGCTCCTGGCAAACTAGCATCAATAAACCCAAGAAATTTTGCAAGCCAGTGTATGCAATCCAATAACCGACAAAGTAAGAACAATGACCAGCAAACTCGTGATGATTATGCTCTTGCAAAACAACTATATCTGCCCTACATGTATGTACATAGTGCCAGGTCAGTTGCCATTTATCAGGGTTACATAACCCACACACATTGTATGAGATGCATTTAATGTGACTTTGCATTAGGAATCATATGTACTAGAGGCAACAAACATAGGAATCAAGTTGAGGTGCCCATAGACACGTCTCCATCCACTACATCCATACGAGGACCCAGCTTCTGAGTCAATGCAAGAAATGTGTCCACAAGATTCACTTGCAAAGTGGAAGTCTCACCAAGGAGTACATCTTTGTAAGAGTGCATCGCTTTCTCCCATGTGCCAATCAACGTGCGATTGTCATTACAAGGAAATTTCTTAAACAATGCATTCTTGTTGGCATTAACAGGAGGAACATAATTACGAGAAGAGAGTGGGTGCGAATCTTCACAGAATTTTTCGGCACCACCCATGAGTTAACATAAGTAGGCCCAACATTTTTGCCTTCCGCAGCAGTCCCATTCCCAGAATGAGTTGCGGTGCCTTGCCTTTCCCTTTTTCCACATTCGGAACCACCTTAGCAGTAGTGGCTCCATTCTGCTTAACTTGACCTGCAGGTTTACTTGCAGGGATAGAATTGGACGAAGGAACAATGGAGAGAGGGGGTTACCAGACCAGCTCCAGACATTCAGATTGCATATGACCGAATTTGCCACATTAAAAGCAGGAATTCGCAAATTTACCCCATTTAAGTTTAAAGGGGCGATGGATCTCCTGAATCAACCATAATTCCTTCAGGGGTTTGTTTGTCAGTGTTCCAAAGAATGCAAAACCTATTAGTATTTGCATCCAATTTCGGGGGGCAAATCACCTTACCAAGTTGCGCGGCCAGCAACGGCGGGAAATGTCTCCATGTGCAAGGGAAATCAACAATTTCCACCCACATCGGGCATCTGTGACGAATAAGACTTTGAGAATCTTTCGTGAGTGCCCATGGTAGAACATGTGTCATCTGCGTATTAAAAAAGAGGGGAGACATCTCAAGCAAAAGATTTTTGGCTTCGGTATCTGTGAGGACTTCATAAAATCCACGCGCCTCGAAGTAAACGCCACGTACAACTTGCCGTTTAAGGAGAAAATCGACCCATTGTCCGACATCTTGCGCAGTAGGCATTTCCTGGGGAAAAACAGGATAACTACATTCATAGCATATTGTGCAACTGGGTCCATAAGGTCCTGCATGGGAATGCGCACCTCAAGCGCAGGCGCTTGACCATTCGAGGCTTGCTGAGCCTCCTCAAAATCCTCGTATAGGCAAGCTTTAATTTCCGAAGCGGCCTACGAAGTAGGTTCCATTGCTTTCCGACGCTTAAACACACACAGAGTGTCGAATATATATCAACAAGACCTCGCCCAAGAAAACCGACGTGTAGAAAAGCACTGCGAAAAATTGCGAGACTCTGTACAGAAATCGCTCAAGATTGCAAGTGAAACCACAACAGACTTACATCAACCCAAAACTGTCCTTTCCTCACTTGTGTACATGTCGCACTGTAAGTGCTCACAAAACCTTGTATGAGCTGGCACAGAGCGTTACACTTAATATCTACAGAAAAACCAAACGGCACCCAGCAGCAGGAATCGTGCTCACTGAAGGCTGCCAAAGCTGAGGGCACCCTTGCGGCACCTCGCGTACCTGTTCTGCCACAGAGCAGCAGGCTCACGCAGGAGACGTGGTACTCGCAGGCACTGAGGCGCGTGCAGCAAAGCAGGCGCAGGGCAGCACTTCGCGAGTCAGAAGAACGCGAGCAGGCGCAGGGCACAGGTTCTCTTCTCCCACACCGACACACACCCTCTCTCTCTCTCTCTCAAACACACACACACGCATGCGCATTACTTGGTTTCACACACACACACACACACACACACACAGTTTTAAGCAAAGCTACTTTAACAATCGAATAAGACAAAAGACCCCTGCCCTAATCAAAGTAGACATTAGTGGTAACAAACCACACTTCAAAAGCTCAAATTCCCACTTTGTTCACAGTTTACAATCAAGGCCAAAAGAGACCATCATTGAAAGCTAACACTCAAAAATGTGGATTCGCATAAACTCTGATTTCGATAAAGAAACTCTGATACTCCTCAGCTTGGAGGATGAACTAGGTGTACATGGGGGGCTGGTGAAGATATGGTATCGACAAGTAAGATGCTCATTTAATCACCCTTCTTCTTGGAGGAGCTTCCTTCAGTAAGTCGAGCACAACCTCCTGTTGGCTGGCACAATACCGCCGAGCAGTTGCCACACAAGACCACAGTCTGGGAATGGCTGAACACAGTTGTAATGCTAAAACATCCCTGGCACATCCATAAAATATGAGTTCGGAGGTTGGACAAGTCGCTTGAGCTTGTGCTTCGTCTTCTCCACCTCTGTGGGCGGATGCAACAAGTCAATGTCATTTGAGAGAACCATGGTGGCGTATCAAGGAAGGTAGGGTGAAGGCTCCTTTGCTCTGCTGCAAAGATGGTCTGGAAGCGCCAGCACTCTCGAGCAAGGAGGCACAGCGGTGGAAGAAGCACACTCACACACACACACTTTTTTTTTTGTAAACGTGCGCACGCGCCCGCACACACTGGGAGACACTTAGAGAGAAATGAAATGAAATGAAATGATATATTAACGTCTACAAGAGGCCAAAATGACCTATGAGACCAACTGATTACAATGATGAGTCTAGTACCAAGTCTGGGTACAAACAAGAAAACTACAAACAAAGAAATGATAGGAGTGCTACCGACTCCTATGGGTGGATGGTAGGCTGAGCAATGGTATCATGCCATAAAAGTACAAAGTGGGGATAAGTGTCACCATGATACAATATAGCAGTAGCATGAAGCCTATCCAGATCGACATTCTGGGTGTCGTGCTAGAATCCTGTGGATCCTCTGCAGCAATCTCCGCCGGTGCTGCGTGGCCCCCCTCCTCAGTCGCAGTCGTCTCGATCTCCCTAACTCTATAGCTCGATCAATGAGAGTACCGCTGATGTGTGTATGGGTGGGAACCGAGCTCTCTGGTGGTGGTGTCCCCTCTGACTCTATGGTACTCAGACTGAAGAAATCTGAGATGCGTCTCTGGGACTGTCTCTGTCTTTGCCCATTCAATAGAGCGTCTCTATGTCTCTAAATCTCAAGTAGGAATAATCCGAGACATCTTTGATCCTGATATCTCATGACTCTGTCTAACGAGTCAAAACCATCTCTGAATAGACAATGAAAGCGTCCCCGTATCTCATAGTAAACTGTGCAGCGACATATGTAGTGAAACTCTGTCTCTGTCTCTGCATGGCATAACTGACATATCCTACTGTCTGCTGGTATGCCTCTGAATCTACCTGTCTCAATCCCAAGCTGGTGTGAAGATGTGCGAATCTGGCCAATAGCACATCGTAACCTATGAGATAGATGTGTGTCCATGTAACTGGGCCGTGTGACAAATCCGTCTGTCGTGAGTTGAAGAAGATGTTCTCTATAGAAAACCCTCTTCGTACCCAACTCCCGTGATGGTTCTATCCATGTCCTCTTGCTATCAAGCTGGATAAGATCCTGCCGAATGAGTCTAGTAGTCTCCATCCGTGTAAGAGCCAAGGATGGTGCATCAAGAGAATACTGGAAAGGGGGCAGCCTGTCCATGCTGAAACCATGCCTCTGAAACCATGAGCTCATCTGTGCATACCAACATGATGTATCTCCTTGTAATGCCAGTTGTCTGGATGACTCGAGAGCAAGCCTGGCATACCTGTCCCTGGTGGTGTCCCATAAGCTGTGTACAAATGATACTGATCTGGTGAGTGCCTCAACCTCCATAGGTGGGGCAGCCAGCTCCGCTCGTATGATGTCATGTGGGACTGAGGCCTTGGCTCTAATCAGCCTAGAAATCATAGATATCAGGGGTCTCTCCATATTAGTCCATCCAGCACTGTCAATAGACGGTCCCCAAACCTGAACCGCGTAGTGCATAACTGAAGCGACCAAAGTATCGAAAAGCCAGAGCTTTGTTCGAGGTTCTTGGAACTGAACTTGCGAACAAATCCTCTCTAAACCACCTAGGGCTGCATAGGCACGAGTCAATCTAGTGTCTGCTGCCACTTTCAGTGTGAACCTCGGTCCACTAAAGACCACCCCAAGATATGTGTATGCATCAGTGTACTCCATACTGTCCTATCCATATGTGAAAGTAGGTGTTGATCTCCTAACCCACTGTGGCGTGGTATTAAATACCATGACCTTGGTTTTACCAAGGTTGACAGACAATCCACTATCCTCTGCAAAACTATGCAATGCGTCCAAATGTCTCTGCATACCCTCTGGCGATTCTGATATCAACACGATATCGTCAGCATACAATAAAAGAGGGATCCATGTCCCTGCAAGCTGTGCACCTCTATCTCCTCCTCTGTCAATATAATCAGAGACCCCATCAACATACATACCAAATAAAGTAGAGGACAGTGGGCACCCCTATTTCACTCCGATGGTGGAGTGAACTATGTCGGATATCCCCTCTGATGTGCGTACATGACCCATCACTGATCTGTACAATGCCATGATCCCCCACATCAGCTCTGTGGGTACCCCCAATTCCATAAGCCGGTGCATCAATCTGGCCCTCGGCACTGTGTCAAAGGCTTTGCGAAAATCCACAAAGCTGCAGTATATCCGTCTACCATGTGCTCGACCCTCCTCAATGATAGCCCTGAGTGTAAAGACATGATCTAGTGTGGAGAAACCCCTTCTGAAACCAGCCTGCCCAGGTGCTCGTATGCCCATAATCTCTGCCCAACTGCTCAGCCTATGCTCGAGGATGGATGCATATAACCGTGCCAATGTGTGTCCTACCATGATAGTACGGTAATTCCCCGGCACTGTGGGGTCACCTGTCTTGAAGATAGGTACAATAGTAGATAATCTCCAAGACTCAGGGAGACCCTCACACATGACACGGTTGAATAGCCGTGCAAGCATCTCTGCCAACAAATCCCCAGCATGTATAATGTGCTCTGCTACCAAACCCTCATGATCCTGTGCCCGTCTGGTCTTCATCCTGTCAATGGCCTCCTTTACCATCTCAGTGGTAAAGAAGGTGCTCGTAGCCGGACATGGCTGTGGTGGGTCTGGTAATGGTGGTTGTCCAGGTACAGTGTATAAAGATGTTGCATACTACCCCCATATCTCTGTAAAAGTAATCACTGGTGGGGGAGACTTTTCATGGAATAGACGCCAAGCCTCTCCTGAATCTCTACTAAGGAATAGCTGATATAAATCTTGCTCCATCTGGACCAAGAAAGCTCGCTTCTTCCGTCGCACTAGTCGTCGTGTAGCAATGCGAGACTGTCTATAGGTGATCACTCCCAATGTAAGGTCCCACTGTATCTGAGCTCTCCTCTGTCGACACTCCTCATCATACCAGTTGTTCTGAGGCATGTGCCCAGAACGACGTCTCTGCCCAGGCTGAGTGTGTGGATATGCCTCTGTCGCTGCCCCATGTAATGTCACTGTCAGCATAGATGTGATCTCCTCCACTGTGTATACTGGCTCTGATGTGCATAAAAGCCTACGTATCTCCTCCACATATACTGAGTCAGTCTCTGGTGTAAAAGTATAGCGTGTATGTCCACCACCCCGTGAGGCCTGAGATGTATTGTACTCAAAGGAGACTGATAATGTTAAAAGTGCATGATCTACTGCTATCCCAACTGGCCTGGGCCCCACTGTGAAATCCTGAATGTGAGATAAAGCTCGGATGTGTCAGAACATAGTCTACAGTGCTGGACCCATGTCTATGTGGAAAACAAGTAAAACCTGTAGACAATGGGAAAGTCGTTAAGCCATTCAGTATGGCTAAACTGTGAGTAGTCGTCATCTCTCTCAGGTATCTCCCATACTCTGTATGCTCTCTGTCGTGTGAGCATCTCTCAAGTCCCAACTCCTCAGGCTCTAGCTCTCTAAGCATCTCCTCTGATGTGTCATAGAAGACTGTCTGTGAGCTGCCTGTACGGGCATTGAAATCCCCCAGGAGTATGATGTCTCCATCTCTGGAGAACTCCCAGATATCATCATCAAGTACAGAGTAAGGAGACTGTCCTCTGGGTGAAGCATATACTGAAGTGCTGGGAGGAAAATAGCATATGGCGATGTACAAGAAACGTCCAGTCTCTGCCCTCAGCCTCACCCACAAGTATCTGGCCTGATCATCTCTCCGAACTATGTGCAATAGTGGTTGGAGCTCCTCTCTGAAAAGAACTGCTACACCTCCTGATCCTCTAGTCCCATGCGCAGTTCTGGTGCATGTCCTACAAGCTGTCTCCCATCTGTATCCTGATATGTGCGGCATCAACTGTCCTGGAGCCTGATGAGTCTCTGAGTAGAAAACAATGTCTCTGTCTCTGAAGCTATCCTCAAAGGCCCCCACATCAAGTCTATACGAACCATTACAGTTCCAAACTGCCATCCTGAGAGTGGTCCCATAGGTCTCGCACCGTCATGTAGAGCGGTGCTCTGTAATCACTACTCGTCCATTTCTGTAGAAAGCTAACTTCCCCTTCTCCCTTGCTGCTATAATCTCTGGCATGACCTCTCTCATATGTGCAAGCTGTGAGAGCGTAAGATCATCTCCTAAAAAGATACCTGTTTTCTTGAGGGTTGGCCTCTTCTTTAAAAAGTCTTTCTTTTCTTCCATGGAGGGAAAGCGCAAAATGAGAGCCCGTCCTTTTGAACTCTCCCCATTACCTTCACTCTTCTTGCCCACTCTCCAAGCTTGTGTGTGCGAGGGCTTCTCCACCCCCATCATGGACATGAGGCTCTTCACCTCTTGGTCCACCTTATCTGAATCTTTTAGGCCGGTCACTCTCACGTGTAGAGCGCGTACCCTTCTTCGTTGTTCCTCTTCTAGTGTTTTGTTGATGATGTCGGGTGTAGTCGGAATTTCCTTGCCCTTTCCCTTCTTGACAACTTCAATCCATTTTTCAGCCTCGTCCATTTTCTTTTGCGTTTTGGAGAGAACCTCCACCCATGAGGTCTTCATTTCTCCTTCCTCCTTTATTTCTTTGACTTGTGCTCGTATACTATTCAACTCGTCAATCATTGATGGCTGAATTTCCCCATCTTCAAGGCGTCTTCCCTCTTTGGTTTTGTCTAGTTCCTCCCGAAGGGCTGAGACTAGCCAGAGAGGAGGGATACAGGGAACGTCACTAGCAGAGGTATACGTAGTGATCGAGCAGCAGAACTGGGGAGATCCAGGAGGCCTAGGATGAGGGGATGCTCTCGTCGATGGAGGAGGTTGCAGTAGGGATCAGATCTATATTGGCGAGACATGGGAGATGCATTGTGTAGACTCTCACCATGGAGGACATCGACACGATCGTACAGCGACTGATGTGAGCCATCTCCAAATTTTGATACACATATGCACCATTTTGTATTTTTTCTCTGAGATACACACCCGTTTTTTGTATATGTACCTCTCATGCTCTTCTCTAGTAGTGTTTCTGTTTACTTAGTTTCTTTCTTTCTTTTTATACAGACCTTGTTTCTTTCTTTCTTTTTATACAGACCTTGTATCAGATTCACCATTATGTAACTCTCTGGTCTCATACGTCAATATGGCCTTTAGAAGACGTTAATATAACATTTCATTACGTTTCATTACATTTCATTTCTCTCTCATATTTGCGTTTGAATATTTTAATTTGGGAAATGCTTTGGAAACATGAAGTTTTTTTCGGTATGACTTCTCATACTGTCAGGTATTACAGTAAAGCTTAATGTTGTGTAGCACGCAAAACATGCCTGCGTTTCTATTCGCTAGAACCATAGCTGTGTATGATTTTTTCCCATGTTGTGGGCTTGGCAGGCCTAAGAAATGGAAGAAACGGAGAACCCATTTTCATGACTTCATGCTTAACGTCCACAGTCGATTGCAAGTGAGATCAGTTTGTTTCAGATTCCTTTCTGGGCTGAAAGAGCATTATTCTCCTGCTTAATTTTGGTATAATTTCTACAGAAGCAGAAGGGTATGGCTGATCCGTTACAAGTTGTGGCAGAGGAACTTTCAAAAGAAGCAATTTTGCTCTGTTTGGACGAGTTTATGGTATGTTCTTAAAGAGGTAACGTAGTTACACTACTCGTGGTTCTTTGTTTGTTGTCCACAATGAATTATCCTCATGTACAACATTATTGCAAGAGATTTCTTGCTTGATAAAAAAATTATTGACGAAATAACAAGGTTAATATGAAATATGTTGTTTACTTGAACTGCTGTTTTGTATCTCTCTTTTAGTCTCATGCAATAAACTGGTCTTTGTGGAGTCTTCGTTGTCTTCCAGCATGTGGGGTCTTGTTGAGGATGAAATTTGGAAAGCCCAAATCACATCACGACTGTTGAGTATAGAGATGAAAAAATCATGCACCAACTAGATGCTTTAAATGTGGAAATGGACATTGTGACAAATGCACTCAAGAGAAGATTCCATCCTTTTTTGTAAACTTAGAGAGATAGAAGCTGCCTCGAGAGTGGCACTTCTCACTATGCTATCATGAAACGCAGCATACTGACCACGGGGATCAAACAACGCAAGGACTTGCACACCATTCACATATTCAATGCACTTAACCAGATCGTCATCAGGTTTCTTAGGTGGAATGTCCTCATGCCATTTCATGGTAGCGATGAGATCTTGCATACCTTGGATGACCGGCGTCTTGCCTCAGCATCCTTGTGCCTTGGCTTCTAGTTGTACTTGCTTGACCACAAAGTATTGAGCATCTCTTTTTGTCTATCTAGTCAAGTGCATTGGTTTTCACTCTTTCCTAGCCAACATCGTGCAACGTTCTCTTGCTATGCGTTTCTTCTTGGGGCTTCATTTGCTCCATCATCCTCATCATGGCTTTCATGGGTGTAACCGAACAGCACCATGTGTCACGTGTGCATTGCACGCCAGCCATGTGGACTAGCTACTGCTACAAGTCAACATCAGTCCTTTTTTTTTTCTAGAAAAAGATTCTTCATTAGTTAACAAACCTACCCAATGGGCTACAAACTGCACCCTGTAACAGAGGGCTACATCAGCAAATGGGGAGACTCTCCCAACGAAAAAACACGGTATATGCAATGGCTAAATCAGGAGATAGGTGGGGGGAAGAGCCACACTGGTGGTCGGTACTACCACCGGGGCACGCCCTGAACCATGGTGAATGGTCCTGGCTGCCACAATCTCAGAAAAGCCTCCCGGCGCTCATGCATGTGGTCAGAGCTACCCTGGAGCCGCTCGAATTGGCCCCTGAGTGTGTGGACCAGCTCTAGCCAAAAGTCGCGAACAGTCTCCGCCTGAGGGACAAGGCACGCCTCAAAAATGCGAAAGCAACGGGCTCGCCAAATGAACCAAAGTGTCAGGCCGCAGATGAGCTCCCAACACCTCTCTCTCTCTCCCTGCTCCACTTGTGAGGGATGATCTTTGTGGCTGGCTGTAGAGTAGGTCTGCCATCCTGTATCACAATCATCCTGCTGACTGAAGCCATCTTGAAGCGTAGTGCTGGGCCCGAAAGGGTGGACTAGGCAGCAACACCCCAAGTATACTGACGAACAGAGGATAGCGTAGGCATCAGTCGCAGGACCCGAAGCCACACCTGCTGTGCCATGGGGCAATCCCACAAACAATGTCGCTGTGTCTCAAGTGGATGGCCGCAAGCTCCGCATGCTGCCGAGAGGCCACTGTGCACCAGCCAACTCTAAGCTGCAGTTGCTCTGTGTGTCACTAGCCACTGGAACAAGGTAACTCTCCTCGGCTGTTGGCTGTCCCACAACCGCTCCCAAAAGTCTGCTAGAAACTCTGCTTGAGGCCCTCCTCTTGCCAGTGGGTCGCTGCATAGTATGTGATGCCCCAGCCGAGCTATGTATTGAAAAAAGGGGGTTTGAGGGTGGTCAGCTGGCGCAAAGGGGTCTCGCAAGAACCACTCCCCTGGGTCCCACTATAGCCGTGTCAGAGGCCGGCTCTCCCATGCCCAAAGCCGCCAATGTCCCGTCTCTAGAGCAGTAGGGTCGGGGTCGATGACAAGGTCCTCCCATTGGTGCCCACCATTTGAATCCTCTGGAAGCAGCACTCAACCGCCTCGGGTACCTCGGTAGGGACGCTGAGGAAACGATCCTCTCTCTGTACCTCAAAGAACAAGCAAGAGCCCGAGTCTGAGCTGGCCCTCACTGCTATGAGGACCTCTAGTCGCGTGAAGATCCCCATCCAACGAGGAGCTGACGATTCCAAAGGGATGAGCCAATCTGCTGGTAGAGCCTCGGCAATGTCCTGACCACATGCTCTCTGCCCCTCTCATGCCTTGTAACTGCGTGCTCTGAAGCTCCTCTGGAAGACTTGTAAACTGTAGCCAGTCCCCAAGCCAACGGGCCCCTTGAGACGTGGTCAGCTCCCGACCATGTGGCCACGCTGAGTGCGGACCAAATGGTTCAGAACCAGTGGCTGTCTCAGGCGCTCCTCAATGCAAGTGGACTGGTGCTACCCCAAGCCACCCCTCAACTGCTCCCAAGCCCGCAACAGGCTCACTGCAAACCGATCTCCCCACCTCCTACTCAGAACGACTCTGCACATCTCCGTGAAAATCCATCGTGTGGAGGTACTCCATGGGCCCCCCGTCCGAGGGACTTTGGCAGTAATTCATTGCAACAACATGTACGCTGCCGCGTCAGCCTGTCAGCGCATTTGGCACCGCAAAATCTGGATGTGCCGTACAGCCTGCCACGTGTACTGCCGGCCAGTTTGTGTGTGTCTCGGAGTCTGCTGCCACTCTGTGAGTGCGTCCAAGAGCATGCCATGTCACCCATTTGTGACATACCCCCCTCTTGAAAGCATTGTAATTTCCCTCAATTATGCCTGCAAAACGGACAGAGGCCATAAACTGTCTTAGTAGATACTGACTGTTAGTACCGACGCACTAGACACGACACATCTAGCACATCTACAAAGACGACAGTCACATCACATGACAATCAATCACAGAAACATTCATTTCAAATCTCAGACCATGACTGCCAGCAACGTATTTAGTAACCACATCTAGATCCATTTTGGACCTCATTGATGTCGGGTTAACTAATCCCATATTGCGATCATGTCTATGGAGATTTTTCGACTCAAGCACTGTCGTGTGCAAGTAGTCATTCGCCTCGAGCATTGTCGTGTGCGAAATCGTTCACCTCAAGCACTGTCGTCTGCGATAATCATTTCCAGGGATCCCAAATCATCACTAAGTTCATTCTGAACAGAGTGGTCCAATCATTCATTCCATTGAATCAGTCGTGATTCATGATTCGTTATCAGGTTCATTTAGGAGCTGTCACTGCTCCATGTCATTCGTAATCCTGCTCTTTTTCCAGAATTAACAGATTCTTTCATAAAACATTAGTTTTATTCAAAATTTAAAATCATCTTTCAAAAAGTCTTGTTTCATAAAGTCATAAAGCAAAATGATGCTAATTCAAAAAGCTGTTATGGAACGAGTATCGCCTCGTCCTGCTGTTCTTTCAACGTGCCAGTCATTTTGATTCTTGTGCCCTTTTGGGACACCTTGTAGCGATATGTCCTTGCTCTCCACATTCAAAACACTTCTCTGCTTTGAAATATTCATCTCTTTGGTCTTCTGTTAGTGAAGGTCGTCTATCTCTTTGTCGATTGTTTTTGCTATGACTTGTTGAAGGTTCATCTGATGGATAAGTCAATTTACCCGAATGTATAGCAAATCCCCGCTTCACGTGTCCCATCAATTGTTGTATAGACTCGGACTTCCTTTAAAGACAATAATCTTGAATCTCTTTGAGAAGCCCACAACAAAACCGTTCAATCTGCTCCTTAAATTTATCTTCTTAAAGGATGAAACAAGTATAAAAATTTCCCAAAATCTTTCACAGTAAGAATCCAAAGATTTTGTCTTGACTATCCGAACATGGTTCTAGTCAGTAATCATATCTCGTTTGTATCCTTGTGTGAGCCATGAAGAAATAAAGAGTTTCTTAAATTTCAACCACTTTGTCGGCGCTTGTTTCCTTAACAATAGAGTGGACCACCATGTCCTTGCATTGCCTTTCAAAAAGGATGCTGCTCGTTTGATCTTGGATGCTCTATATAGCGACCTCCAGAAAATGCTATGTCAAACTGTTGGACAAAGGCTAAAGCCTTGGGAGCATCTCGAAACCCTGAAAAATGCTCAAACTTTACTGCGTGTCCTCCCTCTGTGAATTCTTTGGGCTTTTTGCCCTTGTCGTCGAGAAAATCATATTGATTGTCTCTGTAAAAATCCTTTTTTTTTTTGCATAAAACATGTGATCTGTCCGTCGTTTCTTGCCTTTCCTATTGTCATCACTTGAGTCAGAAGATGAGGTGTCGGAGCTATCAGAAGATGAGGACGAACTGGGCAATCCTTCGAAGCGTACACGTTTCTTCTGCTTTCTGGCGTTTTCAAAAGTGGATTTTTGACCCAAGTAACTGGGGAAATTAGCTCCTTTGTTACGTTGCTTCAGTTGGTTCTCCGTCGGCTTCTTCGTATCCAGAAGCTGATTGATTTGGGCCTGGACCACATCAAGGACTTATTTTTCAGTAAACATTCTTGGAATAGGAGGCTTCTTGATCGCCGGTTGATTGGTGGCTCGGTGGTTTTGTGCCAGTGAGTATGCACTTCAGTCATCGCCTACTGGGTCAAAATTTTTGCAAATTGGGGATCCTTAGCAAATTTAATCATCTGCTTCGTTGCCTCGTCAACCAATTGTCGACGTTCCATCTCTTCAATCTTGAACTGAGTAGGCCGAGGTGGGCCATACTCTTCCTCTGTTTGCTCATGAGAATCTTCTTCGTAATCTCCTCCTGCACTCGTAGATGCAGAAGAGGTCGACTGATTTCTGTTGGAATCCATAAGTGTCGCGAGACAAGGATCGATTTTCCCGGTAGAAGAGAAATCGGCCGTGCTCTGATACCACTGTAACAAACTTGGACACCCCAAGTCAAGATTCTACCGCGACACAACAGAGATTCACTTCAAAACAGTTCATAGTTCACAACAAAGATTCACTTCAAAACAGTTCATAGTTCACAACAGAGATTCACTTCAAAACAGTTCATAGTTCACACTTGAGTCGACACGGCCCCGGCGTAGTTCTGTGCCTAGAGATATTGGCCCCAAAGACTGGCGCCCCTTTCGGTATTTCTTTTTGTATTAATCTGTTTTCAAAGTACAAGAGAGTGGGAAGGTGCTCACTCTCAGACTCTGCGTCCAGATGCCATGAGAAGTGAGGCCCTGCCCACTTATTTATTAGTACAAGGGATGCCCAAAAGCAGAGCCCCAAAAGCATTCAAACTTTAAAAGCTTTCCAAATAAAGCAATAAGCCGAAAAGATTCCAAAAATAGCATAAATCCAGGCAGTAAAAGCAGCCTCCGTAATTTGCGGAGATCCGTACGCTGCCACGTCAGCCTGTCAGCGCGCTTGGTGCCGCAAAATCGGGAAGTGCTGTACAGCCTGCCACGTGTACTGTTGGCTAGTTTGTGTGTCTCAGAGTCTGCTGCCACTCTCTTGAGTGCATGCAAGAGCATGCCACGTCACCCATGATCACCAGCTTCCCAAGGAGGGCTCTACTCTGCCGTGCTGGGTCCATGATCCCCAACCCCCCTTGGGAGTAAGGTAGTGTGATGACCTGCCAGGAAACCTTGGCCTGAGCCGACTGTGTATCCCACCTTGACCACAGAAAGTTCTTGATCAACCTCTCCAGCTGGCTGATGCATGAGCAAGAGAAGATCCAACAAGATGTAATGTACCATATAGTAGCCTGCCAGCCAAAGACAGCCGCACTGAGCTCCAATGCAGTAGCTTCCTCTGAATAGACAAGATCTGCTGCTCTGGGTTCAAGTCCAAGCCAACCTGACAACCAAGATATCGTACAGGTGTCCCAGGGGGGATCCACCTAAAACCCTCACCTGGCGCCCACTCTAGCGTGGGAGCACTGCCAACCCAGAAAACCACTGTCTTCCTCCAGTTGATCGGTGCACCTCAAGAGCGTGCTCACACCTGTGTAGGTTGGCCTCTTGGCCCTCCAAGTACAAGCCTGAATCGTCTTCAAACTCTGCATCCAGAAGCTCCTCTCCCCTCATGGGCAATTGTAAGCCTCACAGTCCCACCTCCTGTGAAGTCAAAAATCTGCTCATTGCCTCAGCGTAGAAGAGAAACAGGAAGGGGGCAAGAGGGCATCCCTGTCTAACTGATCGCATGAGCAAAAAACACTCCCCTCTTCCCCCTGCCAAAAGCACCTGGCTATGAGCCCACGTGTAAAGAGCTGACACCCCCCGGATCCAAGCATCTGAGAACCCCAGTCGAAGAAGAGCGCCCTCCAGGAAATCCCAATCTACTCTGTTGTACTCTTTCTCAAAGTCGAGAAGCAGTACAACCAAGTCCTCTCCCCTGAGATGAGCCAGGACCGTCGCCTCCCAGAAAGTGAAGATGTTGTCAAGGATGCTATTCTCCTTGACAAAGCCTGTCTGCATCCCATATGATGTTCTCTAGGAGTGGCTGAATTCTCACACTCGGAGCCTTCGCCAAAATTTTACAGGCTGAGTTGAGAATGGTAATGGGTCGCCATTGCCGAATCTCGTCCAGTGATCCTTCCTCCTTGGGGATAAGAAAGATTAATCCCTCGCTTAGACTGTCAGTGTGCAAAATGTATTGATAAGCGCTACACAAATCGAGACAGGCACCTCCCAGTACTCCAAGAAGAAACTCGGAGTCAAGCCATCCTCCCCTGGAAACTGCCGTGTGGCAGTGCCCTAAGAGCCTCGTGAATTTCCTCTAGCTGGAGGGGCAGCTCAAGCCTCTAGCGCATCTCCTCAGTGACTAAACACGGCATCTATGCCCACACCTGCTCTCTGCATGTATCTCTGCGCTCTGACTGGGGCTTAGTTGAAAGCAACTCCCTGTAAAAATCAGTAGCAACTGCACACATATCCTCTGGCTCTGTAGCCAGTGACCCATCTGGCCTCCTCAACTAGCTAGCACTGGTGCGCGCATTTGTAGGGTCCATAGTCTTGAAAAACTCACTTGTAACTCTGTCACCCACCTGGGTCCACTGAGCTGCATGACGATTGTATGCAAACTCATGTTGCCTCTCCTCAACGGTGATCAGCTCTTGACGAGCCTGCTGCATCTGCTCCTCCATCCAGGGGCCGTCAGGGTGGCGCTCTTGCATCCTCTGCAAGGATGCAATGCCCCAACGGCGCCGCCTCTCCTTCTCTCTGGTCACAGCTAGTCGAGCGGTAGACTCCTGGAGAAAGAAACGATTAATCTCTGCGAGGCCCGTGGCCACCCTCTTAGCAGGGGAGCCTTGCCTGTCCAAGCTCTCTGTCCAAACCGTCACAACCTGCTCTCTCGGCTCCGTATCCAGTTAGAGCCTCTCAGGGATGCACAGCGTGGTGCTACCACCCCTTTGTGTGTCTAAACTTGTAAGGATCACTGGCGCATGGTCGGAGAAGGTGGTGCCTGCCAGAATGCATACAACTCCTCCCCTGTCACAAAAGTGGTCACTAGCATAGAAGCGGTCTATCCTCGACAGATTCACCCCTCTTGCTCTCCTGTCAGACCGAGAGAAAGAGAGGCTATCTGATGGTTGTACAAATCCTGCATGCTGCCATACATCGGAGATCCTCATGGTCATGCGTAGCTGCTCCCAAGCTGCCAACTTAGCTCCGTGCGCTGTAGCATGGCTGCCTCCCGTCCTGTCTGAGGGGTCCTCCAACATGTTGAAGCCCCCCCCCCAACACCATCGCTCTGCGTGAGGCAAGGACCCCACTATCTGTGTCCAAAACTCTGCCTGACCACTTGCATGATTGGGCGCATAGATGTTCAGGAAGCCGATGAGGCAGCCCTGAACTTGCATAGTAATCTGTTGTGCCCTGCCTGGCACTATAATGCCCTTGTCCACAATGATCGGCTGCCATGAATCCGCAATAGTCATACATACCCTGCCCTGAATGCCTCCTGGCCCGATCAAAAGGTCTTAGAGTGGCCCCGCAAATTTGACCACATCGCCGAGTACGGCTATCACATAGATGATGCTCTTGTAGCATGAGAATGTCAATCTTGCCTCCCACAAGACATCTCTGTAACTCCTGTTGTCGCAGGCGGCCCCTCTGCCACGCAAACTGGGGTCCACCTAGACCCTGCATGTTGCATGGGACAATCCTCATGGCTGAGTGAGAAAACTGATGTTGCTGCTGTAGCCAACCGCGCAATCTTCGAGGCTGGCTTGGATGGGGAATTGTCCTCGTCCGAGCGACCCTGCGAGAGGCGTGTATGCATGTGCTGTACTACCCAAGCCCATGAAGAGCGTGTAGTCCGTAAAGCAACATCCTCAAACCAAGAATCCTCATGGAGAAAAACATAGCTCGGAATGCTCTGAGTGTCTGCAAAGAGATAAGCCACAATACGCCTACATCGAGATGCATGTGGGGGTGTCACATAGAACTTGGCCAGAGGCCAGAGTGTCTGTATCATGTTTGTCACTCCCAGATCCTTTGTGTGGTGTGAAAACTCAACAGCGTGGGCTTGTAGCCAATCCAAAACTGACTGTAGCGTCCATTCAGTGCGATCTCGGCCACACACCTGAAAGAAAAATCCAACAGCTGTATCCGGCGCCTCTGTGCCTTGGCTGCCAACAAGACCATGTGCTCGGAAGCAAGTTGCCTCAAAGGCAAAAGAAGGGTCACCGAGGAAACGGGTAAAGCTGTAGTCGAAGGCATCCTAGCGTCGACGAATGTCAAAACAAGGACATCCTAGAGGGACTGTTGCAAAAGGGGAGGTCTGAACCGTGTGGCGTCCTCAAGTAGGGCTGTCCCTCCCGAGCCGCACGGCTCGTAGGGAAAGCACTACCAAGAGAATGACGGGCTGCCAAAGACTGTACTGTCCCCTGTGCAGGAGGGGCGCGATCCGGGTCAGGAGAAGCGACTAAGGCCTCAGTTGGGGGGGGGGGGCGGGGCGGAGAGGGAGGAGGAGGGGGGGAGATAGAGTAGAGGAGGTGGGGGCGGGGGGGGACTGTGGTGGCGAGGGTGCGGTGGCGGGAGGCTCCACTATGTCTTCCTCCTGAAGAAGGTCGAAACGGTTCCCTGTAGGAACTTAATGTTGTTGGATTGGTGCAGGGCGGCCAACAGGGGGGGCAGTGTGGCGAGCGTCCCCCTGTCGCCGGCGGCCGTGGACCTGCTGCCAGCGATTTGTTGCCTGGGCACCTGGCTCTGCAGAAGTGCCAACCTGAGTGCCCTGTGTACCTGTCTGCTGTACCTGCTCCGCCCTCGGGGGTTGGGTCTGTGTTGTGGGTCGGGGTCTCTGACGAGGACAGGCCCTCGCTAGATGGCCCATCTGTCGGCAGATGAAGCACTGATTCGCAGACCCGAATACTCTACCTGTTGGCGGAACCAGCCACCACTCACCCTCGGAAGGAGGACTACTTTCGGGAGAGCGTGGGTATCTCGAACCAGAATGCGGACTGCGGGAATGCCCGCTGCCTTGGCGGCAACTGAAGCTGCCACGCGCGGAGTCTCCAAGACTGTTCCAATCGCGGAACCAATCCTGGAAAGGAGCGGGAGGTACTCTCTCCTCAATCCAGGGAAGCAGACCGAGATGGGCAAATCTGCTTCCTCAGCAAGAACGTCTATAGTTGGGTCGAACCTATAGCACCACTGTCTGAAGTGAGCCCTGACCGCACGAATGGCCAACGGGCTCATCAAGATGACCTTGGTAGCCATCTCGGGGGTCTCGAACTCGATCTGATAGTAGGCTCTCCTGAGAAGCTGAATGTCGACGATCTTTGCCACCTTTGCAAGGAGATGGGCCTGAAGGAGGTCTCACACTTCCCCTCTACTGGGGCGATTGCCAATGATCTTGTAGAGAACGGAGGTGGCCTGGAGGCGCTCCACCTCTGCTACAAGGCTCGCTTGCGCTCTTGGCGATAGAGCAAGTCGGATGGTAGGCTCGGTGGGGTCGGTCGAGGGGGCTTCATCTGAGTCCCTCTGGGATGGAGCACGAGCGTCCATCTGTGTCTGCTACTACAAGTGTGATGGATGGAGATGTATGGAGAGGCCTCTAGTCTCTATGATCTCTCGGATGATTCAGGCTAAGGCCTTAGTGCCAGATGAGATTATTCAAGCCGAGCTAGCTGCCCCCCCTCTGGTGGTCGAGGCCCTTACTAGATCAGTATCCTTCATGCATAATTTATGGGACCTCCCCAAAGACGGATCTGGTCGGCTAGCCCTTGAGTCATCCCGACAGCTAGCGCTACAGGGGGATATTGCATTCTGGTACAGGCAGATGACATCATGGTTTCAGTCACATGGCTTCAACATGAGGGCACTTTCATTGTCTATTCAGAGAGGGCTTTGGATCGTTGGCTAGATTCATGAGATATCACGATCATAGATGCCTCGGGTAGTTTTTGTTAGAGCTGTGCAAATAGAGGGAGAGTCTCCTGAGGAGATCAGGAAGTGGGAGACATTCACAGAGGGAGATCATTGATTTCTTTAGAGCAGGGATTGAACAGCCAGATGAGAATGCTTCATAGTAGACTTTAGAGCCCACTTAAACCAGAGATAGAGCCATTGATCAAGTTTGTACTTGAATCAGGTTGCAGACGAGGAATCCGTGGCCTGACAGAAAGTTGCAATTGAATCAAGTGAAAATTGATGACAAGTCAATCCAAAGGTGAGTACTCTATCCATGGCTTCATAAGTCTATATGAACCTTAGATCTGGTCGTGTACTAGGAAATCAAGGCATACTCGGAGAAACCTCCAGTAAAGTATCTACCAAAGAAAGCGTGAATCAAGGCAATTCCTTGCACACAATTCCGGAAGAAGTCTCGGACCCAGCCAAGCCCGCCACCTACCCATCCCGCCACCTCCTGCCCCCTTCGCCCTCGCGCCACCCTGCCCAGCCCGCCACCTCCTGCCCCCTGCTGCCCGCCGCCCTCCCCCCCTAGCCCTCCCGCTGTACCCGTGCTCGCCTCCTCCTTCCTTTTCCTTCCCCCCCCCCCCCCCTTTTTTTCCGCCTTATCTCCGAAGGGTTTTCTGCGCCCGGCTCTGCAACACCTTTTCTTCGGAACAGGTGTTCGGCGTTCTCGGCTGCAGATTGTTCTTCTCCATCCGCTTCTTCGACTCAGCAGTAGACACAGATGGAGGCTCCAGCTCCGCCACAGAGGGACTCACTTGAAGCCCCCTCGCCCGACCCCGCTGAGCCCACCATTCGACTTGCTCTTTCGCCGACAGAGCAAGCGAGCCTTGCCGCAGAGGTAGAGCGCTTGCAGGCGACCTTTGTCATCTGCAAGGTTCTCGGCACCCGTCCTAGCAGAGGAGAGCTGCGAGACCTTCTCCAGGCCCGCCTTCTAGCAGAGGTGGGCAAGATTTGGATGTCCAGATCCTTGGACGGGGGTACTACCAGATCGAGTTCGAGACTTCCGAGATGGCCTCCAAGGTCATAGCTATGAGTCCACTGGCTATCCGAGCATCACGCGCCCACTTTCGACAGTGGCGACACGGTTTTGACCCGACTTCGGATGTACTCGTAGAGGAGGCAGACATCCCCATCTCAGTCTGCTTTCCGGGTTTATGGAGGGAGTACCTTCCACTGCTCTCCAGGATTGGCTCCGCCATCGGGACTGTTCTGGAGACACCTCGTACGGCAGCATCAATAGCTGCCAAGGCGGCCGGCATCCCTTCAGTTCGAGTTTTGGTCAGAGATACCCACACGCTCCCGAAGGTCATCCTTTTGCCTCGGGTGAGTGGGGGTTGGTTTAGGCAGAGTGTGGAGTACTCGGGTCTCCCGAACCAGTGCTTCATTTGCAGACAGATGGGCCACCTAGTGAAGGCCTGTCCACGGAGGAGACCACGACCTGCACCTCAGCCTCAGCCTCAGCCCCAGCCTGCCAAGGCTGGGCCGCAGCCTCAGCCAGCGACAGCGCACAGATTCTGAGCCACCCTCCGAGCCTGGGGCTCCAGCGGAGGAGGGGTGGCAGCAGGCCCGTGGCCGTCGACGCCAGGGGCCACAGCGACAGCCTGGCACTCAGAGTGGCCCTCAGGTGCCTACTCAGCAGCAGTGGGTTCCCACGGGGAACCGCTTTGGTCCTCTTGAGCAGGAGGAGCCTCCTACGCCAGCCTTCTCTTCCGTTTCACCCTCGCCAGCCCCTCCATCTTCAGATTTCCCCTCTTCCTCCTCATCCCCTCCCCCGCCCTTTGCTCCCGCCCACTCCCCACCTCGCCCCCCTGTCTCTGTCGTCCCGCCCCGCTTCTCTTCTCCTCCGCCCCCCCCAGCTCCTTCTCCCCCTCCTCCTGCTTCAGTACCACAGTCGACTCAGGAGACTGGCCCCTCGCCGGCGGCTAGGAGATCTCTTGGCAGCGCTTTTGCCACGAGTCGCCTAGCGAGAGAGGGTCAGCCCTTCTTGCGGCCCCCTTTGCAGATTCAGACATCTTCCCTTGCAACTATCCCTCGTGGTCTGACGAGCATTGACCTCCGACGCCGCTAGGACTTCTTCGATTACGGATTCACTCGCTTTCTCGGCGATTCCGCAGCAGACCACGAGGCAGCCTGCTTCAGGGTCCACGCTCTGTTCCTCGCCGCTAGGGGGACAGAGGCCTTGGACTCAGCAGTTGGTTTCTCCTTTCCTCTCTGCGGTAGGACCGAGACAGAGTGGTCCCTCGACTCAGTGGTGGGATGGTTGCATACACAGGTTCTCGAGTTCTCTCACCACATGGGAGAACTTGGAGTTACAGATTTGCTGCAGACTTTGTGGCCACTGGCCAAGTTTGCGGTGACACCCCCAGACTCAGCAGGATGTAGGCACATTGTGGTGTACTTTTTTGCTGATACACAGTGTTTGCCTTGCTATGTATACATACATGAGGACTCCTGGACAGAGGAGGTTGCTTTACGCTCGGCTCGCTCTGCTTGGGCTTGGGCCAGGCATTCACTACAGGCTCGCCTATCTAGAGGACGCTCGGATGCGGATTACTCCCCATCCAAGCCTGCCTCGAAGATAGCCCGTCTTGCTGCTGCGGCAGCATCTGTTCTCTCTCACTCCCCATGAGGATCGTCTCATGGAACGTGCAGGGATTAGGTGGGCCCCAGTTTCAGCGACAGCGGGGCCGATTGCGGCAGGAGCTTCAGCGTTGCCTTGTGGGAGGAGAGATTGATCTCCTTATGCTTCAGGAGCACCATATGTCTGAGAGCCGCATCCGGCGCTGTGGTCAGATTTTGCGTGGACGTTATGATACCTTTTGGTCAGCTGCTTTTGGACCTGGAGGCATCCAGGGTGGGGTATGTATGATTATTGCGGACTCATTGCAGCAGGCCATTGTGGGCAGAGGGATTATTGTGCCAGGCAGGGCTCAGTGGATTACTTTGCAGGTTCAGGGTGGCCTTGTGGGCTTCCTGAACATCTATGTGCCCAATGTGGCGAGTGCTCGTGCAGAGTTTTGGTCACAGATTGTTGAGTCTTTGCCACAGGTTGACCATTGGTGTGTAGGAGGGGACTTCAACATGTTGGAGGACCCTTCTGACAGGATCGGAGGCAGCCATGCTACTGTGCATGGAGTCGAGTTAGCAGCTTGGGAGAGGTTGTGTATGACCTTGAGGGTCTCGGATACATGGCAGCATTCTGGCTTTGTGAGGCCTCCAGAGAGTCTTGCCTTCTCTAGATCAGACCGCAGAGTGGGAGGAGTGAATCTATCGCAGATAGATCGCTTCTACACTAGTGACCACTTCAGTGACTTGGGGGGATCAGTGGGCATCCTGGCAGGGACATCCTTCTCGGACCATGCACCAGTGATCCTCACAGTGGCAGACAGGCAGAGGAGTGGGAGCACGATGCTTCGCATCGCAGAGCGGGTCTTGTTGGACACAGCACTCAGAGAGAGGGTAGAGGCTCTTTGGACAGAGGGCATGGACAGCCAGGCTCTACCGGCAAACAGAGTGGCCTTAGGACTAGCTCAGCTTAGCCACTTTTTTCTCCAGGAGTCTTTGGCTCGATGGGCTGCAGCGAGAGAGGAGCAGCGTCTCAGACGAGGCATTGCTTCACTACAGAGGATGCAGGAGCAGCATCCAGACAGTCCATGGTTGGAGGAGCAGTTACAGCAGGCTCGACAGGAGCTTGCTTGCACAGAGGAGAGGCGCCATGAGTTTGCCTTTCACCGACAGGCATCTCAGTGGACTCAGGTAGGTGACAGAGTGACAGGTGCCTTTTTTGAGACAGTAGGACCTTGGCACTCGCATGCCAAGGTCACTCAGCTGAGGAGACCCGATGGGTCAGTTGCTTGTGAGCCTGAGGATATGCGTGCAGTTGCTACTGACTTTTACCGTGAGCTACTGACGGCTGAGCCCCAGTCAGAGAGACAGGATGCATGCAGGGAGCAGGTTTGGGCGCAGATGCCTTGTCTTGTGACTGAGGAGATGCGCCAGAGGCTGGAGATACCTCTTCAGCTTGAGGAGCTGCACACGGCTCTTAGGGCCCTTCCTCGTGGTAGCTGTCCAGGTGAGGATGGGCTGACTCCCAGCTTCTTCTTGGAGTACTGGGACTTGCTTGGCCCAGATCTTTGTAGTGCCTTTCAGTACATTCTGCACACAGGAGTGATGCCGGATAGCATGAGTGAGGGCCTGATTTACCTCATTCCAAAGGAGGGTGGCTCCTTGGATGAGATTCGACAGTGGCGCCCCATCACCATCCTCAACTCAGCCTACAAAATTCTTGCCAAGGCTCTGAGTTTGAGGACTCAGCCACTTTTGGAGAGCCTTATACATGGGACTCAGACAGGTTTTGTCAAGGAACGCAGTATCCTTGACAACATCTTCACTTTCTGGGAGGCTTCGGCCCTAGCACGTCTCCGTGGGGAGGACCTTGTGATTCTTCTTCTCGATTTTGAGAAGGCATACGACAGAGTTGACTGGGACTTTCTGGAGGGCACGCTTCGCAGGATAGGCTTTTCAGATGCTTGGATCAGAGGGGTGTCAGCTTTGTACAGACAGGCTCACAGTCAGGTGCTTTTGGCAGGAGGTAGAGGTGAGTGCTTCATGCTCACACGATCGGTCAGACAGGGTTGACCTCTTGCCCCCTTTCTCTTTCTGTTCTATGCGGAGGCGATGAGCAGATTTTTGGTGTCACAGCAGGTTGGTTTGAGGGGCTTAGCACTCCCGATACGAGGAGATGAGCTTCTGGACGCTGAGTTTGCCGACGACTCAGCCTTGTACTTAGAGGGCCAGGAGGCCAATTTACACAGGTGTGGACAGGCTCTTGAGACCTTCTGCTGTGCATCGGGCGCATTGATCAACTGGAGAAAGACAGTGGCTTTCTCGGTTGGCAGTGCTCCTGTGCCAGACTGGATGCCAGGAGAGGGTTTCAGGTGGATTCCCCCAGGGACTGCAGTTCGATACTTGGGTTGTCAGGTTGGTTTGGATTTGTCCTTCGAGCAACAGATTGCTCCTCTTCTCCTGTCCATCAGGAGAAAGCTGTTACACTGGAGTTCAGCACGACTTTCGCTAGCTGGTAGAGTAGTAGTTGCCAACCAGGTGTTGTTGGCAACTATGTGGTACATCACTTCTTGCTGGATCTTCTCGAGTTCTTGTATCAGCCAGGTAGAGAGGCTGATCAGGAACTTCCTTTGGTCAGGTCGCGACACTCAGGTTGCCCGAGCCAAGGTGGCTTGGTCGGTCATCACACTTCCTTGTTCTCAGGGAGGGCTTGGGATCATTGATCCAGCACAGCAGAGCAGAGCCCTTCTTGGGAAGTTCGTCGTCAGAGGACTTCTTCCAGGCAAGGAGCCCTGGAAAGAGTTCTTGCTGCAGAGGCTTCATGCCAGGGTGCCTCAGTCAGGAGGCCCTTGGCAACCTTCGACCAGATGGATCTTTACAGAGTTACACCGAGTTGGTTTGAGCAGGAGACTGGAGGACCGATTCGCTGTGAGTTTGCTTCGCTCTTGGGAGCTCTTACGGCGTGGCCTAGAGCAGAGACAACCGACATGCACGGAGGAGCGCCTACGACAGCCCCTCGTCTGGAACCCCATGGTTAGCACTCAGAGAGGCCACTTGGTTGGGAGTAGGCCTCATGTTTCATGGGGTCCCATGGCAGCAGGTCCAGCGCGCTCTCTAGGTGACTGGCTAGAGTTCACAGGTTTGTCAGAGGAGGTGCAGGGTGTCCAGCTACAGGGCATGAGAGGGGTTGAGAGCATGTGTCAGGACATCTCAAGAGTCAGTTCCAGTTGAGTGGCTCACGCCTCTCGAGCCAGTAGCACCCCGATGGATGGGAGCCTTCACACGACTGGAGGTTCTCATCTCAGTCAGGGCTTGTTCAGAGACTGTCCCAGCCCTGTTCTTTGAGCTTCAGGGTGGGGGACGTTTATAGCGAGTTACAGTAGAGGCCCCGCAGGTAGCAGAGTGCTGTTTCCAGAGGATCCGAGTTGTGGGCATCTGTGGGAGGACTTGCGTCATAGACCCTGACCCAGCAGCTCTCGAGACAGGACACTGGAGGCTATGGGCTTGGGAGTGTTGTCCACTGGCACGAGTACAGTGGGATCCTGGTGAGTGGCTATGGAGGGACCCCTTCTCTTCTGCAGACCGCCCAGGAGTCCCTTTCTTCTAGTACACTGTTCGGCTTGGACGTCATATACTTGCAGCGCAGAGAGAGGCCCGCCCCGCTGCAGCACGTCATTGGCAGGAGGAGGGTCTCACAGTTGAGTTCTTGGCAGCTTTTTGGCAGAGGCTGTGGGACTCCAGACAGCCGAGGCGCGTCACTTTGTTCCAGTGGTTGGTTGCACACAGAGCCACAGCAGTAGGGAGCTGGCTTGTGCATAGTGGTCTCTCGGCCGCATGTACAACATGTGACCAGTTGGTGGAGAGTCAGCGACACTGTCTTTGGGACTGTCCTTCGGCCCAGCAGGTGTGGCTACGAGTTCTTCGGCTGATGCCTGCCCTCTCCGTGGCTCGACAGTACACTTGGGGGCCAGCGGCTTGGTCCACCCTCACGGGCCCGGCACTACAGTTTGAGCTATCTTCCACCAGCAGGATGATAGTGATGCAGGGGGGGCGACCTGCACTCCAGCCTGCTACAGACCTTACTCCACAGGAGTGGTGCAGTGAGAGAGAGGAGTGATGGGAGCTCATCAGCGGCCTAGCTCTTCGGTTCATCTGGCGGGCCTGTTGTTTCCGCATCTTTGAGGCTCGCCCTGTGCCACCAGCAGAGATTGTTCGTGACTTTTGGCTAGAGCTGATCCATGCTCTCAGAGGACAGCTTGAGGGACTACAAGGCAGCTCCGACCGCATGCGGGAGCGCCGCGAGGCTTTCCTTCGACTCTGGCGCCCTGGGCCTTTCTACACCATGGTCCAGGGGGTGCTCAGATGGCACTACTGTCCACCTGTGTGGCTCTTCCCTCCTCCCATTTCTTGATTTAGCCCCATTGTATATATGCTGTTTTTTCATTGGGAGAGTCTCCCCATCATGCGTGTTGTAGCCCTCTCTTGCAGAGGTGGATGTAGCCCTATGGGCAGTTTTCATTAACTAATAGAAGGATCTTTTTCTTGGAAAAAAAAAAAAAAAGAATCAAGAACCCAAGAAGAATCAAGAACCCTAGGGACCTCTCTCATATATTTTTTTCTCTCTATTTCAAAGAAGTTTCTTGTCCCCACCGAGGACTAATAGTTGTTGCCTATAGATATTAGCCACTCCCACCCTTAGTCCATCGCGCATCTGTCGTTGTCTTCATCGCTATGTCTTTGAATGAAGATCGGCATTGTACATGAAGATCTAGATCTTGAGTACCGAGGTTTGCTTGCCTCGTATGTGGATATGGAAGGAATTGGAGAAAGGATCCCTTTGGACGTGCTTTGGCTTCGCTAACTCAAGGAAAGAATCAAGAACCCAAGAACCCAAGAAGAATCAAGAACCACAGGGATCTCTCTCCGATTTTTTATTCTCTCCATTTCAAAGAAGTTTCGTGTCCCCACTTGGGACTAATAGTTTTTGCCTACAAATATTAGCCACTCCCACCCTTAGTCCATCGCGCATCGGGCACGCTCTTGTCTTCATCGCTATGTCTTTGAACGAAGATCGGTATCGGATACATGAAGATCCAGCTGTTGAGTACTAAGATTTGCTTGCCTCGTATGCGGATATGGAAGGAGGATCCCTAACCCTCTTCTGCATTCGCATTTGCATTTAGCGTGCATCTAGTTCCAACATCATGGAACCATTGGAAATACCTTCGAGCACCCTTACCTTCTATCACCCTTCACCCGCAATTTGGGTGGTAGTATTTGCTCGCAAAGTAGAGTCAATATCAAGACTGTTTTCTGTGACAACAGTAAGGCTACCTATTAAACTCGTATATGGTCGGTGTTTACATCCCAGCAATACCTACATCCGTAATTCCCGTGAGTTTGGAGGCGTTTTCATTGGTTTATGCATCCACAAGCATTCAACATCAGCAGTACAAGAAGCATCGACAGGAAGAAGTTCGGCAATTGTGTTTGACCCTTAAAGAGGGGGGGATGTCACCTGCACATTGCACTTGAGCCACGTGGACAAGTTATTGCTCTACAGGTCAACCTTAGTCTTCGTTAGTATACCTTAGGATCTAGCGACACTTTGTGAGCCTCTAGAAGGACATGCATGATGAGGCAGGTCAATAGTTGCATACCCTCACTTGCACAGTACAGTCATAATGTCATCTCAGCATGTGAACAGCGGCCAGCCTCTCCAATCACTTAGGTTAATTTATTAATAAATAGGCATGAGATTGCTTGACCTACATTTTTGGCCGAGATGGGAAGATCCAGATGCCCACGATTGCAGAGGACTACACAACATCGACGGAGGCTGCATCAGAGGATCCGGATCACTTTGGCCCGACATGCACGACGCCCGGTCAGACTATTGACCATGGAGGAGATTGATGAGATCCGCCAGCGATCGATGCTGAATCTCTTGTGATTTAGCTATCCCAACTAGTTGCTTAGTTCACACCTAACAGTTTAGAATTCCATAGCATAGTATTTTTATATTGTCATTTTGTTACTTTTGTTACTGTGACTTTGTATCAGATACACCACCTTGTAACTTTCTGATCTCATAGGTCACTTTGCCTTTTGAAGACGTTAATATAACATTACATTTCATTTCATTTTATCTCTCTCTCTCTCTCTCTCTCTCTCTCTCTCTCTCTCTCTCTCTCTCTCTCTCTCTCTCTCTCTCTCTCTCTCTCTCTCTCAAACCCTAAGCCTCCTAAGCCCTTCTCTGCGTCTCTGCGTCTCCCCCTGGGCGAGGGCGGCCCTGTGGGGAGGCGTTAGTGTATGAGCTTCGCCCTCAGCCGAGTCCGACTCTCTGTCGCTTTCGCCCTACTGTCGAACCCGCTCCACAGTTGGCCATTGAACTCGTCGAACCCGTTCCACAGGCCTAGTGTTGAACCCGTTCCACAGGCCTAGTGTCGAACCCGTTCCACAGCTTACTGTCGAACCCATTCCACAGGCCTACTGTCAACTTCAACCCCGTGTCGATCTGCTGCCGACTACACAGAAATTTCTTTTGCTACCGACTACACGAAGCCCTCAGGTTTTTTAATTGAACCAATAAACCCCTGTTCCCACAGAGCCCTAAGGTGTCAATACACAGAGCATCTTAAGGCCTAAGTCATTGTCTGAGTGCCTACCATGGCGACTACTCGGGCTTCATCTCGAGGAAAACCCACATTCGCCGGGGTCGTAGCAACACCCCCAAAGGTGGACAGCATGGTTCATCTTCGAAGTGAAGTTGAAAGACTTCGAAGTGAAGTTGAAAGACTTCACAAGGAAAATGAAGATTTGAAGGAAAGACTCGTAGCCATCGAGTCTCGACTTAGCGCAGTGGAGAGCTCCAAGAAGGAAGAGATGGAACAGATAGAAATCAAGCTCAACAAAACAAAAACGGAGGTTGAAACCAAGGTCAAGACTCAAGTGCAAGATGCCCTCTTTCGCAAAGTCGAAGATCGTGTGGCGTCTACGCTGCGCGAACGACAGCGACAAGATGACATCGCTCTCAATGTTCGCATTGGCGGACTTCCAAGCGACTGGCAAGGAGAGGGGGACCCCAAGTTCCAGGAGTCTTTCGCTCGCATCCAAAGAACAACCCACATGGTACAATGGGATCCAGCAACAATCACCACTCTTGCTCATGAGCATCGTACCAACCATGCAATCCTCACCTTCAAAACCAAAGCGGATCAAGTCAAGATCCTTGAGCAATTGAGGCTTCTCAAGGACACAAAAATCTGGTTTGCTGAAGATCTCACACCCACCCAACTCAAACAGAAGAAGGCCGAACTCCAAAAGATGCGAGAAGCGCGCATAGCAGGGAAATGGGCAGTTTATCGAGGAGGTAAAGCCATCATCCAGGAGTTCCGAACTCCCAAATCGGCTCCCTCCTTATCACCTACCCCAACTTAGGTCACTCCACCTTATCTTCAATTTTCCACCTTCGTTGGACCCTCAGTCCTTAACTGATATGTATCAGAAGGAATCTTTTGTAATGTTTTGTTTCTGGTCCCATAGGTCATATCTGACCTCCGTGGACGATAATTCAATCTCTCTCTCTCTCTCTCTCTCTCTCTCTCGTAAGCTATTGCCCGTAAAACAAGGCACAAAATCTGCCATGATTCACAGCACCAAATCCAGCCAATATGGATTTGCCACATCATTAGTCTCTCTCTCTCTCTCTCTCTCTCTCTCTCTCTCTCTCTCTCTCTAAGCTATTGCCCGTAAAACAAGGCACAATCTGCCATGATTCACAGCACCAAATCCGGCCAATACGGATTTGCCACATCATTAGTCTCTCTTGGTCTCCTCTATCCAAACGGGTATTGCCAGGTCTTCACCTTGTGACGAATCTCTCTCTCTCTCTCTCTCTCTCTCTCTCTCTCTCTCTCTCTCTCACGGGTCTCTCACTGTTTTTAGGGTTTCGCCACTTCTTCTTTGCTGTTTTTAGGGTTTCGAAATTGCCTTTTGGCTATTTTTAGGGTTTCGTCACTATTCTTTTGCTGTTTTTAGGGTTTCAAAACTGTTTTTTTGCTGCTTTTTAGAGTTTCGTCACTGTTTTTTACTGATTTTTAGTGTTTTGTCACTGTTTCTTGCTGTTTTTTAGGGTTTCTCCACTGTTTTTTTTAGCTTTTTAGGGTTTCAAATCTGTGTTTTTCTAGGTTTCACAAGCGTTTCTTGCTAATTTTTTAGGGTTTCTTATATTTTTTTACTGTTTTAGACTCTCTTCTTCTTCTCTCTCTCTCTCTCTCTCTCTCTCTCTCTCTCTCAATCATGGGAAGCGTCGAAGAAGTGCCAATGGCTTCCCCCACGTGTAAGAAGACGCATCCCTCGCCGGCCGTCCACAAAGCCTCTTTCATGCTGACAGGGAAAAGGATGTTGGCAATAGAGAAGGAAATGAGAGAATGGAGAAACGAAGTTGAAGAGTGGAGGAAGGAGAGGAGCACTTCTTCAAACATGGACCGAAGAAAGAGATGGCATGTGTAGGAGGATCGCTTCGCTCGAGGAGAAAGTGGTCATCCAAGATTCCATCATCCGAAATCTACAAGCAAAAAGTGGGTAGCTCGAAGAAGGCGAAATTCAGCCATCCATGATGGAAGAATTGAATACCATGAGAGAAGAAATACGGGTTATCAAGGAAGGTGAGGAGAAGAAGTCATGGGCCGCGGTCATCTCCGCAACACAAAAGGAAGTAGAGGAGGCCGAAAAATGGATTGAGGTTGCCAAGAAAGTGAAAGGTAAGGAAGCTCCTTGTACACCCACTCTTATTAACATGATCCTCGAAGAGGAACAAAGAAGGAGGATGCGGGCTCTACATGTAAGGGTAACCGGCCTCAAGGACATAAACAATGTGGAAAAAGAGGTCACAAGCCTCACATCCATGATGGGGGTGGACAAGCCTTCACACACAAAGGCATGGAGAGTGGGCAAGAAGAGTGATGGCCCGGGAGAATGTTCGAAAGGGAGAGCTCTCATACTACGCTTCCCCTCCTTGGAAGAGAAGAGGGAATTCTTGAGAAAGAGGCCTACTCTCAAGAAGACATGTATTTTTCTCGGTGATGATCTCACTCTCTCACAGCTTGCGCATATGAGAGAGGTAATGCCAGAGATTACGGCGGCAAGGGAGAAGGGAAAGATGGCCTTTTACAAAGATGGTCGGGTGATGATTGTAGAGCGGCGCTCTACATGACGGTGTGAGACCTATGGGACCACACTGAAGATGGTTACTTGGAATTTAATGGATCTGAGGTTGGATGTTGGTGCCTTTGAGGACAGTTTCAGAGACAGGGATATGTTTTCTTCTCAGAGATGCATCAGGCCCGCGGACAGCTTATGTCACATGTGGTGGGATACAGATGGGAGACAGCCCACAGGATAGTCGCGAGATCTGAACATGGGAGTAGAGGTTCAGGAGAAGTAGCAGTGCAATTTAGGGGCGAGTTACAGCCACTACTATGTATTGTACGGAGAGATGATCATGCTAGATATATGTGGGTGAGGCTGAGAGCTGACACATGCCGATTTCTATACATTGCCATATGTTACTCCCCCCCTAGTAAGTCAGTATATGCTGCATCCAGAGAACAATCGCCTTTCTCTATAATAGATGATGATTTATGGGAGTTTTCTAGGGATGGTGATATCATCCTCCTAGGGGACTTCAATGCCCGAACGGGCAACTCTCAGACAGTCTTCTACGACACTTCAAATGAGATGATGCTTAGAGAGCTGAATGTGGGTGACAGATGTTCACATGACAGAGAGCAAACAGAGTATGGGAGATACCTCACGGAGATGACGACTGCACATGGGTTACCATACTTAATGGCTTACAGCGATTTCCTGGAGCAGTCGGTTTCACATGCTTTCCACACAGACACGAGGCCAATACATTGGAGTATGTTATGGCACAACCAAGCTTTATTCCTTGTATCCAGGATTTCCCAGACCAGTGGGCGTAGCAGTGGATCATGCACTTTTGACATTTTCTGTTTCATTTCAGTATATTACAGTCCAGACATCAGGAGATAGGTCATATACCCGTTATACATTTACACCAGAGACTGACTCAATTTATACAGAGGAGATCTATAGCCATCTATGCATAGCTGGTCCTGGCCTCTCAGCGGAGAAGTGCACCACTTTACTGACTGAGACACTGCATGGTGCAGCATCAGAGGCATACCCACACACTCAGCCGGGTCGAAGGCGATATTCTTGGAGCATGCCCTAGAATAGTTGGTATGATAACGAGTGCAGAGAGATGAGAGCCCAGCTTCACAGGCATCTTCTATTAGGAGTCATCACTTACAGACAATCTTGGATTGCTTCTGTCACAAGGACGTGGCAATTGCTAACTTGAGTTGTTGGTTTCTTTCCGATGATTTTTGTTTAATTTTTGGGACCCTCTTTTTGAAGTTGCAAATGATCGGACATTGTATGGCCAATGTGAAGCGGCCGACGGCCGAGAGTTTCACCCGCAGTCGGGAAGGGCAGGTCACCACGAGTTGGTCAGGCTAATCGGCACTGGAATCCGAGCAGTAAAAGGGTGTCTAAGTTCAAAGTCATTTAGGCCCCTCGCGACACTTATAAGTTGGTTGGTACTAGGGAATTAACTCAAAAGAGGCAAATTGGACACATTGCGGCTCTAGGCTGATCTGCTAGATCTGCATGAAGAGGGGGCGCCCAAATTGAGAGAGGAGGCTGATTTTCTTCATTAAGGCTACACAGTGTGTGTGAGTAGTGGGTGCAATGCTCATAGCTTTAATGGAAAGCTTACTCTTCTTCCTTGCTCTATGTAGCGCGATGATTTGCTCTCGTGCATCTCTCTCTCCTCTTTGCACATATGGTAATGCCCCACTAGTAGGGCTTCTCAGATGACCATGTGGCATGTACAGTTATGGGGGTTTTATATGCGTTTGCAAAGGCAAGATCCTTATGTACAGGAACCGGATTAGCTCATTGCTAATCCCCTTCGGGTACGCACAGTTCCAACGTGAAGGAATGCAAAAACGGAGAGTTTTCTCGCGTGAAAACTCGTCCAATTTACCGGGGAACTGTCCCATTGCGTGCAAGAGCACCTGAGACACGCGTAGGCGCGCTCGCTCCGCTCGAAATGGTCCAAAACAGAGAATTACAACTTGCTCTGTTTTTCTGCAAGTTTAGGGTTTCGTACCTAAACTGCAGGGAATCGCCAGGGGAGCCTCGGAAAGGCCTTGGGATGTGTGTAAAGGGCAGTAGGCAGGCAAAACAGAAAATTACAGCATGCTGAAATTGACCTGCAGCTCACTGAAAAGCTTCTATACCGCAAGGGAAAGTGTCCTAGACGTGTACTTTTGACCTACAGGGATATTTGCGCCGTTACGTTGGTAAAATTGGGTGAAAAACCTGCAATTACAGCCATGGACAGGTTTGGACAGCTTGGTGAGGGTTAGGTGAAAGCGTTTGGATCGTTTATTTGCCAGGGGAGCCTTGGGAAAGCATTGGGTGCTTATATAGGACAATTTAGAGAGATTTTCCGCAAGGAATCTCGTCTAATTCAAGGGGCAAGTGACCCTACAGGTGCGAGAGCTCAAGGGCTACCTAGAAAAGTGATCGGCACACGGATCGGAGCGCAAAACAGAGAATTCAGCGAGCTGCAATTTCTCGTAAGGTTTTGTAAAGAGCTCTAAAGTGCGTGGAAAGTCAATGTTTACTTGGGATTTTGTTCGTGGAGACTTCTACTGTGGTTATGTTGCCGAAATCGGGTTGGAGTAGAGGAATTTCAGCCCGATAAAAGTGGGACACTTTGTAGAAGTTTATAGGTTTTTCTCAAGTATAATAAGAATAAAGAAATACCGAAAGGGACGCCAGTCTTTGGGGCCAACAGGGTGTCGTTTGCTTGGGAGCGCTCTAGTTGCCAGGCCGTGGTTTGTCTTGAAGTGTTGAATTCCAGCCACATGCTTATTCGTGAAGCTCCTTTGTGTCCTAAAGTCTAAAGTAAAGAATTTCGGGTGAAAGCCAAAGCCTACCGCCCCACAGGCCGGTTTCAAGGTTTCGTTGCTGGGACACCAATCACTTTTTCCTCAAGAAGTGAGCCTTGGTTGTTTTGGGTAAAGACACAGAGTACAGGAACGCGGGATTATACTATGGTCGACAAAGGGAAGGGCATTATGGAAGAGGGTTTCTCTTCACAGGACAGATAGGAAATTCTGCATGTTCGCCCTGTCAAAATGTGGTAAAATTAGGGCTGATTTTTTGCTGCGTTTTTAGGGTTTGCAAGTATGAACCAAGATGAGATAGGGAGAGGTCTCACGGTGGTAGATTGGCCACTAGATCTCCTGCGTGAGTGATGTGGGTCTGCCACGTGGCACGCTACTCTCCGATTCTCTGAGGTGATTGCTTGGATTCTATGATGCATTGGTAAATTATCTTGAAATTTGAGCTTACTTGGTCATGGGTGGTACGTCACAGTATTGTGGAATTATGCTCTTTTGCAGAGGCAAGAGCCTTTTGCACACGTAAAAGTTAAGGGAGAGGTTGCAAGATGCTACTTGGTGAAGTTCAAGAACTATCCACCTATGGATGCAAAGTGAATGGAAGAGCATGAACTATCGGAGTCACCAAATGTATTGCAGCTTTACCTTGAGGCCTTTTGGTTACAGCGTACGTATGCCCCAACCCAATGTCTGCAAAGGAGGGCTAATGATAGAGCTAGCACATCAAATGTACTCATGGATTCAGTGCAATAGCAATGTACAGTTTGACAAAAGTATGAAGGTCTCATTAAGTCATTTGTACACATGTTTTGACAGTCTTTCTTGCGGATACATGCGATGATAAAAGAGTGCTAACAACACAAGATCATCAATGGCATGTATATATGGCACGCAATCGAGGACGTTTGCGATTTTAAGAGGCCGGTATGTCACGAGAACGTGGCAATTGCTAACTTGAGTTGTTGGTTTCTTTTCGATGATTTTTGTTTAATTTTTTGGACCCTTTTTTTGAAGTTGCAAATGATCGGACATTTTATGGCCAATGTGAAACAATCGACGGCCGAGAGGTTCACCCACAGTCGAAAAGGGCAGGTCACCACGAGTTGGTCGGGCTAATCGGCACTGGAATCCGAGCAATAAAAGGGTGTCTAGGCTGAGTTCAAAGTCATTTAGGCCGTGGTTTGTCTTGAAGTGTTGAATTTCAGCCACAGGCTTATTCGTGAAGCTCCTTTGTGTCCTAAAGTCTAGAGTAAAGAATTTCGGGTGAAAGCCAAAGCCTACCGCCCCACGGGTCGTTTTCAAGGTTCCGTTGTTGGGACATCAATCACTTTTTCCTCAAGAAGTGAACCTTCGTTGTTTTGGGTAAAGACACAGAGTACAGGAACGTGGGATTATACTATGGTCGACAAAGGGAAGGGCATTATGGAAGAGGGTTCCTCTTCACAGGACAGATAGGAAATTCCGCATGTTCGCCCTGCCAAAAAGTGGTAAAATTAGGGCTGATTTTTTGCTGCGTTTTTAGGGTTTGCAAGTATGAACCAAGATGATATAGGGAGAGGTCTCACGGTGGTAGATTGGCCACTAGATCTCCTCCAGGAGTGATGTGGGTCTGCCACGTGGCACGCTGCTCGTTGATTCTCTGAGGTGATTGCTTGGATTCTATGATGCATTGGTAAATCATCTTGAAATTTGAGCTTACTTGGTCGTGGGTGGTACGTCACAGTATTGTGGAATTATGCTCTTTTGCAGAGGCAAGGGTCTTTTGCACACGTAAAAGTTAAGGGAGAGGTTGCAAGATGCTACTTGGTGAAGTTCAAGAACTATCCACCTATGGATGCAAAATGGATGGAAGAGCATGAACTATCAGAGTCACCAAATGTATTGCAGCTTTATCTTGAGGCCTTTGGTTTACAGCCTACGTATGCCCTAACCCAATGTCTGCAAAGGACGTGTAATGATAGAGCTATCACATCAATTGTACTCATGGATTCAGTGCAATACCAATGTACAGTTTGACAAAAGTATGAAGGTCTCATTAAGTCATTTGTACACATCATGACATATTGTATGTTGAGCACGATTCACTCATGAATGAGCATGGATGTATGCGGATTTCTCATGAAAAGCTGAAAAGTATGCATTCAAGGAAGTCACATTCCATGTCTCTTCCTTGGCATGACACAGTTTCCGAAAGAGCACAAGAAGGATTGAGCATCAAGCATCGGCATTTCCATTATGATTTGCCACAGTTGATTGATTTAGATCAGAAAGACAAGTTTAGACCCCATGATTTGCGTGTATTTGATGAACGGTTTGGCACTCCGTTTCTGTGTTCATCTACATTGCATACACGGGCTCTACAGAAGAGTAGTATTTTTCCAGTCACTTTACATGGAATGGGTATGTTCATGTTTTTGTGTTGGAAGTGGTTTCAGGAATTTTCAGCCATGGAGATTCTTGAAGAAGGTGGATCTACGTCCATAGACAAAGTTGAAGCATTAAAGGAGCTACAGATGATTTTGTGTCGCTTTCGGAGCGGCCCAAAGAAGCAAGTGTTGCAGACCTTTATGAAGTTCAAGTATCGCACAACCCACACCTCAGAGTGGGCCGACGAAGAGTCCTTTCCAGGAATCTGGATGTTATTGGCGATCTCCCTCGACGCCATGCAGTTCGGTACCAGTACCTCACTTTGAAAGGAGGGGATGTCACGTGACCCATCCAACCCTATGTGTCCGTGGACAAGCTACAGCATGACCAGGGTTCAGTTCCGTCAAGTCAGTCTAGAATAGGAAGTGTTCTGGCACTTTTGTGAGTTTGTTCGCAGACCGTGCATGCCCAGACACTTAGATTAGATGCATATCCTCTGGTTGCACACAGCATGACCATCAGATTTCAGTCAGATCCCATCAGTAGCATTTTTACAGTGCATAGACCTATTTTCCCTATTTTTGACATTTTTCACTTATTATTTTTAAGTGACTTTTGTTGGAAAGTAGGTAGGGAAATTTTGCTATGTTTGTATATAAGCAAACCTAACGCTAGCACTTTCTGGCAGAAGAGGCAACAGGAGCATTGCTCACAGGCAACTTCTCAGCAGGACCCCAAGGACCTCTAGCGTTTTTGGACAAGAACTCAAATCAGCCAACGTTTTTGCTTCCACATCAGCGTGGCGACAAGACCACAGCAGATCAGCCTAGCGTTTTGCATTGCAAGGCCATCGGCAGCAGCAGAAGACAAAGATCAGCCCTAGCGTTTTTGCATCTGCATCACACTTCAGCGTTTTGTAGATTCATCGCGACGGAACCTCATTAAGCACCAGCGTTTTCAGTTTTCAGCAGTCAGACATTGCAGTAGAACCCCCAAACCTCGCAGATCTCACCTTCCCGCAGTAGATTCTCGCCACACAGTCAGATCCATCGAAGTTTGCAGTTTCAGCCCGGAAAATGCAGATTTCAGCATCTGCGTTTTCAGCGCGTCGTCGTCGCATCGTCGCCATCAACATAGAGTTAGAATTCAGCAGATAGCCATTAGCATTTTCAGATTTCAGCCCGTCTCGTCGTCGACATCGTCAGCAAGTCCAAAGCATTATAAAGATTTGTGCAATCAATAGTAGACCGCTCTCGCCATAGAGAGTGGGGCCTTTGGAGGAGGGTTTTGACAACATTCTGGTGTCGTATTCTTCTCTCTCTATCTCTCAGTCTCAGCACCTTCATTCACAATGTTCACCACTTTGTTTGTATCCATTGCACTCTCTCACTAAAGGAACGGAAGGCTCTCCCTTCCGTAAGTAAAAGGAACCCTTGAGCACAGTTCAGAGCACTCATCTTGAGCAAAGTTCAACATTCACTTCCGCTGCACCTTACATGAGGTGTCTGATTAAATTGATAGAGAGGGTGCTAGAGGTGCCCAGTTGGCAGAGACGTGGATCCCATTGTTGTTATATGCTTATGATATTGTGTTGGTCTCTGACTCACCAGAGGGTATGCAGCGACAGTTGGATGCACTACACAAATTTGCACAGGATATTGGATTGTCTCCTTAGTAAAACCAAGGTTATGGTGTTTAACACCACACCACATTGGATCAGGTGACCAGCACCGACTTTCACATATGGTCAAGAGATTGTAGAGTATACAGATGCATACACTTACCTTGGGGTTGTCGTCACTGGGCCGAGGTTTTCTTTGGGGAGAGCAGCAGAGACTAGACTGACCAGAGCTTTTGCGGCCTTGGGAGGTTTGGAGAGGATGTGTTTGCAGGTTCAGTTCCAAGAACCTCGGACAAAGTTATGGCTCTTTGATACCTTAGTAGCCTCAGCTATGTTGTATGGGGTGCAGACATGGGGACCTTCTGTAGGCCAGGATGGTTGGAGACGTATGGAGAGGCCCTTGGTATCTATGATCTCTCGATTGATCAAATCCAAGGCCTCCGTACCCCACGCTATCATTCGAGCAGAGCTAGCTGCCCCTCTTATGGAGATTGAGGCGCTTACCAGATTAGTCTCCTTTGTGCACAGCTTGTGGGATACTACCAGAGATAGATATGCTAGACTGGCCCTTGAGTCTTCTAGACAGTTAGCTCTTCAGGGGGACACTTCATGCTGGTATGCATAGATGACGTCATGGTTTCAGACGCATGGTTTCACCATGGATAGGCTGCCCCCTTTCTAGTACTCTCTTCAGGCACCCTCGATGTCTCTTACATGGGTGGAGATTACTAGACTCATTCGTCAGGACCTAATCCAGCTGGATACCAGGAGGACATGGATAGAGCCGCCACAGGAGTTGGGCACGAAGATGGCTTTCTATAGAGAGCATCTTCTCCACCTCACAGGAGATGGGTTTGTGATTTGAGCAACTACATGGACACACATATGTCTCATGGTTTGCGGTGTGCCATTGGTCAGATACGCACATCCTCACATCAGCTGGAGATTGAGACTGGTAGATTTAGAGGGATACCAACAGACAACAGGATATGCCACTTATGCCAGTTAGAGCCAGAGACAGAGCTACATTAATATGTCATTGCATAGTGTACTATGAGATACGGGGCCGTTTCCATTGCTTATTCAGAGAGTGTTTCGGTCCTTTCTCTAGGGTCATGAGTTATGAGGGTCAGAGATGTCTTGGGCTATATCTACTTGAGTTACACAGATATAGAGACACTTTACTGGGGAGAGATAGAGAGAGACAGTCCCAGAGACAGATTACAAATTTCTTTTCACTAGATATGAGACAGCGGAGTAGTCATCATTGCAAAGCTCGGCCCACACTCATTCGGCCACTACCGGCACTCATCGACCGAGCACTTGAGCTACGGAGATCCATATGGCCGCGATTGAGAGAGGGGCCACACAACATCGACGGAGACTACAGCAGAGGATTCGCCATACTCTCTCGATATCCAGAGTGCAGATGAGGATGGATTCTAGTAGTAGTATCTAGTTCTTTTGTACCCAGACATGGTATTAGATTCACCATTTTGTAACAAATTGGTCTCATAGGTCATTTTGGCCTTTTGAAGACGTTAATATAACATTTCATTTCTCTTTCATTGTGTTCAGTTTCTCTCAACTGAAGTAAATAACCTTGTGTTTGTATGGAGTACTAAATGTGAGCTACAATCCCTAAACCCTTCCACTGCACCTGACACCACGTGTCAATGGGAGAATCATTAATAGAGACTCTTAAATAATTGGAAAGAACTTAGAACACTTCACATGTGAATTCTAAGTCAACACAGAAGAGGTGGCACTCCCCTTTGGAGAATGTTGGCCCCTCGGGTAGGCTCCTAGAGGTATTTCATTATATAATAACAACAGATAGTACAACTATCGAGTGAGATAAATTGAGTTACAATTGGCACCACTGCCATTAATTTACAAGTCCCATGGGCTCAAAAGCATCTGCTATCTACAAGTGATCCTGAATAGCATTTGGTATAAATAAAATAACCCCAAAATCTACTCAACCGTTTAGTGTATTTCTTATTGTGGGCCTTGGACGAACAACCACAAAGTAACTGTCATAACGGGTTTTGGACTTTGTCCGATCGTCACATCGGGTGTCAGATGCAGTGGAAATAAGGGATAAGGTAGAGTTGAGCGCGTTAGTGAAAACAAATTTATGTTAGTGATTTTTCTTACTCAGAGATTCCAATAGAGATAGATACGGAGAAAGAGATCTCAATGTAGATAGACAGATATATGCTTAGAGGTGAAAGCTTCATTGGAGCCTTTTAAGCTTCTTATTTTCTTTTTAATTGTGCCATTGTTGATAACTGGAACTTGAATAAAATGACAAAGAATCTATCGACTTTGGCCATGTTAATATAATGGCTTTATTTAGTCACTGTTTCCCTCTCTACATTGCCGTTTTTATGAGACACATTCACTCAAGCACATTCACAACCTTAACAGCATGTGTTACTCGTTGCGTGTATTGTGACAGGTCACTGATGTAGCAGATGCTTTGATTCTGAATCGCCTTTTTGGACACTTATTTGAAAGGGGGATGGTAAGTTATAGTTTGAACTCTGTCCAACATTATATGTTATTTGCAGTTAGGGCTGCTTATAAAGAATATGTCATGCTCCTACAGGTTTTGGTCACAACATCAAATAGAGCACCAGATAAGTTGTATGAAGGGGGCCTGCAGAGAGACCTGTTTTTGCCCTTCATTGCTTTACTAAAGGTACTGTCCATTCACCTTTCCTTCAGTAGTTTCTTGGTTCATTTCATTTTATGACCCGGACACTTATTACCTCTTTGGTGCATCTATGCAGGCCAGGTGCATTGTTCATGAGATTGGTTCTTCGGTTGATTATAGGAAGCTAAATGCAGTATGTACTATATAAGTTGCTTTCGGTTGTTTTCAGATTCTTAAGAAGCCTGTTGATTATCGGCGGTAATGCATGTTTCTGATTTGTTGCAGAATGAGGAAGGGTTTTTCTTCTATGGTGAGGGAGCTGGCAGTCTTCTCAAGGAGAAATTTAGACTAATTACAGATGGGAACCTTGCAAGGCCAACAGTTGTGGAAGTTGTGATGGGGCGTAAGCTGCAGGTGAAACAATAGTTCTACATTATCTTATAACTGCTGTATCACATGCATGACTAAGGAGTGCTAATCTATCTCTCTCTCTCTCTCTCTCTCTCTCTCTCTCTCTCTCTCTCTCTCTCTCTCTCTCTCTCTCTCTCTCTCTCTCTCTCTCTCTCTCTCTTCTTCTTCTTCTTCTTCACCTCTTTTTTCAAGAAAATGAGGGCGTAGACCCTTTTGTATTAGGCAAACAAAGTACAAGGCCCATAGGCATTACACAAGCCTGTGGGCATCGTAGGATAACCGGAACTGGCAGTGAAAAAAACCCTGAAATACAACAATTACAACAAACCGAAGGAAAAAACCTGCCAGTGATACAGCATGACAAAAATTGGGTGATACATCATAGGCTGGGGACAGAGGAGGGGAGGAGGATTGTAGCAGAGAGCTAAAGCAAAAACAGGCCACCCGAACTTGTGACGAAGAGGCCAAAAACTCCTCCAAAGTATCTCCATTTAAAATTCCGGATCTCCAGGGCCAAACGATGCACACTAGCGGAGGAAGCATCACCACCACACATCCACTCAACATCAAACTCGGGGAGTGGGGGGGGGGAGGGGGGCTCAAGCCATCCTTGGAAACAATCAACAGGGCTATGATGCTCTTCAACCTACGTAACATCAACAAAAAGGAGTGCAGATTAGGCTATAACCAATCACTATGCCTCCCCACCATCTGTTAAACCCATTAATCAAGAAACAATCAGAAACAACATGTAGCAAACAAGCAGAACATGCAAGCTTTCACACACCCCACATACAAGCAAACATGCACCAAAACCACCACACACACTTTTTTTTTTTGTAAATTGATATTTATTTGTGGGAAACCTCAGGTAGAGGAAAACCCACCACAAAGAAAAGAGTATATAAGCGAAGAGAGCTATGCATCAAAAGGATGCAAGCCTAAACAAATCTCTAGAAACAGATGAAGAAGAGCTTGAAAGTGTCCAGAGATAAGTCACCACTGTCAAAGCAGAATTGTAATGTTTGTCTCAAAGAGACCTTGAATGCAGCAAAGATATTTGGAGGTTGGCGAAACATCAACTGATTTCTGAAGTTCCAAATACCCCAAAGTAACCAAAAGTGCACCCAAGAGAAGAAGATCTTATGAGATTTTAGAGGAGCAGGAGGCACTTCAAACAGCCAAAAATGTTTTCCAAATTGTTGCGAGGGAAAACGCTATCTCAGGGATCGAGTAACTTGGCAAACAAAATCCCTAGTATACCAAAGCATATGAGCAAGAGTTTTAACACTACGAGAACAACGCACACATCGAGTCGATGTAATGTGATGAGATTCCAGGTAACATCCAAGAGGTAGGACCCTTACAAAGCATTTCCACAAAAATAGTCTCTCTTTCACAGGAAAACTACTTTTCCAAACAGGTTGAAGCCGTTTCTGCCACCAACATGTGGGTTTATCGATGTTCCATAATGCATTGCAATTTCAACAATCCAAGGATTAGGGTGCAACTTTTGATAGAGATGCTTAGCTGAGATCTGCATAAGAGGAATACCCAAAATACACCAATCTATCAGTAGAAAGAAGAGGAGGCACTAGCGTAAAGGGAGATAACGTTTCTTGAATTAAGTGCCATAAAGGCCTATAATCCAAGCCGAGACCAAAACTACACATAGCATGTGGGAAAGAAAGTATTAATGGACGGGCACCACTTGCCAACTGAAAAGAACAAACTGAGAGAGACATTTAGCACTTCAAGCAACTGAACAAAAAGATAGAGAGAATCCACACAAGACACGGAGTGGCAGAGTTCCACTCCCAGACTGCACACGATGGCACCCCTTTCGGTATTTCTTTATATTTCTTCAACAAGGTACAACTGCTCTGGTTCTCCACACAGTAGAATGCTAGAGAGAGAGCCTACAACGCGTATTTAAAGGCCCTTGGCCTGCACAAAAGCAGTTTACATGAAAAGCAGCGGTTCTCAAAGCATATGGTCCTAAAGCAAGTGCCCAGCGGGCTATCCGTATAGCGCTGCTACGCCATCAACAGCGAGCACAAATCGCGGATTTTCATACAGCCTGCCACGTCATCAGCTTTTGCGCAATTTGTGTTTTGAGTGTGTGTGATCTGCTTTATTTTTGGGTTTAGGCCCCTCGGCCGGTTCCTGTAATTGATGAGGGTTAGGATTTTTAATCCTAACCCATTTTTCAATTTGAGCCACTCGGCCAAACTTCATAAGTTGGAAAGTCTTCTGTTGCTTCTCCTTTTGCTAGGCCCTTGGCCGGGATCTGCAGGTTGGCTAGAATTACGCTCAGGGAGTCCTAACCCTCTGGGTCTTCGGTGGCTTGACACGTCAGCAGTTTGTGACATCCTCTTCTTGAAAGAAGAGTAATCGTCCACGATCATATCTACAAAACAACTCAAGCTAAATAAAAACATTGCACTTGCGTCACGTGGACAAGCTTCCGCTACAGTCTAGCGTAGGACCTAGCCTGGCACCTTGTGAGCCTCTAGCAAGGTGTTCAGGTCCAGACCGGTCATAGTTGCACACCCTCTCTTGCACAGTTAAGTCACTTGAGCATATAGGCATATAAACAGTCTTTATTGATAATTGACTTTCACAAGACATTTATTAAAAGGAAATGGCTAAAGGACCTATAAAAGAAACCCTTTGGGCACCAGTAGAAGGCAGAGGATCAGAGAAGCAAAGCCTCTCAAGGACCAACAGTACCAGCATTTTTTCAGCCTTGCATGAGCGTTTTTCAGCCAGCAGCATCAGCGTTTTTCAGCCAACATTCAGCCCCACCCTCGTTGTCGATCTCAGCCCCATCGTCAGCAGATCCTCGCCGTATTGAGTCCATTGTCATCGGCATCATCCTCACCGTACAAGTACCTTTACTAAACATCGTTGTCGCCATCGCCATCATCCTCGTCGTCATTGCAACAAGTTCAGTTCATCGCTGTCCCAGCGATAGCAGATCAGCCCACAGCCTCGTCATCATCGTCACGATACCAAGTATCTCCAGCAGTACCCATTAGTACCTCAGTAACACTGCTTTACAAGTACCCTTTGTGGTCGTCGTCATCTACGCAGTACCCCAGCCTCTAGCACCCCTTGCGTTTTGGCTTGGCTCTTGCCTAGCTCAACGTAGGGATCATCAGGACCTCCGTGTCCTTAGCACCCAAGTACCTTCAATACCCAAGTACCCGCAATACCAAGCATCGGCAGTACCCGTAGTACCAAGCACCAAGTACCCGTAGTACCCAGTCCTTAGCCTCGTAGTATCAAGCACCTCCACAAGCACCCATCAATACGTCGTCAGTACCCAACATCAGTAACATCAAGTATCCATTAGCATTTCAGCATCTCAACATGTAACATCGTTGTATTAGCATTTTGTGCAAGGAATAAAGCAAGTACTTGCTCTGGCAACAGAGCAAGGGGTCCCTTGAGCTTGGTTGGGACCCGACATGCCGTGTCGTCACTCTCTTCTCTCTCTCTCTGTATCTCTCTTTCATTCAGTTCAGTTCAGTTCTTTTCAAGTGAAGTAAAGTAACCTTGTGTTTGTGTGGAGTACTAGATCCGAGCTAAATCCTTAAAGCACTTCCGCTGCACGTGGCATTGGTATCAGAGCTGTGTGTGTGCTTCGGCTTCGCGAACTTAAGGGAAGAACCACCAAGAACCCAAAGAACCTCTCTCTGTTTTTTTTTATCGAAGAATCTTTGTCCCCCGATTCCGGACTTAGTAGCCACCCCCACTTTTAGTCCAACGCGCATCGGGTGCGCTCCCGTCCTCATCGCTATGCCTTTGAACGAAGATCGACATCAGATACACAATAATCCAGACCTTGAATACCAAGATCTACTTGCCTCCTATACGGATATAGAAAGAGTTGGAAAAAGGATCCCTAACCCTCTTCTGCATTCACATTCGCATGTAGCGTGCATGCAGTTCCGTCGACAAGCAACCCTTGGAAATATCTCCGAGCACCCTTGCCTTTTATCTGCATCCGCAATGTTTTCACTACAGGGCTATTCGAGTGGTAGTATTTGCTCGCAAGGCAGAGTCAGCGCCAAGGCTGGTATTCTGCGATAGTAGTAAGGCTACCTAGCAACTCGTATGGTCGGGCAATTACATCGCAGCAGAACCTACATCCGCAATATCAACCAGTTTGGAGGAGTTCCCATTGGTTTATGCATGCACAAGCATCAGAAGCATTCAACGTCAGTAGTATAGATAGAAGTGTGGCAGTTGTGCCTCACCTTTAACAGGGGGGGATGTCACATGCGCAATGCACTTGTGCCACGTGGACGAGCTTCTGCCACAATCTAGCATCAGTCGTAGGCTAGCATAGGACCTAGCCTGGCACTTTATGTGAGCCTCTAGCAAGACGTGCATGTCCACTGTCTAGGCCGGTCGTAGTTGCACACCCTCTCTTGCACAGTTAAGTCACTTAAGCATATAGGCATATGAACAGTCACTTAAGTCATTTATTAATAAGTGACTTTGACATGACATTTATTAAAAGTAAATGGCTAAAGGACCTATAAAAGAAACCCTTTGGGCACCGGTAGAAGGCAGAGGATTAGAGAAGCAGAGCCTCTCAAGGACAAGCAGTACCAACGTTTTTGCAGCCTTGCATGAGTGTTTTTTAGCCAGCATTCAACCCCACCCTCGTCGTCGATCTCAGCCCCATCGTCAGCAGATCCTCACCGTTTTCAGCCCATCGTCATTGGCATCATCAGTGCCTTTGCATTCAGCCGTAGCGTTGCCGTACAAGCACCTCTACCAAGCGTCGCCGTTGCCATCACCGTCGTCGTCGTCGTCATTGCTGCAAGTTCAAATTTCAACCTAAGTTCAGTGATTTCATTTTTCAGCTCCTCGCCGTCCCCAGCGATAGTAGATCAGCCCACAGCCTCGTCGTCGTCATAGTACCAAGTATCTCCAGCAGTACCCATTAGTACCTCAACAACACCGATGTACAAGTACCCCTTGTCGTCGTCGTCATCGACGCAGTACCCCAGCATCTAGCACCCCTTGCGTTTTGGCTTGGCTCCTGCCTAGCGTAGCGTAGGGACCATCAGGACTTCTGTGTCCTTAGCACCCAAGTACCCACAATACCAAGCACCAACAGTACCCACAGTACCAAGCACCAACAGTACCCACGGTACCAAGCACCAAGTCCTTAGCCTCGCAGTATCAAGCACCTTCAATAAGTACCCATCAGCACCTTGTCAATACCCAGCATCAATAACATCAAGTATCCATTAGTAATTCAGCATCTCAACATTCAAGATCATTGTATCAACATTTTGTGCAAGTAATAAAGCAAGTACTTGCTCTGGCAATAGAGCAAGGGAGCCCTCGAGGGTGGTTGGGACCTGACATACCGTATCGTCTCTCTCTTCCCTCTCTTTGTATCTCTCTTTCATTCAGTTCAGTTCATTTCTTTTCAAGAGAAGTGAAGTAACCTTGTGTTTGTGCGGAGTACTAGATATGAGCTAAATCCTTAAAAACTTCTGCTGCATCTGACACCTTGCAATGCAACAAATGCATCGTGAAGAAGCAACTCTTTGGGTATGAAGAAAATTGCCTGTTAGGAGAACTTCAACGAGACATCTTCACATGAACAATCCCTTTGTTAGGGGAAGTTTAGCATGCCAAATGGTCATGACCTTATTGTGCCACCAAGCAGTACATTTACTCATATTCCATACCATATTGCAATGATTGGCTATCCAAGAGGATGATTGCAAATAGCAATATACCTTCGTGGCACATAAGGAATGCATAGGAGAACCATCATAATGCCAATCAGAGAGATGATCCTTGACAGAAAGTGACGAAATAGGAGATTTAGAAACAACAAGATCTCGAATAATCTGCCATGTGTGTCTATAATGCATACCAAGACCAAAAGTAGTAGCCGCCTGTCGAAATGAAAGCACACTCCCATTAGTGTCAACCGCATCGGATATCAAAGTAATGCCTTTTTGGGAGAGAAAATATGCCTTTCTGGAATTGTAGCTTCAAGTTTTCCAAAAACCACATCTCATTATGAAGGTTGCCAATGACCAAATGCGGGTGTAGCAACCGCATGAGAGCATAAATAAGCAAACATCAGGGTCCATGGCTGCTTTTGCTCCACTAAAACTAACAACAACGTGGCCTTCCTAGCAAGAACATGAGAGCATAAATGTAAAATATTTAGGCCACCACAAGATTTTGGAGTACATATATTTGTCCATAGAAACAACAACAACCCCCCCCCCCCCCCCCCCCCCCCCCCCACAAAAAGCACATGCAAAACACTCATGCGCAAGCAGCAAAGACAAAGCAAAGGGGTGGGTGGAGAAGAGCGCTCCACTTGAGGAAGCAAAATCATTGAGCAATAAAATGGGGCAACAGACGTGCCCGTTATGGATGCATGGCACGTAGGTAAGAATGTGGAGAATCAAGGACAGGTTTTGATTCTAAAGTTTCAAGACATGAAGAAAAAGAGGGCCTTCTGACCATAGGAAGATGTTGAAAGAAGCAGAAACAAAAAAGAGTGAAGATTTGACTCCCGTACAAGAGGTGCACAAAAAAGAGCATATCCCAATAATCCTTCACGCAAGAGTGACAGTGGAGTGATCATAGCTGACCGCAGTTCCACATGACTTTGCGTGGCCCATTAGAGATTTAAGATGACAATACAAAATCATAATGGATCAATGAGACAAGATAGAAGATACCTCCGGACACGTTGATAGACCGCTTTTGGCGTGTACAAAGTAGCGTTTATATACATGGTCATATGTACAAAAATATGTAAATATATGTATTTGGGAGCTTTGCAAAGTGGTTTCAAGTTCGAAAAAGATGCAACGTTTACACATTGTGAATAGGTAGGTTCGCGTGCTAGCAGTCGGACACATGTACATACCCGGGTAAGGTATCGGGGCCTTGGATATGGTTCCAAGTGGCTTATTTTGGCTCTAGAGAATGTGTTTGAGCTTTCTAGAATGTAAATAATGCAAGCAACAAGTATGGGTACTCTCATCCCGCTCGACAAGTTTGGGACATGCAGTAACTGTCTATTTACGGTGCCTGATCTGCGGTGATGCGTGCACCACCCTGGAAGTGGTCAAAAATAGAATGTGGCGATGTGGCAAAGTGCTTTGGGTATCAAGGATCAAGCGTACAAAATTTGGTGAATTTTGGAGTCCGTTTGGGGTTTTTCCCACGAAAAATGCCCGCCGGGGTGAAAACTGGCCAAAAGTGGGTCAGAAAAGGTCAAAAAATGACTAAAGATGGTGTGAAAAGGCTTCAATTTTCCACATCAGTGACGCTGCCGTGAGTGCTTGAGCTAAAGGAGCATTTTGGAAGCCAATTCTTGGCACTTTCACCTCTCTGTGTGGGGAAGGAAGCAGGGTTCCTACAGGTGGTCTGGTGCAGTCCCGTCCCGTTCGCGTCGTGTTTTCGAGTGTGTGGAGGAGTGAATGAGAGCTTTCTCTCTTCAATTTTGCACTTGGGAGAGTCTATGGAAGTTCTGAGGTTTCCATGGATGTGTGTGCGTGATGAATTGAGGGAAGAAGGTGCGGCTTTTTGCAAGACTATGGGACCCTGTATCGGCGTCATTAGGGTTGGCGCTACTCCAAAGAGTCCAACAGAGTGGAGTTTGGTGGAGCTTTTGGAATGGTTTAAGAGAGGCCTTTTGTGGCTGGAGTTTTTGATATTTTGATGGTTTGTCTTGTATATTTTGGTCACCATCAAGTGTGATTTCAAGTGTTGATGAACTCGACTCACCTTGTAGTGTCTGCGGGCAGGCAAGGGCTTGTAGGTCGAGGCGTTTGGAGTTTGAATCGAGTGTTTTTATTAAGCTCTTGAGTGGTGGTGTGTGTGGGTTTTAATTTAAGCAAATTCCTTGTGGTGTGTTGAGTTGTCTGGGTGTGTGAGTGTGCGCACGGCATCTTTTGCTCCATCATCCTTTGGCGATCCCGTTGGGGAGCGGAAATTTGCCGGTTGTGCACTCAATTGAAGCGGTTTTGCTGTGAAGTTCGAGCTTCATTGAAGAAAAGTGGTGGTTTGGTTGAGGTGCAAGACTTCAACTTTTGTGGAGTTACGCAAGGGAGAAGCGACTCTGAAGAGATGGCTTATAGTCGGCCAGTGTTCACAGGGAAGGAGGATGTGAAGGACTAGATTGCGGACTTCGAGTGGCATACGTTTGGTATGCACATTGTGAATGACGAAGCAAAGCTTCATGTGTTTACTCTTGCGCTCAAAGGAGCTCGGGAGTGGTTTGAAGGATTAGAGGAAGACAAAAAGCAAACATGGGAGCAGGTGAAGCTGGCAATTTTTGACAGGTTTGGGAAGAAACTAACTGCAACAGAAGCGACGACAAAATTGAGAGGTTTGTAGCAAGATGTTCATGCTAACTTTAAAGAGTTTTTGCAACACTTTAAAGGACTTTGGATTCAATTAGAGGCGACATCCCAAGTACCTCCAGGGGATTTCTTTAAAGTGTGTCAGTTTATGGATTGTCTCCATCCAAGTGTAAGGGAGAAGGTTGATCAAGATGAGCCTGCTACATTCGAAAGAGCTGTGGAAATTGCCGAGGCCAAGAGCAAGAAGATCAAGAGAAGGTGGGAGCAAGGCATGACACACACTGAGCCAGCTGTGGTGCAACCAATGGTCCCTCTGGCAACGGATGATAGAGTGGAGCGAGTGGTTCAAGGTCTAGATCCCGTTACGGCCCGGGTTTTGCATGATCTTGCCGGTCAGTTGCAAGAATTAAGAATTAACATAATGAATAGGAACCAAAGAGAAGAGCGGCCAACTGGCAGAGGTAGGGGACGAAGGCTACAAGGTAGATGCTACAATTGTGATGAAGAGGGTCACTATGTCCCTGATTGTCCTGAACCACCAAGAGAGAGAGGAGGGATATACCCCTTATATGGACGTGGTCGAGGGAGAATAGAAGAAAATCGTCAAGAGTGGGCACTAGAAGCACCACCGCCGCAACAACAACCACAACCATTGCCTGGAAATGGAGAAGGTAGAGCTATTAACATCATTACCCATGAGCATCAAGATGTGGATGTTTTGGCCAATAAGAGAGCTAGGCATGATAGGGAGAAAGAGACAGAAGAAGAGAGGGAAACAAGAGCAAGGAAAGGAAAGACTAAGGTAGAAGACAAACCAGAAAGTAGCAAGAGGCGGCGAAGAAGAAAAATTTGTCCAAAGGACTACCTCCTTGGCCAAGGTGTTGAAGACTATGATATTGTCGACGACATACGAAATCAAAAGGCAAATATATCTTTTGGTCAGTTGGTGGCTTTGAATGCTAAATTGAGGAGGCAGTGGACCAAGTGTGTGAGTACGCGGCTTTCTTCCAAGAAGGACAAGCATCAAAGCATGGTGTCATCTTTGAGGGTTGGTCACCCAGTGGATATGGTGCCAATAGTTCAAGCTATGGTGGGAAAGAAGACGGAAGTGCAAGCATATGTGGATGGTGGTGCCCAGGTGTGTGTCATGACCGAGGCTATCATGAAGGAAGCAAGCGTTAAGATGTCAGTGAATGCTTCGATCCGTATAAGGATGGCCAACCACAAAAAGGCAAGGTGTCTTGGAATAGCTGAAGATGTGAAGATAAAAGTCTTGGGGATTGAGTGCTTGGTTGATTGCTACGTGATGCAAGCGGGTGAGACTGCTTATCCGATCATTTTAGGGAGGCCATGGCTTATAACCCTTGGTGCTAAGCAGGATTGCGGCACGGGCTTGATCACCATCCCCGACAAAGAGAAAGGAAGGACCATTGTCTACAACATGAAGACACACGAGAGCCGTACACAGCCCGTAGTGGAGATACAAGATACGGATTCGACAGAAACCACGTCATACGATAGTGATGCTTCGTCTACATCGTCAGAAGAAAGTGTAGAGGAAGGCTTGATGCAATTATGTCGAGATCTTTTTGGGATAAGTGTTGAAAAGGAAGCATTGGTGCATGATGCAAAGGTCAAGGAGGAGAAGGATAGTCCAAAGCAGTTGTAGAGCTTGCCAAAGTGAACGCAAGGAGCATGCTAGGAGAGGATCTGACAGAGAAAGAAAAAAAGGAGTATGAAGACATGTTCACAGAGTTTCCAAAGCTATTCGCCACTGAATATACAGAGTTGCAAGGAGCTAAAGGAGTCAAGCATAAAATCAATCTAAAAGAAGGTGCCAAGCCAAAGGTCCAAAAGCTTAGGAGGTTGGGGGTCATTCATGAGAAGGCACTTCATGAAGAGGTGACGAAGCTTTTGGAAGCAGATTTCATCTTTCGAGTGGAGGAGTCCGAATGGGTCTCTCGAGTTGTTATTATGTCCAAGAAGAATGGAAGATTTAGGATATGTGTTGATTTCAAACCTTTGAATGCTTCCACAAAAAGAAATCATTATCCACTACGCTTCCTAGATGAAATCCTCAATCAGGTTGCAGGTCATGAACGTTACTCAATCATGGATGGATTTTCTAGCTACTTTCAGATCTTGATAGCGATTGAAGACGACCTTCATTACTCCTTGGGTTTGCTTGGGCTGGTTAATGCATATGCTACCTTCCAAGGATGGATAAATAGGGTGTTTGGTCCCTACTTGGGTAAGTTCATTCGTGTTTTCATGCATGACATTGGGTGTTATAGCTCCAGGGTCACACATTTGGAGAAGCTGAGGTTGAGTTTTGAAAGGCTTCAACAAGAGGGTGGGCAACTCAATCCGTAAATTTGCTCATGCCAGAGTCCATTGCCAGGACATGTGGTTTTCCAAAATGGAATAGAAGCTGGCCCAGAAAAAGTTAAGGCTTTATTGCTTATGGATCCGCCCAGCAACACCGGATTTGGCATCATTTGTGCATAAGCTCATGTACTTGTCACGTTTTTTTTGGATGCTATGTCAGTATGTGTATCCTCTCCAGAAATTGAGTCAAAGAGTTCAAGGGTTTGAGTGGAATGAAGACATGCAACAGGCTTTTGATGGTATCAAGGAGGTATTGTGTGCTTTACCAACAGTGAGTCCTCCCGACTTGCAATCGATTTTCTATATATATATATTAGTGTGGGGTCAGTAGCTTTTGGGTCGGTTCTCTTACAAAAGCAAGGAAGGAACTTCAAGCTAGTTTATTTTGAGAGCAAGATGAAGAATGTAAGCGAGTTCTCCTACATGGAAATGGAACAGTGGGTATTCGCCTTGGTTCTTGCTTGTCGAAGGTTCAAAACCTATCTGTTGCCCCAAAAGTTCTATGTGCTCACCACATCGAATCTTTTGCTAGATGCAGTACAACATTTGAAGCCTAGCAAGCGCATCTTAAAGTGGACTTTGGAGCTTCAAGAGTATGAGTTTGAGTTTAAAATGGATCATTCTGTTAAAGCTCACTTGGCAGACATAGTGGTACATAAGGGGGGGAGCTTCCATCTTACCCAAGGGTTGACAAGGATGATCATGAAGAAGAAGTAGATATTACAGATGCGTATACAATGATGTTTGATGGTGCATATAGGAAAGTTCTTCAAAAGGCAAGTGGCGGGGTAGTCATTAAGAACCCAAAAGGCGATGTAATCTTTTCTAGAGCTTACGATCTTGATGAAGCTGAAAGTAACAAGGAGGCTGAGTATCTCACGCTTTTCCTCGGGTTGAAGCAGTGTGTTGAGTTTGGATTGAAGAGGGTCATTGCAAAAGGAGATGTATTGCTAGTCATGAATCAGTTGCTTGGTTTGTGAAATGTTAAGAAAGACAATTTGAAGAAGTGGTTCTATGGCATCAAGAAGCTTTTGCATGAGTTTGAGAAGATACAGTTTAAGCATGTTCCTCGTGAGTAGAATAAAGAAGCTGATGAGTTGGCTAGAGACAAGTTGGATGCCTTGGTAGCTCCTTTAAAGGTCAAGGAAGCCTTGTATGCAGGAAGGGAATCATTGCAAGATGTAGAAGTATTTCTTGGTAAAGGGCAATGTCCAGAGGGCATGTCAAAGGTTCGGCATAAGAGAATAGTTGCAAAAGCAAGAAACTACACATTGGTAGGTGAGGATCTCATGCTTTATGGCAAGGATAGCATTTTGAGAAAAGTGCCGTACAAAGAAGAGATAGGCTTGATTTTGGAGCACTGCCATGAAGAAACAGACCATGAAGGCAAGGATCAGGTTGTCTTTCGTGTTTTGAGAGCAGGTTACCGTTGGCCCTCTATGATGAGAGATGCTTATTTTTGGTGCAAGTGATGCCATGAATGCCAAGTGTTTGCAAATCGGAAGCTTTTGGCTGAGCCTCAAAAAGCTATAATGTCTTTTGATGCATTTGCAAAATGGGGAGTAGATGCTGTAGGTCCAATGCCAAAGACCAACAATGGCAAAAGGTATATCCTAGTGGTTGTGGACTATTTGACAAAATGGGTGGAGGCAAGAGCAGTAAAAGATGTAATAGTAGGAAGAGTAGCCTCTTTTTTATATGAACAGGTGTGTTGCAGGTTCGGAGCTCCTATGGTTATCATTTCTGATCGTGGACCAGGGTTTTTAGGGGAAAACTTGTTGCTGCTCTCATGGAGAAATTGAAAATTCAGCATAGGCATTCTTCTCCTTACTACCCACAATGCAATGGGTTGGTTGAGAACTGCAATGGTCAAATTGTGAAGATGCTATCAAAGTATGCTAGAGAGCATCCTAAAGAGTGGGACTTAGACTTGGAAAAGTGTTTGTGGGTTTATAGAACTACGTATAGAGCGTCAACACAGTTTACACCATATGAGCTTGTTTATGGAAGGAAGCTCTTATGTCCATACAAGTGCAGTTGGATGCCTTGAAGTTGTTGTGCAGAATGCAAGGTGAGCATAATGACAAGCTGCAAGAAAGAATTCTTTCTCTAGAGTTGTTGCGAATGAATAGAGAGAAAGCCAGTGACTATTATCTTCAACAAGCAAAGGCAAGGATGGAGAAAATAAATAAGAGGCTGCCAGAGAAAGAGATCAAAGAGAGAGATCTGGTGATGAAGTATGATTCTCGCTTGGATTTTACTTTTCAAAAGAAGTTGAGGGACAAATGGTTGGGTCCCTACAGAGTGAAGCATGTCACGAGGACGTGGCAACTGCTAACCTTAGTTGTTGATTTCTTTCCAATGATTTTTGTTTAATTTTTGAGACCCTCTTTTTGAAGTTGCAAATGGTCGGACATTGTATGGCCAATGTGAACGGCAGTTTCACCCGCAGCGGAAAGTTGGTCGGCACTGGAACTCGTAAAGTAAAAGGATGTCTAGGCTCAGTTCAAGATCATGTAGGTCCCCCCGTCGCACTTAGCAAGTTGGTGGATACTAGGAAGTTAACTCAATAAAGGCATAAAGTCAAGGTGGAATCTACAACAGAAAGTATCCGACAGTTGGGCCACATTGCACTTTTGGATGCGGTCCCAATGAGGATAGATGGTCAGAAGACCAGTGGGAGCCCAACGGAAACATCTTCTAAAACTTAGGGAACTGCTATTTTGGGCCGTGAAATGTGTTTGCGTCATTACCTTCGGTATGACCAGGGGAACATTTTATTACTCTGCTGCAAAGTCAACTAATGCACCATTTACCAAGTTTGGGACAACAGAACTCGTAACTGACTCTTTGGAACAGTTTTGGAGGCTGTTAACTATGATTTTCAGCCATATCTCTCCATTTTTTAGCTTCCCATGACTTACCTAGGTCCAAGGAGCTCATTTTCAGCATTGGAAGGCATCAAATGCGTGTTTGCAGGGCTGTTTTGCTGCATTTTCAGCGATACGCAGGTTTTGGTAGCCATGGAAATCTTCCCCTTTTTGCATCTATTTATTCACAGATGCATCACAGGTCAAGGGCAGAAGAGGGGGCGCTCGATTTATGTTGGGAGGATGCTTCATTGAGAACCTGTACAGGTTAAGAGCTATGGAGTGCTTTCTTTCCCTCCCATGTACAGTTTGGTGCTAGGAGTGATGCCGTGCATGCTACACATTGCTCTCTCTCTCCCCTACGTGCAGTTATGTGATGCCCCACAAGAGGGCTCTTCATTTGACTGATGTACAGTTGTGTGGGTTCATGCTTTTGTGTTGAGGCAAGAGCCTCCTTGAGCAGGAACAGGGGTAGCTGACTGCTACTCCAAAGCAGGCACCGGTGAGGGTCATAACCTCACCGTACAGGTGCGTTTTCAGCGTTGTGTATGCGCTGTAAATTGACTGTTTTTCAGCCATACGGAAGCCAGAACCATTGGGAATAGTGCCCCACTGGCAGAGGACAGTTAGGGGATTGTTTGGGGCTGAAAACAGGGCAAAAATCAGTAAATACAGCGTGCTGAATTTACTGTTTTTTGGCAAGAATCAGAGGGTTTATGCCAGTGGAAGTGAGTTTCAGCAGGGGAATTGGTTTCGCACAAGTTTTGGGGTTGTTATGCTGCCGAAATTTGGCCAAATCAAGTGGTATCTAGCTGGATACAGGTAAAGGATTCCCAGGACCTTACTTTGTAATTTACCCTCTCGAAGAATAAAGAAATACAGAAAGGGGCGCCAATTTTGGGGCCTACAGGTTGTGGACGTCTGCTTGGAGCATTCTAGCTTCCGAGCCGTGTGTGTCTAAGTGTTAATTCCCGTCGCAGGTTCCCTTTGCAAAATGCTTTGTGTGTGTGTCTAAAGTAAAGAATTTCGGGTGAAAGCCAACGCCTACCGCCCCACCACGGGCCGGTTTCAGAAGCATGTATTTTCTAATGGCACATATGAGTTGGAAAAATTGTCTGGTGGATGTTTGCGCTACAGGATAAATGGTTATAGATTGAAGAAATATTTTGCGAGGGATGTGGTTCCAGATGCAAATAGTCTCTTGGTTGAGCATAAATGCTCTACCTAGAGGGTGGGCAATGATGATAGACCGCTTTTGGCGTGCACAAAGTAGCATTTATATGCATGGTCATATGTACAAAAATATGTAAATATATGCATTTGGGAGCTTTGCAAAGTGGTTTCAAGTTCGTAAAAGATGCAACGTGTACACATTGTGAATAGGCAAGTTCGCGTGCTAGCAGTCGGACACATATACATGCCCGGGTAAGGTATCGGGGCTTTGGATATGGTTCTAGGTGGCTATTTTGGCTCTAGAGAATGTGTTTGAGCTTTCTAGAATGTAAATAATGCTGGTCGAAGCAAGGGCAGGCAAGGGCTTGTAGGTCGAGGCGTTTGGAGTTTGAATCGAGCTTGTGGGTAGTGTTTTTATTGAGCTCTTGAGTGGTGGTGTGTGGCTTTTAATTTAAGCAAATTCCTTGTGGTGTGTTAAGTTGTCTGGGTGTGTGAGTGTGCACACGGCGTCTTTTGTTCCATCAACGTGAAGAATAAATTCAGGTTGTGAGTTGTGTCCATGTCATGTGAGGATATAATGTTGAGGCTTCAGGTTCTCAGCTTGTGCCTATATGAATGAGAGCAAGGGGATTTGCTATCGATACTAGGAATTGCTTCCTTCATTATTGACAGGGTTTCGGTTTTATGTTTCAGGTGCCCTTTGCTGCTAATGGCTGTGCCTACTTTCAGTTTCACGAACTTTGTGAGATGCCTCTTGGTGCAGCTGATTATATTGGGCTTTTTAGTAAGTATCTGTGGTGTGTCATGACTTTAAATGTCTCAGTTGAAATCCTCGAATGCTGAACAGTGATTTTGCAATGATATACAGACAAATTCCATACCCTAGCGCTGGAAGGCATACCTAGCTTTGGATCACATAACCGTGTTGCAGCATATCGGTTTGTGACACTAATTGATGTAAGCTTCTGGTTATCTGGTAATTAAGCTTCGTTTGTTAGCTGATTGACGTGATTGTTTTTCGTGTTGTGTTGTGGGTGGGGCACTTTTTCATTTTTTGTTGGTTGAGAAGAAGAAGGTGAAGTCTGTCAAGATTACTAATTGTTACAGGGAGGCTTAAGACGCCATTTATTCTTAAGACTGGTCATGAAGGGGTACGTTACAGGTTGAAGCGAAATTTTTTGTTAATAAGAAGACTACTGGTGGTTAATCAGAGTATAGAGGCATGAACATAAAAGCAATTGACAGAATGACTGGAACGTGAAAGTACAAAATGGAGAAAGCTTGGCTTTTTATCTGTTTGTGTCACCATGCATGCACTGAATAGACTTTTAGTGGCTAAAATAACTGAGTTTCTAAGGCAAAATATATTGATTCTTGCTCATGTTGCAAGTGAAGAAATTCCCGGCATCAAGGGTAATCCCTCGACCTTAAGCCTCAAGCTTTCTCTTAGATGACATCTATAGATTGCTTTAGTGAGCAGGTAGAAATGTTATTTCTGTGGTATTTGTGTTCTCCATTTTACAAAAAATAGGGGCAAAACTTCAAGGGATATTTGTACTTGAGAACTTTTGTACGTACATAGCGCTAAGGGTTATATATAGAACTTCGACAAAAAATCTTCAATACAAGTGGAAAATAATTGAAGGAAGTGCTTGCTATTTCTTCAAATTCTTAATCTAATTGAAACCTCCATTGGTGATAAGCTTTAATCATAAGATTAGTAACTCAATCCTAACCTTTGAAACCGCGACTTCTGAAGATGGTCCACATCAAGATCTGTTTGCATCTACATGGTACAAAACTTGATGGATGATTGATTTGATCCATGCAGATGTGTTTAAGTCAGCCCGACACACCCTCATTTGGAGAACACACACATTATGTGGATGATTTCTCTAAATAAACTTGGGTTTTCTTCATGAAGTCGAAGGCTTGATATATTCAAGCATAAAAGCATTATTGCAATTTATTGTGACTAGATTTATCAGAATTTTTTGATCAGATCTATAATTGTGGCGGAGCCGCTGTCTGCATTTCTGGGCAGCATTTCTACTTTGTTAAGATTGGTGAGGAAACTTGTTTGCAGGTCATGTATGAGAATAGGGCTAGGCTACTTTGCTCAGCAGAAGATGAACCTGTTGGTCTTTTCAAACGCTGTGTCACTATTGCTGATGCACCCAAGCCACGAGATTCACGAGCAGTTCGAAACGATGATGCTGACCTATGTGTAGACAATGAGCTAGGATTTGCTAAGGAGCGTACTATAAGCAGGTTCTCTCTCTCTCTCTCTCTCTCTCTCTCTCTCTCTCTCTCTCTCTCTCTCTCTCTCTCTCTCTCTCTCTCTCTCTCTCTAGTCTACTTCGGCCTCTAATAGACGTAAAAAGATCTTTTTTTGTTTCTTCTTTCTCTCTTTCACACTCACAGAAACTACCCCCCCCACCATCCCGGGTCCCCCCGCCAAGTGTGGTAGATTGGTTATCCCATTGCCCTCTTGAGTAACAGGCCTTGAGTTCAAGACTTATCGGATAGATCTTTGAGTTCTCTTGGAATTGCTCCTACGATTTTAAAATCTCTCTCCTCATGTGTGTGTGTGTGTGTGTGTGTGTGTGTGTGTGTGTGTGTGTGTGTGTGTGTGTGTGTGTGTGTGTGTGTGTGTGTGTGTGTTTTCCTCGCCTTGAGGTTTCCCACTTGTTAATTAATCAAGCTGATTTACAAAAAAGTGTGTGTGTGTGTGTGTGAATAAGAAGAGGAAACCAGAATAACCTTTCTATCACCCTATCCTGCTTCCTTCTTGAGTAACAGGCCTTGAGTTCAAGACTCGTTAGATAGATTTCTCCTCTTCTTCTGTGTGTGCTGTGCACATTATAGGGAAAATGTTGCTTGCACTTGTATGCACAAGCACTAACCTTTCCTGACTTAAAGCACTGAATTGATTACTTCCTGCAGATTGACAGAGATGATTAGCAGACCTTACTTGGAGGAACATGCTGCGATGATTGCTGAAAAAATCCGACAGCAAGAGGAGAAGGGAGACTAAAGCTTTTTTGGCTGTGTACATTCCCAAAAGGACCTCAAAGTAAATTCTTTGTGATATAAGAGGTTGCCATAGGTTGGTGGAATTCATTTCCATTGTAACCATCTTCTCTTTGTAAACTGGATCGTCTACAATAATCACAGCAGCGCTAATGGAAATGAATCTAATCCCTTTTCCTCCCAATTACCAAATGTAATTCATGTTATACTCATTCTTATGGGAGGTACATAAACCAAATTGACAGGAGAACCTGTCACACAATTACATTGATGGCATTTATTGTTGGTATCAACAATGTATCTCTTGTGATGCAACATTTGCATTCTTTTCAAGTACAGCTTGCGGCAGTCCGGCTGGGCAGAGTCTTTACAAGTCTGAGAGAGAGAGAGAGAGAAAGAAAGAAAGAAAGAAAGATTTTTAACGTCTATGTCAGGCCGAAATCGGCCCATGAGACAAATCAAATGTACATTGTGTGTATGTCATCCGTCTATCGGAAAGACAAATGAAACAAAATTGATACAAAACTGAACTGAATGTAGGTAGTGGAGTATCTGAGGAGGGATGGAGCTCTATCTCTAGGGGTATATGCATGTCTGTATGCTCAAGGTAGTACAATCATGAGAATGCATCAAGCTATCTAGCTCCATCCTGTACTAATGGGGGGATGTAAGATGTGGTACATGGGTGGGTCTGGTGCCAAGGCTACCCGGATGAAAGCTGTCGGGTCAGCCCTCATCTGAGCCACTCGCTCCTCAGTGGCACGGCGCTCCCGGGCTCGGATCTCCTCGATCTGTCGGTGGTGGGAGCTCGCGCCCCTGTAGCCTGTGACTCGTGGTCGTCGTCTAGCTCGGTTCACCTCCGCCTGTGGGAGTGTCACTCCCCTCTGAGTGTCTGGTGAGGGGGGGGCGGAAATCCTCTGAAAGAAGTCTGTGAGCTGCGACTGTCTCCCCTCTGTCTGTGTAGCTGTGTGTGGCTGTAGTAGTGTGTCCCGATGGCTCTGTATCTCTAGTAAGAAACGTCCGAGCTGTCTCTGATCTCGAGATTCCATGATCTCTCGGAGAGTGGGCTGTCCTCTAAATAGGGCCTCATACCTGCCTCTGATCTCAGTGTATGCTCTGCATCTACATACAAAGTGCTCCTCACTCTCCACCTCCTCTGTGCAGGCTCTGCAGATTCGCTCCCCCCTGGGAACACCAGTATGTCTCCCGATCTCAATCTCTAACCTGTGTGAAGCCACTCTCAGCTGACCAATCGCCACCCGTGAGCTATGTGGCATATATGTGTCCATGTAGCGTGGTCTCTGTATGAACCCCCCAGACAATATGGTGAGAAACTGGTCTCTGTAATCTGACATCCTCGTCCCCAAGCTAGGTGCCTCCCAGACTCTCCTAGTGTATAGTTGCCACAGATCCTGTCTCAATACCAAGTTCCTCTCACTGCGAGAGAGGTGAACATATGGTGAGTGGGGGTCGTACTGGAATGGTGGTAGGCTCTCCATGTCAAGACCGTGTCCCTCAAACCATGCTCTGACCTGTGAGTACCATGCTCTCTCATGCCCACTCTCTGATAGCTGTATAGCTGCCTCAAATGCTCTACGGGTAAGTCTGTCAGGAGGTAGCTCTCTCATCCTCTGGATGAAGCAAACTGTCTGGAATAGTGCCTCTACAACCATAGGTGGTGTGGCGAGCTCGGCTCTAATAATGTCGTGTGGCACTGTCTTCTTGCTGCGGAGCAAGCGTGAGATCATATATACCTGTGGTCTCTCAAGTTGTGTCCACTGGTCAGCTGTCAATCCTGGTGCCCATACTGCCGCCGAGTACATCAAGGCCGGGGTGACTAAGGTGTCGAAAAGCCACCCCTTCGTGGGGGGCTCCTGAAAGTGTGCCTGGTGGCACCTCCGCTCTAGCATGGCCAGAGCTGCATATCCTCGGGTGAGCCTGTCAACAGCAGCCTGCCTCATAGTGAAGGGTCCTGGTAGGCTGGTGAATGTGATGCCAAGGTAGACATAGGAGGTGACTACATCAACCTGTCCTCCTGCTGCTGTGAAGGTGGCGGCGCTCCTCACTGCACTGGATGTGTGAAAGATCATAACCTTGGTTTTGCCAAGGTTCACAGTCAACCCCCTGTGTGTGCTGAATTCGTCCAAGGCCTCAAGATGGCGTTGCAAGCCCTCGGGTGACTCTGAAATCAACACAATATCATCAGCATATAACATGATGTGGACCGGAGTACCTGCCAAGTCGCTCCCCTCTCCCCCTGCTCGCAGTATGTAGTCGGAGATCTCGTCGATGTATAGCCCAAAGAGTGTCGGGGAGAGTGGGCATCCTTGCTTAACACCAATGGTGCTAGCAATGGTCTCTGAAAAACCGCCTGGGCAACGAACCCGACCCGTCACCCTCTCATAGAGAGCATATATGGCCCAAATCATCTCTGTTGGTACCCCAATGCTGTGAAGGCGCTGGAAGAGTCTCTCGCGTGGGACTGTGTCAAAGGCCTTGCGGAAGTCCACAAAGCAGCAGTAAAGCCTCTTCTTCCGCGCCTTTGCCCCATCAATGAGGCAGCGCAGAACGAAGATGTGATCAATGGTGGAGAAAGCTCGTCTGAAACCTGCCTGGCCTGGAGCTCGTAAACCCTCGATCTCTGCATAGCAGCTGAGCTGTGCCTCAAGTACTGCTCCATATAGCTTGGCCATCGTGTGGCCAATCATGATAGTCCTGTAGTTCCCTGGGTCCAGGGTGTCGCCAGATTTGTGGATAGGCACTATGGTGTGCTGTGTCCACTCCTCTGGGAAGCCCTCCCCTATAGCCCGGTTGAAGACATGTGCAATCAACGGGGCTATAGTGGAGGCCGCATAAATGATGTGCTCACTCTGTAATCCAGTATGGTCAGCTGATCGTCTGTGCTGCATGCGGCGTATGGCCCTCTCTACCATCTCTGCTGTAAAGAAGGAGGAGCACGTGGGGCGAGGCTCGTGTGGTTGTGGAATAGGAGGCTGCCCTGGCACTTCATAAAGTCGCTCTGCATAATCATGCCATATCTGTGGATCCTCAATAGCTGTAGTCGGACGTGGCTCGCGCAGGGTGCGCCATGCCGTCGCGCTATCCATGCTCATGAATAGGCGGTATAGCTCAAGCTCCTGTGCCTCTTCGAATGCTCGCCGCTTTTGGCGTGTCAGCGTCTTCATATGCCGTCTGGCCTCTCTCTCTGTGATCTCTCCTAAGGCTCGCCGTGCATGGAGGCGTCGGTATAGCTCTCTGCACTCATCATCATACCAGCGGTTCTGAGGCATAGCCCCGGGGGGGGGAGTGCGTCCTGTGTGAGTGGTGTGTGGAAAAGAGCTAATAGCTGAAGTGTGGAGAACGGAAGAGATATGTGATGTGAGAACTGAGAGTGGTGTGGATGGGTGGAGGAGACATAGGCCATGTTCGACCTTGGCCGAGTAAATAGAGGCTAACTCATGTGTGAAATGGATGGTGGTGTGTGGAGTGTGTGTTGTGGAGCTGTGTGTGATGGTATCTCCGGTGATGGAGAAAGAGAGGTATGTGTGGTCGGCTCCGATGGGTATGGGTGGAATGGTGAAGGATGTGATAAGGTGTGTAGCCTCCCTGGGTCCCAGAATATAGTCGACTGTACTCCCCCCTCCTTCTGCAACTCCATGTGGCATACAAGTCAGGCCCCCTGAGGTGGGCCACTGGACCATCCCGTTATAAATAACGAGACGGTGCTAGGAGCCAAGTCGAAGTAGATGTCGTCCGTAAGCTGTGACTGGAGCTCTGTCTGCTGTGTCTCTCATAGTAGCCTCCTCATCTAGAGTGTGTAGTGTCTCTGGGTCCTCATGGTCATATGTCTCACACTGCTCACTGCGTGTACGAGCATTGAAGTCTCCCATAAGGAAGACTTCACCCAGTGTGGAGTACTCCATAATCTCCTCCGTGAGGCATGCGTACGGTGACTCCTGCTCAATAGGGGCGAATCTGGAGCCTGTGGGAGCAAAATAGCAAAGGGCAATGTAGACGATCCTGTCTCGTGAGAGCTCGAGGCGAATCCACATGTAGCGGGCCTGTGGGTCCCGGGCAACAATCTGTAGTCTGCTGTGAAGCCCCTGTCTAAAGAGTATGGCCACTCCTCCTGAGCCGCGAGTGGTGTGCTGGCGCATACATCCTCGATGTAGAGACTCCCACTGGAATCCATGTATCCGTGGTAACCCTCTCTCCGGGCTCTCGTGTGTCTCTGTAAGTAGAATGATGTCTCGACCTCTCATCACCTCCTCAAGTCTCTCTGGGTGTGTCCATAGGTCTCCATTGCAATTCCAAACCGTGACATGAATCTCCTCGTGTGTCCCACAGGCCGCGAGTCCCTATGTGATGGTCTTGCCATCAATGATAACCCTACCATCCCGATATACTGCCTTCTTCCCTTCTTTGCGGGCTTGGTGGACTCGAGGCATGCACGCGCGACGGTGATCTTGTTGCATCTTTGTGAGGTCATCATCAAGATAAATCGGGGGGCCGTCTATCCCTCTCAAGATGACCCTCTTTCGGAGGAAGGAAGTTCGAGACTCCTCGGAGGCGAATTGGAGGATGAGAGCTCTTTTCTTTGGATCTTTGCCGGCTCTCCAAACTTTGGAGAAAGGGATCTCTTCTTCCTTGTATCCCACTTTCTTGCATAAAGCTTTCCCATCGCTTTCGGGTGTAGACCCTTCTTCTTCTTTGATGCCGGTCACTCGCACATTGAGACGGCGAGCTTGTCGCATCTTCTCCTCTTCGATGGTTGTGTGTACGATGAGTACCTCATCTTTTTGGGCTTCCTCTCTTGCTACCTTCTTGATGTTCTTTTTGACCACTTCGACCCATCCTTCTTTGGTGGCCTCTAATTTGTCCTCAATGCTTGCGGTGAGGGCTTTGGTGATCTCCTCCTTGAGGGCTTCCTTAGCCTCCCCTTTAATCTCTCCTTCCTCGGGGGTGAGGGATGTGAGGGAAGCATGAAGGAGATCGATTTGTGCCTTCATCTCTTCTTGCTCTTTCCTCCATCTCTCCCTCTCCTTCTCGTTCTCCCGTTCCCTTCTCTCCTTCTCCTCTTTGAGATTTTGGATTTCCGCTCCATGTCCTCCTTCTCTTCGTTCCATAGCTTGATGAAGTTGGCTTTCTCCTCCTTCCATATTTCTCTCTCCATCCGCCATTCCTTCATGTCCTTCTCCAATTGTGCAAGCCTCTTATTCGTGAGCATGAAGGACGTTGTCTTCGTTGTCGGTGTCGGCGTCTTGATGATGGGGGAAGACATGGTTGGCTTCGTAGCTACCCTCTCTTCATATTGTGAAGAAGAGGGGAGAAGGGGAAGAGAACACTCAGCTTGTGTGTATGCAGGGGGCAGCGGGCAGGGGATGGGGATGGGGATGGGGTGTGTGTGTTCAGTGGATGGGCTGGTCGTCTTGGCGTGTCAGGGAGCAGCGCACAGGGGGGGGGGCAGCGCACAGGAGGGAGCAGCACACAGGGGTGGGGCAGCGCGCAGGAGGGAGCCACGCGCAGGGAGCAGCGCGCAGAGAGAGAGAGAGAGAGAGAGAGAGAGAGAGAGAGAGAGAGAGAGAGAGAGAGAGAGAGAGAGAGAGAGAGAGAGAGAGAGAGAGAGAGAGAGAGAGAGAGAGAGAGAGAGAGAGAGAGAAATGAAATGAAATGATATATTAACGTCTACACCTATGAGACCAACTGATTACAATGATGAGTCTAGTACCAAGTCTGGCTACAAACAAAGAACTGATAGGAGTGCTACCGACTCCTATGGGTGGCTAGTAGGCTGAGCAATGGTATCATGCCATAAGGGTACAAAGTGGGGATAAGTGTCACCATGATACAATATAGAAGTAGCATGAAGCCTATCCTGATCGACACTCTGGGTGTCGTGCTAGAATCCTGTGGATCCTCTGCTGCAATCTCCGCCGGTGCTGCGTGGCTCCTCTCCTCAGTCGCGGTCGTCTCGATCTCCCTAACTCTATAGCTCGATCAATGTGAGAGAGAGAGAGAGAGAGAGAGAGAGAGAGAGAGAGAGAGAGAGAGAGAGAAATGAAATGAAATGATATATTAACGTCTTCAAAAGGCCAAAATGACCTATGAGACCAATCAGTTACAAAATAGTGAATCTAATACCATGTCTGGGTACAAAAGAACTAGAAAAGAACTAGAAGTGGAACAAAATACTACTACTACTACTACTACAATCTAAAACTACGTGGGTGTAGCAGCTGATACAATAGGTACGCGGTAAACTGGATGTAACAGTGTGTGAAACAAAGATGGAAGAAATGGTGAGGATCCATCCTCATCTGCACTCTGGATGTCGAGAGAGTATGGCTCGAATCTTCTGTTGTAGTCTCCGTCGATGCTGTGTAGCTCCTCTCCTCAGTCGCGGTCGTCTGTATCTCTGTAGCTCCAATGCTCGGTCGATGAGAGTGCCAATAGTGGTCGAATGAGTGTGGGACGAGCTCTGCAGTGGTGGCTGCTCCTCTGGCTGTCCCATATCTAGTGAAAAGAAATCTGTAATGTGTCTCTGGGACTGCCTCTCTCTAGCTCTCCCCAGTAAAGTGTCTCTATACCTGTGTAACTCAAGTAGATATAGTCCAAGACATCTCTGATCCTCATAACTCATGACCCTAGATAGAGGACCAAAACCCTCTCTGAATAAGCAGTGGAAACGCCCCCGTATCTCATAGAACACTGTGCAATGACATATGTAGTGCAACTCTGTCTCTGGCTCTCTCTGGCATAATCGGCATATCTTGTTGTCTGCTGGTATCCCTCTGAATCTACCAGTCTCAATCTCGAGCTGATGTGAGGATGTGCGTATCTGACCAATGGCACAACGCAAACCATGAGACATATGTGTGTCCATGTAGCTGGGTCGAATCACAAACCCATCTCCTGTGAGGTGGAGAAGATGCTCTCTATAGAAAGCCATCTTTGTGCTCAACTCCTGAGGCGGCTCTATCCATGTCCTCCTTGTGTCGAGCTGGATCAGGTCCTGACGAATGAGTCTAGTGATCTCCACCCGTGTAAGAGACAGCGAGGGTGCCTGAAGAGAATACTGGAAAGGGGGCAACCTGTCCATGGTGAAGCCATGCGTCTGAAACCATGAAGTCATCTGTGCATACCAGCATGAAGTGTCCCCCTGTAAAGCTAACTGTCTGGAAGACTCAAGGGCCAGTCTAGCATATCTGTCTCTAGTAGTATCCCATAGGTTGTGCACACACACAGAGAGAGAGAGAGAGAGAGAGAGAGAGAGAGAGAGAGAGAGAGAGAGAGAGAGAGAGAGAGAGAGAGAGAGAGAGAGAGAGAGATGAGATGAGATGAGATGAGATGAAATGTTATATTAACGTCTTCAAAAGGCCAAAGTGACCTATGAGGCCAAAAAGTTACAATGCGGTGTATCTGATACAAAGTCAGATTAACAAAATAAATTAAACTAGGATAATGAAATATAAATACTGCGGAATCCTAAACTAAGCTGATAGGTGTGAAAGGTGAAAGGCGTGAAATGTGTGAACTAAGCAGTACAATGTGTAGACAATATGGGAGGGAAGTAGAGATCCATCTTCATCTACACTCTAGACGACGAAAAAGTTAAAGGAGTACGAGCGGAAGTGCGACGCGAGAGAGAGTGCGAGAAGAAGAGCACGACGATATGGTGAAACCGCTCTACTGTAATGTGTAGAGCATAGTGAGTTCTTATTAGGTTTTAACAAAAGAATATGTGTACATACCTGGCGGCCCGTCCACTTACCTGGGCGACCACATTGGGCTTTATACCCCAACAACCTCCCACTTAAAGTCCAATGTGGTACTTTAAGTGTGAGAGAAGCTACTATACAAGCTAATATACAAGAGATGTAGAGAAGTGATGTACTACCCTACACCTAACTGCTTGCGAAAATGCGCAAAGCTCTCTGAGGGAAGTCCTTTTGTAAGTAGATCAGCAGGATTTTCTGTGGTGTGAACTTTGACAAGCTGAAGTTGCTTATCCTCGAGCATTTCCCTGATGAAATGATACTTCAGCTTTGTCTTTGAGTGATAAACTGGATTGCGAGCCAATTGTATAGCACTTTGACTATCACAATATAACACAGGCATCTCTTCTTTGATTCCCAAATCTGTTACAAGTCGATTAAGCCAAATTGATTCTTTGCATGCCTCTGATGCTGCAACATATTCAGCCTCTGTAGTAGACTGAGTAACACAATCTTGTAATCTAGAACGCCATGATATTGCTCCACTAGCCAATGTAAAGACATACCCTGACGTAGACCTTCGGTTGTCTAAGTCACTTGCATAATCTGAGTCTGTAAAACCCTTTACACTTAGCTCCTGACTCCCATAGCATATATGCATACTCTTTGTAGCTTTCAGGTATCTCAATATTCCGTTCACTACCTCCCAATGTTTCTTGCCTGGGTTTGACATGTATCGACTTACTACTCCCACTGCAAATGCAATGTCTGGGCGAGTAGCAATCATTGCATACATCAAACTACCCACTGCAGACGCATATGGAATCTTATCCATTTCAGCCTGTTCTTCCTCAGACACAGGACAATCTTGTTTGCTAAGTTTCACATATGGTGGCAATGGAACACTCAGTGCCTTTCCCTTCTCCATATTGAAACGTTGCAAAACCTTGTCAATATACTCTGTTTGAGATAACCAAATCAACTTCTTTGATCTGTCTCTCTCAATGCGCATACCAAGTATATGACTTGCCTCACCCATGTCTTTCATGTCAAACGATTTTGCCATCTTTGACTTCAAAGCTGAAATTTCTTCCAAGTGCTTGCCAGCAATTAACATGTCATCCACATACAAAATAAGGATCAGCCAACTACCATCCTTAGCCTTCTTTGTATATAGACAGTGATCGAACTCACTACGTTTGTAGCCTTGAGAAAGCATAAACTTGTGGAATTTATGGTACCATGCCCTCGGTGATTGTTTTAAGCCATAAAGACTCTTTAACAACTGGCATACCCAATCTTCCTTGCCTTTCTCAACAAACCCTTCTGGCTGCTGCATGTAAATTTCCACATCTAAATCACCATGCAAGAACGTTGTCTTGACATCCATTTGGTGCAACACCAAATCTAATATGGCAACCAATGCAAGAAAGCATCTCAATGTAGTCATCTTGACCACCGGAGAGAAGACTTCATCAAAGTCAATGCCTTGTTCTTGCTTAAAGCCCTTGGCAACAAGCCTTGCTTTGTACTTTGGCTGACTATCATGAGCGGTGATCTTATACCTGTAAACCCATTTACAAGGTAGAGCCTTTTTGCCCTGTGGTAATTTAATTAGCTTCCATGTCTTGTTTTTATGCAGAGCTGTCATCTCTGACTGCATGGCCAATTGTTAATTCCCGGAGTCCTTCATTTGCACTGCTTCCTTGTAACATGGAGGCTCATTGCAATCAGTCAACATGACATAGTTCATAGATGGAACAAACCTATTAGGAGGTCGCGTGACACGTCCAGATCTACGCACAATAGGTGGCTCAGGCTCAGCCACAACCTGTGGTTCCACTCTATCCTGTCCTTGCTCCTCTTGAGCCCTGACATTTTGTCTTGCACGTGCAGGTCTATCTTCTTGGAAGACAACTCTTCTAATCTCCTCAACCCTCTCTGGTTTAGAATGATATTTGGATTCATTAAAGTGAACATCATTGCTGCGGACAACCTTTCTGGATTCGGGATCCCAAAGTCTGTATCCCATCTCACCAGAATTACCATAGCCTAGAAAGATGCACTTTCTACTCTTTGGCTCAAGTTTGTTCCTAAATTCCTTTGGAACGTGAGTATATGCCTCACAGCCAAAGACTCTGAGATGCTTGTATGAGGGCATTTTGCCTGACCATACCATCTCTGGCACTGAATCCTTCTGCAAAACCTTGCTAGGAGATCTATTTACAAGATGAACAGTTGTTGATACAGCTTCAGCCCAAAACCCATTTGGCAGCTGTGCATTAGACAACATACTTCTGACCTTCTCTTGTATGGTCCTATTCATCCTCTCAGCAACACCATTTTGAGGAGGATTGTAAGGAGCAGTAAGTTCACGTTTTATACCTTTTGACTCACAAAAGTCCTGAAAGGCCTTTGAAACATACTCTCCACCATTCTCAGTGCGTAAGCATTTAAGCTTCTTGCCACTCTGATTCTCCACAAGTGTCACAAACGTTTTGAAAACACTAAACACTTCATCCTTGTGCTTGAGAAAGTAAACCCATACTTTCCTCGAGTAATCATCTATAAATGTCATAAAGTAAGAAGCTCCCCCTAGAGATAGGTTAGGCATAGGTCCACACAAATCACTATGAACAAGTGCCAACTGTGTATCTCTTCTACTGCTTCTATGCTTATGTGGCTGTTGTGTTTGCTTACCATACAGACAATGTTCACAGAATTCAAAATCATTAAATGAAAAGCCAGGCAAATAACCAGAACGAGACAAGATTTCCATTCCCTTCTTGGACATATGTCCTAAGCGGCTATGCCACAAAGAAACGTTCGGCTGCTCGGTTACATTGATTACATTTTTAGAGACATTTGATACATAAATCATGTAAAGTCCTCCAGACTTTACTCCATGTGCTACTGTCATAGAACCATTGGATATCTTCCACATGTTCTGTCCAAAAGTGGTGACGTAGCCAGCATCATCAAGTAAACCTGTGCTGATCAAGCTCTTTGTAATTGCGGGAACATGTCTCACATTCTTCAGCGTGAAAGAAGAGCCATTCTGAAACTTCAATTGAACATCTCCAACACCTAAGATCTCACATGTCTGCCCATTGCCTAGCCGAACATGATCTTTAGTGGTCACATAAGAGGTAAACCACTCCTTGTTTGGAGACACATGAAGTGATGCCCCTGAGTCTATAATCCAGTCACTCAGTGCATTTCCATCAGATGCTGTAAGAAGAGCTGAGTCCATTGTATTCTTCAAGAAGTAGATGTCTCCTGACACTTGACTGCCATCCTCTGCAACAGTGTTTGTCACATTTATTTCTTGAATCTTCACTGAGGACTTGTTCTTCTCACCATGGTCTTCAGCTTTCTCTTTGCCTTTTTCTGTTTTCCATTCTCTGCAGTCTCTTTTCATGTGACCCTTCTTGCCACAATGGTAGCATTCTATGTCACTCTTGCCTTTAGCACTGCGGGACTTGCTACGAGACTGATTCCTCTTTCCACCTTTGTACTTTTCTTTGGTCCTTCCCCTGACAACTAAGGTTGTTCCTTTGCCTTTGTCCATTGTCTTTCTATTGGTTTCTTCAGTAAGCAGACTTCCTTCTACACCTGCTATGTTCAAACCATCTGGAGGTGCAGAATTACTCAAAGCTGTGCGAAAAGTGTCCCAACTTTCCGGCAATGTGATGAACAGGAACATAGCTCTAACAGGTTCATCAAACTTGACACCTTGAGCTGACAACTGAGTATAGATTGTGTTGAATTCATTCAGATGATTGGACATAGGTGTCCCTTCTTTCATCTTCAAGTCAACAAGCTTCTTAAGCCAGTATACCTGTGAAGCTGCACTCTGCTTCTCATAAAGATCACTCAGCTTTAACCATGCTTGATAAGCCGAAATCTCGTCTGCTACATTGAAGTAAACGCTTTCTGCCAAAGTCAACATAATGGTAGAAAGTGCCAATTCATCCATTTCGCTCCATTCATCTTCGTCCATATCTTCTGGTTTTATCCCCTTGAGCTTTATAGGTTTTATCTGCTTCTTTTGTACCAACACGTGCCAAATCTGCTTCTTCCACAATGGGAAATTGGTTCCATCCAGCTTCTTGATATTGTAAAGAGCGGTGTCTTGTGATCCAGCCATAGCTACGCTTCACAGTAGTTTACTTTTCTGGGAAAAATTCGGCAGAGTTTCCCCTGTAAACTGACCTCTGAACCAATATCAAACTGTCAAATGAACCAAGAAAGCTTCAGATTCTGCATAAATTTTGGCAGAGTCTCCTTTGTAAAATGGCTCTGGTGTACTAAAAACAGACCAAAAAACAGCTCAAAAAACACTGTCTCTCTGACACTGTAAGCTGTGGGTAAACCTGTCCTGCACCTGTACTGTCTCTGTCACTGTCCTGTCACTGTCCTGTAAGCATAGACTGCAACAATGCCTCAACGGCAGTAAAGCAAAGATGCAATCCCAACTGTCTAACTCACAGTCAATACATCCTAGCTGCCTATCTAAGGGTGCTCGAGGGATCGCTCCAAGACCTGTATCACCGAAAGGATCTCAACATTCGAGAATCCCCCAGCTCAATAAAACCTCACTCGACCCTCAACAAAGGCTGCAATAAATCTGACAGTACATAGACTTTCCACAAAGTCATACATCCACAAATTTCCCACTGTATGCTCTAACCGTTGCGGCGGTTGTTTGCTGCGTGACTCACAGCCAGCAAACCCTCAACAGACATACATCATCTCTGACAATACATCCCATGTGGAAGTACCTGCAATGTCAGGATGAAATCTGGAATATCAAGCAGCAAACACAAGCTACCTGATGAACTAGTGGATGTCGCCTACAGTCTGTGTGTAGATACGCCCGTGTCGTATGTGACACGTCTCCAAGAACTGTGAGCCGTCCTTCGATGTGTAGACAGCCACAATTCAACACTCTGGGAGTGTCGATATCCTCAGCACCTGTAGTCGTAGGCCGAAAACCCCAAATTTGCAGAGCCGGATCTGCACCCGTCGAGACCACGTAGTCGAAAATTGCCTGCGCAGACCTTTGTCGAAGCCGAACGGTGGCCGAGATGACCACAGAATGAAATTCTGACAACACCAAGCCCATCGGGCTTTCCCACGAGATTTGGGGCCGTGTCTTCACCTGTCGAATTTCACTCCAATCTGAGCTGGTGACTCTAGCCTCCTGCAGTGCTGCCCCGAGCCTCGATCTGAGCTGTGATACCAGTTGAAGGAGTACGAGCGGAAGTGCAACGCGAGAGAGAGTGCGAGAAGAAGAGCACGACGATATGGTGAACTCGCTCTACTGTAATGTGTAGAGCATAGTGAGTTCTTATTAGGTTTTAACAAAAGAATATGTGTACATACCTGGCGGCCCGCCCACTTACCTGGGCGACCACATTGGGCTTTATACCCCAACAAAAGTATGGCTCGAATCCTTTGTCGTAGCCTCCTTCGAAACTCTGGAGCTCCTCTTCTCCATCGGGGTCGTCTAGATCTCCCTAGCTCCAAAGCTCGGTCTATGAGAATGCCAGTAGTGCGAGCAAACCTCTCCACTGTTGGCTGCTCCTCTGTCTGTTCTTCTAGATGTACAATATCTAGTTTAAAGAAATCTTCAGCTCTCCTCAGTAAAGTTTCTCTATGCCTGTGTAACTCAAGTAGATATAGCCCAAGACATCTTTGATCCTCATAACTCATGACCCTAGATAGAGGCCCAAAACCTTCTCTGAATAGACAATGAAAACGGCCTCGTATCTCATAGTACACTGTGCAATGACATATGTAATGTACCTCTGTCTCTGGCTTTAGATGCATAAGAGGCATATCCTGCTATCTGCTGGTGTCCCTCTGAATCTGCCAGTCTCAATCTCGAGTTGATGTGAGGACGTGCGTATCTGGCCAATGGCACAACGGAAACCATGAGAAAGATGCGTGTCCATATAGCTAGGTCGAATCACAAACCCATCCCCCGTGAGGTGGAGAAGATGCTATCTATAGAAAGCCATCTTTGTGCCTAACTCCTGTATCGGCTCTATCCATGTCCTCCTCGTGTCCAGCTGGATCAGATCCTGACGAATGAGTCTATTAATCTCTACCCGTGTCAGAGACCTCAAGGGTGCTTGTAGAGAGTATTGAAAAGGAGGCAACCTGTCCATGGTGAAATCATGTGTTTGAAACCATGATGCCATCTGTGCATACCAGCATGATGTATCCCCATTAAGAGCTAATTGTCTGGAGGACTCTAGAGCCACCCTGGCATATCTGTCTCTGGTAGTATCCCACAGACTGTGTACAAAGGAGACTGATCTGGTAAGCGCCTCAATCTCCATAGGGAGGCAGCTAATTCCGCTCGAATGATATCATGCGGTACGGAAGCCTTGGCTCTAATCAGCTGAGAGATCATAGATACCAGGGGCTTCTCCATACGCCTCCAACCATCCTGGCCTACAGAAGGTCCCCAAACCTGCACCCCATATAACATAGTAGAGGCAACCAAAGTATCAAAGAGCCATAACTTTGTCCTAGGTTTTTGGAACTGAACCTGCGAACACATACTCTCCATTCCTCCCAAAGCCGCACCAGCTCTAGTTAGTCTAGTCTCTACTGCTCTTCTCAAAGAAAATCTCGGCCCAGTAAAGACTACCCCTAGGTAAGTGTATGCATCGTATACTCCACAGTCTCCTGACCATATTTGAAAGTAGGTACTGATCTCCTGACCCATTGCGGTGTGGTGTTAAACACCGTAACCTTGGTTTTACCTAGGTTTACACACAATCCACTATCCTCTGCAAAACTGCGTAGTGCATCTAAATGTCGTTGCATACCTTCTGGTGAGTCAGATATCAGCACAATATCATCAGCATATAGCAACAATGGGATCCACGCCCCCGCCAGCTGGGCACCCCTGTCACCCTCTCTGTCAATGTAATTAGATACCTCATCAACATAATACCAAATAGAGTAGGAGATAGTGGGCAGCCCTGTTTCACCCCAATAGTAGAGTGAACTAAATCAGATACCCCTTCCGGAGTACTACATGTCCCATCACTGATCTGTACAAAGCCATAATCCCCCAAATCACCTCTATGGGCATCCCCATCTCCTTTAGTCTGCGCATCAATCGAGCTCTTGGTACCATGTCAAATGCTTTGCGAAAATCCACAAAGCTACAATAGATCCGTCGCCCATGTGCTCTGCCCTCCTCAATGATGGCCCTGAGTGTCAGAATATGCCAAGAGTGGAGAAACCCCTCCTGAATCCGGCCTGACCCTTTGCTCGTACACCCTCGCCCTTTGTCCAATTACTCAAGTGTTGCTCGAGAATAGATGCATACAACCGTGCCAATGTGTGTCCAACCATAATAGTGTGGTAGTTCCCAGGCTCTGTAGGATCACCAGCCTTGAAGATGGGCACAATGTTAGACAACCTCCAAGTCTCAGGTAATCCCTCACACATGGCACGATTGAACAACACTTCGAGAACCTCCATCAGCATATCCCTGGCATGTATAAAGTGCTCCGCTACTAGACCGTCATGATCATATGCCTTCCCGGTCCTCATCCTGTCGATGGCCCTCTATACCCTCTTAGATGTAAAGAAAGTGCTCGTAGCTGGGCAAGGCTTGGTAGGGTCTGGAAGGGTTCCTGTCCAGGGACCGTATATAATGATGTCGCATATTGGCCCCACACATAGGTGAAGTAATCACTGGGGGAGGGGAGTGCTCATGGAAGAGTCGCCATGCCTCTCCTGAGTCCCTACTCAAGAACATTCGCTATAAGTCTCGCTCCATCTGAGCTAGGTAAGCTCACTTCTTCCATCGCGCAAGGCTTCGGAAAGCAATCCGAGACTGTCTGTAAGTGATGACTCCTAAGAGAAGATCCCTCTGAAGCTGGGCTCTCATCTCTCTGCACTCCTCATCATACCAACTATTCTGGGGCATGCTCCCAGAATGTCCTCTCTTGCCCGGCTGAGTGTGTGGGTATGCCACTGATGCAGCTCCATGCAGTGTCTCAGTCAGTAGAGTGGTGCACTCCTCCACTGAGAGGCCTGTACCATTTGTGCCAGCTGTGCCTTCCAATAGACGGTTCCAGATCTCCTCTGTATTAACGAAATCAGTCTCTGGTGTAAATGTATAGCGGGTGTGTAACCTGCCTCCTGATGTCTGGGTTGTACTATACTGAAATTTTACGGACAGTGTCCAGAGAGCATGATCTACTACTATGCCCACTGGCCTGGCTCCCACTGTGAAATCCTGAATGTAGGGGAAAAGCTCGGTTGTGTCATAACATAATCCACTGTGCTGGCCCCATGTCTGTGTGGAAAGCACGTGAAACTGGCTGCTCCAAGAAATCGCTGTAAGCCATTAAGTATGGCTAATCCATGTGTAGTCGTCATTTCCATGAGGTATCTCCCATACTCCGTCTGCTCTCTGTCATTTGAGCATCTGTCAAGTCCCAACTCACCCACATCCACTCTCTAAGCATCTCATCTGAAGTGTCGTAGAAGACTGTCTACGAGTTGCCCGTTCGGGCATTGAAGTCCCCTAGGAGAATGATATCACCATCCCTAGAAAACTCCCATATGTCATCATCTAGTATAGAGAAAGGCGACTACCCTCTGGATGCAGCATACACTGATGTACTGGGAGGAAAGTAACATATAGCAATATATAGGAATCGACCCGTGTCAGCTCTCAGTCTCACCCACATATATCTAGCATGATCATCTCTTCGTACAATATGCAGTAATGGTTGTAGTTCCTCTCTAAATAGCACTACTACTCCTCCTGAACCTCTGCTCCCATGCTCAGATCTCGCATTTGTCTTGTGAGTTGTCTCCCATCTGTATCCCACCACATGTGGCATCACCTGTCCAGGGGCCTGATGAGTCTCTGAGAAGAATACAATATCCTTGTCTTTGAAACTGTCCTGAAATGCACCCACGTCCAACCTCATAGGCCCATTACAATTCCAGGTAGCCATCTTCAGTGTGGTCCCATAGATCTCGCACCGCCATGCAGTGCGCCGCTCTAAAATCACCACCCGTTCATTTCTGTAGAAGGCTTATCTTTCCCTTCTCCCTTGCCACTGTAATCTCTGGCATTACCTCTCATATGTGCGAGGTGTGAGAGAGTCAGGTCATCATCGAGGAAAATACCTGTCTTTTTGAGAGTAGGCCTCTTCCTCAAGAATTCCTTCTTCTCTTCCAACGAGGGGAAGCGTAGTATGAGAGCTCTCCCCTTTGAAGACTCTCCCGTGCCATCACTTTTCTTACCTACTCTCCATGCCTTTGTGTGCAAAGGCTTCTCCATCCCCATCATGGATGTAAGGCTTGTGACCTCTTTCTCCACATTGTATATGTCCTTGAGACCGGTCACTCTCACATGCAGTGCTCGTATCCGCCTTCTTTGTTCCTCTTCGAGGGTCATGTTGATAAGCGTCGGTGTACAAGGAGTTTCTTAACCTTTCCCTTTCTTGGCGACCTCAATCCATTTTTTGGCCTCGTCCGCCTTTTTCTGAGTCCTTGCTATCATCTCCGCCCATGAAGATGTCTTTGCCACACTCAGTTTCTCTTTCTCTGTGATCATCCTTACCTGTTCCTTGATTTCCTTGATTTCATCTATTACCGAGGGCTGAAATTCGCCTTCCTCTAGTCCATTGCTTACTCTATCAGCAAGCTCCTGTTTAAGGGCTGAGACTTCTTCTTTGAGTGTCCGTATCTCGGCGTTTGGGTTCTCCTGTTTGAGGGTTGAGACTTCTTCTTTGAGTGTCCGTATCTCGGCGTTTGGGTTCTCCTGTTTGAGGGTTGAGACGTCTTCTTTGAGTGTCTGTATTTCTGCGTTAAGGCTCTCTTTCTCCTTCTTCCATTGTGCGCCTTCATTGAAGACCATCTGAAGGAGGTTGGCCTTCTCCTTCCACCATCCTTTCATCTCTGTTTTCCACTCCTTCATTTCTCTCTCCATTTGCGCCATCCGCTTGTTCGTGAGCATGAAGGTTGCCTTTGCTCGCGACTTACAAATAGGTGATACATGGACGGCTTCCGTGTCTTGTGCAGGGTCCTTTGCAGGGGAGATTGCTTCCATGTTTTGTCGTTCAAGAGATGTATCGGGCTCACTTACCATTTCGCACACAGAATTTCCCACTGAATCCTACGCGTATGATGTCACGTATGTGTTATGCTGTTGTCACCTGCACCTGTCAATAGAATCAAAAGCACACGACCCCCACTGTGGGTAGACTCGCGGCTTGCACAATCAAGAATGCACGCGGCCCCCTTGCTGGGTCAGCTCGCGGCGAGTGGCCCCCAATTTGCCAGCCCCGCTGGAGCTCACTGGAGGCTGCAAAGGGTAAGGGAGGGTGGCAGGCGGGTGTGGAGGCTAAGGCCAAGGAAAGGCTGGGGGCTAAGCGGGTGGGCTGAAGGGTGAGCAAGGACGGAAAGGGCAGCAGCGTGAGTGAGGAGCGGCCTAAGGCTATTGGCAGAAAGCACACGCAGAAATGACGATTGGGCACCTGACAGGTTCAGAAATGATGACGTGGATTAAATTGGGCACCTGACAGGTTCAGAATGACGTGGATTAATTAATCGTCAGTGCGATAAGGTGCACAAGCATCGCACGCGAGAGAGAGAGAGAGAGAGAGAGAGAGAGAGAGAGAGAGAGAGAGATGAGATGAAATGATATATTAACGTCTACAAAAGGCCAAAATGACCTATGAGACCAAACTGATTACAATGGTGGGTCTAGTACCAAGTCTAGGTACAAACAAAGAAAACTACAAACTAATAACTGAGATAGGAGTGCTACCGACTCCTATGGGTGGCTGGTAAGCTGAGCAATGGTATAATGCCACAAAGGTACAAAGTGGGGATAAGTGTCACCATGATACAATATAGCAGTAGCATGAAGCCTATCCTGATCAACACTCTAGGTGTCGTGCTAGAATCCTGTGGATCCTCTGCCGCAATCTCCGTCAGTGTTGTGTGGCTCCCCTCCTCAGTCTTGGTCGTCTCGATCTCCCCAACTCTATAGCTCGGTCAATGATAGTACCGTCGGTGTGTGTATGAGTGGGAACCGAGCTCTGTGGTGGTGGTGACCCTTGTGCCTCTGTGGTACTCTGACTGAAGAAATCTGAGATGCGTCTCTGGGACTGTCTTTGTCTATGCACTCTCAATAGTGAGTCTCTATGTCTCTGTATCTCAAGTAGAAATAATCCGAGACATCTCTGATCCTGATATTTCATGACTCTATCTAATGAGTCAAAACCATCTCTGAATAAACAGTGAGCGTCCCCGAATCTCATAGTAGACTGTGCAGTGACATATGAAGTGAAACTCTGCCTCTGGCTCTGCATGGCATAACTGACATATCCTCCTGTCTGCTGGTATGCCTCTATATCTACCTGTCTCAATCCCAAGCTGGTGTGAAGATGTGCGTCTGGCCTATGGCACATCGTAACCCATGAGATAGATGTGTGTCCATGTAGTTGGGCTGTGTGACAAATCCATTTGTCGTGAGTTGGAGAAGATGCTCTCTATAGAAAGCCCTCTTTGTATCCAACTCCCGTGATGGCTCTACCCATGTCCTCTTGGTATGAAGCTGGATAAGATCCTGCTGGATGAGTCTAGTAATCTCCGTCCGTGTAAGAGCCAAAGATGGTGCATCAAGAGAATACTGGAAAGGGGGCAGCTTGTCCATGCTGAAACCATGCCTCTGAAACCATGAGCTCATCTGTGCATACCAACATGATATCTCCCTGTAATGCCAGCTGTCTGGATGACTCAAGAGCAAGGCTAGCATATATGTCCCTAGTGGTGTCCCATAAGCTGTGTACAAATGATACTGATCTGGTAAGTGCCTCAATCTCCATAGGTGGGTCAGCCAGCTCTGCTCGTATGATGTCATGTGGAACTGAGGTCTTGGCTCTAATCAGCTTAGAAATCATAGATACCAAGGGCCTCTCCATACTACTCCATCCAGCATTGTCAACAGATGGTCCCCAAACCTGAACCCCATAGTGCATATCTGAAGCAACCAAAGTGTCAAAGAGCCATAGCTTTGTTCGAGGTTCCTGGAACTGAACCTGCGAACAAATCCTCTCTAAACCGCCTGGGGCTGCATAGGCACGAGTCAATCTAGCGTCTGCTGCTACTTTCAGTGTGAACCTCGGTCCACTAAAGACCACCCCAAGATATGTGTATGCGTTAATGTACTCCATACCGTCCTGACCATATGTGAATGTAGGTGCTGATCTCCTGACCCACTGTGGCGTCGTATTAAATACCATCACCTTGGTTTTACCAAGGTTGACAGACAATCCACTATTTCTTGCAAAACTATGCAATGCGTCTAAATGTCTCTGCATACCCTCTACCCTCTGGTGAGTCTAATATCAACACGATATTGTCAGCATACAATAAAAGAGGGATCCATGTCCCTGCAAGCTGAGCACCTCTATCTCCTCCTCTGTCAATATAATCAGAGACCTCATCAACATACATACCAAATAAAGTAGAGGACAATGGGCATCCCTGTTTCATACCGATGGTGGAGTGAACTATGTCAGATATCCCCTCTGGTGTACGTACATGACCCATCACTGAAATGTACACTGCCATAATCCCCCATATCAGTTCTGTGGGTATCCCTGATTCCATAAGTCGACGCATCAGTCTGGCCCTCGGTACTGTGTCAAAAGCTTTGCGGAAGTCCACAAAGTTGCAATATATCCGTTTACCATGTGCTCGTCCCTCCTCAATGATAGCTTTGAGTGTAAAGACATGATCTAGTGTTGAGAAACCCCTCCTGAAACCAGCTTGTCCAGGTGCCCGTATGCCCATAATCTTTGCCCAATTGCTCAGTCTATGCTCAAGAATGGATGCATACAACCGTGCCAATGTGTGTCCTACCATGATAGTACGGTAATTCCCCGGCATTGTGGGGTCTCCTGTCTTGAAGATAGGTACAATAGTAGACAATCTCCAAGACTCGGGAAAGCCCTCGCACATGACACGGTTGAATAACTGTGCAAGCATCTCTGCCAACAAGTCCCCAACATGTATAATGTGCTCCGCTACCAAACCCTCATGATCCTATGCTCGTCTGGTCTTCATCCTGTCTAGGCCTTCTTTACCATCTGAGTGGTAAAGAAGGTGCTCGTAGCCGGACATGGCTGTGGTGTATCTGGTAGTGGTGGTTGTCCAGGTACAGTGTATAATGATGCTGCATACTGCCCCCATATCTCCATAGAAGTAATCATTGGTGGGGGAGACTGCTCATGGAATAGACGCCAAGCCTCTCCTGAATCTCTACCAAGGAAGAGCTGATATAAATCCTGCTTCATCTGGACCAAGAAAGCTCGCTTCTTCCGTCGTACTAGTCATCGTGTAGCAATACGAGAGTGTCTATAGGTGATCACTCCCAATGCAAGCTCCCGCTGGATCTGAGCTCTTCTCTGTCGACATTCCTCATCATACCAGCTGTTCTGAGGCATGTGCCCAGAACGACGTCTCTGACCAGGCTGAGTGTGTGGGTATGCCTTTGTCGCCCCATGTAATGTCACTGTCAGCATAGATGTGATCTCCTCCACTGTGTATACTGGCTCTGATGTACATAAAAGTCTATGTATCTCCTCTGCATAGACTGAGTCAGTCTCTAGAGTAAAAGTATAGCGTGGATGTCTACCACCCCGTGAGGCCTGAGATGTATTGTACTTAAAGGAGACTAATAAGGTCAAAAGTGCATGATCTACTACTATCCCAACAGGCTTGGGCCCCACTGTAAAATCCTGAATGTGAGATAAAGCTCGGATGTGTCAGAACATAGTCTACAGTACTGGCCCCATGTCTGTGTGGAAAACAAGCAAAACCTGTAGATGATGGGAATGTCGGTTTAGCCATTCAGTATGGCTAAACTGTGAGTAGTCGTCATCTCCCTGAGGTATCTCCCATACTGTGTATGCTTTCTGTCGTGTGAGCATCTCTCAAGCCCCATCTCCTGTAGTTCTAGCTCTCTGAGCATCTCCTCTGAGGTGTCATAGAAAACCGTCTGTGCACTGCCTGTAGGGGCATTGAAATCCCCCAATAGTATGATGTCTCCATCCCTGGAGAACTCCCAAATATCACCATTAAGTACAGAGTAAGGAGACTGTCCTCTGGGTGAAGCATATATTGAAGTGCTGGGAGGAAAATAGCATATGGCGATGTACAAGAAACGTCTAGTATCTGCCCTCAGCTTCACCCACATGTATCTGGCCTGATCATCTCTTCGAACTATGTGCAGTAGTGGCTAGAGCTCCTCCCTGAAAAGAATTGCTACACCTCCTAATCCTCTAGTCCCATGCTCAGATCTGGTGCATGTCCGGCAAGCTGTCTCCCATCTGTATCCTGATATATGCGGCATCAACTGTCCTTGAGCCTGATGAGTCTCTGAGTAGAAAACAATGCCTCTATCTTTGAAGCTGTCCTCAAAGGCCCCCACATCAAGTCTATACGTACCATTACTGTTCTGGTATGGCATGGGGGAGAGAGAGAGAGAGAGAGAGAGAGAGAGAGAGAATGAAATGAAATGTTATATTAACATCTTCAAAAGGCCAAAATGGCCTATGAGACCAAACTGTTACAAAATTGTGTGAATCTGATACCATGTTTGGGTACAAAAAGACTAGAACAAAATACTACTACTACTAGAATCCATCCTCATCTGCACTCTAGATGTCGAGAGAGTATGGCTCGAATCCTTTGCTATAGTCTTCGTCGATGCTGTGTAGCCCCTCTCCTCAATCGTGGCCATTTGGATTTCCGTAGCTTGAGTGCTCGGTCGATGAGAGTGCCGGTAGTGGTCGAGTGAGTGGTGGCCGAGCTCTGCAGTGATGGCTGCTCCTCTGGCTGTCCCAGAGAGAGAGAGAGAGAGAGAGAGAGAGAGAGAGAGAGAGAGAGAGGATTTCAACGTTGTAGGAAACTATCCCAAGAGACCTCAAAGGAGTGAGAAATGAAATGAAATGAAATCTTATATTAACTTCTTCAAAAGGTCAAAATGACCTATGAGACCAGAAAGTTACAACGTGGTGGATCTGAGTAACAAAGTCTGAGAGGGTATGTGTAGTATGAGCGGACGATTTTAGAAAAAACGTTAAAAATTGGGAATTTTGAGGTGATGCGTTCTGAGCGAAGGGTGGAAGGTGAAGGGAGTTTGGGGCAAGTGGCAGGTGGAAATTTCTCTTCCTCCTTCGTAGTGGAAACCGCCCACTGACTCTCTCTCATCGCTCTACAAGCTTCTGGAGTTTCCTAACCGATCCCTTTCTCTGTCATATGTCCTTGACGGGTGTAGGGGAGGGCGGCTCGGTCCCCACTCATTAGACCATTGTCGGCACTCTCATCGACCAAGCACTGGAGCTACGGAGATCCAGACAGCCACGATTGAGGAGAGGGGCTACACAGCATCGACGGAGACTACAGCAGAGGTCTTTTGTACCCAGACATTCACCATTTTGTAACAGATTGTTTCATAGGTCATTTTGGCCTTTTAAAGACGTTAATATAACATTTCATTCTCGACATACTGGCACACCAGTAAAGAAACTGAGTTCCTTTACAAGATGCTGCCCCATGATTCTCCCCCACCCACTAAAAAGAAATCCACGTGAGGTTGCTCCCTCCTCCCCCCCGGTGTCCTCTCGGCCCCCTCTGCGTGCGCAGCTCTCCCGCCCTCCCTTGCCCTGCCCCTTTGCAGTGAGTCCGCCTCAGTCCCCCTGGTTCTGCCCGCCTGCACTCCAGACAAAGAGAGAAAGAAGGAGAGAGAGAGTTCTCTGAGGTTCATCTCGCAGGGACCAAAACGGCCTGCAGAGAGAGAGAGAGAGAGAGGGGGGGGGGGGGGGGGGGGAGAGAATCATGGGGCAGCATGTGGTAAAGGAACTGAGTTTCTTTACTGGTGTGCCACTATGGGGGAGAGAGAGAGAGAGAGAGAGAGAGAGAGAGAGAGAGAGAGATTTATTAATGTCGGTCTAGAGGCTGTAGTTGGCCTAGGAGACAGAACATGTGTGTATCCATTGGGTAACCAAAATGAAGTGCTTAAATAAACATGCTACAAAACAAAGTAGATGCGGGGGTGTGAATCCATGTGTTCGAGGGAGAGGGGGGATGGAGCTCTAACTATAATGGATGTGAAACTATAAGCACAGGGGAGTACAACCATAATAGTCAAAAGACTAGCTTTCTCCTTCTGGATTTCGGTACCAAACCCGTGCGCGCACACACACACACACACACACACACACACACACAGAGAGAGAGAGAGAGAGAGAGAGAGAGAGAGAGAGGGGTGGTCTAAAAAAATCAGGCTTTAGTGTATTTTTAACCAGCTAAATTGCAAAGTCCCGGTAAGATTTCAAGCCTGCCTTGAGGAAAACCAGTAAAATTTTACAAGTTTGTGTAAATACCAAGCAAATGGTTCATATTTTAACCTTCTCAGTGTTTCCTTTTTCCTTTGCTTTTGATAATAGCTATGTCAATTCCAAGAAGGTAAATATTACCATAAAAAGAGATTAGTTGTCCAAAGTGTCGTTGCAAGCTTTGAAATTCATCCATTATAGGTTTGCAATGTTGTAGATCTTGGTGAATCCAATGTGTGACTAGTGGAGACTATCTTGGAGTCATTAATAACTAGCAAGTATAGAAAATGTGACACGCTTAGTTTGCCAATGTGGTGTCTTGACAATTACTTGTATGGGGAATTCTCATAAGGGTTTTACTTTTTGAACTATTTGCTTAAAGCGATGAGCCAATGGGATGTAAGGGGCCATGTGACGGGGTTTTATGAAGACCTAATAGACCGATTTTGCGTTGTTGCATTGTACATTTGTATTCATTAGTGTTGAGAAAGCAAGTCTCAACATTTATGACAAGGCCCACAAATGGTATATGTGCTCTAACAATCACTCTTGGTTAATGATATGGGATAAGCTTGCAATGTATTAGAGTAGACCGTATATCTTGAAGAATGAGGACCTAAGCTAGAAAAGTTTTTTACGTTAAGCCCTACTAGATATCTACCAATCAATCAATAATTAAGTCATAAAAAATCACCGCTCAAAGGTATGGGGGTTTATCGACTGCGTTACAAGAAACATTCGCGGCGTGTGTGTAGATATGATGGATGATGAGGCCATACAAGTTTTGCAATTGCAAGTATGTCCCTACGATTTTAAAACTTCCATCTTTCTAGTGGTATCAATGGGGATCCTCTTAATGTAAAGTAGAGGGTGTTGCAGTACATGAAGGTACAGAGGGGAAGCAAAAGGGCAACAAAGCAAAGGGGCAACGTTTGGTAGCATTCGCATTGATATCTAAGGACAGAATGTGGTTGAATTTGTCAGAACCTGCAGGCCACACATTTGTAGAATTATCGTGTGCAAAATAGTTCATAATTGTATGTTTATTCAGCCAAATTGTCAAACTTCAGTCACGTCAATCGAATGGAAGGCATCCAAGAATTGCCTTTTGTTTCGTATATCAATTGAAATTTATGTTTGGAAGGGGTAGGTAATGGTCCTTCACTGACCATTCCCAGTAATCGCTGCAACCAGTGGGGAGTTGGGAGCCATGGCAGGAGCAGCGATTATTGGGGAATGGTTAGTGAAGGAACATTCCCGGCCGTCCCAAGTCGGGGACAGGAATATACCGAGTCAATTTACTCTGGAAATTTTATTCCATCTGCTGAGGTGTTTAATTCAGCATGTTTTCTGGATCTGTCTGCTGACGTGGCCACATCCTAATAGCTTGCAAACTGTTTGCGTGAGGGTCTGACATTCCTTGGGCTGAGATGTTATTAACCCAGCAATTGTAGGGCCCGATTCCCCACAAGAATCAATAGTGTACATGTACGGCTGCAGTTTGCAGCCTCCAGCCCCCAAATGTGATGGAAATGAATTTTGTTCTTTGAAAGATTAAAGAAAACACCTCTTACCCACAATCATAACCATTGCTTCGCAAATCCAGCCACTTTCGATGAACTTGTGTCGTAGCAATATAATTCAGAATTTGTACAAGGGATCAATTTAATGGTTAAGCTTATCTATGGGTCAAAAGCCAATGAGATGGTGGATATAGTCTCCCACAACTGTGTCAAGAAAAAATTCAGTTATTTGGATGGTTTTGAGGGAGCATAGTTAATTCACTTACATTTTACACACATTGTCTGATAGAGAACAAGTAAAAAAGTCAATGAATTGGGTCCATTTCAAATCGCCTCACCCTACTTATTATCTACATACATCATTTGAGGAACGATCATACTTTTGCTCAATTCTTCATGCAATACAACTTATAAATGGCAGGCTCGGAGATTTTCAAATCCAAAAGCTACACAGGTAAAAAAATTACCGTCCTTGGTAACAAGAAAGCTGAGCACTTATTATCATACATGCTTTTCAAGTGAGTGGCAGACTAAAAAGGTCGAGAACATGATAAGACAGTGATGACCAGTGGCTATTGAAGAAATTATTAATGAAACAAAACAACAGGCCAGCACTGCTCAAGGCAAACCACTCCATATCCAAAATGACTTCAAAAACAGCAATGCCATTACGCCTCAAGAACAAATACAACCTGCACCAGAAATTCTCGACACATCAAGAAATCAAGTACCAAGACAAAATCTTTAAAGTGTCGGTATATTAAGACCGATTTCTACATGTATCATCTTCACTTACGGAACTAGCCAATTCACCTTGCATTCAGAAATTTTCTAAAAAACAGCCACGGCATTGAGTGTGTGGCCAATCCGACTTTTCATTCAAATGATAGTGCAACATCAACATGAAACTTCTACACACAAAACTCACTCGCTGATCAAAGAGATCAAAGCGAGACTCAGCTCTAAGTACACTCTTCAACACTGAACATTGAATTTGATTTCGCATAAAAGACTTGTCTTACTTTTGACTGTATGTAGAACAAAGGTCTAAAGACAAGAGGAAAACTGAATTACAGAAAATCATAAGTGATCCATAAACCTGCTGAAACTTTAAATCTAAGCAAACTTAACAGGAGGAAAAACAAGCTAAGGTCCATCTCAACACCAGAGATCACCTAGAACCACAAAAAACACAGGAACCAAGCTCCGATTGTGTAGCAACTGCAACTCAACTAACTAAAAGGAAGAAGCACCACAATTAGCTACATTAATTGCATGGAGCTGCAGAAGGTAAAACTGCACCGACCAATCAGAAAGGACTGCCATGATTAGCCTTGATCGGCAGAGAGAACAAAACCTTTGCACCCTTGCAGGGAACGCCGCCAGTTTGAAACGAAGAGAATTGCATCAACAACAAGGAGGAGCCAAGATCAGAAATCAAGCGTGAGCTCCTGCTCTTGGCCGCGCTTGGAGAGGAAGTGCATGGCGTAAGGAACGGCCCGGATGACAGCGATCCAAACGCCGAGCATGGTGAGATGGCGCCGCAGCTCCTTGTATGCCTCTGCCTTCTCCGGCCTGCGTGGAATAGCTCCCAAAAACATCCTCGCTCGCGGCTTCTGCTGTCTAGGGTTGGAACTCTGAGTAGATGGTCTCACTGATGTGTGTTTCTTTCAAAATGACACAACTTTTAACCCAATCAGGTCTTAAAAGGCCCATGTCACACGCGGGCGCTGGCCCCTCGTCACTATCTCATACTGGGTCAGCCAGGGGGGATCTATGGCCCAAATTTGGATGCGCGGAGGGGCTTTGATCTCAGCCGTTCGATCGCGCGATGAACTAGGAGAAAAAATGGCACCCCCAAGACCTTTCGGTTGCCACACGAATGCCCCACCACCACACTAGCGCGTGTCGTTGCCCATGTTGGCATGGCACACAATCACACCCTAGTTTAACCGCCCCTAGTTCACCCTTAGTTCACCCCTAGTTCACTGGATGATCCGACGGTTGAGATTAAAGCCGCCTCGTCCCCCCAACTTCAGGCCATAGATTCCCTCTTAGCCTTATGTCTGTGTCATATAGTGATGGGGTTGCCCATGTGTGACATGGTGTCTTGGGCAGGTGACCATTCTTCACACACAGTACTCATCAACAAAGATCCCCTTCTGACTGCACTTTCATTTGTCCAAAAACCCTTTAAAAAACCCATCCCATTTTACCAGCAACATAGTCGTGAAACAAGGTTTTGTCACAATAGAGTTTAGGAGTCGAGGAGGACTAGACCAAAAGCATCTTTTTAACTTTTCCAGACACTTCTGCAACACTCCCTCACTATTCGAGATCTTCTGATAAGTTGATTACATGACATCTTTTGTTACTAGATATGTCATTTGGTAGTAAATAGTATTTGTGATTGAAGGTAAAACAAAGCATTTCAATCGCCAATTCTCTCATTGCTTTTAGAGTGTTGTGCATTCCAACATCATTAGTCATTTTTTCAAGTTTTGTTCATTTCATCTCAATCTTCCATTTCAAGTTCATGGAAGTAGGTTAAGTAGGCCAAAAACCAAGTCAAAGGAAAACTCGACCAAAACCATATTTGGGAAAAAAGACCATAAACTTTGAAATTGTGGAGAAGTGTTGGGACACGAGCAACACTGAAACCAAATTGCAAAAGATCGAGGGGATAGCTTCAAAATGCCTTGTAGATCATATGTAAAATGTTTGGCTACAAACTGGCAAGGAACTTGGATGGTGATCCATGTATCTCATAAGAGAAACACTGAAAGTTGGTTTTACCTTGAATCCTTATCACAAAACCAAGAAATTAGGGAAAAAAACTTGAAATCAGAATGAATAGAATATAATACAAGGGGATACTGGGATTTTGAAATCCAAATCTAAATAGACTTGGAGAAATCATGTCAGAAAATTGGTATTAAAGTGCATCAAAAATTGCAGATTGATTAGAATATTTAATTAGTTGTGTAACATTGTGCATGTTCAAGCATGACAATTGCAAAGCAATCATTAAGTTAAATTCAAATCACACATCACATACATGTGTGGGAGAGAGAGAGAGAGAGAGAGAGAGAGAGAGAGAGAGAGAGAGAAATTCGACACCAATTGAGGGTCAAACTTTTTGGAGCCGGCCTCCCTCCAAGAGGACTTTGTATTAACAACACAAATTGAAGAGATGAAAGGTCTAAAATTATCAACATTTGTGATTAGGCTTTTTGCTTAAAAAACTCAATCCCAAGGCCCTAAACACCTCGTGGGTGATAGGATCTGCAAGGATTAAGCAAGAACTTAAGTTGGAAAGAAGATATGTAAGCATTAAGAAGTATTAAATTGTATATATAATTATGCATAAGCTTGAGTAGCCATAGCTATGGAAACTTGTGTGTGTGAGTGTGTGTGTGTGTGTGTGTGTGTGTGTGTGTGTGTGTGTGAGAGAGAGAGAGAGAGAGAGAGAGGAGATGGAGAGCTCTAGCAGGGACCTCCCTGCTTGAGCAATTGAGGCTAGATTCGCCTTGCATTAGGCAAATCGATCCCCCCTCTTATAGCGTGTGTGTGTGGTCTGTTTATCCTAGGACTAGTTACATGGCTAGTCTCACTTTGGAAAGTTGGATATGTGGCCAAACTGCCATGCATGAGGAAGAGGCGCCAAATTTTGTGCATTCACACCTCCTGGTAGCCACACAACTTGTCCCCCCTGCCCACACACCATTTGCCCACATTTTCTCTTCTAGGTGGCCATTTCTGTTTGCTTTCGGAGCTACAGACATAGAAACTAACTATTTTAGTCATGAAAAGGCCCGTTTGAACCTTTTTTATTCTTATTTGCTTGTAGCGTTAGTTATACCAATGTTACTCACTTTGAGCTTCTATTTTATAGGTCATCTATATCCCAGCAATCCACCAACCAAAACTTTGGTTCGTAATTCCCGTAACACCTTAGGGGAGAACCATTTTTTCCACTAATGAAGTGGAGACTATCTTCGACCCTCTTCCACCTCCGAATTTGGATGAGGTGGAAATAGAGGAGAGGGAGGTCGATGAATCAAGTCCGGCGGCAGCAAGTCTTAGCGAGGATGATTGTCATGATGATGAAGATGATGAGATGGAGGATGACGAACTCGAAGATGATGAAGGCAATGCATCCACAAACGACAATTTCGTTTCTCTCTTTATTGATTTAGGAGCCATGGGCTTAGAATTGGATGATGCTTCATGTAGAGATCTTTTGGAAGATGATTCATAAACATTTTGTAGTTATGAAGTTTTTTGGTCATGTAATCCATTCATCTCTCTCTCTCTCCCCCCTCTTCCTCTCTTTAAATTTGAGAATATGCTCAATTATGTTAATCAATTGACAATGATTATTTTAGTTGTAACCAAGTGTAATCTTATATTCCCTGCCTCCTTCTCCCCCCCCCCCCCCCCTCTCTCTCTCTCTCTCTCTCACTCTCTCTTCCTTCTTTTTTAAATTTGAAAATTATAAACAATATTCATTAATTTTTATTGAGAGGAGGGAAACACCAAAATTTGAATGGGAAAGGGGGGAAGGGATTAAGCCAGAATTTGAAAGTTTAGGTGCTATATTTGGCTGTTGGATATAAAACGGTAATATGCACGGTAATAACAACGAAAACAGTTGCGGTAATATTTTAAACACAAAAAAAAACCCCCTGCCCTCCCCTCTCTTGTTTCTCTACTTGAATTTGCACCTTCTCTCTACAAAACGCGGTAAAAAAGCGCGATAAACACTTGGAGATTTTCATAGTGTCCCCTAGACACAAAGGGTTTAGATACACAAACATCAGGGTGTAGGCAAAGACGCAAGCCTCCCCTGGCACAAAAGGTAAGCACACAAGTCTCCCAATCACAAGGGTACATGCACAAAGCTTCCCTATCACAAATGAAGGTGACACACAAGTGAGTGCACACAGATTTACATGGTTATTGTGTCGTGTTTTTTGGAGGATTTTCTCCCCCGCACAAATCTGCAAAAATTGTTGTACTTTTTTCTTGTCAAGTTTTGCTCAGTCTTCTTCATCTTCATTTGGTTGGTTGTCATCATGTCTTTTTGTTGATCTTTTGTCTTTGACATGTTGTGATTTTCATTTTGATATTCATTGGCTTGTTTTGTCAAAGATGCGGCCTTCATGGCCAATGGTGTAAAGTACACATGCATTGCAATTGTAGTGCTCGTGTGTGTGCTCATAATTATGGGCGGTCTACCATATACATGATGTATAGGTTGTGTCCAAAACCAATGTACATGGTGCTTTTGGACACAAATATTACATACATTCCTTTGTTCTGAGCCATGAAAGCAAGCTCTTTGTAGGTCAGGATTATGCAGTAGCTTGGGATTCAAATGTCAGTGGGATACTCCCCCTTGAGTGATAAACCTCGGTTGCAATGTTGATGTGTGAATGGCCTCTTAAAAAGGCAATTACAAAGCTTTTAAATCTTGAAAGTAAATGTAAGCTAAGGATATTCCCACTAAAAATAACTCTTGTGAAGCAAAACAAGGCGGAATAACCTATAATCAATTGTAGCAATCGAGTAGCTCCAGCGAGGTCTCGAGTTTTGTGAAAATGTGGGTATCATGGCATGTACAATGAACACCGTTGGATGTGATGACATCATTGACTGCTAACTGAGGTAGGACAATAGTGCACGCAAACAGTTGTGGGACTGAAGGTGCATGCAAATGGGCGGATGACAGTAGAAAACGGGCAAACATACATAAATTACATTGTTGCGGCTCGTTTGCAAGCCAATAGACTTGGTGTTGTGGTTTGCGCACCCGGCCTGAGCTTCAGGTCGGGAGTTCAACTCTGCCTCTTTGAATTGTTGCTCAACATTTTGTTGAGCAATGTACTCGCCATACATTCACCCGGGAATCTCACCAAAGAACCTCTTGAACCCGATACCTTTGGGTCAAACACTCTGAGAATAGAGTGAACCAATTGGCCACACAACTCTCCATGAGAGGTAGCTCTGAAAATAAGTTAGATCGACTTAAATCCAAAGGTTCCAAAGAGGATACACACATACCCAAAAATGGCAAAGGATTAGCCAAAGTGCAAGATATAGATATCAACACTTTATGCAACAAGAATTCCACACAGATTTCTAGCTCATATCTTCTTCTAATTGAAGCCTTGAGAGCTGAAATGAAAGCTTGTGTTGAGCTCTATTCCACTCACACACAATGCAAAGGTATCATGAGTTCAAAGGAACTAACGGAAAGATGCAAAACTAGTGACATGATGCAAAAAAAATATCGAGTAATGCAGAATTGACTCCCTCTCACCTAATCATCATGGGTAATGGAGTATGGTCATATCCTAAGTAAAGATTAGGGATTGGATTTATTAGCAATGCAAGAGACTAAATGCAATCAATTATGCTACTAATTAATGATGTAATGATGGAGTTAATTAGGCCTAGGTATGAACCATTGGCTCTGATACCACTTGATGGGTTAGTTGATGCAGAAACGTATTCGCTCATCACCAATGGTTAGTATTAGGCTATGAAGGGTGAAGCCTTAGCTTAGCTATAGTGTTAGGGTTGGGTTAGAGATATGGAGGTTAGGGTTAGGCTATGCCAAGAGAAAGAGTATAGAGAGAGAGAGAGAGAGAGAGAGAGAGAGAGAGAGTATAGACACAATGATAACGTTCAAAGTGCAATTAATTCATTAGAGAATAGCCTCTTAATTAGGCTTTGTGCTTTACAATCATTGGCTAGAGAGGTTTCATTCTCTTGCTATTGGACCATGCCATCATTTACCTCTTCCTAGGTGGCTAGAGAGATTTCCCACATGGTGTCACAAGTTGGGCTTACCCTAACACTTTTTGATGATCAATTCCCTCTCAACAAGTCATTACTTCAAAAGGATTGATTGCAAGATATGAAAAGCAACAACATGGCTACAAAATTCTAAGGTTTTTACTAGATGGAAAATGTATATTTCTCTTCCAATTAGTCTCATGGAATATTGAATATGGACATCGACAGTGGCCAAGGAAGATCTAGCCTATTTTGAATGGATGCACGAGGAGGCTAGGGCATCTCTCAAATAGAATGTCTTTTGTTGATAGTGGCTTAGTGTATGTATTCACTCTAAGTCTAGTGGATGAGGACTCATGTAACTTGCTAACATGAGGGAAAATATGGCATTACACTTGACTTGCATGGGCGAAGATGGTGCCATTTACTTGCCATGCACATATAATACATTTCTCACAATCTTTTAAAAACCATCTTTGTAAATTAACTTTCAACATCTACGAACTCCTAATTTCTCCAATCTTGCAAGGTTTTGAACTCTGGTTCGGATCAACCTACAACACAAAATTTAGGTACTATTACTGTTTCATAGGAACATTGCATATTCTATGATAGTCTACATTGTGGACTTGTGTGTTTTAGAATATACTATAATTTAGCATTGGGTCCTTTCGCTGATGCTTGGTGTTGCTCATGTGGACATGTGATGGAATTATAGCATTCCTTGCACTCCATGAATATCCTCCAATCAAATTGAAAGATGTATCGTAAGTAATCATGGCACACTAGTTTCAAATGCAACGTACTGTTAAATGAAAGATGTCTCGTAAGTATTCGTGGCACAATACTAGTTTCAATCCCTCGCTCTACAGGGCTTATGCAACCCTCGTTAATAGGTGACACGGGGTTGATTCAAGGGATCAACGGCGAGCAGAGGATCCACCATCGATTCATTTCCAGCAAGCGCAAAAGGGAAGGGTCCCCGTCCGCCGTCGAGACTCGTCGACCCCGCAACCTGTCCCTTTACACTCCCACACTCAATCCATCTCGCCTAGCGCGTTACGTTGAAAGTAATGCGAGGCTTGCACTATATAAGTCTTGCCCCCCCTTGCTGCGGTGATCCGACGGCCCAAAGCTCTCCGCCCGTCCGAAAATACGCCCCCGCCGTTGATCCCTGGAGTGACACCCCGTGTCACTTATAAACGAGTTATGGAACGTACCCTTACAAACATATTTTTCCAGTAAAAAAGAAACCATTTTTCGAGCACTCTCAAGCTACGCGATCGGCAACGTTCCCACTTGAGAGGGTGTAGCGCTTCGTCCTCGTCTCTTTCATATACCACTTTTCAAGGTCGCGGTGTGTGTGTGTGTGTGTGTGTGTGTGTGTGTGTGAGAGAGAGAGAGAGAGAGAGAGAGAGAGAGAGAGAGAGAGAGAATGCCTGAGGGAAACTTGGAGGTGGAGCTGCTACGGGCCTATGGCCTCAAGGATGTGGAGGCCATGGGTAAGAGAGAGAGAGAGAGAGAGAGAGAGAGAGAGAGAGAGAGAGAGAGAGAATGCGTGTGTGTGTGTGTGTGTGTGTGTGAGAGAGAGAGAGAGAGAGAGAGAGAGAGAGAGAGAGCATGCGTGTGTGTGTGTGTGTGTGTGTGAGAGAGAGAGAGAGAGAGAGAGAGAGCATGAGCAGCTTCTCGTGCAGGAAAATCTGATCCATATGCAGTTTTGACCTGCGGTAACGCGCCAAAGCAGCAGAGCAAGGTCTTGCAAGGTGACAATATTAAGCTCTTATTAGATAGAAAAAACTTGTTATAGTGGATTTGAACGCACGTGTTAATATATATTGCATGCAGATGCGGGTGGCAATCCCGTGTGGAATGAGACGTTCAACATGGAGCTCAAAGGTGGGGACAATCCCCCTGAGCTTCTCATTTCGCTCTTCGACAAGGAGAAGAAGGGCAAGGATGAGCCCATGGGAACTGTCAGGTTCTCCTCTCTCTCTCTCTCTCTCTCTCTCACACACACACACACACACACACACACACACACACTCTGAGCACTATGAATAATAATGTCATCCAAAAACCCAAGATATGGACACAACACGGTGTCTTTGAGGTCAAACTAACACAAGAAGTTTTAGACAAACTCTCACAATAATTCCCACATTGTAACTTATTTCAACATCATGAGCTTTTGTGAGGGAGGCACGGCATACCTAGCTAGGTACGATCGGGGGTCCCTTGCCTCCAATCGTACCTAGCTAGGTATGCAGTGCCTCCCGAGCAGAAGCTCATGATGTTATGCATTGCATGAAAAACACTCAAAAAGACTCCGTTTTCCTACATGAGAAAATTTCTAAACCTTCTTGTGTAATGAGGCATATGAGCTTTTCATACAACTAAATTGCTTCAATTTTGGCCTTGGAATTCAAACTACAAACCAAGATCTATGAACACTGACCTAGCTTTACATTAAGTTCAAGAAGGCAGTTCAATTTATCATTCCCATACTTTGAGTTGATCATGGTGTTGATAGGGCGAACCTGGACGAATAGAGCTTGACACGAGTTTTCATTTCACATACTTTTTATTAAGAAATCACTACTCATAGATATGGAGACAAATAAAGAGATCAACTAGAGATCTAGTAATTACAATTGTGAATTTTCCTTTATAGCTGAACACACATTATGTTTTTGTTGAATGGTTAAGTTTATGTATATAATGAGTATATGCAGGGTGCCACTAGCAACGGTGTACTCACAAAAGCAAGTGCCACCTACAAAATACAAAGTGCAATTGGCGAGTGGCAAGTTTTATGGAGAGATAGAACTACGGCTCAAGTTCTCTCCTAAGCAAACTAAAAAGGGAACCCTTCAAGTCAAGCTAGTTGAGGGCCGTGATCTTGTATCCTCTGATATTGCAAGCAAGTGCTCTCTCTCTCTCTCTCTCTCTCTCTCTCTCTCTCTCTCTCTCTCTCTCTCTCTCTCTCTCTCTCTCTCTCTCTAGCAACCTATATTTCTATTTTCCATCCTTGCAAATTATGTCTACTAGGGGTGAAAGCATGAGAGGATAAAGTGTACCACTCATTCATGCTTTAAACCCTATCAGCTTATTACTAAATTGTGTATATGATCAATGTGTCTTGGCAGGTAAAACGGACCCCTATGCAGTGCTCAAGTGTGATGGCCAACAACATAAGAGCCACGTGATGAAGAGTAATTAAAAATAAGTGCATATAGTCTTTAATGATTGTACGAACCATGTTTTAAATTTGTATGCTGACAATTAGTTGCACGAGTGGAAATATGAAACAGATGCAGGTGCCAACCCCGTATGGAATGAGACTTTTGTTTTTGAAACAACTAGCAATGCCAATGAACTAGAAGTGGACCTCTTTGATAAGGATACTTTCTCCAAGGATGACCCTCTTGGAAAGGCCAAGTATGCTCTTTTTAACCTTTCAGCTGCTTACATGTACAACATGTCAATATAGACAACACTGCACACAAAAATAGACATAATGCGAGTTTGGGAAAGAAGGTGGTGTAGCTCTTTTGATTGTGCATGCTCCTCATTCACTTTACTCACATCCCTAGAGGTACTTCTTATAATAGCCGAAGGAAATTGTAGCCAAATGTAGCAATGAAATGGGTAAGACAATAAGACTCGAGAGACTCGAGGTTGATATTGAGAGGAAAGCTTTAATAAAACCCATTCAATAGAGGAAATATTTGCCCATGAATCCTCTTTCTAAGTTTACTTATAAATAGAAGGGGGCTCCACTTAGTAGAAAGGTATAGCTCCATATGGCTAGTTATTTTTGTTATTGTCAATTTTCAAAGTAGTTTTCCCTATATGCATCCTTAAACCTGAGTCAAATATCTAAAACAATGTAGAGCATCACTTGTGCCCCTTGATAATGAAAAAATTGAAATTAGGCCCGATTCTATGTAGATGCTCTCTCTGTCTCTTTCTCTCTCACGCGCGCGCGCGCGCACACACACACACACACAATTATCATGACGTAGAAAGAGTTTATATTTGCATTCTCTCTAATTAGAACTCACTTTCTCAATGCTCCCCTAGAATTGGCAAAAGCTATCTTGAATGGTGCAGTCAAGAGCAATGTAGCCTATACACTTAAAAATAAATAAAAATCATTAACTCTAATTTGTACTTTTTATTTTTCATGTTGTTCTACACAATAGGATTTCCTTAGATAAAGTGTTTTTAGCCAACCAAGTGGCACCAACGCCCTACCAAGTGCTAGGAAAAGCAGGGCAACCTCAAGGAAACCTTGTTGTTGGTCTCAACTTTACTCCAAAGGTTAGTACAATACACCATACAACCTGACACTTTTGGGGTTTTATCCTAAATGTACTTATATGAGGATCTTGCATTGTCAAGTATCCATTAGGCTCACATGAAGAAATTGGTTTCTAGCTATACATAATGAATTTTGTCACAAATAAGCTATACAACTTTTATGGGTCCTCTAGAAGATTAAGAAATTGATTTGAGTACTAATTTGCATTAAAATCTTAGGCAATCCAGCTACTAGCTACTGGAAATTAGCCATACCCAAAGTTTTTTTCCCAAAAGTATCTTTATTTGACATGACATTTCATATGCATGAAAAAGATTTTCTTTAGTTCACTAACTGTATAAAATTATACAAAGCTTGCTGACCTTGAAACATTTGAAATCTGTAGCCAAAGTGCCTAACTTCTTGGTATTTCCAGGCTTGAAGATCATATTCTGTCTGAGCTAAACAATACAAAGGAAAAGACCAAGTCTTTCAAAAAAAATCTCTAAAAATGTGACAAAAGAAAAAGGGACTTGGTTATGCAAATAAAGTAAAGGAAAAGTGAGGGGACATATTTTGCAGATATGCTTTTTTCACATATGTAATCAATCGTGAGCTACAAGTTCTCCTCATCATATGATGCCAAACAATATCCACCAAACACACACTACAATTTTGTATTTGTGAAATAGTAGCTAGGCAGAGTTATTGAATAAGTCTTGTTAATAGAGTGCTTTTGGATTTATATTAGATATAATGAACTTTCCAATTAAAAAAGCTAATTGTTATAAGACAGACAATCAACAAGACAAGCAATCAAGAGGAATGTCAATAAAAAATTGAAAATGATTTGTGTTACCATCCATCATGCTTGGCATGATTCAAAGATGTTTCTCAAACTTAAACACCCAGAAGACCACACTCTATTTTGTGACCACCTTGAACGTGTTCTTGCTACTCTTACTAAGAGGGAAGGGCTCTCCATGTCATCCTACTAGGAGCCTTGTCATCTAGCTTTTGACCAAATAGTAACCATCAGTGAATGCCTGACTTACAAGATGTGATCAGCTCTTTACAATCCGAGAGAAAGAAGTAGAGTAGGAATTCAACTTCAAGGGGAGGAGCATTTGTGGCTTTAGCAAGAAAAACTTGTTTCAAGTGTGGAAAAAAGGGACAAATAACCAAAGATTTCCTAGCATGGAAGCTTGTAGCATTTGTGGGAAGAACGGCCATCCTCCTTCCAAGTGCTTCAAGCAAGAAAAAGGAAGCACCAACTACAATTTGAAGCCCAAAAGATCAATCTGTTTGGAACAGAAGACAAGAAAGAAGATGAAAACAAAATTTTAGTCTCTTGTGACTATGACTATGAACAAGACAAAAAAGAAGATGAAGAAAAAGACTATAACAAGGCTATAAAAACTTTTTAGTCTCTCTTTATCTTTATACATCTGTTCAAGGGGAGGTGTGTAGTGTCTCTTGAATTAGAGATGTTTTTTCTGTTGATTTGGGGATGGGCTCTTGGATTGGAGATGCTATTTTTCTCCTGGGCTGGAATGTGTCAGATATCATAGTCTAAACCCCAAGGGAAGGGTTGTTAGATTTACGTGCTTTATCCTATGTTACGTGCAACACCTCTTGTTTGCATGAAATCATGTGGTAGCATGTGGAAAAGACACCTAAAGGGTGTGGACTCACTTAGACTGAGTAAAAGGGTTTTTAAAGTGGCCTAACAAAGCACCCACAAGTTCACAAGTGGATTTGAGATTGTAGAAGGTTTAAGCAGCCCTCTACGAGACCATGCTCATGCAAAGAGAGAGAGAAGGAAGCCAAACATCCGCTACCATAACTAGTTGAATTTTGTTTCTGTTATACATACAAGAGGGCACATCCTCCTCCAAATAGGAATATGGCACCCCTTCATTCCATTTTAACCCTGCCTCTTGGAATCATCCCCGAAGCTAGAGTAGGTTCACACCATGCACCCGTTAACATTTGGCAGGCACGGTGGACGCAAACCCACAAATAGTACATTACAATCCCTTAATTTGTGCATCCCAAAATTATAAGTGTGGTGTATACAGTGTGATCATTTAAGGATGAGAACCCATTATAGTATTTTGAACATTACATGAAAATGTAAATAAGCTTACAAGAAGAGAACATCAGTAAGACAATAGGTAGGTCAGTGCGGGCTCCTTACTTCAACAAAGAACAAAGCTCCTAGAAAATGGCAATAATGTAAACACTACAAATATGTTGCATGCGGTACATGAGGTCCATTCCGACTCCCGAGAAGAGATACTAAGGATGAAAGAGTCCATAAAGAGTGTCTTTTTATTTGCGAGGTGAGAATTGATGAGATTATAAGGGAGTTAGGTTGCTGCTTTTTGTGAGGTGCCCACACTGAAAATTGCAAAACAAAGCACTAAAGATTCTATAATTGTTTGGCACGTGTCATATAACATAGCATCATGAGAATTGGTGTTAACACCAACATCAATAGTGCATTGGAGTAAACGAGGAGTTTGAAAAATGCGGGTGAGGATGATTGGACATGATCGCGGGTAGTAGTGGCCATAAGCAGTACTCTGCACGAGAAGGTAACATGTCTGGACTCCACAAGAAATAACAACACTGCATGGGCAAACTAGAGAGCTTCAGAATGGTGCTGCAATAGTGTGGCATAGGGTTCAATGAGAATTGTGGAGTGGTAATTGGAGCAAGCCATTAACAATCCACAATGGTGTGCAATAGAGGTATCTTATTTGATCTTACGGAAAGCATTGTATAAGTCACAACTATACTCATCAGAACACGAAGACCTTCCCATGCATTTTCAAAATAGGGGGAACTTTTGACCTTCCTTCAATCACCTCAGAAGGTTCTTTACATGTAAAATAATGTACATTATTGTTGTATGCATATTCTACTAAAGGTAGATACAGGATCCCAGTGGTTGTGATAGTCCACTTCTGTTACATAGGCTTTGAGTAGGTCAAGCACAATGCAATTCACATTTTCACTTTGCCCACCCATTTGAGAATGATAGGTTGAAGAGAAATTGAGCTTTGTTCCAAGATTCTCACAGAGTCCCTTCCAAAAATTATCATTCTAGGATCTCTTGAAAATAATACTCATTGGTAAACCATGATAGTTAAATATTTAAGAGAAAAATACTTGTGCCATATGTGGAGCCGTAATATTATTTTTGGCAGGTATAAAATGAGATTGCTTGCTAAACTTGTCTAATATTGTCCATATTCCTGTATTCCCATGAACAGACTTTGGTAAGCCAAAGGTAAGATCTATAGCGATACTCTCCCATGGAGAATCAAGTATTGGGAGTGACTGGAGCAAACGAGGTTGTTTCCCATGATCATATTTGATCTTTTGGCAATGCATTGAGTTACATATTCTTGTATGTCCTTTTTCATTGTAGGCCAAAGAAATATGTTTCAATTACATTCATTGTTGCATGAATCCCTCTATGACCAACATATGGTGGAGCATGTGATTCATACATGACCTTATCTATCAAAATTTTAGGAGCCATAGAGAAGATATCCATCTTGCACATGTATGGTTCTTGTGTCTTCCCTAGTGCTATTGCATACATAACACCTTGAAAATCTTGTTCAATAGCGTACTCATCTACCATAGAGTTGTGAGAGGATATGGACATAGCATTGCATCAAGGTCTACATGAGAGTGCATTGGCTACTTGATTGTGATTGCAGGTAATGCGAGAAATGTGAAAATGAAATTATGAAAGGAAATTTGTCCACATGAATTGTTTGTCAGAAAGCTTGGTTTGTGTCATGAAGTACTTGAGACTCTGATGATCTGTTTGAATGATAAAGAGCATCCCAAGCTAGTAGTGCTTCTAGGTATCCAAGGCATGTAAGACATCTAGAACTCTCCTTTTCATAGATGTCAATATTAATCTCATTAGAGTTTAATTGGTGACTCTCAAATTCTATGGCATGCCTTTCTTGAAGAAGTACTAGGCCAAGGCAATCACCACTAGCATGGCAATGGAACTCAAATGGCTTAGAGAGGTTTGCTAGCATTAAGACAGGTTGAGATGTGAGTCTCTCTTTAAGCTTAAGAAAATCTTTCTCTCCTTTTCAGTCTATACATACTTGATGTTCTTCTTGGTCAAGTCATGTAATGGTCATGCTATGGTAGAGAATTTTGCAATGAATCTTCTATAGTATGAGCATATTCCAATAAAGCTTCATAGCTCATTTAGCACGCCATTCATTTATCACCTCAAGTTTTTGTGGATATATATAAATACCCTCCTTTAAGATAGCATGACCTAAATATTGATTTTCTTCTAAGAAGAATTCACTCTTTTTGGAATTAATGAATAGTTTATTCTCTTGCAATGCTTGAAACACTGCTTTGAGATGCCCTTTATGTTCTTCTAAGGACTTAGAGTATGATATCACCAAAGAACTCCTATATAATAGTTGTGTACACAAAAGATTCTTTCCATCATTTGATTGAATTGTTACCATATACATGTGGTCGTGATGTGTGTGAACACACTAGGACCGCCAGGGCATTTTGTCCCTCTTTAGGAGGTTTTTCCCCCCGAGCATTGTATATACGCCCATCACTCTAGGGTTATCTATCTTTCCATTGCACACTAAGTAACACACTCTCTATTGTGTGCTTGGAGCTTCCTTCGTCGTCTCAAAGATGTGTGCGTTTCTCTGCAACCCTAATTCCAACAATTGGTATCAGAGCAGGTTATGTCCTCCCGGGCTTAGTCGCCAGCTGCTCCAGCACGCGCTTGCTCACTTTCTCCGATTACAGTGAGGTTTGGCAAGAGTTTGCAAGATGAAAAAAATTTCGGGTGTCCTCGTAGAGCTCAGTATGCTCAGATTTTTTATTCGAGCTCATTTCGGCCTCCGTTTCCACTATAGGCAGGTCTGCACAGGCTATTTCGTCATTTTGTGAAGAATTTTTGTCAGTGCCATTTTCTATATAACATGTGCCTTACAGTCTTCTATGGTCTATGCTATATAGCACGTGTTGTTCCCGCTTCGTTTCTCCTCTTTTTGGGCAATTTTCACATCACATGCAACATTTACCATGCTGACAACAACACAGATGTGTTCAAGATGTTTGCTGCTGAGGACAGGTTGGATGGGGACAATTACCCTATGTGGGCTTACATGATGCAACATGTTCTTGTGTCAAAGGGCATCTGGAATATTGTGTAGGGCATTGATGTATGCCCTGGTTCTGAGGATGCAGGCGATGTTGAGGATCTTGCAAGTCTTGCTACAAGGATTGATGCTATTAGAGTTGTTTTGCCTATGATAGAACAATCTCGTTGGGATGTAAAGGATGCGCAGGCTCATGCATTGATTGTGTTGTCTGTGAAGCACACCATTGTCTCTCACATTCGTTCAACAAAATCTGCAAAACAGGCTTGGGATATTTTGGCTGGTTTTTATGCAAGTTGCATGAGGCTAAAATTGCTTTGCTACGTAAAGAGCTGGAGTCGAAGATTATGCATGAGGAAGATGATATGGAAACTTTCCTTGCTAGTGTCAAGGATATCAATGAGCAACTTATTTCTGCAGGTGAAGTCATTTCAGATAGTTCCCTTGTGTAGATTGTTCTTGATGCCTTACCAGATTCTTACCAAACTTTTGCTAGTACTTGGAGACTTATGACCCAAGAAAATCCAGAAGTTGTCAAGTTTGATGCATTATGCACATTGATGTTGCAAGATTCACTTTAAAAAAAAAACAATACTAGACAGCGTGTAGTTAAACATGCTTTTATTGCTACTCAAAGAAAGGGTGGTAACAACAATGCAGCCACTTCTTATGGTTTTGCTGTGAGTGGAAAAAATTCTATTCCTAATGCTTCTGCTGGCAGCAATTCGTCTAGAAATTCTGGTGGTAAGGGCAAAAAGAAAATGCGTTGCCATTATTGTAAAGCTAATGATCACTTGATCAAGTTGTGTCCTAAGTTGAAGGCCAAAGAGGCTAAGAAGAAAGAGGGTGGTTCCACTGCAAATGCTGGTTCCACTACAAATGCAGCCATTGTTGAGTCTTCTGTGAAAGGAGACTGTGTTGCTGATGTTGATACAAAATGGGCTTTTAGCGCAAAGTGCACTTACAATCCTGCTGTCCATGATGTATGCTTGTCAGTTGCTGCAGATTTACATGTGTGGTATTTTGACAGTGGTGCTACAAAGCACATTACCTCACATCGTGAATTATTCACCTCTCTCGAGTCTGTCCCTCATGGGAATGTGCCAACAATGCCTCTTATCTGGTTCAAGGAGTTGGAAAGATTGTGCTTACTGCTGCAAATGGCAGTTCCTTCACACTTGTTGATGCACTTTATGTACCTGGGATCAAGAAGAATCTTTTGTTTGTATTCGCACTTGCTAGACTTGGACTTGTAGTCAAATGTGTGGATGACAGATGTACAGTTCATGATCTCAATTTTGGTGATGAAATTGTTGCATCTAGCCTTTTGTGCCGTGGGTTGTATAAGCTCACTTTGTATTACAAGTGTGGACAAAATTTTGCAAATGCAGTTGCAGATCCAAGGGCTATTTCAGATGCAAAACTTTGGCATGCACGTTTTGGTCATCTGAATTTTACCAGTTTGCTGCGTTTGTAGAAATCTGATATGGTTGCTTCTTTGCCACCTCTTGAAGCACCTGTCAAACATGTTTGTGAAGGCTGTATTTTGGGTAAGATGCAATGTTCTAAGTTTCTAAAGGATGGTTTAGTTCGGGCCACATGCAGGTTGCAGCTTGTGCATAGTGATGTTTGTGGGCCCATGCAAACTCCGTCCTTGGGCAATTACCTTTACTTCGTGACTTTCATTGATGATTACTCCAAGAATGCATGTTTATTTTTGCTTAAAGCAAAGTCCAAAGTTTTTATGTGCTTCAAAGAATTTCTAGCTATGGCTGAAAATGTCTCAAAATGTACTATGGGCACCCTCCGTTCCGATCGAGGGGGGGGAGTATATGTTCTCATGAATTCAATGCATTTCTGGCTAGTCGTGGGATAAAACACCAATGTGCAGTGCCTTATACACCTCAACAAAATGGTGTTGCTGAGAGGAAAAATAGATCACTTACGAAAATGGCACGATGTATGGTCAAAAGTCAAGCTTTGCCGCATTCTTTTTGGCTTGAGGCCATCATGTGTGCCACTTATGTACTAAACAGGTGTCCTACGAAAGCTTTGCAGTCTATTACTCCATATGAAGCATGGCATGATAGAAAGACTTCTATTGAGCACATGCGTTTTTTTGGCTGTTTGGCATATGCTTTGGTGCCACAAACACAACGCATAAAATTGGATGATAAGGCTGTCAAATGTATTTTTGTTGGTTATAGTGCTGAAAGAAAAGGTTACATGTTATATCATCCGCAAACAAAACGTATTCTGGTTTCACAAGATGTAGTGTTTGTGGAAGATTCTGTTGAGCCCTTGTTGTCATGTACTAGAGACAGTAATGTAAGCTCACGATACATTTATGACACTTCGTTGCCTCTTTTCAATGGTGAAAATACGAATGTAAGTTCCAATGAGGCAAATGTACAGCCTATGGGGGTTTCTGAAAATGTTACAGATCAGCTTATCAACTGATGTAGATGTACATGATGTACTTGATGAAGAAAGGGCTGAAAATGAGTAGGCTAAAGGTATGTCAAAATGGCTGGTCCACACTTTGCGTGATAGTAAATTGGATGCACCTTTGTCTAGTCGTACTCGTTCAGGCTCTCGCCATCCATCTTATGCATCAGATTGTTATGCTTTGACTGTGTCTAGCTTACGTGATGTTGAGGAGCCTTTGTCTTTTGATGAAGCATAGAATTCAAAAAATTAATTGGCTGCCATGAAATCAGAATATGATGCACTTATAGAAAATGAAACATGGACTTTATGTGATTTGCCTCCTGGCAAAAAGGCCATTGGTACGAAGTGGGTTTACAAGTTGAAACGCAAGCCGGATGGTGAGATCGATCGCCATAAGGCTCGACTTGTTGCAAAGGGTTATGCACAACAAAAAGGCATAGATTATGAAGAGACTTTTGCTCGCACTTGTCGTATGACTACTGTGTGTTTTCTATGTGCATTGGCAACTCATTTTGGTTGGGATGTACATCAATCAGACATTGTTACTGCTTTCTTGAATGGTGACATATTTGAGGAAGTTTATGTAATGTAGCCTCGCGGTTTTGTCATAAAAGGCCAAGAGGAGAAAGTTTGAGATGTAAGAAGGCTTTGTATGAGTTGAAGCAATCTCCTCGTGCTTGGTATGGGAAAGCTGGCACTCATTTGGTCAAACGAGGCTTTCGTAATAGTCCAACAGATAGCACATTGTATGTAAAGCGTGAGGGTGATGTACTTCTCATTGTGGTTCTTTATGTCGATGATTTGCTGATCCACTGGACCAAATGAGAGACATATTCCTGAATTTAAGGCTGATTTGAATGCTACTTTCAAGACAAAAATTTTGGTGTTGTTGCATCATTACTTGGGTATACATTTTAAGCATTGTGATGGTGGTATTGCCTTGTGTCAGAAAAGTTACATAGAGACATTGCTATGTAAGTTTGGACTTGAGGATTGCAAACCTATTGCCACTCCCATGGAAACAGGCTTGAAGTTGAGTCTACATGATGCTGGCGATCCTGCTGATGTCACTCTTTACCAAACTGCTATTGGCTGCCTCATTTATGTATGCAACACGAGGCCAGATATTTAGTTTGTAGTCTCACAAGTCAACAGATTTATGCATAGCCCAGGGTTTAAGCATTGGCAGGCTGTGAAGAGGATTTTCCGCTACCTTAGTGGCACTTTACATCTTGGCTTGTTTTATCCCAAGAAGGGATCATTGCCGCCAGACTTACATGCTTTTTCAAACTCAGATTGGGCTGGTTGTTTTGACATGTGAGTGTCCACAAGTGGTTTTTGTTTCATGCTTGGCAGTTCATGTATATCATGGTTGAGCAAGAAACAACCTACTGTGGCCACTTGGAGTTGTGAGGCTGAGTACAGGGCAATCTTCACAGCTACGTTGAGTGTGTATGGCTCAGATGCCTTATGGCTGATTTGGGTCTTGGATAGGACACTGCCAACACTATCTACATTGACAGTCAAAGTGCATTGGCAGTTGCGAGGAACCCCGTTTTTCATGCTCGCACAAAGCACATTGAGGTGCATTACCACTATGTCAGGGAGAGGCTCTCAGCAGGAGAGATCAGCTTGGCGTATGTGCCAACACAGGACAACCTTGCAGATCTTTTCACAAAGGCATTGTCTCATGAGAAGCTTGAAGCTTTCTGCAAAGCTTTGGGCTTACTCCCCTTTGTGGATTGATCATGTACTCAGGGTATGGCACTCCCTTTACTCATGTGCCAGCTCTCGTTCATCGCATCACTCCACGGGGGATTTGTTACCATATACATGTGGTAGTGATGTGTCATGTGAACACACTAGGACCGCCGAGGCATTTTTTCCCTCTTTAGGAGGTTTTTCCCCCCGAGCATATTATATACGCCCATCACTCTAGGGCTATCTATCTTTCCATTGCACACTAAGTAACACACTCTCGATTGTGTGTCTGGATCTTCCTTCATCTTCTCCAAGCTGTGTGCGTGTCCTTGCAACCCTAATTCCAACATGAATGTCGTTGGAGCATTTGTCAGCCCAAAAGGCATGATAATATATTCATACAAGTCAAAGGCTGTCCTAAAGGCTGTCTTGTGAATATCTTTTGATACCATTTGTATTTGATCTTAGAAACTTTTAAGGTCCATTCTACTAAAGTAGGTAGAGCCTTGCAACTTATCAAAAAATACTCAATCCTCATCACTTGAAATCTGCTCTTTACTGTAAACTTGTTTAGTGCATGATAGTCTACACACATTCTTTATGCACAATCCTTTTTGTGCACTAATAAGACAAGAGAACGAAATGGCAAAGAGCTAGATCTTACCACTGTCGTTTGTGGAAGTTCATTGACTTCTAACATAATCTCCTCTTGTTGAGCTAGTGAGACTTAACAAGGAGGCTTGTTAGGAGGAGAGATTTTTAGTATGAGCTCAAATCTATGATCATCATCCCCCCTTTTTGAAGGTAACTCTTGTTGGATGACATTGATAAAAAGATTAGCATATACATTTAGAAATGAATAGGAATCACTTTCTTCCTTTAATGAACCATTAGAAGAGACAACATCATTTTTGGGAACATCCTTGACAAATATCATGTAAGTAGAAATAGAAGAGACAACATTATTCTTGGAAACATCCTTGACAAATATCATATAAGTAGAAATAAAACTCTTTATTGATTTGTCAAAGGAGTCACGATATACAATGGGGATGGTGTGTCCCGTCTCATTGACTTGCAAAGTGATGTCTCTACCTTTGTGCTAAAATGCTACCATTCTCTCTAGTAACTCAATAGAAGCAACCATCAAGTCATGGTGCTCCAAGCAGCACATCCTCATTGTTGAGCGAAGAGGTGACAAAATCATCTTTGTCTAGATACTCTTGCACATGAAGCCTTAGCTTTTCAATTAAAGGTGTGATTGGATTTTTTGGGCCTTCAAAGGGTCCTTCAGGAATTAGTAGTAACACATGTTTGTCCCATCTCATGAGCATGTATCCCTAGCTTTGATCCTTATCCCACATATATATAATTATGTGTGGAACCAGAATCAAAGAGGATGAGTGCATCATGTTCTCTCACTTTTCCGCATGCAAGCATAAGGGACTTCTAGGTGGAAGACTGCCGTCTTCTTCAACAAATACCATTGCAATCCTAGGGGGTTTCTTCTTTGCATGGTTTTGACGGCACACATGGTAAGAGTGGCCTTGTTCACCACATTTAAAACATTTGGTATCTTTACAATAATTCTCTACATATTCATGAGATAATTGATTCTTACCTTGGTAGCCAAACTTATCTTTAGGCTTTCCACTTTTGGTAGAAAAATTTTTATTCGGATTTATCCTTTTTTTTAATTGATTGTCTCTCCCATTCTTTAGATTTGAACCCTTGTACGAGTCTTGAAATTTGATGTTGAAGGTTACCATTGAAATTTGATGTTGAAGGTTACCATTGAAATGGTCCGTGGCCATTGTGCATTGACATTGTCTCTCCAATCTTTCCAGAGCCCAGTACAAAATTTCTCCTTTTGCTCCGAGAACTTGATGGGCCTGGACACTGTAGCTTTGCTATGTAGACATTAAGAAGAGGATGGGTTCTAGGAGGGCATATTTATTTTGCCATGAGATTATGGTGGTGATTATGATTTTGATAAATAGGTGCATGCCATGTGTGTAAGAATGGTGTGTGTGTAAGAGTGGTCAAAGGATGCACTTATTCCATAAAAAATGAGGTGGACAATTTTATGATCATTGGCCTCCCATAACTCCTACATATGATCTAGAATTTAAGTGGAGATTATGGATCTATGATCTACACAACGAACTCTTTTTGTAGATATGCTACATGATATGGTCTTACCCACTAGATTTTAACTTTCATTATGGGGGAAAAGTTTGAATTCAAATAAGCTAGCCATTATGCCTATTTTAATTCAAAAGTTGACCCTTGATTTCTTTCTTAATACTAAAAGTTTGACTCCCTTCAATTGACAAATAAAGAGGCTCTCCTAGATCCCATTTTCTTCCTAATGTCCCAAAACTTTTTCACATATTTTTGCATGTTATCTTTATCATTAAGCTTTATATTTGAATTCATAAGTTGTCCCTTGATTTCTTCCTTAATACTAAAAGTTTGACCCCCTTCAATTGACAATAAAGAGGCCCTCTTAGGTCCCATTTTTTTCCTAATGTCCCAAAACGTCTCCACATATCTTTGCATGTTCTCTCCATCATCAAGCTTTAAGCTTTACCATGGCGTAAGCACTTGATAAAAGCCCCATCAGATAAAAATTGCTTCATGATAGCAACTTGACATATTTTCCAAGTCTTTGGAGCCTCTCCCTTGGAGCATAGTCTTTCCCACCATTGACGAGCTGATTTTTGGAGATGCATGGAAACATGTTGTAGTCAGGATGACTTCAAAAAAATTGCATCCCCAAAGGTGACATCAAATTGCTGGATAAAGCTCAGAAATTTGTCCACATTGCCAAAAGTTCCATTAAAGGATAGGGAGATTATGATTTTACCTCCTTCTTTGAACTTTCTTAAGTGATATGCTCTCTTCCAAGTAGTGTAAGAGCGTTGATGGCCTCTTTGCTTGTGTACTTTGAGAAAGTTGCTATCTAAAGAGGAGGAATTTCCCAATTTTGATGAGCTTGATGATGATGGAGATCTGGATGGCTTCTTCTTTCTTTGTTTTTTTTTTCACGCTTCTTCTCACTCTTCCCCAAGAGTGAGGAGAAGAACAAGGGCTTGAAGGTATCCTCCCAAAAGGAGGTGATGTTGAGGGAGTTCTTTGATGTCTCCTATGGTGTACATCTACATCAAATGACACAGGACAATCTTTCTTATTCAAAGGGGTGGAAGCATGGTAAGGTGACCCCATTTCTTAAGTCCATAGGAAACCACTTTTAAAGTGATAAATAGCTTGTCCAAGCTGAAAATTGATGAGCAAGGAAAAACCTTCTATTTTTTGGAAATTGTTTGGGAGGTCAAGAACATCTGCCTATGTTTCTTTCTTGGCATGCAAGAGTTACGTCATCAGCATGTATCCCACTAGGCCCTATGATAGGCTCGTTCTGTGTTCGCTCATGAGAAGAAACACACAAAGGTCTCTCTCTCTCTCTAACACACACACACACAACACACACACACAAATGACTCTCTCTCTCTCTATCACTCTCTCTCTCTCTCTCTCTCTCTCACACACACACACACACACACACACACACACACACACACACACACACACACACACAGATTGCGAGCTTTTTTCCCTTATTGGACAGTTCCAAACATGGTTATCATTACAGAGGAGACTCCCAAAATTCCTTGTTCAATCAGCAATGCCTGAGAAAGTGGTAGATACAATCGGGCAGTATGGGGCTGAGAAGGAACGGTCTTATAGAGCTAGGAAGCAGGAGAAACAAGCTCAACTATACCCAAATATAATATCTAACTATACCCAAATGATTTTCTCAGATTAAACTGATCATTTAATGTGGGAGACTAAACGGGAACAAGAGCCAGGATATAGACATGTGCTTTTAGATGTATCTCAGCACAAGACCAAAGGTAATGGGTCCAAATGGGAGATGGTCTATCAAAGAGCAGTGTCAGTTAATGGGGCTTAAAAGATCTTATGGTGGTTAGCTTCATTAAATACCTCCAAAGGTTAGTGTAAAAGTCCTTAGACCTTAGGTTAAGCTAGGCCTATGCTTGAGGTGCTTGATAATTAAAGTGCATGAGATGCTTGATAACTAAGGTGCATGCTTAAGCTAGGCATTAGCTTGAAAATTCAAATCAATCGCTACAAGGAGGGGGTGAGCCCTTGAAGCTAGGAGAGAGAGAGAGAGAGAGAGAGAGAGAGAGAGAGAGAGAGAGAGAGAGAGAGAGAGAGAGAGAGAGAGAGAGAGAGAGAGAGAGAGAGAGAGCCCATACTCTTGCTAAGCTTGTACTTGCTAACTAAGGTGCTTGAGAAGCTTCCCATGCTTGGAGGGTAAGGTGCTTGAGGGCTTGAGTCAAAAAGGTGCCCTACAAAGGAGGGGGCAAGCCCCAAAGCTAGGGGAATGATTTGACCAACCCCTCACTCACCCAAAGGATACCCCTTCCTCAAGGGGCACAAAGACACATATCAAGTTCTCCCTATGCTTAGCCTCATGGTATACTTTGAACCCTATTGGATAGGCTAAAGAGGGGCCCAATAATCTTTTAGCTAATTTAATTAATTGTTTATGCATTTATCAAGTCCTCTCTCTCAAAGGGGAAAGGAGGACAATTGTCCTAATGCCAGCATGGCGCCTTGATATGCACTATGCATGCGATTGTCTAGGCTTGTAGGGGTCCAATCAAATGCAAGCATGAGCTAAAAGGGGGGGGGGGGGTCGAACAAAGCAGGCTGGGGGCGTATACTCCCTCTCTCACACACGTGCACACTCACATGCTCATTCTCACTTTGCAAAGTGCAAGAAGTCCATCTCCTTCTCCAAGATTGTTGAGAAGTTGAGAGACTACACCAACACTCTTGGCTATGGAATGAAAATCCAACCAAGAGCCATGCTTCAATGCTTAAGCTTGCCATCTTCATCATCATCATTACTATGCTATTATGCTATGCTAAGAAAGAAGAGTGATGATAAGTGAGGAACTATCTCTTTCTCATATGTTACTTCTTCTTCCTCTTCCCTACCCTCATTCCTCGCTAGCTCTGTCCACCTTTGAAGGTGTTTGAGGCCTTGGGACTGAGGTCGGGGATGGTTAATGATTTTACAAAGGTTATGTTATGCTTGTGATGCATGAGGTTTTCCATTTTCATTGCATCACCTAGGTCTCAAGAAAACCAAATATTGTATTGTACCAAGTCTCTCTTTATGGGGGATGCTAGCATAGCGAGAACAAAACCAACAACTCTATGTCGGCCGAGGGCAAAGATTAACCCGTAGGCGCATGGAAATAAGAAGATGGTTGTGAAACTACTTCTTGACTTTCTAAGACGATCTCTAATCGAGGAAATTGAATCCAAGAACGCACAAGTGAAAGCAAACCAACCTACGATGTTAATGCTATCTGAATCTAGGTCAAATGCATTTGAAATGTCACAAAACTCACAAGATATGCTCTCCTTATTATGAGGACAATATCCTATGGACTGTGACTTGATAACCCACCTCAAACTACCTCTTGTGGAAATTGCGTATAAAGACAAGTAGCAAAATAAAAGTTACCGTTTTTTGTGGCATATGATCCTAATGTGTAGTCCTACTCGCCGTGAACCCATAGGTGCAAAGAACTCACCAAACGGACACCTGGTTTGCAAGAAAACTCAGCCGGAAGCTCGTAGGAGCTCACTTCGCGTTGTAGTTGGAATCACACACTCTTGGCATTGAATGGAAGCCCTTGCTGTTGCTAACACAATGGTGGTGTCGCTTTAGCAATGGACCTTCCGTAGTGCATTTAGGGAAGAGAAGAAATCACACTCTCACTCTTTCTCTCTCTCACAGACACCATGCACAGTGATAATTGGATTTGATTAATTCAAAAGTTGGGTTTAAAGTTATTAAAATTGACTTATATACATTCCTCCGTAGAGGCTCATTCCCACAAAGTCTAATGGCTGTTCAAATATTACAAAGGTATCATTTTGCTTCAAAAAATAATAGTACAATGTATTGGGGAACCTCTTCTGTATTCCCCTGTCAACACTCCCCCCTTCCGCGTCCATGTCGTCCCTGACATGACTGGTTTTGCTCTTTGTCTTTAGTGAGAGCTGTTCTGCTTTCAGTGGAAGCCTGGTGGTTTTAGCAGCTTCAGGTACGATTCGTACCGGATATTCCCCAAAGTGAATGTTGGGCCGGATATCTTGGTATTGTATGTAAAGAACCCTGTGTAGAAAGCTTCTTCAAAAGCTTGCATGTGATAGCTGGGCAGAAACATGATTCTTTGATATAGTAAATGTAAAACCTCTGGAGATGGTTGTTTTGACAGATCATATGTCATTGCAATGACAGTGTCGCCCATTGAAGGAGTGTAGAATCCATCGCTTTAGAAGGAGCGAACACTTCAAAGCAAGCCAACAAGGTTTTGCAAATTTTCCAGATCATGACGCACATCAAGTTTGGAGAGCCATTGAAGATCTTAATGGTGCCCTTCAGGGTTTTCACCATATAAGAGACACATATTCTCTCTCCTTTAGGTGGTGTAGGCATAGACGGGTGGCTAAGCCCTTTCGGATGAGCCTACAGGATTCTTTGGGCCCTCCACCAAGTATTTTAAAAATCCTGGGTACTGTAGGAGCCAGGATTTTCTCCATCTTGGTTGTGAGTCCACCACTCTACCTGCAGCCTCTGTATTCTTGACATCTCCTTCATAGATTGGCTCTGTGGATTCTGCTTCAACTCTTTTCCTGATTAGTATTACTTCATACTTTAGGAGAGGATATGGGAGTGTGGGTTGCATCCATTCCTCCCTAAGTACATTTGTGGCCAGCCCTTGGACTCCTACAGAATGGAGCATTCTTGATTCCCATTCCAAGGCTGCCTTGTGGTCTTCTGCTGTTGTCTTCTCTATTAGAAGCTGGAGGGGTGTCTCCTCCTCTGCGGTTAGTGGTTGTGTTTGTTCTACCACTGTCTCCTCCTGTTCTTCCTTGTGCTGTATGTCTTTGGCACCTTCAAGAATTTCCATGGGCTCATCTCTAGCACTGTCTCCTCCTGTTCTTCCTTGTGTTGTATGTCTTTGGCACCTTCAAGAATTTCCATGGGCTCATCTCTAGCATTTGTCTCCATTTAACTGTGCCCTGGTTCCGATTCCCGTGTCCTTTAAAACTGCTATTTTCTTTTGCAAGTCCGTGATTTGTCTTTGCACAAATGTGTCTCGTTGAGTAGCTTCCTCTGCCATGTCAACCAGTTTCTCTTGCAGTGTTTCGAGATTCTTTTGAAGTTCTTGTTCTTTCTGGAGAGCTTGGTGTTCGGCTCTCATTCTTTCTTCGATGGCTAGAGACCCTTGTGCCATATGCATCCACTATCTTTGCTCTAGCCGAAATTCCTTCTGTAGGGTGGTGATTTGTGCTTCCAAGGCTTGTATAACTTGGGCATCTGCCCCTTCACTTGTCCTCACCGCCCTTGGTGTCGCCCTTAGTCTTTTGATTGTCAGGTCCCGGAGCTCTAATTTTTCCTTCAGCTCTAAGACTTCGTCTTTTGCTGTTTCTAGTTCATCCAAGACCCGATCTTTTTGCTCTTGGAGAGTCTTGATTACTCTCAAGGCTTCAATCATCCCTAGCATGAGATGGTCTCTTTTGCTCTTAGATTCCCTTAGTGTTGTAGTAAGAGTGTGGAGCTCCTTCTCTACTTCTTTGGCCTTCAGGTGGGTATCTTGTACCAGATTTGAGAGGTTCTGATGTTCCATTTGCATGTTGTCATCCCTGGTACGCAGCATGCTGTTCTCTTTAGCAATGGTAAGAGACCGCGTCCTGATTTTGTCCAGTACTTGATAGGCGGCTCTTATGTCATCTTTGGTTGCTGCTACCAGGTTTCTAGCTGTGGGTCTATTGATTGGACTAGCCAATGGAACCTGATAATCCGTACTGATCAATACTCCTATAGGTGGTGCTCGGCATGGGTTAGCCAAAGGTCTCCATTGAGGCACTGGGGGGACTTGAACCATCCCTGGCACTCCGGGTTGCGATGAGTATCTTTCTGGAGCTCTTTGTTGAGACTCATGGTCTACCTTTCTCTTTTTTTCTTCATCATATCTTTCCTTATTTCTGGGGAGCTCTTGTCTTTCTCCTTCTTCCTTTACAGCCCATGGTGGGTTAGTAGTACCATAAACCACTATGGAAGCCTCTACCCTTGTATATCCCACTTGGATGAGATTTTCATAAGTATTCCTTTCATCTTTTTCCTGATCTCCGTGTGTAGATGTGGCCTTCTGTTGCTTTTGGTGAAGATTGGGGTTTGGGTGTAGATGGTTTTGGACTTGGAGGAGGTGTGGGAGAACTTGGTGGTGAAGGTGGTGTTTCCTCTTTCGTTTTCTCTTCCTCTTGATCCTTCTTCTCCGGTTTTTGACGTTTCCTTCAACTTCTTTTTGATGTCTTGCACTTCTTCCATCGTGAAAGGCTCTAAGTTTTGCTGATCAAGTACCCTTTCCGTCTGACCATATGCCCGGATGTAATGATCAAACTGGTCCTCTAGTGGTTTAGAGGAGCTTCCTCCAACTTTGGCCGGGTTTGGCACCCAGTATTATTCAAAATCTCCTTTTAATGCTCTTTCTACTTTGAACTATTCTATTAATCTTTCAATCAGAGCAGCTTTTTGACTGTGTGTTTCCTTGGGTCTGGATTCCCTTGCCAATGCTGCTTTCCCTTTCTTCCTTGGTGGCTCCATAGGTTTGTCTTCAGGCACGACTTCCAACTTTCTTCTTAGCCTTGTGGTGATGGGTGGAGCTGCTGCTTTTACTGGCTCATCTTCAATATCAGGTTTCATTTTGAACCACTCATTCTGTGTTGGTGGCTCTGGACAATGTCCTCTAACTCCGATTATATGCAATCTTTGTCAAGGTTTCTCCTCCTCCAATGTACTTGGGCATTTCCATGCCCATGCCAACCACTTGCTCATGCAGGTATTGGGTGTAGTTCACTTCTTTGGGTATGTTTCTTTTCAAAGCCCAAGTTATAGTTGTTGCCACGGCATGTGGAGGAGTTGTGTATTTATGTGGCCTCTTGCTGCACACATGGAAGTATTGGTTGTAGAGTTTGCATATCTTTGTAGCCCTTGGGTCCACCAGGTCTTTGAATGTCTGATTAAACCTCTTTTGTGTGTAGACCTTTATCTCGTCTCTTCTTTCTCAAACTGAGCTTCCCCTATTATGGAGCCCAAGTGCATCTACTATGGTTTGAGGTGTGATCAGAGTTTCTATCTTTTGGCCATCCAAAGCTGTTATGACTGCCTTACCGTCTTTTTGAATAGAGCTGACTAGCTCATATACTCTCTGAACATCCACACCTACTGGTGGTTCTGTGTAGAAGTTATGGAGGTCCATTCTTTCTAGCTGGTGGAGGGTTTCTTCTCTGTTTGCCATTTCTAACATCTCCCATGGATTCATTGGGATATCCACTGTGTTGCCTTGTGGGTCTCTGAAAGTGCCTTGATATATTGCAATCCCTTCTTTTTCTAGTGTGGCCTCGTCTACCGAGGTCTTGACTGGTTAAGTGTCTCGTCTGGCAGTGTATAGGGTTCACTAGCCGCAATAATGTCTTTTATAAACATCCTCTTCTTCTTTGCTAGTGATTTACTAGACTCCATAGATCCTGCAGACACTTCAAAGGATAAAGTTAGCTAATCCTGCATTTTTTCAGTTTCTATCTATCCAAATGGCTCTTAAATTGAAAAACAGACTAACTAGGGCCTAAGGGTGCAGTGCATATGATGATGATTGCTTTTGGGTGCTGAAGTGAGACATTATACGCGTATAATGTCTAAGTGCTCAAAACATAGTGATATTTCACATAAGCACAACACTCATCATGTACTTCATGAATATATGTTTGGATTTCAATTTGGATGTTGTTTGGACAAGCTGTGACCACTAGAACTCCTTGCACGCTTGAAACTGGATTTTGGCTTAGTTCTGAGTATATGAGGCTTAAATTGGATGAAATTGGGTAGATGCACTCATAATCCTGTTGTGGAGGTTTAGATTGGTCAAGGTTAATCTCCAGGTTCATCTTCAAAGCAGTGAGACTTTATACGTATAAAGTCTACTGTGTTACAAATGACTCAGACCTTCAATGTAGGTAGGCATTAGCATGTGATACCCATCTGTGATATTGAATTTAGATTTTGGATTGTCCCCCCCAACCTGGAGCCAGATTTCTCTTATGGAGCTTAGGATTCTGATATTGGGGTTAAGATGGATAAATGGCCACAGAATTTGATGGGACTTGAGCTTTGGGTTAATATTGTTGCGATAAAAGCCTTGGAGTTGAGATTTTTGCCCTAGTATGTCATTTAATCATTCGGAGACTTCATACGCGTATGAATTCTACATTGAGTTTTCTGGCTTAGGCTTCTTCTGTAGCTTCCTTTGGTGGCTAGGAATCCCATTATCAACTCTGATTTCTCATTTGGATGTGGGCTAATTGGATGGGGTCTAGAATACTCCATAGGAGGAACTTTCTGCTTTTGTACTTCAAGTGGTCATTATCTAGCCCAAACTTGTCCAAATTAAAGGTATGCATTGTATGAAACATGGTGCACAAACGAGTGCTGAGAATTTCTTGGTTCGACTGCCACATAATAGTTTAGACTTTATACGTGTATAAAGACTCCGACAAGACTCGTGATGCAAAACAGTTTAGAAATTCCACAGGAAGGTGCTGTATGGCTTATGTAAAGTGTCCATGAATTTTGATATGGATTTGGGCTTGTGAATTGTGTTAAAACGGCTTCAAAGGATGTCATTACAAATGTTTAGCTTTTATGAATGTATGAAGGTTATATCACCTCCAATTGTGATTGATATGTGTTAGAGGGCTCATGATGATGTGTTCCAAGAGCTTTAAATCCCAGCTAGCCTGCCATATCAAGACTGGTAGACTTTATACGTGTATACATTCTTCTTTAGAATTCTTCACCCAGACTTGTTGCAGACATATTCCATGATGTTTATAAGGCTTTGATAGGTGCACACATGAAATTGGGTAAGTGTTCTTGAGCTTAAGGCCATAAATCAGGTTGTGACACTTTGTTTTTAAAAATGAAGTGAGTAATGACCAAGACATTCCCAATTTGGTCCAAATTTGGTGTAGAGGCTTGGTATGATATGCTTTACAAGTTTGGATGATCAGTTTGTTAGCAACACTCCTTTATTGAAGAGTTAGACTTTATACGCATCTGAAGTCTATTTTTACAGAATGCATTTTTGAGCATAGTCATATGATATTTAGGCTAGGTTTATGCTTTGTACAAAATTTCACATGATTTGGAGCCATTTTGATAAGTCTAAAACCAAATATTAAATTAGGCCGAGACTTTGCGTTTTTTGGTTCTTGGATGCTTGTAATAGCTTCAAATTGAATGAAATTTTGTATGTTCCATCTAGAGGGTATGCAGAATGATGCTGTGAATTCATGTGAGTGCTTTTTGTGCAAAAAATTTCTGTGAGACTTCTTACGCGTATGAAGTCTTCAATGATAAAAAACTGATATTGATGTTTTGAGGTGTTTGGTGATTGTGCCTTAAGCCTTGCTAGCTATTTTTCATTTTAAAAAGTCAAGTGATCAGTTTTGAGATTCCCTGCTTCGTATTTCAGTCTTTGGAAGGGATTTCTCCATTGTGGCCTTGTTTTCTTAGAGACTCTTCTTGATCTTTAATTCCCTTGCATGTGGATGTCTCTGGGCATCCTCTTGTGGCTATGATGAATCCTTTGGACTTAAGATGCCCCTTTTGGTGATTTGTCGCTCAAATAGTGTCTTTTGTTGAAGAGATTTTTGGTGACAGTTTTTCTTGACGTTTGATCTTACATGTTGGTTGTTGATGATATGTCGATGAAGCCTGTGAAGTTTAGTGGCAAACAGACATCTATCTCGGCCGTGAGGCTTTGAGGCCCCGAAGCTTTGCCCAATGTTTTGACCCACTTTTTGATGGTCGATTAGGATGGAGACTTACTTGGCTTATAGATGCTTGAGATGTATCTTCTCTTGAATTTTTGCATCGTTTTGGCGATCCTTTCCGATCAATCTTTGTCGTTCCCGAAGAGGTTAGGGTTTTTCCGGTTGACCTAAACCCACATTGGAAGTCATAGAGGTGTTCTTTGAGTTTAGGGTTAACACCCCATCAAGTCTTGTAGCAACCAGCTGGGTGGTTGATGCATTACGTGCCCTTTTCAGTTTCTTTCCCGCGAAGCCACATTGTCAATTTTCAAAGTTTTTCGCAACAAAGAGAGTGTAGAACAAGAAAAGCTCATGGTAACAAGTCTACCTCTCATATCTGGCACCGGTCGGTGTGTTGGGTGCGTCGTATGGAGTCGCAGAAGATCCGATCGCTCTAGGTCTCTCAAGCTCTCTCTCACTTGTGAATAGTGAAAATGAGCTATTAAGTGGGCCCAAAAGAACTTATATCGGGGTTCTAGGACCATTTTTTACCAAATTTGACATGTGCTCCTATCTTGTTGTGAAATGTACTTTAGGCATAGAAATTTCTTCATTTGGACTCTGGTTGCTCTATTTTTGAAAGATTTGTCAATTGGCCAAAGATCTGCCAATTTGGCTTTCAACAACTTTTTCACACATTTGCACTCTGTCGTCACCATAAGTTGTCCATTGCTTATTGATCACTCCTATATTGTTCTTTTGTCACCAAGTTGTTGTTTCACCTATTTTTTCTATTTTTCTTTGTTTTCGGATGAAAAAATAAAAAAAAATAAAGGAAAATATCTAACTGGACCAAAAAATTATCAAAAAAATTGAGATAATTAGGTAATATCATAACAACCCACTATATACATCTATCCGTAGTATTTTTGACCGGATTACTCTATGTTCTCGCTTTTTTTGCATAAAAATTACTATTTTTAGATATATACACACACCTAGAGGCTCATCTTGGTGTTTATCCTCTATCATCTTGTTATTACACAATATTTTAGGGCATATCAGTTTGACTTTTATCAAAATAATCACAATCAAACATAAAAATCCATAATACCAAGGAAAATAGGGCCCTTTTTTACACTTGTAGGGTGTCAGTTCCTCCCCCCTTCCTAGTCGAAGTCCTCCTGGACGACCGTGTTGATGTTGAAGCTTTGCATGGAAGTATGCTCCTGGGGAAGCCATCTGAAAAATAAGTTCTCGAGTATTCTGGCTCTTTCCTTGATGGTTAATAGAGTTTGTGAAGCCAGGATGTTCAGTCTTTTGGTGTTTGTGATTGTTCTTTGCGTCTCCACCACTGAAACTTCAATACTAGCTGATTGGAACTTGCCATTTTTTGTGTGTAGACATTGCGGACTTGTAGTTCTTGAGGTTGTTTCTTTTGAATCCCAATTTTGGTATGGTGGTCGTTAGTTCTAAGTATCTTCTTTGGTACCCATATCTGTTTTTGACAAGAGTTTAGTTTTGGCTTCCTGTCTGTATTAGATGTCGTTGGAGGGTAAACTACAATTTCTGTTGGCTCCTCCTTGGTCAATTGACCCTTTTTGACCCAAATCTTCTTGATATCTTTGTTATACAGACCATGTTGTTTTTGTTGGGGTGTGCTGTGATGACTTGTGTGCTCTGTATCATGATACATCATGCTCCCCTTGTATACTAGAGTCTTTGCCATTTGGACTTGATCCTGCTGCCCTGAAGTGCTTTTTGGAATTACTTGTGGGTCAGTGGGTTCTTGTAAGGGCTACTCTTCTTTGTCCTTCAGTTGCAGATTCGATTGTTTCTTTTTTGCTCTTGTAGCAAAAGGAACTTGTTGTTTTGCTGAATCAGATTGTATACTCATAGTGTTTTGACTCCAGTCAAGTTGTACCTTATACTTTCTATGCCAAGGTTTCCCTAGAAATACTTCATGTTGTGTGCTCTTATCTTCTACCACATAAAATTTATGCGGATAGACATATTGTTTTACCTGTATGCTGAGCACTATCCATCCCAGGACCTTAATCGAATGTTCTGAATAACTTTGGAGCTCGTTCTTTGTCTCCTGTAATTGGTTGCCAAGTTGACGTTGCTTGTAAAGGTTGTAGGAGATCAAGTTGCCTTGAGCTCTCGAATCAAGTATCGATGTTGCCTTCACTTGATTGTTTCCAATTTTGACATCAATTTCAGGCTCCTGTATGGTCTCATCGTCAAATTTTGTGAGCCAAATTGCATTTATCTTCAGAGGTGGTCCATGTTGTTGTTGCCATCAAATTTCTTTGCTTGATGGATTTGTTGGAGCATGTTTGGGATTACTGGTAGATGAAATCTTTTTAGTCGGCAACCACTTATTCAGTTAGGCATTTCCTCCCCATCCAATGTAGCAAGCTTGACGGCCCCACTTGGTGATAAGTCTTTAATCACAAAGGGTCCCGTCCCTCACTTTTTAAGTTTCTTTGCATGTTTTTTTAATGTGTAAACCAAGACATAATGTCCTCTTTTGAATTTTTTGGAGCGTACATGCTTATCAAAAAATTCTTTTTGCCGACATTTTTGAGCGTAAATAGAAACTACTGCTTTCAAGCGAAGCTCATCTAGCTTTTCAAGGTCATCTATATGTGAGGACATCTCATGACCTGTCCACTCTACTAAGACATTTTGTTGTTCTTAGGGTTGGGATTAAAAATTCTATAGGCAATATAGCATTAAGTCCAAACACTATGTTGTACGGTGTTGTGCCTATTGAGGTTTTGTAAGTAATCCTATTATACGCCCATAAAGTTGAATGTAGTTTTTGATCCCAATCCATTCTAGACTCTGATACTATCTTAGTTAAGATTGTGCATAGAGTCTTATTTGTGGCTTCGGCTTGGCCATTAGCCTGTGGGTGGTAGGGAGCTGACTTCTTATGAACTATCATAAAGTCTTCAAGAAGATTTTCAATTATCTCAGTTATGAAATGTGTGCCTTAATCACTAACAATTTCTATAGGTAGATCATATCTAACAAAGAAATTTTTGTATAGAAATTATGCAGTAGTCCTGGCATCATCCTTTTGTGTAGCTTTAGATTGTACCCATTTTGTGAGATAATCTGTGTCTACAATGATGTATTGGGCATGTGTTTTGTAAGAAGGGGGCGATATTGGTCCTACAAAGACTATTTCCCACTTGGCAAAGGCTCTGGCTCCCATCATTGGCCATAAGGACATCTCATCTCGTTTTATTGGTACGTTGGTTCATTGACAAGACTCACATTGTTTTGTATACTCGTTTGCGTCCATATGGTTGGCCACCATATTTCCAATGTCAAGACAATTTTTGTTGTCTTTTCCCCTGAGAAATGGTCCCCACTAAACCCTCCATGTGCTTGTTCCAGGATTGGAACGTACATGTTCTTCGTTGCACACAGCTTAAGCTGGCCTTTCCCCTTTTATAAAGCTAATTTTCAATAAGAGTGTAATTGCGAGCTTCTGTTTCTATTGTTTTCTGTCGTGGTTTGGTGATATTTTCAGGACTCATCTGTCTATTCAAATAGTCAACAATGTATTGACTCCATTCTAGCGTAGGTGTTATCTGAAACAATGTGGCATGTTCAATCAGTGGGCTTGATTTGCGTTTGTTGCAACTAGTGACATATTCATGAACATCAATGCGCATAGTCAGCCAATACACTCCCAATTGTCGCAGTTGTTGGAAAGTTTTTGTGGCTTAACAATGAAACATTAACGCCTGGATATGTGCTTCCAACAAATATGTTTCATATTCCTCAAGGTTTGTGCACACTCTTAGAATGCCGTTGGAGCCTAAATTATATAAACGTCCCCCAACCAACTGGAAGTTCTTAGCTTGGCAAATTGTTCTTTGTTTAAGGTGTAGGTCCATCTTATTGAATTCTCCACCCTGTGATAGTAGCTTGACGATCCCTTGGGACCACTTAGGTACCATTTCTATATTGAAGAGATATGCATCTGCTAGATCATCATCCACTCCCTTTGGATCATTTCCATTAGGTAATCAAGAGAGGTGGTCCGCTCGAAGATGTGTCTTCCCCTTCTTAACCACTATGGTAAAGTCAAACTCCAACAATATGATGAACCATCTCATGATTCATCTAGTATTGCATGGTTTGTTGACAAGGTATAAAAGGGCTTGATGGTCTGTGAAAAACACAAACTTGTTTGCAAGGAGGTAATGCTGAAATTTCTTAACGACATAAATCATTCCAAGCCCCTCTCTCTCAGTGGTGGTGTAATTCCTTTTAGCATTATTTAGTTTTCGACTAGAATAACTGACTGGGAAATCCATGGTTCCCTCTCTTGGTTGATTCAAAATACATCCAATAGCAAATGCAGAAGCATCTATATGGACGTGAAATATTTTTTCCCAATCAGGTGCTCGTAGCACTGGAGCGGATACAAGGGCGTCCTATAATTTCTTAAAAGATTCCTCGCACTTATCTGTCCATCCAAAGATCACAATAAGTCTATATAGTGGTTGTGCAATAATTGGATACATGTGTATGAACCTCTTGTAATAACCACAATGTCCCATGAAGCACTGTGCTTGCTTTGCATTGATCGGCTTAGGCATTTAAATAATCACCTTAATCTTATCCAAATCTGTGGAAATGCCATGTTCCAATACAATATGCCCTAAGATTCATCCTTGTCTTACCATGAAAACACATTCTTTTGGATTAAGGCAAATCCTATATGTCCTGCATTTCTCAAATACCTTTTTGAAGTGTTCCACATACTCATTTCTTTGCAGAGAGTGTACACATAGGTCATCTATATGGATTTCCAAGAAATTCCTTAAATAATCCTTGAAGGCATGTGCCATCAATCTTTGAAATGTGGCAGGTGCATTTGTTAACCCAAATGCCATAACCCGATATGCAAATATGTCCCATTCTGTGGTAAATTCCGTTTTATATTGGTCCTCGGGTGCAATTGCAAGTTGATTGTAACCAGAGAACCCAGCAAAGAAGGAATATGCACGTTTTCTTGCCACTCTTTCAAGGACCAGGTCCGTAATCGGCAAGGGATAGTTATCCCTTATTGTGGCTGCATTGACTTTTTTGAGGTTGATGCACACTCGGAGTTTGCCATTCTTTCTAGGTACAACAACAATTGGGGATACCCAATCAGTGTGTTCTATCTCATAGATAAACTCCACGTCTTTTAGTTTATCAATCTCTTCCTTGATACGCTTAGCAAATGTATCATTGTACGTGTAAGGCCGTTGTATGCTTGGTTTCGCATCAGGTTTTAATGGGATAGTATGCTGACATATTGTCGGATCCACTCCCTTTAAGTCCTTGTAAGACCATGCAAACACATCCTTATATTCCTGAAGAAGGCTAAGAAGCTCCTCTTCCTCGTCTCGGCTTAGGTCTGTTGCTATGTATACAGGTTGCGGTGTCTCTCCAGGTTGTGCTAAGTCTACTTTCTTTGCATCTTCTGGCCCATCATAAGACTCTTTCTTCCGTCGTTCTCTTTGCTCTTGAATTGTGAACTTTCTATAATGGGATGGTACATTTCTATTGTCTTTCTCATCCTCTCTTTTGTCCATTTCGGTTGTCCATACTTCCCTTAGAGTCTTCTTGAGCTCTTGGAACCTTTTCTTACGTTCAAGTTTCATCAATTTTGGTTCTTCCAATTTCAATTTTGTTTCCATTCTTTTGGATTTAGTTTCTGCCTTCAGCCCCTGAGTTCGTTTTTTTACATCCCTAGGACTGTCTTTTGTCCTAGGGTCTTGATATTGAGAGAACTAAGTGGATAATTCATTTTTAGTGCAGTCTTTTCCCTTTACCAAAGATAAGAATCCATTCTGTTTTTTATGTTTGGCATTGGGTTATCTTTGGCCTTGTGAGCTTCTTTCTGTTTTTTGTAATGTGCTTGACGTCTCGATTTTTGATTTGGAAAATCATAAAACCTTACACCAGAAATTGTTTCCTCTAGCTCACTAGGGTTGTCTCTAGAACATTCATTAGCTGCATCTTCATCTCGTTCAAGATGATCTATAGAATCATGGAACCGTTCTCCATTCATTTCTTGCTTATTTTTTATTTTTCTTGATTGATCTGAGATGTGGTAATCATCTTCTTCTATTAGCGCAACCATGTAATATGGAACTACATCATATCCATCCTGGTCACAAAACTTAGTTGTTGGTCCCTCCGCAATAGCACACACATATAGGGCTGCTTGGATATGTGTCTATTCTAAAGGTTCTAAGAACTCTTCGGGAAAAGGTTCTGGAATGTATTCCGTATCCTCGATCGCTCTGTCTAGAATACATTCTTCTCGTTTTAGGCTTCCACAATTGGATGTCCCACACATCCATAACTCCTTCGGTTTTTCTAACCAGTCGAGAAGTTTTGACCCTACTATCGTGGCAAAATTGAATTCTTCTACCGGGGTTCTGTCGACATCTTTGTGGCTATGGCCTTTAAGGTTTATTCTTGTAGTAGTCTCCATATGTCTAAGGTATATGTGATTGTAGCCCCAATCTTGGACCATCTTTAATTGTCTCATGAAGGGTCATCCAAGTATTATGTCATAGTTATTTTTCTTGCCAAAATTCACTATAGCAAATGTATGCTCATACTTGATTCCATAAGACATAACAACTATTTTGTCCAAAAGTCCTATGGGTCTTTCCATATAACCATCAGCCAATTTCAGCTTCATTCTGGTGGTTTTCAAAGCCGGTTTTCCCCATTTCTTTCATACATCCTTTGTCGCAATGGCCACACCCACTCCACTGTCAAGAATAGCCATGGTGGTATCACCTTCTAATTCAATCGGGAGTGTGGTATTTCCATCTTCCCCTTCACAGTATTCTCCTACTTTGTTTAAAGGCACTGGTTGCATGTTTACTTGGGGTTTTTCTAATTCCTTGATTCCTTCCTGCATTCGTGAATTTGGATCCCTTACTCCAAATTTTTCGAGACATCTTCCTACCGTATTCCACATATTAGGTCTTAATCTGAGAAGCTCTGCTAGAGTAATGGTACAAGCTACTAGAGTTTATAAGAGTGTTATCAACCCTTGGGAGTCCATGCCATTCCCTGTAGCGAGTTGCTATGATGGTACAAATTTCATATCTGACTTTGCTTCATACTCTCTTATATATGATGGTAACATTTTCAAAGATACAGGTTGGCTATCCCAAGATTTAACGGATCCCTTGTCTCCCTTATAAGAGTGCATCTCTAGATCTGCTTGAGGTCCTGCCTGAAATTCTTCAATAGGAGGAAGGAAGTCCTCTTCTCCCATACTGGTTTTGTTAACCGGTTGTCTTAGTTCATTAGCTTCATTGGCTTCCCTTATCTGTCTCCAAGGATCATTTAAGCCCTCGTTGCTTTTAGACAATTCAGGTGTGATAGGTTGAAACCCTTCTGATATTAAGTATGTTGTGTTCAACATTATACCAGGTCTTTCTATTGAATGTTCAGGTTTAATTCAATTTTTGGACTAACAATTAGTCGTTCTCATCCGTGTGTTGGAGGGTTCGTCGGTATCGGTACAGGAAGTTCTACCTGTTTCCTTGGAGTGGGTTCTAGTAAGATTTGTGCCATTTGGATCATCTTTTGACACATTTCTAGTCTCTATTTTTCCAACTCATCATAGGGATACATCATCCATTTTTGTTCCTGAGTTTGGTTGATTTTAAACCTTGAGTCTATGCTTTCAAGAGTGTGTCTAGATGTTCATTTACTTTTTCCACTAGCACAGATCCGCCTGATCCCACACTTTTGGATTTCATTTTCTTCTCGAGCTCAATATCTGTTGGTGTTTCTGGCTTTTGAAGTGCTCGTCTTTCAAGTTTTTCTAGCCTGTCTTTTGTTCGTTGTAATTCCTATGTTTTATGAAATTTTGTTCTCTTTCTTTCCTTACTTCTACCCGTGCTTTTCTAGCTTTCCACGTGTTTTGTTGACTTTTCCATTCGATGCTAGGTGTTTTACATCCTGGTTCTTCATTTCCCAGTCCCCCTTCTTCTTTTTGAGCCTGAGCTCGTGTGATGACCTGTATAGGTAATTACTGTTTCATTCTCGGAACCACTGCTTGAGGGATAGCCTCCAAAATGTTTATGGTTGCTTTCATTACTTTGTTTGGATTTTTTGGGCAATTGGAAATCAAATGAGTGATGCTGCCATCTGGACATACGCATTGACTCGTAAAATTTCCAAATGAGGATAGTCTTTCATAAGATGGTCGCTCCCACATTTATAGCAAGGACCCAATGGTTGCCGTGGAGCTCCTTGGGCACCCCTCTGTTAGTAAGCTGGTCTTGGTCCATTGAAACCTCCATTGGCTATGAACAACAATGTCCTTTTGTCCAAACTATATTTACTTTATCCTGCAGCTTGTGCCACGGTTGGTGGTCCAACATTTTTGATCATACTCCATGGTTTCGACGTTCTCAGCTCTTTTGGTGGGTAATATGTTGGGCATGCCATTGTTCCACTTGGCTCTTCATAATAGACAAGGACATGCACTAAGGCTTGTTCCTCTGGTTCTTCCATAGTAGGCATGTATCTCACACATATCGGTCTTGTCCCTGGGAGTGGTGGTTGTTGCCCTAAAACTGTTGTGGTCTTTCAACCCAAGCTGGTCCTGGAAAATTTCCTGCAGTATATCTAGGTACAGGTGGCACTACTTGCGGTTGGGAAACATACTATCGTTCTCTCACATACCCTGTATTGTAGTAGCATTCCTCAATAACATGATTTGTCCATTTTTGTTCGATGATGCACCACTTTAATGGTTTAGCCTGTGGCTTGGCAAATGGGCTAATTCTCTTTAGCACTTCCTCTATCAGTCGCTCTTGATTTACTCCTGGTTCATTTCATTGTACTGTCTTCCCAAACTTTGACCCACTTTGTTGAGATGATGAATCATCATCTCTGTCTCTTAGATCTCCAACTCTGTAGATCTCACAGTTATCTACATGGAATAAAGCCTCTTTGGTTAACTCATTTAGAGTGGGGCTTTTCTTCATATGCAAATATTTTTGAAGATCTACATTTCTCAAATCCTTGGATAAATATCAACATCAGTCTGGATTGAGTAGGTAGTTCATCCATTGGGTAGAACTTTACGTATCGTTTCAGCTGAAGGGCTGCCTTCCTAACAGATTCTCCCTCTTTCTATTTAAACTTGTGGATGTGAGAGACAGTATTGTGGGCTATCCCCCTTTGAGAGAATTCCTCCACAAAATCATCAAAAACTTCTTGGATGGTCCCAAAATCTCGCCTTTTAATAGAGTCAAACCATGTGGCGGCGTCTTCCTCTAAGGTGAGTCCAAATCCTGCAAATTGTGTATTGAAGTCTCTAACCTCTTCTGCTCGGATCACTCTCAAAAATGTTGCCACATGATCTCTAGGATCCCCTTCTCCTGAATACCTATTGTGTACCCATTTCTGGACTTGAGACGGTCTAATACGTCTTTGTTCTATCAATCAAACTGTGCAATCTCCTTGTCCTTCTCCCCTCACGGGGTCTGGTCTAGATCTCAATCTTCCATCAACTGTGCCTCTCGTTCCAAATCCTTTGTATGACCTTTCAGTAGGTGGTTCCATTACAAACCCTCTTTCTATCTTGATTCTCTCCATATAGGGGAATCTTGCTGTGGTTGGCACCATGGTTGGTCCCTTGCTTTCCTTGGGATAAGAATAAGAGTAAGTGGGCATGGGTGAGACTATAGGAGTCACATATGAACTATTTGTAATAGGGACTTCGCCTCTATAGAACTCTTGTTTCCTCACCACGGTGGGTCGCAACCATGATTGCAACGTTTCTGGATTTGCGTTGAGATATGAAGGAAAAACTGGTAGTTCTACCATTCCATCTTGCCTGGCTGGGATTTTGGCCTCATCCTCCATTTCCTGGCTGGGATTTTGGCCTCATGCTCCATTTCCTCAAAGGGATTAGTAGATTTACTGGGGGTAGGTTTTAATCCTTGAGTGGAAGTGGGTTCTGTTGGAATTACCCTAGTGGCTATCAATCTTGCTACCTTTGCTTTTTCCATTGACCTATACTCCCATCCATATTTGTCAACATATAGTATGAGACTCCCCTCACCTAATTCATATGAGAATAAGTACAAAGTCTTTTTTGTGCCTAGCTCAAACGCAAATGGTGCTAGACATCAAAAATATGTCTTGACTCTCCCATTCAGGTATTCATAGATTCCTACCGCTCCTTGGCTAGTCGCAACTTTAGTCACCTTCTTGTCAAACACCAAGGTGGCACTAGGAAGGTCTATTAGAGGAGGTATTTTGGTGATTTCAGAAACCATCTTCCCCTTCACCACATTATCCCTGTACTTGTTGTAGTTCTTTGGATCCTTAACTACAAGGTAATGTGTTCCCTCCTCATCATGAAATCTATCCTCATCATCATACGCTAGAAGGGCATCCACTCCTTCTGCTGGTTTTTCCTCTATACATATGTTTTTTCTTCCCCTTTCATCAGCATAAACCAAAGCCCCATGAGTATTTGGTCCTTCTAAGTAAAGGGTTGGAAACCTCAATGCCCAAGGAGGGTTTCTAGAGGTGCTCCCTCCTTCTGCTTGGATTGGTTGGTTAACCGCGATGTTCCGGTCCACCATAAGACAAAAGGATTGTTCAGAGGAGGTGTTGGTTCCACTATCATCTTCTATGATTGGTGCTAGTGGATCTATTCTAGCTTGGGTCACATTCTCCTATGTAGACACTATGCTGACCTGGTCCCCTGCTGGTTTTTGGTCTCTTTGAAGGTTTCTTCTAGATCTCAAATATTTCAATCCCTTAACACACCACTACAAATCCAAAACTTTTACCTTTAGAGCTAGCTCTATCATGTCTTACTCTAGCTCTTTCAGCTCTTCAATTGGTTGATTGATTGCCCTTCTGGTTAGTCTAGACTTGCTGGACTTTGTAGTTGGCTATATGTACAAAACTTTAGACTCTGCAAATCTTTGTCAATGGTGGTTCTCTTTTAGTAACATTCAGTATTGATTAGGAAGAACATGCAAGTATTTCCTGTCCAAAATTTCCATTGGAAGGGTTGATCCCCCGTATATGTTATTATCACTCAATGGACTAGCAAAATGTGTTGTTAGAGCTAGGTGGATTACCTGGCAGGCTCAAGCTACTCAGTCTGCTCTAAAATCTGGCTGTCAGACTTTATACACGTATAAAGACTATTAGTAAATAATGGAAATATTTCTTCACCAGATATTCTCTACCATTCATGTAAATCACAAAAACTTTCAAAATGATAATTGGACCACTTTAGTGTAAGTTGCAAGGTGATGCAGATTGATTTTGAATCTTTTTTTGTTTTTTGGCACTAACAGACTCAAATTCTTTCCAACTTGGGTGTAATCTTGGCTATTGGTTTCTAAGGTACCTTAGAATGCAATGATATGCCCAAGTTCAACTTTGAAAGTCAACAGGGTCAAAAAGACTTTATACGCGTATGAAGTCTTTTTGACCAGCTTGACAATATTTTTGTAGGTTTGTGCTTATAGTTGTGTGATGATGCTCTCTGTGTGGTCTTAAGTTCAAATAATGGTCAATAGCTTCAAAAAGACTTTATACGCATATGAAGTCTTTTATGGCCAATTGACACGAAACTTGCTCCAGAGGTAGTCCAACACTCAGGGACTTAATAGATATTCTCTGACTTTTTGGAATCAAGTTTGTTCAAGTTGTGGCCAAAAGGGGTATGTAGAGTGTTTGTATTGTTTCTTGGTTTTTTTTAGCTCAGTTTTGATCCAAATGCAATAAAATATGAGTTATGGACTTCCCCAAGGCTTTAGGAAACTTTGGGCATATACCTTTGTACAGTTTGAGTCTATTCTGGGATGCTAGACTTTATACACATATGAAGTCTATTTGACCACAATGAACTTAAACTTCAGCCCAAGGTTCTCTTTGGTATGTACTTCAAGCATATGTGCTCAAAATCAAGTTTTGATGTCATCGTTTCACCAATTCACCACTTTTCTTTGTTTTTGGTTAGAATTCGCAAAATTCTCTCTAGATGTAAAGTTAGCTGATCAAATTGTATGAAGTCTTGTAGTCAAGATTATATAACCCTCCCAAATGGCTTAGTGTTGACAACATGCAGGATATTGCCCAAATCTACCCTGGAGACTTTATACACGTAGGAAGTCTCCTATCTCAGAATTCAGATCTGTTTCTACGTTAAGTTCCCCTACTTATCAGCATCATGTACATGTGTTCACAACAAAATTTAAAGCTTAAAAGTGCTTACAAACACAAGTTTCTGGTTTTTCTTGCTACACCCACTTGGCTTTTGGTCCCCAAATCTATGCCAAAACTCCCCCGTCAAGGTGTTCCTAGGGTATAACTACTCCTTTGAACACTCTAGTACAATCAATTTCCACAAGTTTGGTCTCTTTTTAGCCCTGGAGACTTCATACGCGTATGAAGTCTAACCTTATAGAATTCAGATTTTGATATGCAGGGTCCTTTTTGATGCTTTCTTTTGCCCTCAGCAATCCTGAGTCATGCAAAACATTTTTATGAACCTTGTTTTGCGCTGTTTCAACTAAGAATCACACTCTTTCCTAGATTTCAATGCAACCAATCAACTCGAGAAAATTTTCATTGATGGACAGCTATAGATCAAGATCAATTCTCCTACCTAAAGCTACTCCTAAACATAAAAGACTGGCTTTTGCAATTGTGAGTAGATAAGCACTTAACTGACACACACGGACTATCCAATGCTTTTATCACCTCCTCACCCACTCTAGCTCCCAAACCAATACAATTCTAAACTAAAATCATCAACACGGGTGACCAAGGCAAGACACACGCTTCCTAGCACCTCTCTATAGGTCCTAACTAAACTAAGATGGAAAGAATACTCTGGTAGACCAGGGGAATTCTCATCTCATAGGATTTGTCTAAGGTCACCTACCTAGGGCTTCGATCCTCGACAGCGGTGCCAATGTTGGCGGGTATGCCGCGAGCGGACGCTAGCATAGCAAGAACAAAACCAACAACTCTATGTCGGCCGAGGGCGAAGCTTAACCCGTAGGTGCATGGAAACAAGAAGATGGTTGTGAAACTACTTCTTGAACTTTTAAGACAATCTCTAATCGAGGAAATCGAATCTAAGAATGCACAAGTGAAAGCAAACCAACCTACAATGCTAATGCTATCCAAATCTAGGTCAAATGCATTCGAAATGTCACAAAACTCACAAGATATGCTCTCCTTACTATGAGGACAATATCCTATGGATTGTGACTTGATAACCCACCTCAAACTACCTCTTGCAACAATCGCATATAAAGACAGGCATCAAAAAAAAAAAAACCGTTTTCATGGTATATGATCCTAATGTGTAGTCCTACTCACCGTGAATCCATAGGTGCAAACAACTCACCAAACGGACACCTGGTTTGCAAGAAAACTCACCCAAAAGCTCACAGAATCACACACTCTTGGCGTTCAATGGAAGCCTTTGCTGTTGCTAACACAATGGTGGTGTCGCATTAGCAATGGACCTTCCATAATGCGCGTAGGGAAGAGAAGAAATCACACTCTCACTCTTTCTCTCTCTCACAGACACCACGCACAATGATAACCGGATTTGATTAATTCAAAAATTGGGTTTAGGGTTACAAAACTTGACTTATATACATTCCTCCATAGAGGCTAGTTCCCACAAAGTCTAATGGCTGCTCAAATATTACAATGGTATCATTTTGCTTCAAAAAATAATAGTACAATGTATTGGGGAACCTCTTCTGTATTCCGCCGTCAACACTATAATACAAAGTCCTATTGGACGGGGAGCCCGCTCCACATAAATCTGGTTCTCAATTGTTGTCAAGTTCTCTAATCCTCTCTCTTGTAAAAGTATCGTTCATGCCAAGTTAATTAAGTATAATGGTTATGTTGCTACCACTAATTAAGTTCACTCTCTATGTTCTCAAAATAGCCTCATAAAAATGCTCACTCTAGTTCTCTTAATTCCTCTATTCTCATTAGGCAAAATTTGGACTCACAAAGGGGCCCTTTAAGGAGTTTAACGTTACCTCTCTCTACCAAAACGGATGCATGGATTATTTTTTTGCAAATAAACTCCAAAGTTGGTGAAGGTTTGACAGTTAGAATGTCCTCTTCAAGCTCTATCTACTGATATATAGCACGCCATGAGATTCCTCATATTTTATAAGATTCTTTTTTTGATTCACCTATGATGTGACAACTCTGTCGAAATCTAAGTGAATAAAAAAAAGAATCTTCTAAAATATGAGGAATCTCATGGCGTGCTATATATCACTAGATAGAGCTTGAAGAGGACATTCTAACTGTCAAACCTCCGTCAACTTTGGAGTTTATTTTCAAAAATTTATCCATGCACCCGTTTTGGTAGAGAGAGGTAAAGTCAAACTCTTTAAAGGGCCCCTTTGTGAGTCCAAATTTTTCCTAATGCAAAGTTCATAGGCCATTTCCATTACATTGGTATCATAGCTATTGGTTTCTCTTTTCTTACTTAAGAAGAAAAGTCCTTAAATTGTCCATGAAAGGCCTGACCTGTTCATTGCCATAGGGTACATGGGACAGGGATCTATTATCTCGGTTGAAAAGGACTCAGTTTGAGGTACATCATTGGGAACTATAGTCTTAATAATGGAGTCTCTTGGGGCTTGCCTTCGGCTTAACCATTATTGAGCTACTAGCAAGCTCAATAGGAACCATAATCAACCGAGCAATGTTAGGCCCTCTCCACTAGTCTTTGCAATCAATAGTCTCTAAACCACGGGTATGGATGCTTGAGAACTAATTTTCAAAGGTAAAGAAGAGTAGTGACTAAGGTTTTTGAGTGTACAAAAGCACAAAGTAATTCTATACATAAGTATAATTAGCATGGCTGACAATAACCAAGAGAGTAGAATAAACATTGACTACTTTGATTTTGCATGATGCCCCCATGTTTGTTAATTATCTTGTTACTAGGCTGCAAAAAGTTGTGGGCAACCCTGCCTTGCAAGCTGAAGTTACTCAAAAACTTTGTGATTATGGGATTTCCCTTCCTCTCCAATAGGAGAGAGATCTTAGGAAGCCTCTTGATGAGACTCCCAAAAGAAGACTCTCTCCCATAAGAGAGGAGGAATCCAAAGAACAAGAAACAAGCAAATCACCAAGTTCCTCTAAAGATGTGGCTCCATGAAGATGGCGATCTAGACAATTGCCAACTCCTTCCAAAAGGAAATGATCAACCCATAGTCCTCTCCTTGTCACTCTGAAAGGGAAGAGAGGAAACAAGGGAAGAAAAAGGCAAGAAAGAGGTCACCCTCTTCTCCTTCTTTTTCACCTTCCTCCTATTTCGCCGAAAGCAACATCTATTGTCCTAGAGAATACAAGAGGAGGGGACATTGCAAATCCTACCCTCAGTAGCAAAGGTCCCAAAAGCTTAAGAAGCTCAAAGAGGGAGGAAAGTCCCTTTTCTTACTTATGATGGTACCTTTGGTGCTACCGACAAAGTATTGGCCTTCATCCAGCAATTTGATGCACCCTTTGAAGATGAGGGTTTCACAGAGTCCTCCAAGCTACATCATGTAGCTATGCACTTCCAAACATCTACTTGTCAATGGTGGGCTAGCCTTTGTGGCAATGATGAAGCCCAAAATACATGGAAAACTTTACGAGTTTCCATCATGAAGCAATTCCTTGCAAGCGATGCAAAGGACAAAGTGCTTACCAAATGGCGGAGTTTGAAGTTGCTCTCCAATGAGTCTATCCACAAATATGCTGACAAGTTTTGGGATTTACATCTCAAGGGTACTGTCTTTCAAAAGATACACTTTGCTGAGAAAAAGCAACAATTTTGTGGGGGATTACTTGAAGAAATGCTTGAGTATGTCAACTCCCAATGGCTTGGTTCTATCATCAAAGTAATCCACCACAATGTAGTTGCGTTGCACATCAATTTACAACAAGTGGCTAAAAGGAATTCCAAGCCCATAGAAAATAAAGATCAAAATGATGCAAAGGGGAAGAACAATGCCCAAAACTTTTCCCAAGGCAATTCGAACAACAATAGTAACAACCATTGGTCCAAGGAGAAGGGAGTTTACAAAGGTAAAAATAAACTCTCTCCTGAAGAGCTAGAAGCTTTTCCTAAGGACCAAAAATGCTTCAAGTGTGGGGAGCAAGGACATGGCTACCGTTCTTGCCCCAAAAGAAATACTCGCAATGAGACTCCTAGAGCTACCATGGTCAAAGTTCCCAATGAGGATGCTCATTGCAAAGGATCACCTCTCTCCTATGCTTGTGGAAAGGTAAGGTAGCATGATGCCTTTATCCTATTTGACCCTGGCTCTACTCACAATTTTATATCAATGGAGTTGGCCACCAAGTTAGGCATACAAGCTCATGAGATGGGAGATGTTGTTGTAGCCGATGGAGCCTTCAAGGGGCAAGAAGCCGCACTTACTCCCTTAATTGGGAAATTGAGGCTTCATGTCCAGGGCTATGTTGACAAAGGAGATCTCTTCATGTCTCCTCTCAAGTATGAAGATGTCATCCTAGGGGCACCATGGTCTGACTGTATGGCTGTTAATGTAAAGTTCCCTGAAAGAAGGTTGTATTTCAAGTATAGGAGAAAGAACATGTACATAGTATAGCTCACCGCCCCAAGTCTCCTTATGGAGTTTCCCAAGCTCAACAAGAGGAGATTATGAGGCAAGTACAAGAATTGGTAGAAAAAGGGATGGTGATGCCTAGCTCCTCCCCCTTTTGCTCACCCATACTGTTAGTGCAAAAGAAAGACGTCACCTACCGCATGTGTATGGACTATAGGGCATTAAACCTTATCATTATCAAGAACAGATTTCCCGTGCCACGGGTCAAAGATCTATTTGATAAGCTATATGACTCTACCTACTTCAGTAGGACTGACCTTAAAGCTATCATCAAATAAGGATAGTGAATGAAGATATCATAAAGACCGCATTTCATACAACGTTTGGTCATTATGAATATCTAGTCATGCCTTTTGGCTTGACTAATGCGCCATCCATATTTAATCATTTAATGGAGAAAATTTTTAGACCCCACTACAAGTTCACTGGAGTGTTCTTTGATGATATCATCATCTACTCCAAATCTTTGGAGGAGCACAAGTAACATCTCGAGGTAATTTTTCAAGCTTTGAGGGAGAACAAGCTTTTTATCAATCAAAAGAAGAGTCAAATTTTCCTTCAAGAGATTCAATACTAAGGTCATATTATCTCCCAAGATGGTGTCTGTATGGATCCATCAAAGTTGGAGGTAATAAAAGTATGGCCTAATCAAAGGAATTTGCATGAATTAAGAAGCTTTATTGATATGTGTGCATACTATAGACGCTTCACAACAAAATTCTCATAAAAAGTAGGATCATTACATGACTTAACAAAGAAGAACGTTAAGTACTCATGGATTTCTAATGAGCAAAATGCGTTTGACAAGCTCAAAGGTAAGCTTACCTCCCAACAAATCCTTATGCTTCTGGATCTCTTAAAGCCATTTGAGGTCCAATGTGATTCTTGTGGTGATTGCCTTGGAGCAGTCTTGCTTCAAGAAGGACATGCCATCACATATGAGAGCCAAAGGCTCAACACCGATGAACGGGTCTTGGGCATATATGAAAAAGAGATTTTAGCTATTCTACATGCCCTAGACACGTGGAAGCACTATCTATTGGGGACTCCATTTATCTTGCAAAACGGACCACAGAAGTCTCAAGTACTTCATGACACAAGCCAAGCTTTTTGACAAGCAAATGAGGTGGGAAAATTTTCTTTTGCAATTTAATTTTCATATTGCTCACATTGCTGGTAAGCATAATCAAGTGGCCGATGCACTTTCACAATGACCAAGAGTCAATGTGGTGTCTATAGCAACTCATAATGATCTATCTTCTATGATAGATGAGTATGCTAATGACCTTGACTTTAAAGACATAATCTCAAGCCTTGCATTGGGGAAGAAAGAAGAACCATTCACCTTGCAAGATGGTTATCTTCTCCATGGCAATAGACTATGTGTTACTCACTCCCTCCATGATAAAGTCATATAAGAATCCCATGCTCCTCCCTATGCGGGGCATCAAGGAATTCAACCTACTCTTTGAGGAGTAGAAATGTACTTCTATTGGCCTACCATGAAAGTGGACATACAAGAGTATGTTTCAAAATATGTGGTATGAAAAAAGACCAAGTATGATAGAGGGAAGCAACCTGGATTACTCTAGCCATTGCCCATCCCTAATTCACCATGGGAGAGTATATCCATGGATTTTATCTTTGGATTACCCAAGTCTATCCATGGGAATACGGAATTATCGACAATAGTCGACAAGTTTAGCAAGCAGGCACACTTTATTTCTATCAAAAATACTATTAAGGCACACCAAATGGCAACCCTCTTCATATCTCAAAATTTCAAACACCATGGACTACCAACATCCACCGTGTAAGATAGAGATCCTAGAATGACCAGCAATTTTTGGAAAGGTCTCTTTGAAAATCTAGGTACAAGATTGAATTTCTCTTTGACCTATCACCCACAAATGGATGGCCAAAGTGAGATAGCCAATCTTACAATTCTTGATCTACTAAAGACTTATGTTATAGAAGTAGATTAATGCTCACAATGGGAGAAGTAATTACCCCTTGTAGAGTATATGTACAATAATACTGTGTATACTACTATGAGAAAGGCACCTTTTGAGATCATAGAGGGAAGACCTAAAAGTCCCTTGCTACTTAAAGTACATGCGAAGATCTTCGTCGTTGATGAATATAGCCGTGACCTACAAGAATATTTTCAAAATATTAAGGAGGCTATATCCATCTCTCAACAAAGTCAAAAAGATGCTACTGATAATCACAAAAGGGCCTTAACATTCAAAAAAAATGATTGGGTCTTACTTAAGTTTCCCAAGGATCGATTGAGACAAACGACGGGCAAAAATCCTACTGGCCATCAAGGATATTATGCTAAACTAGCAAAAAGATACTATGGTCCTTTTCAAATCTTGAAGCCAATCAATGACATGGATTATTAACTCAAGTTACCCAACCATTGGCTCAACACAATGCTTTTCATGTGAGCCTACTTAAGCCCTACAAAGGAGAGCTACCAAGGGAACCAATTATTGAAAGACCCACCATAAATCTAAGACCAAGAAGAGGTGCTACAACATGAAGCTATCCTTCGGCATGAGGCCAAGGTACTACGACATGGTAAGGATAATTCAAAAATTATCCTTTTGAAGATGCTAGATGGATGCAAGGAACACAACTTAAGGATAGTATAAACCTTGTCAATGCTTACAATGCTAAATTAGGGTAAACAAATGTAAAATGATTTCAAATGAACAATGTTTTTGTCTTATAAGACTCGTTCTTTCAATTGTGCACAAATTTAAGTAGTATGCATGCTTAGAATCATGTTTGTGTTGACGACGTCTCTCAAACACCGAGTAGAATTTTTCACTCTACTTTGGAAGATATGATATGGTCTAAAGAGCAGACATGCTTGCGGTAGCTACGTCTTCCAAGCACCAAATGGACTAGTCATCCATTCTGGAACGATGTCGTAGGGTAACAAGGGATCCTCTACCCGCTATGAAAAAATGGACTAATGATCAAGACTTTATCTTCTCTACCTCATAGTCGAGGATGACTATGGTTTCAAGGAAGAGGTAATGTCATAAATTCTAATATCTAACTATACCCAAATGATTTTCTCATATTAAATTGATCATTTAATGTGGGAGATTAAATGAGAATAAGAGTTAGAATATAGACATGTGCTTTTAGATGTATCTCAGCATGGGACCAAAGGTAATGAGTCCAAATGGGAGATGGTCTATCAAAGAGAAATGTCAGCTAATGCGGCTTAAAAGACCTTAGGGTTAGCTTCATTAAAGGCCTCTAAAGGTTAGTGTAAAAGTCCTTAGACCTTAGGTTAAGCTAGGCCTATGATTGAGGTGCTTGATGGTTAAAGTGAATGAGGTGCTTGATAATGATAGCCGTTTTTCGGCTTTCCATAATTGCCATAGTAATCTACCTCACCCTATCAAATCACTCAAAAATTTTGGTTATCCCTACCATTTCATTGTACATAGGCGTGTGTGAGTTAGGGACTTTCTCCATATTTTCTTAAAAACCCTCAATTAGCTAGTCACTAGGCTAGTTGAGCCAAAAAAATAAAAAAATAAAAAAAATATAAGTATATTATGGCCCATTTGTGTTAAATATTTTATCGTATATAGGGCCTAAATAAAATGATTTTTCATAATTATTTTGGTATTTATTTAAATATTTATACTTAGGTTTGTGTTATTTATGCTATGTACATTAACTCATCATTACCATATTTTTTCTTACCATTTTGCATACTCTTTATTCCATATAAAAATAATTTCATGCAAGCTTCTCTTATTTTTGGGTAACTCCATTCCAACAAAAATCCAAAAAAAAGACTAGTTGTATTTATGTGTATATTTTTTCACTATTGTGATTTTTTCCTTCCTACATCTATTCTCTATTACTCTCATAAATTAGACCACCAAAAATATTCATCTTTTTATGGTAGACTTATAATGAGAGAGATTTATTTTGACCCCTTTATATTTTTTCCACCTATATTATTTATATTTGACATGTACATATTTTTTTAGACCCCTCAATATTTGATTTTTCTTAGTTGTACTATTCATTTATATCATGATCTCAACAATATCTTCAATTATAGACCTACCAAATAAGGTCAAGGGTATGTGGAATGCATGCATGCACCATGGGGAACTCACTCTTGGAGGTATTCAAAAGAATCATCCAAAGAAAGACCTCACAAGGACCTTGTGTAGTGGAAAAAACAGTCGGTTTTGCTGAATTTTTAAAGATCACACGCTCCCCGAATTTGAAAAGGTGATACAAACAAAAGTTGTAGCTCGTGAGCTGAACTTTCACCTCAAAGTTTTTCATATTTTTTTGAGCTAGGAGCTGTGAGCTATGATTTTATTGGTGGACCCCAGTTTGCCCATGCTATGCAGCCACACTCCCTCTTCCACTTTATCATTTTCCTCTTTCACACACACTCCTCCCTCTCCTTCCCACTCCCAAACCTGCAACTCCCATGTCCTAATTCACCCTCTTCACCATTGCCACATCTCTCACACCTCCATAGCCTTCATTCTCCATTTCTACACCCTATGTGTCCCCCTTTCTCTCTACATATATGTCCATATTACCATACTCTCTTCAGCTTTGTAAAGAACTTCAAAAAATCAGCAAAAATCCAAGGATAACCTCTGCAAATGAAGGCTTTTATCATAAATTTTCCAAGGTTTGAAATAACATAGCTTCATCGACACGCGTTGCTTCGCCATGCTGACTGCTTCTTCTTCCGGTGTTGTAAAGAGGTGAATGTCAACTTCTCCAAAGCTTCAACCTCTCTTTACAAGCTCATCCCTTCTCTAACTTTTCTCATTATATATCTCACCATTTGGTGAATGATTTTGTAAATATCTTTTAGTGATAATTACTAACTACTAACCACTAACCTTATTGTAAAATGCACCCTCTACTAGAGTAGGCCCTCCCAAATTATTCACTCAATCCCTCTCTCCTTTCATCCTCAATAATTCTCTTCCCTTGAGCCCACATCCATGTGACTCAAAGGACAAGAGAGACCCACCCTCATTAAAAAAAATTAAAAATATGCATAATCTTTTATTCCTTCAAATAAACTTGATTAGGCCTAATCCTAATCGGGGCTTCTAAAACCTATAAATAGAGCCCTTCTCTCCCTTGTAAATCATCACATGATCACACTACACCACACCATTCTCAACACATAACACACCACTCTTCAAGCTTAGTTGTGTAGAGTGTGTGCATTGTGAGTGCTCTATTCCATCACTACACATAGGTGCATGGAGAAGCTTGAAGTTAGTTATGCCATCTAGAGGAGTGGAGTGATACTATACTCTGCAATCACACTTGTAGCCTACTCTTGTCCATAAATAAGATTCATAGTTTTGGGTGCAATTGTATGCTGCAACTACAACTCTTCTCTCCAAATTGATTTGATAAGTTGGCTCATCAGGTGGTTGAAGGTATATTGTCCTTGAAGTTTGTTGTGCCATTTCATGCTTGGTGGTTTGAGGGCTTGTTGAATTGTTTGCCCAAAAGGTCAATTGTAAGAGGGTGCTCGGTGAGAGGGCTCCCGTGACCCTAAGACAATTTGTGTATTGGCAACAAGGTCAAGTTTTGTGTTGTCTCTCTATTTCTCATCAAGCTTTGTGTGCATCTAGTCTTTAAGGCTAAGACTGAGTTGCTCAAGTTGATTTGTGCTCTTTACCTCTCTCTAGCGTGGTGAATGTTTGTGTTTGGTGTGTGTGTGTGTGTGTCTATCTTGCATTCCCCTCTCTTTGTGCGTTTGAGTACAAGGAGATATAACGTGCGTCCTAGTTTGCATCTACAACTAGGTGGTGCCCCTTTTCTTGTTTGGTTTTTGGCTGTGGGTTGTTGTTGTCTCTGATTGTGCTTGCCCCAGCCCCATTTGAGCAGCACGTGAGCCTCGAAGGGTGTTTAGAGGCCGCTCTTCTTGTTGCCCGCCCCGGACCGCCTCAATAACTAAGGTGCATGCTTAAGCTAGGCATGAGCTTGAAAATTCAAATAGATCCCTACAAGGAGGGGGTGAGCCCTTGAAGCTAGGGACATGAGAGAGAGAGAGAGAGAGAGAGAGAGAGAGAGAGAGAGAGAGAGAGAGAGAGAGAGAGAGAGAGAGAGAGAGAGAGAGCCCATACACTTGCTAAGCTTGTACTTGCTGACTAAGGTTCTTGAGAAGCTTCCCATGCTTGGAGGGTAAGGTTCTTGAGGGGTTTGAGTAAAAAAGGTGCCCTACAAAGGACGGGGCAAGCCCCAAAGCTAGGGGAATGATTTGACCAACCCCTCACTCACCCAATGGACACCCCTTCCTCAAGGGTCACAAAGAAACATGTCAAATTATCCCTATGCTTAGCCTCATGTATATGCTTGAACCCTATTGGCTAGGCTAAAGAGGGGTTCAATAATCTTTTAGCTAATTTAATTAATTGTTTATGCATTTATCAAGTCCTCTCTCTCAAAGGGGAAAGGAGGACACTTGTCCTAATGCTAGCATGGTTGCTTGATATGCACTATGAATGTGATTGCTAGGCTTGTAGGGGTCCAATCAAATGCAAGCATGAGCTACAAGGGAGGGGTGTCAACAAAAGCAAGCTGGGGTGTGCTTGGGAGGTGTACTCTCTCTCTCTCACACACACACACACACACACACACACACACACACACACACACACACACACACACACACACACATGCTCACATGCTCATTCTCACTTGGCAAAGTGCAAAAACTCCATCTCCTTCTCTAAGCTTGTTGAGAAGCTGTGAGCCTACACCAACACTCTTGGCTATGGAATGCAAATCCAACCAAGAGCCATGCTTCAATGCTTAAGCTTTCCATCTTGTTCATCATCATTACTATGCTATTATGCTATTCTAATCAAGAAGAGTGATGAGAAGTGAGGAACTATCTCTTCTCCTATGCGACTTCTTCTTCTTCTTCCCTACCCTCATTCCCTACTAGCTCTCTCCACCTTTGAAGGTGTATGAGCCCTTAGGACTAAGACTGTGGATGGTTAATACTTTTACAAAGGTTATGTTATGCTTGCGACGCATGACATTTTCCATTTTCATTGGATCAGCTAGGTCTCAAGGAAACCAAAGATTGTATTGTATCAAGTCTCTCTTTATGGGAGAATCTATAATACAAAATCCTCCCAGTGGACGGGGGACCGGGACGGGGGACCGGCTCCACATAAATCCGGTCCTCAACTGTTGTCAAGTTCTCTAATTCTCTCTCTTGCAAAAGTATTGTTCATGCCAAGTTAATTAAGTATAATGGTTATGTTGCTACCGCTAATTAAGTTCACCCTCTATGTTCTCAAAGTAGTCTCATAAAAATGCTCACTCTACTTCTCTTAATTTTGCTATTCTCAAAGTTCATAGGCCATTTCCATTACAAAAGTTCAGCCAACAGTGCCACAAATTTTTGGGCTTATGTTACAAATTTCCAAGTTTTACAATAAGGAGCACATGAATATTGTCATGGAGAGAGTTTTGGAGCATCTTGAGATTGCAAGGTTCTCGGAGAACATACAGGTGAAGTCTTCCCTTGTGTCTACACTTCGAAGCTCTATTGTCAATGTAAAACATCCATGATAATATGACCAATTGGTAATGAAAGGAGTAGCTTAGCATTGCTGGTAAATACAATGCAAGACCAAGATGGCCCCATTGCTGGTAAATACAATGCAAGACCAAGATGGCCCCAATTTACAAAAGGTTGCAAGGATGTTGGATGTTCACAAGCAAAACTTATATGAAGCAAAGAAAACTTTGTCTAATGTTGATGGTGAAGAATGTGTTTCTCTGGCTATGTTTAGAAGAAGGAATCATTGTGATGCACTCTCAAATGATGTGAGAAACATCATCTTTGAGTTTTGGACAACCCATACACGTGTCTCACCCAATAAGAAGGATGTGAATCGCTTCAGACTTGGTCCAAAACAATACATTGAACATCCAATCCACTATCTTAATGAAACACAAGTGAGTCAATTTCAACTTCTAATATAGTTTTTCATCCTATGCTCTCATTAAATGCTTTATTTCATATGCCATTGTACTCATCAACAATCTACTAGAATACATCATGTTTGTGATCATATTTTTTGGCAAAGAAACTCACAAAAAAAACTTGAGGTTCATGCTCAGGGCATGGCTCCAAGGTTTTTTTGGTTCTCATTGTTCTTAGAATGACAAACACTTTAGTTCAATTAAGGCCCATATTCCTCCTTCTACTTGGTTTCATCGCTCAAAAGCATTAGTCCTCGAATTTAGTATCATCACTCATGTCTATTGTGTAAGGGTTGAGAAAATGGTACCTCTGTCGTCAACATTTTGTATTGCTTATTGGAATGTTTGGTTCTATTCCTTCTTTCTCCTTTGTACTGCTATATATCAATAAATAAGGCTATGTAACGTTCATTAGTCTTATGAGAATTATTGTATTACTCTACATGTAGAAATGTTGCCTCTTAAAAATAATGTTACTCTATTTACCCAAAAATGTGTATTTGTAGACACATTGCTCTCATAAGCTATCCCTATTCGTATATCTATTTGCATTGTCTAGCTATATTCCTATGATCTCTTTTATACTACTTTATTGTGATAAACATATTCACTAAAAAAATATTTCTTTCTATCTTTGACCATGGGTACTCATGATTTTGTTTCATATAGTGATGTAGTGTTTTATGTAGTATTTATCTCAAAGATTTGTTAAGGTAAAATCTTTCTTTTTATTTTATTCTTGTTGGTTGCCTCCATTTATCATTCATGACCATAAAGTGGTGTAATTACTCGTGGACTAAAGTTCTTTTCAAATATGTAGAGTAATTTTTGGCACTATATAGAATTTTTTACTTCTACATAATGCATTTGACATCTCTAACATGCTCGTCAGGTGGAAAAAGCGCTATTAAGCGTATGGAGTGATTTTTGTACTTTGCAATTTAGACCTATACACAATCTATCTCTATTTCATTTAATGTATTTGATGAGAACAATGCTTTATGAGATCTTATATTACTTCCAAGTGCTATATAACCTTTTTAAGTACTAATTATTATTGTTAAGTTTTGTATAATTCTTTGATTTTGTACATAGCTCAATGACATGCTATATAGTTTTGCAATCATATAATTAAACATTATTTGTCTTGATGATATGTTGTGTAAATTGGCCATATTGTTTTGCAAACTGAGTTCTAAGCATGTCAACCTAAACTCAAGCTAGGGCAATGTTCTTTTGAGAAGTACAAGCCATTTTTTGTGAAGAAAATGAACAACTTTAACACATCATTTCCAAGCTCATGTTCAAATACTATTCTTGAAAGAGGAAATCAACCATGTTAGGTCACAAGGATTTTTCAACCATGGAAAAGCTTGTAGATGTTGGAGAGGTGGAAGGGGGTACACACCGGGAACACAAAAAATTTCCCTCCCTACAACTCAGGGTAAACACATCACCCCAATCCACTAGGATCCACCTTGGAAATCCTCTTTCCTGCTATCAGACCACCGCTTGCACTCCTCTCGACTTGATCATACTGTATCGGATCACAATCCAGCACACACGCACCGCATGACACATTTCACATCTTTCAACACACACCAAGAGCCTCTTTCTCTCTCTTTGCCACAAGACACCTCCGGTTCGATGGGGGCACACTTGCCTACACACACACTCGACACCGTAGACACAAGCACAAGAGCAATAGAACAGAGGGGGGAAAGGGGAAATGACACCAAAGATGCGGGAAATGATAATTTTTTCTTCACTCATAATATCCTAGTGCAATTGGCTTTGTCAGCACAACCTCGACGGACAGGGAAATTTGGACCTCAACAACCCTCGTTAGTGCCGTTTGTGGTGGAGCCTCTCTCCTCCTGCCTTTGTTGCAGCATCACACACACAAAATTTGTCTCCCTTTGAGCCTTCATCATTCGAAAGAAAGGAAACCCATGCTTGGGCTCACCCTTGCCTTGATAGAACCAGAAGGAGAAGCCGAAGAAGAGATCTTCACTTTCGCTCCTCACTCAAAAGAAAACCCTCCCCTTTGTTTTTTTGTTCCCCTTTCCTCTTCTTCTTTCTCATTTTTTCTTGCTCTTTGATAGTGCTTGCTCCTTCTCATTTTTCGTTCCTTCCTTTTGCTTCTCTTCTCTTCATTCTTCTTGTTTCTTTCTTTCTTCTCTTCCTTTAAGTCTTTGACGTCACCCTGTCTTCTCTCCTCCTCCTCCTTTTCTTTTCACCAAGTCTTTTACATGCCTCTGAGATGGGCAAAGACAACGATGTCGTTACTGTTACCATATACATGTGGTAGTGATGTGTGTGAACACACTAGGACCGCCGAGGCCCTCTTTAGGAGGTTTTTTCCCCGTGCATTGTGTATACGCCCATCACTCTAGGGCTATCCATCTTTCCATTGCACACTAAGGAATACACTCTCTGTTGTGTGCCTTGAGATTCCTTCATCTTCTCCAAGCTGTGTGTATTTCTTTGCAACCCTAATTTCAACAATTGGTATCAGAGCAGGTTGCGTCCTCCCGGGCTTAGTCACCAACAGCTCCAGCACATTCCTGCTTGCTTTCTCCAATTTTAGTGAGCTTTGGCGAGTGTTTGCAGGTCGATAATTTTTTTGGGAAAGCTTGTAGAGCTTAGTCTGCTCAGATTTCTAATTCAAGCTCATTTTGGCCTCCGTTTCCACTACAGGCAGGTCTGCACAGGCAATTTTGTCATTTTATGTAGAATTTGTATCAGTGCCATTTTTTGCATAATAGGTCCTATATAGTCTATTGCAGATTGTGCTATATAGCGTGTGCTAGTCTCACTCAATTTCTCCTCATTTTGGGCAGGTTTCACATCATGTACATACATTTTCCATGGCTGACAACAACACAGATGTGTTCAAGATGTTTGTTGCTAAGGACAGGTTGGATGGGGACAATTACCCTATGTGGGATTACATGATGCAACATGTTCTTGTGTCAAAGGGCATCAAGAACATGATGCAACATGTTCTTGTGTCAAAGGGCATCTAGAATATTGTGCAGGGCATTGATGTACGTCCTGCTTCTGAGGATGTAGGCGATGTTGAGGATGTTGCAGATCTTGCTGCAAGGATTGCTGCTATTAGAGTTGTTTTGCCTTCGGTAGAACAAGCTCATTGGGATGTAAAGGATGCACAGGCTCATGTGTTGATTGCATAGTCTGTGAACTGCACCATTATTCCTCACATTCGTTCAACGAAATCTGCAAAATAGGCTTGGGATATTCTAGCAGGTCTATTTGCAAGCTGCGATGAGGCTAAAATTGCTTTGTTGCGCAAAGAACTGGAATCAAAGATTATGCATGAGAAAGATGATATAGACACTTTCCTTGCTGGTGTCAAGGATATCAATGAGCAACTTATTTCTGCCTTACCGGATTCTTACTAGACTTTTGCTAGTACTTGGAGACTTATGACCCAAGGAAATCCTGAAGTTGTCAAGTTTGATGCATTATGCACATTGTTGTTGCAAGAGTCACTTTCCAAAAAAAACAGGTCTAGGCAGCGTGCAGTTGAACAGGCTTTTATTGCTTCTCAAAGAAAAGGTGGTAACAACAATGCAGCCACTTCTTATGGTTCTGTTGCGAGTGGAAATTCTGGTGATAAGGTCAAAAAGAAGATGCGTTGCCATTTTGTAAAGCTAATGATCACTTGATCAAGCAGTGTCCTAAGTTGAAGGCCAAAGAGGATAAGAAGGAAGAGGGTGGTTCCACTGCAAATGCTGGTTCCACTACAAATGCAGCCATTGTTGAGTCTTCAATGAAAGGAGACTGTGATACTGATGTTGATGCATAATGGGCTTTTAGTGCAGAGTGCACTTACAATCCTGCTGTCCATGATGCATGCATGTCAGTTGCTGCAGATTCACATGTGTGGTATTTCGATAGTGGTGCTACAAAGCACATTACCTCACATCGTGAATTGTTCACCTCTCTTGAGTCTGTCCCTCATGGGAATTCAGTCACTTGTGCCAACAATGCCTCTTATCCGATTCAGGGAGTCGTAAAGATTGTGCTTACTGCTACAAATGGCAGTTCCTTCACACTTGTTGATGCACTTTATGTACCTGGGATCAAGAAGAATCTTTTGTCTGTATCCGCACTTGCTAGACTTGGACTTGTAGTCAAATTTGTGGATGACAGATGTACAGTTCATGATCTTAGTTTTAGTGATGAAATTGTTGCATCTAGCCTTTTGTGCCGTGGGCTGTATAAGCTCACTTTGTATGACAAGTGTGGACAAAATTTTGCAAATGTAGTTTTAGATTCCATGGATGTTTCAGATGCAAAACTGTGGCATGCACGTTTTGGGCATCTAAATATTGTCTATTTGCTGCGTTGGCAAAAATCTGATATGGTTGCTTCCTTGCCACCTCTTGAAGCACCTATCAAACATGTTTGTGAAGGCTGTATTTTGGGTAAGATGCAGTGTTCTAATTTTCCAAAGGATTGTTACCACCAAGCAACCACCTTTTATGTAGCCATGGGCCGGGCTTGTCGGACCCGCCAGTAGTGTATTATGTTATTGGCTGTTCTTGTTCGTCAGGTAGGAATGGTTAAGAGTGATCGTCGATGAGAGGCACACTCTAAAACTAGAACTTGTAATGTTTGGGTAAGATTTGGCTAAGTGTGGGCGCCCAAATGTTTACGGGCAAGCCCATATAAAAGTCAATCTAAACCTAAAATACCTCATTCTCTCATTTGTGCAATGCAAGAAGAGTGCTCTTGCTCCACATCCTTCTCCGTCTCCTTTGTGTACTAGTGTGTGTGTGTGCTTGAGAGAGAGAGAGAGAGAGGTGATTGAGCATTGTGGCAGCACAACGGCAGTGATGTGATTGAGCGCGGTGCAGTGGTGGCTCCCTCTTCTTTGCGACGAGGAATCCTCCACAACAGAAAGTGTAGAGTGGTGAGTGACACACCATCGTCATCTTTGAGCTTACTAGTTTAGGCCAGTTGCGTGCTTGGAACCATCTGTGGCTCGCACACAGTGTTAGGCAAGTCCCTTGCTTCGATACGTGCGGCAGAATCCCACAAGGATGCTTCAATTAGGGCCACATGCAGATTGCTGATTGTGCATAGTGATGTTTGTGGGCCCATGCAAACTCCATCCTTGGGCAATTACCTGTACTTTGTGACTTTCATTGATGTGATTACTCCAGGCATGCATGGGTATTTCCGCTTAAAGCAAAGTCCGAAGTTTTTATGTGCTTCAAACAATTTCTGGCTATGGCTGAAAATGTATTGAAATGTACTATGGGCACCCTCCTTTCAATCGAGGGGGGAGTATATGTCTCATGAATTTAAAGCATTTTTGGCTAGTCGTGGGATAAAACACCGATATACAGTGCCTTATACGCCTGAGTAAAATGCTGTAGCTGAGAGGAAAAATAGGTCACTTACGGAAATGGCATGATGTATGGTCAAAAGTCAAGCTTTGCCGCATTCTTTCTGGCTTGATGCCATCATGTGTGCCACTTATGTACTTAACAGGTGTCCTACAAAAGCTTTGTAGTCTATTACTCCATATGAAGCATGGCATGATAGAAAGCCTTCTACTGAGCACATGCATGTTTTTGGCTATTTGGCATATGCTTTGGTGCCACAAATACAACACAAAAAATTGGATGATAAGGTTGTCAAATGTAATTTTGTTGGTTACAGTGCTGAAAGCAAAGGTTACAGGTTGTATCATCCGCAAACAAAACGTATTCTGGTCTCACGGGATGTAGTGTTTGTGGAAGATTCTGTTCAGCCCTTACTATCATGTACAAGAGACAATAATGTAAGCTCAAGGACATTTATGACACTTTGTTCCCTCTTTTCAGTGGTGGAAGTTTGAATGTAAATTCCAATGAAGCAAATGTACAGCCTATGGGGGTTTTCAAAAATGTTACAGATCAGCCTATTACTGATGCATATATGCATAATGTACTTGATGAGTAAAGGGCTGAAAATGAGCAGGCTAGAGGTATGCCAAAATGTCTAGTGCATACATTGTGTGACAATAAATTGGATGCACCTTTGTCTAGTCGTACTCATTCAGGCTCTGGCCATGGATCTTATGCATCATATTGTTATGCTTTGGCTGTGTCTAGCTTACATGATGTCGAGGAACCTCTGTCTTTTGATGAAGCACAAAATTCAAAAAATTGGATGGCTGCCATGCAATCAAAATATGATGAACTTATAGAAAATGACACATGGAATTTATGTGATTGCCTCCTGGCAAAAATGCGAAGTGGATTTACAAGTTGAAACGCAAGACAGATGATGGTGAGACCGATCTCCATAACGCTTGACTTGTTGCAAAGGGTTATGCATAGCAAAAAGGCATAGAATATTGCTAGAAGCTGGACACACCCCACGGCATATAACTACTCGGAGGACAATTATTTTTTGTAATTATTCATTCATTGAGAAAAACCTGATTTTTCACCTTGTAATTATTGGGACTTACAGAAGTTTCCAGATTGTATCCTAGTTTTGATAGTTAGATTGAGTAGATGGTTGATTTTGGAACTTTAGGGTTTGAGAAATTGTAAGGTATATATACCACTTTTTAACCTTAATGAAAAAACCCTTTTGTCATTTTAAAACAAGTTTGAAGTCTGTGAGTGAGCGTACTGTGTACGAGAGAGAGAGTGTGAGCTTCATCTTGATGCTACGTGTGCTCTGATGGTTGGAATCGAGTGCGAAGAAGTGCAGCGTGTTGCCCCCGACGAGAGCTACGCGTCGATACCTACATTGCGCGCGTACGGTCCGGTTTTGCGAGCTCCTTCTACGAGCTTCATCGGTTGTTTGGGTGAGCATACGTTGTCTGATTTTGCATTGCAGCATATCTACGCGTTCACATTGAGTAGAACTACACATTAGGAACTTTAGATTTCGGAAACGAAGACCTGCAGATTTCGGCCAGACATCCTACGTGTTTCTGCATCGGGTGTTTTGGGTCGGGATTTTGGTTCATAGACCTTAGGGAGAGTGACCTATTGGTATTAGTAGGGTCTCCTTCAAGTTCTATGATATTTCGAGATTGTTTGATGGGTGTTCGGCTCTAGAAAGCATTGTAAGAAGTTTCCTCTTATGCACTCTTGCAGGCTGTGACTTAGACAATTGGTAGAGACCTCTGTAGGAATTAGTTAGGAGTCGGTCGAGTGTAGGTTGACACCTTATGCTTGCTTCCACGCGCCTGCGGGTCGAGCTTCGTCCTTAGCTAACATTACATGTTAGGTGAGTTCTCACTGTGCTGACGTCCGTCGCGGCGTATCCGTCCAACATTGGCGCCGTTGCCGGGGACGAAAACCTTAGGTAGGTGACCGAGACTAATCCTTGAGGATTGGGGTTTTTGTCTTGCCAAGAGTCTCGCTTTACATTTAGATAGGATCAGAGGGTGGAGGACTCTTGAGGTCTTAGAGGGAGTCTAGGAAGCGTGTGTCTGGCCTAGATCTTTCGACTTAGGTAGATGAGGTAGACTTAGGTAGTTTTAGGTAGTAGTCGAGTTCTAGAGTAGGAGTCGGAGTGGTAGAAGCGGTGAGAAGAGTGCTTGAGAGTCCGGAGAGGCCAAAAATCAACCAAAAATACCATCATCACCATTTTACATGATAGGTAGGAGTAGAGTAAGTAGGACATCATGATTCAGGATCTAGAGCATTTCATGCATGAACACTTGCTTGGTAAAATCATTACAAGTTTGTAAAAAACGCAAAAAGACGCAAAAGCGTGTTTGAAAGCCTAATTGAAGTCCAAGAGTTACTGTGAGTGTTTTTGATAGACCTACGGAGCATCAGGGGCATTCTTGTCAGAAAAAAACTTTAATTTTAAGCCAGGAGACATCCTACCGGTAGGATGTCTACAGGCTAATCTAGGAGGATTTTTGGGATTTTGAGTTGACCAGTGTGTTCAGAAGGTGGGGTTTACCCTAATTTCAACTGGAAAGTGGAAATTTGGCCATATCTTGACAGAAAAAGGCCAGATAGACTGAAATTGCCAGACATCCTACCCAAATAGTGCCAAAATATTATTTTGAGACCAAAACCATAAGAGGGCTGCATGAGCATGTCTTGCATGAGATATTGAGTGACTGAAAGGGGTTTCACCTCATTTGGGTAAGAAAATTGGATTCAAAGCGGACTTTAGCACTTTTGATTGAAAAAAGCAAAAACATTTGAAATTTGGGATTTTTGACATCCAAACCAAAATCTAAGCATACCACTGGGTTACTGACAACAAGGGGAAGCTGTGGGACAAATCTGGGGTCAAACAGGCCAAAAAGACATCCTACGCGTAGGATGTCATCTGAGTGATTTGGGACTCCAAACTGAATTTTGAGTATACCAAAGTGATCAGCAACTCAAGTGGAGCCTGGGCTTTGATTTTGAAGCCATTCTGATGAAAAAGACATCCTACGCGTAGGATGTCTAATGCAAGAAATTGAAGCCAGACTTTGACTTTGAGCATGGTAAGGTGTTGTATAGCCTAAGGCCAGCCTCCTAGTCAATTTTGGTCCAATTTGGAGTTGATTAGACTGATCAATATCAGCAACAGGCTGTCGGAACAGATTTCAGACTCATTGACCAGCTAATAGGTGTCCAAATCAAAAAGTAAAAGCAGCTGTAATCTCAGCACAACAAGGGGAAACAACAGTGCAAAAATCCAGGCAAAACACAGTAGGAGACATCCTACTGTTACCATATACATGTGGTAGTGATGTGTGTGAACACACTAGGACCGCCGGGGCATTTTTTCCCTCTTTAGGAGGTTTTTTCCCCTGTGCATTGTATATACGCCCATCTCTCTAGGGCTATCCATCTTTCCATTGCACACTAAGTAATACACTCTCTATTGTGTGCCTTGAGCTTCCTTCGTCTTCTCCAAGCTTTGTGCGTTTCTCTGCAACCCTAATTCCAACAATTGGTATAAGAGTAGGTCGCGTCCTCCCGGGCTTAGTCGCCAGCTACTCCAGAACACGCCTGCTCACTTTCTCCGATTTCACTGAGCTTTGGCAAGCGTTCGCAGGTCGACAAAGATTTTGGGTAAGCTCGAAGAGCTTGGTCTGCTCAGAATTTTGATTTGGGCTCATTTCGGCCTCCGTTTCCACTACAGGCAGTACTGCACAGGCTATTTCGTCATTTTGTGCAGAATTTCTATCAGTGTCGTTTTCTGCATAACAGGTGCCTTATAGTCTTCTACGGTTTGTGCTATATAGCACAGGTTGTTCCTTCTTCGTTTCTCCTATTTTCGGGCAGTTTTCACATCAGGTGTAGCATTTACCATGGCTGACAACAACAACACAGATGTGTTCAAGATGTTTGCTGCTGAGGAGAGGTTGGATGGGGACAACTACCCTATGTGGGTTTATATGATGCAACATGTTCTTGTGTCAAAGGGTGTCTGGAACATTGTGCAGGGCATTGATGTACGTCCTGGTTCTGAGGATGTTGTAGGTCTTGCTGCAAGGATTGCAGCTGTTAGAGTTGTTTTGCCTACGGCAGAACAAGCTCGTTGGGATGTTAAGGATGCGCAGTCTCATGCATTGATTGCGTTGTCTGTGAAGCGCACCATTGTTCCTCACATCCGTTTAGCAAAATCTGCAAAACAGGCTTGGGATATTCTAGCAGGTCTTTATGCAAGCCGCAATGAGGCTAAAATTGCTTTGCTGCGTAAAGAGCTGGAGTCGAAGATTATGCATGAGGAAGATGATATGGACACTTTCCTTGCTAGTGTCAAGGATATCAATGAGCAACTTATTTCTGCAGGTGAAGTCATTTCAGACAGTTCCCTTGTGCAGACTGTTCTTGATGCCTTACCAGATTCTTACCAGACTTTTGCTAGTACTTGGAGACTTATGACCCAAGGAAATCCTGAAGTTGTCAAGTTTGATGCATTATGCACATTGCTATTGCAAGAGTCATATTCAGCAATATGTCTCTCATTTGGTCCAGTGATCAGCAAATCATCAACATAAAGAACCACAATGAGAAGTACATCACCCTCACGCTTTACATACAATGTGCTTTCTGTTGGACTGTTACGAAAGCCTTGTTTGACCAAATGAGTGCCAGCTTTCTCATACCAAGCACGAGGAGATTGCTTCAACCCATACAAAGCCTTGTTACATTTGCACACTTTGTCCTCTTGTCCTTTTATGACAAAACCGCAAGGCTGCGTTACATAAACTTCCTCAAATATGTCACCATTCAAGAAAGCAGTAACAATGTCTGATTGATGTACATCCCAACCAAATGAGATGCCAATGCACATAGAAAACGCACAGTAGTCATACGACAAGTGGGAGCAAAAGTCTCTTCATAATCTATGCCTTTTTGCTGTGCATAACCCTTTGCAACAAGTCGAGCCTTATGGTGATCGATCTCACCATCCGGCTTGCGATTCAACTTGTAAACCCACTTCGTACCAATGGCCTTTTTGCCAGGAGGCAAATCACATAAAGTCCATGTGTCATTTTCTATAAGTGCATCATATTCTGATTGCATGGCAGCCATCCAATTTTCTGAATTTTGTGCTTCATCAAAAGTCAGAGGCTCCTCAACATCATGTAAGCTAGACACAGCCAAAGCATAACAATCTGATGCATAAGATGCATGGCAAGAGCCTGAACGAGTACGACTAGACAAAGGTGCATCCAATTTACTGTCACGCAAAGTGTGCACCAGCCATTTTGGCATACCTCTAGCCTGCTCATTTTCAGCCCTTTCCTCATCAAGTACATCATGTACATCTGCATCAGTAATAGGCTGATCTAAAACATTTTCAGAAACCCCCATAGGCTGTACATCTGCCTCATTGGAACTTACATTCGTATTTCCACCACTGAAAAGAGGCCACAAAGTGTCATAAATGTCCTGTGAGCTTACATTACTGTCTCTAGTACATGACAACAAGGGCTAAACAGAATCTTCCACAAACACTATATCCCAAGAAACCAGAATACGTTTTGTTTGCGGATGATACAACCTGTAACCTTTGCTTTCAGCACTATAACCAATAAAAATACATTTAACAGCCTTATCATCCAATTTTTTGCGCTACACTTGTGGCACCAAAGCATATGCCAAACAGCCAAAAACACGTATGTGCTCAATAGAAGGTTTTCTATCATGCCATGCTTCATATGGAGTAATAGACTGCAAAGCTTTCGTAGGACACATGTTAAGTACATAAGTGGCACACATAATGGCCTCAAGCCAAAAAGAATGCGGCAAAGCTTGACTTTTGACCATACATCGTGCCATTTCCGTCAGTGACCTGTTTTTCCTCTCAGCAACACCATTTTGCTGAGGTGTATAAGGCACTGTACATTGGTGTTTTATCCCACGACTAGCCAGAAATGCATTAAATTCATGAGACATATACTCCCCCCCTCGATCGGAACGGAGGGTGTCCATAGTACATTTCGAGACATTTTCAGCCATAGCCAGAAATTGTTTGAAGCACATAAAAACTTCTGACTTCACTTTAAGCGGAAATACCCATGCATGCCTGGAGTAATCATCAATGAAAGTCACGAAGTACAGGTAATTGCCCAAGGACGGAGTTTGCATGGGCCCACAAACATCACTATGCACAAGCTGCAACCTGCATGTGGCCCGAACTGAACCATCCTTTTGAAACTTAAAACGCTGCATCTTACCCAAAATACAGCCTTCACAAACATGTTTGACAGGTGCTTCAAGAGGCGGCAAAGAAGCAACCATATCAGATTTCTGCAAACGCAGCAAACTGGCAAAATTCAGATGACCAAAACGTGCATGCCAGAGTTTTGCATCTGAAATAGCCCTTGAATCTGCAACAGCATTTGCAAAATTTTGTCCACACTTGTCATACAAAGTGAGCTTATACAACCCACGTCACAAAAGGCCAGATGCAACAATTTCATCACCAAAACTGAGATCATGAACTGTACATCTGCCATCCACAAATTTGACTACAAGTCCAAGTCTAGTAAGTGTGGATACAGACAAGAGATTCTTCTTGATCCCAGGTACATAAAGTGCATCAACAAGTGTGAAAGAACTGCCATTAGCAGCCGTAAGCACAATATTTCCAACTCCCTGAACTGGATAAGAGGCGTTGTTGGCACAAGTGACTGAATTCCCATGAGGGACAGACTCGAGAGAGGTAAACAATTCTCGATGTGAGGTAATGTGCTTTGTAGCACCACTGTCGAAATACCACACATGTGAATCTGCAGCAACTGACAAGCATGCATCATGGACAGCAGGATTGTAAGTGCACTCTGCGCTAAAAGCCCATTTTGCATCAACATCAGCAACACAATCTCCTTTCACAGAAGACTCAACAATGGCTGCATTTGTAGTGGAACCAGCATTTGTAGTGGAACCACCCTCTTTCTTCTTAGCCTCTTTGGCCTTCAACTTAGGACACGACTTGATCAAGAGATCATTGGCTTTACAATAATGGCAACGCATCTTCTTTTTGCCCTTATCACCAGAATTGCCAGACGAAGTGCTGCCAGCAGAAGCATTAGGAACAAAAATTTTGCCACTCACAGCAGAACCATAAGAAGTGGCTGCATTACTGTTACCACCCTTTCTTTGAGAAGCAATAAAAGCCTGTTCAATTGCACGCTGTCTAGTCCTGTTTTTTCTGGAAATCTGCTACAAGTGTGGAGGAGACCATTGGCTGAGAGACCGTCCTCATGATGAAATCATTAGAGTCAATGCGTATTGCCCAGAATGTGGAATTACTCATTTGATTCCCGATTGCCCTAAAAACCCTAACAAAGGAGCAAAAACCACCTTGAACATGTTAGAAACAGTACCTTCCAGTGGAGGATTGGAAAATGAAACAGTCATACCTATTCAGGCGGTAACACGAGCCCAAGCTCAAAGAAGGAAGAACGAACCCATAGTTGAAGAACCAAAAACCGATGCCCAAAGTTCAGAAATGAAAAATTAGAGAAGCACTTGGAAAGCTAGAAAGGCGCGTAGGAAAGTTAGGAAGGAACGAGAGCAAACAGCCTTATCCGAGGAGTTGAAACATACCAAGGACAGATTGGAGCGGTTAGAGGATTTAGCTAGCTTAAGCTCACACACCACAGCAGCCGTAGCACCCAAGGAAATAGTAGAGCCCAAAAGTGCAGGATCAGGAGGATCTGTACTGGCGGACAAGGTAAATGAGCAGCTGGATGCACTGCTAAAAGCTTATGAAGCTCGACTAAAAAAGAACCAAACCCAGGAGCAAAGGTGGATGACTTATCCACATGCAAAAATAGAAAAACAGAGGTTGGATATGTGTAGAAAGATGATCGAGACGGCTCAATCATTGATGGAAGAACCGCTGGGTAAACCTGCAAATTGGCATAAGGCACCAGCTCCAACCCCTATCCAACCAACATTAGAGAAACATGAGGAAACAAAGGAAAGACTCACTAATGACTATGAGTCCAGAGGAGAGCCTATCATAGTGCCAAATACCACCGATGGGGCAAGTGATAGGTTCCAACCTAAAATATTGGCAGAAATGGATAAGGAATATAACGGTCTAGATGATCTGTGGAAGCAAATCCGTGAGGCCAACGAGGCTAATAGGATAAGTAACCACATGAATAGCACAAGAAAAGAAAAGAATGTGATCTTACCTCCTATTGAAGAATTTGCGGCAAGATCGCAGATGATCTTTGAGATACATTCACAAGGGGGAGACCAAGGATCTATTAGTTCAGGTCACAGCCAACCAGACTCGTTGAGAACCTTACCCTCTTATCTAGGAGAGTATGAAGCTAAGTCGGAAGTGAGAGCAATCCCATCTCAAAGACTTTCTTCTAACAAGGTGATGGATTTGCAGGGATTGATTGAGTTGTTATCCACTCTGGTGGCATGCACAATCACGTTAGCAGAACTCCTAAGGTTAAGGCCAAACATGTGGACCACAGTAGGAAAATGCCTAGAAAAATTTGGAGTAAAAGACCCCACCTTGAAGCTGCAAGAAGGGATCAGAGAGTTGGATAGGCCTCAACTAAACACTAGGCCAGTACCATTGAATAAGGTTGGAGAATATTGCGAGGGAGAAGATGGAAACACCACGCTACCGGTAGAATTCCAAGGAGTAGTTTCCAAAGCTATTCTTGACAGTGGAGCGGGGGTTGCTATCGCCACCAAAGAAATCTGGAAAAAAAGGGGAAAACCAGCTTTGAGGGCTACCAGAATGAAACTGCAGTTGGCAGATGGGTTCATGGAAAAACCATTAGGACTCTTAGAAAAAGTGATTGTCACTTCGTGTGGAATCGAGTATGAGCATACATTTGCAATAGTCGATTTCGACAAAAAGAACAATTATGAGATCATCTTGGGACGACCATTCATGCGACAATTGCAGATGGTCCAAGATTGGGGTTATGACCACATATACCTCAGACATGGCAAAACGACAACTAAAATACACCTGAAAGACCATAGCTACAAAGATGTGAACCAAACACCTGTGGAAGAGTTTGATTCGGCTACAGTAGCAGGATCAGAACTCCCAACATGGTTAGGGCAACCAAAAGAGCTATGGATGTGCGGAGCTTCACATTGTGGAAGCTTAAGAAGAGAGGACTGCGTCTTAGAAAGAGTAATTGAGGACAAGGAGTATATTTCGGAACCTTTCCCTAAAGATGCCTTGGAACCTCTAGAATGGGAACACATACCAGCAACATTGGATGTCTGTACCATTACTGACATTCCAACAACAAAATTTTGCGATAAGGATGGCTATGATGTGTTACCCTATTACATGGTAAGCGTTATACCGGAAAAGGAGACAGTAGAACCACCGGAACAAGAAGAGTTTTATAACTCCTCTAAACATTTGGAAGTAAATGGTGATGCAGATAATGAGTGTTCAGACACCTCAAGTGAGCGTGGAAATGAAACCGAGAATATCAAGTTTTATGATTTTGCTAATCAACACCCTAGACGCCAAGAACGCTATAGGAGGAAACGAGCAGGAAACAAAGCGAGAGAGAACCTGATGCCCAGGATAAAAGGTAAAACTCACTATTTGATGCTTGTAAAAGCAGAGGATTGTGTAAAAGATCAAATATCAGGAAAATTTTCAGAAAATAAAAAAGAAAGAACGCGAGCAAAAATAAAACAGGTACGAAAAGCTAAAACCGAAACAAAATCACAAAAATCTGAAAAATAAAAAAAAGAAACAACAAAAGACCAAGAGTGGACCAAACTAGAGCGTAAACAGAAATACCAAGAACTGAAACGGTCTTTGAGAGAGATATGGACTACTGAAGAAGATAGTGATGGTAAAGGGGAGTCAGAAAAGAGGAACATGAACGTACCATCCCACTATCGGAACTTTACTATCCAGGACAGAAAAATCATCATGACACCACCAGTCGGGGAAAGAACCAACCAAGAATCTTACGATGGGCCTGAAAATGCAAAAAAGATAGACCTCGCAGAACGAGGTGAAAAGCCTGAGCCGGTCTATATAGCTAACGATTTGGAGCCTGAGGAGGAAGCACAGCTAACACAACTTCTCAAGAAGTATAAAGATGTGTTCACTTGGTCCCATAAAGACCTCAAAGGAGTTGATCCATTGATATGCCAACATACAATTCCTTTGAAGGCAGATGCAAAACCTAGCAAACAACGTGCTTATACATATAATGACACATTTGCTAAACGAATCAAAGAAGAGATTGATAAGCTGATGGAAGGTGAATTCATCTATGAGATTGAACATACAGATTGGGTGTCACCCATAGTGGTAGTTCCCAAAAAGAATGGAAAATTGCGAGTGTGTGTAAACCTCAAGAAGGTGAATGCAGCAACCATAAGGGATAATTATCCCTTGCCTATCACAGAACATGTACTTGAGCGAGTGGCTGGGAAATGGGCTTATTCCTTTCTGGATGGGTTTTCAGGATACAACCAACTTGCAATAGCAAGGGAGGATCAACACAAAACAGCGTTTGCCACAGAATGGGGGATTTATGCGTATCGAGTTATGCCATTTGGCTTAACTAATGCACCAGCCACTTTCCAAAGGTTAATGATCACTCACGCATTCAAGGAATACCTAAGAATATTCTTAGAAATTTACATGGATGACGTGTGTGTACACTCTCTTCTACGAGAGGAACATATTGACCATTTACAAAAGGTCTTTGAAAAGTGCAGGACATATCGAATCTGTCTTAACCCAAAAAAGTGTGTGTTTATGGTTAAGCAAGGACGAATCTTAGTACAGATTGTCTCAAGAAATGGCATAACCACAGACCTAGACAAAGTCAAAGTCATTGTAGACCTACCCAGGCCTACTAATGCGAAACAAGTGCAATCCTTCATGGGACACTGCGGATATTATCGAAGATTCATATACATGTATGCACTTATCGCACAACCTCTGTATCGTTTGCTAGTCGATTTCGAGTGGACCGAGGAGTGTGAAACTTCATTCCAAAAGCTGAAGGAAAACCTTATATCAGCACCTGTACTAAAGGCACCAGATTGGGAAAAGATAATCCATGTGTACATTGATGCTTCAGCATATGCCATTGGAAGCGTTCTAGCTCAACCTGGAGACGGAATAATGGATTTTCCAGTTTGCTATGCGAGTCGACAATTAAACAGTGCAGAAAAGAACTACACAACAACCGAGCGGGAAGGGTTAGGAATGATTTATGCTGTAAAGAAATTTCGGCATTATTTGCTGGCAAACAAATTTGTGTTCTTCACAGATCATCAAGCTCTTTTGTACCTAGTAAATAAACCTTGCAATACAGGGAGAATTATACGTTGGTTTATTATATTGCTAGAATTTGACTTCACAGTGGTGGTCAAAAAGGGTAAAACCCATCTACGAGCGAATCATCTTTCAAGGATACACAACGGGGAAGCTCCTGAAGGAGTAGATGATGACATACCAGATGCTTATCTTTTCAACATTGAAATGGTACCCAAATGGTCTCAGGAAATTGTTAGCATTCTCTCCTTCGGATGTGGGTTTGATAATACGGAATGCAGATCCAAACAGCAAACAATTCGACAAACAAAAAACTTTGAGTTGATAGCAGGACGGCTGTATCATCTTGGATCTGACCTAATCCTACGATTATGTATAAATCCGGAAGAATTTGAGTGCTACCTTGAAGAGGCACATGTCCAGGGTTGTGCATTTCATTGTTCAACAATGAAGACACAACAGAGACTGAAACAGTTAGGGGTTTATTGGCCAACTATGTATGCGGATACACATTCTTATGTTACCAATTGTACTATATGTAGTGCCCAACGACTAGTGGATCACGCAACTTTGTTTTAGGTAAACATAGCACCTGCATGTAGTCAATATATCATTGACTTCTTAACCACTAGGGTGTTCCCTGAGAACATCACAAGAGCACGAAAAAAAGCTATAGAGCTGGAAGCTCATGACTTTCAATTAATTGGGAACCAACTCTATAAGCGGGGAAAGGACAATCAACTTAGAATCTGTGCAAGTGAAAGCGAATACCTGCTGATTCTAGAACATGCACATAGCGGAATAAGTGGAGGCCATTTTTCGGGCGATAAGACGACAAAAATTGTCTTAACCGCAGGAATTTGGTGGCCTACATTGCACATGGATGCTGAAGAGTTTGTAAAGCATTGTGACGCATGTCAACGCACCAAGATGCCAATAAAAAAAGATGAGATGCCATTACGGCCAATGATGGGAGCAAGAGCATTTGCAAAATGGGGCATTGACTTTGTGGGACCTATATCACCCCCTGCATATCGCACCCATACCCAATATATCATTGTGGCTACGGACTATCTCACAAAATGGGTTGAAGCCAAAGCAACACAGAAAGCAGATGCACGCACCACGGCACAATTTTTGTATGAGAATGTTTTTGTACGTTACGGGTTACCAATAGAAATTGTCAGTGACCGTGGAACACATTTTCTCAATGAAGTCATTGAATATCTGCTAGAGGAATTCATGGTCATACATAGGAAATCTGCACCATACCATCCACAGGCCAATGGGCAAGCTGAGGCCACAAATAAAACACTATGCACGGTTCTGTGCGCTCCTTGCCACACTGTCGAAGCAAGGGACTTGCCAATACACCGTGTGCGAGCCACAAACGGCTCCAAGCACACAACAAGCCTAAACTAGCAAGCTCAAGAGAACAAAGGGTGTGTCACTCACCGCTCTACGCTCGCCTTCGTGGTGGATTCCTCGCCGCGATGAAGAAGAAGCTGCAGTCGTGCCACGCTCAACCGCTTCGCCGCCGTCGTGCCTTCGTAATGCTCGATCGCACACACACTCTCCCTCTCTCTCTCTCTCACACACACACACACACACAAGGAGGTGAAGAAGAAGAAGATGGAGATGGAGCAAGAGCACTCTTCTATTGCACAAATGAGAGAATGAGTAAAAATTAGGTTTAGTTGGCTTTTATAGGAGCTCACCCCATTCACACTTGGGCGCCCATGCTTAACCAACTAATCCCTTGAATGTCCAAGTTAAAGTGCGCCTCTCATCGGCGATCACTCCTACCCTTTTCCTATTGGTCCGACAAGCCTGGTACCTGACTCTAAATAATACAACGTTTATAGATCATAGGATGTCCGTGTGCCGTGAGGGTTAACATGCCCCCCTTCCTGATGTAGATTCCGTCCTCGGAAGCTATTGAGTTGAAGCTAGGTCGTCGAGGTGGAAGAGCATTTGAGATGAATGTCCTTAGCCTTCTTCAATCACTGCAAAATCAAACAACATTGGCACAATAATTGCATTCTCTTAAAAAGCATATGCAGTTTTTAGGTAGAAAAATTGATTGGTCAAAGAATTTCAAACAATTTGTTAGCAATGAACATTAAATTGCAATGTAATCAAATGCATAAACAGATGTAAAGGTAGAAAATTAAACAAGTCTGGGGTCGCTAATTTGACGGTCGAAAAGCACTAGAGATCGAATATTAATACCATGGGTAAGCTTCTTAATTTTCTGTGGTCAATTAAGTTGTTTAATTGCGAGAGCCAAGTATTCATGTTCGAGGGCTGACTAGAGGCTATATCTAGAAAACCTTGTAGTTAAGCTACCATAAAAGGAATTTCTCATGAAATCATCGCCTGACTGATTACTTTTTCTTTGACCCCCCAAAGTCTTTTCACATTGAGTCAATTATGATGTGTGTGCTTATTTTGTATGCCTTGGGTTTTTTGCTTTTCAAGGAAAAGCGCCCACACTGGGAACCTCTAGGGCTCTAGTACCATAGGCGATACATGTGAGTGAAGTACCAAATCAAGCTGAGATTTCTCTTCCAGCTTAAAATTTTACATTGTGGCACTTTGATTTTTTGCTTGTTCATTTTCAGCATTTAAATTTTGTAACTTTGGGGGGTCATATAACACTGTTACCCTCCCCAGGCTCATCACATTAGTAAACTCCCTTTATAATACTTAAGCTAAAGGTCACTAGGGTTAAGCCCACTAGAAAGCCCTAGTACATTTCACACAATGCTGCCTAAATCGGATTAAGAACCTAAGTAACCATTGTTTATTAGGAAGGCATTCCCCATGGTATTAAGAGAAGATTTTTAATACCTAGCTTGGTCAAACTAGCTTAGTCGGAGTGCTTGATTTTTAAACCTAGACAACTGATTATGACAAAACATTACATTGAATTAAATGTTTGATACTAAGCCAATGCCATGAATATTATGCTACCAATCACAATCAAAGCAGACAAACATAGATGCAAAAAGATAACGGCAATGCTAATGGATAGAAACACCTGTTTGTGTTGATGGTCGTGCTTGATTTGAAGAGTGAGTCGAGATAAAGATTCCATGAAGGTCCAAATCCTATCAATAGCAACACGCTCCTGTACACACTAGGAAACAAAAGGAATACCTCCAAGAGGCACATTAGTGGGAAAAGAGAACTTCGCTAATCTCTCAACTCTAAAACAGAAACACTCCTATCGCACTAATCTTGCCTACCCTCCATCACTCAAGTGATGAGGATCAAAGGTGTTTTATGGCATAGGTTTCTGTTTAACTGTACCAGATGTGACATGTGTAGGTCTGAGTCAATGTTTTGACTTTTATGTGCATACTCGTTTGCTAATTGCTCTTGCTCTTTATTTTTTTGTTTTGTTTTGTTTTGTTTTTTTTTTGTGAGTATAAAGCTTTATATGTACATTCCCTAAGATCGGAGATTAAGAGGTCAGGGAGAAAGGTTGAGAGGGAAGCAAGTGAATGATGACAGTCAGCCAACACTCCCCCCTTCCTTGGGTAGATCATACCGTTTGAAATGAGCTTGTCACCCTTTGAAACCAATTGTTCCAGTTGGTAATAGGTGAGGATTTTTGCCAGTATTTTTCTATTACCCTAGGTGCCTCGTCAAGTTGCAAGGGTGGTAAGGTACTCTCCCAGGATCGAACTTGAAGTGGTTCATTAGGTGATTCTTGAACACTGGGAGGTGTGGATTCTTTTGTAGCTTCATGGAGGTCCACTACTATAGATGGAGGCTGTGTAGAAGCTTTTACCTCTATGGATGTATTACATGAGGAGCTAGAAGCTTCATGGGACTCCCCCCTTCCTGAGCTAGGTGGAACAAATCGTTCTTTCTTTGGTACCCAAACTAGCTCTGGAGCGGGTGTGTAGCGTTCTGTGATTTTTCCCTTTCCACGATCATTGATTCGTTTTGGAGCTACGGGATTGGGTTCACTTGGGTTTGTTGATAGGTAAGAGCACAATCTACGTTTTGGCACCCAGATTTGATCATTTCCTTGATAGTAGCCTTGGGCTTCCAATAGTCGTTTAGGGATCCATCGCAACATTTTCTTACTTTTCTTGGAGCGAGTGGCACGTTTCTTACAAGGCTTCTGTTTTTTAGCACTAGCTATGGTCGCTAAAGAAGCTTTAGGGACCCACTTGTATGTTTTCTTCGTGACATTAGGATGAGTCTTGTCAGAAGCGATATGCATTGCTTGTAGCATATTTAAGGGTATAGGCATTTCATCCCCCTCAGGTGTTACCCAGGTCATCCCCCTATTTCCCCAAGTGTCTATGGTTGATGCTAGGTGGACCCAGTCTACGTTGTCTGATTCCGTCATACCCGGTAACACATCCATGTAAGGAGAATCTTGGCCAATGTCTGTATCCTTCTTACAAGTGTAGCAATATTGTAGTGGGGCCGAGTGAACTGTGGTGTCAGAGCGATGATCAATAATGGTTTTACTCCCTAAGGGGTGTACCTTACCAGTCACTAAATCCACTCTAAGGACAAAGTCTTGGAATTGCAAATAGACATGATTTTTAGACCAATCATGAACCATTTGTGCTTCCCTCATGAATGGTCGTCCTAAAATCATTTCATATGACATAAGGTGTTTAGAGAAATCCATTACAATGAACGTATGTCGTACCTTGTGTCCTAGAACTTTGATCTTAAGATCCTTGAGCATCCCCATAGGTTTGGCTATGGTACCATTTTCCATCTTTACCACAATGTTAGTAACACTGAGGCGGGGTTTTCCCATGGATTCCCAACAATCTTTTGTAACGATGCTAACTCCCGCACCACCATCAAGAATTCCCTTTATAGTGAACCCCTTGGTAGTGATGGGTAGGGTCGCATTAGACTCGTTGCCTTCAAAATACTGCCCTAATTCGTTAATGGGTACCTCGATCACAGACTCGTGTCCATCTAAGTCAAGTGATTGCACATGATTTTCCTCATCAATCATAATCGAGTCAGGCCTATTTGGTTGCGCAAACTGCGGTAATCCCGTTCGTAGCTCTCCGTTAAGGAATGCTCGAAGTGCAAGGAATAACTCAGGATCTCCATACAGCTTTGCTATGATCGTGGTTCGGACCTCAGAAGACATGAAGTCCACTAGTTTGGCAACATTCATTGGCGTTTTGCAGGGTGTAGGTCCTTGACTAGGAACTGGTGAGGATGGAATCTCATATTCCTCAATGGGATCAGGTATTCCTTCGTTAAACATCCTTTCCAACAAGAAAGGTGTATGCTCACTTTCTGATGTCCCGTCCTCACTCCCTTCTTGGATGATACTAGATATGGCTAACGGTCTATGGTTCATGTGGGGTGGATGAACTTGCGTGGGAAACACTGTGTCATGAATTTTGACATGCATGGGTTCTGGTTCTAGTTTCCTTTGAGTCTCCTCCACTAAACCTCTTAGATGTTTCACCTGCTCAATCTCGTCTACTGGGTTTGGGTATGTCCCAATCTTCTTTTTACGATTTTTCCCTTTTTGCCCCTGCGGTTTATCTTGGGGGTCTTGGATTGGATTTGGAAACACTTGTGGTGTTTTCAGAGGCTCTTTATGGTTTTCTCTTATTCGGTTTTCATTTGGTTCCATGTTACGGTTTTCTTTGTCGGTCTTTCCCTTTGTGGTATAAGTTCTAGTCTCCATTGTCTCGACTGAATCTGAATCATCCTCGAGGTCATTCATATACACGGGGTCATCTCCTGTTCCTATGTTTGTTTTGGAACTTGGCTTTGAATTTTCCGTATTCTGCGACTTCTTCCTTCGTGTCTTCTTTTTCTTTGCTTGGATAACTGACGCGGTATCTCTCTCTTCGCGGATATGGCCTGGCCCTTGAAGCATGGACCGTGTAATCGCATAAGCGGGTGCGACGGGTGGTATTGGCGATGTCACACTAGCAATTTCGACCAAATTTAGGGGTGTGATTTTAGGCGCATTTGGGTTATAGGGGCATTGGGCAATCAAGTGATCTATGCCACAACGATTACATGTGAGTATTGGCATTGCAGACGTGCTCCCTTGATTCATTTGCATCTGTGCAGCATTCTTTTGCAGCCTAATAGGGCACTCCGCTGCTCGATGTGGTCCACCACACTCGTAGCATTGAAGAGGTGGCCTCCTAGCCTGGGTGTTGATATTTTGACCTCTGGATGCGAGAGCAGCAGCTTGATAAACCGGCTTGACTTGCCCCTAACAATCTTCCATGTAGTATATAGGACACTCTTCCAATGTATCAAGTCCGTAGGCAATACTAGTGTCTATTTCCTCCTCACAACCATGTGGATAAGCATTTGATGGCTCGCAACCCACTTGGTTCATAGGGGCGACTCTTGGATGCGGGGGCTGCGGTCCTAGCACAGGAGGTGGTAGCGGTGTAGCTTGTACAACATTTTGAGATCTAGGGACCATGTGTTGCGGTAGTTGCTCAACAGGTGGAGTAGGCATCAATACAGGAGCTCGAGGCGCATCCGTCCAGGCTATAGGTGGTCTATTTGCCATCATACGTTTGATCATTAAACAATCCTTAGCTTGGTGACCATACCTACCACATGCGTTGCAAGTTCCATTAAATTTTACTCTAAACGTAGGGCACTCACTAGTGCTATGTGGACCTAAGCAAATGGAACACCATTGTTGCTCCCTTCTTGGATACATGTGACTATTTTGAGGGGGTCGATTATCCTTAAGAGACTCTTGGATTGCCTTGGTGAGGTCTGTCAAGAATGTCTCAAATACCTTTAGCTCATTGGCAATGGGCTTTGCAGTCATGGGTTCATACTCAATGGCTTGTGAGCTAGTGGATCTCGTGTCAGTAGACACCCTCATGCCTGCTATCATCAAGTTGTCCTCTAATTGGATTGCATTGGCAGTGACATCTTCCCAGGTTGTGATACCTCTAATCACTAGTCCATTATAGATTCCTTCATTCCTCAACCCTCGAATGAATCGATCAAGAAGTTGGTTATTGTTGAAGCGCTCATTTACAGGGCAGCGAGAGTTTAAGTGCTTTAGACGACTAATGAAGTCCCTTACTGACTCTCCTTCCTTACGTTCGGCCTTCTGTAGCTGAGATGCTACACCCCAAAGCACACCTTCTCGTATGTACTCCTTTAGAAACAACCTTCGAAGGGTAGGGTAGATTGTTTTCTCGTCCACCCTTAGGGTCCTATACCAATCTCCAGCCTTCCCACTTAATGTCAAGCTTAAGGCATTGCACTTATGTAGTTCGTTGCGTTCCCCTAAGGAATCACATACTTGTTCAAACACTTCAATGTGTTTTCTAGCATCTTCGTCCCCATTGAATTTTTGCGTGAGTTTGGCAATTTGTACTGCCTTACTTCTAGGATCTCTATCAGATGCGTGACGCATATTTTCCGCGATAGATTGACCTATGGTTTGAGCAAACGCTGCCAAGTCACCTATGTGAGGAGGCAGGGCCGGTGGAGGTACTCTTGGAATCATATGTGGGAGAGGAACGGGTACCGATCTTGGCATATGTGTGGATGATGCAGGATATGGAACATAACCGGGCATAGGTCCACTCGGATAAGGGCTAGGGAGCGGCACTCGAGGAGCATAAGCAAGTGGCACAATTGGAGGTGTGGGGGCCATGTGTGCATAAGGGGCTAGAGGCACATATGGTCGAGACCCCATATTAGGTACTACGACACTAGGTAGTGGCACTGCGCTAACCGTAGATGTCATCGATACATTCTCTGTCAGGCTTATCCCTGGAGTGAGCACTGTGTTTTCCTTGATAGAGGGTTGAGCCAAGTTAGGGAAGCTAAAGTTTTCGCTCGGAGGCTCATATTGCATAGAGACCCCAGGTGAAATGACGTAAGATGGGTCCATGGGGCTCATTAGAGGAGTCTCCATTTGTGATAGAGTAGGCTGTTGAACCTTGCTCGTATCCAGAAATCTCATGGGGCCAGTTGAGAGTATATTTACCCCTCGGTTTTGCCTTTCTGATTGAATAATGCCATGGATAACATTACAGATCATTTTCTGTTGATCTTCGATGCTCGTGGCACTAGAGGTGGATTGTACAATCTCTATCCATCCTACATGGTAGGCGTGGCCAGAGTGTAGATCCGTCAACACCTCAGTGTGGAGGTCGTATGTCCAATGATCATTAATGAACAATCCTTCTAGAGTCGACGTGTTAACGGTTTCTTGTGAGGTAGAAGCAATGTTGCTCCCCGTGGTTTTACTTGTCACCAATGGTACTCTAGAGGGGACTTCTGAAGGAGGCAGCTCAACAGGGCCTTCTTGATAAGAAGTTGGTAGGATATCCACATGGACACTCTTTGGGGGTGTGGGGTCCACGTGCGATGTGAAAGGAGAGTCCACTTCCCCACCCCCTTCGTGTGCTTCATTTGCATCAGGTTCCGAGCGAGTAGCTCTACCTAATGTTTCCATGAAACGGCTAAACATACTAGTACTAGGCTGTGGAGCTTCGGGATGTGCATGGCCTTCTCTCTCAGTGTTTTGGGTAGGGTATGCTTCCATGATTTCTGAGTCGGAGGAGGAATCACTAGTGGCTATTTTAGGGTCTTGGGTGGTGCTACCTTGTGTCCCCGGTGAGGGTCTATAGCTTATCGTGGATGGGTAATGGGTGTCCGTATGAACAGAGGCACCCTCAATATGCTCGTGTTCTAGCACCGGCCCAGAGCGTAAGTGCATGTGCTTCTGTTACCCTAAGGTGTCAAAAAGCTGCTCTAGGAGGCCTTGTGACTAGTTTTTAGCGTGTTTTTTGTTTGTTTTTTTGCTAGATTTTTTAGAGCGTGTCGTGGAATGGGCCGTGTGATAGCTCGAAACGAGCGTATCGGTCAGAGGGTCGTGCCGTGCTTTACAGCCCTCCGTTTGGTCACTCTATGCCCTCGGAATCCCTAAAACTGTCAATTTCCAGTAGGGAACTAGGCCCAAACTAGAAAGTCTAAGGGTGCAAGTGGGAAGAGAAAGGAGGAGAGTGGAGGACTTGTCCCACATGCTCTCATTCTCTCTTGAGGGAGTAGGGTATATATATAAGAGTGAGTCTAGTATATATCGTAAGATTGAGGACTAAGGCTTGGGCTTGGGGCTTGGGCTTGGGGAAATGATCCCGATCCCGATCTATCTTTTTTTTTTGTTTTTTTTTTTTTTTCAGAAAAATTTTTCCCCGAATTTTTTTATTTTTTGTTTTTTTTTTTAAAATCACTTTTTTTTTCAGAATTTTTTTTTGATGCAGAAAATACAGAAATTGAAAACGCAGAAATTGAAAAAACGCAGAAATGCAAAAAATTGCAGAAATTGAAAACGCAGAAATTGAAAATGCCGAAATGCAGAAAATTGAAAAAACGCAGAAATGCAGAAAATTGCAGAAATTGAAAACGCCGAAATTGAAAATGCAGAAATTGCAGAAATTGAAAAAACGCAAGAAATGCAGAAAATTGAAAAAGCACAGACAATAGCAGAAATTGAAACTTGACAGAAAATGCAGAAAACGCAAAAAACAGAAATCTCCACACACTCCTTCCCTGCCTTTCCTATGATAGAAATTGCACCACAAGGAAGCGTAAAGTGCTAACCGAGCTTAGTGTAGGGCATATCCCCAGCAACGGCGCCAAAAATGTGCGCTCCTTGCCGCACTGTCGAAGCAAGGGACTTGCCAATACACCGTGTGCGAGCCACAAACGGCTCCAAGCACACAACAAGCCTAAACTAGCAAGCTCAAGAGAACAAAGGGTGTGTCACTCACCGCTCTACGCTGGCCTTCGTGGTGGATTCCTCGCCGCGATGAAGAAGAAGCTGCAGTCGTGCCGCGCTCAACCGCTTCGCCGCCGTCGTGCCTTCGTAATGCTCGATCGCACATACACTCTCCCTCTCTCTCTCTCACACACACACACACACACAAGGAGGTGAAGAAGAAGAAGATGGAGATGGAGCAAGAGCACTCTTCTATTGCACAAATGAGAGAATGAGTAAAAAGTAGGTTTAGTTGGCTTTTATAGGAGCTCACCCCATTCACACTTGGGCACCCATGCTTAACCAACTAATCCCTTGAATGTCCAAGTTAAAGTGCGCCTCTCATCGGCGATCACTCCTACCCTTTTCCTATTGGTTCGACAAGCCCGGTACCTGACTCTAAATAATACAACGTTTATAGATCATAGGATGTCCGTGTGCCGTGAGGGTTAACAGGTTCTCACTAAAATAGTGTCAGAATCAAGAACAGATTGGGATCAGCAGCTACACTCAACACTATGGGTATACAGGGTAGCTTACAAAACATCAATCGGAACAACACCATAAAACATGGTGTTTGGACTAAATGCTATACTACCCATAGAGTTTTTAATTCCAACTCTACGAGTAGCAAAAAGCTTAGAATGGACAGGACATGAGCTCTCTTCGAGAATTGATGATCTTGAAAAGCTAGATAAACTCCGCTTACGAGTTGTCGCTTCAATCTATGCTAAAAAGAGAAGACAAAAAGAATTTTTTGACAAACATTTGCGTACCAAAGAGTTCAAAATAGGTGATTACGTACTTGTTTATACCTTGAAGCAACATGCCAAGAAACTTAAAAAGCGAGGGATGGAACCATTTGTGATTAAGGATCTATCACAAAGTGGAGCTGTCAAGTTTGCTACATTAACAAGTGAAGAAATGCCAAACTGGATTAGTGGATGTCGACTAAGGAGGTATCATCTACCACTCACACAGGAGATGCTCCAACAAATTCATCAAGGAAAACAAAGAATGAAGGAAAAACAGCGAGTACGAGAAGAAGCTCAAGCCGAAGCACAAGAACGCATTGCAAAAAGACGGCTTCTGCGACAACAACAACAAAGTGGACCACCATTGCGAATCAATGCCATTCAAATGACAAGGTTGGAGGAGGAAACAGTGGAGCCAATAATTGCGGTCAAAGTGGGCAGCAATCAAGTTGAATCAACTGCATTGCTTGATTCGGGTGCTCAAGCAAATTTGATCTCTAACGGATTATACCAACAGCTCAAAGCCAAAGGTCAACTTCATCCTACTCCTCAAGTTTTGGAAAGTAGCACATCACACTCGTTGAATACATTGGGATGGACTATATTGCATGTACAGATACATCAATATATTTACCCACACAAATTCTATGTAGTGACAGATGAAAGCACCCAACACCCAATGATGCTGGGGCAACCCTGGCAAAAAGAGTACAATGTGCAGATAGATTGGAAAGCAAAGGCAGTCAAAATTCAGCATGAACATGAACAATAGGTGATAGCTTTTGCTCAGCAATACAAGCAGGATCAACTGCAATCCATGCAATCATTGAAAACAAAGCCAAAAGCACACATGCCATTCAAGAACAACATGATACCTGAAACCACCAATCAGGTAAAAGCCAACCATGCTAATTACAGACACATGAAGTCACCGGCCACAATGCAAAAATCTAGGCTACCAACACAAGGAAAACAAGTATGGATGCGGAAGGATAGAAATGCCATGGCACACAGAGAACAATGCAACAACAAAATTCCAACAAAGCAGATGGTTCAACCACAAACCAAGGGCATAAAACAGATATGGATCCCAAAGAAAATGCTTAGCCATAACCCAAATCTCACTCACATTTGGATACCAAAGCAAAAGCCAAAGGAACTCCCTTCAGTACAAGCAACAACGAAAAGCAAATAGCTGCATTTCAAAAAGTAAAACCGACATATGTGGATGCCAATAAAAAACAAACCAGTGGCAAACAAGAAAGTGCCAAACAATCTACCAAAACCGGTAGCAACAAAATACCAATGGCAAGCAAAAGCTACGACTCCATCAACAGTGTCGGCAAAGCAATTGCCTTCTGCAAAAAAGACAATTAAACAGAGAGCAGTAGAGTTACAGCTGTTACTTGCAAAGAAAATAGGAAACCTCGACGGTGAATGCCAATAAGCAACTTGCTTATTCCCTTCTCTTGCACAACATTAATTTTTCCATGCATTGACCGAGTATGCATAAAGTAGGGCCACATTAATCAGCCGGGCATTAGCACAACTTTTTCAACCTATGCACGCCACATACTCCGAGGCGAAACCTTGTCGTCCGGGAGGACTCTGGCTAGGAGGGGGGGAGGCATTCTGGAGGCACTCTCAAATGTGGAACCAATAACAGAAACAACAAAAAAGGGCATGATTTTTGACTATTTCAAGGGTTGTCGTTTGATTGCGAAATTTTTTGGAGTAACCCAAGTATATACGTCCTTATACAACATGAAGCTATAGGTATATGGGGCCAAAAGCCATATCAAGCCCCTACGTGTGTGTATATAAGTAGAAATAGCAATTTTTCAGGCAAAATATTGGTAAAACGGAGAAAATCCGGCCATAAAAATTACATGTGAGTGTATATAATGTGTTGCGGTGATGTTTGTGATTTATTATGATCTTTGGGGATTTTTTGGGTTTGATTTGCTATTTTCCTTTTAATTTTGCTAATTTTCGACAGAAAAACTTCAAAAATACAAAAAGCAGGTGAAAAACAGTCGTAATGAAAAACAAAAAATATGGTGATGATCAGTGACTATAGGAAAACCTATGGTACAGTGGGGGTGAAATTATGAGACTGGAGCGGAAAGCGTGTTTTGGCCAGGTTTTGACCGAAATGCCAAATTTTTGGTAAACAGAGCAAATGGAGTTCAAATCAAGAAATTTTTGAGCCTAAACCGCATCTCGCAAGAAGATAGGAGCACATGTCAAATTTCATGAAAAGTGGTTCAAGGACCTCCATTATAAGAAATTTTCACCCCATTTTTAGCTCATTCTCACTATTGACCTTGTGGAGAGAGCTTCTACCACCTAGAGTGGATTGACCTTCCAGTAGCTTCTACGACGTGCACGACTACCCGACGAGCTCCAGACCTTGTGGAGAGAGCTTTTGCCACCTAGAGCGGATTGACCTTCCAGTAGATTCTACGACGTGCACAACTACCCGACGAGCTCCAGACATGAGAGGTAGGCTCACCACCTTGAGCTTTTCGCGCATGTTTATCATTATGTCGCGAAAACTAGCGTAGGGGTCACACACAAAGCGGGCGGTAGAGACCTACAAGTAGAGACGGCGGCCTAACGGTTAACCCGAAAGCAACAAGACTTCATCGGCAACTTACCCTAGTCTAGGAGACCAGTCCTGGATGTCCAAAGGCAGTAGGAAACCATCGGGAAAAACCCTAATTCCCAGAAACCTGCAAGAGGCCACCAAATGGGAAATCGGCGGAACGGCGACCAAATGCTACCAAAATTCATGGGTAGGGACATCTTGACATGCTCGACAAGTCTCTATGACCCGCATGACCAAAAAGTGACCCGAAGCGGCGCTAAACTTCAGAAACGACATTAGACACACAAAGCGTCAAATTGCACTTGCGGCCAAACCGCAAGTCCGTTTGCCACCGAACTTCACGAGCGGCTTTCCTAGACCATCAACAACCAAGTCTTATGGTGGTAGACCACCACAAATCATCAAAGGTATGTAAACGCAACCACGGGTGCTTCTAGAGCGACAAATTGCCAAATGGAGCTCTGGTGAAGCCAAAGTCGACAAAAACCATACGGCAAGGATCCCCAAGGGATCGGGAAGCTATGGAGACCAACATCGAGAAATTTCATCGCCAAAAAGCACTCCAAAAGTCAGAAAATAGCTCGGAGGCTCTGAAGTCCACACAGGCAGTTATACTCTATCCATTTGACTTTTTTGTTGAAATTAGGCTCAAAAGGGACTTAGGGGAGCAAAGGGCAAGCACTGGGAGCACTAGCACTGAAAAAATCACCAGGAGACATCCTACGCGTAGGATGTCTCAAGGGCACTTTTTGGCACAAACTCCAACATTTTTTATCATGCACATGTTCTGAATGACATTTACAAGCCATACACCAAGTTTCATCACATTTGGACCAAGTTTGACCTCATATGCATGGAAAAACGCAAAGTTAGGGCATAGAGGCAAAAATGGGCCAAAGAACTATCAAATCTTGTCCAAATCCCATGAAACTTGCACAACACATTCACCAACACATCAGCAAGCAATCTATGTGGTCAGGGAGAAAAAATGATGAAATAGACATCCTACGCGTAGGATGTCTATTTGACCTTTTTGGCATGCAAGGGATGTTTTATCATTCCAGATCCAATCACCTTATCATCAAGAGCCCATATATCAAGTTTGAAGCCATTCTAATCACTTTTGACCCCCAACACCTTCAAGATACACTTTTTGAGCCCAAAAACACCTCACAGAGCCTTATAAGCATCAAATCTTGTCCAAATTCAAATCCAAGAACATGGCCATGTTCCATAGGCCAAGGACAACCCACAGAACAACTTTCATGTCATTTTGATGAAAAAGACATCCTACGCATAGGATGTCTCCAGCATAAATTTAGCCTTCTGTGCAAAGAATGACATCATGGGAGCCAATACCATGGTGCAATGAGCCCATATACCAATTTTCAACCCATTTGGACATCAATTGCTACCTATGATGGACATTCTACCCAAATTGTGACCTAAAGCCTGAATCAGCCCAAAAATCCACTTTTTGATATCCAAATTCAAATCCAAGCATATAGCCATGTTCCATGAGCCTTACACTACCTGCATGTCAAGTATGAACCAATTCTGATGAAAAAGACATCCTACACGTAGGATGTCTAGATGGAAATTTTTGGCCAGATTTGCACTGTGAGCACATGCACAGCTTCACAAGTTCCTTTTAAGCTTTATTTTCAATTTTCAAGTCATTTGGATAAGTAAAACTCAGTTTCGCAGCTAATATAGAAAAAACGCTAACTTCGGACTACTGAGTGCAACAGGATCTATGGCAGCCTCGAAGTCACCGGCAAAGAGGAAAAGAATGACCATCAAAGATTATTTGGATGAAGTGGAATCCTTTGTCATTCCAGAAGGAACACTGAAGCCCACCAGCACCTGGATACAAGAGGATCTGTTAGAGTCAAACGACCTAAAGATCTACCAGGGAGTGTTCAAAGACAATGAAGGCAATGTCATAGAGCTACCAATAATGCGGAGAGAACTCAATGATTTTGTACGAAGCAAGATGGCCGACTACTTGGAGAAAATTGATCTCCACAACTACTTCGAAGCAATACCGGTAGGAGTGGACATCAAAAGAGTCTGGGAGTTTGTAACAAGCATCAAAGAGGATGGAGTGGCCAAGGTAACAGATTTACATGGCAGACCAGATACAGAGATAATAATCAGTGAGCGGGTTGTAGCCCATGCACTAGACCTCTCCAATCAGGGAGACAATGTAACGAAAAGAAGGGATGAAGTCAAGGTATACAAGGAGAAAAAGGCAAATTACACCTTTGAAGACATTGCCAACCCAAAAGTGGCAATTATGTGCCAGTTATAGAACCAGTACTTCCACTTGTGCACAAAGAGGCCACAGAAGTACAGGATGCCACTAGGTGCAATTGCCACAACGTTCACTTGGGCAATGACAAAAGGCACCCCAAAGATAATCAACTATGCGGAATACATACATGACAGCTTAGTAAAGATGGGCAACAAAAAGCCAACCTACATAGTGCCAGGAGAACTGATCACCAAGGTGGTATATGGGGCACTACACGCTAAAGGAAGGTGGCCTGACCCCCCATCTCAGAATGATTGGCTGAGAGTAAAAGAAGACAAGGATGATGAGCCGCAAAGGGCACCAAGGGTGGCTACGAGGTTGAAAAGACGGCTAGAGCCAGTTGAAGAGGAGCAACCCGAGCAGAAGAAAGGAAAGAAAGAGTTTGCTCAAGTGCCGACCAAGGAGACAAGGTCACAAAAAGCGGCAAGACTAGAGAGGCTGATGGAGAGTTTCCGAGCAGAGAGAGCCCTCAAGTGTGATTTAAACAAACTCTGGAAGCCATCTCTCGAGTCTATGTCCGGATCGTCCAGAAGAGTGCAAAGGGACCGCTTTGAAGATTATATCAAGAATTTCAAGATTCTTGATGCTGCAACAGAAAACATCCCCCATGTCCCTTTCACATAGGAGGAAACTGCAAGATGAACAAGAAAGCCAAGAAAGAGAAAGAAAAACAAAAGCAGACAGGGACTTAAAGGGCAAAGCTGCAGCGTTACCAGATAGCCCTAAAACAAGCCCATAGCCATCACCACCGCCCTCACCACCTCCTAGCAGCCCTATACCAGAAGATAAGAAGGCTGAGGACAAACAAGAAGAAAAGCAGGCAGAGGAGCAAGAGCAAAGGCAGGAACTGAGCCAAAAGAAGAGGCCAAGCCTGAATCTAAGCAAAAAGGATTAGATGAGGCCTACTATGCATTTTTGGACCTGCTGGCTGCAAGCTATACGAAGGAACAAGCCGCCACAGTCGCATTCGACTTGGCGAGGACAGGGCATAAAGAACAAATGCAAGGCATCCGGCTAGTGGAGCTAAAAGAAATTGCTACCGACACGGTAGACCTGCACCTGCCCTCCAATGACTGGGACGTGGTGATGACAAAGCTAGCCGGATTGAGGGCACAATCCATGGCTTCAGAGAAGCAAGTGACAACTCTCAGAGCCACTGAAGAAAAGATCAAAAGGGAAGTAGATTCTCTACAGGCACAAAGCCAAAGGCAAAAGGAGAGAGAAGATGATCTACAGGCCAGCTTGGCAACGACTCTGCAAAACTGCCAAGCAATGGAAGAAGCAAATGAGGCAGCAGCAAAAAGAATACAAGCAGCTGAAGAAGAGTGTCAGCAACTCAGCAAGTCATTGCGAGATGCCGAAAGAGAAAGAGATAATCTGACACTACAGCTGGCCGAAGAAGAAAAAGAAGTAGAGGCCATGAGGAATGCCAAGGAAAAAGCAGAGATAGAACAAGAAGCAAGCTTGGATGAAGTCCTTGAGCTCAAGGACCAATTAAAAGTCAAAGATCAAACCATCCAGAGGCTGCGAGCATCACCTGCTAGAGTCAGAGCTACGAGCTCGACTCAAATCATTTCTGAGAGTCAACTATATGAAGAGAAAATGCAGGAACTTCAGAAAGAGCTGACTCTCGAGGAAAAGCAGTGGTTAATGATGGCTGAAGGTTCTATAGTCATGCAAACTAGAATGGAAGAGACCCAAAAAGCCCCTCAAGAAGAAGTGGAAAGCATGAAGACAAAACTCGAGGAGGAAGAAAGAATAAACGCCGAACTTAATGACCTCCTCGTGAATATGGGCGGACAAGCTGAAGTGGAAAAGCAAACACTCCTCAGGCAAATTGAGGAGTTGAAAGGCCAGCAAGGAGGAGAGGCAGAAAGCTCAGGGCTAGCCGCCAATGAGGGCATCGACCTCGACAATGTGGCAGATCCTATGGACACACCCATGCAAGAGGAAAGCATAGCAGGATCCTCTCAAGAGCCACAGGATCTAACACAAGAAGAGGAGGAGAAATTGCGTAAGGCAATAGAGGAAGAACTCAAAGAAACCACGAAGGAAGCCTTGGAGTGGGAGCAGAGGGTCTTCAAATCTATGACCATTCAGAAGATCGACGCCAGCAATCTCAGGCGTGAGTGGCTTCAACCCTCTCTCCCATATCCATTGCTGAAATATGAGGCAGCTACAATAAACAAGCGGATCAGAGAAGAGCCAACGGTACCTCTCTACAATGCAGACACCTCGAAGCTAGAAGGAGTTAAGCTTATAGTGGATTCTCAGCCAAAGTGGAGGAAGGCTTGGCTTACAAAGTACCCACAATACCTAATCCACCTGGTAGAGGCACCTAAAGATATCAGAGACAATCTCAACTACTGTCCTCTACCAAGGGTTAGGACGTGGAAGCCACATGAAATTTTGCAAAGAAGCCAACTCACTTGGCTGAACTACCCAAAGCTGCCAGGCGTGAAGGCAGGTGAGAGAATAAGTGTCCAATTCATGGTGAAAACCCTAACGGGCGCCATAAAGTTGTTCACTGGCTCACCCGACCTTACATGCATTATGATGAGGAAAATTTGCAGAACCATCTTAGCAGTGTTCGAGACCTTCAAGCCAGGCCAGGTGACTGACAACATATTCTTCTTCCAAGATACATACAGATGTGCTTATGATCTGTCACGTCAGCCTTCCAAGGAGGTGATACATGCGCTGTATCAAAGAATCATGTTTCTACCATCCTATCACCTCCAGGCTTTTGAAGAAGCATTCTATACGGGGTTCTTCACCATGAATACATACATCTTTGGCCCAACAATGCTGAACCTACATGCCAGGTACGAATCAATGCTAAAGATGCAAGATAAGATAAGATAAAGCAGCCGATCAAGGCCATGTCGGGGACGACATGAGCAAGGAGGGGGGGAGTGCTAGAAGCTGGACACACCCCACGACATCTAACTACTCGGAGGACTATTATTTTTTGTAATTATTCATTCATTGAGGAAAACCTGATTTTTCACCTTGTAATTATTGGGACTTACAGAAGTTTCCAGATTGTATCCGAGTTTTAATAGTTAGATTGAGTAGATGGTTGATTTTGGAACTTTAGGGTTTGAGAAATTGTAAGGTATATATACCACTTTTTGACCTTAATGAAAAAACCCTTTTGTCATTTTAAAACAAGTTTGAAGTCTATGAGTGAGCGTACTGTGTACGAGAGAGAGAGTGTGAGCTTCATCTTGACGCTACGCGTGCTCCGGTGATCGGAATCGAGTGCGAAGAAGTGCAGCGTGTTGCCCCCGACGAGAGCTACGCGCCGATACCTACATTGCGCGTGTACGGTCCGGTTTTGCGAGCTCCTTCTACGAGCTTCATCGGTTGTTTGGGTGAGCATACGTTGTCCGATTTTGCATTGCAGCATATCCACGCGTTCACATTGAGTAGAATTACACATTAGGCACTTTTAGATTTTGGAAACGAAGACCTGCAAATTTCGGCCAGACATCCTACGTGTTTCTGCACCGGGTGTTTTGGGTCGGGATTTTGGTTCATAGACCTTAGGGAGAGTGACCTATTGGTATTAGTAGGGTCTCCTTCAAGTTTTATGGTATTTCGAGATTGTTTGATGGGTGTTCGGCTCTAGAAAGCATTGTAGGAAGTTTCCTCTTATGCACTCTTGCAGGCTGTGACTTAGACAATTGGTAGAGACCTTTGTAGGAATTAGTTAGGAGTCGGTCGAGTGTAGGTTGACACCTTATGCTTGCTTCCACGCGCCTGCGGGTCGAGATTCGTCCTTAGCTGACATTACATGTTAGGTGAGTTCTCGCTGTGCTGACGTCCGTCGCGGCGTATCCGTCCAACAATTATGAAGAGAATTTTTCTCCCACTTGTTGTATGACTACTGTGCGTTTTCTATGTTCATTGGCAGCTCATTTTTGTTGGGATGTACATAAATCAGACATTGTTACTGCTTTCTTGAATGGTGACATATTTGAGGAAGTTTATGTAACGCAGCCTCACGGTTTTGTCATGAAAAGACAAGAGGAAGAAATGTGCAGATGTAAGAAGGATTTGTATGGATTGAAGCAATCTCCTCGTGCTTGGTATGAGAAAGCTGACACTCATTTGGTCGAATGAGGCTTTCATAATAGTCCAATAGAAAGCACATTCTATGTAAAGCGTGAAGGTGATGCACTTCTCATTGTGGTTTTTTATGTAGATGTTTTGCTGATCACTGGACCAAATGAGAGAAAAATTGCTGAATTTAAGGCTGATTTGAATGCTACTTTCAAGATGAAATATTTGGCGATGTTGCATCATTATTTGGGTATACAGTTTAAGCAGTGTGATAGTGGTATTGCCTTGTGTCAAAAAAGTTACATAGAGACATTGCTATGTAAGTTTGGACTTGAGGATTGCAAACCTATTGCCACTCCCATGGAAACAGGTTTGAAATTGAGTCTTCATGACACTGGTGATCTTGCTGATGTCACTCTTTACCAAACTATTGTTGGATGCCTCATTTATGTATGCAACACAAGGCTGGATATTTAGTTTGCAGTTTCATAGGTCAGCAAATTTATGCATAGCCCAGGGTCTAGGCATTGTCAGGCTGTCAAGATGATTTTTTGCTACCTTAGTGACACTTTACATCTTGGCTTGTTTTATCCCAAGGGGGGATCATTACCGCTAGACTTACATGCTTTTTTGGACTCAAATTGGGTTGGTTGTTTTGACACTGTGAGTGTCCACAAGTGGTTTTTGTTTCATGCTTGGCAGTTCATGTATATCATGGTTAAGCAAGAAGCAACCTACTCTGGCCACTTCTAGTTATGAGGTTGAGTACAGGGCAGTCTTCACAGCTACGGTTGAGTGTGTATGGCTCAGACGCCTTATGGCTGATTTGGGTGTTAGACAGGACACTGCCAACACTATCTACACTAACAATCAGAGCACATTGGCAGTTGCGAGGAACCCAATTTTTCATGCTCGCACAAAGCACATTGAGGTGCATTACCACTATGTTAGAGAGAGGCCTTCAGCAGGAGAGATCAACTTGACTTATGTGCCAACACAAGACAACCTTGTAGATCTTTTCACAAAGGCATTGTCTTGTGAGAAGCTCGAAGCTTTCCGCAAAGCTTTGGGCTTACTCCCCTTTGTGAACTGATCATGTCCTCAGGGCATGGCACTTCCCTTTACTCATGTGCTAGCTCTCGTTCACTGCATCACTCTAGGGGGGATTTGTTACCATATACACATGGTAGTGATTTGTGAGAACACACTAGGATCGACGGGGCATTTTTTCCCTCTTTAGGAGTTTTTCCCCCCGTGCATTGTATGTACGCCCATCACTCTAGGGCTATCTATCTTTCCAATGCACACTAAGTAATACACTCTCATTTGTGTGACTTGAGCTTCCTTCATCTTCTCCAAGCTGTGTGCGTTTTTGTGCAGCCCTAATTCCAACAGTTTCCTCTTTCCTTTTTTTCAATGGAGTCAACCCCTTTTGCCTTTCACACATAGGCCTTTAAGTCTTCTAAATGGGTGCCATAGAGCCCCTTCCCATGCACGACAAGTTTCACCTTGAGCTCGTCTACCTTGACCTCCAAAATCCTACTTGCCGACTTGATTCTTGACCTCATCTTGTGTAAATACCACTACCTCCCATCTTTTCCACATCCGCCAACCAAGGCTACCAAAAACGGCAAAACATTATTGGACCTCCTTGGACTGGTGGCCATGACCAACTTCAACTGCCTGTATCTTCCCTATCCAAACTCCATTTGACAAGTCGTAAATTCCCATGGCATTCAATTGCCACATATTTCACATAAAAAACGTGGCGAGGCCCCAAAAAACTCAGATGGAATGTTCCCCAATATGACCAAGCGGGCACACAACTTGCCCTCGAAATGTTTTTGAATAGCCATAGCTTCCCCCATGGAGCTCGGATTGACGATATGAGGAGATCAACATACTCCACAACTTGAGCTTCACATGCCTACTTGCCTATTCCAACCCGGGCCACTTGTCCCCATCTGCCAAGTACATCGGGAATCTGCAAGACCTTCTGACTTCAAACTTCAATGTCTTTCACACCGGGACTCCGTTTGATAAGCTGTTTGAACGGGCTTCTAGAACATCTTGAGCACAACATTCTTGGACACATTTTTTGATATGAGATCACAATTAGCACACCTTGGAGGCATCCTCAGCCCAAAAAAACCACTTTAAGCATACATTTCTGCTAGCCCTTGTCTGCCCAAGTCTTTAATATTTTCTTTAACTCTTCAGCCTACAACTGTGAGCAGTCTCAAATGGCCTTGCACACTTCCTAGCTTGGACCAACTTTGCTTGCACCATCATTGTCCACCCCCTGTTGAACATTCATGTTCAACCAAGCATATTTACAAAAATTGAAATTTGCAACACTTTGCGAACCCCTCAAGTACACTGAGAAAAATATAACCGTATGTACAATATGTACAATATTGCATGTCCATTACTCTTGAGTCTCTCTTCAGGTGGGTTGCCCAACCCCCTAGTTACAATCTGGTTCACATCAGGCAGTAAGCCCCTATCGAAGTACAAATTTAGCCTGCACGCACCCCATTAACCCTATTTCTAGGAGCTTGCCATTTGCCCTTATTATCTGATAGGACTCGTTTGAAAAGATTTTTGTACATTGTACGGACCCGTCCACTTCTTCTTGAACTTGTTTTGAAAAGTAAAATCCAAATAGCTCTTGTAATTCATCACTAGATCACCTTCTTCTATCGTCCACTTTGCATACTTTGATTAAACTTAACAATTTTCCTATCCCGCTACTGTGTACATAATAATCTGCTATTGCCTCTCTATTCATATGCAAATCTTGGAGACTAAAAATTCAATCTTGTAGCATCCCCTACTACTGTGTGGCATTGAATTGCCACATCCCCTTTAAAGCACCCAATTGCATATGAACTGGCAACACCGCCTCCTTACCATAGACCAACTCAAATGGAGTAAAATTGGTTGCCACCTTGTAGGACATCCTATATGTCCACAAAATTTTTTTGAGATTCACTTCCCACTTTGCCTCTTGCTTGTAAACGTACTTTGTCAGCATCTTTATGATTTTTTCATTTTCACTTTCTACCAAACCATTGCATTGAGGATGATAAGGTAAAGAAAACCGGTGTTGAATGCCCAGCTTCTCCACCAAAGCCTTCCTAAATTTACTCCTAAATCCCTATCCTCTATCCAACATGAGCACCCATGGCACTCCAAAATGACAAAATATGCTGTCAAAACAATTTGAGCTACCACATGAGCATTTATCTCCTTCACAGCTTTGGCTTTGATACACCTGGTAAGGTAGTCAATTTCCACTACAATGTATTTTTTCCCGCTTGACGACTTCGGGAGTGGACAATTGGCATCTAGGCCCCACTTCTCAAAAGCATTCTGGGAAATGATAGCTCCTTGTGACTCGGCTATCAGTCTCCTCTCACCCATAGTCTGACATTCATGGCGGGTTTTGCACCAATAGTGTACATCACGTACTATTGACGGCACCAAAAACTTGCTCTCAAGATTCACAAAAAAACCTGGTCTTTACCCTAATGTCCACTCTTCTCATGACATTGCTGCATCACCATACCGATTTCTTCCTTGTAAAGTACCCTTCACATCACTTCATCTTGTCCATAGGTCATAAGATCCTCTCCTATAATGTAAATTTGTGGTACTTCTGCACTATCCTCCGCTTCTGCAGCTTGGACAACCTTTCTGAACACTGATAGGTGCCCAAAAAGTCTCACGGCTTGCATAAGCGGCTGGGGTCACGTATATCCCTATAACCTGCACTTGTACCTTGGTGCTTGCAAGTTGATCTGCTTTTCGATTCTGTTCCCTTCTAACATGCTTGAACTGAACCTCTTCAAGAAACTTAAGCAACTTCTTAATGACACTTGCTCAATGCTTGAACTGAACCTCTTCAAGACACTTAAGAAACTTCTTAATGACACTTGCTCAATGCTTGAACTGAACCTCTTCAAGAAACTTAAGCAACTTCTTAATGACACTTGCTCAATTTGTGTTTGGTTTTGTTTTGTTGATCCTTGTTTTCTCTTTTTTATGAGGTTGGATATCTCACAATTATCTTGTCCTTGATGCATTCTTGAACATCGATAAAAATTGTCTTTAGCTGGTCTTCAAGAGAAATCCATATTTGGAAGTAACCTAAAAACCCATCCATAATGAAATACCTTTTATGGCCAACCACCTGATTTAAGATCTCATCTTGAAATGGCAATGGGTAGTGGTTTCTTTTGGTCATGGCATTCAATGGCTTATAGTCGACACACACCCGTCATCTCCCATTCTTTTTTTAGGAGTGATAACCACTGGGGAATCCCACTCTGACTCCTTCATGGGGTATATAATACTTGAATACAGTAATTTATTGATCTCTTGCCAAAGGGCTTCTTTTTGAATTTCACCCAATCTCCTTAGCTTCCGTGCCTTAGGCTTGTATCCTTCCTTGAGGATTGTTTTGTGCTCAACACTCTTGGCTCCTTGCAAACCCTTATAGTCTGTTCCAAACAGATTTGGAAAGGAGGCACACAATTGGAGATAGCTTTCCATCCCCTACTTGGTCAAGTCTCCACTTAGCATATTGACCTCCTCTTCAGTACCTATGGCATGCACTTGTGCTTGCACCTCCTCTTTTGAACAAGATTCTTCCACAATGACCCCAAACAAATCAGCATCAATCTTGAGCATATCATCCTCACTTTCTTCTTCCTCTATATCTGTATAGCCCTCACCATAGGCTATTTTAGTCTCATACTCATAGCTGGTGGTGTCATCCTCATCTCTGGCCACCATAGGATGGAAACGACTTTCCTTGGTCTTTAGGTCTAGCACCACTTGTCTTCCTTTCCCTTTATCAGGTAAGGTAAACACCCTGCTTTCCCAATCCTATTTGGAACCTATTGCCAATAGCCACAGCCTACCCAAGATGGCTGGATAAGAATTATCACCTGTTTTCATCACAAAAAAGTCAATTAGGCACTCAAAGCCCATAACTTTCACTCTTATGTCTTGAGCCATGCCCAAACACCTAGCTTTATCATGGTTAGCCATCCTCATGTGTACATTTGACTTGGCTACCACTTTAACACGTGTTTCCCTCATTGTAGTTTTTGTCATGATGCAAACTTGTGCTCTACCATCTATATAGGCTTGAACTTGCATCCTTTTCTCGATGACAACATCCACCAAAATAAAGAATATCTGCCGGGCTACCTACCCTGAGTGCCACATTTTGCACTGCCTGCACATTGCCCTTGGATTTTGGCAACCTCATGCTCACACTTGTAGACCATTTCCTTCGCAGCTTGGGATTCAAAGCCAATAGCTAACCGGATTCTATGTTAGCCTTTTGGTTCTACACATCACTTATTACTTTGATCAGAAGGACACTACCCCTTTTAATCTAAGTGTGCAATCCCCTATAACAGCTCATCCGTCTTTTGAGTTTTATTTTGTTGGATTAGTCAAGCTCGACTTCCCATTAGGAAAAATATGAACCCTCTAGGGGCCCTTTGGGATTAAGGTTAATTAGAGGTCAGCCAATAGGAAGAGGGTGGTGGACACACTCTATACCCTCAAAAAAGTAGGGGGACAAGGTAGCCTTACACCTCTTAATTGTCTCGTACCTAATGAGAAGGTAAGGGAGGTGGCTAGGGGAAAGAGGGGGGGGGGGGGGGGGGGGGGGGACCACTTTGACCTCTTTTCCCCCACTTTTTGGCCCGGATTTAAAAATACACTAAAAATTTCAAATTTTCAAAAAAAATTCAAATTTCAAGTTTTCCCTCCTTAAAAGGTCCCCAAACCTATTTCATGGTCAAAAAAGTATTTTTGACCTTCAAAAGTTAAAAACGTGCACTAAAAAATCCAAAAAATTGATTTTTTTAAAAAACAAATCAAAACATCATTTTCACCCTCCAAAGTCTTTCCAAACCTATTCTATAGCTAAAAAGTGTTTTTCTCTCTCTACAAACCTTTTTCCAAGCTCTCCATTGCTGCAACAACCACATGCACCCCCTATAGTCCATCATTATCTCTCTGCTAGCTTTCTCCCACCTCCATTGTAGCAGCAAGCAAGCTCCTCCTCCATGTCTTCCCCTTACCCACCACATAGTTTCACACCAAGCTAGCTCCTCTCCCTTCTCTCATCTCCATTACAACATGAAACAAGATTCTACTCCTTCTACTTTCATTCACTCACACTACATGGAAACCTCTCCTCCCGAAGGTGGCAAAAGTATGAGCTCACATGAGTTGCATACCACAACAATAGGAGGTGTGAATATCGCGTGGGCATTGCAAGGGTTCATCTCCAACATAAAGATAGAATGGTAAGAAAACTACCCTTGTAGCTTACATTCAAAGCTTAACATCATCTCCATCTTTAAGTTTATCATGCTAGAGAGAATTAACCTCTTTATGGATTTCAGTGTTTAGGCTTCACACCTCATAACACTGGGTGGTGCTATTTTGTTGATGACTTTGGTGCGCCATCTATAGTTGTGTAGCATGTGATTTGAGTCTCACAATGTAAGTAAGTTGTGTTATCTATGGAGAGTCGTCAAAGATTTTTCTTGTAATTTATTCTTCGTATAATTGACATTAGATAATTGGAATGATATCATTTTGTACTTTATAACTTTGTGCTCACATAATCTTTTGTTTACTTATAGATTCAACTTGTTTTAAGAGGACATGAGAAAGCAACCATGTGCAGAGATGGAAATCACTCTATTTTTGTTCCTTGAGGAACCTTTCACTACCATGTTAAAAGATTTTGATAAGAATAGTAGGTGTTTTTTAGAATCTTGAACCAATAGGGACTCTCTAGGAGCTCTCATAGAAGCCATCCATATAGTACTACTATCTTCCCTAGTGTCATAGACACACAAATACTCAAGTGTATATGAATCTCTAGATGAGGAAGACAAATACTTGTAAGATAAGCCTAACAGCAACAACATTGTCTCCATTTGTAATTATTTTTCATGAGGCTGGATTCCTCTATAAATGCAATATAAATATGTTTTTTTGTTAAATGGTGTCGCATTGAGTGAGAGTATTTAATTTAGATTACTGAAGTTTCATACAGATCTGAGAAATATTGTTTACTTTTATGGATATTTTGATTTGCCTGTACGATGATTCAAATCGCAAGTCTTAATCACTCCACCTTGAAGAAATTCAAGCAATATTTTGATTTCAGTTTAATCATTAATGGTTATTCTTATTAAAGTGGATCATAAACTTTGTCACGATGTCCTCATTTGGGGATGTTGAATATATATCATTAGCAATGTTTCACAAAAACACTAGGTGGACACAAGGAAGTAAAAATTGGCTCCTTGTTTGGTCGATTTCTAGTGTTTAATGTTTAGTGCACAGGATTTGTGAGGCCGTTGACATGGGGAGTTCACTAAAGTATATGTAACATAGCACATGTGTTCAACAGAAGGGATTTTATATTCTTGTAAAGTTGCAGAAACATGTGTAGATAAGGCCTATAAGGGGTACTTTTAATCCATTCTAGTGAACGAACGTGATATAGGAAAATTTTACATAGTGAATGCTTCGGACCTTTGAACACAAAGAAAGGGGGGGGGGGAGCTCTAATTACATATGAGTGAAAAGAAGTGGAATTTGTACTGTCATGTTACATAAAGATTTTCTTTCACTTAATCTAAAAAAAAATTGGTATCCTGGGGTGCAGACAAGGCCATATAGTGCAAAAAAAGGGGTGGCCACAAGCGCGCGTAGTGAGCCATCCAAAACTGTTGGATGGGCCATATGTGGGCCCTTGTGGCCACCCTTTTTTTTGCATAATTAGGCTATTGCTGCACTCCAGAACCCTGGAAAAGATGAGATGAACCTAAAATTGAACTTTTCAAGCACATTATGCCTTCCTTCAACTCAACTTACTAGTTCCCTGCACCAAAAGGGCAAATCACATTGGACAGTATAAAAATCTAGTCTCATGCTGCATAAACATCTGGTTTCATCAAATATTAACATTCTTGCTATTATAAGGGGCAGACAAGGCCATATAATGCAAAAAAAAGGGTGGCCACAAGGGCGCGCAGGTGAGCCATCCAAAAATGTTGGATGGGCCATCTGCGCGCCCTTGTGGCCACCCTTTTTTTTGCATAATTAGGCTATTGTTGCACTCCAGGACCTTGGAAAAGGTGAGATGAATGTAAAATTTAACTTTTCAAGCACATTATGCCTTCCTTCAACTCAACTTACTAGTTCCCTGCACCAAAAGGCCAAATCACATTGGACAATATAAAAATCTAGTCTCATGCTACATAAACATCTGGTTTCATCAGCTATTAACATTTTTGCTATCCTAAGGGGCAAACAAAGCTAGAAAATGCAAAAAAAGGGTGGCCACAAGGGCGCGCAGATGAGCCATCCAAAACTGCTGGATGGGCCATCTGCGCGCCCTTGTGGCCACCCTTTTTTTTGCATTTTCTAGCTTTGTTTGCCCCTTAGGATGGCAAAAATGTTAATATTTGATTTAAATTTAACTCTTCATGGCCAAAACCACTTAACTTAAAACACATGGATAAACCGAAAAGCCAAATCACTATGGAGGCAGTAGACACAACTCTTAATCATTTTGTCATTGCAAAGTCATCTGAAATGATGTGAGCCTCTACAACTCCCTGAATAGCCTCCAACGCTATTGCTTGGATTTTATACTGATTTCCATAGCTTTGAAGCACCTCCTTCACCGTGTGAGCATATTTTTGATGCATGGCCATGATTCAAATGTTACGGTTTTTTTTTTTTTAATTTTAAGTGTTGAACTTTTCGGTTGTTTTCAACAGCTTCTAGATTTCAATCGGCTCCGAATCTGTCTGGGCTTGTCTCACATGAATTTGTTCATCTCATTGCATTCTTCGACCATCATGTGATGAGAAAAAATCATATCTTGCTTGCATTCTCCAGAAATCAACGTGTAAGTTGACAATTTATTTAAAAATGATGTAAAACATACATTTTTAACTTTTTTCTTAATCTACGGGCTCCAACGAGCATTAAAACCATGGAATCTGAAAATACTCAAAGAACCATTGTTTTTTATTGTGTTAAGGACTGTATTTCCTACATACAAAACTTTCCCAAAATCTCGCCCTAACACCTTCAAAAGTGGCTTCCAAGGAGTGTACTCCGTCAAAATTTGAAACTGAAGAAAAACAATCAGAATGAACTCCTAGACTGTGTATAAACTTTAGAATAACCAAAATTTCCTTCAAAAAAAAGTTATGCTAAAAATTTGAAAATAGCCCCCCATTGGACTCCCCACATTGATAGAAGTCAAAGGGTTCAAGGAGAGGTATGGTGTCACAAGTGCATGGTGGGAATCTCATCGAGGTTTATTCCGTCAAGATCTCTTGTACTTTATCATATCTTCTCATGTACAATCTTACCAAAAAAAAAAATGACACTTTAAATGACTACAAATCTTATTTAACTTATCAAACAATCTAAAATATGGTAGACCAAGAGTGCTCTTACACATCAACAAACAAAAAAGTCCAAACTTCTTCTCATTAACTTTGATTAACATACATTCGTGAACAACTTCCAAGGGGTAGTGCAGTGATAGTTCTTACATCCATTCCATGACATGGTATGCTCATGGGGTGACCTATCATATACAAATATCTCTGGTGGGGGTGCCCTCATGTTAGGAAAGGGTGTGCTGCTGATGAAAAGTTGTTGTATTGTCCTACTAGGGATCTCTCCATGTTAGCATAGTGATTTTTGGTGTAGTGGGAGCCACATTGCTTGAGGAGAGCTTTGTGCCACCGTAAAAGCTTCATGTTATGCTAGTTCCTTGAGCCATTCTTGCATTAAGATGAGATTACCCACCTCTAATAAGGATGGATTTGAAGCACCTACCTGCAAGATGTAACAAAGAAGGCTGTTTTAGAGGAAAAGTGGTGACACTTGACCTCTCTAACCTGCACCCACTGTTTCTTGTAATGCCACTGTTTTGAGCTGAAGAGCTTGACATTCGTGCATCCACGAATGCAAAGAAGCACCTGCACCCATACACAACCAATTGCAATAGCCTAACAAGCCTACTTATCCCCTCCCAAGATATTGAAGAACCATACACATTCGTCTCATCGACAGTATGACGATCTTGGGATGACCTCTGTTCACCCTCACGTGCGGCCTTCGGTGCAAACACTGCGGACAAGCAATATGTACACTTTTGTTGTGCGGAGTACATGGTGGTGGAGGGATACGATTTGTGATGTCCGTGAGCACCATGGCAGTTGTTGCGTGAGGAAGCAAAGAATGAAAAGAAAGAGGGGGGAGGGAGAAAGAGGAAGATGGAAGGAGAGAAGGGGACAGAGGGGGAGAGGGAGAGAGAGGGGAGGAGGAGGAGAGAAGGGGGTAGGGAGGGAGAGGAGAGGAACATGGGAGGAGAGAAGGGGGTTGAGGGGGGAGAGGGAGAGAGAGGGGAGGAAGAGGAGAGAAGGAGGTAGGGAGGGAGAGGAGAGGGAGAGAGGAGGAAGGAGGAGGAGAGAACAAAGGTTTTTTTTTTGGGGGGGATTTTTTTTTTGAAAAAGTGGACTTTTAGTGTTTGTAGGTTTAAAAAAATGTCAAAAATTGATTTTTTGATGTGTATATATGTTGGGAGGGAATTTTAAGTCAAAAATAAGTAAAAATAACTTTTTTGAAAAAAAGTCAAATTTTGGCTCTTAGTGACCCACGTTTTTGCTGATGTGGCCACACCCCTTTACTCCCTTCACTTTCCAAAAGGTAGAGAGAGAAAGTGACCTCTTAGGTCCACATCCTACATGTGTCTAAAAAAAGGCTAGAAAAGTCTACTCAAAACTAGCTTCTTGAATGCCCTTGTCCCCTTAACCCTACACAACATTAGCCTTAATCCCTAAAAATTAGGATTCCTTACAAGGCCCATGCAAGGTTCATATTTCTCCTAATGCTCTTGCTTTTTAATTTTATGAAGCCATAAAGTAGCAAAAATCTTTAGATATCTTAGAAAATTCCATTAATAATTTAGGAGAATCAAACTTGTTTTTGTTATCAGGATAGACTTTGAATAGTATATGCTCATTTAGGGTTTATGGAACCTAACCTCCCTAAACTTGTATGCAAAAAGGGCAAAATACTAAATACACTCCTCTTAGTTTCAAAAAATAATTGTGCCTTACTTGATTAGCATATCAAGTGGCAACCCCCTAATATAAATGCGGTATTCAGTCAGAACAAAGGTCAAACCATGAAGCAAAAACAACAGTCGCCCTTTGGGGCTTTTTTCATAAACTATACCTAAACTTGTGAATATTGTAATGTGACACCCCATGACAACAACGTATACAAGCAATTGTAGAGCTTTATTGACAGAGTTCTCTAATAGGCATCATCATGCACCAAAGTTGTCGTCATACAGCAGGTTTTCTCAGAAACAATGTTAACGCATGGGTTCTCAAACCAAGGAGTAATACATTTTTACCATCATGATTAGTAGCCAAAAAAAAACTTCCCGATATGGTCTTCCATTTTGGGAGAGCTAGTTTAACACTCCGCAACTAGTATCAAGGTAGAGGAAACAACACTATGTAGATAGCTAGTAACATCAACAAATCCAACAACAGTAAGCAACCGGGGTAGAACATCCATCCCCCAATTTTTAATGAACAATATGCATTTGTTGCAGGACATCTCACCATTTTATGAATCTACAGAATAGTGTTTCAACAAGCCAAGCGATGTCAACAAACACAACACACCCCAATACCTTAGGTACTACCTATTTTTTTTAAAAACAAACTAGTGACTTGTTTATGCAGAGCTACTCAAAATAAAAAAACAGTAGCGGGATCAAATACCAGAGCCTAACCATAAGTGTTATACCATACAACCATTAATTCCACAATGTCAAACATAGCCACCTACACAGTGGGCCTCACCAGGCTAAGCAACAAGGTACACCACCCTATAAGCACGGGTGCTTATATCACCCCTAGACCAATAGGTAAAAAGGAGAGAAAAACAAAATACAAAGCCCAATAAACAATAATCGACATGTGTAGGTTGCATTGCAAGCTCCATAATTGGTACCGCACAGAGTGAACACACATGGTTTTCACTTTTACACAAATACAACACACACAAGGCTAAGTGAGAGGCGGAATAAGCTCTCACCTCTTTAAATAGAAGAAGGTAGATCACGATCACTCATGGCATGTAGCGCAAATAATCCATATCACACCAGGCATTGAGTAGGCCAGGTGTCGTTCCTCCTGGGGAAACAAAATTGTAGCCACCTTCGATGAGGTCCGGCTCTGTAGAGCAGAGCAGCGCGCGTGCCATTAGTATGACAGGGTAAGTGAGGCACAGTTGTAGAGTAGAATCTACGCCAATTTAATAGCTGCCACCTAAAAGACCCCCAACCATCATAACCCATTAGGGGTTCCATCCCACGGTGGACACAAACATAATGTAGCTAGGGAAAAAAAATTAATCCATAGTTTAAGTGAAAATATATAGCAAAAATGACAGTGGTGAGGGGTAGTATAGTTTTAGGAAACAAATAGAAAGATACGTACTAATGTGTGTGTGTGTGTGTGTGTGAAAGAGGTTTGGCTATGGCTTTCTCAAGATTACTCTCAAGTTTGGCTATGAAGAAGTGGCATCCCAGGTGTGTATAGGACCAATCCTTTAGCTTCTTCTAGCATGAGTTCATGAAATTGATAATAGATGATTACCGCATGCCTTAATTTAGTTGGAAACGAAGCTACCCATGCGATAAAGTCATAAACCTGGACAGGTCCATATGAAAATTGAAAAAACCTTGGTAGATTCTGGAATACGTACCACAAAAAATGATCAAACCAAATGATTGAAGAGGAACAATTGGAGTTTGGATCCACCCTTTTGCATTGGCACTTAAGGAAGGGTCTATATGAATTCCAACAGTTTCTCAGAAATCGTTTTGATCCTTAGCCCTGTCCATAAGAGAGAGTCCCTTGGTGCGAGCAATGATTGAGGAGCTTGGGCATTTTTTACCATCGACATCGGATAATTTGACTTGTTTAAGCTCGAAGAGAACATCTTGTGCCAAAAGGTGCTTGGAGTGTAAGGTTAAAGTTTTACACTGCTCAACAATGTCTGTGGGAATACTACACAATAACCCTAGAGAGAAAATTGTAAACGGTGCCCGATGGTTCAAAATTTCATAATCCCAAAGCTTATGTTCAAGTCGAATAGCATCCAACTCAACCTGCCTGGGTGGTAGTAAAGGGATTACCTCTGAAAATAGTTTAGAAACTGCTCGTTCGGGGGATACACGATTTGAATCCGCTAAGAAGTTGAGAGCTTCCTTCTCTTCTTCCTCCAGTAGGTCTAGATCAAGAAGGGGATTAATCACCTTTTCTGTGTGCTTGATTTCTTCTTTCGTGCGTTGGAAGGTTATTGATAAAATATAACTTGTTTACAATAGTGGGTAGAGAAGTAAAATAAAAGTAAAGATCTGAACTATCTTGTGCGTCAATAATGGGTAGCTTAGCTAAGAAGGTATTAAAGGCCTCTAGAAGCTTATCCTTCTCTTTTTTGGAAAGAATCTATAAGGAGAGCCAGTCATTTATAGAAGCAGTGTTTAATACCGATATAGAATGGGTGCTTAAAGCTTGTTTTTCAAAGTCCAACAATTTTTTGTGAAATTCCACACCTTTGAAACAAGAAATTATACACTGGGTACCAACGGGTGGCACAGGAATTCCTTCTTCTATTCCATATCCCAGACGGGTGAGAGATGGAATCCAAAAATCCTGAATAAATCACAATACAATTAATAACTCAACAATTATTTTTCATGAAACAAACTGTACTAAGTTTCCTCAGTATATGATGGATACCCAACCAAAGGTATCCTGGGAAAATTGTGTGTGTGTTTGATTGAAAAATCCCATCATTCAGAATCATATATAGAGAGAACTTAAATACTGTTTGCACTTATCATGTTGTGTAAAGACAAAAGCAAAGTACAGTTTTTTTGATATAAAACTTATTACAAGATACTTCGATACATGAAAAAGTAGGAGCTTTTAGCCGGAACTCCTAGTAGATGAAAGCGGGGATCTTTACCTGCCAACCAACCACAAGTAAAATTAATTAGAATTAATTTGCACTAAATGGGTGACAGGTATATCAAGCAATCCCCGCTGCTTGTTATTGCTGTCACACCCTGGACCTCAATCATACTCCTATTTATATGTTATGTTCTCCTTGGCTTGTCTATGTAAGTAGGGTCGGTTACGGTCTGTGAAATTTTTAATAGGTTTACAAGGTTTGGAAATGGGGTCTCTAATTGCTATCAGCTTGGTTCGCTTTTTTCCTTTATGGGCTGCCATGAGCTTGTCCCGAATTTGTTGTAGCTTAAATTCATCTCGAGTGATGCTCATCCTAGCTGTCTGTTTGTATCCCTGTTTGTCATCAATGGTTACACTTATGAGTTGAGCACTCTTAGATACTATACTAGATGTTTCCATAAGGGTAGCCCTATCTTTGTGGTTCCTAATTATGCTTTGCAAGTTATATCTAATCTGTGAAAATTTTGGCAGCATTTCGTTTGAAAAATTGTTCACTTTTCAAAAAAAAAAAACCCTTCTTATACAATGATATCTGTCCTCATAAGAGGTTTGTCATATATACCCATTGAAATCATTACTCTATTCTTAGATAACAATCTTAAAGAAAAGTAGCTAAGGAAAAAACAACTTCTTGTTTACAAAAACAATTGTACTCACTACTTTCTGTATCAATTCACGGAATTTAGCATTCTTATATGACATCTATTCATCAAGGAAGTTGGCATATACCCTCCTTCACACTTTTAAATGCATGAATTTATTAGTCGTAGATCTTACACTACCTATTGCTTTATGGCATCCTTAGCTCTATGGTTCATAATTCAGAATTATTTTTTATAAGTACATCTAGCTTGTGAAATATTCGGCAACATTCTGTTTGTACAACCATTATTTTTCAAGGAAAAACTCTTATCTAATGACCTATATCCTCATAGGAGGTTGTCCTATATGCATTCCAACTCTTTTACATATTGAATGTTAGACCTTAATCATCAAACCACCAATGATTACACACATGAGCTTATGTTTTTTAGATTTTCTACTACATGCTGCCTTCGGGCAATTCATATCTCTATGGTTTGTAAGTTAGCATTCCATTTTGTAACTAAAACCAAAAATTTCAAAATTTTTGGCAACATTCTGTTTGTAACTCCTTTCTTTTTTCAAAAAAACTAGTTTTCCATCATGACATCTGTCCTCATAGGAGGTTGTCATATATCCTCTTTCAAACTTTTGATACATTTTTATGCAAGATAATAATTTTAACAAACTGATAAGGAAAAAAATCAAAAGACGGTTTTTAACCACCACTGTTTAAACCCATTTGTATGCGAGGCTTTCTGTATCAAATCACCTGGTTATTGCTTGTAGTAGCCATCAGTAGTGATACTCCTTTCCACTTAATGTTCAAGACAATGTACCACTTGAAACTGCTTCTTCAACTGTCCAATCATTATGTATACAGATATTAGTCTTACAATCCAACTTTTCAAGTAGTGCATATTATACATTCGGTTAGCGTGTTAATGTGAACAACGCCTGTGAGTTTTACATCATTTGAAACACCCTCACATTTCACATAATTTTGTACATAGATACTAGACTTGCGATACCGCTTTTAAATATGCAATTTATACAAACAGTTTTTTACGCCAATACGATGCTTTTAATGTGTTTATGTGCTTATGCTTTGGTGTATGCTGAGTCATACGTATATAAGTATGCTATACCGTATGATTAAATGCATGCTTATGGTTATGACCATCCCCATACTTACAGTTCTGTGTGTGTAACCTCTGATGTTGGTTCTATATTCGAGACCAACTCATTGGTACTTATTATATGATGCTTTACTGTGTTTATGTGCTTATGCTTTAGTACACGCATGTCGAGCTGTACATACATAAGTATGGCAAACCGTATGAGTAAGTGCGTGAGTATGGTCATGACCATCATTGTATTCCCAGGTTTTAGATAGTGTATGCAGTTTTACCTCTACCTACCGTGTGTATGAGCCTTCAAATACAAAAACTCCCCACGTTCGATTTGCTATTGTGCATGTAACTTGAAAAAAACGAAGGAGACACCATTGATTATGTATGCGAAAAAACTCTCAAAAAACGAGTTTGCCTGGTGAGTGTGCCTTCTGGCTTGGTTATTTTACTTACTAGTTAAATGCATGTTCTCATCGGCAATTTTTTTGACATAGTACCAAAAAAAACTCAGTTTTTACCTTGCTGTGTCGCACAACCGGATAGTCTGTTGCGTTTTTCCTTGAAATGAGTGGTCATATCCCACACAGTGTTTCATTGCTTTATGCCTTGTATCGGATGGTTGTCTGTATTGCCTCGTGTGTTGTTCACCTTGTAGCCTTGGCTTGTGTGTGTGTGTGTGTGTGTGTGTGTGTGTGTGTGTGTGTGTGTGTGTGTGTGAGAGAGAGAGAGAGAGAGAGAGAGAGAGAGAGAGAGAGAGAGAGAGAGAGAGAGAGAGAGAGAGAGAGAGAGAGAGAGAGAGAGAGAGAGAGAGAGAGAGAGAGATAACGAGCGCCTTGTAGCCTAGGCTTGTGTGTGTGTGTGTGTGTGTGTGTGTGTGTGTGTGTGTGTGTGTGTGTGTGTGAGAGAGAGAGAGAGAGAGAGAGAGAGAGAGAGAGAGAGAGAGAGAGAGAGAGAGAGAGAGAGAGAGAGAGAGAGAGAGAGAGAGAGAGAGAGAGAAAGCAGTTTGAATAGCACTATGGACTCCAGAGAGTAGCGCAATCTTGTTCTCTGCTTTAGCGAAAAAATCTTGCAGAAGGATGCATCAACGCTGGTGTAATTTTATACCAAGTTGCTTGAACGGTGCCTTAAAAGCAGTCTCCGATCGTTATCTCTACCCACTTTGCCAGTTTTGACATTCGGCTCATCAAATACTGCAAGTTGTTTATGCCAGTTGGTATTTTTTAAGCCTTTATATATAAAAAACTTTTTCTATGTATATACAGGTCAGTTACCCATTTGCCAAGGAAAAAAACTTTACTCAGTTTATGTGTAGGTATCACCTTTTGTGTACTCTTTCTTTTAACATTGAATTATTTTGGGGTTTGGACGACCCAAGGTATACCAGTCTTCGAATCAGGTTACAAGTTGACTTAAACTTCTCGCAGATTGTTCATGCTAATATTTAGAAATGAAAAATAAATGTCGCAAGGGGTTCTCTAGCCTTATAATTACGTCCTGCGTGAGTGGCATCAAGTCTTATTATCATTTTACTACTTGATATAGCACAAGTTAATATCTCTTTCATGAGTGAACCAATTACTGTAGAGTGAACTTTTTTAACCAATATATTGTAGTTGTGCCGGTGATTACGTTTGGGTCCGTGTACTCATTAAACAAACCAGTTTATTTGAGTTTTTGTAGTGTTTTTTATATTCCATGTCAATAAAAACTTGATACAGTCAAAGATGCCCGCATGCATATGGAGGCCAAGCTACCAAATAAATTACCAATTAAGGGGCTTGTCTATGCCAGAAGCAAAAAAGAGGGGGGGGGGGGGGGGGGGGGGGGGGGTTTCTGGCTGTGAAATCCATCATCTCATAATGTATTTGAGATATCCGTTTTGCTATCAATCATCCGTCAATGATGTTGTTGCCTGTGTCATGTTTAGAAAAAACCGTTAACAAACCCTTTGATAATATGTAAGCACTTCTGTGTTGAGTGGTTGTGTGTCCATAATATCTCCCCGTGTTTGTGTATGTGTGTGTGTCTCAAAAGATGTGTTCATACTTCACATAAGTAGGCATTGAGTCGAGTATGGTAAGCAAGGAGCAGATCTTAAAAAATACAGTATAGAGTGTTGAGCCTAGAACGAGGGGTTGACCCTATAAGCATGGGTGTGTGGGTTGGGAATTGAGTGGGGGTGGATGTGTATACTACTCCAGTGTGTTGGTTATCATGCATCCCATGTTCCATACATTGTGTGTGTGTGTGTGAAAGAGGTTTGGCTATGGATTTCTCAAGCTTCCTCTCAAGTTTGCACCTTGAGAAAATGAAGGAGAGGTGAAAAATGAGAAGAGAAGCCCTCTTTTTATACACATTTTTTATAAGTACTTTCACTTATCTTGATAGCTTATCTTCCTTATCTTGATAACTTATCTTTATTTGATAGCTTATCTTCCTTATCTTGATAAGTTATCTTGATAACTTATCTTTATTTGATAACTCATTTTACTTATCAAGACTTTCTCAACAAGCTACTTCCTCACCTTATCCTTATCTTCTCCTTTTTTCCTTTTATCTTTTTCTTTGCCCTTTCCCTTATCTTATCTTTTCTTTTATGCTAATTTTTCTCAAAATGAAAAGATAATTTCTTATGCATTGATTATGTCCATGTTCCCTTGGCATACGCCGGAAGTGTTTCGTGAGTATACTTTGGTGCTTAAATGGAGCCCAAATTTTCTTGAACATTTTTTTTCTTTATATTATTTTCTTTTTCTTTTCATCTTTTAAGTCGGTGACTTAGATGTGTTGGCCTTGCATAAGGACTAGGAGAAGGTCCTTTCACAAGGAGATAATTGTACCCCGCGCTCGGAGACACTCCTCACAGATTTGCATAGTCAAAGCACCACGGTAAGAACGAGGTCTACTTTATATAATAGGATTTTTTTATTTTCCCAACGCGCTTGCCGGGAAATGACTTTTTCTTGGTGGGCCCGTTGAGAAAATAAAAAAACACGGTAGGCCCTGAGGGAATATGATTTAACTAGTGGGCTAACCAGATCTATTGGTTTTTGCAGGTCATCATCAAGGTCACGTTAACAATTAACGTGATCACATCTTTTTCTTGTGTAATTACTAGAGTTATTAACGCAATCACACAATCATGGTCACATCAATGAGATCCCTGGTTCAGGATCTATCAAAGCAGATGCAAGAGCTATAGTTGAGTATAATGGATAGGGGACAGTCAATAGGAGCAAGGTGCAGGGCAAGGTTGCTACCTGGAATGTGCTATAAATGCGGTGAAGAAGGGAATTATGCACCAGACTGTCCTCATCACCGCCGAGGAAAAGAGATGGTATCTACCTGTTGTTTAGTAGAGGGAAAGGTCAAGCACAACTTAATGGCCCGAGAGAGCAGGTGGTTGAGCATCCAGTGTAGTCAATCCCTCTGAATGGAGGAAAAGTCCCTAAAGTGAACATTATTGGTGTGGATAAGCAAGATGTTGAAATTATGGCCAATGGACATGAATAACAACTGGTATAGTCCATTGATACCTATAAAACACATCCAAGGCTAACGTATCTGTTGTCTTGTTTGGATGGATGCAGGTAACGACTCTATATTATCTTGGAAGTTTTTGGGCTTAAAGCAATTGTCTACACATGATTGCACTTACATCTACTACTTACACTTACACCTACTGCTAGGAAGTACTTCTGATATTTGTATATTGGAATGAGGCTTCATTCTTATAAGCTTTGTACAAAGATATTTCTAAGACTGAGTTGTTTTTGTACTTATCATTACTCTTTCTATGAAGCCAACTGTTTTTTGAATGTTAAAGTTCAATCATGTCTTATTATTTATGTAAAAATAGCTATACACACGTCCTATACATAAGGTTTTTTCCATTTTCTTTGGATAAATCAAGATGCTGGCTTTAGAAACTTGTTTTGAATCTTAGTTCTAAGTTGGAACCACAATTTGTGATCCCTTGATTGGTTGGCTGGTGGTAGGGGGTCCCTCATAGACTAATTTTTTGGTTACCTACTCACGGCTATTATAGTCTCTGACTTTGCCGGTTTAAGGATTGCACGCCCAATCCACAAGACTAATTATATTTATGTTTATATATTTCCTTTCAAGATCACAAACGCTTTAGAATGACAGCTAGCATGAGAGTAAAATACAACCTAGAGAATCATAGAAGGATTCTAGAGTAGATTTAGTTTCACGTAAAAGACCGTACTCCAAAAAATGCCTTAGCAGTTAGAACTCGACCTCTCTTGGCAAGAAAGGCGAAATGTTGTGTTACTTACTACCATAAGTAGTCATGGCCTTACTAACATTTTTGTATATGGCAGACCCTTGCTTTCTCGTAAGGCTTGGAATTATCTTTTGAACCCCTCTCTGTGGCAACATGTATTGTCCTCAAATGTATTGGTAGCTTGGATGCTTCTCAACTAATATATGATTTGGCTTTTACCATAGACAAAAAGATGTCTATCTTGCACATGTTATCTTTTAATGATTGGGTCAAGATTTTGGATACCTTGGACAAGGATTCTAAAGATGGTGTTAATTTGATTTCCCTGTACATTGCCCAGCTACCTATACTCTATGTACAATATTAGCAAGAACTTGCCCTGTTTTCCTCTTTTGGGGTTGAACTGTCTAACTTTATGAAAAAAATATACGGCCTTTATGGTTCTTTTATCAGTACCCCTGCTACTCCACCTATCCCTGAAACAAGTGGTATCTTTTGTAGAGATAGTGAGGCTCTTGAGGCCGTCAAAGAATTTCAGAGTAATCTTTGCTTTCCTAGTGACTCTAACCTCTTAGAAATGGTACCAAAAATTTTCAAGGTTTGCCCTTTCCTACCTCTTAGGCAAATTGAAATTGAATCTTTTGGGGTGGACCATCAGCTGTGGGTCTTACCTAACAAAGATTTTCTAGCACCTATTCTTGGTGAAACATGGGTTTACATGGCTAATCTCCCTGCCTCTACTGTTGAAGAGCGCTGAAAGGACGAGAATAATGTGCTAGTCTCCACCCCGTGCTATCTTATAGCCTCCCCCTAGCGTACACACTGTCCGACCGTGCCAATGTCCTTGCTCGTGGGAACCATTTCCTTACATTTACCTCCCCTTGGAGAATTATTTTCGATCTAAAAAATGAACGTAGGAAAACGTTTCTTAAGTGCGGAGAAATTCTCCCATGTAGAACCTTCTTCAGGTCTATCTAGCGATTTTACGAACACCTGTCGTCTGACATGATGTGTGGTGCAAAGCTCATGAGAATTCAAAATCTCTTCAGGTTCATGAGGTATGCTTGGTGGTTTGATAAGGTCAACTAACACATCAGTGTCAATAACATATAATTTTTTCCTAGTTGTTTTCGTAAATGGCTGACATGAAAAATATGATGAACTCATGAGTGTTCGGGAAGAGCTAACTTATAGGCCACTTGACATATACTCTTGAGAATGGTAAACGGTCCACAATAGCGTGGTGAAAGTTTTGCAACTTTTCCCGTCTTCAGAATTTCTAAATGCTTCAAAACTTTGAGGAAAACCTTGTCTCCTTCTTCGAAAGTAGCAAGACGATGATGCTCATCTGTGTACTTCTTATATCAACCTTGAGCTTGCTTAACATCTTGTCTAACAACTCGAAGCATATCAAAATGGTCTTGGAGAAAATCCTTTGCTTGTTGTATCTTCTCCTTAGCCAACCCCACCGTAACGGGTGATCTAGGTTGAAAACCATATAAAAGCATAAATGGACTGAACCCTGTAGTCACATGCTTTGAACTATTATCAGCAAATTCCAATATAGGTAAGTAGTCTTCCCAATTGGTTTGCTTCTTGCTAATGTACGCTTGTAGCATATCCTCTAGCACTTGATTAACTCTTTTGGTTTGATCAACCGTACTAAGATTAAGTGTAGTTTTCAACTTTTGAAACACAGCTCTCCAAACACAGCTCTCTAGAAGTGATTATCGAACTTTTGATCTCTGTCACTAACGATACTAACTAGAAGACCGTAGAATCTATATATGCTCTACAAATAGCCGTGCTAATTCCAATATCTTAACCATAGTCTTAGTGGGAATGAATTGACCCATCTTTGTTAGACGGTCTACAATTACCCATATGGCATCATGGGCATGATTTGTAGTAGGTAGTCCTACTATAAAATCCATAGAGATACTCTCCCACTTACCTTGTGGAATCTCTAAAGGATGTAAAGGCCACCTACCTTGAGGCATTCTGCCTTATTTACTTGGCATTGTTGGCATTTTAGTATGTACTCTTGACCATCATGATGTAGGCCTAGCCAATAAAATTGCCGTCGAACTAAGGCATACGTATTACGAATACCTGGATGACCAATACTTGGACTATCGTGACACTTAATTAATATTTGACACCTAGTGTCTGAGTCCTTTGGCACACATACTCTACCCTTGTGGATTAAGTAGCCATCATCAATGGAAAAATTATTCCATCACTTAAGCTCTTCTTGAGTAGGGGTGGAGCTCTGTGTGTTAGAAATTTTATTTGCGCATCCAGAGACATGTTGATCTAGATGTATAGAGACATGTGAGTGTGAGGGATACCTTTTTAAAACTGCACTCCACACGTTAGCATATAATTGATCTTGTGCACACTTGCCATGTAATGACTCTAAAAATTCATTCTTTATTTCCGTGAAAGGAAGTGAATTAATCTGAGGCATCCGACTTAGTGCATCTGCTACTACATTATATTGCTCCTTGTGATATTGTAACTTACAATCATAATCTTGAAGGATCTGTGCCCATCTAACTTTGCGACCCTTCAAGTCCATTTGAGTAATAAACCATTTAATACTCTCATGGTCAAAAACTACTTCAAACTCGACACCATATAAATAGTGGCACCACTTTCATAAAGCGTGAATTATGGGCTCTCTCTCATAGACATATGAATTTTGTTGAGCTCTATCTAACTGTTTACTTTCAAAGGCTATAGGTCTTCCCTCTTGGAGAAGTACCGCACCAATTGCTTTATCACTAGCATTAGCCTCTACCACAAATGGCTTAAGACGATTGCTAGGATGGGAGCAGTGGCTACAGCTACCTTGAGTTGTTCAAAATTGCGTTGTTGGGCTTCTTCCCAAGGAACTGTCTTACCTTTTGCTTTAAGTTGATCCGTCATAGGAACAACGATTTTGGCATACAGATATATTGTTGATAAAATCCAGGCATGCCTAAGAAGACTTGAAGCTCCTCAACCGTGTTGGGATGTGGCCATCAAAGAATGACAACGACCTTGCCAGTGTCCATTTTGATGCCAAAATAAGAGATCCCATGACCGAGGTAATGTATCTCTATTTTAAAGAAATTACACTTGCTTTGCTTAACATACAAAGCGTGAGCTCATATTGTTTGAACACTAATCGTAAGTGTTCTGTGTGTTCATCTTTAGTCTTACTAAATGAGAATGCCATCAAACGAAAACCACAACAAGTTTTCCAAGATAGGGACGTAAGACACTATCCATGAGTGTCATAAATGTATGTGGAGCATTGGTTAGACCAAAAGTCATAACCAAAAATTCAAAATGCCCGAACCGTGTTCTAAAGGTAGTTTTCGAGATATCTTTCAAAAGGATATGCACTTGGTGGTAACCTGGACGAAGATCTATCCTTGTATAGTATCTTGCCCCATGGAGTTGATCAAACAACTCATCCACTCGAGGCAGAGGATACTTGTTCTTGATAGTTATGGCATTTAATCCGCAATAATCTATACACATGCGCATAGTACCATCTTTCTTTTTTACCAATAGAATTGGTGATGCCAAAGGCAAAGTGCTAGATCTAATGAAACCACAGGCAAGGTAGTCAGCCAACTGACTCTCAACCTCTTTGGCCTCACTAGCACTCATACAATAAGGTGGTTTACTCACCAATTTAGTGCCTGACAGGACATCTATGCCATGCTGCACATCACGTGTAGGGGGTAAACCTGGCGGTAAATCACTTGAGAATACATCACTATACTCCATGAGTAAGTGAGTCCGATTTTTCCGTGCAAAAGGAGAAAATAAACTAGAGTTATGTTGGCATGGAGAATCTTGTAATTCTTGTAATGTTTGTTTTTAAACAGTTGCACGTTGCTCAATAGAACTTAAATTGAGAGCACTTTGCTGTTGATAATTGTTAACACTTTGCTTATCATTAAAGTTCATTGCACTTTGCATACCATAACTAGAATTCACAACACTTTTCTCTTGAGAATCCACAAAACTTGGAGACAAGTAGTAACACAAAAAGACTTCATCTATTAAATCTGCTTTCTGTAAAATAGAAAGCTCGGCAGTACATATAAGAGGTGCATATGGTATATTGTTCTCACCAAGAAAAAACACATGCTTACCATTGGCCATAACGGATAGGGAGTTGTGTTCATAAACTAGTGTGCAATGTGTTTCCTAAACCATGCAGCCACTCCCGTCCTAAAACTGCATCAGCACGGTCCATGTTCATAACTTGAAAGTCAAGGGTCATCGTATGATCTTGAACAATAAGCTCAAACCCTTTTGAACTACCGTGTCCTATACTTCTTTATCATTTCCAGAAATCTATTCTACCACATACTTGTGGGAGCAGAGAGTCTGTGTATGCTTCAATTTTTTGACTAGCTTATAGTTCAGGAAGTTATGAGTTGCACCATCATCAACCAAAATACGAACACGTTGTCCGTTAATAATGCCATGTATGTGAATACTCATGGGGGCCAAAGGTGGGCTGCCACATTAAAGCAGGCACACAACACTTGTGCTTTTCTTCCATGTGAAGAACCTCTACAACAAAATATTTAGGAGATGCATCTACTATGAGGCGTTGCACCGTGTGCATGGCCTTTTCTTTGCATTGCAAAAGAGGACACTCTTTCTTCTTATGTTGGTCTGAAAGACATCTGAAACACAAATTGTGTTTCTTTGCACGCTCGAAATTAGTAGTGTTGAAAGACCCACATGGAGTATTTCGTGAGTGCTTAGGCTTCTTAGCCTCTTGTGCGCGTGGAGAGGTAGATTGTCTCTTATTCCTCTAGAAACTTATGGGATATCTACCTCGCCATTGGCTCCTAGTCACATTTCTCTTAGCAAAATTATTCTTAGCCTGTAGGGAACATTTTCCTTCCTCTCTTGGTCATCGTCATATCATTGGGCATGACGAATGGCTTCTTCCAACATTTTTGGATGTTGGATCTTGACATGAAGATGATAGTCTTTGTCAAGACCCCTATTAAAACCGCGTATCTTTTGGAATTCATCTAGACCTTCTAGTTTTAATACGATTTTTTCATACTTGGAAAGGTACTGAGTGAGAGAGAGGCCAAACATGCGGCATGCATCCCATGCTAACCAATTCTTATCCTCTTCATTGAAGTCCAAAAACTCTTTGGAGAAAGAAGCTTGAAACGCAGCCCAAGACGGAGGAAATTTCATCCACCACTTATAGGCCTTCCCTTTAAGAGATAAAATTTTTTCCATAGCTATCTTTATATCCGGGGTGTGTCTCAATCGATGAATATCACTCCATTTGTGTAAGAACGTATTGACCATATCCTTGTTGCGATCACGCTCTTCACCATGAAACTCAGGAATGGTGATATTCTTAAGCAATGCATTGCTACCTTCAGAAACATCTTCTGAAGCACTTGTTTCTTGGACTCCTTGAGTCATGCGAGCTTGGGTTCCTTGAACCATGCCACATGGGGCTCCTTGAGCCGTTTGTGAATTCATAAATTTCACAAGTAGATCAGTAAGATTGTTAACATTTGTATTTAGTGCAGAGAGATTGTGTTTAAGTACACTTTGGTGATTTTCCAAAGTCTTGAAAGCAACCATATCTACAAGGCCATGATCTCCTAGATAATCATCATTAGGTATATTAATATCGATAGCACCCGTGGTGTTCGGATTTTGATATACATGCTCAAAATCAAAAGTGTGTGTAGGTGGAATATCCTCGTTGGCCATGGTAAACACACACTAATGTAGAGAGAGAAAAAAATGTCAACTTGTATCTTGTAAAGCTTGAGGTCTTTGTGTTTTTATGCTTGGCAACTTTTGCGCTGCATGCGAATCTCGCCATGCGGAAATTGTAGCGCTTCACGTGTCACTCATTGTAAGAACACCTTCGTTGATTCTTCACAAAAACTCGTTATTTTTGTGAAAGCTTTTGTTCACTTTGAAGCTTTTCCCTAGAGGAAAAAATAATTTTTGGAGGAAAACTTGGATTTCTCTAAGAAGTGAAAAGGAAGGGTGAAACTACTTCCTTGAAGTTTGTAGCTTTTCTTTCCTTCTAGCTTTCCTTGTCAACTCAAGTATGCTATTTTTCCTTGTTATACACAACAAAGCTCAATAGCTTGAATGGTATAGTGTTGGCCTCTTACCCTCCTGAGGTGGATTCAACCCTCCTTCATGCAAGGTTTTAGAGGGCCTTTCTACGTGCACCAACGGAGCCTCGGTGTCGTAGAGTTGCTGATCGAGTTTGCCTTGGTTGCCCACCTTATGTCGCACATTGTGGTGGACGTAAGTGGGGCAACTGCGGTCACTATCCATTGGATGTATCCTCGTGCTATGCATAGAGCTCTGTGTTTGTTTCCTTTTCTAGCAAAGGCACCTACAGATTGTAGGGGAAGGAGATGCGCGTCGCATGCACATGCAACCCGCTTTTCCCCTTTCCCAAGAATAGCTCGGATACTAGTGAAAGGACAAGAGTAATGTGTGTGTTGGTCTCCACCCAACCGTGCTATCTTATAGCCTCCCCCTAGCGTACACACTATCCAACCATGCGAGTGGCCTTGCCCGTACGATCCATGTCCTTACAAATGCAGACTCAAAATTTTCAAAGGTGGTCAGTTCCTAGACAAAGGAAAACTCATAAAAGCCCCCTTCAACCTCAACCTCAACCTCATCGAACATTCCAAATGCCCTTCGAATACATGCCTCTACATTCATACAAAGGGTAACATGGAGTTTTTCAAAAGTAACCCATTTTCTACACATAATCCATCTGGAATGTTTTCGACCCTATGTTGAATGTACTTGCAAGTTTCTTGACCCTAAAGCTTCATGCGAATCCAGCATCATGTGGTTTGATCATGCCATTTGCTTTATCCTCAACCATTTGGAATTACCCTTCCCCAAAAAATCGGTGGACTTTCATCCCTCCCTTATTTGTTCTTGGTTAGGCGGACAAGCTAAACAAATAGTAATTGCTCAAACCTATTTCAATATCTTTCATGGGCTACTGCTGGATATCCTGAAGGAACTAAAGTCTGATGAACTTGGGATTTATCTAACCACTTATGCTAATTACAAAGGAGTGAAGAGTATCACTAGCTTACTCAAACCTTGTATTGAGGATGATGATTCCCCTTCATTAAAAAGACCTAATTCTCTTACTACTCCCAACTCTGTTACTTCTTTTCTGACTCCTAGCTCTTCCGCTAATCAAGGAAAATCTTGTAGCTACACTAGATGAAGAGGCAAAAACACCCCATACATGCACTTTCTTGACTTATAATCATTGATGAATTTGCAGGTTGCTGTGAGCCCATGTGGAGGGCGGTATCTCAACAAGAAAACTCCTTGCAAAGATTATATATTTGCAAACACTGTCTTTTTCAGAATGAGCTTCTCGATTGGATACACCCTAAGACACTTTTTTGTGAGTGTTTTGACTTACTTTTTGGTAATCACAAATTACTTGACAATGTACTTATTGGCAACAACCTATTAGAAATTTGGGCTACAGTGTGTGTCTGTAACAAGTTTATCACATTTTGCAAAGACTTTGATACGTTTAGTATGCATGTTTGTACTTGTGATCTTAGCATCATTGAAAATACCACAGTCTAGAAAATCTTGGCTAAAGGGCTTAATCACATACCTAACTTTCCCAAAAACCCATATCTCTCTTTATTAGATTTACTTAGCTACTTAATTGACCTTGTTAGTTCTCTCTGATTGGAGAAGATAGTCCTACTCGAGCTAGCAAAATTGGTGGAAAAATGTTTCTTCCAAAACATCTCACACGTACTTGGTAAATGGTTGTCTATAGAAGGCTCTTGGATTACACCACAACTGGCTCTTGATTTTTTCAAAAACTATCAAAAAATTGGTTCTTAGTAGGACTGCATAAAATCTCTAATTGTTTCACTCTGATTTGCAAAAACCTAGTTTGGAAAGCAACACATTCTCGGGTATTTGGATAGGAATTCACAATATTTAACACATCCCTAGAAGAGGTTACCAATAATATCTCTAGACACTTAGGAAATTTGGGGTATTCTCTTCTGGATACTAAAATTACAATATTTTTTCTCACCTATAAAATTCATAAACATAAATTCAGATGGATATCTGATGCCTCAAATAGCATCTTTACGGATGTTACCAAAGATATTATCCTTTGCCTTGACATTATACTAGTAGAATTTGAATTAGTCTGCGCCTCCAAACAAAAAATTTGATGTAACTTTCGGTAGATACACTACAACCCCTTGTAAATAACAAAAAACTCTATAGAGGTTACTCTTAACCTCCCTAAACAGATTTTCCATCTTTTTATAGCAGATGTTATTCAATGCTATGAGAATATTCCCTTAGAAGAAGATCTTGGTCTTAAGGATGTCCTGTCTCACAGGTATCAAATTAGCTTTTATTAATGCTAGGAAGATGGGTTTCTTTTGCATTTCTCTATCCAAAAAACCTAGATGGATCAAAAGAACACACTCATCCCAACCCTTGCACTTCAATGAAGAGAAGCTATGTTTATACATATCATGGTTGCTTGATAATTGCACCATTCTCTTTGGAGGACATTGTTTTAACCAAAGCCTAGGCATGCCCATGGGCTTCTCGTGCTCCCCGCTTATGTGTAATATATACCTAGACTTCTTCAAATACAAATGGTTTCTCAGAGCCATGAGTGACAAATATGATAAACTTTCATTGTTTAGACATACTTACAGGTATATGGATGACATACTAAGCCTCAACAATAGGTCTTTCTCAAGAGAGCTCAATCATATTTATCTTGACTGCTTACAAATTGAACCAACTTATGGACAAGGGTTCACTACATCCATTGGTGTTTTTTGCACTTCGGTACAATTCCTTAACTTTTTGTATTTCTCTTCATGAATCTTGTGTAGGAGAGTATGACCAAAGATTTTCTTAGAAAATAGATCTTTTGAACCTTCCACCTATTGAATTCATAAAGAGGAACAGTAATAGACCCCACAAAGCGGCTCTTAGAACTTGTATGAGCCTGCTCTACCTGATTATATACTCCTCCTCCAACTACCTCCTTGCTTGGGAATATATTAAGTTACTTATACACAAGGATTTCCTTAATGGTTTCAAAAGATGTGACATAATTGATAAAATTAAATTGTCACTCTCTCAAAATGACTGGCCTGTGTTACACTTAAACCACAATATTCTCATCTCTCTAATAAGGTAGCAGGCCCATTCACACTACGCCTACAATCGACCCATTGTGTTTGGTACTCGGACAAGGCGAGTACAAACACACACACACACACACACACACACACACACACACACACACACACACACACACACACACACACACACACACACACACACACACACACACACACATTAGTACTTATCTTTCTCTTTGTTGCCTAAAACTATACTACCCCTTTCTGCTATCATCTTTGCTATATATTTTCACTTAAACTATGGCTTAGAATTTTTTGCCTAGCTACACTAGGTTTGTGTCCACCATGGGATGGAACCCCTAATGGGTTATGATGGTTGGGGGTCTTTTAGCTGGCAGCTATTAACTTGGTGTAAATTCTACTCTACAACTGTCCCTCACTTACCATGCCATAATAATGGCGTGTGGGCTGCTCTACTCTACAGAGCCGGACCTCATTGAAGGTGGCTACGATTTTGTTTCCCGAGGAGGAACGACACCTGGCCTACTCAATGCCTGGTGTGATATGGATTCTACGCGCTACACACCATGAGTGATCGTGATCTACCTTCTTCTATTTAAAGAGGTGAGAGCACATTCCACCTCTCAATTAGCCTTGTGCGCGTTCTATTTGTGTAAAAGTGAGGACTGTGTATGTTCACTCTTTGTTGTACCAATTATGGAGCTTGCAACGCAACCTACACATGTTGGTCATTGTTTATTGGGCTTCGTATTTTGTTTTTCTCTCCTTTTTACATATTGGTCTAGGGGTGATATAAGCACCCGGGCTTACAGGGTGGTGTACCTTGTCGCTTAGCCTGGTGAGGCTCACTGTGTGGGTGGATATGCTTGATAGTGTGGCATTAATGGTTGTATGCTGTAACACTTATGGTTAGGCTATGTTATTTGATCCCTCTACTGTTTGTTTGGTTCTGAGTAGCTCTGTGTAAATAGTTCAGAGGTTTTTTTGAAAAAAAAGGTAGCATGTAAGGTTTTGGGGTGTGTTGTATTTGTTGATGACGCCTCGCTTGTTAAAAAACTATTCTGGAGATTCATAAAATGGTGAGATTGTTAAGTATGGAGCCTGATTTACCCTTGTAATTTTATGTGGTAAAAGCGCACATTTGTAAGGCCCCCATTATGAGGAGAAGCCATCGTGCGTGAAGGAAAATCACTCACCGGAAACCAAAATTTTCACGGACAAGAATCAGGGGCAACTTTAAAGGCCTCAGGGGCGGAGGCCCCCGAGACTTTTTTTTCGCCGAAAAAGAATCGAGACTTTTTTTCGCCGGAATATTCTTTTTCGCCGGAATATTATGGCCGGACGGCGGCCGGAAAGTGGTCGGAAAACAACCGGTCGGTTGGCCGGTGGCCGGTAGTCAATGGCCGGTGGTCGGAAGTCAATGGTCGGTGGCCGGTGGTCGGAAGTCAATGGCCGGTGGCCGGTGGCCGAATTCAAAAGCAGACTTGTCTTCTCAAGGGCGGCCACACATGGGCGGTTTGGAGGGTCCGATTTGGACTTATTCGCACAAGGGCGACTACACATGGCTGTCTCTCATAAGAGAGGGCAGCCCTTTTGGCCTATAAAAGGAGGCCATTTCTACACACATTTCATAGTGTGAAGTTGATGCAACAAGGTGAGTGTGAGGTGGTGAGAGTGAAGCAAGGCGGGAGCTCCATTAAGGGTATAATCCCTTTGTAAACTACTTCTTGTTTTGAAGTACTAAAGCCATTGAGTGGCTGCTTTCCCGTGGACGTAGCCCACATTGGGTGAACCACGTATATCGTGTGTACTCTCTCTCTCTCTCTCTACTCTATAATCTCGTGTATACAAATCTGTCTCTCTCCATTAAGTAATCTACTCAATTATCTATTTAGCTACGTCTTATTTCCTAACAACTGGTATCAGAGCAAGGTTTGCTCGTAGCTAAATTATCTCAAGGAAAGGATTCCTTGAATTGAGTGGGAGTTATGGCGGAGGAAGGGAAGCTCAAGATTGAGAAGTTCAACGGCAAAAACTACCAACATTGGAAGATGCAGATTGAAGACTATCTCTACCAGAAGGACCTCTATTTGCCACTAGGCGGTCTTGCGAAGAAGCCCGCAACAATGGCAGATGAAGCATGGATTGTCCATGATCGAAAGGCACTGGGAACAATCCGGTTAAGCTTGGCGTCAACGGTGGCCTTCAATGTTTCGGAGATGAAGACCACGGAGGACTTGATGAAGTCACTTGACGACTTCTACGAGAAACCATCGGCATCCAATAAGGTATTTCTTATGAAGCGCTTGTTCAATCTAAAGATGGCAGAGAATGGTTCAGTTGCAGAACACCTAAATGACTTTAACACAAACATAAGTCAACTTCGATCAGTGAAAATCAATTTCGATGACGAAGTGCGAGCTCTCCTTATACTATCATCTCTACCGGATAGTTGGGACAGCCTTGTGATGGCTGTAAGTAATTCTATCTCTGGCACAAATACTCTTAAGTTTGATGATGTTGTGGGTGTTCTCCTAAGCGAGGAAATGCAAAGGAGAAGCACAGGAGAATCATCAAGTGCTACACTATCAGTGGAAACAAGAGGAAGGCCTAAGGAGAGGTTCAAAAACCAAAAGGGTCGTGATCGCTCAAGACGGAGCAAATCACGAACAAAGTCAGTTCTTGAATGTTGGAACTGCGGCAAGAAGGGCCACGTCAAGAAGGATTGCTGGTCCAAGAAGAAGAAGGAGACAGAGTCTCAAGACAACAAGCCAACATCGGAGGCCAATGTGGCAGGTAAAGTAGAGCAAGATGCTCTAATTCTCTCATTAGACAATGTGTCTAATTCCTAGATAGTAGATTCCGGGGCTTCATTCCATGCGACACCACACAAGCAACATTTCCAAGACTACACCAAAGGTAATTTTGGGTATGTATACTTGGGAGATGATGAAGCTTGTGAGATTGTCGGAAAAGGTACAGTTTCTGTCAAAACTGCTAACGGAAATGAATGGAAGCTTAAAGATGTTAGGCATGTTCCTTCTCTTCGCAAAAATTTGATCTCTACAGGACAATTGGACGATGAAGGTCACAACATTGCATTCGGAAACAAACGGTGGAAGATCTCAAAGGGATCTTTGGTGGTTGCCAAGGGTGAAAAAGTCGGTACACTTTACTTGTGTGCTGTTAGCACGCAACCTTCAGCTTGTGCAGCAACTACAGAAGTTGACAGTGCGGTGTGGCACTACCGACTTGGGCATATGAGTGCCAAAGGAATGCAAATCCTTCAAACAAAGAAGCTTCTACCAGGTTTGAAAGAAGTGGACTTAGAGTTCTGTGAAGATTGTGTTTATGGTAAACAAAAGAGAGTAAAATTTCAAAAATCAGGAAATGAAAGAAAAAAATAAAAAAACTTGAGTTGGTTCATTCTGATGTTTGGGGTCCTGCAAGTACACCATCACTTGGTGGCTCATTGTACTATGTAACATTCATAGACGATGCGACTAGAAAAACATGGGTTTATGTCATGAAGAATAAATCCGATGTATTTTCCATATTTCAAAGGTGGAAAGCCTTTGTGGAGAATGAAACAGGTACCAAGGTTAAATGCCTCAGATCCGACAATGGAGGCGAATATTGCAGCCAAGCTTTTGAAAGCTTTTGTGCTAGCAATGGCATTCGGAGGCAAAGGACAACCCCAAGGACACCTCAGCAAAATGGGATTTCAGAAAGGATGAACAGGACGATCATGGAACGAGCACGAAGCATGCGGCTACATGCAGGCCTACCGCTTGAGCTTTGGGCGGAAGCTGTAAGTACGTCTGTGTACTTAATCAATCGGTCACCCTCAACGGCATTGGATGGGGGAGTTCCAGAAGAGGCATGGACAGGTAAACCGGTGAATTATGCATTTCTCAAAGTGTTTGGGTGTGAGGCTTTCATGCACATAGATAGAAGCCTAAGATCAAAGTTAGATGCAAAGTCCAAAAAGTGTTTCTTCATTGGCTATGGAGAAGGAGACTTTGGGTATCGCCTATGGAATCTTGAAGATGGTAAAATCTTAAGGAGTAGGGATGTAATTTTTAACGAACAAAATATGTACAAAGATTACTTGGAAAGAAAACAAACAAAAGAAACAGGTGATGAGTACATGGAGCTTGAGGACGGTGAAGAGTCAAAGACTGCAAACGGTGACAATGTGCAACAACGTCAACCAAATGAAGAGCCTCAACCTATTCCCCGAAGATCTACAAGAGCAAGTAGACCTCTAGAAAGGTTTGTTCCTTCCTTCAACCGTCTCTTGATCTCAGATTCTGGAGAGCCGGAATCATATGAAGAAGCTATGCAACATGAATCCAAAGAAGAATGGGCGAAGAGCATGCAAGTGGAGATGGACTCACTACATCGCAACCAAACATGGGAGTTGGTTGAGTTGCCTAAAGGTAAGCGGGCACTTCAAAACAAATGGGTGTACAAGCTAAAGGAAGAAGAAGGTGGGAAGAAAAGGTACAAGTCTAGGCTTGTGGTAAAAGGTTTTTCTCAAAAGAAAGGTATTGACTTCAATGAAATATTTTCTCCTGTTGTAAAAATGAACTCAATTAGGCTTGTCTTAAGCCTTGTGGCTACTCATGATCTAAATCTCGAGCAAATGGATGTAAATACGGCATTCCCTCACGGTGACTTAGAGGAGGAAATCTACATGCTTCAACCAAAGGGGTATGAAGTAAAAGGTAAGGAGAAAATGGTTTGCAGATTAAAGAAGAGCTTGTATGGTTTAAAGCAAGCATCAAGACAACGGTACTTGAAGTTTGATCGATGGATGTTGGATCATGGATTCACAAGATGCAACTCCGATCACTGCGTCTACACGAAGAATTTGGGAGATGGGAAATTCATCATCCTAATGTTGTATGTTGATGACATGTTGATTGCAAGTGCTAACATGCAGGACATCAAAGACCTAAAAGAGGAGCTGTCCAAATATTTTTCAATGAAAGATTTAGGTGTTGCAAAGAGGATACTTGGTATGAAAATATCAAGGGACAGGACGAAGAAGACAATAAAGCTATCTCAAGAAGATTACATCAAGAAAGTACTAGAAAGGTTTGCAATGCAAAATGCAAAACCAGTTTCTACACCTTGGGCTGGTCATTTTAAACTAACGAAGGATATGTGTCCAAAGACACAAGAGGAGATAGCCTATATGTCTAAAGTTCCATATGCTGCAGCGGTAGGTTCTCTAATGTATGCTATGGTCTGGACAAGGCCAGACATTGCACATGCAGTGGGAGTTGTGAGTAGGTTCATGGACAACCCAGGTAAAGAGCATTGGCAAGCTGTGAAGTGGATACTTAGGTATCTAAAAGGGACAACAACAAATGCTTTGTATTTTGGAGGAACTGATATTTTTCTAGAAGGGTATGCTGATGCAGATATGGCAGGTGACAAAGATACTCGAAGGAGCACTACTGGCTATGTGTTCACGGTTGGAGGCACAGCAGTAAGCTGGGCTTCAAAGCTGCAGAAAGTGGTTTCACTTTCTACCACGGAAGCAGAGTATGTAGCAATGACGGAGGCAAGCAAAGAAATTCTGTGGCTTCAAAGATTCTTAGAAGAGCTTGGATTCAAACAAGAAAATTGTGTCTTGTGAAGTGATAGCCAAAGCGCTATCCATCTTGCGAAGAACTCAGCCTTTCATTCAAGGACAAAGCACATTGAGGTGAGATATCACTTCATACGCACTCTTTTGGAAGAGGGACAACTAAAGCTAGGAAAGGTGCATACAAGTGAAAATCCTGCAGACATGTTTACAAAGGTGGCCAACAAGGAGAAGTTGAGTTTTTGCTCATCTTCAATCGGCATTCAAGGATAAGAAGCCAGAATGGAAAGCAGTCACAGGTTTGGTTTGGAGATCAGTCTCCAAGTGGGAGATTGTTAAGTATGGAGCCTGATTTACCCTTGTAATTTTATGTGGTAAAAGCGCACATTTGTAAGGCCCCCATTATGAGGAGAAGCCATCGTGCGTGAAGGAAAATCACTCACCGGAAACCAAAATTTTCACGGACAAGAATCAGGGGCAACTTTAAAGGCCTCGGGGGCGGAGGCCCCCGAGACTTTTTTTTCGCCGAAAAAGAATCGAGACTTTTTTTCGCCGGAATATTCTTCTTCGCCGGAATATTATGGCCGGACGGCGGTCGGAAAGTGGTCGGAAAACAACCGGTCGGTTGGCCGGTGGCCGGTAGTCAATGGCCGGTGGTCGGAAGTCAATGGTCGGTGGCCGGTGGTCGGAAGTCAATGGTCGGTGGCCGGTGGCCGAATTCAATGGCCGGTGGCCGAATTCAAAAGCAAACTTGTCTTCTCAAGGGCGGCCACACATGGGCGGTTTGGAGGGTCCGATTTGGAATTATTCGCACAAGGGCGACTACACATGGCTGTCTCTCATAAGAGAGGGCAGCCCTTTTGGCCTATAAAAGGAGGCCATTTCTACACACATTTCATAGTGTGAAGTTGATGCAACAAGGTGAGTGTGAGGTGGTGAGAGTGAAGCAAGGCGGGAGCTCCATTAAGGGTATAATCCCTTTGTAAACTACTTCTTGTTTTGAAGTACTAAAGCCATTGAGTGGCTGCTTTCCCGTGGACGTAGCCCACATTGGGTGAACCACGTATATCCTGTGTACTCTCTCTCTCTCTCTACTCTATAATCTCGTGTATACAAATCTGTCTCTCTCCATTAAGTAATCTACTCAATTATCTATTTAGCTACGTCTTATTTCCTAACAGAGATTTCCTGCTGCGAATGCACACTGTTCAATAAAAAATTGGGGGTTCTGTCCTGGTTGCTTACTGTTGTTGGATTTGTTGATGTTACTAGCTGTCTACATAGTGCTATTTCCTCTAACTTGATATAGGTCATGCAGTGTTAACCTGTCTCTACCAAAATGGAATATCATATCAGGAAGGTTTCTTTTGCCTAATAAATCATGATGGTAAAAATGTATTACTCCTTGGTTTGAGAACCCATGCATCAACATTGTTTCTGAGAAAACCTGATGCATGACGACAACTTTGGCACATGATGATGCCTATTAGAGAACTCTGCCAATAAAGCTCTACAATTGCTTGTATACGTTGTTGTGATGGGGTGTCACATTACACCTTTCTGACATTCACAAGTTTGGGTATAGTTTATGAAAAAATCCCCAGAGGGTGACTGCTCTCTTTGCTTCATGGTTCAACCTTTGTTTAGCTAAATACCATGTTTATATTAGGGGGTTGCCACCTGATATGCTAATCAAGTAAGGCACAATTTGTTTTTGAAACTAAGAGGAGTGTAATTAGTATTTTTTCCTTTTTGCATACAAGCTTAGGGAGGTTAGGTTCCATAAACCTAAATGAGCATATACTATTGAAAGTCTGTCCTGATAACATAAACAAGTTTGATACTCCTAAACTACTAATTGAATATTTTTAAAGATATCTAAATATTTTTGTTACTTTATGGCTTCATAAACTTAAAAAAGCAAGAGGAAATGGAGCTTGAATAATCCAGCAAAGTAAAACTCAAAAGACGGATGAGCTGTTATAGGGGATTAGACACTTAGATTAAAAGGGGTAGTGGCCTTCTGATCATAATAAAATGTATGCTATTATGATGATGAGGATATTGAGAAGTATAATATTTGGGATAATAAAATGTTTCTACATAAAATTTGGAACACATGAGTACTTTGGATAGTGCTTTTTAAGTTAAAATAGTTGTAAGATGGACATGGATAACAACTGGTATAGTCCATTGATACGTGTAAAACACATCCAAGGATAACGTATCTATTGTCTTGTTTGGATGGATGCAAGTAAGGAGTCTATCTTATCTTGGAAGTTTTTTGGGTTAAAGCAATTGTCTACACATGATTACACTTACACCTAGTACTTTTGATATCTGTATACTAGAATGAGGCTTCATTCTTATAAGAATTGTACAAGGATAATTCTAAGACTGAGTTGTTTTTGTACTTATGATTACTCTTTCTGTGAAGCCACGTGTCTTTTGAATGTTAAAGTTCAATTATGTCTTATTATTTATGTAAAAACAACTACACACACGTCTTATACATAAGGTTTTTTCCATTTTCTTTGGATAAACCGGGACGCTAACTTTAGAAACTTGTTTTGAATCTTAGTTCTAAGTTGGACCCACAGTCTATAATCCCATGATTGGTTGGCTGGTGGTAGGCGGTCCCTCATAGACTAATTTTTTGGTTACGTGCTCACAACTATTATAATCTTTGACTTTGCCGGTTTAAGGATTGCACGCCCAATCCACAAGATTAATTATATTTACGTTTATATATTTTCTTTCAGGATCATAAACACTTTAGAATGACAACTTGCATGAGAGTAAAATGCAACCCAGAGAACCATACAAGGATTCTAGATTCTAGAGCTAATTAAGTTTTACCAAAAAGACCATACTCCAAAAAATGCTTTAGCAGTTAGAACTCGACCTTTCTTTGCAAGAAAGGCCAAATGTTGTGTTAATTACTACCATAAGTAGTCATAGCCTTATGAACATTTTTATATATCGCAGATCCTTGCTCTCTCGCAAGGCTTGGAATTATCTTCTGAACCCATCTGTATGGAAACATCTCTTGTCCTTGAATGTATTGGGAGCTTGGATGCTTCTCAACTAATATATGATTTGGCTCTTACCATAGACAAAAATATGTCTATCTTGCACATGTTATCTTTTAATGACTGGGTCAAGACTTTGGATACCTTGGACAAGGATTCCAAAGATGGTGTTAATTTGATTTCCTAGTACATTGCCCAGCTACCTATACTCTATGTATAATTTCAGCAAGACCTTGCCCTGTTTTGCTCTTTTGGGGATGAATTGTCTAACTTTTTGAAAAAACTATGCGGCCTCAATCATTCTTTTGTCATTACCCCGACTACTCCAACTATTCCTCAAACACGTGGTATCTTTTGTAGAGATAGTGCGGCTCTTGAGGCCGTCAAAGAATTTTAGAGTAATCTTTGCTCCCTTAGTGACTCTAACCTCTTAGAAATCGTACCAAAAATTTCCAAGGTTTTCCCTTTCCTTCCTCTTAAGCAAATTGAAACTGAATCTTTTGGGGTGGACCATCAGCTCTGGGCCCTACCTAACAAAGCTTTTCTAGCACCTATTCTTTGTGAAACCTGGGTTTACGTGGCTAATCTTCTTGCCTCTACTATTGAAGACTATAGACTCAAAATTTTGAAAGGTGGACACTTTGTAGACAAAGGGGAACTCATAAAAGCCCCCTTCAACCTCAACCTCATCGACCATTTGAAATGCCCTTCCAATACAGGCCTCTACATTTGTACAAAGGGTAACATGGAGTTTGTCAAAAGTAACCCAGATTTCTACATAAAATCCATCAAAGGAATGTTTTTTGACCCTATGTTAAATGTGCTTGTAAGTTTTTTGACCCTCAAGCTTCATGTGAAGTCAGCATCACGTGGTTTGATCATGCCATTTGGTTTATCATCAACCATCTACTATTCCCCAAAAAACCAGTGGACTTTCATCTCTCCCTTATTTGTTCTTGGTTAGGTGGCCAAGCTAAACAAATAGTAATTGCTCAAATTGCTTTCAACATCTTTTGTGGGCTAATGCTGGATATCCTGAAGGAACTAAAGTCTGATGAACCTGGGATTCATCTAACCACTTATGCTAATTACAAAGGAGTGAAGAGTATCACTAGCTTACTAAAACCTTGTATAGAGGACGATGACTCCCCCTCACTAAAAAGACCTAATTCTCTTACTATTCCCACCTGTTTTACTTCTTTTTTGACTCCTAACTCTTCCTCTAATCGAGGAAAATCTTGAAGCTACACTAGAGGAAGAGGTAGAAACACCCCAATTAGGCACCTTCTTGACTTATAATCACTGATGAATTTGCAGGTTGCTGTGAGCCCATTTGGAAAGCGGTATCTCAACAAAATAACTCCTTGCAAAGATTATATTTACAAACATTGTCTTTTTTAGAATGAGCTTGTCAATTGGATACACCCTAAGACACTTTTTTTGTGAGTGTTTTGACTTACTTTTTGGCAGCCACAAATTACTTAACAATGTACTTATTGGCAACAACCTATGAAAAATTTGGTCTACAGTAATGATTTTCTTCGACACAACTCCATTTTTGAATGTGTCTATAACAACTTTATCACATTTTGCAAAGACTTTGATACGTTTGATATGCATGTTTGTACTTGTGATCTTAGCATCATTGAAAATACCATAGTCCGGAAAATTTGGCTAAAGGGCTTAATCACACACCTAACTTTCCCAAAAACTACACTAATCCTTACTGCTGTCATCTTTGCTATATATTTTCACTTAAACTATGGCTTAAATTATTTTGCCTAGCTACACTAGGTTTGCGTCCACCATAGGATGGAACCCCGAATGGCTTATGATGGTTGGAGTTCTTTTAGTTGGAAGCTAATAACTTGGCCTAAATTCTACTCTACAAATGTGCCTCACTTACCCTGCCATACTAATGGCGCGTGGTTGCTCTGCTTTACAAAGACGAACCTCATCAGGAGCAGCTACGATTTTGTTTCCCCAAGAGGAATGGCACTTGGCCTACTCAATGCCTGGTGTGATATGGATTCTGCATGCTACACACCATGAGTGATTGTGATCTACCTTCTTCTATTTAAAGAGGTGAGAGCTTATTCCGCCTCTCACTTAGCCTTGTGTGTGTTCTATTTGTGTAAAAGTGAGGATTCTGTGTGTTCACTCTTTGTTGTACCAATTATGAAGCTTGCAGGGCAACCTACACAGGTCGGTTACTGTTTACTGGGCTTCATATTTTGTTTTTCTCTCCTTTTTACATATTGGTCTAGGGGTGATATAAGCACTCGGGCTTACAGGGTGGTGTACCTTGTCACTTAGCCTGGTGAGGCCCCCTGTGTGGGTGGCTATGCTTGACAGTGTGGCATTGGCAGTTGTATGGTATAACACTTAAGGTTGGGATATGGTATTTTGTAACATTTAATGGCCTAGTAACTTGCATGTAGTAGAAAATAACATAAACATAGTGAGCATTTCATTAGAATAGATTCCTAATGAGCCTAGCAAGAGTGCTTGGATGGAGAGAGCAACAAAAAGAATAACACCTAGTTAGATAGGCATGAACAATACTTCAAAAGAGATAAAAATTAAGCTGTTGCAGTTGAGGATTAGATTTACATGGACCCGCCCCCCCCTCCAAAAGGCTTTGTATTATAGGTTTCCCCCATCAAGGGAGACATTTCACAACACAATAATTTGTGTGCCTTCAATAACTTGATGGTGCAATGAATATGGAAGCTTCAAGCACCATGCAAACACTTATAAAACACAACATCAATTCCCTCATGGTCTCAGACCCAAGACCTTACACACCTTTGAAGATGGTGGGAGCTAGTGGGGTATGAGAGTAGATTGAGAAGAAGAAGGAGTAGTATTATGAGAAAGAAGTATACCTCCTCACATAATCACTTATAATAGCTTAGCATAGCTTACTAATTAGCATGGTAGAGGAGATGATCATGCATTGAAGCTTGGATCTTGGTTGGATTTGCATCACAAAGCCAAGAGTTGTTGATGTAGGCCTCCCTTGTCACAAGCTTGGAGTAGATGATGAGCTTTCCATTAAATCTTGAGAAGGATAGAGAGAGTTGTTGATGTAGGCCTCCCTTCTCACAAGCTTGGAGTAGATGATGAGCTTTCCATTAAAGCTTGAGAAGGATAGAGAGAGTCTTCTTGCTTCACACATGAGATTGTGTGAGTGCGTGTGTGATAATGCCTTGCCAAAATCAGCCCCCCCTCTCTCTCTTGATTGATCCCTCTTGATGGCACCCCATTCGACCTTGCAAAGCTTAGCCAATCATAAATGAGAAGCATAAGTGATAGCCTTGTGACATGTGTCCCCCTTTCCCCTTTTGTGAGAGCTCTAGGTAATTAAATAATGCAATTAAACTCTCATTGGACCCCTTTGTCTTCTGGCCAATAGGAATCAGGCATGCCATTGGGCTGCTGGATGCTCATTGGACCCCTTGGGAGACTAACCAATAGTATCCTAGAGACCTTAATTATTATTGGCTCTTTTATTAAGTGTTTTTAAATTAATTAAACTAGATACTCTAGACTAATTCTCATTGGTCCATCTCTTTCAGCAGGATCTAAGTACACCTTGTGGGCATCTGGGCTAGGGAGCTGACATGTGTCCCTCATTCCCTTTGTGTAAAGGGAGATTTTGTGTGTGTGTGCGCGTGTGAGTTTCTCTCTCATCTCCTACAACTAGGGCTCACCCCCTCCTATGTAGGGATGCATGAAGACTTTTTGGGACACACACAAAGCATCCAATTTCCCTAATGTTTGGCCTTTGGACACATCCTTTGAATTTTGGAACCTTAGCATTTTGGAAGTCTTAATGGGCTGAACCTTAGGGTCTTTTAAGCCCATTGTTGCACATTGTTCTTTTGCAGATGACCCCCCCTTTGGATCCCTATCTTCCCTCTGGATCCCTACTGTGGCTGGTCTGCCAGCTTAACCAATATTCTAGCTTTTTCTCCCTTGGCACTTCCCCATATTAAATAATCAGTTTAACATGAGAAAAGCATTTAGGATAATTATATATAAGTTATTGTGACATTACCTCTCTTGAAATCATAGTTATCCTTGACTATGGGGTAAGACGATAAAGCATATTCATTAGTCCTTTTCCTAGCGGGTAGAGGATCCCTATGTTACCCTACGACATCATTCCAGAATGGATGACTAGTCCATTTGTACATTTGCTTGCTCTAGGGAAGCATTGTAAGCATTGAAAAGGTTTAGGTTATCCTTTAATTGTATGCCTTGCATCCATCTAGCATCTTCAAAAGGATAATTCTTAAACTTAATAAGATACCGTCGGATAATCCTACCACCTCTTAATACCTTGTCTTCATGTCGGAGAATGGACTCGGGCTGCAACACCTCTTCTTGGTCCTCGATCTCCGGTGGGTCTTCAATATTTGGTTCTTGAGGTGGCTCTACTTTGTAAGAATTTAGTAGACTCACATGGAAAGCATTGTGTATGAGCCAATGAGACTAGGCAGCTTGAGTTGATAGGCCATCTCATTGATTATGCATAGTACCTTTTTGCTAACTTAGCATAGTACTTTTGGTGTCCCGTAAGATTCGTTCCGGTCGTGTGCCTTAATCAAGCCTTGGGAAATTTAATCAAGACCCAATCATTTTCTTTAAAGGCTTGGGCTCTTTTGTGCTTATCAGCAACAACAACCTTCTGCCTTTGCTATGAGAAAGAGATAGCATCCTTAATCTTTTGAAATGATTCTTGTAAGTCTCGACTATACTCATCTGCATTGAAGATCTTCTTGTGTACCTTAAGTAGCAGGGGACTTTTTGATCTTCCCTCAATTACCTCGAAAGGTGCTTTTCCCGTGGAGGTATGTACAGTATTATTGTAGGCTTACACCACTAAGGGTAAGTACTTCTCCCATTGGGACCTTTGATCTACTTCCGTTACGTAGGCTTTTAGTAGATCAAGAATTGTTAGGTTAGCTATTTCACTTTGGCCATCCGTTTGCGGGTGATAGGCCAAAGAAAAGTTTAGCCTTGTCCCTAAACTCTCAAAGAGATCCTTCCAAAAATTACTGGTCATTCTAGGATCTCTATCCGACGCTATGGACATTGGCAAGCCATGGTACTTGAAGATTTGTGATATGAAGAGGGTTTCCATTTGATGGGCTTTGATACTCTTTTTGACAGGTATAAAATGAGCTTTTTTACTAAGCCTATCTACTATCGTCCATATTCCCGTATTCCCATGAATAGACTTAGGCAATCCAAAGATAAAATCCATGGATATGCTTTCCCATGGTGAATTAGGGATTGACAAAGGTTAAAGCAATCCAGGTTGCTTTCCTCTATCAAACTACATTTAGAAACATACTCTTGTATGTTTGCTTTCATGGCAGGCCAATAGAAATATGTTTCAATCTCTTTTAGGGTAGACTAAATCCCTCTATGCCCCGCATAAGGAGGAGCATGAGATTCATACATTACTTTCTCACGTAGTGAGTTAGTAATGCATAGTCTATTGCCATAGAGAAGATATCCATCTTGTAAAGTGAATGGTTCCTCTTTCTTCCCTAGTGCAAGGGGCTGAAATCACATCTCTAAAATCGGGGTCAACTGTGAGTTGCTATGGAAATCGCATTCACTCTCGGCCGTCTTGAGAGTGCATTGGCTACTTGATTATGATTGCCAGCAATGTGAGCAATATGAAAATGAAATTCGAAAGAAAATTTGCCCACCTCATTTGTTTGTCGGAGAGGTTGGTCTGCATCATGAAGTACTTAAGGCTTTGGTTATCCGTCTGTAAAATGAAAGGAGTCCCCAATAAATAGTGCTTCCACGAATCTAAGGCATGTAGAACTGCGATGAGTTCCTTTTCATATATGCCTATTGATTTCTCAACAAGGTCGAGCCTTCGAATTTCATAGGCTATGGCGTGCCCTTCTTGGAGAAAACAGCTCCAAGGCAATCACCACAAGCGTCACGTTGGACCTCCAATGGCTTTGAGCTCCAATGATTTTGAGAGATCCGACAGTGTAAGCACAGGTTGGGGGATAAGATTTTTTTTAAACTTTTTGAAAGCATCGTTCTTCTTTGCAGACCATGTATACGTAATGTTTTTCTTGGTTAGGTCATGTAATGGTCCTCCTATTAGTGAGAACTTTTCTATGAAGCGTCTATAGTATGGACACTAGTATGCACACATACCTATAAAGCTTCTTAGTTCATGAAGATTCCTTGGATTAGGCCATCCTTTTATTACGTCTAACTTTGATGGATCCATTTGGATGCCATCTTGAGAGATAATGCGACCTAAATATTGAATCTCTTGTAAGAAAAACTCACTTTTCTTTCGATTAACATAACATTTATTCTCTCATAAGACTTGAAATATTACCTGGAGATGTTTATTGTGTTCGTCTAGTGGATTAGAGTAAATGATAATATCATCAAAGAACACTCCATAAAGGTTCGGTGAGGCCTAAATAGCTTCTCCATCAAGCGGTTGAATGTGGCTGGTGCATTTCATCAAGCCAAAAGGCATGGCAATGTATTCGTATAAATACCAAATGAAGTGCAAAATGTGGTCTTTACAATGTCTTGATCAGCTATCCTTATTTGATGGTAGCCATTTTTTAGGTCAATTCTACTAAAGTAGGCCGACCCTTGTAGCTTATCAAATATGTCTTCTACCCGTGGAATGGGGAAATCTATTTTTGATAGTGATCCTATTTAGTGCTCTATAGTCAACACACATATGATATGTGCCGTCTTTCTTTTGCACTAATAACACAAGTGAACAAAATGGAGATGATCTATACCTAACAATGCTGTTCTCAACTTACTCATGTACTTGCCGCATAATCTCCTGTTGTTGAGCTTGAGAAACTCTATAAGGAGGTTTATTAGGCGGTGAACTTCCTGGAAAAAGTTCAATTGCAAGGTCATCATTGCCTCGTCTAGGAGGTAGCTCACAAGGGACGTCGTCATCTTGAAATCCCTTGAGAAAATTGAATAACTCTAATTCTTTGTGATTGTTTATATTTTCTTTTGCTAAAGCATTAGGTTCATTTTGAGAATCTTTAACAAAAATCATGTACACGGAAATATAGCTCTTTATTGACTTATTGAAAGCTTGTGTATGTACAATGGGTATGGTATTAGCCATCTCCTTAGCATCTATGTACATATCTTTTTCCGTGAACCTAAAGTAGATTTTCCTTTCAGGGAATTTAACATTGGCAGCCATGCAATCAAACCATGGTGCCCCTAGGATTACATCCTGATTCCTCATGCTTGAGAGGAGAGATAAAGAAGTCCTCTTTGTCCACATAGATTTGGACATGGAGCCTCCATGTTATGGTGTATAACCGCAGATATAGTGCGTGGCATTTGGGAGTTGACATACTCCACCATGTACTCAGTTAGACCCGCACGAAATTTTTGTTTTTGCTCTCAAAAATCCATCTTTTTGAAGACAGTGGATTTGAGATGTAAATCCCAAAACTTGTCTACATATTTGTGAATAGATTCGTAGGGAGAGAGCTTCAAGCTTTGCCATTTGGTGAGTACTTTGTCTTTGGCATCGCTAGCCAAAAACTGCTTGATGATGGAAGCTCTTAAAGCTTTCCATGTTCGTGGGGGTTCACCGTTTGCCCGTATTCTAGACCACCATTGCCTGGCGGGGTTTTGAAAATACATAGCTACATGGAGTAGCTTAGAGGACTCCGTGAAGCCCTCATGTGCGCGTATGTCACACATGTCAATGCAAGGAACTTGCCTATACACTATATGCAAGCCACAAATGGCTCCAAGCACACAACAAGCCTAAACTAGTAAGCTCAAAGATGGCGATGGTGTGTCACTCACCGCTCTACGCTTGCTGTCGTGGAGGATTTCTCGCCGCGAAGAAGAGGGAGACGCCGCTACGCCGCGCTCAACCGCCTCGCTCAACCGCCTCGCCGCCGTCGTGCCACCGCAATGCTCGATCGCACACACTCTCTCTCTCATGCATACACACACACACAAGGAGATGAAGAAGAAGAAGATGGAGATGGAGCAAGAGCACTCTTCAATTGCACAAATGAGAGAATGAGTGATTTTTAGGTTTAGTTGACTTTTATATGAGTTCGTTCCATTCACACTTGGGAGCCCATGCTTAGCCAACTAATCCCTTGAATGTTCCAGTTAGAGTGCGGCTCTCATTTGCGATCACTCTTACCCTTTTCCTATTGGACCGACAAGCCCGATACCTGACTCTACCAAATAAATAATACAATGTCCGTCGTAGGTGATAGGAATGTGCGTGAGGGTTAACATGCCCCCCTTCCTGATATTTTCCTGATGTAGATTCCGTCCTCGGAAGCGACTGAGTTGAAGCTCGTTTGTCGAGGTTGAAGAGCTTTTGAGATGAATGTCCTTAGCCTCCTTCAGTCACTGCAACATCAAACAACATTGGCACAGTAATTGGATTCTCATATTAAATTAAAAAGCATATGCAATTTTAGGCAGACAAATTGATTGGTAGCAAAATTCTGAACCATTTGTCAGCAATAACATAAAATTGCAATATAATAAAACGCATAAACAGTTGTAAAGGTAAAAAATTAAACAAGTCTGGGGTCGCTAATTTAACGATCGAAAGGCACTAAAGATCGATATTAATACCATGGGCAAGCTTCTCAATTTTCTCTGGTCAATTAAGTTGTTTAATCGTGAGAGCCAAGTATTTCATGTTCGAGGGCTGACTAGAGGCTATACCTAGAAGACCTTGTCATTAAGCTACAATAAAAGGAATTTCTCATGAAATCATTGCCTCACTTATTACCTTTTCTTTGACCCCCCAAAGTCTTTTCATAGTGATTCAATTTTGATGTGTGTGCTTATTTTGTATGCCTTCGGTTTTTTGCTTTTCAAGGAAAAGCGTCCACACTGGGAACCTCTAGGGCTCTAGTACCATAGGCGATACATGTGAGTGAAGTACCCAATCAAGCTGAGATTTCTCTTCCATCTTAAGATTTTACATTGTGGCACTTTGATTTTTTTTTTTTTGTCCGTTTTTAGCATTTTAATTTTGTAACTTTTGGGGGGTCATATAATACTGTTACTCTCCCCAGGCTCATCACACTTGTAAACTCCCTTTATAACACTTAAGCTAAAGGTCAATAGGGACTAAGCCCACTAGAAAGCCCTAGTACATTTCACACAATGCTTCCTAAATTGGATTAAGAACCTAAGTAACCATTGATTATTAGGAAGGCATTCCCCATGATATTAAGAGAAGATCCCTAACACCTAGCTTGGTAAAACTAGCTTAGTTGGACTGCTTGATTTTTAAACCTAGACAAGTGATTATGACAAAAAATTACACTGAATTTAATGTTTGATACTAAGCAAATGCATTGAATATTATGCTACCAATCACAATTAAAGCATACAAACATGGATGAAAAAAGATAAGGGACAATGCTAATGGACAAGAAACACTTGTTTGTGTTGATGATCGTGCTTGATTTGAAAAGTGGACGAGAGAAAGATTCTATGAAGGTCCAAATCCTAACCACAGCAACACGTTCCTGTACACACGAGGAAACACAAAGAATACCTCTAGGAGGCACATCAGTGGGAAAAAGTAACTTTGCTAATCACTCAACTCTAAAATAGAAACACTCCTATCGTAGTAATTATACCTACCCTCCATCACTCGACTGCTGAGGATCAAAGGTGTTTTATGACATAGGTTTCTGTTTCAGTGTACCGGATGTGAATGTGTGGGTCTGAGTCAATTTTTTGACTTTTATTGTGCATACTCGTTTGCTAATTGCTCTTGCTCTTTACGTTTTTTATTTTTTGTGAGTATAAGGCTTTATATATACATTCCCTAAAGTTGGTGATTGAGATGTCAGGGAAAGAAGGTTGAGAGGGGAGTAAGTGAATGATGACTGTCAGCAAACACTCCCCCCTTCCTTGGGTAGGTCATACCGTTTGAAATGTGCTCGTCACCCTTTGAAACCAATTGTTCCAGTCAGTAATAGGTGAGGATTTTTGCCAGTAGTTTTCTATTACCTTAGGTGCCTCGTCGAGTTGTTGGGGTGGTAAGGTACTCTCCCAGGATCGAACTTGAAGTGGTTCATCAGGTGATTCTTGAACACTAGGAGGTGTGGAGTCCTTTGTAGCTTTATGGAGGTCCACTATTGTAGGTGGAGGTTGTGGAGAAGCTTTTACCTCTATGGATGCATTACATGAGGAGCTAGAAGCTTCATGGGACTCCCCCCTTCCTGAGCTAGGTGGAACAAATGGTTCTTTCTTCGGTACCCAAACTAGCTTTGGAGCGGCTGTGTAGCATTTTGTGATTTTTTTCTTTCCACGATCGTCAATTTGTTTTGGAGCTACAGGATTGGGCTCACATGGGCCCAGTGACAAGTAAGAGCACAATTTACGTTTTGGCACCCAGATTTGATCATTTCCTTTATAATAGCCTTGGGATTCCAATAGTTTTTTAGGAACCCAACGCCACGTTTTCTTACTTTTCTTGGAGCAAGTGGGACGTTTCTTACGAGGATTTTGTTTTTTAGCATCATCCATGGTCGCTAAAGAAGATTTAGGGACCCATTTGTATGTTCTTTTTGTTATATGAGGATGAGTCTTGTCAAAAGCTATATGCATTGCTTCTAGCATAATTTAAGGGTACGAGCGGTGGAATTTCATCCCCGTCAGGTGTTACCCAGGTTGTCCCCCTATTTCCCCAAGTGTCTATGGTTGCTGCTAGGTGGACCCAATCCACATTGTCCGACTCAATCATCCCAGGTAGTACATCCATATAAGGAGAATCTTCCCCAACATTAGTGTCCTCTTTACACGTGTAACAATACTGCAATGGGGCCGAGTGACCTGTGGTGTCAGATCTATGATCAATTATAAACCTGTTTCCTAGAGGATGTGCTCGACCAGTTACAAGATCCACTCTAATGGCAGCATCTTGGAACTGCAGGTAGACATGGTTTTTAGACCAATCATGCATCATTTTTGCTTCCCTCATGAAAGGACATCCTAAGATCATCTCCGATGCCATAGTGTGTTTGGAGAACTCCATAACAATGAAGGTAATCCTTATTTTATGTCCAAAGACCTTGATCTTGAGATTTTCTAGCATTCCAATAGGTTTAACAATAGACCCATTGGCCATCTTCACTACAATGGTTGTGGTCGTAAGGTGAGGACTTCCCATAGTTTCCCAGCAATTTTTAGTCACAATGCTAACCCCAACACCACCATCAAGGATTCCCTTCACAATTAATCCCTAAGTAGTGATTGGTATGGTCGCATTGGATTCATCACCCTCAAAGTATTGTCCCAACTTGTTAACAGGTATTTCTATAACAAGGTTCTCATCTAGGTTGCGTTGTGGATCTAAGTGTTCCTCCTCTGTTGGCATCTCCCCAGCTCCATCCATCTATGCAAATTGTGGTAGCCCAAACTTTAGTTCTCCATTGAGGAAGGCTTGAAGAGATGAGACTAGCTCACGGTCTTTATATAGTTTGGACATGATGGTGGTTCTAACTTCTGAAGACATGACATCCATCAACTTGGCAATGTTTAACGGCACCTTTTGGACTTCAGTCCCTTGATGTGGGGAAGATGGGATCTCCATTTCTTCGATAGGATCAAGTAGTCCCTCTGTACACATTCTTTCCATCAAGAACTGAGTACGCCCACTTTCCCATGACTTTAAGTCACTTTCTTCTTGGATGACACTAGGTATGGCTAAGGGTCTATGGACTTGGTGAGGTTGTTGTTGCGTAGGGAACACGGTGTCTGTAATCTGGATCTGCCTAGGTGCTGGTTCTAGATCCCTTTGGGTATCTTCTACCAAACTCCTTAATTGCTTGACTCGCTCAATCTCCTTTATAGGGTTTGGATAAGTTCCTATCTTCTTCTTGGATCCTGGCCATTGTGGCTCATGAAGATCTTCCTTGTTGGTTTCTATCTTAGTGGTCATTTTGGTCTCCATGGTTTCACCTGAATCAGAATCCTCTTTAGCGTCGTTCATATATACGGGGTCGTCACCAGTCCCTATGTTGGTCTTTGAACTGGGGTCTGACTTCGCTTCTTTTTTCGATCTCTTCCTTCATGTTTTCTTCTTTTTTTGAGATTGGACAATTGATGCCGTGTCTCTTTCCTCAAGAATATAATTTTGTTTTTGGAGCATCGATCGTGTGAGTACGTTTACTGGTACCACAGGTGTACTTTGTGATGGCTCCTCGGTAACTTCAATCAAGTTTAATGGCGTGATCTTCGGTGCATTTGGATTATTTGGACATTGGGAAATCAAATGATCTATGCCACATCGATTACACATGAGTATCGTCATTGTAGATGTGCTCGCTTGATTGGTTTGCATTAGTGTGGCGTTCTTTTGTAGCCTAATAGGACACTCGGCTACACGATGTGGACCTCCACAGTCATAGCATTGAACAGGTGGTCTCTTAGCAGCGTAATTGATATTTTGGCCTCTTGCCGCAAGAGCAGCTACTTGATATACAGGTTTGACTTATCCCCAATAGTCCTCCATGTAGTATTGTGGATTGTCTCACAACCCACTTGATTCACAGAAGTGATTCTCGGATGTGGTGGTTGCTGTCCTAGCACTGGAGGTAGTAAGGGTGTTGTTTGAACAACATTTTGGGCCCTAGGGACCATGTGTTGTGGTGTTTGTTCAAGAGGTAGGGCCGGCAACAATGCAGGCACTCGAGGTGTGTTTGTCCATGCTAAGGTTGGTCTAGCGGCCATCGCACGCTTAAATACTATGCAATCCTTAGCTTGATGACCATACCTTCCACATGCATTGCAATTCCCATTGAATTTTACTCTAAAAGTAGGACATTCACTGGTACTATGCGGTCCATAGCATACTGAGTACCATTGTTGCTCCCTTCTTGGATACATATGATTGTTTTGCGGAGGACGATTGTCTCTAAGACTCTCTTGAATAGCCTTGGTGAGATCTGCTAAAGTCATCTCAGATATCTTTGGCTCCTTAGCAATAGGCTTTAGGGTGATTGGCTGATGCCCTGATGCTTGCGAGCTAATAGATTTAGGCTCAACAGACACTCTTTCTCCTTGAATCATTAAATTATCCTCCAATTGGATCGCATTGGTGGTGACTGCTTCCCAAGTGGTGATACCTCTAATGAGTAGGCCATTGTAGATATCCTCATGTCATAACCCCCTAATGAATCTATCAAGCAATTTCTTATTATTGAAGCGCTCATTTGGATTACAACGAGAATTCAAATGCTTCAAGCGACTAATAAAGTCTCTCACCGACTCTCCTTCCTCTCGTTGGGCTTTCTGGAGCTGAGAGGCTACAGCCCAAAGCACTCCCTCTCATATGTATTCTTTCAAGAATAGTCTCCTAAGAGTAGGGTTGTTGGGGTATAGGCGCCTGTGCCTTGCCTGGCCGCTCAGAGTCTGGGCGCCCACCACTGACTTGTATACCTTATACATAGCATAAGTGTATAGGGGGCTGCTCACTCTTTTGAGTCTCCCTACCCATATCTGTGTGTCTTGTGTCTCCTTGTCTCGCTCACTCTCCGTCTGAGGTGCTCTCCGATCCCCTTCAATTGGTATCAGAGCTTTGGCTTCGCGACAGATGGAGTGCTACAGAGAAGTGAGCTTTCGGCTTTGGTGAGCTTGCTTTCGGTGGAAGCTTGAGATCGGTGAGCAACCACCAGATCTATGCTCGTGGAAGCTTGAGGGGCATTCCCAAGCTTGAGGGAAGAGTGTATTGCAAGCGTGTATGGTTATTTGCAGCCATACTTGCAGGAAGAATGCATATTTTCATTTCCACTGGTCATTTTTCGGGCCCCGAAAACAATGTTTTTTGCATAACTTTTGCATACGGAATGCGATTTATGCAAGGTTAAGGTGTAACCTGGGGTTTTGGAATGCTCCGGACGCAATGGTGATGTCCATTTGAGCTGATTTTGACCTCTAAAATTTCTACAGAGCACTGCAGAGCAGCAGCAAGTTTTTGCTGCATTTTTGGGCTGAAAACAGTGTTTTTGGCATATTTTGCACACTCGGACTCGGATACATGTGATCCAGGAGTCTACCTTGGGGTTTTGGCATGCTCCGGACACGCTCTTCATATCAGAATTTTAAAATTCTGAACGCTGAATTTCCTGCAGCTGCAGTTGTTTATTGTGTGTCGAGGATTCCACACATGGTTTGCTCTCAAATGTGAGAGTGATATTTGCTGCAAGTTTCCTCACAGGTGGGAGGATACGATGTATGCCTTATGTGGTTTGATGCTCAGGGAGACTAATGTGATTGCATTTTGAGCTCGGCAATGTATGCCTTGAGCATGTTTTTTGGCAATCACAGGTAGAGCAGATATTTGTGTACTAGATTTGCAGGTGTTTGCAATGATGTATGCAAAGTGTGGAGATTGGTGCATGCATTTGGACTGTGGTTTGATGCACTTTGGTTGCTCATGCTTTTGAGCGTGTAGTCAGTTTGGTTACTGATTTTGTGACCATTTAACTGACGAAACTCTGGCGAAATTTTCCCAGGATTTTTATACACATCATTTATGCGATCTAGGTAGAGATTGCGGGTTGCACTCAACATTTGCGTGCGGTGTTCTCTGCAGGTGGGAGATTTGTGCATGTGTATGCATCGATACCGCACAGTGTGGGCTTGGTGATTACCGCACAATGTGGGCTTGGTGATTAGCTCACGGTTTGACAGGCGTACAGTTATCTTGGCACACTCACAGGAGTGAGTATTGTGATGTATGCTTGTGTGGCTATGAGCTAGGTAGCCGGATTCGAGTCATATTGACTTGTGATTTTGTGCAAGGTTTTCCATGGTTATTGGTGCAATTTTGCATCAGGTTTTGAGCCATATTTGCAGACTTTTGTTGATGCGATTTGAGCCAGTTTAGGGATGATTTGGTTAACATTTGCTACTCATTGTTGGTTGCTCTTTTGCGAGCATTATGGCTGATTTTTCATTTGGCTTCCAGCGTTATGGTCTGACACAGTTTGATGGTGCAGATTTTGTTGCTTGGAAGGAGCATATGCTTGTTGCATTGGCGGATTTGTGGCAGGATAAACCCTTGCATGGTTTATCGGTGAAGCCCAAGTCTATGCGTGATGATGATTGACAGGATCTTGATGAGTTAGCCATGTCTACGATTCATTTGCATCTGGTTGAGTCTGTTTATTGGCAGGTCTCGAGGGAGACTACAACTCATGCTTTATGGCAGAGTTTACATGCTATATACGTGACATCCATGTCTACAGGGGAGTCTAGTCCCACTTCTATGTCCATGGGAGAGATTGGTCCCACACGCAAGTCTCGACGGAATAGAGACTTGACATGTTGGCATTGTGGACATAGAGGGCACATTAGGCGTCGATGTTTCAGGCGTTTGAGACAAACGGAGGCGATAGATGCGTGATGCAGATTTGGGTATGACAGATGCTAGTGAGATCAGTACGGTGGTTACTGAGTATGCTTATGACAGTGATGTCACATTTACATCTAGCTTGTCTTCAGACGATCTTATGTCTACGGATTGCATATCGGATTGCACATTGTCTTCATATTGGTTACTAGATTCAGATGCTACTTTCCATGTCACGTCGCATCGTGAGTGGTTTAGCACGTTTTCTAGTGGGAGACTTGGTTGTGTGCACATGGCTGATGGTGTTGTGTATGACATTGAGGGTGCAGGAGACATATGTTTGTCCTTGCCCAGTGGTATGAGATTTACCCTACATCATGTGCGTTATGTGCCAGATCTGAGACGGGATTTGATCTCAGTCAGGCAGTTATGGGATAGTGGATGTCGGGTATCGCTTCTTGAGCGATCTTTTGCGTTGCATTTGGGTTCGCTAGTGATTGCGAGGGGTGCTAGAGTTGGCACATGGTACCCATTGCACGTAGTACTGGTGCGAGATGGTCGAGTCTCAATCTTGTTACAGCCATGCAGAGAGCGAGAGACCCGGACAGTCTCTTTTGCTCATGGGTTGCAGGGTGCTTTGCATGGAGTGTAGAGTAGTGAGCTCGTTGTGCACACAGTTGGGGCATGACTTGAGCAGTCACACAGAGAGGTGACAGAGTCAGACATGCATGCTTTGCTAGTGACTGAGCAAAGAAGAGAGTCAGTTGTGCAAGATACTTCTATGCAGGATAGACAAGTAGAGAGGTCTTGCTCTAGTGAGTCACGACAGGAGGACGTTGTGCAAGAGTCTATGCATAAGGAGTTAGAGCATGAGAGCTCTAGTGAGTCACAACGGATTGAGTGGTCATGTTTGCAGTGGATGATTGCAGAGGAGGCTGAGATGTCAACGATTATGCATTCATTTCTTTCTATGCTCGACGGTGAGCATGGGGATATAGTTGTGTAGGATATGTCTTCCAACAGACACCTAGAGCAGCTGGTTTGCTCTGAGGTTGCACGACAGGTTGATGCGTCTTTTGCGGACACTCAAGAGATGTATGTGGCTGACACGCCTTGTCAGTTAGAGATGCCTATTTCCAGGGATATATATGTTGATGCATGCTCCGTAGAGCTAGCAAGGCCCGCTAGCATTGCATCGGCATTCAGTGGTCTCATGTATGAGATGCTGATCTTGATATCGGATATCGCAGCTACAGTGGGAGCATTTGCAGTTGGGGCTGTCAGTCATTTGTTGACTGATGATGGAATAGTGCATGAGGGAGATATGCAGGTATTGCGTACATACTTGCAGTACATGTACGGTACGTCTGGTGGTGTATGGACTTACACAGGATCAGGATAGCCGGATGCACACGATCACAGCCAACCAGTGGGCATCGGTTGAGAGCGGTTTTCTCTCGGCTTTTGTAAACTTTAGACTAGGTTCTCTTGCTTAAAGGCACAATCGCCTTTAAGTGGGAGGTTGTTGGGGTATAGGTGCCTGTGCCTTGCCTGGCCGCCCAGAGTCTGGGCACCCACTGACTTGTATACCTTATACATAGCATAAGTATATAGGAGGTTTCTCACTCTTTTGAGTCTCCCCACCCATATCTGTGTGTCATGTGTCTCCTTCTCTTGCTCACTCTCCGTCTGAGGTGCTCTCCGATCCCCTTCAAGGGTAAATCGTTTTTCCTTCCATCCTTAGGGTTCTATACCAATCCCCTGCCTTCCCACTTAAGGTTAGGCTTAAAGCATTACTCTTATGCAGGTCATTGTGTTCTCCTAGACAATCACATATTTGTTCAAACACTTCGATATTATTTCTCACATCCCCGTCTCCACTAAATTTTTGTGTGAGCTTGGCTATTTGTACTGCCTTACTTCTAGGCTCTCTATCACGCGTCTTACGCATATTCTCAACAATAGATCGACCAATGGCTTGAGCAAATGTTGCCAAGTCACCTAAGTGAGCAGGCACCGTGGATGAAGGCGCTCCAAAGACTACATGTGGAGTAGGTATTGGCATTAGGCTTGGCACATAGGAAGCCCTTGGGTTCCACATTGGGTACGATGTTGTGCAATGTGGTGGCCCAAAGTTCATATGTGTGGCCCTAGGTATAGCAGACGTCAAATGTGACATGCTAATGCTAGCCGGTATAGTCCCATGGAAATAAGAACTTGGGTGTTGTGGTTGTGGAGCATAGATTTTTGAAACAATGGGAGGGGTAGGGACTACATGAGTGCAATGACACATAGGTTATACGATTGGTACACACTTGTAGGTACTGTTGCAGGCATTGAGCTACCATGTAGCGGTGCTTTATTAAAAAATGAGGTCCATAGCGTGTTTCTCGGTATGCCCATCATTGGGGTAGGCATGGTAGCCGAGTGTCATCAAGGGAAAGATGAGCTAGACTTGGAAAGATGAAGCTATCACTAGTGGGCTCAGATTGCACCGAGACCCCTGGCGAAACAACATATGGGGGATCCATCGGACTTACTGAGGGAGTCTCCATTTGCGATAAGGTCGGTTGTTTAGCCTTCCCTGTATCCAAGAATCTCATGAGACCCGTTGAAGGCATGTTGATCCCCTTGTTCTATCTCTCTAACTCAATGACCCTATGGATGACCTCACAAACTCTTTGTTGTTGATCCTCCACACTAGTAGCACCCATTGTGGATTGTAGGACATCTAACCAACCCACGTGATAAGTGTGACCTGTGTATAGGTTGGTCAGAGTTTCCATTTGTAGTTCGTACTCCCAGTTCTCATTTAAGAACGCTCCATCTAGGATTGAGGTGCTAGGGGTGTCCTTTGTGCTAGATGCAATGTTGCTTTCTAGGAGTTGTCCCTTAGCGGTTGCTAAGTCAGGAGCCCTCGATTGCTCTCTTAGCAAGGAAAGTGACATAGGGGCTTTTGATTTTAACTCTCTTCGTTGCTCCGCCTTGCATAAGCTCTCAATTTCCTTTTCCTTTGCTGCAAGGATATACCACTCAACCTCTTGCACTTCGGCAAGGCTTCTACCATCGGGTAATATGACCTCGGAGGAGAATAGCTCTGAAGATTCAGAAGGTGCAATGAATGAAGTATTCACTTGCACATTCTCTAAGGGCGTAGGCTCTACGTTGGTCATGAATGGAGAATTTACTTCCCCACCCCCCTCATTTACATCATTAGCTCCATGTTCGGAGCGAGTGGCTCTACTAAAGGTTTCCTTCAAGCGGCTAAGCACGCTCGGCCCGAACTGTGGACACATGGCATGCATGTCTTGGCTTGAGCTATCAGGATTAGGCATTGGGAAACCCTCCATGACCTCGTAGTCAGAGGAAGAGTCACTAGCCGCTATGTTCAGGTCTTGGTTTGTACTAGCTTGGGTCCCCGCCGAGGGCCCGGAACCTAAGGTAGGTGGATATTGAGAACTCATGTAAGTTGAAATTCTCTCTAGTTGCTCCATCTCTATCACACGACCAGAGCGCAGATGCATGTGCCTTTCTCACCGTACAAGCGTCGGCAAATAACCTCGAAGGTTAACCGCTTACTTTTTTAAGCGTCCGTTTTCACTCGTTTTTTAATGTTTTTAAATATTTTTGAATGATCGATATTTTTATTAAAATGTGTGATAGCTCAAAACGAGCGTATCACACAGAGGGTCGCGGTATGCTTTACAGCACAATGTTCGGTCACCTGAAGCTCCGCTGGTCCTCAAAAAAGTCGATTTTAGCTACGTGTGAAGCTAAAATTCGTAATTTTAAAGGGCGATAGATGCCTAAGCTTGAGCGTGAGCTTGGGCTTGGGTCTGGGCTTGGGTCTGGGAGATATTCCCAATCCCGGTCCTACCTTTAAAAAATTTTAGTTTTTTTTTAAATTTTTTTATAAAAAAGAAAAAGAAAAACGATAAGGTCGCCGCGGCCTGCGCGAGAGTACACACACACACACTCTACCTACCTACTTCCAACTAATACACCTACTGTTACACACTAACACACTCTATTAGCTCTCACATATCTACTTCCTACTTACTGTACATTACATTACACAAAACTAACAACCTTAATACTAACACCTTACACAGAGGAAAAAACACAGTATCTTTGAAAACTCCATTAACAAAAAAAAACACAGTAGTAACACAAAATCCTTCTTCTCAACACACACACCCTCCTTCCTTAACTTTCCTACAATTGAAATTGAACCACAAAAGAAGCACAGAGTGCCATTCAAGGTTAGTGTATGGCATTCCCCGGCAACGGCGCCAAAAATGTGCGCGTATGTCGCACGTGTCAATGCAAGGAACTTGCCTATACACCATATGCGAGCCACAAATGGCTCCAAGCACACAACAAGCCTAAACTAGTGAGCTCAAAGATGGAAATGGTGTGTCACTCACCGCTCTACGCTTGCTGTCGTGGAGGATTCCTCGCCGCGAAGAAGAGGGAGACGCCGCTACGCCGCGCTCAACCGCCTCGCCCCCGTCGTGCCGCCGCAATGCTCGATTGCACACACACTCTCTCTCTCTCTCTCACACTCTCTCTCTCTCATGCATATACACACACACAAGGAGATGAAGAAGAAGAAGATGGAGATGGAGCAAGAGCACTCTTCAATTGCACAAATGAGAGAATGAGTGATTTTTAGGTTTAGTTGACTTTTATATGAGCTCGCTCCATTCACACTTGGCCCCCCATGCTTAGCCAACTAAACCCTTGAATGTTCCAGTTAGAGTGCGTCTCTCATTGACGATCACTCTTACCCTTTTTCTATTGGACCGACAAGCCCAGTACCTGACTCTACCAAATAAATAATTCAATGTCCGTTGTAGGTGATAGGAATGTGCGTGAGGGTTAACACCTCATCTCGAAACGCCGCATCAAATTGTTGGATGAAGGCCAAGACTTTGTCTGTAGCACCAAAAGTGCCATCGTAGGTAAGGAAAGAGATGTTCTTTCCTCCCTCTTTGAACTTCTTGAGCTTAGACGACCTCTTCCATGCGGCATAGGATTTTCTATGGTCTCTTCTTTTTGATGGTTCAAAAGTTGCACCATCGCTTTCTTCAAAAGATGAAGAATTTGAGGAAGATGGAGAAGAGGGTGACCTCTTTCTCGTCTTTTTCTTGCCATGGTCCTCTTTGTCTTCACCATCACTTTCTTCATAAGAGGAAGAGGATGAAGAAGATGGAGAAGAGGGTGACCTCTTTCTCGCCTTTTTCTTCTCTTGTTTTTTATCATCCCTCTTTGAATTATGGTGTGGAGAGGTATGCGATGGTCTTCTCCATTTAAGAGGCAATGGAGAGGGTTTTGCCCACCGTCTTTGTGGAGCCATCTCCATCGAGGTGGCAGGAGACTCACTTCTTTCTCGTTCTTTTAGTGGGGGCTCTTCAGTTCTCCTTTGGGAAGGAGATGCGTCATCAAAAAATAAATTTTTGAGCCCTTCGTATGGATCCTCTTCTTCTTCCCGAATTGGAGAGATGCCTCTTTTGGAAGTCTTGCAAGGAGACTTCCTAGGTACACTCTCATCATGGTGGGGAGTTTGGAGAATCCCATGAGCACGTAGCTGCCATTGCACGTCACTCTGGAGGGATGGATTGCCCATGGCTTGTTGAAGTCTAGAAACAAGGTAGTTAACAAGCATAGGGGCATCATTAGTAGCCGGCTCATTAGCAAAACCAAAGCTATCAACATTAATTTCACACTCTTTACTATTGTTAGCCATGCTAACAATTTTTAGGTGTACTTTGGCAATTCAAGCCCTAGTTGCTACTCCTCTTTACCCCTTTAGAAAAGCACTCAAGCTCCTGACCCGTGGCTCAAATATCATTAATTGCAAGGAATAGAAGAGAGGGTCTTTCAACACCAAAAACAGTACTGACTCTTGTCAAGCGTTCAATAGCTCAATAGTGGTCAAGCCATAGGCAAGCCCCGTAGGACTCCACTATTAAGACCACATAGCTATCGACGGTGATGCCCCGTTATCTGCACGAAGGCAGGTGCACTGCAAGGCTGAAAAATCCCTATTCTACTTACTCAATTGCAATTAATAATACCAACCATTTATATCTACCTTGAGGACCTCCCTTCTTGAGCAAGAAAAGAGAAACCTTGTGCTTTGATACCAATGTAACATTTAATGGCATAGTAACTTGTGTGTAGCAGAAAATACCATAAACATAGTGAGCATTTCATTAGAATAGATTTCTAATGAGCATAGCAAGAGTGCTTGGATGGAGAGAGAAACAAAAAGAATAACACCTAGTTAGATAGGCATGAACAATACTTCAAAAGAGAGAAAAATTAAGCTATTGACAACAGTTGAGGAGGGGATTTACATGGAGCCGGTCCCCCCTCCAAAAGGCTTTGTATTATAGGTTTCCCCCATCAAGGGAAACAGTTTTCAATACACTACTTTGTGTTCCTTCAATAACTTGATGGTACAAAGAAGATGGAAGCTTCAAGCACCATGCACACACTTATAAAACACAACAACAATTCCCTCACGGTCTCAGATCCAAGACCTCACACACCTTCGAAGACGGTGAGAGCTAGTAGGGTATGAGAGTAGATTGAGAGGAAGAAGGAGTAGTCTTACGAGAAATAAGTATATCTCCTCACATAATCACTCATAATAGCTTAGTGTAGCTTAGTATAGCTTAGTATACCTCTCTCTCTTGGTCGACCCCTCTTGCAATTTACTCATGATGGCACCCCATTGGACCCTGCAAAGCTTAGCCAATCATAAATGAGAAGCATAAGTGATAGCCTTATGACATGTGTCCCCCTTTCCCCTTTTGTGAGAGCTTTAGGTAATTAAAGAATGCAATGAAACTCTCATTGGACCCCTTTGTCTTCTGGCCAATAGGAATCAGGCAAGCCATTGGGCTGTTGAATGCTCATTGGACCCCTTGGGAGACTGGCCAATAGTGTTCTAGAGAGATTAATTCTTATTGGTTCTTTTATTAAGTGTTTTTAAATAAATTAAAATATATTTACTCTAGCCTAATTTGCATTGGTCCACCTCTATGGCCATCCAATAGGATTTGAGTGCACCTTGTGGGCAATTGGGTTAGGAAGCTGACATGTGTGCATTATGCCCTTTGTTTAAAGGGAAGCTTTGGAGTGTGTGTGTGTGTGTGTGTGTGTTCTCTCACATTTTCTCTCTCTTCCCCTACCTTTAGGGCTCGCTCCCTCCTATCTAGGACCACTTGAAGACTTTTTGCACACTACAAAGCATCCAATTTTCCTAAGGAATGACCATTGGACTTAACCTTTGGATTTTGGAATCTTAGCATTTTGGAAGTCTTAATGGGCTGAACCTTAGTTCTTTGAAGCCCATTGCTTGCACATTGCTTTTCTGCAGATGGTCCCCTATTGGATCCCTATTTCCCCTCCTTTGGATCCCCACTGTGACCAGTCTGCTAGCCTTACCAATAATCTAGCCTTTTCTCCCCTGGTACTTCCCCACATTAAATAATCATTTTAACATGAGAAAATCATTTAGGAGAATTAGATATTAGTTATTATGACATATTTGATCCCGCTATTGTTTTTTCAGTTGTGAGTAGCTGTGCGTGTGTCAATGGTTGACTTTGCTAAAAATTACTCTTTCAAAGAGAAAAATAAAATACAATCAGACCATTGGCATACCAACCAATGTCTATCTAGACATAATATTTTCATAAGAAAGGAAAATGGGCAGCTCATAAATGAGTTGCATTTCTACATCTTAGATGATATCAAACATGATATGGTATTCTTCAAACACTGCTTCATGCTTCACTATAGACGGATGCCTGATGAAGGCATTATTTTTCGCAAAAGTATTGGGTATGGTCAAATGGCACTGCATTGCGGTTGAAAGCATTGAGACCATTCTAGTTTGTGGGTAGGTAAATGGGTCTATTGTTAGCGTGCAATTTCTAACAAACTTTTTTATTCAATATTTGTAGGTGCAATTTAATGTGTGATGTTTTGACCCTTCCATGCTTGTAGGTACATGGGGCTCACAAAGATGCAAAGGACTTGGAACTTCTTTTGGTCTAGACACCAAAAAGGTGAACATGATGGTGCAGGAGTAGTGGGTAAGTGAGACTTATCACAGGAACACGTAAAGCTTGTCCTTAAGAATGCAAGGGATGTTATTGTGATGCATGTATGCAACACCCTTAGAGGTCTTGTGACCATCATCTCAAATTGGTTTAGCATTAATTTTCTGGTTTAGGACGATTAGCCAACTCCATTGGAAATTGGATATCCCTAACTAGATGAGAGTGGTGGATTGCAATTGGTTTGTCATGCAACAGATTTGTAGGTTGTCAATCACTACAAGAGGTTGTCAGTCACTACAAGAGGTTATGTGCACTTGTGACGGCTGTAGCGACGAAAAAACAATGGTTTTTTTAACCCCCCGACGTCACTAAAACCGTCGCAAAAATCATCGCAACAGGAACGTCACCTATAAGCGTCGCTTATAACGACTCTATATGCTTCGCTATATAAAGACGCCTATAGCAACACCCGAGAATAAATTTTTTTGGGTGACAGGGCAATGAATGTCCTACCACCCATCAACCATATTGAACATTGTTTCAAAATAAAAATGCAAAATTGACAAAATTATTTCAAAGAAAGTGAATTGACTAAAGTAATACAATGACAAAATCATACACATCATAGGCAAAATCACTTGATTGTTAAGAGTTGACCAAAATGTGATAGCTACAACACAATTGTCATTATTGAGAAAAAACATCGTTGACCAACAGCTACAAAAATGACGTGCTCACGTCACCTCATTATACATGCTACAACAAAAGAAAACTAGTGCTATCTAGCTATGGCTAGACTGACATCGTCTAATCAGACATCTCATCGCGTCTAAGCGACGTATCTATCGAATTTTGTAGCAGAAATCAATGACTTTCTGTAAGTATAAACATACAATTACAAAACAATTTACTTTTTAGCTTATCATTAAAATACAACAAATGTAAGAGAGTAAGGTGAAATAATAACCATGCCGGAGCAAGAACTGAGAATGTCCATAAGGGCATTTAAGCCCTTTTTGCTCGTATACTTGAGCTCGTACGATGTGGGGTTGTAACATTTATTGGCCTAGTAACTTGTGTGTAGCGGAAAATAGCATGAACATAGTGAGCATTTCATTAGAATAGATTCCTAATGAGAATAACAAGAGTACTTGGGTGGAGAGAGCAACAAAAAGTGTAACACCTCGTTAGATAGCATGAACAATACTTCAAAAGGGAGATAAATTAAGCAATTGACAATAGTTGAGGACCGGATTTGCATGTCCCCCTTGCAAAATGCTTTGTATTATGGTTTCTCCCATCAAGAGAGACATTTTACAATACAATTCTTTGTGTTCTTTCAATACTAGCTAGTGCAATGAAGATGGAAACTTCAAGCACTAAGCAAAACACTTATCAAACACAACATCAATTCCCTCACGGTCTCAGACCCGGTCTCAAACCCAAGACCTCACACACCTTTGAAGATGGTGAGAGCTAGCAGGTTATGAGAGTAGATTGAGAAGAAGAAGGAGTAGTCTTACGAGAAAGATGTACATCCTCTCACATAATCAGTCATATTAGCATAGCTTAGCTTAGTAATTAGCATGGTAGAGGAGATGAGCATGCATTGAAGCTTGGCTCTTGGTTGAATTTGCATCACAAAGCCAAGAGTGGTTGGTGTAGGCCTCCCTTCTCACAAGCTTGGAGTAGGTGATAAGCTTTCCATTAAAGCTTGAGAAGAGAGAGAGAGTCTTCTTACTCCAAACATAGACTAGTGTGAGTGTGTAATGCAATAATGCCTTGAGAAAATCAGCCAATAGGATTTAGGAGCATAAGTGATAGCCTTCTAACATGTGTCTCCCTTTCCCCTTTTGTGAGAGATTTAGGTAATTAATTAATGCAATTAAAATCTCACTGGACCCCTTTGTCTCCTGGCCAAAAGGAATCAGGCAAGCCATTGGGCTACTGAATGCTCATTGCGCTCCTTGGAAGACTGTCCAATATTCTTCTAGAGAGCTTAATTCTTAGTGGCTCTTTTATTAAGTGTCTTTAAATTAATTAAACTAGATTTACTCTAGCCTAATTCTTATTGGTCCACCTCCAAGGCCATCCAATAGGATTTGAGTACACCTTGTGGGCATCAGGGCTAGGGAGCTGACATGTGTCCCTCATTCCCTTTGTGTAAAGGGAGCTTGTGTGTGTGTGAGAGAGATTCTCTCTCATCTCCTACAACTAGGGCTTGCCCCCTCCTATGTAGGGATGCATGAAGACTTTTTGGGACACACACAAAGCATCCAATTTCCCTAATGTTTGACCTTTGGACACATCCTTTGAATTTTGAAACCTTAGCATTTTGGAAGTCTTAATGGGCTGAACCTTAGGGTCTTAGAAGACCATTGTTGCTTTTTGGGACACACACAAAGCATCCAATTTCCCTAATGTTTGACCTTTGGACACATCCTTTGAATTTTGGAACCTTAGCATTTTGGAAGTCTTAATGGGCTGAACCTTAGGGTCTCTTAAGACCATTGTTTCACATTTCTCTTTTGCAGATGGCCCCCCCTTTGGATCCTTATTTTCCCTCCTTTGGATCCCTATTGTGGCCAATTTGCCAGCTTAACCAATATTCTAGCTTTTTCTCCCTTGGCACTTTCCCATATTAAATGATCAGTTTAACATGAGAAAATAATTTAGGAGAATTAGATATTAGTTACTGTGATATTACTTCTCTCTTGAAATCATAGTCATCCTCGACTATGGGGTAGAGACAATAAAGTATATTTATTAGTCCTTTTCCTAGCGGGTAGAGGATCCCTTGAGAGCCTAGGCTGCCGCAAGCATGTCTGCACATAAGTCCTATCAATATTCCATAGTAGAGTGACATGCTCTCTTGGTGTTTGGGAGACTTCGTCTCCGCAAACTTGATCTAAGCATGTATACTACTTCATTTTTGTGCACAATAAAGAAAAAGAGAGACATATAAGACAAAAAAACTTTGTTCATTTTTACATTTGTACATTTGCTTACTCTTGGGAAGCATTTTAAGCATTGACAAGGTTTTGGTTATCCTTTAATTGTATGCATTGCATCCATCTAGTATCTTCAAAAGGATAATTGTTAAACTTAATAAGATATCGTCGGATAGTCTTACCGCCTCTTAGTACCTTGTCTTCATATCGGAGGATGGACTTGCACTGCAGCACCTCTTCTTGGTCCTCAATCTCCAGTGGCTCTTCAATAGTAAGTTTTGAGGTGGCTCTCCTTTGTAAGGCTTTAGTAGGCTCACATGAAAAGCATTGTGTATGAGCCAATGATGACTGTGCAACTTGAGTTGATTGGCCTGAGAATCTGGAAGGGACCATAGTACCGTTTTGCTAACTTAGCATAGTACTTTTGGTGTCCCGTAGGATTCTTGCCCGTTGTGTGCCTTAATCGAGCCTTGGGAAATTTGAGTAAGACCCAATCCTTTTCTTTAAAGGCTTGGGCTCTTCTGTGCTTGTCAGCAAACAGCCTTTTGCCTTTGCTGTGAGATAGAGATAGCATCCTTAATCTTTTGGAAATATTTTTGTAGGTCTCGGCTATACTCATCTGCAACGAAGATCTTCTCGTGTACTTTAAGTAGCAGGGGACTTTTTAATCTTCCCTCAATTACCTCCAAAGGTGATCTTCCCGTGGAAGTATTTATAGTGTTGTTGTAGGCATACTCCACTAAGGGTAAGTACTTCTCCCATCTGGATCTTTGATCTACTTCCATTACATAGGCTTTTAGTAGATCAAGGATTGTTAGGCCATCCATTTGCGGGTGATAGGCCAGAGAGAAGTTTAGCCTTGTCCCTAACTTATGAAAGAGACCCTTCCAAAAATTACTGGTCATTCTAGGATCTCTATCTGACACTATGGACATTGGCAAGCCATGGTACTTGAAGATTTGTGATATGAAGAGGGTTGCCATTTGATGGGATTTGATAGCCTTTTTGAAAGGTATAAAATGAGCTTGTTTACTAAACCTATCCACTATCGTCCATATTCCCATATTCCCATGGATAGACTTAGGCAATCCAAAGATAAAATCCATGGATATGCTCTCCCATGGTGAATTAGGGATTGACAAAGGTTGAAGCAATCCAAGTTTCTTCCCTCTAAATTTTGTCTTTTGGCATACCACACATTTAGAAACATACTCTTGTATGTTTGCTTTTCTTTCATGGTAGGCCAATAGAAATATGTTTCAATCCCTTTTAGCATAGGCTGAATCCCTCTATGCCCTGGATAAGGAGGAGCATGAGATTCATACATTACTTTCTCACGTAGTGAGCTAGTAATGCATAGTCTATTGCCATAGAGAAGATAACCATCTTGTAAAGTAAATGGTTCCTCTTTCTTTCCTAATGCAAGGGCTAAAATCACATCTCTAAAATCAGGATCAATAGCATAATCATCTATCATAGAATATAGATTATTGTGAGTTGCTATGGAAATCGCATTCACTCTTGGCCGTCTTGAGAGTGCATCGGCTACTTGATATGCTTGCCAGCAATGTGAGCAATATGAAAATGAAATAGCGAAAGAAAATTTTCCCACCTCATTTGTTTGTCGGAGAGCTTGGTCTGCGTCATGAAGTACTTAAGACTTTGGTGATCCATTCGCAGAATGAAAGGAGCCCGCTATAAATAGTGCTTCCATGAGTCTAAGGCATGTAGAACTGCGAGGAGTTTCTTTTCATATATGCCTAAAGCTCGCTCAACAGGGTTGAGCCTTCGAATTTCATAGCCTATGGCGTGCCCATCTTGGAGCAAAACAACTCCAAGGCAATCACCACAAGCATCACATTGGACCTCAAATGGCTTTGAGAGATCCGGTAGTGTAAGCAGAGGTTGAGAGATAAGCTTTTTGAAAGCATTGTCCTCCTTGGCAGACCATGTATACCTAACATTTTTCTTTATTAGATTATGTAATGGTCTTGTTATTACTGAGAACTTTTCTATGAAACGTCTATAGTATGCACACATACCTATAAATCTTCTTAGTTCATAAAGATTCCTTGGTTTAGGCCATCCTTTTATTACCTCTAATTTTGATGGATCCATTTGGATGCCATCTTGAGAGATAATGTGACGTAAATACTAAATCTCTTGTAAGAAAGATTCATTATGGTAAAGTAAATGGATTCACCAAGGTGTAGGCGAATGGTTGCCATAGCACACTCATTCAAGAAATCCCTCTTATCATCTGTGTAGACATTCTCTCTTCTTTCACACAAGGGTGGGATCAGGCCTTTGTTGATCAAAACATCTTTCATGTGTTGCCACCAAATGACAAAGTTTGAGCCATCAAACTTTTTGCTGTAGTACTCTTTTCTTTCGAGAGCACTACTTGTAGCCATGATTAAGAGAATGTAGCCAAAAACTTTATGGAAAATTTCTTGGGATAATTTCAGCAGAGTTTCCCCTAGAATAAGAGCAAAAACTCAACCAAAAGTAGTAAAATCATTGTGTAAGAATAGCTAGAAGTACCAAGAACGCATAAAATGGAATCGTAGGAAAAATCCGACAGAGTCTCCTTTGTATGACGAGTCAAAACTCAACTAAAAAACACACATAAATTGCTCAAAAGAACCATTGGGCATCAATTTCTCAAAACCACTGCTGTGTGACCGCCAACTCGGTGTCAAAAGCACAAAAAATTGTCCAGATACATATCCTATGGCGAGGATACCGCAAGAGGGAAACTCCAGCTATTTGTATCATCGAAGATATCTCAACATTTGAGAATATCCCAGCTCAAAGAAAATCTCGCACTATCGACCCTCCAAAGGCTAATGCAGATACAAAAGGACTAGCCACAATCTCAGAAAGGGCTCTTCCGATCGTAGTCTTAGAAACAACCAAGAAAACTACCAAAATAACCAGAAAATGGCTCCACACATAGTACAATAGGCAGTGTCTGCAACTCAAGGTACATGAGTGACTTTCCTCAAACAAGCACCAAGAACTCTTGCATGCGGTAAAATTGATCCCTGTGGGGACATCTGCTCTCAAAAGAGCTCAATAGCACTATTGTGTGCTAAAGCAACCATGCATTTGTCAGCGCATCTGTCCGTGGAGAAATTGCTGTCAAAATGACTGCCAGAATCACCTATGAAAGCGTTGTGCTTGTAAGCGTCTAAAAACCTGGAGAATCTATGTGTAAATGGGCTCAAAAGCCCCCTGTAACATGTGTGTCAGTGTAGATATGTGCTGATTTCCGTCGATAGGAAGAAATGCGCTAGTTGAATAGCCGTCAAAGGTGCTCAGAGTCAAAAAAGAATCGTAGAGTGAAATCGGTGCGCTTGATGCCAATGTGGGGTGTCACTCCTCTATGGTAGAGGCACCTCACCCGTGCACGTGGCAAGCACAAAGACCAACATCAGGTGGGATGTCAAAATTGCCCCGTAAGGAGAGGTGTTGGTGTTGAATCACAAGGATGGTAGTGAAACTAATGTGTCGTACCATTGAGAAAAGCCAAGAAAATCAAGAAATCTCCTAGTCAATGTCGAAACTGATGCAATGTCAAGGACTACCTGAGAGCTACTTGATCCGCTCTCACCAATGTCGGTGTAGGTGTGGTGCGACAAGTCACCAATGTCCAGTGCGGAGTGGCGAGTCGTCCATCTTGAGGCCACATATGTCAAGGCCGTAAAGGGTGTCACCGAAAAGCTGCTTGCTCTCTCTCTCTCTCACTCACTCACTCACTTGCTCTCTCATGCTTGCTCGCTCTCTGTCTCTTGCGGTATCCTCGCCATAGGATATGTATCTGGACAATTTTTTGTGCTTTTGACACCGAGTTGGCGGTCACACAGCAGTGGTTTTGAGAAATTGATGCCCAATGGTTCTTTTGAGCAATTTATGTGTGTTTGTTAGTTGAATTTTGACTCGTCATACAAAGGAGACTCTGTCGGATTTTTCTTGCGAGTCCATTTTATGCGTTCTTGGTACTTCTAGCTATTCTTACACAATGATTTTACTACTTTTGGTTGATTTTTTGCTCTTATTCTAGGGGAAACTCTACTGAAATTATCCCAAGAAATTTTCCATAAAGTTTTTGGCTACATTCTCTTAATCATGGCTACAAGTAGTGCTCTCAAAAGAGAAGAGTACTACAACAAAAAGTTTGATGGCTCAAACTTTGTCATTTGGTGGCAACACATGAAAGATGTTTTGATCAACAAAGGCCTGATACCACCCTTGTGTGAAAGAAGAGAGAATGTCTACATAGATGATAAGAGGGATTTCTTGAATGAGTGTGCTATGGCAACCATTCGCCTACACCTTGGTGAATCCATTTACTTTCGATTAACATAAAGTTTATTCTCTCTTAAAACTTGAAATATTACCTGGAGGTGTTGCTTGTGTTCGTCTAATGAATTAGAGTAGATGATGATATCATCAAAGAACACTCCAGTAAAGGTTCGGTAAGGCCTGAATAGCTTCTCCATCAAGCAGTTGAATGTGGCTGGTGCATTGGTCAAGCCAAAAGGCATGACAATGTATTCGTAATGACCAAACGTAGTGCAAAATGCGGTCTTTACAATGTCTTGATCAACTATCCTTATTTGATGATAGCCACTTTTTAGGTCAATCCAACTGAAGTAGGTGGACCCTTGTAGCTTATCAAATAGGTCTTCTACTGGTGGAATGGGAAACCTATTCTTGATAGTGATCCTATTTAGTGCTCTATAGTCGACACACATACGATATGTGCCGTCTTTCTTTTGCACTAATAGCATAGGAGAACAAAGATGAGCTAGGCCTAACCATGCCCTTCTCAACTAACTCATGCACTTGCCGCATAATCTTCCCTTGTTGAGCTTGAGAAACTCTATAAGGAGGTTTGCTAGGCGGTGAACTTCCTGGAAGAATTTCAATTGCATGGTCATCATTGCCTCGTTTAGGAGGTAGCTCACAAGGGATGTCGTCAATAAAGACATCTTGAAACCCCTTGAGAAAATTGGATAACTCTTAACTCCTTTTGATTTGTGTATATTTTCTTTTGCTAAAACATCAGGTTCATTTTGAGAGTCTTTAACAAAAATCATGTACACTGAAATAGAGCTCTTTATTTGAAAGCTTGTGTAAGTACAATGGGTACGGTGTTACCCATTTTCTTATCATCTATGTACATATGTTTTTCCCTAAATCTAAAGGAGATTCTCCTTTCAGGGAATTTAACATTGACACCAAGTATGGCTGCTAATTGAGCATTGCATATGAATGTTGGAGAGGAGGAGACATGGCATTATGCAAGATAATGACCCAAGAAAACAAAATTCAGGATGATTTTTTTAGTGATGGGACCTTGGGAATAGACCTTGGTTTCCTTGAAATCTATTCTAAGTTAGTCTAGTCACAAATCCATATCACACATGATTGGACAAGTTGCATGTCGTCTATTACAATGAAACCAAGGCATCTAGTAGGGGGTACCCAGCTCAAAAAAATAAAAAGGTAAAGAGAATCTAGAGAGATCCCTGTGGCGGGGCGATGCTGCACTGCGTCGGCACTGAAACCAGAAAAAAATGAAGAGGAGGGGGACGAAGCAGGGGCAAAGGCAAGGAAGAATCCGGAGGCGGAGGCGAGAACGGAGACAAAGCAACAATCAAAGTTGGGGCTGGGGACGAAGAAGGAGGCAGCAATGAAAGTCCAGCTTCTTTTTTAGTTTGATGGCCGAATCCCCTCTGAAGTCAGCGACGTGCGTTGAGTTGCATGGTTACGGGAGCATTCATTTGGTTAGAACTTCTAGGTGGTCGTGATCGAATCCCTCTATGCCTTTTACAGGTCATTGATATATAGGCAAGGTCCTTAGGAGAAAATGACAGGATTCTAAGGAATCTAGTGCAGTAATGAATAAACTATAATACGAGCCAGTATGTCCCTACGATTTAAAAAAAATCGTTAAAGCTTAGAATCTGAACAGATGCCACTTTGGCGAGCATGCCTAGGCAAAACGAAGATAAAGCGCAGGTAGCAAGGCCTAGGTAGGAGCACACAGGGTTCACAAGGGATGACGGGGTAGAGAACAAGCAGTTCAGTAGGTCGACGGGACAGGGCGTGTTTGTTTTTTTTAAAGTTGATGAAAAGCTAGAATAGCAGCTCGACGTGGTGGTTCAGCTGGTTAGGCTGGAAGCTTGTGCATTTTCTCTGTGCAGGGGTTGAGTTCGACTCAAGTTTAGTCATCCTTTTACATGGGTCTGATCTTCAGAAGGGTCACCGATGAGATCCGTATGGAATCTATGTAGAATTGAATATATTATCGAAGTAGCCAGTATGGAGCAAATATAGAGGTATAGAGTGACGGTTTCTCTCAAAATTATTTTGAAGTCGGTGCATCTTATCAGTTTCGTATAAAGTGTAAGCAGCGAGTGACATGTGGAGAGTCTCTCCTTCCTTGAAAACGTGGAGTGTCAATGCCCAAGGATGCTGTGCATTGGCCATCGTGTGAGAAAGTATTGCAAGGGTCGCTTCAGAGCTTCATCAATGACTGCCTCGGTAGGTAGTCATTTGGGAGGGGGAAGAAAAATAGAGCCAATAACTCAAAAGAAAATTTATATTACTCTACCTGCGAAAAGAGCCCAAATGATATGAAATAAATTGAGGTAAAGCCAAAGTTAAACTAGACAATCTCTCAAGAGCTTCGTCAGTGGAGATAGGGAGAGGCCGCGGAGTTTGACATCAAGCACCAATGTATGGATATGAAATAAATTGAGGTAAAGGAGAAGCGTAAAGTCAAAGAAAAGTGAGGAGAAAGCCTTGCAGCAATCTCTCAAGAGCTTCGTCAGTGGTCCCCGCTGTAGATAGGCATACTAGGAGAGGCAGAGAGAGAAAGAGAGAGGCGCGGAGAGCCCTTTGACATCAAAAATCAGGGAATCACCAGCTTGAATGAAGGGGCAGTTTTTGATGTAAAATGCCCACATTTCTGCATCAATATAATGAAACCGCAGGGAGCAATCAAGTTAGAGGAGGCACTCAGAGAGGTGTTGACTACATGAGGATCGAGCAGAGCCGAGACGGTGGTGGACAGGCGAGGAGTGGGCACGCAATTGAGAGAGCTCTGGAAAGGAGGGGGAGTTGAAAATGAGAGGGCTGGCCTTCTGCTACTTTCGAATTCTGTTGCATGCACTTGTGCCATTGATGCTTGGTGGCCAAAACAGCCAGCCCAGAACCATCGCATGATTGGACAAAACCGGCAAAACTGACGTGGCATCCACCACGGAGTGCGAAGGTAATTTGCAGACTGGCGGGCTGCTGCAATTTATGAGCTGGAGAGAGAGAGAAAGGGCTGATGGTGCCTGCAAATAGAACTGGTTGTTGGCAATGGTGAGATCACCCGAAGCCGAGGATGGGGTTGCCATCGGCATGGAGCTAGTGGAGGCTCGTGATGAGGAAGGTGATCTGCATGAGAGGTTGCAACTTGTGGCATCCACCAAGTTATGATGCCAATTGTAATGAGTTGGTGGGCTGCTAACAGCTTACGATTTGAAGAGGACGTGCTGTCCAAACTCGAGACCAAGTGCATGGGATGCGCCAATGATGAGGGCAACAAGCTCGTGAGATTTCTTGAGCTGGGCTTCATCGTATTCAACCCGGCTTTGTCAGGGTTTGAGAAGAGGCTGCAGAAGGAGGTGCTACAGATAGGTGCTTTGTTGGACATGGCGGGCGATGCTAGGTGCCTCCCCACTCCTGCAAGCGTGATGGTCAGGATGTCAGACGCCATCTCTTGGGTGGGTGCATTGTGAGCTTCCTTGGGACGGAGGAGAGAGAGAGAGAGAGTGTTCGAGGGAGAGGTTGACGGAGAGAGAAACGGGAGATAGGGAGCATGCTGACATTGGGTGTGTGTGTGTGTGTGTGTGTGTATTAAGCAGCCGCATAGGATATGTGTGTAGCTTTCCTTTGGTAATTCATCTCCTCTCTGTAGGGAGTCGGGAGTAAAAAAAGAACACCCCCCAAAAAAAACAGAGCCTTTAATGTTTGGTTTTGAACACCATCATCATCCCGTGGGTGTCGGCGAAGAGCGAAGAGAGAGAGAGAGAGAGAGAGAGAGAGAGAGAGAGAGAGAGAGAGAGAGAGAGAGAGAGAGAGAGAGAGAGCAGAGTGCTACGCCTAGCACGACGACAGAGAAGAGAGGAGAGAAGAGAAGAATACACAGACACTGAGTGCAATCTCCCCCCGTGCAAGAGTCACCATTTCCCTCTTGCATGTATTTGTTTTATAGATTTCTTGAATGGTCAAATGTGAGTACAAACTGGCCGGCCGGTCATAAATGGCCAAAGCTCATAAAAGAGCCCTTGAATAATAAAATGTACATGATATACATATCCATTCTCATAGGCCAAGCTCGGTCTAGTCTTTTCCACCTGTCAGGTGCAATAAATAATAAAATATCAATTCTATAACATAACCGTAGATATAGATTCATTAAGGAGAATTAAAATGCCATGGAAAACAATGATAAATTACGTACCTGGAGGTGGTTTGAAGAAGTGACTAGTATCCAAATCCTCAAATGTTAAACAAGTTCTTGAAAATAAAGGTTAGCAGCAAAATTCATTATTTGATTACTTTCATTCAAATTATAACAAACTGAAGTACAGATGTTAAACCACTTTGGATGTAATTAGCAATGAGAAAAATATAAGATTAATCTATTTAAATAGTCTAAAATGAAGGAAAGTTTCCTAAATATCTTGGTTTCATAAAGTTCAAGTCGCACAGATGGGTGTCATATATTGTAGCGTAGCATGAAGGAGAAATTACAGAAAGTTGTATACAAAATCAGGCTTTGAATATGATTGTTTGCATTAGAAGTATCACTCTTCTTAATTAAAAGAGACTCTTGTTAAGTGTCCTGGGCTACGATACTGATGAAGTCTGTAGCAAAACCCACCAAAGAGAGAGAGATAAAGACACAATCAGAAGATGAAAGTTTATGCATAACCATTATAAAACATGTATAGTGTTTGCTTGTTGGAAGATGACGAATATGATCGTGTTAGGGTATATGAAAACAATGGAAAGGTAGAGAAACAATGAGGAATGTTTTTCACACTTAGAATGACAATGGCAGCTGCCTTTGGGAGGTTCAACATAATCTTTATCTCTCTTTGTTTCTTTCTTTTTTTAATTTTAAATAAATTTAAACAAAAATAATAGATGGTATCGATGATGGTTAATAGGTAGATGGTCTGATGCCGTGGAAAAAAAAACTAAAAATTACACTGAAGCTTGATACATTGTAGCACCTTGTGACCTGGGTAAGGCCAATCCTCAGGAATGAGTAGGTTAATGGAGAGCTTGTAGCCTAGGGTTATAACTTATACAAAGGCACAAGACAATAAAAGTGTACAAACCCTTATGATCAGTGTTCGATCACGAAGGAACTCATACATGATAACAACTTGAGAGTGGAAAATTAAAACCAATGGTAGTAATGATATCTTAAAGTAATGCCCCCTAGATAGGTTGAAAACAAGCGTTGCATCTGAACTGCAACTAGGGATGAGTATTCTAAAGCTTTCAACCCAATCTTCACCCTTGTACTCATCATTCGTGTTTTTGGTCACCAACACCGCCACCCATTGTTGATGTCTTTTACCACTCCACCCTTCTTATTTTCATTTTCATCAAGCAATAATCAAAGATCAAGGATTCATAAAGTGGCTTCTTCTCCAAAGTAGAAGAGAGCAGCCCAAATCGAGATCAACCTTCCCTTGTCAACATCGAAGAGCCTAGGATGGCTTCAAATAAGATGATGATACTGAGGCAGTGGGAGATACCCAAGTTAGATGGTGTCGTGATGGGAATAGAGGGTTATGGTGGTGCCGCGATGGGTACATGGGATAGCCGCATCACATAAAGCACAACTGTAGGAGGAGGCACCCGTAGTTGAGCACAATACAACGTTAGTGGTGGTGTCATCAAGAATTTGTCTAACTTCGTCGCCTGTCATGTCGTCTCGATAACACGCCCTTGTCCACACCACACATGTTAGGGTAACTACGTCAGCCAAATCCAGCCCATGTGCCAGTAGTTGCAGAAGAGAGAGAACTGAGGAGGAGGATCACCATGAGCACATGTGGGGCCATCTGATTTACGTTCAGCTTAATCCCACATTGATGAAGAAGGAACGCCACTTTGAATAACTTGTTTGAGTATATAGGATGTGTAATTGTGCAAAAGGATGTATACAAGCTTTAGAAATGATGCAGGGACGTGTACATGAAGATGAATATCATGCAAAAGCTCTGCTGGAATAGAACCCATGAGGGAACAGCTAATGAGAGCCGGGACCACCTACCATATACAAGTCCAACAACGTAATCATTGGTGGCAGTATCGCAGAGCATCAACAATGATAACAAGGACAGATACCACGATGACGATGATGGTAGTGAGCAGTGACAAGCGCAAAGTGACCATCCACGGCTATGAGGGAGAGAGATACAGGTTGAGGAGAGGGAGAGAGAGAGAGAGAGAAATTTGGAGTGAGATTAAAGGGTATGCAGATACAGTACTAGTTGAGAAACTGCGGCCCATGCTGAAGTGTGGGTGTGAGGCAGGTATGAAAACGAGGGGAGTTGAGTGCATGGCGGCCTGCTCATGGATGAGAGATGCAACTATACGTGATCAGCACCCGAGGTGCATGCAAAGTCGAATGTGAGTAGGGTGAGGAGAGTTGGCTGTGTGGACAAGGTTGGCTGCAGGTTATGTATGGGTGTGAGCAACATTAGTTGCATGCGAAAGCAAAGGTGAGGAGCTACGGATGTGCACATGGGGGCCGCACTTTTCATTGTGGCGGCTCGGGTGGTAGGCAAAAACCCAAGAGTCGGTTGCATGGATTGTGTTGCGGGCATCAGTGATGTCCACTAATGACAACGAGGGGGTGGTGGTGTTTTATGACGAGAATTCTCGTGGGGTAGGTGAACTGCAGTCCGCATGAGAGAGAAGGAGAGAGACAGAGATGGTTGGTGGAAGCTCTGAGAGAGAGAGAAGGTCGTCTGCATGAGGGTACTGGGCGGATGGCAGCACAACTGAGAGAAAAAGAGAGTGAGTTGCATGGTGGCCTACGCATGTGTAGGAGACGTGGTTTGCAGGAGGGGCTAAGTGAAGTTGACCTCACACTCGTAGGTCAAAAAGACCAAATGGACAGGAGTTTGGTCGAGGGACTGAGGAGCGTAGAAACTCGCTGCATGGCAGCCTATGCATGGTGGAAAAATGGCTGCTTGATGGTGCAACCATGTGTTTGCATGTACGCGTTGCGCTGGTGGTGAAGGATGGAAGCCAATAATGACGTACCACAGTACCACGTGCACATGATAGGGGGCTGCAATTGGTGCTTTGCGTTAGGCGCTCCAGTCCCAGATTTCCATCACATATTGTATGGACTGCTCATCAGACGAGGAGTTGTTGTTGCGACAATGCATGCGCTAAAAATTGGGTGTTTGTTTGGTTTTCGGGTACTATCATACCACTTGCTACGTCATCTACGATAGTAAGCAATGTCTGCTGGCTACGTCATCTGCATTGTCTGCTACAAGAGTAAGCAACAACAGCGGGCTATGTTTACACTACTACCATTATGCTAATGTGTCAATTACGTTGAACCTTGATCAAGGCCCATGGTCCAAGTATGATAACAAGGTCCTTTCGACCAATCTTCTTGCAAAGTCCAAGTCATTGCTGAACCTTCTCAATGGCCTCCTTGACAAAGAGTCCATGCAGATCGAAGTCGCTCACATAGTAAACTTTGAGCCACAAAGAAATTCACTTGGAAAGTTTCCTATTGGGATGATTCAGATGAAGGTCTTCAATGATTTGAGGGCAAAGGTTGCTAAAGACTATTCCCAAACACGAGAACTCACTCGTCCTTATTGTTTTTCTTCCTCTACTTTAGTAAGATTTCTTATGTCGATAATCCTATCTTCCTCCTCCTAATCCTTTTTCTTACTATTGGTAATCGTCTCTGCCTTCTTCTAGTATTTCTACTCTTAAGGATCTATATTTTATTTTATTTTCTATTGCATACATAACTGATAATATGGTTAAAACAATCGTTATTTAGCATAATTAACACATGCAATTATGAGAAAAAAATTTAAAAAAAGATCTAAGTAGTCACGTCATGCTTGTGCATCTCAGATACAAATATAAATATCAAGAAAGAAGCTAAAGAAGGAAAAAAAGTCTTACCTTGATCGTTGTGGTGATTTCCATAGACCTACAAACGTAGCCTAGGCTCTGATACCACTGCTACAAACGGATGCGCGGTGTCCGTGCAAAATACCTCAAATAGCATGATGGAAACTGTAAAAAATGACTGACGAATCATGTGAGCATATAACCCAATTTTACATGAACAAAGAGAGATAGAGAGCGAGAGAGAGCAAGAGAGCACGTGCAAGCGCACCTGCTAGAGCGGAGTGCTACGCCGGCACAGCGAGAGAGAAGAGAAGAGAGGAGAGAAGAATTGTGTAGACACTGGGTGCAATCTCCCCTCGTGCAAGAGTGACCATTTCCCTCTTGCACGTATTTGTTTTATAGATTTCTTGAATGGTCAAATTGGTTACAAACTGGCCGGCGGGTCATAAATGGCCAAAGCTCATAAAAGAGCACTTGAATAATAAAATGTACAATGCATATATTTTCATTCACATAGCTTGGTCCAGTCTTTTCCACCTATCACATTTGCAATAAATAATAAAATATCAATTCCATAGCATCGACTGCCCGGATCAGCCAAGCATTTTTGCCACTTGGTTGATGAGGGAGAGAAGGCAGCTAACAGTCAGTTAACTGACTTTTTGTGAAAGAGAGGAGTAAATTTAGTGCCTCTTGTTTGCTGCACCAGACAGGTGGTTGTCATCATGCAATATTCATCTGCAATTCGCACGGGCATTTAGCTACATCCGGCTGCGAGTGATAGTACGGCATGCTAGACGCTCTCGGTCCTCACGTGAGGCATCACTGTTGCTGCTACATCGACGACGAATGGCCACCCTGCTCTACGGCATCATAATTGTATTTTATTTTTTTTAAAATGTTAATTCTTTGGTTATCATGGGTTCTCACGGCCAAGGACTGAGTTGCGAGGATTGACAAAGGCCGCCCGATTCCCAGTATATCATCCCCTTCTACATGCTAATTTCAGCAATTGTTCTGGCGAACGATGATATGCCTTCTCTGTATTCTACTAATTGAGTAGGATACGAGTCTCTCCTGAAGGAGTAGGAGCGGAAGTGCGACGTGAGAGAGAGTGCGAGAAGAAGAGCACGACGATATGGTGAACTCGCTCTACTGTAATGTAAAGAGCATAGTGAGTTCTAATTAGGTTTTTACAAAAGCATATGTGTACATACATGGCGGCCCGCCCACTTACCTGGGCGACCACATTGGGCTTTATACCCCAACAACCTCCCACTTAAAGTCCAATGTGGTAATTTAAGTGTGAGAGAAGCTACTATACAAGCTAATATACAAGAGATGTAGAGAAGTGATGTACTACCCTACACCTAATTGCTTGCGAAAATGCGCAAAGCTCTCTGAGGGAAGTCCTTTTGTAAGTAGATCAGCAGGATTTTCTGTGGTGTGAACTTTGACATGCTGAATTTGGTTATCCTCGAGCATTTCCCTGATGAAATCATACTTTACATCCACATGCTTTGTCTTTGAGTGATAAACTGGATTACGAGTCAATTGTATAACACTTTGACTATCACAATATAACACAGGCATCTCTTCTTTGACTCCCAAATCTGTTACTAGTCGATTAAGCCAAATTGATTCTTTGCATACCTCTGATGCTGCAACATATTCAGCCTCTGTAGTAGACTGAGTAACACAATCTTGTAATCTAGAACGCCATGATACTGCTCCACCAGCCAATGTAAAGACATACCCTGACGTAGAACTTCGGTTGTCTACGTCACCTGCATAATCTGAGTCTGTAAAACCCTTTACACTTAGCTCCTGACTCCCATAGCATATGCACATACTCTTTGTAGCTTTCAGGTATCTCAATGTTCCTTTCACTGCCTCCCAATGTTTCTTGCCTGGGTTTGACACGTATTGACTTACTACTCCCACTGCAAATGCAATGTCTGGGCGAGTAGCAATCATTGCATACATCAAACTACCCACTGCACATGCATATGGAATCTTATCCATTTCAGCCTGTTCTTCCTCAGACACAGAACAATCTTGTTTGCTAAGTTTCACATATGGTGGCAATGGAACACTCAATGCCTTTCCCTTCTCCATATTGAAACGTTGCAAAACCTTGTCAATATACTTTGTTTGAGATTACCAAATCAACTTCTTTGATCTGTCTCTCTCAATGCGCATACCAAGTATATGACTCTCACCATGGTCTTCAGCTTTCTCTTTGCATTTTACTGCTTTCCATTCTCTGAGGTCTCTTTTCATGTGACCCTTCTTGCCACAATGGTAGCATTCTATGTCACTCTTGCCTTTAGCACTGCGGGACTTGCTACGAGACTGATTCCTCTTTCCACCTTTGTACTTTTCTTTGGTCCTTCCCCTGACAACTAAGGCTGTTCCTTTGCCTTTGTCCATTGTCTTTCTATTGGTTTCTTCTGTAAGCAGACTTCCTTCTACACCTCGTATGTTCAAACCATCTGGAGGTGCAGAATTACTCAAAGCTGTGCGAAAAGTGTCCCAACTTTCCGGCAATGTGATCAATAGGAACATAGCTCTAACAGGTTCATCAAACTTGACACCTTGAGCTGACAACTGACTATAGATTGTGTTGAATTCATTCAGATGATTGTACATAGGTGTCCCTTCTTTCATCTTCAAGTCAACAAGCTTCTTAAGCCAGTATACCTGTTAAGCTGCACTCTGCTTCTCATAAAGATCACTCAGCTTTAACCATGCTTGATAAGCCGACATCTTGTCTGCTACATTGAAGTAAACGCTTTCTTCCAAAGTCAACATAATGGTAGAAAGTGCCAATTCATCCATTTCGCTCCATTCATCTTCGTCCATATCTTCTGGTTTTATCCCCTTGAGCTTTACAGGTTTTATCTGCTTCTTTTGTACCAACACATGCCAAATCTGCTTCTTCCACAATGGGAAATTGGTTCCATCCAGTTTCTTGATATTGTAAAGAGCAGTGTCTTGTGATCCATCCATAGCTACGCTTCACAGTAGTTTACTTTCCTGGGAAAATTTCGGCAGAGTTTCCCTTGTAAAGTGACCTCTGAACCAATATCAACCTGTCAAATGAACCAAGAAAGCTTCAGATTCTGCAGAAATTTTGGCAGAGTCTCCTTTGTAAAATGGCTCTGGCGTACTCAAACACAGCTCAAAAAACCACTATCTCTCTAACACTGTAAGCTGTGTGTAAACCTGTCCTGCACCTGTATTGTCTCTCACTTTCCTGTCACTGTCCTGTAAGCATAGATTGCGACAATGCCTCAACGGCAGTAAAGTAAAGATGCAATCCCAACTGTCTAACTCACAGTCAATACATCCTAGCTGCCTATCTAAGGGTGCTCGAGGGATCGCTCCAAGACCTGTATCACCGAAAGGATCTCAACATTCGAGAATCCCCCAGCTTAATAAAACCTCACTCGACCCTCAACAAAGGCTGCAGTAAATCTGACAATACATAGACTTCCCACAAAGTCATACATCCACAAATTTCCCATTGTATGCTGTAACCGCTGCGGCGGTTGTTTGCTGCGTGACTCACAACCAACAAACCCTCAACAGACATACATCATCTCTCACACAACATCCGATGTGGAAGTACCTGCAATGTCAAGATGAAATCTGGAATATCAAGCAGCAAACACAAGCTACCTGATGAACTAGTGGATGTCGCCTACAGTCTGTGTGTAGATGCGTCCGTGTCGTATGTGACACGCCTCCAAGAACTGTGAGCCGTCCTTTGATGTGTAGACAGCCACAAATCAACACTCTCGGAGTGCCGATATCCTCAGCACCTACAGTTGTAGGCCAAAAACCCCAAATTTGCAGAGTCGGATCTGCACCCGCCGAGACCACGTAGTCAAAAATGGCCTGCGTAGAACTCTGTCGAAGCCGAACGGTGGCGGAGATGACCTCATAATGATTTGGGGTTGTGTTTTTGCCTGTCAAATCTCACTCCAATCGTTGAATCTCACTCCAATCTGAGCAGGTGACTCTGGCTACCTGCAAATGCTGCCCCGAGCCTCGATTTGAGCTCTGATACGAGTTGAAGGAGTACGAGCAGAAGTGCGACGCGAGAGAGAGTGCGAGAAGAAGAGCACGACGATATGGTGAACACGCTCTACTATAATGTGTAGAGCATAGTGAGTTCTTATTAGGTTTTTACAAAAGAATATGTGTACATACCTGGCGGCCCGCCCACTTACCTGGGCGACCACATTGGGCTTTATACCCCAACATCTACAACATGAAAGTTTATTTTATTTCTCTTCTCATCCTTGTAGAAGTCCAAAAGAACATCGACTCTAGTAGAGTCGTCCTTCATCTCTTTGAAAGAGCGGGCAATGCTTAATTATGCGAGTACATCAATGGTTTGAGATCAATTATAGATCTTAGTCAATATAGAACCTCTATGATGCACAAATATATCATTCGGGATATAAAACGTACACAAATTATATAGCTATGTGGTCTTTCTTTGACGAATAAAAGTAACGACAGTATTTTTTCTCTTAAGTACACCTAGAAAGAAACCTTCATAGCACGCAAAAGATAATTAACATATAAGAGGGGGAAAAAGAAATTCTTAGCTCGAGCCCTTGGAGCTCCCCATAGCCTTTAAACTTCCATCCACAAGAGCGTAGGCAACGCTCTGATATCTCTATCCTTCTCTGAGACTGCGTGCAGTTGGCACAGTTGGCTTACCAGACGATGCAGATATCAGAGTTGTCTATAGTCCTCTACCCACTCAAGGCTACACAACGCTCGTTTGCCAACCACTCCTCTCTCTTTCTCTCTCTCTCTCTCTCTCTCTCACTCATGCCAACCACTGTTCTTCTTCTTCGGCCAAACGATTGCGTGCACCTAAACATAGTTTTCAGCCTATAGCCGTCAACTCACTCTCTACCTCTCCCTCTTGCATGGCGGTGCCAAGTGATCGGCACATGCAATAATCCTCACTAGCCATAGTAAAGGCCGTCAAACCAACCCCCTCTGTAGTCCAGATCCCTCTGCGCCAAGAGATCCTGTGGCTTTCCTTGCCTTGCCATGCATGAGGTGCACTCATTTACTGCTCATAGTACTGAGCGATTGGAAACCACCCCCAGCCGCCAACCTTCATCCACGAGCGGTGCCCTCCCTTTATCTATGGGGTGCATGATAACACTTCCATGCACCGCTCTCTCACGTTCTCTTCCTCTACCTCACATCCAGTGATACATACCCACATATGGCATGTAATCTCTCTCTCTCTCTCTCAATTAACTGGCAGTCGGTCTCTCTCTCCTTCTCTGAGCCAAACGTATGTTCTTTATCTCACTCTCAGAGCTCCGACTCGGCCACCCACCATGCAGACTCGTGTCTTGAGAGCTCAGTCTTCCCTCTTCCTCTGCCTTTCCATGCATGGTTGTCAGTTCCCCGCCCCCGGTGGCCCCTTTTACACCAACCATAGCCAAGTTTTTTTCTTCCAGTATTGTTTTCCCCACCCTTGCAGGACCACCTTCGCCAGCCCAGACACGGGCAACCACACGCAGTCTCTGTGTCTATCTCTATCTTTGCCTCTGCTTGCAAACCTTCATGCAACTCAAGGTTATCGAGCATAGCACCTCTCCGTCAAAGAACGAGACATTAATAGTATCCACTCTGCTTGCAAACCCTCAACCGCCCATCGTCTGCAACCGCTCTCCATGAAAAACTGCTACCGTCGACACCGGCTCTGCACCACCAGGCTTGTGCATGCAACACCCCACAGAGGGCCCATGATAGCCATATAGGGTGGAGCTTTCCCTAACGTGTACCAGCTGCACCAGCTGCAACCTCATCTCCTCTCTTCTCTCTCGACTACCTATAGAGGTAGACATTGACGACGCCCTTTAGAGCCGCTGCAATACCTTCTCGGGCGACGCTCGATGCAGAGCATCCTTGGACATTGACAAGGTGACCTTTTTTTTTGTTTGTTTCTTTGAGTCTTTAAATATTGTACTTCATTTAATTTTGTACCCAGACATTGTATCACATCCAGCCTCATATGTAATTTTCACCTTTTCAACACGGTTAATGTCACACTTCATTTCATTTCTTACCCATATTGCAAAGGGCGTGGCAGTTGAAGAAGGGGCTCTGATAGTTTGAGGCATCAGGCAGTGCGATTGTGTGGAGAGGGTCGGCTTTTGATCCCATACTCGTTTGGACAACGAGTACGATAAAATTTCATTTCATTTCTCTATCTCTCTTCCCCATCCCACCAAGATTCCTTACCATGACAGACATTGAGGAAGCTCCTTGATGACCATTGCAATACATTCTTAGATAAATGCCCCTTGTCGAGCATCCACGAGAATGAACGAAGATGATGACCATTTTAATCTTACGCTTTTAGGGTTTTAATTTTAGTCTTTAACTGTACTTCATTTTATTTTAGTACCCAAACATTGCATTAGATTCACCTTGATTGCAACAGTTTTGGACTCAAAAGGTAATTTTGGCCTTTGAAGCGGTATAATGGAACATTTTATTTCATTTCATTTCACGTTTTTCTGACGACGACGACAACGACGACGATGATTTTAGTCTATTTTCATACCTAGATATCGTATTAGATCCACAAGGATTGTCTCACTTTATTTTTGTACGTATTTTTTGCATTTTAAAGACGGTTACTATATCATTTCATTTCATTTCCCTCTCTCTTTCTCCCCCTCTCCCCTTTCCTTTGGTCGATGGTCGATTGCATGGAAGCATTGGACATCGACAAAGTTCTTCGGTGACCAATGCAATACTTTCTCAAACAATGCTTGCTTTTAGGCATCCACATGCACTGACGATGATCACGATGTATTTAAACTGACGATTTCAATATTTCACTATATTTCATTTTAATACCCATGCACTGGATTAGATCCATAAGGATTGTATTAGTTTGATCTTATAAGTAATTGGTATAAGCTGCAGACTAAAATACTACATACCTAGTGCAAGTGTTTTTTAAAAGAAGCTTAAGTTTTTGTTCTTGCCAGGTATTTTCTTGATGCATATTCTTTTACATAGTTGACGTCTAACTAGCAATGTCTGAAAGAGCAGCTAAGGTCAAATCAATTTTGCATTGTTTTCTTTATTTGTTGGACTAATCTAACTTTTCTAGTATGGCCTTCACACGATGTATGCTCGTGATATCATAACTAAACACTAATCAATGCCTTTTAAACAATTATAAATAATAATTTTTACAATATTAAGCACTTTAGAGACAACAGTTTGCGATATCAAGGGGACTATTGCATTTATTCAAACAAAAACAATCTACAATATCTTAATTCCATCTCACTTTCCGATTGATCCAAGGCTCATCATTGTAAATGACTTTTGCTAATTACAGTTGTCTCCTACTTGTATCACTCTTTTCACACAAAAATTGGTACATATTTCAGATGCAGTACATCATCCAAAGTCTAATGATTTATAGAGAGCAAATAGGAACCATTATCAGCCACATTTTTTTGGCGATTACGACTGGGTTGTCCTGCCTTGCCATGCATGGGGCGCTGATTTATATATATATATATATATTTATTTATTTATTTATTTTTACTGGCCACGATCGAGGGAGCGACGAATTACATGCAGCCACAAGCTAACTATTTTTTCTTTGTCTCGGTATTTCTCATGTTTGTGTTTCATACACACACCATTCGTGATGTAGACTGATAAGTTGCATTCAAAGCGGGGTTAGTTAACAGCAAACCACATGCACGAACCCACCACTGTTTCCGTTTTCTGGCTGGGCCATGTTCCTACAAGGTCACTTCAATGTCGAAAGCATGGTGGTAAAAGATGTGGTGGCCACAGGATGGAAATCTTCAACTCCCTCGCAACTTGCATGATACTCTCTTTGACAGTGCTGTCTCCTTCGGACCTTCCTCTGTTATTGACCTACTTCACCCTTTAGATCTGCTATCTTCTTCTCCGTGCCTCATCTATTGGTGCTGCAGACACATGCTTCAATGGGCAAGCAATCCTCTCTTCATCATATGTGCCACATCTTTTCATAACGCATTAGCGATTCGAGCATTGTTGTATCCTTTCTCTCTCGCACAATGGTAGTGTTGCATCTGGCCGGCTTGCTACCCAAAGGCCCCAATTGGCATGGCATGTGAAGTCCCATACCCAGCTTGGCAAGGTGGCAATTGCAGGGAGGGTCTCTTCAACAACCGAGTGGTTTCATGGACACCCACAAGTCTATCTACAAGATTGGACGTCTTTGCACGGCTATTCTTACTCTCCTTCGACGACCTTATAGCAGGCAGTACAAGCAATAAGGGAATTATCCTATTGTTTCTTATGTTGTAGGCGGATTTAGCGTCGTCTGTGTCTTGCTCGATGGACAACACCTCTCATGCCAAGATTAGAAGCAGAGAAATTGTCTGCATGGCCAAGAAGAGCATTGGTGATCTCAAGAAAAAAAAAAACTACAAATAGAGCGTTGGTGATGCCTTGTGGAGGCATCCCTGGCACTATCAAATTTTTGGTAGCTTTTTGTATGGATGACTATTTACGATGGTAGAAGCATTTTATAGATTTCAAAATTCATTACCTACTCCCTCAACATGATAAGAAATATGCTTCTCATTAAGCAGTTGTGTTTAATAACATAATAACAAAAAAAACAACCCCTCTTTCAATTTTCTCAAAGATACTACTTGGAATAGCAAGGTCAAACTTATTTCTTTTTTTTCTATGCACTAAGTTTGTTGTGTTTTTGGACATGTATGTTGTTTAGAGCAAGCACCAGGTGTGCATCAGCATAGTTCTGCACAACACCTACACATGCACAATTTCATAAAGACTATGGCAGTTCCTCATGCTCTTGCTTTAGAGTAGCTAACATATATGGTGCTTGCTGAGGAAAGTTTGGTCAAGTTTAAACACAATTTTAGATATATATGATGACCGTTTGGGAAAATCTCCGTACCTTGTCAATGAATCCTTCAATCTTGCTGGCTTGAATAGCATAACTACCTCTATCAAAGCATGATTGATGTCTAAATATATTATCAGTGTCATCGTGAATGACTAACTTTTATTGCGCATATCACTCTCACTGAGTGACTTTTTTCACATGTATGTATCATCACGTTAAAGAATCTGTTCCCCAATCTAGCAACCTCATCATTCATATCAATAAAGATCAGTTCATCCTTTGATTATGCCAACATTTAAAATTTTACCTATACAATATCCCTACTAGAAGCTTGGGCTGTGACCATTTTTTGTTATTTATATGATGGATGACACTATATGGTCTTTCTGTGATTTATTTCATCAATTGAGGTTATAGAAAGTCATGAACTGATCTGTAGCACTTTAAGTTTATTGTACTTATACAATTGTGAAGAATTTTCTTGATTTTGTCCTCTTCAAATAGCTCATTGTTATATTTTACTAATTGTTAATTACAGTAGCAATGGACAACACCATTACCTTTCTTAGGTTTACCACAACTTTATGACAATACCAGTCTCTGTCTTGATTGACCTTAACCAAATGATTTTGATAATGATCTTGATTTTTCTAACTTGTTTATTGTCTAAGATTCACACCAACCGATGCAGACCATAATGTGAGGCAAACATATAAACATCTCGTTGTTATCTTTTGGAAAATTATTTTAAAAAACTTGAGTGATAGTATACTAAGCCATGTTCTATTACATTCTATGATACCTTCCATGCTTGTTATCAATCAAATATCTAAACTAATCTATACATTACTACGTGGTTGAGTATAATGACTCTCTCATACAAGATTTTGTCACAATATGCCTCGATGTGTTTCCTGATTCCATTCAAAAAGACAACGCATCTCTCTCTACATGCACACACAGGTACATACGTTTTCAGCTGCAACATACCCTCCAGCTACTCACATCAAGTATGATATTTTGGATTCATGAATAACAGCTTGTAAGTATTCTCCTGCTCAAACATGCTCCAAATTGATCTCACCCATGTTATAAATGTTATATTTTTATGCCTAGCCTAGTCCATTGGTCATGGACACACAAATTCACCGATTTAGGCAGTGTGTAGATACTCATCTTGGTGCAGATCCGTCGATTTAGGCAACACATTGATAAATTGCATGATTTTTTCAAATGCAGATTCGCCGATTTAGGCAGCACATCTTATTGGTGTAGATTCGCCGATTTAGGCAGCACCAATCACAAAATCATGCTGCAGTGGCTGGCCACCACTGTAACTGGTATGATTTTGTTACCCGGGTATAGAAAATGAAAGATATTTTGGATTTGGATTTGTTTTTGGATTGAAAATTGGTATATGTCGATGCTTTTTTGTCATGAGAGTATTTATGAAATTGGATTTGAGATTGATGAGAAATGATTATTGAATGATGAGTTTGACCAATGATATCCTGATTCATCTGGGTATGACATATACTGCTTATTCTAGTGGTATGGGACACTAGAATAGGTAGTATGTGGATGTCGGAAGGCATAAGCTAATGTTGTTTAGTTTCATAAATTTTTCTTTTATTAGGAGATGTTTTTGACACAACATACTAATCACTGTTTTTGACAAGTACTGTTTGCAGATTATTATCTTTGCAACTGAGGACAGTTGCTTTCCAACGGAGAGGTATGTAATGGAATTGATATTTCTAGTAATTATTGCAGCTGACAGGTGGAAAAGGCTTGACCGAGCTAGGCTATTACAAAAGGATATTACATTTTATGTATATTTATTCAAGTGCTCTTTAATGAGCTTTGGCCATTTATGACTGGCCGACCAGTTTGTAACCAATATGACCATTCAAGAAATCTATAAAACAAATACGTGCAAGAGGGAAATGGTCAATCTTGCACGGGGGGAGATTGCACCCAGTGTCTGTGTTATTCTCCTCTCCGCGCCTCTCTTCTCTCTCTTGACGTGCCGGCGTAGCACTCCACTCTAGGAGGTGAGTCTGCACATGCGTTGTCTTGCTCTCTCTCTCTCTCTCTCTCTCTCTCTCTCTCTCTCTCTCTCTCTCTTTGTTCATTTACGGCTTTGATTCTGTGCTAGGAGATCTGTCAGGTATGTCGATTTGTATGTTTTATGGTTTGCACTGTGCTATTTTGGCTATTATGCAGGGTAGCCAGGCTTGCGGCGTACCACTGGATAAGTATCAATTTATTGCAGCTGACAGGTGGAAAAGACTAGACCCAGCTTGGCCTATGTGAATGGATATGTATATCATGTACATTTTATTATTCAAGGGCTCTTTTATGAGCTTTGGCCATTTATGACCGGCCGGCCAGTTTGTACTCACATTTGACCATTCAAGTTATCTATGCAGATCCACCGATTTAGGCAGCACACTGAAAAAATTACAAATTCACAATGGTTAATGCAAATTTGCCGATTTAGGCAGCATTAGTGCAGATTTGCCGGTTTAGGCAACACGTCTTATTGGTGTAGATTCGCCGATTTAGGCAACACCAATCACAAAATCATGCTGCAGTGGCAGGCCGCCACTCTAACTGGTATGATTCTGTTAATGTTGGGGTATAAAGCCCAATGTGGTCGCCCAGGTATGTGGGCAGGCCGCCAGGTATGTACACATATTCTTTTATAAAAACCTAATAAGAACTCACTATGCTCTACACATTACAGTAGAGCGAGTTCACCATATCGTCGTGCTCTTCTTCTCGCACTCTCTCTCGCGTCGCACTTCTGCTCATACTCCTTCAACTGGTATTAGAGCTCAGATTGAGGCTCGGGGCAGCACTGCAGGAGGCTAGAGTCACCAGCTTAGATTGGAGTGAAATTCGACAGGCAAAGACACGGCCCGAAATCTCATGGTCATCTCGGCCACTGTTCGGCTTCGACAAAGGTCTACGCAGGCCATTTTCGACTACGCGGTCTCAGCGGGTGCAGATCCGACTCTGCAAATTTGAGGTTTTCGGCCTACGACTGCAGGTGCTGAGGATATCGACACTCCCAGAGTGTTGATTTGTGGCTGTCTACACATCGAAGGACGGCTCACAGTTCTTGGAGGCGTGTCACATACGACACGGGCGCATCTACACACAGACTGTAGGCGACATCCACTAGTTCATCAGGTAGCTTGTGTTTGCTGCTTGATATTCTAGATTTCATCTTGACATTGCAGGTACTTCCACATGGGATGTATTGTCAGAGATGATGTATGTTTATTGAGGGTTTGTTGGCTGTGAGTCACGTAGCAAACAACCACCGCAGCGGTTACAGCATACAGTGGGAAATTTGTGGATGTATGACTTTGTGGGAAGTCTATGTACTGTCAGATTTACTGCAGCCTTTGTTGAGGGTCGAGTGAGGTTTTATTGAGCTGGGGGATTCTCGAATGTTGAGATCCTTTCGGTGATACAGGTCTTGGAGCGATCCCTCGAGCACCCTTAGATAGGCAGCTAGGATGTATTGACTGTGAGTTATACAGTTGGGATTGCATCTTTGCTTTACTACCGTTGAGGCATTATTGCAGTCTATGCTTATAGGATAGTGACAGGACAGTGAGAGACAGTACAGGTGCAGGACAGGTTTACCCGCGGAGCTTACAGTGTCAGAGAGACAGTGTTTTTGGAGCTGTTTTTTGGTTTGTTTTTAGTACACCAGAGCCATTTTGCAAAGGAGACTCTGTCGAAATTCATGCAGAATCTGAAGCTTTCTTGGTTAATTTGACAAGTTGATATTGGTTCAGAGGTCAGTTTACAGGGGAAACTCTGCCGAATTTTTCCCAAGAAAGTAAACTACTGTGAAGCGTAGCTATGGCTGGATCACAGGACACTGCTCTTTACAATATCAAGAAGCTGGATGGAACCAATTTTCCATTGTGGAAGAAGCAGATTTGGCACGTGTTGGTACAAAAGAAGCAGATAAAACCTATAAAGATCAAGGGGATAAAACCAGAAGATATGGACGAAGATGAATGGAGCGAAATGGATGAATTGGCACTTTCTACCATTATGCTGACTTTGGCAGAAAGCGTTTACTTCAATGTAGCAGACGAGATGTCGGCTTATCAAGCATGGTTAAAGCTGAGTGATCTTTATGAGAAGCAGAGTGCAGCTTCACAGGTATACTAGCTTAAGAAGCTTGTTGACTTGAAGATGAAAGAAGGGACACCTATGTCCAATCATCTGAATGAATTCAACACAATCTACAGTCAGTTGTCAGCTCAAGGTGTCAAGTTTGATGAACCTGTTAGAGCTATGTTCCTGTTGATCACATTGCCGGAAAGTTGGGACACTTTTCGTACAACTTTGAGTAATTCTGCACCTCCAGATGGTTTGAACATAGCAAGTGTAGAAGGAAGTCTGATTACTGAAGAAACCAATAGAAAGACAATGGACAAAGGCAAAGGAACAGCCTTAGTTGTCAGGGGAAGGACCAAAGAAAAGTACAAAGGTGGAAAGAGGAATCAGTCTCGTAGCAAGTCCCGCAGTGCTAAAGGCAAGAGTGACATAGAATGCTACCATTGTGGCAAGAAGAGTCACATGAAAAGAGACTGCAGAGAATGGAAAGCAGAAAAAGGCAAAGAAAAAGCTGAAGACCATGGTGAGAAGAACAAGTCCTCAGTGAAGATTCAAGAAATAAATGTGACAAACACTGTTGCAGAGGATGACAGTCTAGTGTCAGGAGACATCTACTTCTTGAAGAATAGAATGGACTCAGCTCTTCTTACAGCATTTGATGGAAATGCACTGAGTGACTGGATTATAGACTCAGGGGCATCACTTCATGTGTCTCCAAACAAGGAATGGTTTACCTCTTATGTGACCACTAAAGATCATGTTCGGCTAGGCAATGGGCAGACATGTGAGATCTTAGGTGTTGGAGATGTTTAATTGAAGTTTCAGAATGGCTCTTCTTTCACGCTGAAGAATGTGAGACATATTCCCGCAATTACAAAGAGCTTGATTAGCACAGGTTTACTTGATGATGCTGGCTACGTCACCACTTTTGGACAGAACATGTGGAAGATATCCAAGGGTTCTATGACAGTAGCACATGGAGTAAAGTCTGGAGGACTTTACATGATTTATGTATCAAATGTCTCTAAAAATGTAATCAATGTAACCGAGCAGCCGAACGTTTCTTTGTGGCATAGCCGGTTAGGACATATGTCCAAGAAGGGAATGGAAATCTTGTCTTGTTCTGGTTATTTGCCTGGCTTGTCATTTAATGATTTTGAATTCTGTGAACATTGTCTGTATGGTAAGCAAACACAGCAGCCACATAAGCATAGAAGCAGTAGAAGAGATACACAGTTGGCAATTGTTCATAGTGATTTGTGTGGACCTATGCCTAACCTATCTCTAGGGGGAGCTTCTTACTTTATGACATTTATAGATGATTACTCGAGGAAAGTATGGGTTTACTTTCTCAAGTACAAGGATGAAGCGCTTAGTGTTTTCAAAACTTTTGTGACACTTGTGGAGAATCAGAGTGGCAAGAAGCTTAAATGCTTACGCACTGACAATGGTGGAGAGTATGTTTCAAAGGCCTTTCAGGACTTTTGTGAGTCAAAAGGTATAAAACATGAACTTACTGCTGCTTACAATCCTCCTCAAAATGGAGTTGCTGAGAGGATGAATAGGACCATACAAGAGAAGGTCAGAAGTATGTTGTCTAATGCACAGCTGCCAAATGGGTTTTGGGCTGAAGCTGTATCAACAGTTGTTCATCTTGTAAATAGATCTCCTAGCAAGGTTTTGCAGAAGCATTCAGTGCCAGAGATGGTATGGTCAAGCAAAATGCCCTCATACAAGCATCTCAGAGTCTTTGGCTGTGAGGCATATACTCACGTTCCAAAGGAATTTAGGAACAAACTTGAGCCAAAGAGTAGAAAGTGCATCTTTCTAGGCTATGGTAATTCTGGTGAGATGGGGTACAGACTTTGGGATCCCGAATCCAGAAAGGTTGTCAGCAGCAATGATGTTCACTTTAATGAATCCAAATATCATTCTAAACTAGAGAGGGTTGAGGAGATTAGAAGAGTTGTCTTCCAAGAAGATGGACCTGCACGTGCAAGACAAAATGTCAGGGCTCACGAGGAGCAAGGACAGGATAGAGTGGAACCACAGGTTGTGGCTGAGCCTGAGCCACCTATTGTGCGCAGATCTGGACGTGTCACGCGACCTCCTGATAGGTTTGTTCCATCTATGAACTATGTCATGTTGACTGATTGCAATGAGCCTTCATGTTACAAGGAAGTAGTGCAAATGAAGGACTCCGGGAATTGGCAATTGGCCATGCAGTCAGAGATGACAGCTCTGCATAAAAACCAGACATGGAAGCTAGTTAAATTACCACGGGGCAAAAAGGCTCTATCTTGTAAATGGGTTTACAGGTATAAGATCACCGCTCATGATAGTCACCCAAAGTACAAAGCAAGGCTTGCTGCCAAGGGCTTTAAGCAAGAACAAGGCATTGACTTTGATGAAGTCTTCTCTCCGGTGGTCAAGATGACTACATTGAGATGATTTCTTGCATTGGTTGCCATATTAGATTTGGTGTTGCACCAAATGGATGTCAAGACAGCGTTCTTGCATGGTGATTTAGATGTGGAAATTTACATACAACAGCCAGAAGGGTTTGTTGAGAAAGGCAAGGAAGATTGGGTATGCCAGTTGTTAAAGAGTCTTTATGGCTTAAAACAATCACCGAGGGCATGGTACCATAAATTCCACAAGTTTATGCTTTCTCAAGGCTACAAACGTAGTGAGTTCGATCACTGTCTATATACAAAGAAGGCTAAGGATGGCAGTTGGCTGATCCTTATTTTGTATGTGGATGACATGTTGATTGCTGGCAAGCACTTGGAAGAAATTTCAGCTTTGAAGTCAAAGATGGAAAAATCGTTTGACATGAAAGACATGGGTGAGGCAAGTCATATACTTGGTATGCGCATTGAGAGAGACAGATCAAAGAAGTTGATTTGGTAATCTCAAACAAAGTATATTGACAAGGTTTTGCAACGTTTCAATATGGAGAAGGGAAAGGCATTGAGTGTTCCATTGCCACCATATGTGAAACTTAGCAAACAAGATTGTCCTGTGTCTGAGGAAGAACAGGCTGAAATGGATAAGATTCCATATGCGTCTGCAGTGGGTAGTTTGATGTATGCAATGATTGCTACTCGCCCAGACATTGCATTTGCAGTGGGAGTAGTAAGTCGATACATGTCAAACCCAGGCAAGAAACATTGGGAGGCAGTGAAAGGAATATTGAGATACCTGAAAGCTACAAAGAGTATGCGTATATGCTATGGGAGTCAGGAACTAAGTGTAAAGGGTTTTACAGACTCAGATTATGCAGGTGATTTAGACAACCGAAGGTCTACGTCAGGGTATGTCATAATAATCAATATCTAATTCTCCTAAATGATTTTCTCATATTAAACTGATCATTTAATGTGGGGAAGTGCCCGGGGAGAAAAAGCTAGAATATTGGTTAAGCTAGCAGACCGGCCACAGTAGGGATCCAAAGGAGGGAAAATAGGGATCCAAAGAGGGGGCCATCTGCAAAAGAGCCATGTGCAACAATGGGCTAAAAAGACCCTAAGGTTCAGCCCATTAAGACTTCCAAAATGCTAAGGTTCCAAAATTCAAAGGTTGTGTCCAAAGGTCAACCCTAGGGAAAATTGGATGCTTTGTGTGTGCCCTAAAAGTCTTTGCACATCCCTACATGGGAGGGGGCGAGCCCTAAAGGTAGGGGATGAAAGAGAAAGCCACAAACACACACAGGCTCCCTTTACACAAAGGGAATGAGGGACACATGTCAGCTCCCTAGGCCAGATGCCCACAAGGTGTGCCAAATTCCTATTGGAAGACCCTTGAAGTGGACCAATGAGAATTAAGCTAGAGTAAATGTAGTTTAATGAATTTAAATACATTTAATAAAAGAAACCAATGAGAATTAAGTCTCCTAGAAGACTATTGGGTAGTCTCCCAAAGGGTCCAATGAGCATTCAGAAGCCCCATGGCTTGCCTGATTTCTATTGGCCAGGAGGCAAAGGGGTCCAATGAGAGTTTAGTTTAATTATTTAATTACCTAAAGCTCTCACAAAAGGGGAAAGGGGGACACATGTCAGAAGGCTATCACTTATGCTGCTTAATACCCATTGGCTTGACTTGGGGAGGTCCAATGAGGCAAAAGCCAGACCAAATTAGCAACAAGGGCTCGCCCAAGAGAGAGAGGGGGCTGATTTTTGCTTGGCATTGACACACACACACTCACACTTGACCATGTGTGAAGGAAGAATACTCTATCTCCTCCCAAGCTTTAATGGAGAGCTCATCACCTACTCCAAGCTTGTGAGATAGAAGCCTACATCAACACTCTCTTGGCATGTGGATGCAAATCCAACCAAGAGCCAAGCTACAATGCATGCTCATCTTCTCTACCAAGCTAATTACTAAGCTAAGCTATGCTAATATGAGTGATTATGTGAGGAGATGTACATATTTCTCGTAAGATACTCCTTCTTCCTCTCAATCTACTCTCATACCCTACTAGCTCTCACTATCTTCGAAGGTGTGTGAGGTCTTGGGTCTGAGAACGGGGATAATTCAAGTTGTGTTTGATTAAGTGTTTTTCTTGGTGTATGAAGCTTCCATATTCATTGCACTAGCTAGTCTTGAAGGAACACAAAGAATTGTATTGTACAATGTCTCTCTTGATGGGAGAAACCATAATACAAAGCCTTTTGGAGGGGGGACCGGCTTAATGCAAATCCGGTCCTCAACTGTTGTCAATAGCTTAATTTCTCTCTCTTTTGAAAGTATTGTTGATGCTATCTAACTAGGTGTTATGATTTTTGTTGCTCTCTCCACCCAAGCACTCTTGTAATTCTCATTAGGAATCTATTCTAATGAAATACCCACTATGTTCATGCTAATTTCCACTACACATAAGTTATTAGGCCAATAAATGTTACATTGGTATCAGAGCTCAAGGTTTCTCTTTTCTTGCTGAAGAAGGGAGGTCCTCAAGCTAGCTACAAATGGTTGGTATTATTAATTGCCTGTGAGTAAGTAGAATAGGGATTTTTCAGCCTTGCAGTGCGCCTGCCTTCGTGCAGTTAACGGGGCATCACCGTCGAGAGCTATGGTCTTAATAGTGGAGTCCTACGGTGCTTGCCTACGGCTTAACCACTATTGAGCTATTAGAAGCTTGACAGGAGCCGGTGCTGTTTTGGTGTCAAAAGACCCTCTCTTCTATTCCTTGCAATTAATGGTATTCGAGCCGCAGGTACAGTAGCTTGAGTGCTTTTTCTAAAGGGGTAAAGAGGAGTAGCAACTAGGGCTTGAAGTGCCAAAGTACACCTAAAAATTTTATACCTAAAAGTTGTTAGAATGGCTGACAATAGTAAAGAGAGTGAAATTAATGTTGATAACTTTGATTTTGCTCATGAGCAAGCTACTAATGATGCTTCAATGCTTGTTAACTATCTTGTTTCTAGGCTTCAACAAGCCATGGGCAATCCATCTCTCCAAAGTGAAGTGCAACGGCAACTCCGTGCTCACGGGATTCTTCAAGCTATTCACCATGACGAGAGAACACCTAGGAAGCCTCCTTGTGAGACTACCAAAAGAGGTCTCTCTCCGATTCGGGAAGAAGAAGAGGATCCTTATGAAGGGCTCAAGAATTTACTTCTTGATGATGCATCTCCTTCCCAAAGGAGAACTCAAGAGCCTCTACCGAAGGAACGAGAAAGAAGTGAGTCTCCCGCCACCTCGGCGGAGATGGCTCCACGAAGACGGCGGGCTAAACGCTCTCCATCACCACCAAAGCGGAGAAGACCATCGTATTCTTCTCCTCACCACAATTCAAAGAGGGATGATAAAAAGCAAGAGAAGAAAAAGGCGAGAAAGAGGACACCCTCTTCTCCATCTTCTTCATCCTCTTCCTCTTATGAAAACTATGGTGAAGATGACAAAGATCAAGACAAGAAAAAGGTGAGAAAGATGTCACCCTCTTCTCCACCTTCAAATTCTTCACCCTTTGAAGAAAGTGATGGTGCAACCTTTGAACCATCAAAAAGAAGAGGCCATAGGAAATCCTATGCCGCATGGAAGAGGTCATCCAAGTTGAAGAAATTCAAAGAGGGAGGGAAGAGCATCTCTTTCCTTACCTATGATGGTACCTTTGGTGCTACGGACAAAGTCTTGGCCTTTATCCAGCAATTCGATGCGGCGTTTGGAGATGAGGGCTTCACGGAGTCCTCTAAGCTACGCCATGTAGCTATGCACTTTCAAAAGTCCGCCATACAATGGTGGTCTAGCCTATGAGCCAACGGTGAAGCTCCACGAACATGGAAAGATTTAAGAGCTTCCATTATGAAGCAGTTTTTGGCCACCGATGCCAAAGACAAAGTACTCACCGAATGCCGAAGCTTAAAGCTCTCTCCCAATGAATCCATCCACATATATGTAGACAAGTTTTGGGACCTACAACTCAAAGCCATTGTCTTCAAAAGGTTGGATTTTGGAGAGCAAAAGCAACAATTTTGTGCGGGCTTAACCGAAGAAATGGCGGAGTATGTCAACTCCCAAAGACCACGTACCATATCGGCGGTAATACACCACACTATGGTCGCCTCTCGAATCAATTTCCAAACGGGGGCAAAAAGAAATAATAAGCCCCCGGAAAACAAGGGTTCCAATGAACCTAAGGGGAAGGACAATGTCCAAAAGTCTCCTAAGGGCAACTCCAACAAAGCTAAAGAGAAGGGAGTTTACAAAGGTAAGAATAAAATCTCTCCTAAAGAGCTTGAGCGTTATCGTAAGGATAACCGGTGTTTCAAGTGCGGCGAACAAGGGCATGCGTACCGTGCTTGTCCCCAAAAGAACAACCGCCAAGATCCTCCTAGAGCTTCCTTGGTTGAAATCCAAGAGGAGGAGACTCACCAAACTCACCACAAAGGATCTCCTCTATGCCATGCTTGGGAAAGGTAAGAGAACATGATGCTTTTATTCTCTTTGACCCTGGTTCTACTCACAATTTTATATCTATGGAGTTAGCCACCAAGCTAGGCATACAATCCTACGAGATGGGAGATGTCCTACCCGCAGACAGTGCCTTCAAGGGGCAAGAAGCTTCAATCACTCCCTTAATTGGGAAATTGAGGCTTCATGTCCAAGGCTATGTGGACAAAGAGGACTTCTTTATCTCTCCTCTCAAGCATGAGGATGTAATCCTAGGGGCACCATGGTTTGACCGCCTGGCTGCCGATGTTAAATTTCCTGAAAGGAGAATCTCCTTTAAGTTCAGGGAAAAAGACATGTATATAGATGCTAAGGAAATGGGTAACACCATCCCCATTGTACATACACCAGCTTTCAACAAGTCAATAAAGAGCTTTATTTCCGTGTACATGATTTTTGTTAAAGACTCTCAAAATGAACCTAATGCTTTAGCAAAAGAAAATAAAAGCAACCAAAAGGAAATAGAGTTATCCAATTTTCTCAAGGGGTTTCAAGATGTTTTTATTGACGACATCCCTTGTGAGCTACCTCCTAAACGAGGTAATGATGACCATGCAATTGAACTTCTTCCAGGAAGTTCACCGCCTAACAAACCTCCTTATAGAGTTTCTCAAGCTCAACAAGAGGAGATTATGCGACAAGTGCATGAGTTAGTTGAGAAGGGCATGGTTAGGCCTAGCTCATCTCCATTTTGCTCACTTGTGCTATTAGTGCAAAAGAAAGACGGCACATATCGTATGTGTGTCGACTATAGAGCACTAAATAGGATCACTATCAAGAATAGGTTTCCCGTTCCACGGGTAGAAGACCTATTTGATAAGCTACAAGGATCGACCTACTTCAGTAGGGTTGACCTAAAGAGTGGCTATCATCAAATAAGGATAGTTGATCAAGACATTGTAAAGACCGCGTTTCGCACTACATTTGGTCTTTACAAATACATTGTCATGCCTTTTGGCTTGACCAATGCACCAGCCACATTCAACCGCTTGATGGAGAAGCTGTTCAGGCCTCATCGAACCTTCACTGGAGTGTTCTTTGATGATATTATCATCTACTCTAATTCATTGGAGGAACACAAGCAACACCTCCAGGTAATATTTCAAGTTTTAAGAGAGAATAAACTTTATGTTAATCGAAAGAAAAGTGAATTTTTCTTGCAAGAGATTCAGTATTTAGGTCACATTATCTCTCAAGATGGCATCCAAATGGATCCATCCAAGTTAGAGGTAATAAAAGGATGGCCTAAACCAAGGAATCTTCATGAACTAAGAAGCTTTATAGGTATGTGTGCATACTATAGACGCTTCATAGAAAAGTTCTCACAAATTGCGGGACCATTACATGACCTAACAAAGAAAAGTGTTAGGTATACATGGTCTGCTAAGGAGAACAATGCTTTTGAAAAGCTTAAAGAAAAGCTTATCTCTCAACCTGTGCCTACACTACCGGATCTCTCAAAACCATTTGAGGTCCAATGTGATGCTTGTGGTGATTGCCTTGGAGCTGTTTTGCTCCAAGAAGGGCACGCCATAGGCTATGAGAGTCAAAGGCTCGACCCTATTGAGTAAGCTCTAGGCATATACGAAAAGGAACTTCTTGCAGTTCTACATGCCTTAGACTCATGGAAGCACTATTTATTGGGGACTCCTTTCATTCTGCGAACGGATCACCAAAGTCTTAAGTACTTCATGACACAGACCAAGCTCTCCGACAAAAAAATGAGGTGGGCAAATTTCCTTTCACAATTTCATTTTCATATTGCTCACATTGCTGGCAAGCATAATCAAGTAGCCGATGCACTCTCAAGACGACCGAGAGTGAATGCGGTTTCCATAGAAACTCACAATGATCTATCTTCAATGATAGATGAGTATGCTATTGATCCCGATTTTAGAGATGTGATTTCAGCCCTTGCATTAGGGAAGAAAGAAGAACCATTTACTTTACAAGATGGTTACCTTCTCTATGGCAATAGACTATGCGTTACTAACTCACTACGTGAGAAAGTAATGTATGAATCTCATGCTCCACCTTATGCGGGGCATAGAGGGATTCAGTCTACCTTAAGGGGAATTGAAACATATTTCTATTGGCCTATCATGAAAGTGAACATACAAGAATATGTTTCCAAATGTGTGGTATGCCAAAAGACAAGATTTGATAGAGGGAAGCAACTTGGGTTGCTTCAACCCTTGCCAATCCCTAATTCACCATGGGAGAGCATATCCATGGATTTTATCTTTGGATTGCCTAAGTCTATCCATAGGAATACAGGAATATGGATGATAGTAGACAGGTTCCGTAAACAAGCTCATTTTATACCTGTCAAAAAGACTACCAAAGCCCATCAAATGGCAACCCTCTTCATTTCACAAATTTTCAAATACCATGGCTTGCCAATGTCCATAGTGTCGGATAGAGATCCTAGAATGACCAGTAATTTCTGGAAGGGTCTCTTTGAGAATTTAGGAACAAGGCTAAAATTCTCTTCGACCTATCATCCACAAACTGATGGCAAAAGTGAAATAGCTAACCTAACCATTCTCGATCTACTAAAAGCCTATGTAACGGAAGTAGATCAAAGATCCCAATGGGAGAAGTACTTACCCTTAGTAGAGTATGCTTACAATAAGAGTGTACATACTTCCACAAGAAAAGCACCTTTCGAGGTAATTGAGGGAAGATCAAAAAGTCCCTTGCTACTTAAGGTACATGGGAAGATCTTCGCTGCAGATGAGTATAGCCAAGACCTACAAGAATCTTTCCAAAATATTAAGGATGCTATCTCTATCTCACAGCAAAGGCAAAAGGCTGCTGCTGACAAGCACAGAAGAGCCCAAGCCTTTAAAGAAAACGATTGGGTCTTGTTAAAGTTTCCCAAGGCTCGATTAAGGCACACGACGGGCAAGAATCCTATGGGCCACCAAAAGTACTATGCTAAACTAGCAAAAAGGTACTATGGTCCCTTCCAGATTCTTAGGCCAATCAATGAGATGGCCTATCAACTTAAGTTGCCCAATCATTGGCTCATACACAATGCTTTTCATGTGAGCCTATTAAAGCCTTACAAAGTAGAGCCACCTCAAGAACAAACTATTGAAGACCCACCGGAGATCGAGGACCAAGAGGAGGTGCTGCAGCCCGAGTCCATTCTCCGACATGAAGACAAGGTATTAAGAGGCGGTAAGACTATCCGACGATATCTTATTAAGTTTAAGAATTATCCTTTTGAAGATGCTAGATGGATGCAAGGCATACAATTAAAGGATAACCTAAACCTTGTCAATGCTTACAATGCTTCCCAAGAGTAAGCAAATGTACAAAATGTTAAAAATGAACAAAATTTTTGTCTTATAAGACTCTCTCTTTTCTTTATTTGTGCACAAAAATGAAGTAGTATGCATGCTTAAATCAAGTTTGTGGAGACGACGTCTCCCAAACACCAAGTAGAGCTTGTCACTCTACTATGGAAGATTGATAGGACTGATGTGCAGACATGCTTGCGGCAACCTCAGGCTCTCAAGTGCCAAATGGACTAGTCATCCATTATGGAATGATGTCGTAGGGTAACATAGGGATCCTCTACCCGCTAAGAAAAGGACTCATGAATATGCTTTATCTTCTCTACACCATAGTCGAGGACTACTATGATTTCAAGAGAGAGGTAATGTCATAATAATCAATATCTAATTCTCCTAAATGATTTTCTCATATTAAACTGATCATTTAATGTGGGGAAGTGCCCGGGGAGAAAAAGCTAGAATATTGGTTAAGCTAGCAGACCGGCCACAGTAGGGATCCAAAGGAGGGAAAATAGGGATCCAAAGGGGGGGCCATCTACAAAAGAGCCATGTGCAACAATGGGCTAAAAAGACCCTAAGGTTTAGCCCATTAAGACTTCCAAAATGCTAAGGTTCCAAAATTCAAAGGTTGTGTCCAAAGGTCAACCCTAGGGAAAATTGGACACAACATACTAATCACTGTTTTTGACAAGTACTGTTTGTAGATTTTTATCTTTGCAACTGAGGACAATTGCTTTCCAATGGAGAGGTATGTAATGGAATTGATATTTCTAGTAATTATTGCAGCTAACAAGTAGAAAAGGCTTGACCGAGCTAGGCTATTGCAAAAGGATATTACATTTTATGTATATTTATTCAAGTGCTCTTTTATGAGCTTTGGCCATTTATGACCGGCCGACCAGTTTGTAACCAATATGACCATTCAAGAAATCTATAAAACAAATACGTGCAAGTGGGAAATGGTCACTCTTGCACGGGGGGAGATTGCACCCAGTGTCTGTGTTATTCTCCTCTCCTCGCCTCTCTTCTCTCTCTTGACGTGTCGGCGTAGCACTCTGCTCTAGGAGGTGAGTCTGCACGTGCGTTGTCTTGCTCTTGTTCTGTGTGTGTGTGTGTGTGTGTGTGTGTGTGTGTGTGTGTGTGTGTGTGTGTGTGTGTGTGTGTGTGTGTGTGTGTGTGTGTGTGTGTGTGTTCATTTACGGCTTTGATTCTGTGCTACGAGATCTGCCAGGTATGTTTTATGGTTTGCACTGTGCTATTTTGGGTATTATGCAGGGTAGCCAGGCTTGCGGTGTACCACTGGATAAGTATCAATTTATTGCAGCTGACAGGTGGAAAAGAATAGACCCAGCTTGACCTATGCGAATGGATATGTATATCATGTACATTTTATTATTCAAGGGCTCTTTTATGAGCTTTGGCCATTTATGACCGGCCGGCCTGTTTGTACTCACATTTGACCATTCAAGTTATCTGTGCAGATCCACCGATTTAGGTAGCACACTGAAAAAATTACAGATTCACAATGGTAAATGCAAATTCGCCGATTTAGGCAACATTAGTGCAGATTCGCCGATTTAGGCAGCATTAGTGCAGATTCGCCGGTTTAGGCAGCACATCTTATTGGTGTAGATTCACCGATTTAGGCAACACCAATCACAAAATCATGCTGTAGTGGCTGGCCACCACTGTAACTGGTATGATTTTGTTACCCGGGTACATAATGAAAGTGATTTGGATTTGAACTTATATTGTGGAATTGGAATTGGATTGGGATTTGGTATCTGATGATTATTTTATCATGGCAGTGTTTATGTGATGAGACTTGACAATATGAGATTGATGATGAGTGTGACCAATGATATCCTGATTCATTAGGGTATGACACATACTCCTTATTCTAGTGGTACGAGACACTAGAATAGATAGTATGTGGATGAAGACAGGCATAAGCAATGTTGTTTCGTTTCATAAATTTTTCATGTGTTTTTTTTTACACAATACTAATCACTATTTTTGACAAGTATGGTCTGCATATTTTATCTTCGCAACAATTGAGGACAATTGCTTTCCAACGTAGAGGTATGTAATGGAATTGATGTTTCTAGTAATTATTGCAGCTGACAGGTGGAAAAGGCTAGAACAAGCTTGGCCTATGCGAATGGATTTGTATATCATGTACAGTTTATTATTCAAGTGCTCTTTTATGAGCTTTGGCCATTTATGACCGGTCGGCCCGTTTGTACTCAATTTGACCATTTAAGAAATTTATAAATGAAATATGTGCAAGAGGGAAATGGTCACTCTTCCATGGGGGGAGACTGCACCCAGTGCTCGTGTCTATTCTTCTCTCCTCTCCTCTCTTCTCTCTCGACATACCAAGCGTAGCACTCCGCTCTAGGAGGGCAACCGTGCATTCCGTTTGAAGCAGCATCTATGTACATATGTTTTTCCCTGAATTTAAAGGAGATTCTCCTTTCAGGGTATTTAACATTGACACCAAGTATGGCTGCTAATTGAGCATTGCATATGAATGTTGGAGAGGAGGAGACATGGCATTATGCAAGATAATGACCCAAGAAAACAAAATTAAGGATGATTTTTTTAGTGAGTATAATGACTCTATCATACAAGATTTTGTCACAGTATGCCTCGATGTGTTTCCTGCTTCCATTCAAAAAGACAACGCATCTCTCTCTACATGCACACACATGTACAAACGTTTTCAGTTGCAACATACCCTCCAGCTACTCACATCAAGTAAGATATTTTGGATTCATGAATAACAGTTTGTAAGTATTCTCCTACTCAAACATGCTCCAAATTGATCTCACCCATGTTATAAATATTATGTTTTTATGCCTAGACTAGTCCATTGGTCATGGACACACAAATTCACCAATTTAGGCAGTGTGTAGATACTCATCTTGGTGCAGATCCGTCGATTTAGGCAACACATTGATAAATTGCATGATTTTTCCAAATGCAGATTCGCCGATTTAGGCTGCATTAGTGCAGATTCTCCGATTTAGGCAGCACATCTTATTGGTGTAGATTCTCCGATTTAGGCAGCACCAATCACAAAATCATGCTGCAGTGGCTGGCCACCACTGTAACTGGTATGATTTTGTTACCCGGGTATAGAAAATGAAAGATATTTTGGATTTGGATTTGTTTTCGGATTGAAAATTGGTATATGTCGATGCTTTTTTGTTATGAGAGTATTTATGAAATTGGATTTGAGATTGATGAGAAATGATTATTGAATGATGAGTTTGACCAATGATATCTTGATTCATCTGGGTATGACATATACTGCTTATTCTAGTGGTATGGGACACTAGAATAGGTAGTATGTGGATGTCGGAAGGCATAAGCTAATGTTGTTTAGTTTCATAAATTTTTCTTTTATTAGGAGATGTTTTTGACACAACATACTAATCACTGTTTTTGACAAGTACTGTTTGCAGATTATTATCTTTGCAACTGAGGACAGTTGCTTTCCAACGGAGAGGTATGTAATGGAATTGATATTTCTAGTAATTATTGCAGCTGACAGGTGGAAGAGGCTTGACCGAGCTAGGCTATTACAAAAGGATATTACATTTTATGTATATTTATTCAAGTGCTCTTTTATGAGCGTCGGCACTGAAACCAGAAAAAAATGAAGAGGAGGGGGACGAAGCAGGGGCAAAGGCAAGGAAGAATCCGGAGGCGGAGGCGAGGACGGAGACAAAGCAACAATCAAAGGTGGGGCTGGGGACGAAGAAGGAGGCAGCAATGAAAGTCCAGCTTCTTTTTTAGTTTGATAGCCGAATCCCCTCTGAAGTCAGCGACGTGCGTTGAGTTGCATGGTTACGGGAGCATTCATTTGGTTAGAACTTCTAGGTGGTCGTGATCGAATCCCTCTATGCCTTTTACAGGTCGTTGATATATAGGCAAGGTCCTTAGGAGAAAATGACAGGATTCTAAGGAATCTAGTGCAGTAATGAATAAACTATAATACGAGCCAGTATGTCCCTACGATTTAAAAGAAATCGTTAAAGCTTAGAATCTGAACAGATGCCGCTTTGGCGAGCATGCCAAGGCAAAAAGAAGATAAAGTGCAGGCAGCCAGGCCTAGGTAGGAGCGCACAGGGTTCACGAGGGACGACGGGGCAGAGAACAAGCAGTTCAGCAGGTGGACGGGACAGGGCGTGTTTGTTTTTTTAAAGTTGACGAAAAGCTGGAATAGCAGCTCGATGTGGTGGCTCAGCTGGTTAGGCTGGAAGCTTGTGCATTTTCTCTGCGGAGGGGTTGAGTTCGACTCAAGTTTAGTCATTCTTTTACATGGGTCTGATCTTCAGAAGGGTCACCGATGAGATCCGCATGGCATGGAATCTCTGTAGAATTGAATATATTATCGAAGTAACTAGTATGGAGCCAGTATAGAGGTATAGAGTGACGGTTTCTCTCAAAATTATTTGCAAGTCGGTGCATCTTATCAGTTTCGTATAAAAGGAGAAAAAACACTAGCTAGCGCAAGCAGCGAAAAGTCAGTTTTGCGAAGACTTTGCGTTGGACTTTGACTGCGAGGACATCCAGGACGACAACCTGCCGACGCACGCTTCAACAGCTACGGGAAAGATCAATAAGCTGAGCAATATCCCTACGCAGTCTTGTGATTTCGGCGGCACTGTCTGGCCTCATTGTTAAGACGGATCCCAGTAATACTCTCTCTCTCTCTCTCTCTCTCCTCCCTCAACTGCATTGTCTTGTTTCTCTGCAGTTTCGTATATATTGTAGTGTGCTCACTACAAGACACCTGAGAGAGAGACTGGACCAAACTAAGCTTGCCCTCAATGAGTGAGGCAGCTCCTTGTATTGAGCACTGGAAAGGCTACATGCCAAGAACAGCAGAAGTGTCCTCCCACACTAGGTGGTCGGACACACGATCACACACCACACCTCCCCCCTTAGGGAGAAAAAGATGGACATCTTTTTACAATGTTGGGCTGAGAATGGACTTCACAAGAGAGATCAACTCCGACGCCTCATCTGGGGGGAGTGATCATACAACGACTCAAGGATTAGGGACTGAACTTGGGGGCTAGACTCAACATCATGCCGATCATCATCAAGGCATGGAACTTAAACATCTCGCTTATGCAAACACTAGGTCGCTATCCCAATGAAATGGACAAGACGAGGAAGGACTGACTGAGGATTAGGTGCGACATACATCATCTCCATAAAGGGGTTCGGTGTGATCGAGTAAGACAAAGACTAGGAAAAACCTACTACAAAGAAAGAGACCTTAAAACTTAAACTGAATCATGGACCTCGATTACTACTTTTGCAAATGAACAGACTAGGCACCTCTGCACCAAAGATGCAGCAACTCTTGTCAATTTGAATAACAACCACAAAAGCTTTATCACATAGTACTTCCGTGAACCCCATAGCTTGAGAGAGGGCATGTAGTATGGATTTCCACACAAAAAATTCACAAATAACTTGGCCACCTCGCGGAACGCCATGGTCCAGCCCATAGAACTGTGCACCATCACGTTGCTGCCACCATAGTGTGTGTTGTCTCCATGAAAAAAGAAATCTGTCATATTTAGGATGCCAAGGCAGACCCTCCTTCACTTTGTACTTGGGGATCGCAACAGTCTGACAATTCCTCAAACCTTTGTCATTGTTGCTAGAAACATTGACATTATTGTTGTTCTGATAAGAAGAAAGTAAAACCTGCTGAGCTTTGTTGTGGAGTCTGATCTGATAAGTGATCTGGTCTTTGAGGGTCTTGCCATCGTTGGTGTTGGGTATGGTTTTCCAGATGCGTGCTAGACCTTGAGCTTGCTCTCGCAAAAGAGCCAGAGAACGCTGCTCTACAACAAGGAGCTCAGTGAGCTTGGGTCCACTTGCGAAAGCAGTAGGTAAACTCAACCATCCTGGGGAAACCAAAGTGACGTGTCGCCGCCAGGAAAGAAGAAGGCGAAGAGCACTGAGGCCTGCAAGATCTACATCTTCAATGTGCTGAAGCGGGTGCATCTCGACATAGGAATCTTGTCCAAGGCTTATATGGTCAAGGCAGGCAAGAAGCCTGCTTGCAAGAAGGCCGCTGCAGAGAAGAAGCCTACTGCAGCCAAGGACGGCGTAGCGAAGAAGAAAATGAAGAAAGCGATGTGTAACTTCTTGTGCAGCACCAGTTGCTACGAGTGTGCATGTGAGGTACATCATGATCCTCCCCGGCCTCCGCGCTACCTCTGAAGCAGATAAGCTTACCATGCACGTCAGCATGAATACCATCACCACCATCTGTAGCATCACAGGCCGCTTGCTCATGCTCACCTGCTGCATCATTCTTGTTGCCATTGCCAGCCTCGAGAGTACTGCCCTTGCACACAGAAAAAGGGGGCGAGGCGAAATTGGACAAGGGGGGCGAGGGGAAACTGGACAAGGCTTATGAGAGATAGGTTCAAACAAAGGGTGTTGGTGATGGTGCTGAAGGTGACGATGAGAATTACAATGGTTGTTTCTAGGAACTCAAAAGAACTGGAGCTTCGAAGAGCAGGGAAGAAACTCACATCCTCCTCTCTAGCCAGTATCCAGGGCGTACGCCATCTCCTAAGCTAAGACGAAATCAAGAAGAAGAAGATAAAACAAGAAGTCTCTCTAACTGCCCGTCTCCTCTACCAATGTAGTGTGCTCACTACAAGACACCTGAGAGAGAGACTGGACCAAACTAAGCTTGCCCTCAACGAGTGAGGCAGCTCCTTTGAGGCAGCTCCTTGTATTGAGCATTGGAAAGGCTACATGCCAAGAACAGCAGAAGTGTCCTCTCACACTAGGTGGTCGGACACACGACCACACACCACAATATTGTTACTTATATAGCGCAAGCAGCGAAAAAAGACTCAGCAAAATGGACAATCGTCACTGCGTATTTCTCATGTTGGCGGTGTTGTTGATTGGATGCTTCCTTAGCGTTACTTATGGGGACGAATCGGACGAGATTGACAAGTCGAGGCAGATCTGGTGCGTCGCTAATCCCGCCGCCGATCGAAGAGCGTTACAGAAAGCGTTGGACTTTGCCTGTGGCGTCAACAAGATTTACTGCAAGGACATCCAGCCCGGCACGGTCTGCTACCAGGCCGACAACCTGCTGGCGCACGCGTCGTTTGCCTTCAACAGCTACTGGAAGGCTCCTATACTTAACCGAAAGTCCATCAGAGACAATTGTCATTTCGGCGGCATTGGCCTCATCGTTAAAACGGATCCCAGTAATTCTCTCTCTCTCTCTCTCTCTCTCTCTCTCTCTCTCTCACTCATTTATTTTAGTTGTGCACCAAATAGTAACAACCCATTTTTGTTTCTGCTGCCTTCGTTTTGATTTCTTCAGCATCATGAATATTGTGTTTTTATGATTTAATGTAATGGATACAAGTCAAATCTCTCTCTCTCTCTCTCTCTCTCTCTCTCTAAACTGAAGCATCATAGTGACCTACTCTAACTAAATTAAGTATTTAGAATTTGGAAATGCTGTCCTATAGAAACAATGAAGCTACTTTTGAGGCTTATAAGCATGAGTGTGCGAAAATCACCTACAGGTAAGATTGGCGTATGTTGATAGAAAGGAGTAAGCATTCAACAAACTCATGAGCAGAGGGTTTGCAAATCAAAATAATTAATTTTAGTGAGTTTGTGGTTTTTATCGTAACCTTTGGATCACCCCTAAGCTATCTCACTCCAAATCACACTCTCAATCTCACGCACACGCACACTCACACTCGCAATCACAATATGATCATGGAGTCTCTTTGTTATCTTGTTTGGCCAAGGGTCAACGACCTAGAACAGGTGACCACTTTCCAGTTGTAGCACCAATCCCGGCCATTGCCATTCAAGCATTACATCAAAGTTGCGGACAATATGTATCCATCAAGGTGATCCTTGTAGATGCATTTCAGAGGCAATATTCAACTTGTACACACAAAGCTACTCCATCTTTTCCCTTGAACCGAGTAGGTCTTTATCTATTATCAACCATTGTGCTTGAAAGAATACTTGATTTGAAATAGGGTAGCTAGTTAGGCTCAACATCCACTAAAAATACACATTTGTAAGCAGACAACAAAAGAACAAGAGGTAGGAGAAAGATGTGGAAAGAGTGGTTCCATGTGGGCACATCAAACAACATTTGAATAGCGGAGGGCACATACCATGACACCAAAATATCTATGTAGACAACTAAATAATAAAATGCACCATCTTTCTTTACACATCTTTCTATGGCTCCAATGGCCTCGTGAACTACTTGAAACACTCCCATGTTAGTACGAGACTGGTTCAAGCCGAGTCTTAGGCCATGGGAGCTAGAAAGAGATATTAAAAGAGAGATTCCTTATGTGCCTACCGTCCCGGCCAGGACACTCTCTAGCTTTGAGCTTGCCAATCATCAATGGTTTCTTTAATATATCTCTGGTTTTGAGATAGGTTGTTCTAGAATGTGTGCTAGTTGTGGAATGACAAGTTCTCCTTTTGACATGTTGTCACTTATCATAAAAACCTTTCGTTAGCAGCCACTACAAGAGGTTGTGTGCTCTTGTGACGTTGTTAGCGACGGAAATACATTGGGTTTTTATAACCCCCGGCGTCGCTAAGACCGTCGCGAACGGCGTCGATACGGGAACGTCGCTATAAGCGTCGCTATAACGGTCGCTATATGCGTCGCTATAACGGTCGCTATATGCGTCGCTATATAGCGATGCCTAGCGACGATTATAGCGATGTTTGCATAGCGATGTTTATAGCGACGCTGCAGAGCCTTATATAGCGACGCCCGAGAGGAAATTTTTTTGGTGGCAGGGCATTCAACCCGTCAACCATTTTGAATGTTTCATTATTTGATTCACCTTTGAAAAAAAGTGCAAAGGTAGATATAGACCCAAAATAGTCACCCACAAGACAATATAACCATTAGCTCCATCATCCATAGTACATACTGTTTGCAAAATAAAGATACAAAACTGACAAGCGTAAATTGATGAAAGTAAATCAATGACACTTGTACACATCATAGGCAAAATCACTTGATTGTTAAACTTTGCAAATGTAATAGTTACAACACCATTGTCATTATTGAAAAAATATACATGGTTTTCAAAAAGACGTATAAAAGTCGTCTCATGATACATAAGCTATGACAAAAAGAAACTAATGCTATCTAGCTACGGCTAAATTGACGTCGTCTAATCAGACGTCTCATCGCGTCCAAGCGGCATATCTATCGGATTCTGCAAAAAAAAACAATAAGACAGCTTTCTGTAAGTATAAACATATAGTGACATTTATAAAACAATACAACAAATAGAAAAGAGTAAACCCTAATACTAACCATGCCGCCGGACGAACTCAGAATGTCCATCAGGGAGTTTAAGCCCTTCTTGCCTGCGTACTCGTGCTCGTACGGTGTGGGATCACGTCCTGCCTTCATCCACCACTGTCAAAACATATAAAGAATCCATTATGTTAGAACTTAAAAACCCATAAACCCTAAACTATCAAACATAAAGAGCAATGCGAAAACACTTACAAAATCGGCCTCAATTGATGCCCACCCGCTCCCCAAGTGGTGCGAGCTCCTTGCCTCTACTCGCGCTCTGGCTGCCTCCTTTTGTTGCTTCCACTTGTTGGAATGAACTTTCTATTGACATCATTGATATTGAGCTATAGCATGAGTTTATTTGGGACAATCATCAACATTTGGTATACACTGCAGCACGTCCAACCTATTATAATTTGGTAACAGGTAAATGTTTTGCAGTTTTTTTAATGTCTTGTCAAGTCCATTGGTCATGTGCACACAGAATCGCCGATTTAGGCAGTGTGTACATAATCATTTTGGTGCACGTTCGCCGATTTAGGCAGCACATTGATAAATTGCCGATTCATGATTTTTAAACTTATACCAAATGCAGATTCACCGATTTAGGCAGCACTAGTGCACATTTTCCGATTTAGGCAACACGTCTTATTGGTGTAGATTCTCCGATTTAGGCAACACGTCTTATTGGTGTAGATTCTCCGTTTTAGGCAACACCAATCACAAAATCATGTTGCAGTGGCTAGCTACCACTATAACTGGTATGTTTTTGTTACTCGGGTACATAATGAAAGTGCTTTTGGATTCAGATATTTGGATTTTGGATTCAAAACGGATATATGTTGGCAGATATTTGAACTTGAATTTTTGTGGATTGTCGCGATAGTATTTATGGAATTGGCTTGTGATTGATGTGAATTGATTATGATGAGTGTGACCAATGATATCATGCCTCCTCAGGGTATGACATATACTGCTTATTCTAGTGGTATGGGACACTAAAATCGGTAGTATGTGGATGACGGCACGCATAAGCAATGTTGTTTACTTTCACTATATGCTTTTTTTTTTTGACACAAATTTCTAATCATTGTTTTTGACAGGTATCGTTTACAGATTTCTGATCTTTGCAACTGAGGACATTTGCTTTCCAACAAAGAGGTATGTTATGGAATTGATAGTTTACTATTTACTGTAGCTGACAGGTGGAAAAGGCTTGACCGAGCTAGGCCTATGCATACGAAAATATATTACATGTATTATTCAAGTGCTCTTTATGAGCTTCGGCCATTTATGACCGGCTGGCCAGTTTGTACTCACAATTGACTATTTAAGAAATCAATAAAACAAATACGTGCAAGAGGGAAATGGTCACTCTTGCATGGGGGAGATTGCACCCAGTGTCTGTGTATTCTTCTCCCCTCTCCTCTCTTCTCTCTCACCGTGCTGGAATAGCCCTCTACTCTAGGAGGTGCGCCTACACGTGCTCTTTTGCTCTGTCTTGCTCGCAGTCTCTCTCTGTTCGTATACGTCGCCGTTTATATGATATGGAAATTTTCAGATATGCAGGTTTGTCAGTTTATGCTAGATATTGTGTTATCTTGGGTATTTTGCACGGCAGCCATGTTTCCGTTTGTAGTAGTACTACTACAAACGGGAGCGTGGCTGCCTTGCAAAATACCCAAAATAACACAATAAACAACATAAAATAGACTAATCGGCATACCTGGAACAATCACGTGGTCGCATGATCGCAAGATACATGAACACACACACACACACACACACACACACACACACACACACACACACACACACACAGGGATTGAGAGAGCACGTGCAGGTGCACCTCCTAGAGTGGAGTGCTACGCCGGCACGGCGAGAGAGGAGGGAGGACACGAGAGAAGAAAACACACATCACTAGGTACAATCTCCCCCCGTGCAAGAGTGACCATTTTCCTCTCGCACGTTTTTGTTTTATAAATTTCTTCAATGGTCAATTGTGAGTACAAACTGGCCGGCCGGTCATAAATGGCCGAAGCTCATAAAGAGCACTTGAATAATACATGAAATATATTTCTGTATGCATCGGCCTAGCTCGGTCAAGCCTTTTCCACCTGTCAGCTGCAATAATTAATAGAAATATCAATTCCATTACATACCTCTCCATTGGAAAGCAACTGTCCTCAGTTGCGAAGGTAAAAATTTGCAAACAATACTTGTCAAAAACAATGATTAGAAATCTGTATCAAATAGTAAGAAATTCATAAAATAAGCCAACATTGCTTATGCCTGCCGTCATCCACATACTACCTATTCTAGTGTCCCATACCACTAGAATAAGTAGTATATGTCATACCCTGATGAATCAGGATATCATTGGTCGCACTCATCATCAATCTCATAATGTCAAGTCTCATCACATAAACACTGTTAAATAATCACAAGATACCAAATTCCATTCCAATTCCACAATATAATCCAAATCCAAAATATCTTTCATTTTCTATACTCGGGTAACAAAGTCATATCAGTTTTACAGTGGTGGCTACAGCATGATTTTGTGATCGGTGTTGCCTAAATCAGTGAATCTACACCAATAAGACGTGCTGCCTAAATAGGCGAATCTGCACTAATGCTGCCTAAATCATCGAATCTGCATTTGGTATAAGTTTAAAAATCATGAATCTGTAATTTATTAATGTGCTACCTAGATCGACGGATCTGCACCAAGATGAGTATCTACACACTGCCTAAATCGGCGAATCTGTGTGTCCGTGACCAATGGACTAGACAAGACATAAAAGGAAAAAGTATTTACTATGTGTGTGACACCATTGTGGAGTATAGTAAGGTACTTACAAATTGTTGGTCACTATCCAGAGCACCTTAGCTCACATGAGTAGCTGCATAGCTTATTGACAAATCATCTCAATAAAACTTGCTTTCAATACAATTAGAAGCCATGACCTTAACAATGTTTAAGTATTTAGCTTAGAACACAATGGAGAGAAATGAAATATGAAAAGAGGAATGATGTATGTGGTGTACATATTTGAAGGATAGTTTGCATCAAAATGTGTACGTATTTGTGTGTGGCAAGCATGAGGTTCTTGTAGTAATTTATCTCATGTGTTAAGCAATGTAACTCTCGTACTACTTAAAATCATGTTCTTGTAAACACCATTTGCTATCTCATCATTTGTGTCGCAATACATACTTGAAATCAGAAAGCAAACGGTTCAATTTAGCTGAAAAATTGTTAAGAATGAATGGACGAGTGAAATATGAAATATACGGCCTCATAAGTAGAGCATATGAAAACATCATCCTTGCACCCTTCTAGGTAACTAAAGAGAGCAGTTTTGATGCCTTGTTAGAATACTTAGCCCATGTGCCAGGTGAGAGTGTCAGAGTTTTAGAAAATAATCACACAAGATTGCAATTTTGTAGTGTGAGGAGAGATTTTGCAGAAATCAACGGTACTATCTACTTAAAAAGGAAAAAATAAAATAAAATAATTCAACAGTTGAGATATCTGGCAGAAAAAATTTTTAAAACAACCAAATATAACATGAATATAGCATGATGACTAACAAAATTGTAACGTAAAATTGTGGATAAAGTTTCAATATACGGGTGATAACTTAAAGAAAACATGGCCCATCTATGAAATGAAGGTAGGGTAAGTCGATGATTAGAATGGAGATGCAAGGTAGAGATCCATTAACAAGTTACACGTACTCTGAATGGTAGGGTTCTGCCTAGTCGTAACTATAGTCTGCTCTTTAAGAAGAATATCAAAAGTACAACACTAAGATCACTCACTACCTGACTTGGTCAAAGTCAAACAATAAAATGGGGTGGTTTTGGGCAATTAACGCAAGGTATCTCACTTGGTTGAGTCTACAAGGGTCTCCTCGCTTTAAGGTTTACGAATTGTACATATTTATATAATTTAGACTATTTATAAGAGATAAAAGGAAAGGACCTATCAGCAATGTGGAAGGATTCTTTGCTTTAATTTGACCCAAGGCGTGTAAAAAATTAATTGTATCCACGTTTATTTTTATTCTTACTACAAGTGGCAAGCAGAGAAATGAGTAACAATTACATTATCCAAAAACCAGTGATGAGGAGATTAACACTGCCTAGACAAAATTATAATAATGATTTGATACAATTCAATATCGTGTTGTGTCGATGAGCCTAATCGTCCCAGAGTTTATGGTAGCACAACCCCATGGATACCTTGCAATCGAGGAGTGTCCGACTTCATCAACCAAGGTCTTGGATCATGATCATCGTCTCTAATTTTACTATGGTCGTCAATTTTTCAATTGGCCAATGATAGTCATGGAACCTACGTAAGGTGATGATTTTTATTATTATGGTTATTATTATTTTAAATTTGTTTATGCTACCACATCTAGAATATGTCACAACAGATTGTCGGAGTTAACGATCAAAGATACAAGCACATATGCTTACAAAGGACACCATGACTTCCTTAATGTATTAACCGTCTGCAAAAAAGCTTATCAGACCAAATTGATAAATCCTTATGGATCCAATACAATGTCTAGGTACAAAAGAAAATGAATTAGAACAAAAGATTGAAAAAATCGTTATCAGTGTCGGTGTCAATGCCCGAGGATGCTGTGCATTGGCCATCGTCTGAGAAAGTATTGCAAGGGTCGCTCTAGAGCTTCATCAATGACTACCTCGGTAGGTAGTCATTTTGGGAGGGGGAAGAAAAATAGAGCAAAACTAAATGAAATGTTATATTACTCTATCTCAAAAGGCCAAATTTACATATGAAGCCATTAAACTGAGACAATCCGTGTGAATCGAGCCCGTGTGAATCGAGCCCAATGTCTGGATATGAAATAAAATGAGGTAAAGGAGAAGCGTAAAGTCAGAAAAAAGTGAGGAGAAAGCCTTGCAGCAATCTCTCAAGAGCTTCGTCAATGGTCGCCGCTATAGATAGGCGTACTGGGAGAGGCAGAGAGAGAAAGAGAGAGGCGCGGAGAGCCCTTTGACATCAAAAAGCAGGGAATCACTAGCTTGAATGAAGGGGCAGTTTCTGATGTAAAATGCCCACATTTCTGCATCAATATAATGAAACCGCAGGGAGCAATCAAGTTAGAGGAGGCACTCAGAGAGGTGTTGACTACACGAGGATCGAGCAGAGCCGAGACGGTGGTGGACAGGCGAGGGGTGGGCATGCAATTGAGAGAGCTCTGCAAAGGAGGGGGAGCTGAAAATGAGAGGGCTGGCCTTCTGCTACTTTTGAATTCTGATGCATGCACTTATGCCATTGATCTTGGTGGCCAAAACAGCCAGCCCAGAGCCATCGCGTGATCGGACAAAACCGGCAACTGACGTGGCATCCACCACGGAGTGCGAAGGTAATTTGCAGACTGGCGGGCTGCTATAGCTTACGAGCTAGAGAGAGAGAGAAAGGGCTGATGGTGCGTACAAATAGGACTGGTTGTTGGCCATGGTGAGATCACCCGAAGCCGAGGATGGGGTTGCCATCGGCATGGAGCTAGTGGAGGCTCGTGATGAGGAAGGTGATCTGCATGAGAGGTTGCAGCTTGTGGCATCCACCAAGTTATGATGCCGATTGTAGTGAGTTGGTGGGCTGCTGCAACTTATGATTTGAAGATGACGTGCTATCCAAACTCAAGACCAAGTGCACGGAAGGCGCCAATGATGAGGGCAACAAGCTCGTGAGATTTATTGAGCTAGGCTTCATCGGATTCAACCCGGCTTCGTCAGGGTCTGAGAAGAGGCTGCATAAGGAGGTGCTACAGATAGGTGTTGTGTTGGACATGGCGGGTGATGCTAGGTTCCTCCCCACTCCTGCAAGCATGATGGTCAGGATGTCAGACGCCATCTCTCGGGTGGGTGCACTTTGAGCTTCCTTGGGACGGAGGAGAGAGAGAGAGTTTACGAGGGAGAGGTTGACAGAGAGAGAAACGGGAGATAGGGAGCGTGCTATCACTAGGTGTGTGTGTGTGTGTGTGTGTGTGTGAAAATTAAACAGCCGCATAGGATATGTGTGTAGCTTTCCTTTGGTAATTCCTCTCCTCTTTGTAGGGAGTCAGGAGTAAGAAAAGAACACCCCCCAAAAAAACAGAGCCTTTAATGTTTGGTTTTGAACACCATCATCATCCCGTGGGTGTCGGCCAAGAGCGAAGAGATAGAGACTATGAAGAGAGAGAGAGAGAGAGAGAGAGAGAGAGAGAGAGAGAGAGAGAGAGCAGAGTGCTACGCCTAGCACGACGACAGAGAAGAGAGGAGAGAAGAGAAGAATACACAGACACTGAGTGCAATCTCCCCCCGTGCAAGAGTGACCATTTCCCTCTTGCACGTATTTGTTTTATAGATTTCTTGAATGGTCAAATGTGAGTACAAACTGGCCAGCCGGTCATAAATGGCCAAAGCTCATAAAAGAGCTCTTCAATAATAAACTGTACATGATATACATATCCATTCGCATAGGCCTAGCTGGCTCTAGTCTTTTCCACCTGTCAGCTGCAATAAATAATAAAATATCAATTCTATAACATAACCGTAGATATAGATTCATTAAGGAGAATTAAAATGCCATGGAAAACAATGATAAATTACGTACCTGGAGGTGGTTTGAAGAAGTGACTAGTATCCAAATCCTCAAATGTTAAACAAGTTCTTGAAAATAAAGGTTAGCAGCAAAATTCATTATTTGATTAATTTCATTCAAATTATAACAAACCAAAGTACAGATGTTAAACCACTTTGGATGTAATAAGCAATGAGAAAAAAATAAGAATAGTCTATTTAAATAGTCTAAAATGAAGGAAAGTTTCCTAAATATGTCGGTTTCATAAAGTTCAAGTCGCACAGATGGGTGTCATATATTGTAGCGTAGCATGAAGGAGAAATTACAGAAAGTTGTATACAAAATCAAGCTTTAATTGAATATGATTGTTTGCATTAGAAGTATCACTCTTCTTAATTAAAAGAGCCTCTTGTTAAGTGTCCTGGCCTACAATACTAATGTAGTCTGTAGCAAAACCCACCAAAGAGAGAGAGAGATAAAGACACAATCAAAAGATGAAAGTTTATGCATAACCATTATAAAACATGTATAGTGTTTTCTTGTTGGAAGATGACGAGCATGATCGTGTTAGGGTATATGAAAACAATGGAAAGGTAGAGAAACAATGAGCAATGTTTTTCACACTTAGAATGACAATGGCAGCTGCCTCTGGGAGGTTCAACATAATCTTTATCTCTCTTTGTTTCTTTCTTCTTTTAATTTTAAATAAATTTAAACAAAAATAATAGACGGTATCGATGATGGTTAATAGGTAGATGGCCTGATGCTGTGGAAAAAAAACTAAAAATTACACTAGAGCTTGATACATTGTAGCACCTTGTGACCTGGGTAAGGCCAATCCTCAGGAATGAGTAGGTTAATGGAGAGCTTGTAGCCTAGGGTTATAATTTATACAAAGGCACAAGACAATAAAAGTGTACAAAGCCTTATGATTAGTGTTCGATCACGAAGGAACTCATACATGATAACAACTTGAGAGTGGAAAATTAAAACCAATGGTAGTAATGATATCTTAAAGTAATGCCCCCTGGATAGGTTGAAAACAAGCGTTGCATCTGAACTGCAGCTAGGGATGAGTATTCTAAAGCTTTCAACCCCATCTTCACCCTTGTACTCATCGTTCGTTTTTTTGGTCACCAGCACCGCCACCCATTGTTGATGTCTTTTTACCACTCCACCCTTCTTATTTTCATTTTCATCAAGCAATAATCAAAGATCAAGGCTTCATAAAGTAGCTTCTTCTCCAAAATAGAAGAGAGCAGCCCAAATCGAGATCAACCTTTCCTTGTCAACATCGAAGAGCCTAGAATGGATTCAAATAAGATGATGATACTGAGGAAGTGGGAGATACCCAAGTTAGATGGTGTCATGACGGGAATAGAGGGTTATGGTGGTGCCGCGACGGGTACATGGGATAGCCGCATCACATAAAGCACAACTGTAGGAGGAGGCACCCGTAGTTGAGCACAATACAACGTTAGTGGTGGTGTCATCAAGAATTTGTCTCACTTCGTCGCCCGTCATGTCGTCTCGATAAAACGCCCTTGTCCACACCACACATGTTAGGGTAACTGCCTCAGCCAAATCCAGCCCATGTGCCAGTAGTTGCAGAAGAGAGAGAACTGAGGAGGAGGATCACCATGAGCACATGTGGGGCCATCTGATTTACGTTCAGCTTAATCCCACATTGATGAAGAAGGAACGCCACTTTGAATAACTTGTTTGAGTATATAGGATGTGTAATTGTGCAAAAGGATGTATACAAGCTTTAGAAATGATGCAGGGACGTGTACTTGAAGATGAATATCATGCAGAAGCTCTGCGGGAATAGATACCACGAGGGCACAGCTAATGAGAGCCATGACCCACCTACCATACACAAGTCCAACAACGTAATCATTGGTGGGAGTATCACAGAGCATCAACAATGATAACAAGGACAGATACCACGATGACGATGATGGTAGTGAGCAGCGGCGGCAAGCGCAAAGTGACCATCCCCGGCTATGAGGGAGAGAGATACAGGTTGAGGAGAGAGAGAGAGAGAGAGAGAGAGAGAGAGAGAGAAAGTTGGAGTGAGATTAAAGGGTATGCAGCTACAGTACTGGTTGAGAAACTGCGGCCCAGGCCGACGTGTGGGTGTGAGGCAGGTATGAAAACGAGGGGAGTTGAGTGCATGGCGGCCTGCTCATGGATGAGAGTTGCAGCCGTACGTGATCAGCAGCCGAGGTGCATGCAAACTCCAATGTGAGGAGCGTGAGGAGAGTTGGTTGTGTGGACAAGGTCGTCTGTAGGTTATGCATGGGTGTGAGCAACACCAATTGCATGCGAAAGCAAAGGTGAGGAGCTACGGATGTGCAGTTGGGGGCCGCACTTTTCATTGTGGTGGCTCGGGTGGTAGGCAAAAACCCAAGAGTCGGTTGCATAGATTGTGTTGCGGGCGTCAGTGATGTCCCCTAATGACAACGAGGGGGCGGTGGTGGTTGATGACGAGAATTCTCGTGGGGTAGTTGAACTGCAGTCAGCACGAGAGAGAAGGAGAGAGACAGAGATGATTGGTGGAGGCTCTGAGAGAGAGAGAAGGTCGTCTGCATGAGGGTACCGGGCGAATGGCAGCACAGCTGAGAGAAAGAGAGAGTGAGTTGCATGGCGGCCTATGCATGTGTGGGAGACTTGGTTTGCAGGGGGGCCTAAGTGAAGTTGACCTCACACTGGTAGGTCAAAAAGACCAAATGGATAGGAGTTTGGTCGAGGGACTGAGGAGCGTAGAGACTCGCTACATGGCAACCTATGCGTGGTGGAAAACTGGCTACTTGACGGTGCAACCATGTGTTTGCATGTACGCGCTGCGCTCGTGGTGAAGGATGGACGTACCACAGTACCACGTGCACAGCATATGGGGCTGCAATTGGTGCTTTGCGTTAGGCGCTCCAGTTCCAGATTTCCATCACATATTATATGGACTGCTCATCATACGAGGAATTGTTGTTGCGACAATGCATGCGCTAAAAATTGGGTGTTTGTTTGGTTGTCGGGTACTATCATACCACTTGCTACGTCATCTACGATATTAAGCAATGTTTGTTCACTACGTCATCTACATTGTCTACTGCGAGAGTAAGCAACGGCAGCGGGCTATGTTTACACTGCTACCATTATGCTAATCTGTCAATTACGTTGAATCTTGATCAAGGCCCATGGTCCAACGATGATAACAAGGTTCTTTCGACCAATCTTCTTGCAAAGTGCAAGTCATTGCTGAACCTTCTCAATGGCCTCCTTGACAAACAGTCCATGCAGATCGAAGTCGCTCACATAGTAAACTTTGAGCCACAAAGAAATTCACTTGGAAATTTTCCTATTGGGATGATTCAGATGAATGTCTTCAATGATTTGAGGGCAAAGGTCGCTAAAGACTATTCCCAAACACGAGAACTCACTCGTCCTTCTTTTTCTTCTTCCTCTACTTTAGTAAGATTTCTTATGTCGACAATCCTATCTTCCTCCTCCTAATCCTTTTTCTTACTATTGGTAATCGTCTCTGCCTTCTTCTAGTATTTCTACTCTTAAGGATCTATATTTTATTTTATTTTTTATTGCATACATAACTGATAATATGGTTAAAACAATCGTTATTTAGCATAATTAACACATGCAATTATGAGAAAAAAAATATAAAAAAAAGATCTAAGTAGTCACGTCATGCTTGTGCATCTCACATACAAATATGAATATCAAGAAAGAAGACAAAGAAGGGAAAAAAGACTTAGCTTGATCGTTGTGGTGATTTCCATAGACCTACAAACGTAGCCTAGGCTCTGATACCACTGCTACAAACGGATGCGCGGCGTCCTTGCAAAATACCTCAAATATCATGATGGAAACTGTAAAACACGACAAATATACATACCTGACGAATCATGTGAGCATATAATCCAATTGTACACGAACAGAGAGAGATAGAGAGCGAGAGAGAGCAAGAGAGCACGTGCAAGCGCACCTGCTAGAGCGGAGTGCTACGGCGGCACGGCAAGAGAGAAGAGAAGAGAGGAGAGAAGAACTGCGCAGACATTGGGTGCAATCTCCCCCCGTGCAAGAGTGACCATTTCCCTCTTGCACGTATTTGTTTTATAGATTTCTTGAATGGTCAAATTGGTTACAAGCTGGCCGGCCGGCCATAAATGGCCAAAGCTCATAAAAGAGCACTTGAATAATAAAATATACAATGCATATATTTTCATTCGCATAGCTTGGTCCAGTCTTTTTCACCTATCACATTTGCAATAAATAATAAAATATCAATTCCATAACATCGACTGCCCGGATCAGCCAAGCATTTTTGCCACTTGGTTGATGAGGGAGAGAAGGCAGCTAACAGTCGGTGAACCGACTTTTCGAGAAAGAGAGGAGTAAATTTAGTGCCTCTTGTTTGCTACACCAGACTGGTGGTTGTCATCATGCAATATTCATCTGCAATTCGCACGGGCATTCAGCTACATCCGGCTGCGAGTGATAGTACGGCATGCTAGACGCTCTCGGTCCTCACGTGAGGCATCACTGTTGCTGCTACAATGACGACGAATGGCCACCCTGCTCTACGGCATCCTAATTGTATTTTCTTTTTTTTCAAATGTTAATTCTTTGGTTATCATGGGTTCTCACGGCCAATGACTGAGTTGCCAGGATTGACAAAGGCTGCCCGATTCCCAGTACATCATCCCCTTCTACATGCTAATTTCACCAATTGTTCTGGCGAACGATGCTATGCCTTCTCTCTATTCTACTAATTGAGTAGGATACGAGTCTCTACGACATGAAAGCTTATTTTATTCCTCTTCTCATCCTTGTAGAAGTCCAAAAGAACATCGACTCTAGTAGAGTCGTCCGTCATCTCTTTGAAAGAGCGGGCGATGCTTAATTATGCGAGTACATCAATGGTTTGCGATCAATTATAGATCTTAGTCAATATAGAACCTCTATGATGCACAAATATATCATTTTTGATATAAAACGTACACAAATTATATAGCTATGTGGTCTTTCTTTGACGAATAAAAGTAACGACAGTATTTTTTCTCTTAAGTACACCTAGAAAGAAAGCTTCATAGCACGCAAAAGATAATTAACATATAAGAGGGGGAAAAAGAAATGCTTTAGCTCGAGCCCTTGGAGCTCCCCATAGCCTTTAAATTTTCATCCACAAGAACGTAGGCAACGCTCTGATATCTCTATCCTTCTCTGAGACTGCATGCAATTGGCACACATGGCTTACCAGACGATGCAGATCTCAGAGTTGTCTATAGTCCTCTACCCACTCAAGGATGCACAACGCTCATTTGCCAACCACTCTCTATCTCTCTCTATCTCTCTCTCTCACTCATGCCAACCAGTGTTCTTCTCCTTCGCCCAAAAGATTGCGTGCACGTAAACATAGTTTTCAGCCTCTAGCCATCAACTCACTCTCTACCTCTCCCTCTTGCATGGCGGCGCCAACTGATCCGCACATGCAATAATCCTCACTAGCCATAGTAAAGGCCGTCAAGCCAACCCCCTCTGTAGTCCAGCTCCCTCTGCGCCAAGAGATCCTATGGCTTTCCTTGCCTTGCCATGCATGAGGTTCACTCTTTTACTGCCCATAGTACTGAGCGATTGGCAACCACCCCCAGCCACCAACCTTCATCCACGAGCGGTACCCTCCCTTTACCTATGGGGTGCATGCTAACACTTCCATGCACCGCTCTCTCACGTTCTCTTCCTGTACCTCACATCCAGTGATACGTACCCACATACGGCATGTAATCTCTCTCTCTCTCTCTCTCTCTCTCTCTCTCTCTCTCTCTCTCTCTCTCTCTCTCTCTCTCTCTCTCTCTCTCTCTCTCTCTCTCTCTCTCTCTCTCTCTCTCTCTCTCTCTCTCTCTCTCTCTCTCTCTCTCTCTCAATTAACTGGCAATCGCTCTCTCTCTCCTTCTCTAAGCCAAACGAACGTTCTTTATCTCACTCTCAGAGATCCTACTCGGCCACCCACCATGCAGACTCGTATCTTGAGAGCTCAGTCTTCCCTCTTCCTCTACCTTTCCATGCATGGTCGTCAGTTCCCCCCCCCCGGTGGCCCCTTTTACACCAACCATAGCCAGGTTTTTTTCTTCCAGTATTGTTTTCCCCACCCTTGCAGGACCACCTTCGCCAGCCCAGACACGGGCAACCACACACAGTCTCTGTGTCTATCTCTCTCTCTGCCTCTGCTTGCAAACCTTCATGCAGCTCAAGGTTATCAAGCATAGCACCTCGCCGTCAAAGAATGAGACATTAATAGTAGCCACTCCGCTTGCAAACCCTCAACCGCCCATCGTCTGCAACCACTCTCCATGAAAAACTGCTACCGTCGACACCAGCTCTGCACCATCAGGCTTGTGCATGCAACACCCAACAGAGGGCCCGCGATAACCACACAGGGTGGAGCTTTCCCTACCGTGTACCAACTGCAACCTCATCTCCTCTCTTCTCTCTCGACTACCTACAGAGGTAGACATTGACGACGCCCTGTAGAGCCGCTGCAATACCTTCTTGGGCGACGCTCGATGCAGAGCATCCTTGGACATTGACAAGGTGACGTTTTTTTTTTGTTTGTTTCTTTGAGTCTTTAAATATTGTACTTCATTTAATTTTGTACCCAGACATTGTATCACATCCAGCCTCATATGTAATTTTCACCTTTTCAACACGTTTAATGTCACACTTCATTTCATTTCTTACCCATATCGCAAAGGGCATGGTAGTTGAAGAAGGGGCTCTGATAGTTTGAGGCGTCAGGCAGTGCGATTGTGTGGAGAGGGTCGGCTTTTGATCCCATACTCCTTTGGACAACGAGTACGATAAAATATCATTTCATTTCTCTATCTCTCTTCCCCATCCCACCAGGATTCCTTACCATGACAGACATTGAGGAAGCTCCTCGATGACCATTGCAATACACTCTTAGATAAATGCCCCTTGCCGAGCATCCACGAGAATGAACGACGATGATGACCATTTTAATCTTACGCTTTCAGGGTTTTAATTTTAGTCTTTAACTGTACTTCATTTTATTCTAGTACCCAAACATTGCATTAGATTCACCTTGATTGTAACAGTTTTGGACTCAAAAGGTAATTTTGGCCTTTGAAGCGGTATAATGTAACATTTTATTTCATTTCATTTCACGTTTTCTGTTGTATCTAACACCTCCACAATAGTACCCCCGCCCCCGCTCGAGACTACTTATCAGAGCGGACATCCACAAAACCCTTCCATGACTAATACAATACTTGTTGCGACGACGCCCAATGTCGGGCATCCATGGGACTTGACGACGACGACGACGACGATTTTAGTCTATTTTCGTACCTAGACATCGTATTAGATCCACAAGAATTGTCTCACTTTATTTTTGTAGGTAGTTTTTTCATTTTAAAGACGATTACTATATCATTTCATTTCATCTCTCTCTCTTTCTCCCCCTCTCCCCTTTCCTTTGGTCGATGGTCGATGGCATGGAAGCATCGGACATTGACAAAGTTCTTCAGTGACCAATGCAATACTTTCTCAAACAATGCTTGCTTTTAGGCATCCACGTGCACTGACGATGATCATGATGTATTTAAAATGACGATTTCAATCTTTCACTATATTTCATTTTAATACCCATGCACTCGATTAGATCCATAAGGATTGTATTAGTTTGATCTTATAAGTATTGGTATAAGCTGCAGACTAAAATACTACATACCTAGTGCAAGTTTTTTTTAAAGAAGCTTAAGTTTTTTATCTTGCCAGGTATTTTCTTGATGCATATTCTTTTACATAGTTGATGCCTAACTAGCAATGTCTGAAAGAGCAGCTAAGGTCAAATCAATTTTGCAGCGTTTTCTTTATTTGTTGGACTAATCTAACTTTTCTAGTATGGCCTTCACACGATGTATGTTCGTGATATCATGACTAGACACTATTATGCTCGTGATATCATAACTAAACACTAGTCAATGCCCTTTAAACAATTATAAATAATAATTTTTACAATATTAAACACTTTAGAGACAACAGTTTGCGATATCAAGGGGACTATTCCATTTATTCAAACAAAACCAATCTACAATATCTTAATTCCATCTCACTTTTCAATTGATCCAAGGCTCATCATTGTAAATGACTTTTGCTAATTACAGTTGTCTCCTACTTGTATCACTCTTTTCACGCACAAATTGGTACATATTTCAGATGCAGTACATCATCCAGAGTCTAATGATTTATAGAGAGCAAATACGAATCATTATCAGCCACATTTTTTTTGCGATTACGACTGGGTCGTCCTTCCTTGCCATGCATGGGGTGCTGATTTATATATATATATATATATATATATATATATATATATATATATATATATATATATATATATATATATATATATATATATATATATATTTTACTGGACACAATCGAGGGAGCGACGAATTACATGCAGCCACAAGCTAACTATTTTTGCTTTGTCACGGTATTTCTCATCTCTATGTTTCATACACACACCATTCGTGATGTAGACTGAAAAGTTGCATTCAAAGCGGGTCTAGTTAACAGTAAACCACATGCACGAACCCACCACTGTTTGCGTTTTCTGGCTGGGCCATGTTCCTACAAGGTCACTTCAATGTCGAAAGCATGGTGGTAAAAGATGTGGTGGCCACAGGATGGAAATCTTCAACTCCCTCGCAACCTGCATGATACTCTCTTTGATAGTGCTGTCTCCTTCGGGCCTTCCTCTGTTATTGACCTACTTCACCCTTTAGATCTGCTATCTTCTTCACTGTGCCTCATCTATTGGTGCTGCACACACATGCTTGAATGGGCAAGCAATCCTCTCTTCATCATATGTGCCACGTCTTTTCATAACGCATTAGCGATTTGAGCATTGTTGTATCCTGTCTCTCTCGCACAATGGTAGTGTTGCATGTGGCCCGCTTGCTACCCAAAGGCCCCAATTGGCATGGCATGTGAAGTTCCATACCCAGCTTGGCAAGGTGGCAATTGCAGGGAGGGTCTCTTCAACAACCGAGTGGTTTCATGGACACCCACAAGTCTATCTACAAGATTGGACGTCTTTGCACGTCTATTCTTACTCTCCTTCGACGACCTTATAGCAAGCAGTACGAGCAATAAGGGAATTATCCTATTGTTTCTTATGTTGCAGGCGGATTTAGCCTCGTCTGTGTCTCGCTCGATGGACAACACCTCTCATGCCAAGATTAGAAGCAGAGAAATTTTTTGCATGGCCAAGAAGAGCATTGGTGATCTCAAGCGGATATCCACAAAACTCTTCCATGACTAATAAAATACTTGTTGCGATGACGCCCAATGTCGGGCATCCATGGGACTTGACGACGACGACGACGACGACGATGATTTTAGTCTATTTTCATACCTAGACATCGTATTAGATCCACAAGGATTGTCTCACTTTATTTTTGTACGTATTTTTTGCATTTTAAAGACGGTTACTATATCATTTCATTTCATTTCCCTCTCTCTTTCTCCCCCTCTCCCCTTTCCTTTGGTCGATGGTCGATTGCATGGAAGCATTGGACATCGACAAAGTTCTTCGGTGACCAATGCAATACTTTCTCAAACAATGCTTGCTTTAAGGCATCCACATGCACTGACGATGATCACGATGTATTTAAACTGACGATTTCAATATTTCACTATATTTCATTTTAATACCCATGCACTGGATTAGATCCATAAGGATTGTATTAGTTTGATCTTATAAGTAATTGGTATAAGCTGCAGACTAAAATACTACATACCTAGTGCAAGTTTTTTTTAAAAGAAGCTTAAGTTTTTGTTCTTGCCAGGTATTTTCTTGATGCATAGGCATTTTCTTGATGCATATTCTTTTACATAGTTGACGTCTAACTAGCAATGTCTGAAAGAGCAGCTAAGGTCAAATCAATTTTGCATTGTTTTCTTTATTTGTTGGACTAATCTAACATTTCTAGTATGGCCTTCACACGATGTATGCTCGTGATATCATAACTAAAAACTAATCAATGCCTTTTAAACAATTATAAATAATAATTTTTACAATATTAAGCACTTTAGAGACAACAGTTTGCGATATCAAGGGGACTATTGCATTTATTCAAACAAAAACAATCTACAATATCTTAATTCCATCTCACTTTCCGATTGATCCAAGGCTCATCATTGTAAATGACTTTTGCTAATTACAGTTGTCTCCTACTTGTATCACTCTTTTCACGCAAAAATTGGTACATATTTCAGATGCAGTACATCATCCAAAGTCTAATGATTTATAGAGAGCAAATAGGAACCATTATCAGCCACATTTTTTTGGCGATTACGACTGGGTTGTCCTGCCTTGCCATGCATGGGGCGCTGATTTATTTATATATATATATATTTATTTATTTATTTATTTATTTATTTATTTATTTATTTATTATTTTTTTTTTACTGGCCACGATCGAGGGAGCGACGAATTACATGCAGCCACAAGCTAACTATTTTTTCTTTGTCTCGGTATTTCTCATGTCTGTGTTTCATACACACACCATTCGTGATGTAGACTGATAAGTTGCATTCAAAGCGGGTCTAGTTAACAGTAAACCACATGCACGAACCCACCACTGTTTGCGTTTTCTGGCTGGGCCATGTTCCTACAAGGTCACTTCAATGTCGAAAGCATGGTGGTAAAAGATGTGGTGGCCACAGGATGGAAATCTTCAACTCCCTCGCAACCTGCATGATACTCTCTTTGATAGTGCTGTCTCCTTCGGGCCTTCCTCTGTTATTGACCTACTTCACCCTTTAGATCTGCTATCTTCTTCACTGTGCCTCATCTATTGGTGCTGCACACACATGCTTGAATGGGCAAGCAATCCTCTCTTCATCATATGTGCCACGTCTTTTCATAACGCATTAGCGATTTGAGCATTGTTGTATCCTGTCTCTCTCGCACAATGGTAGTGTTGCATGTGGCCCGCTTGCTACCCAAAGGCCCCAATTGGCATGGCATGTGAAGTTCCATACCCAGCTTGGCAAGGTGGCAATTGCAGGGAGGGTCTCTTCAACAACCGAGTGGTTTCATGGACACCCACAAGTCTATCTACAAGATTGGACGTCTTTGCACGTCTATTCTTACTCTCCTTCGACGACCTTATAGCAAGCAGTACGAGCAATAAGGGAATTATCCTATTGTTTCTTATGTTGTAGGCGGATTTAGCGTCGTCTGTGTCTTGCTCGATGGACAACACCTCTCATGCCAAGATTAGAAGCAGAGAAATTGTCTGCATGGCCAAGAAGAGCATTGGTGATCTCAAGAAAAAAAAAAAACTACAAATAGAGCGTTGGTGATGCCCTGTGGAGGCATCCCTGGCACTATCAAATTTTTGGTAGCTTTTTGTATGGATGACTATTTACGATGGTAGAAGCATTTTATAGATTTCAAAATTCATTACCTACTCCCTCAACATGATAAGAAATATGCTTTTCATTAAGAAGTCATGTTTAATAACATAATAAATAAAAAAAACAACCCCTCTTTCAATTTTCTCAGAGATACTACTTGAAATAGCAAGGTCATGTATTGGACATGTATGTTGTTTAGAGCAAGCACTAGGTGTGCATCAGCATAGTTCTGCACAACACCTACACATGCACAATTTCATAAAGACTATGACAATTCCTCATGTTCTTGCTTCAGAGTAGCTGACAGATATGGTGCTTGTTGAGGAAAGATTGGTCAAGTTTAAACATAGTTTTAGATATATATGATGACCGTTTGGGAAAAGCTCCGTACCTTGTCAATGAATCCTTCAATCTTGCTGGCTTGAATAGCGTAACTACCTCTATCAAAGCATGATTGATGTCTAAATATATTAGCAGTGTCGTCGTGAATCACTAACTTTTATTGCACATATCACTCTCACTGAGTGACTTTTTTCGCATGTATGTATCATCACGTTAAAGAATATGTTCCTTAATCTAGCAACCTCATCATTCATATCAATAAAGATCGGTTCATCCTTTGATTATGCCAACATTTAAAATTTTACCTATACAATATCCCTACTAGAAGCTTGGGTTGTGACCATTTTTTGTTATTTATATGATGGATGACACTACATGGTCTTTCTGTGATTTATTTCATCAATTGAGGTTATAGAAAGTCATGAACTGAACTGTAGCACTTTAAGTTTATTGTACTTATACAATTGTGAAGAATTTTCTTGATTTTTTCCTCTTCAAATAGCTCATTGTTATATTTTACTAATTGTTAATTACAGTAGCAATGGACAACACCATTAACTTTCTTAGGTTTACCACAACTTTATGACAATACCAGTCTCTGTCTTGATTGACCTTAACCAAATGATTTTGATAATGATCTTCATTTTTCTAACTTGTTTATTGTCTAAGATTCACACCAACCGATGCATACCATAATGTGAGGCAAACATATAAGTCATCTCGTTGTAATCTTTTGGAAAATTATTTTAAAAAACTTGAGTGATAATATACTAAGCCATGTTCTATTACATTCTATGATACCTTCCATGCTTGTTATCAATCAAATATCTAAACTAATCGATACATTACTACGTGGTTGAGTATATTGACTCTCTCATACAAGATTTGTCACAGTATGCCTCGATGTGTTTCCTGATTCCATTAAAAAAGACAACGCATCTCTCTCTACATGCACACACAGGTACAGATGTTTTCAGCTGCAACATACCCTCCAACTACTCACATCAAGTAAGATATTTTGGATTCATGAATAACAGTTTGTAAGTATCCTCCTACTCAAACATGGTCCAAATTGATCTCACACATGTCATAGATGTTATAATTTTATGCCAAGCCTAGTCCATTGGTCATGGACACACACATTCGCCGATTTAGGCAGTGTGTAGATACTCATCTTGGTACAGATCCGTCGATTTAGGCAGCACATTGATAAATTGCATGATTTTTTCAAATGCAGATTTTCCGATTTAGGTAGCACATCTTATTGGTGTAGATTCGCCGATTTAGGCAACACCAATCACAAAATCATGCTGCAGTGGCTGGCCACCACTGTAACTGGTATGATTTTGTTACCCGGGTATAAAAAATGAAAGATATTTTGGATTTGGATTTGTTTTTGGATTGAAAATTGGTATATGTCGATGCTTTTTTGTTATGAGAGTATTTATGAAATTGGATTTGAGATTGATGAGAAATGATTATTAAATGATGAGTTTGACCAATGATATCCTGATTCATCTGGGTATGACATATACTGCTTATTCTAGTGGTATGGGACACTAGAATAGGTAGTATGTGGATGTCGGCAGGCATGAGATAATGTTGTTTAGTTTCATAAATTTTTCTTTTATTAGGAGATGTTTTTGACACAACATACTAATCACTGTTTTTGACAAGTACTGTTTGCAAATTTTTATCTCTGCAACTGAGGACAGTTGCTTTGCAACGGAGAGGTATGTAATGGAATTAATATTTCTAGTAATTATTGCAGTTGACAGGTGGAAAAGGCTTGACCGAGCTAGGCTATTGCAAAAGGATATTACATTTTATGTATATTTATTCAAGTGCTCTTTTATGAGCTTTGGCCATTTATGACCGGCGGACCAGTTTGTAAAATATATGACCATTCAAGAAATCTATAAAACAAATACGTGCAAGAGGGAAATGGTCACTCTTGCACGGGGGGAGATTGCACCCAGTGTCTTTGTTATTCTCCTCTCCGCGCCTCTCTTCTCTCTCTTGACGTGCCGGCGTAGCACTCCGCTCTAGGAGGTGAGTCTGCACATGTGTTGTCTTGCTCTTGTTCTCTCTCTCTCTCTGTTCATTTACGGCTTTGATTTTGTGCTACGAGATCTGTCAGGTATGTCGATTTGTATGTTTTATGGTTTGCACTGTGCTATTTTGGGTATTATGCAGGGTAGCCAAGCTTGCAGCGTACCACTGGATAAGTATCAATTTATTGCAGCTGACAGGTGAAAAAGAATAGACCCAGCTTGGCCTATGCGAATGGATATGTATATCATGTACATTTTATTATTCAAGGGCTCTTTTATGAGCTTTGGCCATTTATGATCGGCCGGCCAGTTTGTACTCACATTTGACCATTCAAGTTATCTGTGCAGATCCACCGATTTAGGCAGCACACTGAAAAAATTACAGATTCACAATGGTAAATGCAGATTCGCCGATTTAGGCAGAATTAGTGCAGATTCGCCGGTTTAGGCAGCACGTCTTAGTGGTGTAGATTCGCCGATTTAGGCAACACCAATCACAAAATCATGCTGCAGTGGCTGGCCACCACTGTAACTGGTATGATTTTGTTACCCGGGTACATAATGAAAGTGATTTGGATTTGAACTTATATTGTGGAATTGGAATTGGATTGGGATTTGGTATCTGATGATTATTTTATCATGGCAGTGTTTATGTGATGAGACTTGACAATATGAGATTGATGATGAGTGTGACCAATGATATCCTGATTCATTAGGGTATGACACATACTCCTTATTCTAGTGGTACGAGACACTAGAATAGATAGTATGTGGATGACGATAGGCATAAGCAATGTTGTTTCGTTCCATAAATTTTTCATGTGTTTTTTTTAACACAATACTAATCACTATTTTTGACAAGTATGGTCTGCAGATTTTATCTTCGCAACAACTGAGGACAATTGCTTTCCAACGTAGAGGTATGTAATGGAATTGATGTTTCTAGTAATTATTGCAGCTGACAGGTGGAAAAGGCTAGAACAAGCTTGGCCTATGGGAATGGATTTGTATATCATGTACATTTTATTATTCAAGTGCTCTTTTATGAGCTTTGGCCATTTATGACCGGTCGGCCAGTTTGTACTCAATTTGACCATTTAAGAAATTTATAAATGAAATACGTGCAAGAGGGAAATGGTCACTCTTGCATGGGGGGAGATTGCACCCAGTGCTCGTGTCTATTCTTCTCTCCTCTCCTCTCTTCTCTCTCGACGTACCAGACGTAGCACTCCGCTCTATGAGGGCAACCGTGCATTCCGTTTGTAGCAGCATCTATGTACATATGTTTTTCCCTGAATTTAAAGGAGATTCTCCTTTCAGGGTATTTAACATTGACACCAAGTATGGCTACTGATTGAGCATTGCATATGAACGTTGGAGAGGAGGAGACATGGCATTATGCAAGATAATGACCCAAGAAAACAAAATTCAGGATGACTTTTTTAGTGATGGGACCTTGGGAATAGACCTTGGTTTCCTTGAAATCTATTCTAAGTTAGTCTACTCACAAATCCATATCACACATGATTGGACAAGTTACATGTCGTCTATTACAATGAAACCAAGGCATCTAGTAGGGGGTACCCAGCTGGAAAAAATAAAAAGGTAAAGAGAATCTAGAGAGATCCCTGTGGCGGGGCGATGCTGCACTGCATCGGCACTGAAACCAGAAAAAAATGAAGAGGAGGGGGGACGAAGCAGGGGCGAAGGCAAGGAAGAATCCGGAGGCGGAGGCGAGGACGGAGATGAAGCAACAATCCGAGGTGGGGATGGGGACGAAGGAGGAGGCAGCAACGGGAGTCCAACTTCTTTTTTATTTTGATAGCCAAATCCCCTCTGAAGTCAGAGACATGCGTTGAGTCGCATGGTTACGGGAGCATTCGTTTGGTTAGAACTTCTAGGTGGTCGTGATCGAATCCCTCTATGCCTTTTACAGGTCGTTGATATATAGGCAAGGTCCTTAGGAGAAAATGACGGGATTCCAAGGAATCTAGTGCAGCAATAAATAAACTATAATATGAGCCAGTATGTCCCTACGATTTTAAAAAAATCGTTAAAGCTTAGAATCTGAACAGATGCCACTTTGGCGAGCATGCCAAGGCAAAAAGAAGATAAAGCGCAGGCAGCCAGGCCTAGGTAGGAGCGCACAGGGTTCACGAGGGATGACGGGGCAGAGAACAAGCAGTTCAACAGGTGGACGGGACAGGGCGTGTTTGTTTTTTTTAAAGTTGACGAAAAGGTGGAATAGCAGCTCGACGTGGTGGCTCAGCTGGTTAGGCTAGAAGCTTGTGCATTTTCTCTGCGCAGGGGTTCAGTTCGACTCAAGTTTAGTCATCCTTTTACATGGGTCTGATCTTCAGAAGGGTCACCGATGAGATTCGCATGGAATCTCTGTAGAATTGAATATATGATCGAAGTAACCGGTATGGAGCCAGTATAGAGGTATAGAGTGACGGTTTCTCTCAAAATTATTTTCAAGTCGGTGCATCTTATCAGTTTCGTATAAAAGGAGAAAAAACACTAGCTAGCGCAAGCAGCGAAAAGTCAGTTTTGCGAAGACTTTGCGTTGGACTTTGACTGCGAGGACATCCAGGACGACAACCTGCCGGCGCACGCTTCAGCAGCTACGGGAAAGATCAATAAGCTGAGCAATATCCCTACGCAGTCTTGTGATTTCGGCGGCACTGTCTGGCCTCATTGTTAAGACGGATCCCAGTAATACTCTCTCTCTCTCTCTCCTCCCTCAACTGCATTGTCTTGTTTCTCTGCAGTTTCGTATATATTGTTACTATAGCGCAAGCAGCGAAAAAAGACTCAGCAAAATGGACAATCGTCACGGCGTATTTCTCATGTTGGCGGTGTTGTTGATTGGATGCTCCCTTAGCGTTACTTATGGGGACGAATCGGACAAACTCATGAGCAGAGGGTTTGCAAATCAAAATAATTAATTTTAGTGAGTTTGTGGTTTTTATAGTAACCTTTGGATCACCCCTAAGCTATCTCACTCCAAATCACACTCTCAATCTCACGCACACGCACACGTACACGCACACTCACAATCACAATATGATCATGGAGTCTCTTTGTTATCTTGTTTGGCCAAGGGCCAACGACCTAGAACAGGTGACCACTTGCCAGTTGTAGCACCAATCCCGGCCATTGGCATTCAAGCATTACATCAAAGTTGTGGACAATATGTATCCATCAAGGTGATCCTTGCAATATTCAACTTGTACACACAAAGCTACTCCATCTTTTCCCTTGAACCGAGAAGGTCTTTATCTATTATCAACCATTGTGCTTGAAAGAATACTTGATTTGAAATAGGGTAGCTAGTTAGGCTCAACATCCACTAAAAATACACATTTGTAAGCAGACAACAAAAGAACAAGAGGTAGGAGAAAGATGTAGAAAGAGTGGTTCCATGTGGGCACATCAAACAACATTTGAATAGCGGAGGGCACATACCATGACACCAAAATATCTATGTAGACAACAAAAGAACAAGTGGTAGGAGAAAGATGTAGAAAGAGTGGTTCCATGTGGGCACATCAAACAACATTTGAATAGCGGAGGGCACATACCATGACACCAAAATATCTATGTAGACAACTAAATAATAAAATGCACCATCTTTCTTTACACATCTTTCTATGGCTCCAATGGCCTCGTGAACTACTTGAAACACTCCCACGTTAGTACGAGATTGGTTCAAGCCGAGTCTTAGGCCATGGGAGCTAGAAAGAGATATTAAAAGAGAGATTCCATATGTGCCTACCATCCCGGCCAGGACACTCTCTAGATTTGAGCTTGCCAATCATCAATGGTTTCTTTAATATATCTCTGGTTTTGAGATAGGTTGTTCTAGAATGTGTGCTAGTTGTGGAATCACAAGTTCTCCTTCTGACATGTTGTCACTTATCATAAAAACCTTTCGTTAGCAGCAAGCTAACTCGGATACTATTTTTTGTTACCATATACATGTGGTAGTGATGTGTATGAACACACTAGGACCGTCGGGGCATTTAATCCCTCTTTAGGAGGTTTTTTCCCCCGAGCACTGTATATACGCCCATCACTCTAGGGCTCTCTGTCTTTCCATTGCATACTAAGAAACACACTCTCTATTGTGTGCCTTGAGCTTCCTTCGTCTTCTTCAAGCTGTGTGTGTCTCTCTGCAATCCTAATTCTAACAATTGGTATCAGAGCAGGTTGCATCCTCCCGGGCTTAGTCACCAACTGCTCCAGTACACGCCTACTCACTTTCTCCAATTTCAGTGAGCTTTGGCGAGCGTTTGCAGGTCGACAAATATTTTGGGCGAGCTCTAGAGCATGGTCTGCTCAGATTTTTGATTTGGGCTCATTTCGGCCTTCGTTTCCACTACCGACAGTACTACACAGGCTATTTCGTCATTTTGTGCAGAATTTTTGTCACTGTCGTTTTTTGCATAAGAGGTGCCTTATAGTCTTCTACGGTTTGTGATATATAGCACGTGTTGTTTTCGCTCTGTTTCTCCTATTTTTCGGCAGTTTTCACATCAAGTGCAGCATTTACCATGGCTGACAACAACAACACAGATGTGTTCAAGATGTATGTTGTTGTGGGCTTATATGATGCAACATGTTCTTGTATCAAAAGGCGTTTGGAACATTGTGTAGGGCATTGATGTACGTCCTAGTTCTGAGGATGTAGGCGATGTTGAGGATGTTGCAGGTCTTGCTGCAAGGATTGCTGCTATTAGAGTTGTTTTGCCTACAGCAGAACAAGCTCGTTGGGATGTAAAGGATCCGTAGGCTCATGCATTGATTGCGTTGTCTGTGAAGCGCACCATTTTTCCTCACATCCGTTCAGCAAAATCTGCAAAACAGGCTTGGGATATTTGGCTGATCTTTATGCAAGTCGCAATGAGGCTAAAATTGCTTTGCTGCGTAAAGAGCTGGAGTCGAAGATTATGCATGAGGAAGATGATATGGACACTTTTCTTGCTAGTGTCAAGGCTATCAATGAGTAGCTTATTTCTGCAGGTGAAGTCATTTCAGACAGTTCCCTTGTGCAAACTGTTCTGGATGCCTTACCAAATCCCTACCAGACTTTTGCTAGTACTTGGAGACTGATGACCCAAGAAAATCCTGAAGTTGTCAAGTTTGATGCATTATGCACATTGCTGTTGCAAGAGTCACTTTCTAGAAAAAACAGGACTCGGCAGCGTGTAGTTGAACAGGCTTTTATTGCTTCTCAAAGAAAGGGTATTAACAGTAATGCAGCCACTTCTTATGGTTCTGCTGCAAGTGGCAAAAATTTTGTTCTTAATGCTTTCGCTCGCAGCACTTCGTCTAGTAATTCTGGTGATAAGGGAAAAAAGAAGATACATGCCATTATTGTAAAGCTAATGATCACTTGATCAAGTCGTGTCTGTTACCATATACATGTGGTAGTGATGTGTGTGAACACACTAGGACCGTCGGGGCATTTTTTCCCTCTTTAGGAGGTTGTTTCCCACGTGCATTGTATATACGCCAATCAATCTAGGGCTATCTATCTTTCCGTTACACACTAAGTAACACACTCTCTATTGTGTGCCTTGAGCTTCCTTCGTCTTCTCCAAGCTGTGTGCGTTTCTCTGCAACCCTAATTCCAACAATTGATATCAGAGCAGGTCACGTCCTCCCGGGCTTAGTCGCCAGCTGCTCCAGCACACGCCTACTCACTTTCCCCGATTTAATTGAGCTTTGGCAAGCGTTCGTAGGTCCACAAATATTTAGGGGGAGCTCGAAGAGCTTGGTTTGCTTAGAATTTTGATTTGGGCTCATTTCGGCCTCCGTTTCCACTACAGGCAGTACTGCACAGGCTATTTCGTCATTTTGTGCAAATTTTTTGTCAGTGCCGTTTTCTGCATAATAGGTGCCTTATAGTCTTCTACGGTTTGTGCTATATAGCACAGGTTGTTCTCGCTCCGTTTCTCCTAGTTTCGGACAGTTTTCACATCGGGTGCAGCATTTACCATGGCTAACAACAACAACACAAATGTGTTCAAGATGTTTGCTGCTTAGGACAGGTTGGATGGAGACAACTACCCTATGTGGGCTTATATGATGCAACATGTTCTTGTGTCAAAGGGTGTCTGGAACATTGTGCAGGGCATTGATGTACGTCCCGGTTCTTAGGATGTAGGCGATGTTGAGGATGTTGCAGGTCTTGCTGCAAGGATTGCTGCTATTAGAGTTGTTTTGCCTACAGCAGAACAAGCTCGTTGGGATGTTAAGGATCCGCAGGCTCATGCATTGATTGCGTTGTCTATGAAGCGTACCATTGTTCCTCACATCCGTTCAGCAAAATCTGCAAAACAGGCTTGGGATATTCTAGCAGGTCTTTATGCAAGCCGCAATGAGGCTAAAATTGCTTTGCTGCGTAAAGAGCTGGAGTCGAAGATTATGCATGAGGAAGATGATATGGACACTTTCCTTGCTAGTGTCAAGGATATCAATGAGAAAATCATTTCTGCAGTGAAGTCATTTTGATAGTTCCCTATTGTAGACTGTTCTTGATGCCTTACAAGATTCTTACCAGACTTTTGCTATTACTTGGAGACTTATGACCCAAGGAAATCCTGAAGTTGTCAAGTTTGATGCATTATGCACATTTCTGTTGCAAGAGTCACTTTCCAGAAAAAACAGGACTAGGCAGCGTGCAGTTGAAAAGGCTTTTATTGCTTCTAAAGAAAGGGTGGTAACAGCAATGCAGCCACTTCTTATGGTTCTGCTGCGAGTGGCAAAAATACTGTTCCTATTGTTTCTGTTGGCAACACTTCGTCTGGCAATTCTGGTGATAAGGGAAAAAAGAAGATGCGTTGCCATTATTGTAAAGCTAATGATCACTTGATCAAGCAGTGTCCTAAGTTGAAGGCAAAAGAGGCTAACAAGAAAGAGGGTGGTTCCACTGCAAATGTTGGTTCCACTACAAATGCAGCCATTGTTGAGTCTTCTGTGAAAGGAGACTGTGATGCTGATGTTGATGCAGAATGGGCTTTTAGCGCAAAGTGCACTTACAATCCTGCTGACCATGATGCATGCTTGTCAGTTGTTGCAGATTCACATGTGTGGTATTTTGAAAGTGGTGCTACAAATCATATTACCTCACATCGTGAATTGTTTACCTCTCTCGAGTCTATCCCGGCCCTTATGGGAATTCAGTCACTTGTGCCAACAACACCTCTTATCCAGTTCAGGGAGTTGGAAAGATTGTGCTCACTGCTGCTAATGGCAGTTCCTTCACACTTGTTGATGCACTTTATGTACCTGGGATCAAGAAGAATCCCTTGTCTGTATCCGCACTTGCTAGACTTGGACTTGTAGTCAAATTTGTGGATGACAAATGTACAGTTCATGATCTCAATTTTGGTGATGAAATTGTTGCATCTGGGCTTTTATGCCGTGGGCTGTATAAGCTCACTTTGTATGACAAGTGTCGACAAAATTTTGCAAATGCTATTGCAGATTCAAGGGCTATTTCACATGCAAAACTTTGGCATGCACGTTTTGGTCATCTGAACTTTGCCAGTTTGCTGCGTTTGCATAAATCTGATATGGTTGCTTCTTTGCCGCCTCTTGAAGCACCTGTCAAACATGTTTGTGAAGGCTGTATTTTGGGTAAAATGCAGCGTTCTAAATTTCCAAAGGATGGTTCAGTTCGGGCCACATGCAGGTTGCAGCTTGTGCATAGTGATGTTTGTGGGCCCATGCAAACTCCGTCCTTGGGAAATTACCTGTACTTCCTGACTTTCATTGATGATTACTCCAGGCATGCATGGGTATTTCCGCTTAAAGCGAAGTCCGAAGTTTTTATGTGCTTCAAACAATTTCTGGCTATGGCTGAAAATGTCTCGAAATGTACTATGGACACCCTCCGTTCCGATCGAGGGGGGGAGTATATGTCTCATGAATTTAATGCATTTCTGGCTAGTCGTGGGATAAAACACCAATGTACAGTGCCTTATACACCTCAGCAAAATGGTGTTGCTGAGAGGAAAAACAGGTCACTGACGGAAATGGCACGATGTATGGTCAAAAGCCAAGCTTTGCCGCATTCTTTTTGGCTTGAGGCCATCAAGTGTGCCACTTATGTACTTAACAGGTATCCTACGGAAGCTTTGCAGTCTATTACTCCATATGAAGCATGGCATGATAGAAAGCCTTCTATTGAGCACATGCGTGTTTTTGGTTGTTTGGCATATGCTTTGGTGCCACAAGTGCAGCGCAGAAAATTGGATGATAAGGTTGTCAAATGTATTTTTGTTGGTTATAGTGCTGAAAGCAAAGGTTACAGGTTGTATCATCCGCAAATAAAACGTATTCTAGTTTCTCGCGATGTAGTGTTTGAGGAAGATTCTGTTCAGCCCTTGCTGTCATGTACTAGAGACAGTAATGTAAGCTCACAGGACATTTATGACACTTTGTTGCCTCTTTTCAGTGGTGGAAATACGAATGTAAGTTCCAATGAGGCAAATGTACAGCCTATGGCGGTTTTTGAAAATGTTTTAGATCAGCCTATTACTGATGCAGATGTACATGATGTACTTGATGAGGAAAGAGCTGAAAATGAGCAAGCTAGAGGTATGCCAAAATGGCTAGTGCACACTTTCCGTGACAGTAAATTGGATGCACCTTTCTCTAGTCGTACTCGTTCAGGCTCTCGCCATGCATATAATGCATCAGATTGTTGTGCTTTGGCTGTGTCTAGTTTACATGATGTTGAGGAGCCTCTGTCTTTTGATGAAGCACAGAATTCAGAAAATTGGATGGTTGCCATGCATGCAATCAGAATATGATGCACTTATAGAAAATGACAGATGGACTTTATGTGATTTACCTCCTGGCAAAAAGGCCATTGGTACGAAGTGGGTTTACAAGTTGAAACGCAAGCCGGATGGTGAGATTGATCGCCATAAGGCTCGACTTGTTGCAAAAGGTTATGCACAACAAAAAGGCATAGATTATGAAGAGACTTTTGCTCCCACTTGTCGTATGACTATTGTGCGTTTTCTATGTGCATTGGCAGCTCATATTGGTTGGGATGTACATCAATCAGACATTGTTACTACTTTCTTGAATGGTGACATATTTGAGGAAGTTTATGTAACGCAGCCTCACGGTTTTGTCATAAAAGGACAAGAGGACAAAGTGTGCAGATGGAAGAAGGCTTTGTATGGGTTGAAGCAATCTCCTTGTGCTTGGTATGAGAAGGCTGACACTCATTTGGTTAAACAAGGCTTTCGTAACAGTCCAACAGAAAGCACATTGTATGTAAAGCGTGAGGGTGATGTACTTCTCATTGTGGTTCTTTATGTTGATGATTTGCTGATCACTTGACCAAATGAGAGACATATTGCTGAATTTAAGGCTGATTTGAATGCTACTTTAAGATGAAAGATTTGGGACTGTTGCATCATTATTTGGGTATACAGTTTAAGCAGTGTGATGGTGGTATTGCCTTGTGTCAGAAAAGTTACATAGAGATATTGCTATGTAAGTTTGGACTTGAGGATTGAAAACCTATTGCCACTCCCATGGAAACAGGTTTGAAGTTGAGTCTACATGATGCTGGCGATCTTGTTGATGTCACTCTTTACCAAACTGCTGCTGGCTGCCTCATTTATGTATGCAACACAAGGCCGGATATTCAGTTTGCAGTCTCACAGGTCAGCAGATTTATGCATAGCCCAGGGTCTAAGCATTGGCAGGCTGTCAAGAGGATTTTCCGCTACCTTAGTGGCACTTTACGTCTTGGCTTGTTTTATCCCAAGGGGGGATCATTGCCGCAAGACTTACATGCTTTTTCGGACTTAGATTGGGCTGGTTGTTTTGACACGCGAGTGTCCACAACTGATTTTTGTTTCATGCTTCGCAGTTCATGTGTATCATGGTTGAGCAAGAAGCAACCTCCTGTGGCCACTTCGAGTTGTGAGGCTGAGTACAGGGCAGTCTTCACAGCTACGGTTGAGTGTGTATGGCTGAGACGCCCAATGGCTGATTTGGGTGTTGGACAGGACACTACCAACACTATCTACACTGTCAGTCAGAGCGCATTGGCAGTTGTGAGGAACCCAGTTTTTCATGCTCACACAAAGCACATTGAGGTGCATTACCACTATGTCAGGGAGAGGCTCTTAGCAGGAGTGATCAACTTGGCATATGTGCCAACACAAGACAACCTTGCAGATCTTTTCACAAAGGCATTGTCTCGTGAGAAGCTTGAAGCTTTCCGCAAAGATTTGGGCTTACTCCCTTTTGTGGACTGATCCTATCCTCAGGGCATGGCACTTCCCTTTACTCATGTGCCAGCTCTCGTTCACCGCATCACTCCAGGGGGATTTGTTACCATATACATGTGGTAGTGATGTGTGTGAACACACTAGGACCGCCTGGGCATTTTTTCCCTCTTTAGGAGGTTTTTCCCCCCTGCATTCTATATACGCCCATCAATCTAGGGCTATCTATCTTTCCATTACACACTAAGTATCACAGTTTCTATTGTGTGCCTTGAGCTTCCTTCGTCTTCTCCAAGCTGTGTGTGTTTCTCTGCAACCCTAATTCCAACAATGTCCTAAGTTGAAGGCCAAAGAGGCTAAGAAAAAGGTTCCACTACAAATGCAGCCATTGTTGAGTCTTCTGTGAAAGGAGACTGTGATGCTGATGTTGATGCAGAATGGGCTTTTAGCGCAAAGTGCACTTACAATCCTGCTGACCATGATGCATGCTTGTCAGTTGTTGCAGATTCACATGTGTGGTATTTTGAAAGTGGTGCTACAAATCATATTACCTCACATCGTGAATTGTTTACCTCTCTCGAGTCTATCCCGGCCCTTATGGGAATTCAGTCACTTGTGCCAACAACGCCTCTTATCCAGTTCAAGGAGTTGGAAAGATTGTGCTCACTGCTGCTAATGGCAGTTCCTTCACACTTTTGATGCACTTTATGTACCTGGGATCAAGAAGAATCCCTTGTCTGTATCCGCACTTGCTAGACTTGGACTTGTAGTCAAATTTGTGGATGACAAATGTACAGTTCATGATCTCAGTTTTGGTGATGAAATTGTTGCATCTGGGCTTTTATGCCGTGGGCTGTATAAGCTCACTTTGTATGACGAGTGTCTACAAAATTTCGCAAATGCTATTGCAGATTCAAGGGCTATTTCACATGCAAAACTTTGGCATGCACGTTTTGGTCATCTGAACTTTGCCAGTTTGCTGCGTTTGCATAAATCTGATATGGTTGCTTCTTTGCCGCCTCTTGAAGCACCTGTCAAACATGTTTGTGAAGGCTGTATTTTGGGTAAGATGCAGCGTTCTAAATTTCCAAAGGATGGTTCAGTTCGGGCCACATGCAGGTTGCAGCTTGTGCATAGTGATGTTTCTGGGCCCATGCAAACTCCGTCCTTGGGAAATTACCTGTACTTCCTGACTTTCATTGATGATTACTCCAGGCATGCATGGGTATTTCCGCTTAAAGCGAAGTCCGAAGTTTTTATGTGCTTCAAACAATTTCTGGCTATGGCTGAAAATGTCTCGAAATGTACTATGGACACCCTCCGTTCCGATCGAGGGGGGGAGTATATGTCTCATGAATTTAATGCATTTCTGGCTAGTCGTGGGATAAAACACCAATGTACAGTGCCTTATACACCTCAGCAAAATGGTGTTGCTGAGAGGAAAAACAGGTCACTGACAGAAATGGCACGATGTATGGTCAAAAGCCAAGCTTTGCCGCATTCTTTTTGGCTTGAGGCCATCAAGTGTGCCACTTATGTACTTAACAGGTATCCTACGGAAGCTTTGCAGTCTATTACTCCATATGAAGCATGGCATGATAGAAAGCCTTCTATTGAGCACATGCGTGTTTTTGGTTGTTTGGCATATGCTTTGGTGCCACAAGTGCAGTGTAGAAAATTGGATGATAAGCCTAACAAATGTTTTTTTTTTGGTTATAGTGCTGAAAGCAAAGGTTATAGGTTGTATCATCCGCAAACAAAACGTATTCTGGTTTCTCGGGATGTAGTGTTTGTGGAAGATTCTGTTCAACCCTTGTACTCATGTACTAGAGACAGTAATGTAAGCTCACAGGACATTTATGACACTTTGTTGCCTCTTTTCAGTGGTGGAAATACGAATATAAGTTCCAATGAGGTAAATGTACAACCTATGGGGGTTTCTAAAATGTTCTAGATCAGCCTATTACTGATGCAAATGTACATGATGTACTTGATGAGGAATGGACTGAAAATGAGCAGGCTAGAGGTATGACAAAATTGCTTGCGTGAAAGTAAAATGGATGCACCTTTGTCTAGTCCTACTCGTTCAGGCTCTCGCCATGCATCTTATGCATCAGATTGTTATGCTTTGCTGTGTCTAGCTTACATGATGTTGAGGAGCCTCTGTCTTTTGATGAAGCACAGAATTCAGAAAATTGGATGGTTGCCATGCATGCAATCAGAATATGATGCACTTATAGAAAATGACAGATGGACTTTATGTGATTTGCCTCCTGGCAAAAAGGCCATTGGTACGAAGTGGGTTTACAAGTTGAAACGCAAGCCATGGTGAGATTGATCTCCATAAGGCTCGACTTGTTGCAAAGGGTTATGCACAGCAAAAAGGCATAGATTATGAAGAGACTTTTTCTCCCACTTGTCGTATGACTACTGTGCATTTTCTATGTGCATTGACAACTCATTTTCGTTGGGATGTACATCAATCCGACATTGTTACTGCTTTCTTGAATGGTGACATATTTGAGGAAGTTTATGTAACGCAGCCTCACGGTTTTGTCATAAAAGGACAAGAGGACAAAGTGTGCAGATGTAACAAGGCTTTGTATGGGTTGAAGCAATCTCCTTGTGCTTGGTATGAGAAAGCTGACACTCATTTAGTCAAACAAGGCTTTCATAACAGTCCAACAGAAAGCACATTGTATGTAAAGCGTGAGGGCGATGTATGTAACATTGTGGTTCTTTATGTGATGATTTGCTGATCACTGGACCAAATGAGAGACATATTGCTGAATTTAAGGCTGATTTGAATGCTACTTTCAAGATGAAAGATTTGGGGCTGTTGCATCATTAGTTGGGTATACAGTTTAAGCAGTGTGATGGTGGTTTGCCTTGTGTCAGAAAAGTTACATAGACATTGCTATGTAAGTTTGGACTTGAGGATTGCAAACCTATTGCCACTCCCATGGAAACAGGTTTGAAGTTGAGTCTACATGATGCTGGCGATCCTGTTGATGTCACTCTTTATCAAACTACTGTTGGTGGCCTCATTTATGTATGCAACACGAGGCCAGATATTCAGTTTGCAGTCTCATAGGTCAGCAGATTTATGCATAGCCCAGGGTGTAAGCATTGGCACGCTGTCAAGAGGATTTCCGCTACCTTAGTGGCACTTTACATCTTGGCTTGTTTTATCCCAAGGGGGATCATTGCCGCCAGACTTACATGCTTTTTCGGACTCAGATTGGGCTGGTTGTTTCGACAGGAGAGTGTCCACAAGTGGTTTTTGTTTCATGCTTGGCAGTTCATGTGTATCATGGTTGAGTAAGAGGCAACCTACTGTGGCCACTTCCAGTTGTGAGGTGAGTACAGGCAGTCTTCACAGCTACGGTTAAGTGTGTATGGCTCAGACGCCTTATGGCTGATTGGGTGTTGGACGGACACTGCCAACACTATCTACACTAATAGTTAGAGCGCATTGGCAGTTGTGAGGCACCCAGTTTTTCATGCTCGCACAAAGCACATTGAGGTGCATTACCACTATGTCAGGGAGAGCCTCTCCAACAGGAGAGATCAGATTGGCTTATGTGCCAACACAGGACAACCTTGCAGATCTTTTCACAAAGGCATTGTCTCGTGAGAAGCTGAAGATTTCCGCAAAGCTTTGGGCCTTATCCCTTTGTTGACTGATCATGTCCTTAGGCATGGCACTTCCCTTTATCATGTGAAAGCTCTCGTTCACCGCAATCACTCTAGGGGGGATTTGTTTGCCAATATACATGTGGTAGTGATTTGTGAACACACAGGACCACCAGGGCATTTTTTCCCTCTTTAGGAGGTTATTTACCTCGAGCATTGTAATATACGCCCATCACTCTAGGGCTATCTATCTTTCCATTGCAATACTAAGAAAGACACTCTCTATTGTGTGCCTTGAGCTTCCTTCGTCTTCTCCAATCTGTGTGTGTCTCTCTGCAACCCTAATTCTAACGTTTTTTGGAGCTCTTATTGTAAAAACACTTATTATTTTGATAAATCGAGAATATTGTAACTCCTATTTTACGGATAAACTTTGAAATTGATGAGCCGGGGCTTTGTAGTTTCTAGATTGTATTAGCCTGTCTTTACCCATCTTTAGTTAGAGCTCCCAGATTATTAGTTTTGACCACCAAAAACCTTGGCTAAGGTATAAAAGCCAATTATTATAAGTTACTTTTTATATTTTTCTCGATAATGAAATACACACCGTGAGCTAACGACGCTCACTTCTCTCCTTCTCGTGCTTCCTACTCCCTCCCCGGTTGTCACATTGCAGTCGCATCTGTTGCGTTGCAACCACAGGTAAGAGCTCTACGCATTGACGTAAGCATTTCACATCATTTTGTAGTTGTTGACATCGTCTACACGCAGCCTAATTTCACCATAAGTAAGAATTTACACTTCAAAATCACAAACTAGGCATAGATGGGATATTGGGGCATCATTGCTAAGCATTTAGATGCATTCTGGGTTGAAAACGATTAGGTCAAAAATCCACTGCTGTTGTTAATAATCGTGATTTTTGCACTTGACTTAAAGTGGAATTTGAGACCATAAGCATGTGTGCTTAGGTCCTATATAAACTTGTCCTAGAAGTTTCATTACGTTTGGATGTCGTTTGATACTGTAACGGATGTGATCTGTTTGCCGATGAGCAATTGGATTTTGGGTGATTTCAGTCAATTTAGTGTAGTTTGAGTTAGATGCAAGTTGTTTGTTGTTTTCTGAGAGATTGACAACTTCTTGTAGCCTCTATGCACTAGTCAAGTCAGCTTCGTCCCCCATGGATTGACAATTTAATCCTGGCTCTCGCTAAATCTGTAATAAGATAGGAGTGAGGTTAGACACCCGTTCCACATTTGGCGCTGTTGTCGGGGATCGAAGAGATCTATACTAGGGAAAAACATGATCGTCTTGTGAAGTTATCCTTTAACTCCCTTTAGGATCCCTTAGAGTCAAAACTTTCTTTTAAAACCGTATACCTTAAGATTGTCGTCTTTTGTTGTGTAGAGGTATCTTGGAAGTAATTTTACTTGATGAGTACATTTAGGATTGTAGGATTAGGCTAGGATTTTGGGAATGATTAATAGATGAGACAAGTCCTAGGATCAATGCTAAAAAAACCATAAGAAATAAGAAAACGAGTGTTTGTGGACACTTTCCACAACCCCATTGCATTAGAACTTAGCAGTAGGGTAAGTAGGCTTCGAGGTGGAGTTTAGAACATTGCTCTCTCCAAAAGAATCAATTGTGAGTTGTTATTAAAAGTTGCATAATTTCAGATCTACGGCTAGAAATAGCACGAAAAGACTCTAAACCACTCAATCTGACTTGAGAGTATGCTTAAAGGTTGTATGAATCAATGGGTAAGCTCAAGGACACATTGAGGTAAAAATTTTAAGAGTTTATAAAAACTCAAATTATTTACTTTTTCTTGACATTTTAGGCCAAATTAAGTTTTGACTTGATTCATAGGCTTAAAATAGCTCATGAAAAATTTTCCATTGGAAAAGTGCAAAAAAGTGTTTATTTTGGACATAAAGTAAATAATAGTGATTATTTATCTTTAGCCCAAAACTAACCAAGGCTGGTACCAGTGACTCATTGCATGTGTACAAACAACTTTTGTAAAGGACCACAGAATTTGGATCACCAAATTAACAAAAAACTGGGTAAAAACTAAAGTTTGTACTGACTTTCGAGAACTTGAGTGTAAATTGAAAAAAATTATGTTCAAACTCAGTGAAATTTGATTTATAAACTTATACTGATGTGATAGACAAGTGTATATGCTCAGTTGACCAAAAAGATGCAAAAATTTATCAGAAGTAAATAAGCACGATTATTTACATCTGCCTCATTTTTCAACTTTTTTGACCAAGTTAGCATACCACTAGCTTTCTCATGTTGTAATAAGCCCATAAATCAAATTCGGTACGATTTGGATCATTGGACTGAAACAAATTTGCAAAGTCAGTCTGCAGACACAAAACTGATGACCATTTGAACAAAAAATTGTCCAAATTCATTGAAACTTGGCTAGGGTGCTTAAGTTGAGGTGCTTAACAGATCTGTGTCCAGATTGGGACAAAAAATTATAAAAACTTAGTTGGAGTAAATAATCGTGATTATTTATATCTACTTCAAAATTTGATAATCTTGCACATTTGAGTATACCACAAGGTCAAGCATATCAAGTAGACCACAAATTTATGAAAGTGAGACTTAGGCCAGATTCTTGAAATCGAAGTCTGCGGACACGATCCAATTATTAAACTTGAACAAATTTTGTCTAAACATAGTGAAACTTGTCCATAGACCTTAACAGGTTGTATACCGAGCAAAACAAGCCAAAAAGTGCAAAAAATTGACAAAAAATAATCACGATTATTTACTACTGCTACAAAGAGACACCATTTTTTACTTTTGAACATTTGTTTACTCTTTTTACCATTGTACAGTGTTAGGCCAACAGGCAATTTTGGGTTCAATCGGATCCAAATTGGTACATGTTCACTGAGTGTCCAGGTTGTAGATTAATCCTTTGACTTTTTGTAAAAGTCAAATCTAAAAGTTTCAACTGCTGGCTCACTTAGCTCGAATTGCAGTGATACACATAAACCGATCACAATAGCTAGAAAAAATTGTACAATCTTTGTGAAAAGAATAGCTAACTTGATCAAAATTGATACAGAAATCACGTTGCAGACAAGGAATCCGTAGCTTGTCAAAAATTGCAATCAAATCACGTGGAATAAATTGACAACAAGTCAATCCAAAGGTAAATACTCTATCTAGGGCTTCACAAGTCCTTATGAGCCTTAGATATGGTCATGTACTAGGAGATCAAGGCATATTTGGAGAGATCTCCAGTAGAGTATCCATTGAGGAAAGCGTGAATCAAGGAAATCCATTGCACACTATCTTTGAAGAAGTCTCAGACACTTTTTCAGATTCAACATCTAAAATTTCTTCTTACTCAACTCACTCAGAAACGGAAACAACAGTGCGCTATATGCCACACTCACGTGTCCCTCGGGTAGTTTTGATGTGAACCGTTTCCCTATGCATGGGTACTTTTTACTCTAGTGCTGGCTAGAGGTTTTTTCCCCGTGTAACCACATATACACACTATACGCATGTGTGGTGGTATGTTGTACTTAGGGAGACTTGTATCTTTCTCTCATACTCACACTTGAACTTCTCATAACAAAGTGAGGGAGCTTCAAGCTATCTAGCTTCTTGCTGTGTGTGTGTGCATCTGCGGGTGTGTGTGTGTGCGTCTATAGCTTCCCTCACTCCCTTATTCACCCAAAAATGGTATCATATATAGTAGGTTTTTTAGCTCCCACAAGCATTCTCCTTCCTCCATACCTCATATTAGGTTTTGCAGGAGGTGCAGCCTCGGGATAGCTAGTCACCGTTTTGCTCGCGACGGGTGCTCTGGGTGTCCGTTTTGCTCAACCTAGGACTCAAAACAAAGCTAAGAATGAGTACTATGCAACGATATCATGAATCAGAATTTCTGGACACATTAAGTCTTTCCTGTATAACAGCATTTACAGGTCTACAAATTTTTTGCAGGCTTTGTCGGGAGTGCATTTCTTGCCAATTTATTGTTCGTGGGTGCTATGGCAAGCAACAATAACTTGTTTGGCATGCTTCAAGATGAGGATAAGCTTTATGGTACCAATTATCCAATGTCTTCTTACATGATGAAACATGTGCTTGTTGCAAAGCAACTATGGTACATTGTGGCGGACGTAGACAAGAGACCTGGAAATTCTACTTCCACTATTACAGATGCAAGTAGCTCTTCAATAATTGTTTCTTCATCTTCTCCACATACAGAGGATCAGCTTAGATGGGATGGAAAGGATGCCCAAGCACATGCTTTGATTGCTCTTTCCGCGAAGCGTCATATTGTTCCGCACATTTGGTCTTGCACTTCATCCAAGCAAGCTTGGGATGTACTTGCTTCTTTGTATGCCAGGCGCAATGAAGCCCGTGTGGCTTACTTGAGGAATCAACTTGAGGAAATGCATATGGCTGAAGGTGCATCCGTTGATGTGTATGTTACAAAGATTAAGGATTTGAAAGAGCAACTAGAAAACATAGATGAGATTATCTCGGACAATTCTCTCATCTCCACTATGCTTAAAGGGTTGCCAGATTCTTTTCAAAGCTTTGCTACTACTCTTTGTTTGGTTGCAAAAGGAAATCCCAACATGTATATTTTGAATTTTGGAACCTTAGCATTTTGGAAGTCTTAATGGGCTGAACCTTAGAGTCTTTTAAGACCATTGTTGCACATTGATCTTTTGTAGATGGCCCCCCATTTGGATCCTTATTTTCCCTCCTTTGGATCCCTATTGTGGCAAATCTGCCAGCTTAGCCAATATTCTAGCCTTTTCTCCCCTGGCACTTTCCCATATTAAATGATGAGTTTAACATGAGAAAACAATTTAGGAGAATTAGATATTAGTTATTGTGACATTACCTCTCTCTTGAAATCATAGTCATCCTCGACTATGGGGTAGATAAAATAAAGCATATTCATTAGTCCTTTTCCTAGCGGGTAGAGGATACCTTGAGAGCCTAAGCTGCCGCAAGCATGTCTGCACATTAGTCCTATCAATATTTGGTGAGTACTTTGTCTTTGGCATCAGTGGCCAAAAACTGCTTCATAATGGAAGCTCTTAAAGCTTTCCATGTCCGTGGAGCTTCACCATTGGCCCGTTGGCTAGATCACCATTCCTTGGCGGACTTTTGAAAGTACATAGCTACATGGCGTAGCTTAGAGGACTCCGTGAAGCCCTTATCTCCAAACGCCCCATCAAACTGTTGGATAAAGGCCAAGACTTTGTCCGTAGCACCAAAGCTGCCATCGTAGGTAAGGAAAGAGATGCTCTTTCCTCCCTCTTTGAAAGTCTTGAGCTTGGACGACCTCTTCCACGCGGCATTGGATTTCCTATGGCCTCTTCTTTTTGATGGTTCAAAGGTTGCACCATCACATTATTCAGAAGGTGAAGAATTTGAGGAAGATGGAAAAGAGGGTGACCTCTTTCTCGCCTTTTTCTTGCCTTGATCTTCTTTGTCTTCACCGTCACTTTCATAAGAGGAAGAGGATAAAGAAGATGGAGAAGAAGGTGTCCTCTTTCTCGCCTTTTTGTTCTCGTGCTTTTTGTCATCCCTCTTTGAAGTATGGTGTGGAGAAGTATGCAATGGTGTTCTCCATTTTGGAGGTGATGGAGAACGTTCAACCCGCCGTCTTCGCGGAGCCATCTCCGCCGAGGTGGCAGGAGACTCACTTCTTTCTCGTTTTGGTGGGGGCACTTGAATTCTCCTTTGAGAAGGAGATGCGTCATCAAGGAGAGAGGCCTCTTTTGGAAATCTTGCAAGGAGGATTCCTAGGTGCTCTCTTGTCATGGTGGGGAGCTTGGAGAATCCCATGAGCACGAAGCTCGGTTGCACTTCACTTTGGAGGGATGGATTGCCCATGGCTTGTTGAATCCTAGAAACAAGATAGTTAACAAGCATCGGGGCATCATTAGTAGCCTGCTCGTTAGCAAAATCAAAGTTATCAACATTAATTTCACTCTCTTTACTATTGTCAGCCATTCTAACAACTTTTAGGTGTATTTAGGTGTACTTTGGCAGTTCAATCCCTAATTGCTACTCCTCTTTACCCCTTTAGAAAAAGTACTCAAGCTACTATACCTGTGGCTCGAATACCATTAATTGCAAGGAATAGAAGAGAGGGTCGTTCAACACCAAAACAACACCGACTCTTGTCAACCTTTCTAATATCCCAATAGTGGTTAAGACATAGGCATAGGCAAGTCCCGTAGGACTCCCCTATTAAGACCATAACTGCACAAAGGAAGGCACACTGCAAGGCTGAAAAATCCCTATTCTACTTACTCACATGCAATTAATAATACCAACCATTTATAGCTAGCTTGAGGACCTCCCTTGTTGAGCAAGAAAAGAGAAACCTTGTGCTCTGATACCGATGTAACATTTAATGGCCTAGTAAGCGGAAAATAGCATGAACATAGTGAGCATTTCATTAGAAAAGATTCCTAATGAGAATAACAAGAGTGCTTGGGTGGAGAGAGCAACAAAAAGCATAACACCTACTTAGATAGCATGAACAATACTTCAAAAGAGAGAGAAATAAAGCAATTGACAACAGTTAAGGACCGGATTTGCATGGAGCCAGTCCCCCCTCCAAAAGGCTTTGTATTATGGTTTCTCCCATCAAGAGAGACATTTTACAATACGATTCTTTGTGTTCCTTCAATACTAGCTAGTGCAATGAAGATGGAATCTTCATGCACTAAGCAAAACACTTATTAAACACAACATCAATTACCTCATGGTCTCAGACCCAAGACCTCACACATCTTCGAAGATGGTGAGAGCTAGCGGGGTATGAGGGTAGATTGAGAGGAAGGAGTAGTCTTACGAGAAAGATGTACATCTCCTCACATAATCACTCATATTAGCATAGCTTAGCTTAGTAATTAGCATGGTAGAGGAGATGAGCATGCATTGAAGCTCTGATCCTGGTTGGATTTGCATCACAAAGCCAAGAGTGGTTGGTGTAGGCCTCCCTTCTCACAAGCTTGGAGTAGGTGATAAGCTTTCCATTAAAGCTTGAGAAGAGAGAGAGAGTCTTCTTACTCCACACATAGACTAGTGTGAGTGTGTAATGCAATAATGCCTTGAGAAAATCAGCCCCCTCTCTCTCTTGGTCGCCCCCTCTTGCTATTTTCTCATGCAGACACCCCATTAGACCTCCCCAAGCTTAGCCAATAGGATTTTAGGAGCATAAGTGATAGCCTTCTGACATGTGTCCGCTTTTCCCCTTTTCTGAGAGCTTTAGGTAATTAATTAATGCAATTAAACTCTCATTGGACCCCTTTGTCTCCTGGACAATAGGAATCAAGGAAGCCATTGGGCTGTTGAATGCTCATTGGACCCCTTGAGAGACTGTCCAAAAGTCTTCAAGAGAGCTTAATTTTTATTAGCTCTTTTATTAAGTGTTTTTAAATTAATTAAACTAGATTTATTCTAGCCTAATTCTCATTAATCCACCTCCAAGGCCATCCAATAGGATTTTGAGTACACCTTGTGGGCATCTCTGGGCTAGGGAGCTGACATGTGTTTGCCCCCTCCTATGTAGGGATGCATGAAGCCTTTTTGGGACACACATAAAGCATCCAATTGCCCTAATGTTTGACCTTTGGACACATCCTTTGAATTTTGGAACCTTAGCATTTTGGAAGTCTTAATGGGCTGAGCCTTGAGGTCTTTTAAGCCCATTGTTGTACATTGCTCTTTTGCAGATGGCCCCCCCTTTGGATCCCTATTTTCCCTCCTTTGGATCCCTACTGTGGCCGGTCTGCCAGCTTAACCAATATTCTAGCTTTTTCTCCCTGGCACTTTCCCATATTAAATGATCAGTTTAACATGAGAAAATCATTTAGGAGAATTAGATATTAGTTATTGTGACAAGGGTCACATCCTGTCATCGACCACTCTTCAAAACATATAAAGAATACATTATGTTAAAATTTAAAAGTACAATCATCAATAACTACCAAACCTAAAGGGAAATACAAAAACATTTACAAAATCGGCCTCAAACTATACCCACCCGCCGCTCCCCAAGTGGTGCGAGCTCCCTACCTCTACTCGCGCTTTGGCTACCTCCTTTTGTTCCTTCCACTTATCAGGATTGTCTTGTGCTTCTTGCTTTGCATTCTTTCAATCTTCTTTGGCCAGCCAATCTGGCCTGTTCCATCCATACTTTATTGCCTTTTGCACTTTAGAACGCTTGTTCTTGCAGTACTCGCGCATCCGCGCCTTCAACAGGTCTTCATTGAAGCGCTCATCCCGACTTGACACGAGAAATTCATCATGCAACATGCTGATGAATCTGTCTTTTAGTTCATTTGGCACTTCACTCCAGGTGTTTAGTATGTAGTGTCGAAACACCTGAGAGCAAAGGCCGCGCATGCACGAGATCACCTTCTTGCCGTTTTCATCCATGATGATGCCGTCGTTGATGTCGACCAAATACGGTAGGCCCTCTCGCCTTTGATGCATGAACCTGGGTGTCTCGATAGGAGTCTCGAGTGGTGTCTTGAGTGGCTTCTCGATGGGGGTACGAACGACAGGTGTCTCCATGCAGTCTGGGCCCCAAAGCGAGGAGTGTCGACTGGGGTGACTCCTAGAGGAGTAGCAAGTGATGTGTAGCCAGGAACAACCGATAGTCATGCAAAACCTGGAGTAGATGGTGATGTAGTGGCTAGTGTGGGGGCGGGCAAATAAGGAGAAGGTAAGGAGCCTCATTGACTACGAGGCGGTGTCGACACACCAACTTTGCAAGTTTGTAGATTGTAGTACGGACGTCAGGAGACAAGCATCCCTCAATGGCCACCGGTAAAATAAACTGCAAAACACGTCTAGCAATGATATTAAAGTCCACATATGGTATGTTACACAATTTCCACTATGATATATTCCACTTCAAGCATACCTGATACATTTTATGCCAATTGTGTGACTTCAAACTAGTAAGCTTCCCTTCTTTAGTGAAACATGTTCGGAGTGAATGCATTACGCTAGTGGACATCCATACGGATTGAATGATATCTTTTACTTTGCGTTCCTGGCCTCCTATCAAAATCCATGGCACGTTAGGGAGTTTTATTGATCGATTGGGTGCTACTGTCTGCGACCAATATTGCTCCATACGATCCACATTTTTAAGGTTAATTCTGGCCCCCAAAGTATCTTTCTTGCCGATGAGATGGTCCCACAATAGATTACCCACATTCTTGAATATGTGCATGGGATCGAGCAAGATGAGTCTGGGCCAATATGGTAGCTCGTACCATAGAGAGTCTCTCTTCATCCATGGGGGCAAACCGTCATCACACATCTCCTTTTGCTCTAACCATGCTCGAGCAGACATCCTCAGTGGCTGTCTTCCCAAAAAACCGTCGCATAACTCGTGATTCTCTGAAAGATGCGCTTGATGACCTTCGTAGATTTTCTTCTTCAGTGAGGGCGCCCGATGTGCATTAAGTCTAGGTTCAACTGTGACACATGCTCTCTATCCGCTTGTTTGAAGCCCTGCATGTATACACAACACCGCAAGCTAAGCTTGAGAAAAACCAAGGTTTATAGTGTTTGAGTTTGAGTATATATCACATGAGCATTCTGTTAGTACGGGATAGTCATGCATGGTCCACATTAGAATGCCATTGATCAAAGCATTGCGTTGATCTGTGTGTTGCCTCATATCCACCACTTTCATGCCATATCCACCACTTTCATGCCAATCCACAATTGCTGTAGCTCTTCCAATAGTGGAAGAAGATACACATCCATATTCTTCACTTTATACCACCCCGGCACAATCAAGCTTAGAAACAAATGCCCCTTCTTGGTAGTCAACCACAGGGGAATGTTGTAGTTGACGATCACAACTGTCCATACACTGTAAGATGTTGACCTCTGACCAAATGGATTTACACCATCCATAGCCAGGCCGAGGTGCAAATTTTGTGCTTCCCTGGCAAAATCTGGCCATGTGTCGTCTATATGCTTCCAAGCCGTGCAATCTACAGGAATCCACAGCACACCATCTGAAGATCTATTCTCCTCGTGCCATGATGCTAGGGCGGCCATGGACCTACATTCAAAGAAATGTTTGATGCGAGGCAACAGAGGAAAGTGTCACAAAACCTTCTGTGGAATTTTTTGTCTGTGGAGATCTACTTGATATATCTCGAAATCACATTTCGATCACTTCTCCATGTCTATGTATTCCCCTCTAAAAAGAATGTAGTCGTTAGGACAAGCGTGCATAGAATTGTAATCCATCCCCAAGTTTTACAAGATATTTCTTGCTTCCTTTCTGGAATCTGGCATTACATTATCAGCTGGTAGTAAGTGCTCTTTAAGCAATCTACACAACAAAAAAAAAGCAATACACTTGTGTAGGTAATCTATCAGATCATTATACATTTATAGTTTTCTATTTAAGTAAACACGTTGAAATAGATCACCTGAAAAGTGTTGTGATGCTGGTGTCACTCCATCCAAAGTTTGCCTGCATGTTGGAAAGAACTAGGAGCGCCTTCAATCTAGACACACGTGCTCCATCATACAATGGCGTATCGTCTTCACTTTTCATGTCATCATAGATAAGCCTTTCTGAATCTATGATCGTCTCGATCATTTCATTGATCTTGGGCTCAAACATAGCTTCATTGGGAATGTGGTCTGCATGATCACTCTCTGAGCTATCAGAGGCTATGTTTGTGGCCTCACAGATGCTGCTTGACCGAAGCGTCTGCGAACACATATATTGGGTTGCAAGATTGGTGTCTGTTGGCTAGCGTCAGAGTCCGACGAGTTGTAATTGGCAACAACTTGATCTATAATAGATGGATCAAACTCACCAAATTCGCGAACATGCTGCAACGAACGTGCTGCAAAGAAACATGTCTTGCTCAACACACATCATGTTTGCATTGATTACAAGGACATAAGATCCTTGTTGAGAGATAGGCGTTTCGGTTGGACAGCCCCACATCGTCGTCACTACTCATAATGAATGTAAAAACATTATAACCTCAACATAAATTTAATCTTCTATTGGCATCCTTTGTCTCTTTTATCTCTCTCTCTTAATCTCCCTCTAAATCAAGAAACCATAGATCACACTGTGAACTACCTCAAATTCTCTAGCCATGTCCGATCTCCGCACACCTTGGTCTAGAGGTGCACTGACATCAGAACCACCGGGTTATAATCTTGTCTTTATTGGTCAATGCCTATATTTGTGGGTACAAGAAATCTACACACCCATGTCTTTTAGCTCTTATTTAGCTGTAGCAATTCATTGTTGCTCTTAATTCTACTCAACATCATGAGTTCTCCCTCTCTCTCTCTTGCTCTCTCTCACACACTCACACACAAGCCAAATCGATGCATTGTGAAAGTCCTGAGTTATCCACTTTCCTGTTCCATCACTCAAGCTCAACAAATGGATAACGCTTTCAGCAGCTAGTGCTATTGCCTACCCTTTGAACATTCCAAAGCTAATTAGCTTCAAACACCTTTAAGCTATACAAAATAGAGAGAGATGGTTGGGCCTCTTCTTCAGCTCTAAACGTTAAATCTTGAGTTAAACCCTAAACATAACCTTAAACCTAGCTCTTATATTAAATCTAAACCTAAACTCTAACTTAAATATAAAAAATAAATCTTAAACCTATGTCGACTCTCTCTCTATCTTTCTTTTCCTCTCTCTTTATCTAGAGATGTCATAGTCTGTCTATTTACAAAGACAGACATTGACAAAGCTCTTCACAGATCAATGCTCTATTTTCTTGGACAATTTGATCCACAAGGAGTTTATTGGATTGGTCTCATGAATCATTTTGAGATTTTGAAAGCGTTTGATATAACATTTCATTTCTTATTTTCTCTATTTTTTTAATCTAGCTCTATCTCTCTCTCTCTCTTTGTTTTCTACCCTTATCTCTCTCTCGCTCTCTCTTTGCTTCCCCCCCCCCCCCCCCCCCCCCCCCCTCTCTCTCTCTCTCTCTCTCTCTCTCTCTCTCTCTCTCTCTCTTTTCCTCTCTCAATGTGTATGTGTATGCGTTCTTTGTTTATGCATGTGTGTATACATTCTTTGTACATTCAATGTGTGTGTGTGTATGTGTTTTTTGTTTATGCATGTGTGTACATTCTCTCTCTCTCTCTCTCTCTCTCTCTCTCTCTCTCTCTCTCTCTCACACACACACACACACACACACACAGACATTGTGTATGTGTGTGTGTGTGTGTGTGAGAGAGAGAGAGAGAGAGTGGCACGGGTATACACACACACACTATGTATGTGTGTGTGTGTGTGTGTGTGTATGAGAGAGAGAGAGAGAGAGAGAGAGGCACGGGTATACACACACACACACACTATGTATGTGTGTGTGTGTGTGTGTGAGAGAGAGAGAGAGAGAGAGAGAGAGAGGGGTGGGTATACCTACAAATCAAGAGCACTGAAACTCAAAAATGAGATCTGAGTTTTTGGTGCTCTTGGCTTATTCTTCTACCCCTATCGGTGTCGCTATGCTCGTCGCTATGTAGGTCGCTATAAGCGTCACTAAGCAACAAATAGTATAACAACATGCATAGCGACGTCATGGATTTTCACATTTGAGCATCACACTGCTAGCGTCGCTAATATGAAGAACCTCTTGTAGTGAATATTCTCATAATACCATCCTGACACATAGTAAGACCCCTTTTCACATAGTGTGCCCCGAGCATCTTTGACCCTTTTGGTTGCTTGAACTTTAGTAGTGGAGCATTTCAAAGGGGGTGCTAGAGATGTCTCAAACGTGTACTCTTGTCAATGTTCAACACACAACCAACCCCACAACCATGTCGACAACATAGTTGCTAGGTACTCACATCATCCTCATCTAAGAGGCTTTCATTATTTGGGGCAATAAGACAATTGGCCCTCTCATTTTTGAACATCTTGTAAGCATTGTCATTGACCATGATTGTGTTGTTGAAATTATACATTGGATGCCATGCCCAAAAGTCAGATAATGGATTGAATATGGCACACTCTCCAATTCCTAATGCTATTGGTAAACTAGACACCACTCCTGACCAATAACTTCCTTGAACACCTCACGCAGCCTCAGAAAGCATTGTCCAAGAAAGAATTTTGCCTCTTCTTCTCCACAATAACTCCATAAGAAAACATCAAATTCCTAGAATGCCCAATCCAATAATGCTTTTGACTCCCCTTGCAGATAAACACTTTGTAAACTCCCCACAAGTGTCGAGTTCTCACCATGAAATTTTCAAGCATTGGGGTGGGCGGATCCTTTGCAGTGTACAATGTGCAACAAAACCTTGTTAAGATCCAACATGAGCACCCTCCGATCTTCCTCCAATGATAGTGGGTCTTGATGTGGCTCATCCAAGCTCCAACAAAGGACAAGATCTTTGATGATCTCAATTGACTACCTATGTCCTCACCTGCACTACTTGGATACATTAAATCCACTTGAAGATGCATCCAAGCCTCATGTGTCCTTAGTGTACACCTTGAAACAACCTATTAAAATAATAGTTGCAACAAAGAATGCATGGATGTGACAAATGATGAGACATAATAGACATCCTATCAGAAGTAAGGTGTTTAGAACAAAAGTGTATTGATAGTCACAAAACTGTTGGTTTTGGCATGAATACATTGTGGCTTGGATTTGGATGGAAAGAAAGTGAGAATAAAAGTTACATTGTTTAGGGATATTGATGTGATGGCTTCAAGGCATATATTTTTTTAACCTCCTTTGTCCTCCTCACTTTCTTCTTCTTACACAACATTTGACTCAATGTAAATTCATATTCATCCTTCTCATCAACAGTCTAGTATTGTGAGAATGTCAATTTCCACTTACAAGAGTTGTGCCTAGGAAGATCACCTCCAAAAAATGATTTTTTTTCTTGGTCTAAAACAAACAAGTTACACATTTTTTGAAATAAAGGGAGAATGAACTCAACTTGCTACATAGCAATGAATACAAAAAGATGAACATCCATTTTCTAGTTTCAAATGTGATTTTTTGGATAGGTATCTGTGACGAGCAAGTATGTGCAATTGGTGTGATCTCCACATTACTTTCAATCATCACAAAAGCACAATCTACACATGATTTTCTAGAAGCATTCAAAATATCCATTCAATCACATAATCATTGTAGTGAGGATGTAAGTATGCAATGAGAAGCATTACCCTTGGGAGTTTGATTGACATCCATTCCTCCCGCCTCAAGTTCTTGTTACCCCCCCTTTCTCAACTGTTGGTTCCCTCCCTTTTTTGTTGCTTGAGGTTTTGGTTCCCTCCCTTCTTTAGCTGTTTCAGTAGTATCTTTTTCACATGGTCCCCCTAGACAAGAAGTAGCTTTATGAGAGGGACTAAGAGCAGCTTCTTTGTTATCCAAAGTAGTGGGCACCTTCTCTAGTGAGGAAGTATCAATAAAAGGGTCCTTCAAACCAAAATTGTGTTCACCCACCTTAGTAGAAACACTTTTAGGCAAGGCACTATCCATAAAAGGTTCTTTCTCCATAACTTTTTCAACTCTTACAGTGACCGCAGGTTTAGAGGATTTCTCTGTCAACCACAAACAATAATCTAATTAAACCCATGCCACTTTAATCCTTTGTAGAGTAGTACTACTTTAATCAAGGGCCACAAACTTTTGATATGAATGGACCATGTGTGCAAAACAAAGAAAGTGGTAGCAGTGTGACCACAAGGAAGTGTCCTAACATCTAGTTCCTCTCGTGCAAATCCAAAGCCATAGCCACAACATATATTATTATGGTCTTGCAAGCATGACTTGTGCAAGGTGCCCTTGGATGGAAAAGATGGGGTGGATATTCCAATAGCATTGTTTCCAATGAATTACAAAATTCACATTTATAAACAAAAAACTTGTGCTCAGCCTTTATAGAACATAGTTCAACTTGAACACACAAGCGATAAACATAGGATTTAGTGCATTAGTGAGGAATATTTGATTTTCATATAGCTATCTAGAAATGTTTATCCTCCTATAATATGTTGGTCACCCAATGTCAAGTAGCTATTTCCATTTTTCTCAAGTGTATAACATCAAAATGGATGTAGTATATTATATCTCTATATAGCATAGTCTATAGATATGTAAGTGTACTCAACACTATATACAAGTGTAGAATGGTATTTAGGCTATATAGTATTATCTAACTATATAAGACTCTATCCCTATATAGTTTATAAAGTATCTAGCACTACTTAATTACTATAAATAGAAATCTGTAATTACACCACCACATTACCACTATGTATCTATAGAGAAAATATAAGCACATGGAAATAAAGTAGCACTATATAGAACATTCTGTCTCTTTATGAGCTAAAAAACCACTATATAAGAGTGTAGAGTGGTATAAACAACTATATAATGGCACATAACTATATAGCAATATATCCCTCTAAAATTTATAGAGCAACTTAGCACTACATGCCTAGTATAAATAGCACTATCTTAGTGGTATGACCCCGTAAAGTCTATATAAGCACACATTAATATAGAGAAGTATAGTTATGTCTTGCCATGTAGTACTATATAACTATGTGTATGCTACATAGTTTTCTTGAAGACAACATAACTATATATGTATTACACACATTGTCTCTACACAGGTATGCATACATGTATATAGCTTGCATCATAAAAGTAACAAGTGCTACATAGCTTTCTTGAAGAAAACATAACTTTATATGTATTACACACATTGTCTCTACATAGGTATGCATACATGTACACAGCTTGCATTATAGCTCCACAATTTACTAAATAGATATGAATACTTAGTACATAGACGTTGTGTAATGTGCATTATTGGCACACACATTACTACGTACATAAGCACACATGTATGTAGCTATGTTTTGATGCACAACACAATAGCCACTACATCATTATAAGTGAGCTGCAACTTTGGAAATCACAGTATATATGTGCACACAAAATTACAATATAGTCATGCACGCTCATAGATTACCATATTACAATTTACTATAGTTTCCCACATAGCTCTGAGTGGTCATGTGCTACTATAAGTAGATTGTCTTATCATGGCTTGATTTAGAGATCTTCTCAGTGTGGAAATTCTAGATACTCCAAAATTATTTAGTCATGCATGTCTATAGATTACCGTATTACAATTTACTATATTTCCCCACATAGCTCTTGAGTGGTCATGTGATACTATAAGTAGATTGTCTTACCGTGGCTTGATCTAGAGAGCTTCTCAGTGTGGCAATTTCAGATCCTCCAAAATCCAACTTTGCAAGCTCCTCTTGTAACTTTAGTGTCCTAGGATCATTGGGCTCCATGGTTGAAAGAAGGTCTAGGATGGTCTTTGCAAATGCTGTAAGCTCAGACTTGCCCTCCTCTTTGAATATACTTTGCTAAATTTCCTCAATCTCTCTTTACTTGTCTTCAAGACGAGCTACCACCTTCTTCAAATTTCCTTCATCTCTTTCATGTAAATTACACAACACTATCTTTCCATGGTCATCAAATTGTAAATGAGTAGGGACCAACTTAGACATAGGTGGTGCATGCTTTACTGCATTATGCTGGGTAGCAAATTCCATCTTTGAGAAGGCACTCAAGAATCTACCTCTCTTTGATTCAACCTCTCCTTTGGCCTTGCAAGTACACATGACAATGGTAGCCTGTCACACCCAATTTATCTTTTGATGACCGCTCTTCATGGCCCCTATACAGTATTCCCATACAAAGCCCCTCACAAACTAGTTGGTGAGTTCTTTATTGAAGGGCATCTCCTAGTACATGTTGAGGTGCAGCTCCATGAGCTACACATATAAGTGCCGATGAGTCCTGTAATGCTTTACTTTTGTGTCTGGTCTAGGCTTTGTACTATAGAAAACCGATGCTCGGTCCTCATTTGAAATGTCTTCCATCTTGATTGCCCAAGAGTTCACAACCCCATCATACCACCCATGCATGGACCTCTTTGAAGTCATCCTCTATCTTGCAACATTTCCAAGTTCCATTAAAATGGAGGTTGGGTAGGTCTAAGGACCTCGAAGGACATTGCATTATCTTGGCACACATGGAACTTCATTGGGCTAGAACCTTTTGTCTCTTAGAAGGACTTGGTCTCATCGGCTTTGTGGCCGTAGCCGATCTTGTCTTCGATGACATCCTACAACATAGAGTTGAATAGACAATGAAGCAACTGGTGCTTCTCTCTCTCCCCCCCCCCCCCCCCCCCCCCCCCCCCCCCCCCCAAGAAATGATGTGTTATTTTGCAGTAGCCTATGCACTTAATCTTCCCTACTATATCATTGTGGCCAAGTTTTATTACCCTATTGGTGATGCCTATTCCCCCTTTGCACAATATCCATAGAAAATGTGTGTGTGTGTGTGTGTGTGTGTGTGTGTGTGTGTGTGTGTGTGTGTGTGTGTGTGTGTGTGTGTGTGTGTGTGTGTGTGTGTGTGTGTGTATGAAATTGCGACTTGAGGATAAAACCTATAGGTACAAGGTTTCTTATTATAGGATATAAGCATGTTAACTTGTCATGCTTTTTGGTGTCCCGGACAATGCTAACTAACACAATTTTGACATATGCTAACTAGTACAATAACATGAGCTACATCTCCAAGATCTATGACATATGATATATTAGTAGAAAGCTCTTGAAACAAGGAATCCAAATGTACACCCTCCGACAAATTTTGATACGAATTGTAAAAATTTTACTGGACGCCCAACTTTTTTAAAACGTGCTAACTTGAAACTGCTAACTAGCACAAAAAGCGCGACACATTAACATGCTTTCACCCTATATGGAGAAGCTCAACAATTAACAATGAGTGCAACACACAGATTTTCCATGCACACAGCTACACTGCTTGACATTGATGTATTTCCTTCGTTGCTGGATCACCTCTTGTTCCAGAATAGCCCATTGCCTGATCTCATCCAGATGCATTAATTCATCCAATCTTCATTTACCTCTGAACCATATACCATTTTGAAGGGTGTCATGCCAATGGTAACCTTGTAGGCAATCCTATAAGCCCATAATGTTCTCTGGAGTTTTAAATCCCCTTGATGTGGCTCTTTCTGAACAATTTTAGTCAAAATTGTCTTCATTGTCTTGTTAATATTCTCTACCTAACCATTGCACCTTGAATAATATGGCATTGATTTTTGGTGTTTGAGATATTCATGAAGTGTTTTGTTGCATTCATGGAGTGTGTGTGTACCCTAAATGATAACTTTATTGATCAAAAAAAGGAGTGCTTGATGATCCACATAAAAGTGAAACAACTTCCCCAACAAATAACGTCTGAACTTTTTGGCATTGAGAACCATTCATAATGTTCCCGTTCTGTAGTGGAGTACCCTGATTCAGCTGAACTGAATCAATGACTGGCAAAGTAGACTAGGTAGTCCGTCTTCCCATTGGATTGGTCCAATATAACTCTCATCGTCATTCCAAACACATCCACATGTACATGAAAGATTAAATCCCAGTCCTGATTCTTGTCTGATTAGTGAAGAACTAGCTTCTTGTCCTTTAAGCATTGGAAGCTCTGTTCACATTCTCAATAACAAATGCTTTCTTGGCCCTATCCTCATGTAAATATGAATCCATCCATGAAGTTATACATCTTGTGGCCTGCAATCTCATCAAGTATAAAACGAAGTGTAAAAGGATCTTTGATAGTTTGATAAATGAGATTTCTGTGATCTACATGGACCCGTAGCTTCCCATTTTGCTTAGGAACCACTACAATTGGGAATAACAAGTTGTTGCTTACAGCTTCAATGTGTTGAAACCTACATTTAGAAGGTTGTCAATCTCTTCCTTGAACTTCTTTTATCATAGTTTGGATTCAATTTATATCTCTGTAGTATGATTGGCTTGGCATTGGGCTTCAATGGTATACTGTGCTAACATACTTCAGGATCAATGCCTTTGAAGTTAGTATGTTCCTATGTATATCCTTGTACTTGGCCTTCTTCTTAATCTCTGGATTCAGATGCTTATTGATCTTGACCATCTTAGGGTTCTCACCGATGCCAAGATTCCATTCCTTCACCTCTTGGTCATCTGGAAGCAACCAATTTGGAACTACTCCCCTCCTCTTAGTGGCCAGTGATTCTGCCTCCTTTTTTGTACAAATTCTTGATGCATATTGTTAACCCTTACGGACACCTTATCACCTTCGACGAACGCCTTATCATTTATTTGAGTAATGGACCAGGCTTGTCGGTCCTATAGGTGTGTAGGTGACCACTGATGAGAGGCACACCACTGATCTTATTTTTACAGTATTTTTGCAATGACCGACCACTGTGGACACCAATGTGTGAATGGGTCAGACTCTTATAAAAGGTCCATTTTGACCTAAAATCCTCATTCTTTGAAGCGCATGCTAAGAAGTGCTCTTGCTCTACCTCTATCTCCTTCTCCTTTGTGTGCTGACAAGTGTCTGTGTGTGTGTGTACATGCTTGAGAGAGAGAGAGAGAGAGAGAGAGAGAGACAGAGAGAGAGAGAGAGAGAGAGAGAGAGAGAGAGAATTTCAGCGGCATTGGTGGTAGCGAGGTGGTTGAACGTGGTGGCATTGGCAGCGGCTCCTTCTTCTTTGCAGCACAGGATCCTTCACAATGGAAAGCATTGAGGATGAGTGACACACCATTGTCCCTTTGAGCTTGCTAGGACTGTCTAGTTGTGTGCTTGCAGCCATTGGTGGCTCGCACACAGTGTTTGGCAAGTTCCCAATCTCCAACACGTGCAATAAAGTGCACATTTTTGGCGTCGTTGTCGGGTACTACCTTGAACTAAACTTGAGGAGCATTCAGTGCTACCTCTTGAAGCCATTCTTCCATCTATTTTCAGCTTTTGTCTGAGTTTGTGTTAAACCTGTTAGTGACTGTAATGTGCAGGTTTTGCAGGTTTTGTTAGAATCTTTTAGTGGCTGCAATGTGTAGGTTTTTGTTAGATTTGCTAAGTTCTATAATGTACAGGTGTTAGCAGGTTTGTTAGTTAGTGTTGTTGTTTTGTAATGTGTAATAGACAGTGTGCAGTAGAAACTCTGTAGTAGACAACGAGCAGTTTGCTATGTTAGACAGTGTGTGTGCACTGCTAATTAGTGTTAATTAGTATTGTTAGCTGTAGGCAAGTTAGATAGAGCTTCCAGTGGCAGTTGTGTACACGCGTGAGCTCGACGCCCACGCAGAGCATTATCCGCATAAAGTCTTTTTTTTCAAAAAGTTCTTTTTTAAAAATAAAAATAAATAAAGAAATAAGTTTTTAAAAAAATGCTCGAAAATATGAGACCAGAAAGAAAATTAAAAACAAAAAAATCTTATTTTAAAAGGGAGGATTGAAATCGGGATCATTCCCCGAGCCCAGGCCCAAGCCTCAATCCTATGATATAGTATAAACACTACTATATATATAAAGACTAGCACCTCAAGTGAGGGGAGGGCATGTGGGATAAGTCCTTCAAGTCCTCCACCATTCCCTTCACACTTACCCCTTGAACTTACTAATTTTAGCCTTCTTCTAACTAGAAAAAGACTGTTTTTAAGATTCTGAGTGCTTTAAGTAACCAAATCAAGGGCTGTAAAGCATAGCACATCCCTCTAACCTAGATGCTCGTTTTGAGCTACAAAAAAATTGAGGGTAAATTTGGATTTAAAATGCCCAAAAGACTAGGTGAGCGGCCTTCACGAGCGGCCAAATGTGGGACGCAAATGTGGGACGCATGTCTAACCTCACCATCCTATCTTATTGCAGTATTAGCAAGAACCACGATTAAATTGTCAATCCATGGGACGAAGCTGACTCGACTAGTGCATAAAGGCTACAAGAGGTTGTCAATCTCTCGGAAAACAACTAACAACTCGCATCTAACTCAAGCTACACTCAAGTGACTAAAATCACCAAAAGCCAATTGCTCATTGGCAAACAATTCACATCTGTTACAACATCAAATGACATCCAAACGTAATGAAACTTCTAGGACATGTTTATAAGACCTAAGCACACATGATTATGGTCTCAAACCCCACTTTAGGTCAAGTTCCAAACTTGCGATTATTAAAAGCAGTGGATTTTTGACCTAGTCTTTTTCGACCCATAATGCATCTAAATGCTTAGCAATGATGTCCCAATACCCCACCTATGCTTAGTTTTTTATTTGAAAGTGTAAAGTCCTAGTTATGATAAAATTAGGCTGCGGGTTGGTGACGCCAAAAGCTACGAAATACTGTGAACTGCTTACATCAATGCAGTTCACAGTGAACTGCATTGACGTTAATGCGTAGAGCTCTTACCTGCGGTTGCAATGCAACAAACACAACTGCAATGTGACAACCTAGGAGAGAGTAGGAAGCACGAGAAGGAGGAGTGAGCGCCATTAGCTCACGATGTGTATTTCTTATCCAAAACTTATTAAAAACTTACAAAAATTTGCTTTTATACCTTGGCCAAGGTTTTTGGGTGGTCAAAACTAATAATCTGGAGTTCTACCAAAGCTGGGAAATGACTGGCTGATACAATTTGGAAGCTTGTAGCCCTGGCTCATTAATCACAGAGTTTATCCCAGAAATTAGGAGTTACAATATTATCGATTTATCAAAATAATAAATGTTTTACAAAGAGAACTCCGGAAAATGGTGTCCGTGTTAGCTTATTGCTAACATTCCCCCCCTCCTGGCTCATGTCCTCCTTTGACACAGCTTTATGGGATGAAATAGTCTTCGGGTTGACGATTGGCGAGGCGATCTTTAAGCGCATCTAGTGCCTTCTGATGTCAAATTTTTCTTTCTTTGTTTGGCACGTGCAGAAATTGCATGGTCACTCTATTCTTCAGCTCCACCGCTCAGTAGCCTACAAATTTGGATGTGAGGTTGTTGGTCACTGGCGCAAAGATCTTCGTTCGCCAAGTGAAGAATTCAATGTAGAAAGCTTTCTCAAATGCCAACATATTGCTTGATGGTAAAAACATACATCTGGCATAGAAGCCGTAAAGGACTTCTTCCAAAGGTTGCCCACTCAGATCATAGCACAAGCCTTTGTTACCTTCTAAAAATGACATCCATGGGGCTCCTGCTTGCTCATGCTCACTAAAAACTTGGATGCATGTGAGAAACATTCTGCAGATTTTAAATAGCATTGCGCAGGAGAGTTCCGGTAGAATCTTGAAGAAATACATGGCGTCCGTTACGGTTTTCACCATGGATTCCTCTGTTGCTTGTCCTCTCTCTGGAGCTGGTAGTCTGGGGTAGTTCAGCCAGGTTGGCCGCTTCTTTGTCAGTGCCTCATGCTCTTGCCATGTCCTTACTTTGGGTACAGGACAAAATGTGGGATCTCTTTGCAGGGCTGCAGGTGCTCTTGTGAATAGAATCAGATATCTCGGATTCTTGTTCAACCAGCTTAACCTCCACTTTGGGTGGTCTTTATCTGTGCCATCTTCTTGCACGTCTTTGTACAACCTCTCTTTTACCTATAGTAGTTTCACTTTTATGAGAGGGTATGGCAGGGATTGCTGATGCCATTGCGCATTGATGTGATTGGGAGTGAGTTGAGTGACGTTGCTAGAGTGTTAGAACTCTCAACTCCCAATCCATTGCGGCTTTCCACTGCTCATCCACCTCTTGGGTAATCTTCTCTTTCAGTGCGTCTTCCTTAGCTTTTGACAACTGGACCATAGGAACTGTGTCTACATCTGTGATGTTAATCTAAAAATCCTCTTCACCACTAGGCTCTGTCGTGGACTGTGTCTCCAACTCAGCAAATGAGATCGAGGGTATGTCTATCTGCAGCTCTGAAGTGCCCGCATCTTCCTGCGTATCTGGCCTTCCTTCCCTCAGGAGCTGGTTAACTCTCTTGAGCTCAGCTATTTCTTTAAGGAGGTCCCTACGCTATGATTTCTCCAGCTTTAATTCTAACTCAAGGTCCTTGTTCTTCTTTTCTAGTGCCTTGTATACATCATCAGTCCCTTTGATCAAGGCCACGATTGTATTTTCTCTGATTTGCTGTAAGAAGATTGCCTGATCATTGATTCGTTGTTCAGAGTACTGTAAAGAGGCATTTGCAACATCCAATTGCACTTGAATTTTTTGAGCTGACAGGGATGTCGTAAGAAGTTCATTTGTAACTTCTTTCAGCTGCTCATCTTTTGCTTTGCAAGCATCGGATAACTTGGTGAACAGATCACCTAATTCCTCCATTTCTTTCTGATGTCTATCTCTAGCTAGTTGATGCTGTTCAGCTTCTGCTTTCATCTCCTGCACTTTCCATTGAAGATCGGTGATGACATTCATCCTGGCTTCTAACTCCCCTTAGAGAGTGTCAATCACCATCTCGAGCTCTTTAGCCTTGGTACTGCGGTTAAGTGCCGCTGATCGGAGTCTCTCCGTCATATCTTGCATATGCCTTGCATATTCGTTTACTTGCAATATGACCTCGTCATTTGACTACCAATCCTCCTGTCTTGCCAACTGAGTGGATGTGCTTGCAGCCACATGTGTGTCTTTTTGTTGCATCGTAGCTGCTGGTTCTTCTTGCGTGGAGGTAGAGGGTTGGTATTTTTCTTTGTCATCCTGAGGCCCTATGGATGCCTCGGATGTTTCTTGCTGTGTGGAAGTAGAGGGTGTTGGCACAGACTGTGTAGTCGCTTCAGGTGCAGGGCTCGCTTCCTTCTCTGGCTTAGGTTCTTTATGTTGTTGCTGCTCTTTTGTAGCAGTGGCCTCTTGTGCAGTGGGAGCCTCTTGTTCTCGCTCTTCTTCTTTATCTTTTTGTTTCTCGTGTTGGTCATCCTCTTATGATGATTCTATTTCTTAGGTGGACTCAGATTCTATCTCTTTCTCAGGCTCAGCTTCTTTATTGATGTCTTTGCCTGTTGGTGATAGTGGTGGGCTTGGCATATGGTGGTCCTGTTGCTCTGTAGGTGGTGAGGTGGGTCTGGGAGACTCGTAGCCCTGTTCTTGTGCTTCTTTCCTTGTTGTTTCTTCAGCTCGTCTTTGTTCCTCTACCTCTTTGGCTTTCCTAGCCGTTTCTTTTGCTTCCTTCAGCTTGAGGGCTTCAGCTTCTTGGTACATTTTTCCCAAAGTCTCAGTGGGGTCTTCAGTCTCTTTTGTGTGATGCTTTGTTCTTGGGCCTTTAAGTCCGCTCGGCACCCATTTCTCTGGGTCCTTCCCTTGTGCTTGTCGGCTGCACTGGTAGGCTTGTTTTTCTCTTTCAAAACGAGCTTGTTTCTACACGCGCTCTTCTTGGTGGGTGGCCACAACTTTTCTCTTCATTTCTTCCCTTCTCGCTCTCTTCTCCTCATTATCAGAGCTCTCGCTGTTGTGCCTTTTCGATGAGCTATTAGCTGATTCTTCATCGGATTTATAAGATCTGTTTCTTGACCTTGTAGCTCTGGAAGATGGTTGTGCTGCCAATATCCATATATTTTGATCAAGAGCAGGTGGTAGATTGTCAGCCATGCCAATGGCATGGTATGCTATCCTTGTCAAGACTTTGGGTGCACCCAAGTAAGTGATTTTTCCTTCTTTCTTGGTGCCCTTCAAGGTGGTCAGGAGATACTATGCGTGGTCCACTGATTGCCTGGTTGTTGACTTTAGAACTTCGGTAAATGTGGTGGCAACCACGTGATTTGGCGTAGTGTATCTTGGTGACCTTTTTGCCAAAAAATAGAAGTGTTGATGGAAGCCGGCTCTTCCACCTGTTTGTGAATCAAATCTGCAAAGGTAGCCGCGGCGGTCTCTTTGGTAAAAGTCCCTGTTGTTTTCATGTCCCTTGCTCTCATGGTCATTCCTTATGTGGGCAGTCTGAGTGCCTCTACCACTATATCTTTGGTTATGACCACCTCGACCTTGTTTCCTTGAGTGTTAGATATCAGTGCGGTTCCATCTTCTTTAATTGTGGATAGAAGCTCGTAAGCTTTTTGAAAATCCACTCCGCAAGGCTCCTGTTCGTAGAAGTCTCTGAGTCCAAGCCTGCGATTGGCTTCTTTGGTCTCTAGCTTGGCGACAACATCGTATACTTCTTTAGGTAGGGTTGCAACTCCACCTAATGCCCCTCTTCACTCTTGAATCTTCCGGTGAAGACTGTAGTGTGATGCTCTTCGAGCTGTTCTCTAGAGAGGTATGCTACCTTGACTGCTTTGACTGAATCAGGGTCTAGTTGATAAGCGGGCAGTTCCTGCAACTTCTCCTTTTGGTTGAGCTTCTTCTTGGCTCTCTTTGTTGCTTGCATGACTTTTGTTTAATGAATAGAGTGCAAAGTTAGCAGATTTGTCGGAATTTTCTCTCAAATGTCCTTTAGGCTAAAATACTGACAATTTTGGTCCAATTTGCTTCGAATCAATTTCTGAACAAGCATAGATGCATAAAAACATGCAAGGAACAAAACTGTAAAGTCAAAACAAATTTTTGCAACCAAAGTAAATAATCACGATTATTTATAACTGAGTAAATTTTTCAACTTTTTGCATACTTGGTTTCATAGGCTTGAAGTATATACCAAATACATGCTCTGAGTGAAATATGGACTCATTCGGATGCATAGGGTGAAAATGGTACCACATTTTAACTTTAGGTCTCTGAAACAGTAGATATAAAGGAAATTTGAGATTTTGAGCTCCAAATTGGTTCAAACTTGGCTAGTGAGCTTAACACATCATGTACTTTGGATGTATGATGGCAAAATATCCAAACTTCCCAATTTTGGCTAGAAAGTACATAATCACGATTATTAACTTTTCTTACAAAATTAACATTTTTTGGTACAAACTGGTTCTAGGCATTGTATAGACCATGTGTATGAGATATGAGGTGATTTGGATCAAGAAATGTTGTCCATAACCCAAAAATTGGTTTTCAAAGACTTCTTTGTGTTTTTAACAATTTTTTCAAGTAATGGGTGCTCATTTTGGCTCATACTTGATTTTTAGCATGTAATAGGTGTGTACACATGATAGGTGAGGTGAGGTGACAATTTTCAAGCAAAAATGATGCAAAAGTAAATAATCACAATTATTTACAACAGTGACAAATTCTTTGTTAAACTTACAAATTTTGACCTAGACATATTCTATACACCTAAATCAAGTCCTAAATATAATTTGGTCAAGTTTGGTCATGCCAACATCACTTTGTGCTTTGTCGACTCTGAAATCACCGTTTTTTGTGACTACACTGCCTGTTGGGTTGGTCAGTCAACTTTGAGGCAACATAGTCGTGAAGCAACCTATCCGATTCTGACTCATTTGAGGCAACATAGTCGTGAAGCAACATGTCCGATTCTGACTCATTTGGAGTCAGTTTGACCCCGTATGTCGAATTTGATGCTTTGTAACCTTCAATCCGTTTTCTTCTTTTCGAGGGATCAATTTCCTTGATCGGATTCTTGTAGCTCATTCTGCAAGAGTTTTGCAAAAGTAGGCCTCGCCGCTTAATTTAGGCTTCCCGCTTCCATCTTCTGATTTCATTGAAAATTTTTGTGCTTGTCCACCTTGTCTTTCTGATCACCATCGTGTCTTCCGTTTTTCCATTTAAGCTTCCCTGCTATTTATTATTAATTTTTGACCTGTTTATTTGAAAAAATTAAGAGAAAATAGCAAAATGCTCTAAAAAGTCAAGTGAAAATCTAATAATTAAAAAAATACATTGAAAAACACAGATTTATTATTTTTTGTTGGATTTTCCTATTTTTAAGCCTCATTATATAAAAAATGATGAAAAATACCTTAAAAAGGACTATTTTTTATTCTTTCTGATAATATACACACTATTTACACTCATCGGGAAGATACTATCAATGAATTTTTCCTTGATGAAGAATTATGAGGACATTATTAGGTGATTTTGCAAAAAATCACACATTAACATCGAACTTTTTCCTCCCTCTTCAAACATTTCCCTTAATTACTTAGTACTTAGTGCCCTTCCACCCCTCCTAGATGGCGTACTTCGGGACGACTGTGTGCCTGGGTTGAACAATTGTGTCTATGCATAGCCATGGTTGGCTCTACCATGGTATGAAGATCAATGCAATTCAAATCAATATGCTGTGCAAGAGCTAAGTCTTGAGTAATTAACTCAAGGGTTTTTGATGTCGAGGTTTGCTGCTGATGTCTTCCAAAGATCAAATCTTGTAGCTTGTGTTCTCTCTGTTTAGTTGTACCATTAGGATGCTTTAGCACACTGATTGCTTGAGCTGTTGGTAGCACTTTAACTGTTGTCAAGCTTTTTCTCGCCATTGGTAGCTTGGTCTGCTTGGTGTTGTATGGTGTGGTGGAGTCTTTTGAGACTTAACTCGCCATTGCTTGATTGGTTTTACGTTTTGTGGAGAGGATAAGTGCTCTTTTTTCTTCCAAACCATTTTCATGTTAGGTTCCTTGCTCGGAGATGCTCGTCTCTGTGTTTTAACCCTTGGAACCTTCTTTTGTTTTGTCGATGAAGTTTTAAGCACCCAGATCTGAATTGGTTTATCCTTAAGCTGTGCTTTTGGTACCCAAATTTGCCTGACTCCTTGCATGCTACTTGTATTGATTGTCAAGGGGATGGAGAAGATTGACTACTTCATGGTTTGGTCTGCTGAGTGCTTCTTTTCCATTCTTCCTTGCTTGGTGCAATTGGAACAATGAGTTGCCCGCCTTTAGGTAATAGCTTTAGCTTATTTGTATCCCAATCTGGTACTGCTTTGTATGTCTGCATCCAGGGAATTCCAAGATTCATCGTCTCATTCATGTGTTCATTTAGTAAGCATAAAAATTGATGATGACATGAACATCCATGTACTATCACGTTCAAGTTGACTACTCCCAATGTTGGAGTTGGGTTTTTATTGCATTCTTTGATTGTCGTTATTCCTGTTTTGTCAATTCTTGACTTGTTGCCTTTTTGTATGTGGAATAACTTATTGCATTTACTCTAGCTCCTGTGTCGACCAAAGCATTGGTGCTATGATTGTTGAGTTGTACTTTGATGCGCAAGTCCATTCCGTCTAGCTAGTCATCATCTGTTGAAACTGCTTCTTTAGGTAATTTCCATTGTCGGTCATCTATTTCCAGAGTGTTGATGGGGATCGGTATCTGTTGATTCTTGAGATCAGCTTTCCGCTTGAGTACCCGAAGCCGAGCTTCCTCTTGGGTTTCATCAATAACCTGCTGTCGTTTAATCTTCCTTTGCTTGGCTGCATGCATTCTTTCTCGTAATTCATTGGTTAGCGGAATATTGTATTTCTTTAAAAGACATCCACTGATCCAATTAGCCATTGGTTCACCTAGGGTGCACAATTTTACTTCTCCACTTGGAGAGACATCTCCAATGATAAACGGTCTGTTTCCTTTTTTCTTAAACTTGGGAATGTGTTGCTTAAGGGAATAGACTAAAACTAAGTCCCCTTTCTTGAAGATTTTTGTGATTAAGTGGAAATCAAGAAACTATTTTTGTTTCCGCTTTTGTGCATAGATATGAGCTACAGCATTTAGCCTTTGCTCATCTAGCTTTTCCAAATCTTCAAGTCTTTCTGACAATTCATGTCCAGTCCACTCAAGATTCTGTGCTACCCTTAATGTCGGCAATAGAAATTCTATTGGAAGTATGGCGTCAAGACCATAAACAAGGTTAAAGGGTGTAGCATTTAAAGCTGTTTTGAATGAAACTCAATAAGCCCATAGAGCAGCATGGAGATTCATTTCCCAGTCTATCCTTCCTGAACTAACCACTTTAGTCAGCTCCGAGCTAAGAATTTTATTCGTATGCTCAGCTTGTCCGTTTGCTTGTTGGTGATAGGGAACTGATTTGTTATGGATGGCCATAAACTCATTAAGCAAATACTCGATTACCTCATTGAGGAAATGAGTTCCCCGATCACTGACAATCTCTATTGGCAGTCCATATCTCATGAATACATGCTCACATAAGCATGCAGTAGTGGTTCTGGCATCATTCTTTTGAGTTGCTTTAGCCTCGGTCCACTTGGTCAAATAGTCCGTAGCTACAATGATATACTAAGCTTGGGTTCTATAAGCAGGTGGCTGTATTGGTCCAACAAAATCTATACCCCATTTTACAAAAACTCTAGCCCCCATCATTGGTCTTAAGGGCATGCTATCTACTCGTGTTGACATTTTTGCTCGTTGACAAGCATCACACCTTCGAACATATTCTTTAGCATCTGCAAAAAGTGTTGGCCACCATATGCCTGCCATCAAGATTGCTCTTACGGTGGTCTCACTGGAAAAGTGACCTCCAGCTAATCTAGCATGTGCTTGTTCTATAATCGGAATATACTCGTTTTCATTTGCACAAAGACACAAATGTTGATCTTTACCTCTCCGATACAATGGTTCCCAATAATAGCATAGTCTCTTGCTTTAGTTTCAATGCTCTTTGACAACGTTTACTCATATCCTTAGGAAATGTTCGGCTCAATAAGTAAGTAATCAGATAATCACTCCACTTAGGAATAGGTGACATTTGAAACAATGTTACTTGAGGTATGGGTGTTTGTTTTTGACATTAAGGACAATCCTTTACTAGAGAGAAAGATCTAACATCTCTCCTCATGGTCGACCAAAATACTCCAAGTCTCAAGATTTGTTGCATAGTTTGGTCTTCCGCAAAGTGAAGCCCTACTATGGTAACATGTGCTTGACTTAGGTAATGTTCTTTTTCTTTAGGATTAATTCATAAAAGAAATATCCCGTCCCGATTTCTTTTGTATAGCCTACCAGCTAGTAAATGATACATAGCCAATTGCTCGATTAATTCGATTGTGATAGGAAGTGGCATTAGGAAAAGTTTGGACTCAAAAATGGGCCTTGTAAGAATTGTTGATGTGGCATAGCTTTCAAAAAGTGGGGATCGGTAATTTTTTTGCAAATAAGATCCAAACTTGTAGGAGGTTGAATATTTAGAATCTACTCTTCAAATGCTATCTATTGATATATAGCATGCATGTATCGGACATTGCCTTCATGTAGATCTAGAAAAAGGTGATTTTAGATTACCGTAACGGTAACAAAACCTGGCTGATTGAAAAAAAATGGCATAACTTTCATAGAAGTCATCCAAACTTTTCGGACCTTGGCTCTTTAGAATCCATTTTTCAAGAACTTTCCAATGATAGGTCATATCATGGGGTTCTAAGCAATATTTAGAGGGGTCTACCGGGTTGCTTTCTTTTGTACAACATTGATGATGTGGCACTCTTAAAAGGCCCAAAAATGAGTTCAAAATTTTCCTAATTGTATTTGTGAATCCACTTGAGCTATTGTCATTAATGACACAATGTTTTCCGACCATCGAGGTATCATTTCCACGGAGAACAAATAGGCATCCAGTAGATCATCGTCTACCCCTTTGGGTGATTCTCCTGAAACAATCCTTGATAAATGATCTACTTGTTGATGTGTTGTGCCTTTTTTTACAACCACAGTGAAATCAAACTTCAGAAGAATGATGAACCATCTAACTATTCTCCATGTGCTGCATAGCTTTTTGACCAAGTACAACAAAGCTTGGTGGTCCACAAAGAACAAAAACTTGTTGGGGCTGATAGATAATGTCTATACTTTTTAACAGCATAGATCATTCCTAATCCTTTTCTTTCGGTGGTGGTGTAGTTCTTTTCCACCATGTTCAATTGTCGGCTAGCATAAGAAATAGGAAAGTCAATTTTCCCATCTCCTGGTTGAGCTAGTATACAACCGATAGCAAAATTTGAAGCATCTACATGTACGTGGAATACCTTATTCCAATCTAGTACTTTCAATATTGGAGCTAAGGTGAGATCTTTATTAAGCTTCATGAAGGATTCTTCACATGCCTTGATCTATTCAAAGTGCGTAATCAAGCTATACATGGGTTTTGCAATTATAGAGTACATGTAGATGAATCGTCGGTAATATCCACAATGCCCCATGAAGGATTGTACCCCCTTGACTGTTGTTGGTCTAGGCAAATTAGCAATGATATAAATTTTCTCAATATATGTAGCTATGCCATTTTTAGACAACATATGTCCAAGAATTTTTCCTTGTCTACCCATAAATGTACACTTCTCACGATTAAAGCAGATCCTATAAAGTCTACATTTTTTGAATACCTTTTTGAGGTGTTCAAAATGATCAGCCCGGGTTGATGAATGTACGCATAGATCATCCATATATACTTCTAAGATTTCTTGAGATATTCTTTGAAAGCATGACTCATCAACCTTTGAAATGTGGTTGGAGCATTAGTTAACCCAAACGACATAATCCGATACGAAAATATACCCATTATGTTGCAACAGCAGTTTTATGCTGGTCTTTTCAATCAACCAAAAGTTGATTGTATCCCGAAAATCCATCTAAAAAGCTGTAAGCTTCTTTTCCTACAACTCGTTCTAAAACATGATCAGTGATTGGAAGAGGAAAGTTGTCTCTAATAGTAGCTGCATTCACCTTTTTGAGATTAACACATACTCGTAATTTTCCATTCTTCTTGTGTACTACCACAACTGAAGACACCCAATCTGTGTGTTCAATTTCGTAAATGAATTTAGTTTCCTTTAGTTTTTCAATCTCTTCTCTTATCTTCTTTGCAAATGCTTCATTATATGTGTATGGTCTTTGTCTACTTGGTTTTGCATCATCTCTCATGGGTATGGTATGTTGACAGATTTCTGGATCAACACCCTTGACATCCTTATAAGACCAAGCGAAAATATCTTGGTCTTCCTTTAACAAACTCAACAAGAGCTCTTCTTCTTCTTCTGTTAGATCATTCGCAATGTAAGTAGGTCTAGTCTCTTCTCCTGGTTCAGCCAAGTCTATTTTTTAAGCGTTTTCAGGCCCTTCGTAAGATTTTTCCTATTTTCGTAGTTCCCTAACAAGTTGTTCAACTATGATTTTCCGATCTTGGAGAGTAAACTTTTTGTAATGGGATGGAACACTCATTACATCCTTACCATCCTCTTCCGTGGTTTCCATTTTGGTTGTGTATATCTCCTTTAGAGCCTTTTTCAACTCTTGATATTTCTTTTTCTGCTCGACTCAAGTCATGAGTGGCTTCTCATCCTATGGGTTTTCTTGAGTACCCTTCCTTGTTTTTCTCAATATTTGAGAAATTTTTGAGTTTTTGTTTGAAGGATATCTGCCAGTGATTTTGTCCTTGACACAATCATTTGCATCTATCTACATCAGGAATTGTGTTTTACTGGAGACTGATGGCATAGGCCGTGTTTTCACAATTTTGGTGTCTCTTTTCGTATATACCATTTTTGTCTTCTTGATTTCTGGTTTAAAAAGTCAAAAAAAATTCATCCCCTCCTTTTAAGATTATCTTAGCTCTCATATGCTCTTTTTCTGACCCTGAACCTTCTGAGGTAGTTGAGTGTTCATCTAGCTCATCAGCTGCATCGTAATAGAGGTCTGAAAAGACTTGTTGAGCTTTCATTCATTCCTTGGGTTCCTCATCTTCATCTTCAATGTTGAGGATTGAAATCATTTGGATGGGAATTATGTCGTAGCCATCCTCATTGCAAAATTGAGTAGGCATAGACGTATTCACACATACATCCATTGTCGCTAAAATTTGAGTCCACTCAAATGGTTCAAACAAATGCTTTGGAAAGGGTTCACGTACATAGGCTTCGTCTGTGCAGTCCCTTTCTAGGATACATTCTTCTCGTCTTAAGCTTTCGTTTTTTGAAGCTCCACACATCCAAATAGGAGTGTCTTTGTTTAACCACGATGGGAGTTTAGTTCAGCCGAAGAGACTGAATCAAACTCTTGGATGGGTGTTTTCAAGACATCTCTATAAGTTTGATCTTTTAGATTTACTATTGTTATAGATCCCACTTGCTTCAAGTACAGATAATTGTTTTCCCAATCTTGGATAAGTTGTACCTGTCGCATGAAAGGTCTCCCCAATATGATTTCATAATTGAGTTTTTTTCCAAAGTCTACTATAGAAAAAGTATGTTGATATTCAATTCCACAGGAATTGACTATCACTTTTTCAAGCAGCCCTAATGGTCTCTCAATGTGTCCGTCAACCAACCGCAATTTCATACGAGTTTGTCTAATGGCTAGTTATCCCCAGGATTCCCATACTGCTTTAGTGTCTATGTCTATGCCACCTCCACTATCCAATATTTCCATGGTTTCCATGTCATTATATTTCATTGGGAGGGTGGTGTTTCCTTCTTCCCCTTCGTGATATTCTCCGACTTTGTTCATGGGAACTGATTGAACCTCTTTGTTGTCCATTTTATTTTTTAAATTTCCCCAAATTTTTTGAAATTAACCCCGTTATCCCCACCTTTTCTAGGGTTTTTTGTAAATCATTCCATAAGTATGGTCTGAGTTTTAACAATTCTCCCAAGGTAAGAGTGCATTGGATAGGTGTAAACATGCTTGAATGGATGTTGTCTACTTCTAGGGTCTCTTCAGCTCTTTTTCCTTGAGTGGTCTTACACACGATGGATTCATCTTTGTTATCTCCTAAGTAAGAAGGTAATGTTTTCAAGGTCAATGGTTTCGACATTCCTGAATCTTCCAATGTGCAATTCCCGTACAAGGATTGTACATCCATGTTCATATCAGAAGGTAGGTTATCCAACCATACTTCCTCTATAGGAGCTGACTTTAGAGTTAGGCTCCCATTATTGATCTCTCTCACTTTTTCCCATAAGTGTCCTAGCCTGTGTTCCTCCACGAATGGAATTCCATTTAGGGCATCTTTGCTGTCAGGCACTATAAGCTTTGCTTCTTTTGTTTCAAGGAGGGATTCTGCCACCACGTCGGATTTTTCTTTAGTGTCTCTCACCACAAGCTCCTCAAGTTTTGCAATACTTTCAAGCTTAGGTTTTTGTTTTTCCAGCATTTCTTGTGTGATTCTTACCAAATTTTGATAAGCTTCCTGCTTAGCTGCTTCCATGTCTAGAGAAGGATAGTTTTTCCATTTGTTTTCCATGTTTTGGCCTGCTTTAAGTCATGCTTGGTAGGCTTCCGAGGCCATCACCGTATCACTTGGACTACGTTTACTACGGTCTTACCCTTGTTCAAAGGATTTTTAGGACAATCTTCCGAAAAGTCTCTTCTCTTTTTGCAACATTGTATGCAATAGGCTTCAACTGGTTTGAGGTTTTTGTCAGACTCTGGACATTCATTTTTCCAGTGATCATCAACACCAGAGTTATTGACAGTTTCCATTTCTTGGCTTCATCATGGGTCTTACCATGGGAGGTCTAACACCTTGATTAACTACATAATACATTGGTGCAAGCTCTGGTGGAGCATAAGTCACGGTTTCATCCATTAGTGGTGGATGTGAATTATACCAATCTCCTTCTATCATTAATGTAGATGGACTAGGCTCTGCATAGGGTGTAACAGGCACTAATGCTTGTTCATCTATGACTCCTTCAGAGTGCATGTACTTTACAGACAGTGCATTATGTCCTGGATACGGAGGTTGTTGTCCCAACACAGGTCGAGGTCTTTCCATACCCATTGGTGGTCTTTGAGCTTGGGCCATATTAGGTTGATATCTATACATGGGTTGTCCTTGCGGCCTCATGGGCACGTACTGAACATTCCCATCATACTTTGGTCTGAAGTAGCACTCGTGGGTCTCATGGTTGGTCCATTTACCCTCAATTTCACACCATTTTTGTGGCTTAATTGGTTGTCCCTGTGGAGGTATCACTTGTCTTGTTCCCCTCATAGGTGCTTTTTGCATGTTGTTCATCATGTCATTCATCCTTTTAAGCATATCTTCTATGGCTGAGAGTGGTGCTGTAGCAGCCGTTCCCACTTGTGTTGGTTTAGTGGATATTGTTTTCTCGCTTTGGTTATCCTTAGGGACATCTTCTTTGTTGAAAATATCACAATTGTCTCCTAAGTCGATAGCATCTGACACACACTCTTCTAGGGTTGTATGTTTTTTACTATAGAGTATAGCATGAAGTTCTTTGTTTAGCAGTCCCTCTAGAAACAAGGATACAAGTCATTCTTCTGCAGGTATCTCTAGCCCTGGGCATCTGGAAATATATTATTTTATTCGAGTTGCACAAACCCCAAGAGACTCCCCATGTTTCTGTTTAAAGCTGTAGATTTGAGCTACCGTATTATGTTTGATCCCCGTTTTGAAACAAGCAGCTACAAATGCTTGAGCTAATGTGTTCAAGTCCATGATTGACCTTGGTGGAATGTTTTGGAACCATGTCAATGCTTTTCCTTCTAATGTCATTCCAAACCCCTCGAATTGGGTATGGAAATCGAATATGCGTTTTGCTCTTAGCACTTGCTTAAAACATGCTAAGTGGTCGTATGGATCCCCTGATCCACTGTATTTTCTGATCCATTTCTGAAAATCAGCTGGTCTGATGCGTTTGTTTGGTTCAACTCCCAGTCTCCTGGCAGTTGGTCCTATTTCGAGTCCTTCAAACCAGTCTGTTGGAAATAGTGACTCATGTAGTCCTAGACTGGCCTTAGTGTCACCCGGTTTTCTACGTGATGAGGTGGTTTCTTGTTTCTTTATATTACTCTCAGAAGAGATCTCACGTTGTTCATCTCTTGGAATTGTCTCTGGTCCTTGTCCTAGTATCCAATCCCGTATGGAATACCCTTGGTATTCGGTTTGTTCTACCTCCTCGGGAGTCATCATAACAAAGTTATTGTTATAACAATCCCTAAACACGTAGGTTGGTAGGTCTGCTAATCCCTTATCTTTGATCTTGAAGATATAGATGATCTTCATGGCTGCTAGTTGTCCTGGTTTGGCATGCGAAGTCCACAAAAGATCTTTTACGTTTCTATCTTCCCAACAATAGACCCCGATCCTAGGATTATCCGTACTAAGACGTTTCAAGGGCTTCAAATCTACTTGATCGTATCCCTCAAATTCTAAAGTTGGTGGTCCTTCTTTTGCTGACATATCTAGGATTATGGTGTTTACTTCTAACCCCCATTTGTCTACCACATCAGGGTTTTCAACTTGTACATACCGAGTCCCGTTTCTGTCCATATACATTTTTCCATGTTTATTTGCCCTAATCTCTTCTTCGAACTCAATACCATGGTCATCAATGCGAACAGCATACTCCTCGTTAGGGTCCAAGTAAACATGGGCTCCATGACGGTTAGTCTTGTAAAAAGAGATTATATGCTTATAGCACATTGTCGTTCTTGTTTCCGAGTGAGTCGAGTAAGAAGACATTTCGGATGTTGAATCTGAAAAAGTGTCTGAGACTTCTTCAAGAATTGTATGCAAGGAATTTCCTTGATTCACGCTTTCTTCGGTGATACTCTACTAGAGGTTTCTCCGAGTATGCCCTGATTTCCTAGTACACGACCAGATCTAAGGTTCATATAGACTTGTGAAGCCCTGGATAGAGTACTCACCTTTGGATCGGCTTGTTCTCAATTTTCACTTGATTCGATTGCGACTTTTGTCCAGCCACCGATTCCTCGTCTGCAACCTGATTCTTGTATAAATTTGATCAAGTTAGATATTCTTCTATGAAGACAGTAGATCTTTTGATAACTTTTGTGATTGGTCTCTGTGTATCACTTCAAATCGAGCTATGGGAGTCAAACTTTGACTTTCAGATTCGTCTTTAACAAAATTTCAAAGGTTTGATCTACAACCTGGAAACTGAGTTTACATATATCAATTTTGATCCGATTGAACCCAAAATTGCTATGTGGCTTTATATTATGTTGGTCTAACACTATATACGTTCAAAAGTCAAAATTGATGTCTCTGGATAGCAGAAGTAAATAACTACGATTATTTACTTTTGTCAATTTTTTTCACTTTTTTGATTGGTTTGACAAGTATACAACTTGTTAAAGTCTCTGGGCAAGTTTCAACAAGTTTGGACAAAATCTGATCAAGTTTATCAATTGTTTTGTGTCTGCAGACTCTGATTTTGAGAATCTGGCTTAAGTCTCACTTTTATGATCCAAACTTCACCAAAATTGATTTGTGAGGTCTACTTGATATGCTTGACCTTGTGTTATACTCAAATGTGTAAAATCATCAAGTTTTGAAGCAGATGTAAATAATCGCGATTATTTACTCCAGTTATATTTTTGCAACTTTTTGTCCCAAATTTGACACAGATCTGTTAAGCACCTCTAGTTAAGGTCACTAGCCAAGTTTCATCAAGTTTGGACAATTTTTGGTCAAATGGTCATGAATTATCTGTCCGCAGTCTAAGTTTGCAATTTTGGTCACAATTTTCAATCCAGTGATCCAAATCTTACCAAATTAGGGTTTTGGGCTTATTACAACATGTTAAAACTAGTGGTATGCTGACTTGGTCAAAAAAGTTGAAAAATGAGACAGATGTAAATAATCGTGATTATTTACAAATGACAACTTTTTGTAAATTTTTGATCAATTGAGCATGTACACATGTTTATCACATCAGTATAAGCCTATAAACCAAGTTTCAACAAGTTTGGACAAATTTTTCACAAATTTATACTCAAGATTCAAAAAGTCAGTACAAACTTTAGTTTTTACCCAGTTTTTTGCCAGTTTGGTGATCCAAGTCTCTTGGGCCTTTACAAAAGTTGTTTGTACACATGCAATGAGTCAATGGTCTGAACCTTAGTCAATTTAGAGCAGAAAGTTAATAATCGCAATTATTAAGTTTAGGCTTGAAATGAGCACTTTTTTGCAATTTTTTCAAAGACAGTCTTTATATGAGCTATTTTAAGCCTATGAATCAAGTCAAAACTTAATTTGGCCTAAAATGTTAAGAAAAAGGAAATAATCTAAGTTTTGGCCATTTTACATCGAAGTGTCTTTGAGCTTACCAACTAGTTTAGACAACTCTTAAGATTACTCTCCAGTCGGATTGAGTTGTTTCGAATCTTTTCGAGCTATTTCTAGCCGTAGACCTGAAATTATGCAACTTCCAATAACAACTCACACTTGATTCTTTCAGAGAGATTAATGTTTTGAATTCCACCTTGGATCCTACTTACCCTACTCCTAGATTCTCATGCAATGGGGTTGTGGAAAGTGTCCACAAACACTCGTTTTCTTGTCTTTTATGTTTTCCTGACAACTGATCTTAAGACTTGTTTCGTCTACCAATCATTACTAAAATCCTAATCTAATTCTACAATCCTACAATCCTAAAGGCACTCAGCAAGTACGATTACTTCCAAGCTACCTCTACACAGCAAAAGACGACAATCTTAAGGTATGTGGTTTCTAAAAGAAAGTTTTGAACTCTAGGCAAATCTAGAGGAAGTTAAAGGACAACTACACAAGATGCCCATGTTTTTCCCTAGTTTAGGTGTCTTTGATCCCCGACAGCGGCGCCAAATGTGGGACGCATGTTTAACCTCACCATCCTATTTTATTGCAGTATTAGCAAGAACCACGATTAAATTGTCAATCCATGGGACGAAGCTGACTCCACTAGTTCATAGAGGCTACAAGAGGTTGTCAATCTCTCAAAAAACAACTAACAACTCGCATCTAACTCAAGCTACACTCAAGTGACTGAAATCACCAAAAGCCAATTGCTCATCGGCAAACAATTCACATCCGTTATAGCATCAAATGACATCCAAACATAACGAAACTTCTAGGACATGCTTGTAAGACCTAAGCACGCATGCTTATGGTCTCAAACCCCACTTTAGGATAAGTTCCAAAATTGCGATTATTAAAAGCAGTGGATTTTTGACCTAGTCGTTTTCGACCCAGAATGCATCTAAATGCTTAGCAATGATGTCCCAATACCCCGCCTATGCTTAGTTTTTTATTTGAAAGTGTAAATTCCTAGTTATGATGAAATTAGGCCGCGAGTCGGCGATGCCAAAAGCTACGAAACACTATAAACTGCTTACGTTAATGCGTAGAGCTCTTACCTGCAATTGCAATGCAACAAACGCGACTGCAATGTGACAATTGGGGAGGGAGTAAGAAGCGCGAGAAGGAGAGGAGTGAGTGCCGTTAGCTCACGCTGTGTATTCCTTATCCAAAACTTATAAAAATCTTACAAAAATTGGCTTTTATACCTTAGCCAAGGTTTTTGGGTGGTCAAAAATAATAATCTAGAGTTCTACCAAAGCTAGGAAATGACTGGCTGATACAATCTGGAAGCTTGTAGTCCCGGCTCATTAATCACAGAGTGTATCCAAGAAATTAGGAGTTATAATATTCCCGATTTATCAAAATAATAAATGTTTTACAAAGAGAACTCCAAGAAATGGTGTCCGTGTTAGCTTATTGCAGACACGAGCACTCACCAACACTTCTAGAGTGTTGAGTTCACATGCACCTATGCTCTAGTCGTGTGGTAGAGGATAATCACATAGAGAGTGTCTCCATTTACGCGGGCATCCATTATTCCTTCACAATAGGCTCTAGGCCCTCAACGGGAACCCAAGGTAGTACCACTCAAGACCCACATATTGCATCTAGTGACTCTTCCTCTGACTACGACGTCATGGAAGGTTACGCGATGCCTAATATCAATAGTTCAAGCCAAGACATGCATGCCATGGGCCCACGGTCTGGGCCGAGCATATTAAACCACTTGAAAGAGACTTTGAGTAGAGCCACTCGCTCTGAACATGGAGCTAGTGATGTAAATAAAGGCGGTGGGGAAGTAAATTCACCATTCATGACCAATGTAGACCCCATGCTCCTGGAGAGTGTGCATGTGAATACTCCATTCACTGCACTCCCTGACGTTTTAGAGTTATTCCTCTTTGAAGCTATATTACCTGATGGTAAAAGCCTTGCCGAAGTGCAAGAGCTTGAGAGACATATCATTGCAGCTAGGTAAAGGAAATCGAGAGCCTACCCAAGGTAGAGTAACATAGAGAACTAAAAGCGAAGGCCCCTATGTCAACATCCATGCTAGGCAATCAATCGTGTGCTCCTGAATTAGCAACCACTAAGGGTCAACCAATAGAGAGCCACATTGCATCTAGTTCAAAGGGAACCCCTAGCACCTCAATCCTAGATGGAGCATTTCTAAATGAAAACTGGGAGTATGAACTACAAACGGAGACTTTAACCGATTTATACACAGGTCACAGCTATCATGTGGGTTGGTTAGATGTCCTCCAATCCACATCGGGTGCTACTAGCATAGAGGAGCAACAACAAAGACTTTGTGATATCATCCATAGGGTTATTGAGCTGGAGAGGCAGAACAAAGGGATCCACATTCCTTCAATAGGTCTCATGAGATTCTTAGATACAGGGTAGGCTAAGCAACCAACTCTATCACAAATGGAGAGACCCTCGGTAAGCCCAATGGATCCTCCATATGTTGTTTTTCCAGGGGTCTCAGTACAATATGAGCCCACAAGTGATAGCTTTACCTTTACAAGTTTAGCTCATCTTTCTCTTGATGACACCACGGCTACCATGCCTACCTCAGTGATGGGCATGACAAAAAACACGCCATGGACCTCATTTATTAACTTAAAGCGCTGCTACATGGTGGCCCAATGCCTACAACAATACCTACAAGTGTGTATCAATCATATGAACCTATGGACCCTCATGCTCATGTAGCTCCTCTCCCTCCCATTGTTTCAACTCAACTTATGCTCCACGACCACAACATCCAAGCCCTTATTTCAATGAGACCATACCAGCTAGCATTAGCATGTCACATCCAACATCTGCTATGCCTAGGGCCAACATATGAACTTTGGGCCACCACATGGCACAACATTGCATCCAAATTGGAACCCAAGGGCTTCCTATACGCCAAACCCAATGCCAACCCCCATTCCACATGCAGCCTCAAGAGCACCTGTCTCCACTATACCTAGTCACTTGGGTGACTTGGCAATATTTGCTCAAGCTACATGTCGATCTATTGTGTTGAAAATATGTGTAACATTCCTAATAGAGAGCCTAGAAGTAAGGCATTATAAATAGGCAAGCTCACACAAAAATTTAGTGGAGACAGGGATGTGAGAAAGCATATCAAAGTATTTGAACAAATATGGGATTCCCTAGGAGAACACTATGAATTGCATAAGAGTAATTCTTTAAGCCTTACCTTGAGTAGAAATGTTGGGTATTTGTATAGGGGAGAAAAAATGATTTACCCTACTCTTAGGAGACTGTTCTTGAAAGAGTACATATGAGAGGGAGTACTTTGGGCTGTAGCATCTCAACTCCAAAAAGCCCAGCGAGAGGAAGGGGAGTCTGTGAGAGACTTTATTAGTCGCTTGAAGCATTTGAATTCTTGTTGTAATCCAAATGAGAGCGTCAATAATAGCCAATTGCTTGATAGATTCATTAGGGGACTACAAAATGAGGATATCTACAATGGCTTGATCATTAGAGATATCATCACTTGGGAAGCAGTCACCACCAATGTGATCCAATTAGAAAACAATTTAATGATTTGAGGAGAAGAGTGTCTGTTGATCCTAAATCTACTAGCTCGCAAGCATTGGGGCATGAGCCAATGACCATAAAGCCTATTGCTAAAAAGCCAAAGATATCTGAGATGACTTTAGCAGATCTCACCAAGGCTATTCAAGAAAGTCTTAGAGACAATTGTGCTCCACAAAACAATCATATGTATCCAAGAAGGGAGCAACAATGACGCTCATTTTTCTATGGTCCACATAGTACTAGTGAATGCCCTACATTTAGAGTAAAATGGGAATTGCAATGCATGTGGAGGTATGGTCATCAAGCCAAGGATTGCATAGTATTTAAACGTGTGATGGCCAATAGACCAATCTTAGCATGGACGTACACACCTCAAGTGCCTGCATTGATGCCGGCCCCACCTCTTGAACAACCATCACAACACATGGTCCCTAGGGTCCAAAATGCTGTTCAAACAACAACAGCATTACCACCTCCAATGCTAGGACCACAACCACCACATCCAAGAATCACTTCTGTGAATCAAGTGGGTTGTGATCCATATATTGCTTGTGTGGATTGTGAGGACGAGTTACACCCTAATATTGCCTATAGGATTGATGCACTTGAAGAAATTCCACAATACTACATGGAGGACTATTGGGGACAACATGTCTATCAAGTAGTAGCTCTTGCGGCAAGAGGCAAAAATATCAATTTAACTACCAAGAGACCACCTCTTCCATGCTACAAGTGTGGGGGTCCACATTGTGTAGCAGACTGTCCCATTAGACTACAAAAGAATGCCACACTAATGCAAACCAATCAAGCGAGCACATCTACAATGCCGATACTCATGTGTAATCGATGTGGCAAAGATCATTTGATTGCCCAATGTCCTAATAATCCAAATGCACCAAAGATCACACCATTGAATTTAATTGAGGTTACCATGGAGCCATCACAAAGTACACATGTGGTACCAGTAAATGTGCTCACACGATCAATGCTCCAAGACCAAAAGTATATTCTTGAAGAAAGAGACACATCATCAATTGCCCAATCTCAAAAGAAGAAGAAAACATGAAGGAAAAGATCGTAAAAAGCAGTGAAGTCAGACCCCAGTTCAAAGACCAACATAGGGACTGGTGACAATCCCATATATATGAATGATGTTGAAGTGGATTCTGATTCAAATGAGATCATGGAGACTAAAATGATCACTAGGAAACAAACAACAAGGAAGATCTTCTCATGAGCCACAATGGCCTAGACCCAAGAAAAAGATAGGAACTTACCCAAACCCTACAGAGGAGATCAAACAAGTCAAGAGTAGTATTCCCTACACAAAATTAGCCTCACAAAGTCCATAGACCACTAGCCATACCAAGTGTCTTCCAAGAAGAAAGTGACTTTAAGTCATGGGAAAGTGGGCGTACTCCCTTCTTGTTGGAGAGAATGTTTACAGAGGGATTACTTGACCCTATCAAAGAAATGGAGATCCCATCTTCCCCATGTCAAGGGACTGAAGTCCAAAAAGTTCCGTTAAATATTGCCAAATTGATGGATTTCATGGCTTCAAAAGTTAAAATTTTTGGAGGGTCTACAACTATTGCTTCTTTTGATGGTTCTCCTTTGTAAGGCTTACGTAGGCTCTCATGGAAAACATCGTGCATGAGCCAATGGTTGGGGCAACTTTAATTGATAAGCTATCTCATTGATTAGCTTAAGAATTTAAAAAGGAACATAGTATCTTTTTGCTAGTTTAGCATAATACTCTTGGTGGCCCATAGGATTCTTGCTCGTAGCCTTGAGAAACTTTAGCAAGACCCAATCATTTTACTTAAAGGCTAAGGCTCTTCTGTGCTTATTAGCAGCAACCCTTTTTGCCTTTGCTTTGAGGTGGATATAACCTCTTTATTCTTTGGAAAAGATTCTTGTGAGTCTCGGCTATATTCATTAGTAGCAAAGATCTTCCCATGTACTTTAAGTAGTAAGAGACTTTTGGATCTTCCCTCTTCAACTTCGAAAGGTGCTTTCACGATAGAAGTATGTACAATGTCATTGTACGCATACTCTATAAGAGGTAGGTTTTTCTCTCATTGAGAATGTTGATCTACTTCCATGACATAGGCTTTTAGTAATTTAAGAATCATTAGATTAGTTATTTCACTTTGGTCATCCGTTTGGGGATGATAGATTGAAAGAGAAATTAATCTACTTCTTAGATTCCAAAAGAGACCCTTCTAGAAATTACTGGTCATTTTAGGATCTTTGTCCAACACTATGGATGCTGGAAAGCCATGATTCTTGAAAATTTGAGATATGAAGAGGGTTACCATTTGATGTGCCTTAATAATCTTTTTGACAAGCATAGAGTGTGTTTTCTTGTTAAGCCTGTCGACTGAAACAATACAAGTTGCTTCCATCAATCAAATTTTGACTTTTGGCATCCGCACATTTTGAAACATGCTCTTCAGTGTATGTTTACTTTTCATGGTAGGCCAACATAAATACATTTCTACTCCTCAAAGAGTAGATTATGGAATCCCTCTTTGCCCCATATAAGGAGAAGCATGGGATTCATACATTACTTTGTTATTGTATGGGTAGCCTATTTCCATTTGGAGATAACCATCCTTCAAGGTGAATGGTTCTCTTTTCTTCCCTATGGCAAAGGTTGTAATTACGTACTTAAAAGTCTTGGTTAGTAGCATAATCATCTATCATAAAAGATAGATCATTGTGAGTTGCTATAGACACCACATTTACGCTTGGCCGTTGTGAAAGTGCATCGACCACTTGATTGTACTTTGCCAGCAATGTGAGCAATATGAAATTTAAATTGCAAAAGAAAATTTTCCCACCTCATTTGTTTGTCGGAGAGCTTGGTTTACATCATGAAGTTCTTGAGGCTTTGTGATCCATTTGTAGGATGAATGGAGTCCCCAAGAGATAGTGTTTCCACGTGTTTAGGGCATATAGAATAGCTAGTAGCTCTTTTTTGTATTTGCCCAATACTCACTTATCGGAGTTGAGTCTTTGACTCTCATATGCTATGGCATGCCCTTCTTGAAGCATTATAGCTCCAAGGCAATCACCACAAGCATCACATTGGACCTCAAATGGCTTTGAGAGATCTAGTAGTGTGAGCACACGTTGAGAGATAAGCTTCTTTAAAAGTTTCTTGCACTTTTGCAGTCCATGAATACTTAATTTCTTTTTGGTTAAGTCATGTAATGGGCTTCCTATTAGCGATAATTTTTTATATGAAGCAACTATAATATGCACACATACCTATGAAGCTTTGTACCTCCTGTAGATTCCTTGGATTAGGCTATCCTTTTATTATCTCTAACTTTGTTGGATCCATACGGGTGCCATCTTTAGAGATAATGTGACCTAAATATTGAATCTCTTGTAGGAAAAATTCACTTTTTTTTTAATTAATCAAAAGCTTATTCTCTCTCACAACTTGAAAGATTACCTGGAGGTGTCGCTTCTACTCTTTAAGAGAATTTGAATGGCCTGAAGATTTTTGTCCATCATGATTTTGAATGCATTTGGAGCATTTGTCAAGCCAAAACTTGTAACTTATCAAATAGATCTTCTACCCATAGCACGGAAAATCTATTTTTGATAGTGATCTTATTTAGTGATCTATAGTCAACACACATGTGATATGTGTCATCTTTCTTTTGCACTAAAAGTGATGGTAAACAAAATGGAGAGGATCTAGACCTCACCATCCCTTTTTCCACCAATTCATGCACTTGCCTCAAGATCTCCTCTTGTTGAGCTTGTGAAACTCAATAAGGAGGCTTGTTAGGCGGTGAGGTTCCTCGTAGGAGCTCAATTGCATGGTCATCATCCCTCATTTTAGAGGTAACCCACTAGGGATGTCATCAATGAAAACATCTTGGGATCCATTTAGGAAATTAGACAAGTCTAATTCCTCTTGATTCCCTTTATTGCAAGGATATGGTGTTCCCCGACTCATTTGCATCTATGTACATGCTCTCTTCCCTGTAGATGAACGAGATTCTCCTTTCAGGGAACTTCAGTTGGAATCCATGCGGTTAAACCATGGTGCCCCAATGATAACATTCTCATGTTTGAGAGAAATCCTTTTTGTCCACATAGGTTTGGACATGAAGCCTTGATTTTCTAATTAAAGAAGTAACTGAGACGTCTTGTCCCTTGATAGATCTATTGGGTTTCAATGCATCTCCCATCTTGTGGGCTTGTATGCCTAGCTTAGTGATCAACTCCGTGGATATGAAGTTGTGAGTTGAACTAGGGTCAAACAAAATAAATTCATCATGCTTTTCGATCTTTCCCCAAGCATAGGAAAGGAGAAATCCTTGGCAATGAGGATCCTCTTTTGGAGATTCAAACATAGAGGCTCTAGGAGTCTCATTGCGGGAAATTTTCTTGGGGCAAGGATGATAACCATGGCCTTGCTCCCCATACTTAAAACATTTATAGTCCTTACGAAAAGCTTCTAGATCTTTAGGAGAGAGTTTATATTTACCTTTGTAACCTCCTTTCTCTTTGGACCGATTGTTGTTGTTGTTGTTGTTGGAATGGCCTTGGGAAGAATTTTGGGCATTATTTTTTTCCTTTGCATCACTTTTGTCTTTATTTTCCATGGGCTTGACATTCCGTCTAGCGCCTTGATGGAAATTGATGCGCGAAGTAACCGTGGTATGGTGGATTACGTCGGTGATAGAACCAGGCCGTTGAGAGTTGACATACTTGGCCATCTCTTCAGGTAATACCGCATAGATCTTGTTCCTTTTTCTTCGCAAAGTCTATCTTTTGAAAGATAGTAGCCTTGAGATGTAAATCCCAAAACTTGTCCACATATTTGTGGATAGACTCATGAGAGAGAAGCCTCAAACTCCGCCATTCGGTAGGCACTTTGTCCTTTGCATCGCTTGCAAGAAATTGCTTCATGATGGAAACTCGTAGAGTTTTCCATGTCTTTGGGGCTTTGCCCTTGCCATGAAGGCTAGCCCACCATTGACGAGGCGATTTTTGTAAGTGCATAGCTACATGGCATAGCTTGGAGGACTCCGTGAAGCCCTCATCTCCAAAGGCCGCATCAAATTGTTAGATGAAGGCCAATACTTTGTCGGTAGCACCAAAGGTGCCATCATAGGTGAGAAAAAAAATACATTTTCCTCTCCTTTGAAATTCTTTAGCTTTTGTGACCTTCGCCATGCAGGGTAAGATTTACGATGTCTTCCCCTCTTGTATCCTCTACGAGAATAACTATTGCTTTCGTCGAAAGAGGAGGAAGGTGAAGAAGAAGGCGAAGAGGGTGACCTCTTTCTTGTCCTTTTCTTCATTTGTTTCCTCTCTTCCCTTTTTGAAGTGATGAGGAGAAGGGCTATGGGTTGACCATTTCCTCTTGGGAGGAGTTGGCAATTGTATGGTCCGCCGCCTCATGGAGCTACATCTTTGGAGGAACTTAGGGATTCATTACTTTCTCGTTCTTTGAATTGCTCCTCTCATATGGGAGAGATTCTTCTTTTGGGGGTCTCATCAAGAGGCCTCCTAAACTCTCTCTCCTCTTGGAGAGGGAAGAAAATCCCATAAGCACAAAGTTGTTGAGTAACTTAGGTTTGCAAAGAGGGTTTGCCCATAGCTTGTTGCAACCTAGTAACAAGATAATTAACAAACATGGGGGCATCATCATTAGCACCTTCATGTGCAAAATCAAAGTTGTCAATGTTCATTCTACTCTCTTGGTTATTGTCAACCATGTTAACCAAATTTGTGTGTTTACTTAGTGTATTCTTTGGCAATTCAAAACCTTAGTTGCTACTCCTCTTAGCCTTTGAAAATGAGTACTTAAGCATCTACACCCACGGCTCTGATTGGTTAATTATAGAGAGTAGTGGAGTGGGTCTAACATAGCAAAGTTGCCAAGGGATAGCTCTTTTTGGACTTTTTATGGCTCAATAATGGCAAATCCGTAGGCAAGTCTAAAAAGACTCCATTATTAAGACCAAAGCTCCAGAGGTGTGCACCATATCCCACATAGTGGGCTCAACAAAACCAATAATAGATCCGAGTCCCACTTACCCTAATATAATTAACAAAATCGACCCTTAATAGGCTACTTAAGGACCTCTCCTTTTAAGCAAGAAAAGAGAAACCAAATGCTCTGATACCAATGTAATGGAAATGGTCTATGAACTTTGAGAGTAGCGGAATTAGGAAACTAGATGAAGCACTTTTGTGAGATTACTTTGTGAGCATAGCGGGTGAACTTAATTGATGGTAGCAACATAAACATGGTACTTAGTTAACTTGTCATGAACAATACTTTTGCAAGAGAGAGAGTTTAGAGAACAAGTCAACAATTGAGGACCGGATTCATACGGAGCTGGTCCCCCCTCAATAGGCATTTGTATTATATTTTCTCCCATCAAGAGAGACTTGGTACAACACAATCTTTGTGTTCCTTGTGACCTAGGTGATGCAATGAAGATGGAAAGCTTCATGCGAAATGACAATTCCTTTTATCGTAGCTTAACTACAAGGTCTTTTAGGTATAGCCTCTAGTTAGCCCTCGAACATGAAATACTTGGCTCTCGCAATTAAACAACTTTATTGACCAGAGAAAATTAAGAAGCTTACCCATGGTATTAATAGTCGATCTCTAGTACCTTTTAACCGTTAAATTAGCAACCCCAAACTTGTTTAATTTTTACCTTTACATCTATTTATGCATTTGATTATATTGAAATTTAATGTTTATTGCTGACAAATGGTTTAAAATTTTGTTACCAATCAATTTGTCTGCCTAAAACTGCATATGCGTTTTAATTGTATATGAGAATGCAATTATTGTGCCAATGTTGTTTGATTTTGCAGTGAATGAAGAAGGATAAGGACATTCATCTCAAATGCTCTTCCACCTCGACGAACGCACTGCAACTCAATAGATTCCAAGGACAGAATCTACATCAGGAAGGGGGGCATGTTAACCCTCACGGCTCACGGACACCCTATCACCTAGGACGGATGATTGTATTATTTACTTGGTAGAGTCAGGTAACGGGCTTGTCGGTCCAATAGGAAGAGGGTAAGAATGATCGCCAATGAGAGGCGCACTCTAACTGGAACATTCAAGGGATTAGTTGGCTAAGCTTGGGCACCCAAGTGTGAATGGGGTGAGCTCATATAAAAGTCAACTAAACCTAAAATTCACTCATTCTCTCATTTGTACAATTGAAGAGTTCTCTTGCTCCATATCCATCTTCTTCTTCTTCATCTCCTTGTGTGTGTGTGTGTGTGTGTGTGTATGCGTGAGAGAGAGAGAGTGTGTGTGCGATCGAGTATTGCGGCGGCATGACGGCGGCGAGGCGGTTGAGCGCGGCATAGCGGCGTCTCCCTCTCCTTCGCGGCGAGGAATCCTCCACAAAGCAAAGGTAGAGCGATGAGTGACACACCATCGTCATCTTTGAGCTTACTAGTTTATGCTTGTTGTGTGCTTGGAGCCATTTTTGGCTCGCACGTGGTGTTTCGGCAAGTGCCTTGCATTGACACGTGCGACATACGCACACAACAAGCATAACATAAACTTTGTGGAAATCTTTAGCTATTCCAAGCCTCAATCCCAAGACCTCAAATACCTTCGAAGGTGGAGAGAGATAGCAGGGAATGAGGGTAGGGAAGAGGAAGAAGAAACATTTCATAGGAAAAATAATTAGTTCATCACTTATCATCACTCTTCTTGCTAGCATACATAATAGAAATGAAGATGGAGAAGATGGCAAGCTTAAGCATTGAAGCATGGCTCTTGGTTGGATTTGCACTCCATAGCCAAGAGTGTTGGTGTAGGCTCTCAACCTCTACTTGCTTGGAGAAGGAGTGGGAGCTCTTGCACTTTGCACAATGCATGATGAGAGTGTGTGTGAGTGTGTGTGGGAGAGTATACCCCCTAAGCAACCCCCTAGCTTCCTTTGGTCGACCCCCCCTTGTAGCTCATGCTTGAAGCTCATTGGACCCCTCCACTCCTAGCCAATCACAAGCAAAAGGCATTACAAGCAACCAGGCAGCCTTGGGACAAGTGTCCCCCTTTCCCCTTTGAGAGAGATGACTTGATAAATGCAAAGATAATTAATTAAAACTCCTAAATTATCATTGGACCCCTTGGGTGGCCAACCAATAAGCTTCAGGCACACCATAAGAGCAACATGAGGAGGAACTTGACAAGTGTCCCCTTTGCTTTCTTTGTACTAGGCATGCCTTGTGTGAGTGTGTGTGCATGTTCTCTCTCATCTCCCCTCATGTAGGGCTCCCCCCCTCCTTGTAGGGATTGGCATTGACCTTTTGCACACTTCAATCCACTCAACCTTGGGCTTGGTTCCCCCCACAAGCTTTGCCCTTAAGCCACTCAAGCTTGGGCCGGGTTCCCACCTCAAGTACAACCCTAGCATCTCAAGCATGACAAGCACCTCAAGCATCCCACTCATCGAGCACCTCAAGCACCTCAAGCATCTCAAGCATCTAAATCATCAAGCACATCAAGCACGACAAGCACCTCAAGCTGGGGCCGGGTTCCCACCTCAAGCACAGCCATAGCTTACCTAAGGTCTGTTGACCGCTGGGTCAACAACACAACATAACTCAAGTTTCGTACCAAAGTCTTATTTTTTGCGAGTTATGAAATGCTGCGGATTATGGATATAAATGTCATTTGTAATGAGTAGTTATTCTAGTTTCAGAAGCCGGGGTGCAATGGCACTTCCAGATTGTAAATACAAAGGCATTTGACCCTTTCAACCCCATTTTTGGTTAAACCTAAGGTAGCCTTAGTATATAAGGTACCTAGGTCATTTTGTAAAGAAGACTTTAATCATAATCAAAACTTAGCGCTACCGTCTATTGTGTGAGAGAGAAAGAGAGTGAGAGTGAGCTTCATCCTCTCGCTACGCCCGGCTCGCTCAACACATTGGAGATCCGACTGCACCATTGCGGGAGGCTCGAGGAGAGCTACGCGACAACACCAAGCATTCCCTGCGAGACGAAGAGCACACGCCGACGCATGTACGAGCTATTTGTGGCCGTAAGTGTATCAAACGATGTCTGTTTTCTGCGTGCTAGTAGTCTATAGAATCGTGGCGACATAATCTACGCATAGGTACTCATAAATTTCAGTTTCGGGCACTTTCAAAATTCCGCTCTATCATCCTACGCGTTTTCCGCAGATGGGTTTTGAGTGAGGGTTTTGAGTGTAGAAGCTTAGGGACAGGTGTATCCTAGTGAGGGGATGGTGTTCCTTAAGTTTCGTACGAATCTGGCATGATTAGGTGAGTTACCTTCCGCATGTGTGTATGTGGCTAGGTGGTGTAGTTGAGAGCAGTGAGGTTCTTGATTGTGGTTTAGTTGGCCTTCCAGAGTGTTGTATGTGTAGGATGGTCTCAGCCTGACAAGCTAAAGAGATTTTCTCCATGTGCCTATCGTGCCATCTGTGTCCTCGATTGACATTATGTTGATCTAGGTAGTGTTTGCATGCACTTCATGGGTGTGTGAGTCTCTCCCGTCCAACACTGGCGCCGCTGTCGGGGACACAAGGACCTAAGTAGGTTTCCTACTAACACTCGTGTGATGGTTGCTTGATTTAGTTTCAGCTAAAGAAAGCGTTTTTCTTAAGTGGATCTGGAAGAGGATATTCCGCAATCAAGTGGATAGCCAGGAAGCGTGTGTCTTGCCGAGGGTCTGCGACTAGATAGGTTTAGTTAGTATTTGTGGATTAGAGTAGTTGTTGGTGGTCGAGTGATTTGTGAGGTGATAAAAGCGTTTACTAGTTCGTGTGTGACAGTGAAGCGTTTTTCTACTCATAGATGCAAAACCCCATATGATTTGTAGGAGTAGCTTTAGGTAAGTGATCCGATTCTGATCTAGAGCTATTCATCAGTGAATTATTTGCTAAAGTGCTTGATTGCATTTGAAATCACGGAAAAGTGTGCTTTTGAGGGTAAAAATGCATTAAACAAGCTTTTGTGGATATTTTTGTATGACTGACTGATGCTGTGCATATAAAAGGGCATTTGCAAGGGTTCTGTGAAGAAAACCTGCAATTCTGTAAACATAGACATCCTACGTGTAGGATGTCTCAAGGGGGTTCTGGAGACCAAATTTGAAAATTTTGACTGCACCCCTGGGTTCAGAGGGTAGGTTTTACCCTAGTAACATATTGACTTGGGTGTTTTTCCCTAATTTTGTTGACCAAAAGCCAAAAGGCGGAGTCAGAAAACGTAAAATTTCAGAAAAGGCTTAAATTGAGTGATTTTTTCATGTTTTTGCAATTGTAAAGCATACTTGCACTTTCTGAGAGCATAAGGAAGCATTAGGGACACTTCAGTCTCAAAAAAATCAACAGTAGACATCCTACGCGTAGGATGTCTACAGGGTGATTTGGGCATTTTTTTGAAAATCTGAGGTTACCAGTGTGTTTAGAAGGTAGGTTTTACCCTATTTTCACCTGGAAAGTGGAAATTTGACCAAATTTTGACAGATCAAATCCAAAAGACGAGAATTGCCAGACATCCTACCCAAATTGTGCCCAAGGCATAATTTTAGAGACCAAACCATAGGATGACTTCATGTGCATGTTATACATGATGTTTTGAGTGCATGTAAGAGTTTTCAGCTCATTTGGGTTAGAAAATTGAGTTCAAAGCGGACTTTAGCACTTTTGACTAAAAAAAAGCAAGAACATCTAAAATTTGGGACTTTTGAAATCCAAACCAAAATCTAAGCATACCATTGGGTTGCTGACATCAAGGGGAAGCTGTGGGACAAGTCAGGGGTCAAACAGGCCAAAAAGACATACTACGCATAGGATGTCTTCTGTGTGATTTAAGACTCTAAACACATTTCTGAGCATACCACTGTGATCAGCACCTTAAGCAGAGTCTGTAGTTCAAATTTGGGTTCATTCTGAGCAAAAAGACATCCTACGCGTAGGATGTCTCCTGCATGACTTTGAGACCAAAATTCTACTTTGACCATACCATGCTGTCATATAGCCTTAGGCAAGCCTCCTAGTCAATTATGGTCCAATTTGGAGTAGATTTGACTTAGGAATTCATCAGGACAGACATCAGGCTTTTGGAACAGATTCTGGATCATTTGACCAGCCTATAGGTGTCAGAATCAAAAAGTAAAAAGAGCTGTGAGTTTAGCACATCAAGGGGAAGCTACAGTGAAAGTTTGAGCTGAAACAGAGCAAAAAGACATCCTACGCGTAGGATGTCTCCAGCTTGATTTAGGACTCCAAACCAACCTATGAGCACACCACTGTGATCAGCACATCAAGGAGAAGCTGGGGTGAAAATTTCAAGTCATTCTGAGCCATTTTTAGGTCCAAATCAACCTCTGAGCATACCATTGTGTTGCTGGACTTAAGAGGAGTCTCTGGACCAAATTTTGTTAAATTCTGAGCATATAGACATACTACGCGTAGGATGTCTCTAGGCCAGTTTTAGGGTCCAACTGTACTTTTGACCATACAGAAGTTTTCACAGTGTCACAGAGATCCCAAATCTTCTTCCATTCTAAACTGCATTTTACTGTTTTGGCCATAACTTTCACAAACGGTATCAGATCGGAAAACTTTTTATATCAAAACGTAGCCTGAGAGCGGCCCTACAGATCTTAGAGCAAAACTTGAACTAAATGCATGCCGCCGGCAACCTTTTAGTTCAATTTTGAAAAAAACCATCGTTTGAGGCCTCAAAATTCATCCGGAAGTCATGGGTGTCTAAAAGCGACAATTTGCGAGAATTGTGACAAAACGGTTGCGGTTTTGGACATAGTTTCGACTTTTCCCTAACCAAAGCACTTGAACACAGTGGACTAAGTCTACTTAAACCAAGAAAAATCCCTTAAGCCCAGAAATCATGTCTACCCTAGATTCAAACGCAGCTTACACAAGCTTGGAGATCCCGACGATAGAGGAATATCCTCCCACAATGGATCTTCCAAACTTGCAATTGATAAAGACCCATCTTGTTGAGAGAGTTTCGATGATTGGTCATGAGAGTGAAGTACTATATAGATACATTGACGACAATGAGGTCAATCTTTATAGGTGCTCAGATCCATACCTAGAAGAGATAACGGATTACAAGCTCTTATATGTCTACAAATACGGAGTCGACTGTCAATGGAGATCTATAGTTGTCGACAAGTATGGACGCGAATACAGAGTTATAGAAAGCACAAATCCACAGACTGTACTAGAAAGAGGTGGATATTTGGTCAATGAAGGACCACAAATGCCTCCACCAAACACGAGAATTCCTATAGGAGTTCCAAGAAGAGAGCCACCAGGATTCCCTTCAAGAGCGATAACGAGAGAAGGATTGGGAGAGTCTCTGGTTAGACTTGTAGACAATCGACAAGTTAGACCATCCCAAGTCCACAAATGGGTAAACAGAAAATACTCCGGAGATGAAGATCCGAGAGATCACGTAGCGGCTTTTAGAAGAGTGATTAGAGCAAAGGAAGTTTCAGATTTTGCGACACAGTTTGCGGGATTTGGATTGACTCTAGAAGATGATGTAGCTACATGGTTCGACTTGGTGGAAATATGGGATTTTGAGACCCTAGATGAGCTGTTTGAGGAGTTTATTGAAGAATTCTCGCCAAAAGGCATTGCTCACAACACGGTCTCGCAAATCCATAGATTCAAACAGAAAGAGGATGAATCAGTACGCAAAGCATCATTACGACTCAAGAGATATGTTAATCTCTGTCCGAGAGCGGAATTACCTACGCAAGCACGACTGATGCTGATCTTTATCCAGGGAATGAGACATGCGGGCCTTCAGAAGGATCTGCATATGATAAGGAGGATGACGCTAAACGAGTTGATCAAAGAAGCTCTTTATCTAGTGGATAACTATAAGGCATACAAAGAAAATGACTTAAAGAGTCAAGGAGATGACACATCCTCTCAGCACAGTGTTTCACAGATAAGTGAGTCCATTGCCAAGCCAACGGCACCTATTGATCAAGAAAAACTTATGGACGACTTGGTCAAGAGGTTGATTCCTCTTGTAAGGTCTGATTCGGGAGAGCCGAAGTGGTGTGAAATTGAGAGAAAATGGACGAACCATACGGAGGAAGAGTGATATTATAGCATGGAAAATGCTAGGGAGAGGTATGTACAACCTGTTCCAGAAGCACCTACTTCACGATACATTATGGGGAATGCGCCAAGACCAGTAGGAGTATTAAGGCCACAGCTTGTCTTAGGACAACAACCTCCGCTGCCAGGTGCTAGAATGCCGGTAGACATGAGATACATGCCAATGATGGAAGCATCAAATAAACCAACTCCAGTACCAGCTACAATGTGGTATAGCAACCAAAGTGAGTACTACCTTTCGGAGCAACAAAATGTGAGAGAAACACATGGAGTGGTAAGGCCGGTACAACCTCCACCTCCTGGCTTTCAGTCGAAAGAAAGAAGGTATGAAATGGACGAAAGGACATTGCGATTCATTGCAAATAGCGGCTTATCTAGGTCAAAGCTTGCTTATAGCCAAGAGGAAATGCTAAAAGAATCTCCTCAACCAAAGACAGATTGTCACAAAAGTCGTGACAACCACTTGGTCAAACAGTGTCCTCATACGGAGATCACTGAAGTAAATGCCTATTGTCTTGAGTGTGGAATCACTCACTTGATCCCCGATTGCCCGAAAAAACCAAACCAAATCAGGAAAATCACGACAAATGTATCAGGGATTGTTCAGCTCCCTAGTAGCTCAGAAAATGAAAATGTTGTACCAGTTCAAGTGGTTACGAGAGCACAAGCTCAAAAGAAAGCTGATGAGAATCCAGAGACAAAGAACACAGAAAGTGACACGAGTCCAAAGACAGATGATGGACCAAAGACAGACGCACCTAGTCAAAAAACCAAGAGCAAACAAAATAGTTGGAAAGCTAGAAAGACTAGGATGAAATCACGCAAGGAACGAGAGCAAAAATCCCTAGCTGAGAAGCTTACCGAAGCTGAGGAGAAGATAAAACAACACGAGGAAAAGGAGGCACCTTCTCTTACACAGATGGTTAAACCTCTAGAAGAACCATCCACAGATGAGAAACCGAGAAGTGCTAGTTCAGGAGGATCTGTGTTGGCAGAGAAGGTTAATGAGACATTAGATGCCCTCTTGAAACCCTATGATGCGAGGCTCAAAGACAACCAAACCCAAGAACAAAGGTGGATGACATATCCCTATACGGAACTAGAAAAGCAAAGGTTTGAAATGTGCCATAAAATGATTGAAACAGCCCAAGCTTTACTAGAACCACCAGTTGCAAAACCTGAGGATGTGAGCCGTGTCATGCCTAAAAAAGTAATCCCACCAAACCAGGAACTAAAAGAGCCAAATTCTAGTCATGAGCACAGACCAAACCTCAAAGACCCAGCATTAGAACCAAGGATAGTACTGAATACCACGGATAACTTTTCTGAGGGATTTCACCAAGCTATACCTGAGGATTGTAAAGAGGTAGATGGTCTTGACAAATTATGGAAACAAGTCAGAGAGGCCAATGAAGCCGATGACCCACGAAGACGAGTAGACAAGACTGGTGATGAACAAGGAGTGTTTCTACCACCAATAGAGGAATTTGAGACTGGATCTCAAATGAATCTAGACGTGCAATCGTGTTGGGGCGACAAAGGATCTGTACAATCTATGGATAGTCAACCCCATTCGCTAAGAACACTACCATCTTATATGGGAGAGTACGAGACCAAGTCAGATGTGGTTGCAGTCCCATCACAGAGACTGTCTGCCAACAAGGCCATCGATTCAAAGGGGCTAGTAGATATTCTATCTACCCCAGTCACCTGTACAATAATGTTAGCCGAGTTGCTCAGAATAAGACCAAACATGTGGGCTAATGTGGGTAAATGTCTAGAGAAATTTGGTATAAAAACCCCAATGACTCAAATCGAGGAGAGCATCAAAGAGCTTGAAATGCCTCAACTAAATACTAGGCTAGTGCCATTAAACAAGGTAGGCGAGTATTACGAGGGAGAAGATGGAAAAACCACCCTTCCTGTGGAATTCAATGGTGTACAAACCATGGCAATCCTTGACAGTGGAGCTGGTGTGGCCATTGCAACCAAAGAGGTTTGGAAAAAATGGGGAAAACCTGCCTTGAGATCCACACGAATGACCCTGCAGCTTGCAGACGGACACAAGGAAAAGCCCCTAGGACTGCTAGAAAAAGTAATTGTTATTTCTTGTGGCATTGAATATGAACACACTTTTGCTGTTGTTAACTTTGGCAAGAAGAACAACTATGAAATCATTCTGGGAAGACCATTCATGCGACAATTGAAAATGGTCCAAGATTGGGGTTATGACCATATTTACCTGAGACATATGGAAACTATAACAAAGGTAAACTTGAGGGACCATAACTATAGGGATGTGACGAGAACACCGGTTGAGGAGTTTGATTCCTCCACAGTTGCAGGATCAGAACTTCCAGCTTGGTTAGGTAAGCCTAAAGAATTGTGGATGTGTGGAGCTTCACAATGTGGTAGCTTGAAACGTGAGGAATGTATCCTAGAGCGAGCTATAGAGGATATGGACTATATCCCACAACCATTTCTTGAAGAAGAGTTAGAGCCTTTTGGATGGGAACACATCTTGGCTACTCTGGACGTGTGCGCCGTGGAGGATGCTCCCACAAAAAAGTTTTGTGATAAAAATGGCTATGATGTCGTTCCTTATTTTGCAGTGAGTGTAATCCAGGAAAACAAAGAAATCCAGACATCAACAAGCTCTCGAAATAAGAAGCAAACAAAGAAATGTGGAGAACCAAAAGATGAAGAAGACGACGAGTTCTATGACTCTGTAGAACACTTCGAGCTTCAAGAAGATCAACGACCCGGGAATCAATGTCATCGCTACACGAATAAAGTGCATCAAAAGTGGATTCCAAAGTCCTCGGTGAAGACACAGCCACCACAAGCATCCTCATACATGGATCCTAATAAGGATGCAAAGACTCAACTAGGAGGAATACGACTAAAGCAATGAGCTAACAATGCTCTAATCAATGGGCTAGAAAAGTCCTCCAAGAAACTACCACCCACGAGAAAACAGACAGTAACTTTCCACTACGAGCCAAAAAATCAAGGGAAAGTACAAGAAGTCAACCTTGCTGAGGATAGTAGCGATAGTGATGAATCTTACGACATCCCTTATCATCAACTCAGGCCATCACTATCACCAACCCCTTCAGTAACAACCATGACAGGTCAAAAGAACAGGACAACAAGTCAAAGCCAAAAAGCTCGACAAATCTGGATACCAAAAATCCAGATTGGCCAAAAACAGATATGGATCAAGAAGACAAATATCTCTAATGACAAATCACAAGATCCAACACCAAAACAAAAGCAAGGAAAGCGTGCACGAACGGGTAAGAATATCACAAAGTCGCAAGCTTTCACAACTCAGGTTTGGGTTCCAAAGAAGTTGATTCAAGCACAAAAAAGTCAAGAATTCATTTGGATTCCAAAACAACCACAGTATCAACTTTCAAAGCCTGAATCCCGTCACCAACCAAGCGTACAAGGGCTGAAGCAAAGACCACTGTTGACTCACACAACAAAAAGGTGGATCCCAAAGGAGTCTCTTCAAACACAAACGAAGCACGGGCAAGTATGGGTTCCCAAACGAGAGCCAACAACAAAACAGCCAATAATCGCAAAGAAATGGGTCCCAAAGAAGAACAGCAAAACTGTTGTCAGTGCATCGCCGCTTGAATTCTTACAATTCTTCCTACGATTACAGTACAGTTAGAAGAGAGAAAGTCGCTTCAATCAAGCAACGATACAGGAGCTTCAAAGACCATTACATTGCTTAGAATAGGAAGCCTCGCCAACAAATGCCAATAAGCAAATTGCTTATACCCACATCTTGCACAGCATAAATCTTTTCCATGCATTGACTGTGTATGCATAATAGAGCTACATTACAAGGTCTGCATAGGCACAACTTTTTGCCCAAGCACAACACATACCCTTTGCGATACCTTGTCGTAAAGGATGACTCCAAATAGGAAGGGGGGAGGCATTCTAAATGCGGACCTAACATTATGACTATTAGAGGGCAATGTTTTGTGAGATGCATGGAATTTTTGCGTTTTATTGTGATATTTTTTTTTTTTACGAAATTTAGAGTATATGCCCTCATAGTAGTGTTACAGAGAGTATGGGGACAAAATCCATATATGAGCCCCTAGGGACATGTGTATAGTGTACATAGCATTTAGATTTCTATTTGAATGATTTTTCTTTTGTTGAGTTTTTTTTCATATTTTCTTTGTTTATTATTAAGAAAATTTAAAAAAATCCATAATCCACATGAAGAAAAGACTGACGAGAGGCCTGAGCACTACAAGGAGAAGAAGGTACAGGAAAACGATGAAACTTCACGAAGTATGTCTCAGCAGCCACTACAAAAGCCAAAGAACTTGTCACAAAGCAGTGTCAACATGCAACCGACAAGTCATACAAGTCAGAGTCGAGTAGCTAAGCCACAAAATGAGTGAGGTGTTTGTCCCAAATCTTCAAGTAATATTCTCTGTGGTCTAAGCGTCTTAGCTATTCTAGGTACTGCTCAAGCTGGAAGAGTTGAGCATATTTAAGTTATGTCGCTCATGCTGGTATAGGTGAGCAAAAGAGTCGAAGTCTAAGTAATTAAGTCTGGTGAAGTGAAGGAGAAGGTCCAAAATACACTCACATACTGAGCACACTCAGATACGAGTGGAGAAACTTCTACATCAAAAACCCTTCCTGGAATGGTGGAAGCTATTGAGACATCTTTTGATGTCACATGTGCTACATTTATTCCTCGAACGCCCATCATCTCCTTCTTTCACATTGCATGCTTTTGTTGAAAAATTTCTCATATGCATATAGAGTGTCCCATAATTGGCACTTGCATCAGGCACTCTTTCTGTCTTTCACCCAAGCACTCACCTTTCATGAACATGTACTTCAAATTCAACTGCTCAACTCCAATAAGAGCATATACCAAAGGCATTTTTTTTTCCCCACCGGGTTTTTTCCCTTTGGTCATCCAGGTTTTAGACCCTAATCTAAAGAACACCTATCACCATCCTCTTGTACATATTCCTTCTACATCAACAATAAGGAAATGCTACTCAAATCAATTGACAAATGAATTGGAGAACCAATTTCAGATCATAGCATACTTCTCCTCAATAGCGAGTCGAAGAATGGCCTACAATGACAAAGCTGCAGACAACACTAACAACATGATTGCACAAGAACAAAGAAGTCCCCAATGAAGACGAGCAGACATAAACGTGATCAGAGGATCTCAAAAGATTGTCCTTGATAATGCGCATCGAATGCTTGGCAGGGTTTTGAACCTCAAATTCGAATAATTAAGTCTTGGATTCGGCCTGACAGACAGACTTTGCATTGGAGTGCAGCTTGGCCTAAAGAAGTTAAGGGTTTAGCCATACAATTTCTACAAAATCCTTACAAAGTTGTCATTGGCTCACAAGATCAGAAATCCAATCACTCAATTCTACAGATTGTAGAAGTTGTTTATGAGAATCACAAATACTCTGAATTGACATATTTGCTGGAGCAAGTGATGGATGGAGCTTTCTCTCTCCATGATGATAAGAGTCAAGTTAAACGACATTGGGTTCTCTTTGAATTTAGATCTGGCAGTAGACATATAATGACAGAAACAGATGCTGCATCTCGGAGCGTGGATGTGAAAGACATAAAGTTCGTCATCAATTATGATTTTCCTGAATCATGAGAAGACTATGTACATCGGATTGGGCGAACAAGACAAGCTACTGCAAAGGCTATAGCCTATACTTTCTTTCCAACAACAAAACGACAGCAAAGACCACATCGCCATCGACAATCAGGTCATGTCGGGGACGACATGAACGCGGAAGGGGGAAATGTTGACCGCTGGGTCAACAACACAACATAACTCAAGTTTCGTACCAAAGTCTTATCTTTTGCGAGTTATGAAATGCTGCGGATTATGGATATAAACGTCATTTGTAATGAGTAGTTATTCTAGTTTCAGAAGCCGGGGTGCAATGGCACTTCCGGATTGTAAATACAAAGCCATTTGACCCTTTCAACCCCATTTTTGGTTAAACCTAAGGTAGCCTTAGTATATAAGGTACGTAGGTCATTTTGTAAAGAAGACTTTAATCATAATCAAAACTTAGCGCTGCCGTCTATTGTGTGTGAGAGAGAAAGAGAGTGAGCGTGAGCTTCATCCTCTCGCTACGCCCGGCTCGCTCAACACATTGGAGATCCGACTGCACCATTGCGGGAGGCTCGAGGAGAGCTACGTGACAACGCCAAGCATTCCCCATGAGACGAAACGCACACGCCGACGCATGTACGAGCTATTTGTGGCCGTAAGTGTATCAAACGATGTCTGTTTTCTGCGTGCTAGTAGTCTATAGAATCGTGGCAACATAAGCTACGCATAGGTACTCATAAATTTCAGTTTCGGGCACTTTCAAAATTCGGCTCTGTCATCCTACGCGTTTTCCGCAGATTGGTTTTGAGTGAGGGTTTTGAGTGTAGAAGCTTAGGGACAAGTGTATCCTAGTGAGGGGATGGTGTTCCTTATGTTTCGTACGAATCTGGCATGATTAGGTGAGTTACCTTCCGCATGTGTGTATGTGGCTAGGTGGTGTAGTTGAGAGTAGTGAGGTTCTTGATTGTGGTTTAGTTGGCCTTCCAGAGTGTTGTATGTGTAGGATGGTCTCAGCCTGACAAGCTAAAGAGATTTCCTCTGTGTGCCTATCGTGTCATCTGTGTCCTCGATTGACATTATGTTGATCTAGGTAGTGTTTGCATGCACTTCATGGGTGTGTGAGTCTCTCCCGTCCAACAAGGTCAAAGGACTTTTACACTCATTATTGGAGGTCTTCAATGAAGCTAACCCTAAGGTGTTATGCTCCGTTGGTTAGCCTTGCTCTTTGATAGACCATATCTCATTTGGACCCCTATACCCTTGGCCCCGTGTTGAGATAGATCTATAAGCACATGTCTATATCTTAACCCTTGTTGTTAGCGGGTCGCCGCGATGGACCTCTGCAGCATAGCTTTCTGGCACTAACATAATGTCAATACTCAGGGAAAGTGACTCGGATGGGGCACAGAGACTCTATGAGATTTTCAATCTCACAAAGTGAACCTTAACAAGCAAACACACTAGCTCAACAAGCAAACCAACACTCAATGATCAGGGAAATTCGCCTATGTCCTTTCTCATAGCTCTAGGTCATCACGCCATTTCGACACTCGAATGACTCAAAATGCAACGAAACTTTAGGAGGACGTCTAGGACACCTAGAGGCACTATCCTAGCAAGTCTGGTTGCAATCTGACAAGGTACCAAAATCATGATCCATCATGAAAAAGGTCCTAAAAGCTGCAATAGATCTTTTCAGAACTGTCGTCTTATGGTCTAAGAACACTCTCCTATGGTCTAAGAACACTCACCTATGGTCAAAACGACTAAAAACACAATTTAAGCACTCAAATTTGCAATTATAGCTCACAGACGTTGTGGAGTGCAAATGACAATGAAAATGAATGCCCCTATAGCCTTGCACCGATCACACCGTTGGAAAGAACAACAGTTGCACCGTCAAATTCACCTGTGTTAAACACCTGTAAATCTTGGAGAAGAACTGCTCTAGCATAAACCACACTTGGATTTAGGAGAATTAGAGAACATGGGTGTGTAGATTGGCTTGCGTAGATGTCCGTAGAGCATCCATATGCTTGATTCCGATAAGGAATGAGCAAATTACAAGCATTCGAAGTTTGGGGGTTTTCGAAAAGCTCCAAAAAGGAGGTCTCTGGAAAGTATCTGCAGGTGTGCAGAGAAATACAGCTATTAAAAGGTTATTTCTTTGGCTCTTATCCCAAGGTATTTTTCTCTCTCTTCTTAGCTGACATGGTTCTCTCCTTGGGCACCTTTTAGTTGGTTCAATTTTGGCCTTTTTTGGGTCAAAAATGAGCTGTCGGCCACTTTTTGACCAAGGCAAGTGGGGAAAGGGGATGTCCGGTGGACCAAAAAGGTGGCCAGGTGCCTAGGCAATTGGTGTGGACTGAAAATGGAGACCCCTCTCTCCCCCAAATTCCACGAGCCCTCACAAGCAAGGCCAAGAAGCTCCATTAGCTCCTTTGATACACCCTAAGGGGGTACCCACTCCCCCTCTTATGTACACATATATACATGAGGCTAGTGGGCAAGATTTTTAGCATGGATTAGTGACTTTATCTTCATCCAAAAAATGTATGACATAGCTTGCCAACCCCTCCTAGCCTGCTTAGTCATTCATGACAAGCAGAGGTGTCTAGGGTGAACAACTGCTGCATTTCATACCCAGAAACCTCGTCCACATTTTCAGATGTTTTCGCATTGTCTTCTTCCATTGATAGCATTTCATCAATCACAATTATCATCAAACGTGCTGGATACTTCTTCAATATGTAACCATTAACACGGTATTTATGCTCTGCACCATTTAAGTTTTCCAATTGATATGTGCCATTTTCAAATTTATTTACAATAGTAAAAGGACCTTCCCACTTAATCTGAAACTTTTTCTGGAAATTGTCCAGTTTACTATTGTACCACAACACAAGATCACCCTTTTCAATTCCTTTATCCTTGACGCATTCATTGGCCTTCATTTGAGCCTTCTTTGACACTTTTTCATAATGACTCAAGGCCAAAATTCTGTCTAACTGCAAGCATTGTAAAGCCAACAACCTTTCCTGCCAAGAATCTTGCTGCTCTTCACCTTCCAATGACAACCACTTAAGTGCGGGGATTTCCACTTAAATGGGAAATAAAGCTTCCTTGCCATAGATCAAGTGATAAGGAGAAAACCCTGTGCTAGTTTTGATAGCGGTTCTATAAGCCCATAGTGCACAAGGCAATTCTGTATCCCAAGTCTTCCCATGTGTCTGAGTCATTTTTGTCAAAATATTCACTAACTCTGCATTGAATCTCTCATTAAGACCATTGCATTGTGGATAATAAGGAGAACTATACCTATGTTGTATATTAAGCTTTCCACAAAGGAAATCAAACAACTCTCCTCTAAATCCTGGTCCCCGATCAGAAAGTAGTTCCAAAGGCACACCAAACTTGCAGCATATATCTTCATACACAAACTTCCCCATTTATTTACTGGTAATCTGTTTGACAGCCTTAGCTTTTGCCCAACGTGACAAATAATCCACTGCTGTCAGAATGTAAACATTTCTTTTACCAGTCATGGGTAAGGGTCCAATGGCATCAAGACCCCATTTTTCAAATACATCTGAGGGAGCAATGAATAGCTGGTGAGAAAAGTGAACGACTTTTGCAATAGGTAATGCATGAATCGTCTTCAATCATAGACCATACTGATCATCAACAACTCAATCTCTGAGTACTCTCTTTTATGAGGGGTTGTAACTCGGCTAGCATAATAAACAGGCTTCATATACTTGGACTCCTTCCCTCTTTGCAATAACATAGCCCCAATGGCATCATCTCCAACTGACATATTAACATAAAATTCTTTCTCCCAATCAGGAGCTTGCATAATAGGCAATGTGCTCATAACTTCTTTGACCTTATCAAAAACTTCTTCACAGTCTTGTGTCCACTCCAATGGATCATTTTTAACCACTTGCTGCAGTGGGTATAGTAACTGTGATGCCAAAGGTATGAATCGAGACAGATATTTAACCTTCTGAATGAAAGTAGCCAATTGTCTTGTATCCTTTGGGGATGACAGCAATAATAAGGCTTCCACTTTCTCTGGATCTGCCTCAATTCCATTTTCTGAAATCACATGTCCAAGAAGCTTCACCCTTGGCTGCACCAAATGACGTTTTTTGGGGTTTAACTGATCCCCGCATTCATCATACCTTACAAACGTCATTTCAAGCTTCTGAACATGCTCTTTCCTTGAACTGTATACACAAAAATCATCTATGAACCCTTTGACAAACTTCCCAAGAAATGAAGCAAGGACCCAGTCTACTTTCCTTTCAAAGGCTCCTGGCCCATTTGTCAACCCAAAAGGAAGGCAGCAAAAGCAGAAACAACCACATGGCGTGATAAAAATAGTCTTTTTCCGGTCTTCAGGAGCAAGGATGAGCTAAAAGTATCCTGAATACCCATCACAGACACTGTATCTTTCAAAACTGGCCACTGCATCTAACAATTGATCAAGAAAAGGCAAAGGGTAAGGATCTTTCTTAGTCACCGCATTTAGTGGCTTGTAATCAACACAAACTCTCCAACACCCATCTTTCTTTGGGGTGACTACCACAGGGCTCACCCATTTAGCATTATCCACTGGCACAATGAACCCTGCGTCCAAAAGCTTATCCACTTCTTCCTTTAAAGCACTCATTTGTTCCTTACCCATCCTTCTTAGTTTATGCCGCATTAGCTTTGCCCCTTCAACTAACTCGATCTTCATAGGATCCCCAACAAAGCCCCTTATTTCCTGGTATGAGGTAATAAAAAGATTTGGAAACATGTCCAACATTTCTAAGTACTACTTTCTTTATCCTTGTGTCAAAGCAGTACTTAACATATTTTCGATCAACTCTTTCTTCTCTAGCAGTTCCTGGTTAGGTTGCATTAACTCTTCAAGTTGCTCTAAATGGCTTGAAGCATTTATGTTCCCTGATATTTGCAACACTTCACTAATTTCTTTTTGTCCTTCATCCAACAACAAGAATGACACTTCATCCTCATCACTGGAACTCGAAGCAGTGCTACTTTCTGAGTCCTCAGAACTATCATCACTGGTAGTTTTGGACTCATCATTCTCACTCACATCGTCAAGTGCCATAGGCTGTTTGGTAGTCATATCAAACACTCTCTTTTCACCCTTCTTGTCATGCACATCGATTGTGCCCTTGCGCCAATCTTGCACAGCACCAAACAGCTCTCAACCAAGGTCATCCCAAAATGAGAGGGAAGGCTCCCAGACCCGCTGGAATAACATGAAAGTTCACCATAACCTTCATGTTAAAGACTTCAACTTTCAAATTCTTGATCATTCCCAAACATTTCACTTTGGCATGGTTTGCTAGTCGAATCCAAAACCCAGAGCTTCCGCATGTAATGAGACGTAGTCTCTCGACACATGACTGTGTGATCACACAAACTTGAGCACCTCCATCAATGTAGGCTTCTCCCATGCCCACACCTTTGTGCCAAGAATTCACCACAAGGCAAATGTCGGGTAACTCTCCCACGGACAACACTCTAACTTGTCCATGCTTTGGCTCTTTTTCTGGATTCACTAATGACTTCCACTGCCTTTTGAGTTTGGGCACCATATTCATAAACTGTCCAAAAGTACAATCTACTTTCCTCCCAATCAAATTGTAAGTTGTTTGGCCTTCTCCCAAAGGCAAATCTGCCACTTCAAATTGTCTACGAAGCTTTCTCTTTCTCTTGACTTTTGCATCTTCACCCTCCTTCTCCTTCCCTTTCTTTTGACTAGGCCCTGGTGCTGCATAGCCTTCTCTCTCTCGTTTGCCTACTGGCAACACATCTGCGTCTTTGTTTTCCACCTGCACAATACCCACATGACCCCCAGAGGTTGAGGCTTGATTTCCTGTCCAGTACCTTGATCTCCCCGTATATCCAATGCATAATCATTAGCTCTGTTAGGAATCTGCTGAGGAAGTGGAAACATATCCCCACCCATCCTTGTTGGCTTTAGACAGTAAGTGTTGATGTAACCAAGCTCACCAAAATTATAACAAGTAGGAATAAACCTCCTCTGCGGCTCAAAACCACCTTGCCCACAACCTTGGTTAGCATTAGGACGAGCTTCACATGCCTGAGCCATCCCTCTACCACGTCCACGACCACGACCACCTCCACCACCAAGAACACTGAGTCGCAATTCCTGCATCATGGTCATCATGTCTTGCATATTTCGTTGTAACTATTCAGTATTAGCAGCCCTTTGAACAGGTTGGCCTCCATCTTCTACCTGATTCTCCTCCTTTGGGCTACCATTATTTTGCTCAGGGACCGCTTTCCCGTATTCATTAAGCCTTTGAGCTTTCCATTCTTTCTCTCTGGCAATGGTGACTGCCTCCTCAAAGGTGGCGGGCCTTTTTAGCTCAACTTTGAACTTCAAGCTTTCTTTTAGGTTTGCCACAAAATGGTCCTTCTTTAACATGGATGGAGGAATCTCGTTTCCCAAAGCCCGGGCCCATTTATCCCTTAAACGGGTGAACTGCATGACAAAATCATCAACACTTTGATTAGCCCATTGAGTATATCCCAAAATTTCATGCCAAAATTCATCTGGTACTTTGATTGATCAGTATTGTGCCAGGAAAGCTTGCTTCACACGATTATAGTCCAAAACCACCCCTGGGTTTTGTACCTGCATCAACTCCTCAAAGTTGTGTAACCAAAATTTTGTCTCATCCTGTAAACTCTATTGCAGCAGCCGCAAAAATATAGCTTGGTCTATTATATTGCGCAGTAAGAAATTGACTTCCAACTTTTCAATAAACGTCTGTGCATTTTCATTCGGCAATCCATGAAACTGTGGGAACTTGTCTGCCATGTTTGATTGCCACAAAAACACTTACATGTGACGTCGAAAACTCAAGGGATGTCGATGGATCGCTCCAGTTTCTAATCCACCTCACACTGGGTAACCCGGCCCCCAATGCTCGGCTTCACAAAACCTCACGACCCTCCAAAGGCTGCAATCCAATTATATGACCACCTTAAGTGTTGTCCACAATTTGCACATACATAGGCGGTTGTCCATAAGGACCCACATCCCTTTTACATTCACTGCCTGCAGAATAGACATATTTCAAAGGAATTGGAGTATAGGAGCACTTGCTCCTCAATGGGGGCACTAAGACAATTCAGTGTGCAAATGACAATGAAAATGAATGCCCCTATAGCCTTGCACCGATCACACCGTTCGAAAGAACAACAGCTGCACCGTCAAATTCACCTGTGTTAAACACCTGTAAATCTTGGAGAAGAACTGCTCTAGCATAAACCAAACTTGGAATTATGAGAATTAGAGAACATAAGTGTATAGATTGGCTCGCATAGATGTCCGTAGAGCATCCATATGCCTAATTCCGATAAGGAATGAGCAAATTACAAGCATTCGAAGTTTGGGGCTTTTGGAAAAGCTCCACAAAGGAGGTCTCTGGAAAGTATCTGCAGGTGTGCAGAGAAATACAACTATTAAAAGGGGATTTTTTTGGCTCTTATCCCAAGGGATTTTTCTCTCTCTTCTTAGCCACCTTTTAATTGGTTCAATTTTGGCCTTTTTGGGGTCAAAAATGAGTTGTCGGCCACTTTTTGACCAAGGCAAGTGGGGAAAAGGGATGTCCGGTGGACCAAAAAGGTGGCCAGGTGCCTAGGCAATTGGTGTGGACTGAAAATGGAGACCCCTCTCTCCCCCAAAGTCCAGGAGCCCTCACAAGCAAGGCCAAGAAGCTCCATTAGCTCCTTTGATACACCCTAAGGGGGTACCCACTCCCCCTCTTATACCCTCCCATTTCCACTTTCTCCCCCCTATGTGGGATTACTCCACCGAATGACGCACCGTAACACATGGCTCGAAGCCCATCACCTTGGCTATCTCCAGAAATATAAAACTTCAACATTTCTTATCTTAGACCCCCAAGTTGGCCTAGTTGCCCTTCTCGTATGCACCCGCAATCACCTTCTAAGTTGAGACCGCCCACTTCGGATGCTCATAATTTATGACGTACAAGCCCGATTCACAAGCTGTTAAGCACGGCTGAAAACCCTTATTAAAAACCATATTTTGGAGTCCCGAACAACCCAAAACATCAGCATTCAATCTTGGAAAAATCACCCTTTGTACATGAATTTTTACAACGTCACTTTCAAAACTTGTAGGACTATGTACACATATATACATGAGGCTAGTGGGCAAGCTTTTTAGCATGGATTAGTGACTTTATCTTCATCCAAAAAATGCCTGACAACGCGTTGTCATAAACCACAACAAAACTAACAATGCTTACACAAAATTTAAAGAGCAAAGAAAGAGGAGCACAATGCAAGTTGTGAAATCAAAAACAGATTACCCATTCATTAACTGCGATGATTACAAGGTGGAGAAGCTCGTAGCTTAAGCATACGTTTTTTGAGCTCCCTTCTTCTTCTAAAGATCAGCCTTCCTTTCACATTAAAGTTATTGACCTTCATACCTAGGGCATTCTAAATGGCCAGTGGCCAGCTCACACGGACCTTTACAATTATCATGACATCATTACAACTCAGGGAATTGACCTCTTACTCTGGAATTAGGATTTACACAGAGTATTACTACACTAGCTCGAAAAAATAATAGAGTACAAATGTGGTGTTCGGCTACATGTTCAACCAATTGGGCGCCCGTTTGATCTGTCCTCAAACATTCCCCCCTTCCTAATTCATGTCGTGCCTTGACACGACCTTGTGCAGTCTTGTCATAGGGTTGTCTTCAACTTTGTCTTCAAGGTTGGACTTCAGCTTGGGAAGTGCTTTGTTGTTGATGACGCTCCTCCCTTCCTTGAGTCATTCATATATACCATGTTGTTGATACGTGATTTGAGCTTGATTGTTCATGCAACTTTTCTTCTTGTTGCACATTCTCCTCTTTGTTGCTAGTCTTCGCCTCCGTGAAGAGGGATTTTCCTGTTTTTGAGTTTGTAGAATCGATCCTCTTTGTGGCATGGACTTTATGTTGGGTTTGTTTTCCATGTCCAGTGTAAATTGAGTTGTCTGCAATAGGTCACCAATGTTGAAGCACTGTGCGAGTTACTTTTGATTGTTGTGGATAGCTCGCTTGCTGAATTTTTCATTGCTTGTCGTTGTAGGCCATTCTTTGACTTGCCATTGTTTGATGGAGCCTTGTTGTTGACCTTGGAGGAGATAAAAGATTCTCTTGATAATCATATGGAGACCTGCAGTTTTGCTCCAAGTCGTTGTCAATTGATTTGGGTAGACATTTCTTTATTGTTGATGTAGAAGAAATATATACAAGAAGTTGATGATGAGGGTTTCTAGATTAGGGTCTTAAAACCTAGATGACCAAAGGGAAAAAACCCGGTGGGAAAAAAGTGCCTTTGGTATACGCTCTTATTGGAGTTGAGCATTTGGACTTGAAGTACCTCTCATGCAAGGTGAGTGCGTTGGAGAAACAAAGGAAGAGTGTCTAATGCAAGTGTCAATTATGGGACACTCTATATGCACATGAGAGATTTGTCGAACAAAAGCATGTAGTGTAAGAGATGGAGTTGATGGGTGCTTCAAGGAAGAAATGTAACACTTGTGACATCAAAGGAAATCTCAATAGCTTCCACGTTTCCAAGAAGAGTTTTCGATGTAGAAGCTTCTCCACTCATTCCTCACTGTGTTGAGTGCATGACTGTCTTTTGAACTTCCTCCTTCACTTACCACTATACTACAATGACTTTGACTCTTATGTTCACCTATACCAGCATGAGCGACACAACATAATTATGCTCAACTCTTCCATCTTGAGCAATACCTAGGATAACTAAGACGCTTAGACCACAAAGAATATTACATGAAGGTTTGGGCCTAACGCCTTGCTCATTTAGTGGCTTAGCTGCCCGACTCTGACTTTTATGCCATGTATGTTTAATGGCAAATTGGATTTACCTATTCAAGGCCAGAAATCCAATTCCACAAGTTCTGGAAATTTAGGCCTTTTCCATTGTGCTGATCTTTGGATGCCACCATTTTGTCAAGAAGGTTGCAATATTTTGGCTCCTCTTGACTTGCTTGTTGTATGTTGATACTTCTTTGTAAAACAAGTCCTTCAGCTCTGATAGGGCTTGATGTAGCCTTTGCGGTAATTTCCATGAGAAGCGATTGTCGAGATGTGTGGGTTCTCTGTGATTGAGTTTCCACTAGAAATTTTGGAACCCATCTTGCTTTTTGTCCTTGCGTGAACGTCTTTGGCATTTTACCTACTTCTATAATTTGATGGATACTAGGCTTCGATAGCCATAACTGGTTATTTCCGTTGTAGAAGCCTTGATTCTCTAGTTGATGATGAGGTATCCATCTGTAGATTGCAGCAACCTTGGTTGGCTTTTGTTGGCTATTGGTTATCATTGCTTGACTTTGGGTAGAAGCTTGTGCTTCATGATTTCTCTTGGCTGTTCCAGATTGAGCTACACTTTTTGGTAACCATATTTGAGTGTTACCTTCATAAAATCCTTGTGCTTCGAGTAGCTTAACTGGAATCATCTGTTGATTCTCCTGTTTGTGTTGGGTAGCTTCGTTGAAGTCTGACTTTGGTACCCAAACTTGTCGCATTCCTTGTTGCTTTGGTTTTTGCTTTTGCTTTTTGTGGTAGTTCTTTCTCCTGATTGAGTTGTTTGTCTTGCATTTATAGCTCGTCTTGCTCTTTGTAGAACTCTTTGGTTGAGGCGAGTAGATCCAGGCTAGTACTTTAGGCTTTTTGGCCCAAACATTAGCATTTCCTTGGAAGTAGCCCTAAGCAATGATTAACTCATTTGATGCTACCCACCTTGTCACCTTTTTTTGTTGAGGCTGAACTTGTGCTTCATGTATCCAAACTGGGTCTTTGACTTGGATGTGCTCTTTGGATACTAGCACTTGGTTGACATTATTTGGTTTCTTATGTATTCTTTTTTGTGATGGAAACTTTGGTTGATAGACTTGCTGCTTCGGTTTCCATTGCATTGTTTATGGTTTGGCTCTTGATGTAGAATCTTTGTTGGCAGTTTGATGTAGGCTCATTGAAGGTAAATTCGTCTTGCGGGGTTGATATACTTTAGTGTTTACTTTTGTTTTACCTTTATCTGCGATGGTTGGCAGTTTCTTCTTTGCATGGATTTGAGGTGCTTTTGGGGTTTTTGATGGTGTTGTTGCTGAAGATTCTCCTTCTGGTTGAAAGAAGATGTTCCTCATTTTTCTGTCAAGACCAGACTCTCTTTGATGTGATGGGAGTCAATTATGTGGAAAGTATCCTTATACTCTCCGGTACTCAACTGAGTACGGCTTCTATCATGCCAAATCTAGGAATCATTGTTTTAGAACTTGTGTACACTATCTCCTCTAGCTCGGTGATTGGCGGCTTTCCCATCATGATCCATGTTTCATAAGTCATTAGATTCTTTGTCGCTTTTAGATCTATCACAGCTGAACATGTGATTTTGAGTCCTGTTTCTCCGCGTATGTTGAATTTAATCATCGTAGGAGACAGACGATCTTCTTCTTTGTCCCTATTCTTCTTTTGATCTTGTGTTTGTTGAAAATTTGACGTTGAATTTGGAAACTTTTTTCTTTCATCTACTTTCATTTGCACTTTTTCTGGAGTCGGCTTCTTTGAAATAGCTTTTGTCGATTCTTCATGTATGTCAACAATGATATATTCTTGTGGTTGTTGTGCTTCCTTCGTTTGCACTTTTGGCACCATGCTCCAGGATGTAGCTATCTGTCTCACCTATTTTTCTTTCACATTCACAAACTTCATTATCTTCCTTCAATACCTTTATCGCAAAAATGAGAGTTATATCATACCCATCTTCATTGCAAAATTTAGTCAGGGTCACCTCATTCACGCAGACATCAAGAGTCGCCAGTATTTGATCGCATTCAAAGGGTTCAAATAACTCCTCTGGAAATGGCTCTGGTACATATGCCTCATCTTCTACTGAACTCTCTAGGATGCAATCTTCCTTACTAAGACTTCCACTCTCAGGAGCTCCATACATCCAAATATGTGCTTTGCTTTCCAAATCAGTTGTGGAGTTTAAAGCTTCCCCCAAGGTTTGCACTATCTCTATAACTATGATCTTTGACACTGATTTTTGTAGTAATTTCCTTGTGTCTTAAGTAGATATAGTCATAGCCCTAGTCATGTACCATTTTGAGCTGACACATGAATGGTCTGCCCAATATGATATCAAAGTTTCTTCTCTTGTCAAAATTCATTATGGCAAAGGTATGCTCATACTCAATGCCATATGAGGATACAATGATTTTTTCTAATATTCCAATCGATTTCTCCGTGTATCCATCCGCTAATTGCAGTTTCATTCGAGTTTTCCTAAGAGCAGGCTTTCCCCATTTTATCCATATTTCTTTGGTTGCAATGGCAATTCTTGCCCCACTATCTAATATAGCAACTATCTTTACTCCTTTGTACTCAAGTGGTAAGGTGGTGTTTCCTTGTTCTCCTTCACAGTAGTCACCCACCTTATTTACTGGTACTGGCTTTGTCTGTGGTTTTGTAGGCATGGTGTCATCCCTGTTTTTGTCTTCAAGTTGGTCATGTGAAGGTATTTTCAACCCCATATTTTCTAGGTTTTTGCCCATTTGGCCCCATAGATGCGGTCTAATTTTTGGTAGTTCTGAGAGATAAACTGTGCATTGTATAGGAGAAGACATCAATTCATGCAAGCTCTTGGTATCCATCATTTTTGGTGTGGCTTTCCATTGAGAAGGTACCATTTTAACCTCCATTGTATAGGAGAAGACATCAATTCATGCAAGCTCTTGGTATCCATCATTTTTGGTGTGGCTTTCCATTGAGAAGGTACCCTTTTAACCTCCAATTTTGTTTCGAGTTCTCCTATGAAAGATGGAAAAGTCTTTAGAGAGCGTGGTTTACTCTCTTCAGATGCCAAACCCAACATCCCCATATAGAGATCGTATATCCCCTGGGAAAAATTCATGATCCATGTTTATCTCAGGGATAGGTGCTAATTGTAAAGTAGCACTACCATCTTTTTGATTTTTGATCGATTCCCACAAGGATTGTGGCCACGGTTCTTCTACCTCCGGAATAGGAATCACTGCTTGTGAGCCCACCCCATCTGTGGTATTGGCTACTTCCCTTGTATCTAAAGGTGCCTCAACTCTTGACCCTCATTGGTCTCTGTTTACAATACCCTAGCTCTTCAATTCCTGGAGTTTATCACGAATTAGCACCTCCATTTTTGGAGCATCCGGAACATGTGGTTCCATAAGATCTTGGGCCTTCTGGATGAGCTCCTTGCACATTTGCAACCTCTCTTTTTCATACCCTGGATGAGGATATGTCAGCCATCTATCCTCTTGGGTTTGGTTGTTCTCTAATCTAGCATCATAGGCTTTCAAAATTCCATCTAAAGGTTCAAACACTTTGTCGACCAAGACTGAACCTCCCAAGTTAGTCTTTGACTCTTTAGGTCCCTTTGCATTTTTGTTCCTTTCTTGCTCTTGTCTAAGCTGCTCTCTTGTTTGATTCAGCTCAGTTTCCAAAGCCGCTTTCTCCTTCAACCTCTTCAATTTCATTTTGTCTCATCTACCTTTCCATGATCTTCTTTCGAAGGTTGTCACCGATTTGTTCTCAAATTCGTTTGAACAGGCATTGTGGCTTTTTCAGATGGTTTGTTTTTTGCAGCTTCTTGATCTTGAGCTCGAGTCATCACGTTTAAAGGAATGGCGGGTTCTACCTCGGATCTGCTTGGAGAAGGCATCACACCTACAACATTCATTGTTGCTTTCCCTTTGTAGTTTGGATGTTTAGCACAGTTTTGGCGTAGATAGTCTATACCACAACCGTCCCAGAACACAAATAATTCTATTTGTGGACCCTTGTTTGGACAACTTCATGCCCAATGATCACCTCCACACTCGTAGCATGGACCTTCTTGTTTCATAGCTGGTGATCCAACCGATGGTTGTTCTTGCCTTGTGAGGATGTTCTCTGAACCATACTCCTGATGATTGGGTATGAACATGAGCGTATTTGTATCCATGGAGTACTGATTTCTCATGGGTTGTGGAACATACGTTGGTTGAGCGTAGTTGACTACTACTCTCCCATCATTCAAAAGATGCGGTTGTTGCCCTAGCACACGTTGTGGCTTTGGTTGAGTGCTACACCATGGAGTGGGATGATCCCCTCCATAAGTATTACATATCCTCAATTGAGACTGTCGTACATCTAGGTTTTGTTGGTAGCCTTGGTTTATTCTTCTAATCACCCCCTCGACCACTTGCTCAATGATTGGTTCCCAAGGAGTTTGAACATTTGTCTTTGTTGTTGATTCGCTCTTTGGAGATGAGGCACTACTAGTCGTGTTGTCTGTATCTTCACTCACCTATCCGTAGGCGTTGCAATTGTCAACTAGATATAGAGCTTCTCTAGTGACTTGCTCAAACGTTGTGCATCCTTTTAGATGTAGGTCCTTTTTGAGAATTTCATTCCTCAAGTCCTCTATGAAGAGAACTAATAATCTCTCATCTTGGGGTAACTCTCTCACAGGACATCTATGAATGTATTGTTTGAAGCAAAGCAAAGCTTCCTTCACTCTTTCGTTTGCTTTTAGTTTGAAAGCGTAGATTTGGGACACGGTATTATGTTTGATTAACCTTTTTGATAATTCCTCTACAACTCTTGTAAGAGTTGTGATATGTTTGGAAAATCATCTCTATTTAGTGGTTGGAACCAATTCAAGGTTGTTTCTTCCAATGTTAACCCAAATCCCTCACATTGAGTATGAGAATCTGCAATTCGTTCAGCTCTCAACACTTGTTTGAAGAGTGAGACATGAGCATATGGATCCCCTGACCCATCGTATTTTGTCTTGACATATTGAGCCACTTGATATGGTCTTAATCGTTGTGGTTCAGTCACCATTTAACCAATTCGTGGTCTCTTGGAAAAACATCTCTCTCCCTATCCTCGCATCTTGGAGAGAATCCCAGTGGAATCCTCTGTGATGTGTATTGTGGCATCGTTATTGGATGAAAGCAAGTACAGATGGGAGTACCCTTGTATGTGTATTGTTCTAAGTCAATTGGATTGACAAGTTTGTACTCACGTCCATACTTATCTACCATCAAAAATTGCACTCTGTTGGCATCTGTATAGGTGAATGCATAGAGGTTCTTATGGGTGGTCACCTCCCTGACATTGGGTTCTACACACTTGTAGAAGATGTATGGATCCCCGTTTGTGAATCTATATAAGCCCTCATGAGTGTAATATGTAAGCACTCTCCTGGATTCATTGGCTTTGATGAATCTCACCTTTGGTTTGTCGATTAGAGGATGCCTCTCCTCTAGGTATTCTCCCAATCCCCCTGTTGAAGGCATTGCAGCGTTTTTCATGTCTTTGAGTGGAGTAGACAATCTTGGTGGTGAATGATTTGTCATGGTCAAGACTCACTCAAATTTCTCAAGATAGTACTTGGCAAGCCCAACTTGGCTTAGTGCAACTTATCTCTTTTTCCCCTGGTAAGGTCTCCCAAAAGTCAGGAATTTGTGACTCTTTTGGTCTTTGAAAACTAGTTTTGGGTACCCTAAAATTTTGGATTTAGGAAAGCTAGTTTGGTCTAGGTGTGTGCTATTGCCTGCAAGCTTTCTTCCTAGCTATACCTGACTCAATTTGGAGTTGTCTATCAAAAGTTAGAGCAATTTTGGTGAACTGCACTTGAAACAACACTCAGAACAGTCTCAGGACCAGAAAACAGGAACTTTGGTTTGTATCTTCGTCTCCAAAAGATATTTTTAGCTCAAGCTTGAGATTTGGGATGTCCTCAAGTATGTCTACAAGATAACCAACTCAAATAGCCCCACTATACTGAGAGGTACATGGATCGCGATCCATGTTCCCTGTCAAATTTATTTATTTTCAAATTTTCTCAAATTTTGACTATGTGTAGACAAGGTCATATGCAAGCTATATACCAATTTTCAGCAAATTCTAAGGTTGAGGTACATGGATCGCGATCCATGTTCAACCACATCTGCACTTTATCTCTTGGCAGCTTATTGCACTCTATGTCCACAAGCTAAATCTCAAATCTTTTTGGATTTGGACTTGTTTTGTCAGGCCAAATGGTCAATACAAGGTCTGCACTCCGATTTTCAGTCTGTCACCTGTTTTGTTCCCTTTTGACCCAAGTTTGCTCAATGTTTTCTTGTGTAAGCACTACTAATCTGGAAGGTTTTGGGTCAAGTTGTCACTATGGGTACATGGATCGCGATCCATGTTTGGAGCCCAAATTGACTTCTCTTGGTATCATCAGATTCACCATGCTTAGGAGACCCTATGGTGTCAAAATTTTTGAAAATTGACCTCTAGATTGAAAGTTAGGTCAGTTCTAGCACTTTTTCAAAATGCTGACAGTTCTATGCTTTTAAACAGGTTTTTGATATCCAATTTCACTTTTGAAAAGAACACTAGATTCCTTGTGATGGGCTCTAACTATGGTGCAAATATGGTATCAGTCTATGACAAAGGAACATGGATCATGATCCATGTACCTATGTGTTAGATTGCACAGAAACTTGGCACACGGATTGCCCTTGGCTCACTGACCACTGCTGTGTGGTTTTTGTGTGATTTGGACTTGTTTAGGCCAGGCAAAAGTCAATCCCTAGGTCTGTTTTAGGGTTTTAACCTTGAACAATTTATGGCACTTTTGATGACTTTTTGAACTTTTTTTTGACAAACTTTTCTTGGGGACTTTTTGTTCACAATGGTCCATGCTACAGGCTGGAAAAGTTTTTGCCCAAAAATTTCTCAGGGGTACATGGATCGCGATCCATGTTCCACCACTTTTGGATTCTGAATTTTTGGTGTACTGATAGCTTATGATATTTGTAGACTGCTCACAAATTTTTTTTGGAATTTGGATCAGTTTTGCCCTACCAAAACTGACTTTTATAGTCTGTTGTGACAGTTTTGACAATGTTCTATTTTTGGCTCTTTTGACCACTTTTTATAACTTTTTTGCATATGATTCTTTTGGGAAAGTTGTTCCAAATGGTACCAGCTACCTACTGCTCAAATCTCAACCAAAACATTTTCATGAGGTACATGGATCGCGATCCATGTTTGGCCACATTTTGACATGAAACTTGGTCAACTTGTAGTCCATGTTATGGTGATACTCTTCCCCAAATCTTTTGAATTTGGACAACTTTTTCCTAGTCAAAAGTGAGTTTTTGTATCTGCCCTGCGATTTTTGACTAGTTTCTTTGTTCCACTAGTTATCAGGGGTTCTTATCAAAAATTAGCCCAAAATGTCAAAAAGGTACATGGATTGCGATCCATGTTTGGCAGCATTTTTTCATGAATTTTATTCTGCAGGTTCTCTATGCCTTGTAGAAGCCAAATCTCATCCCTTTTTGAATTTGGATCCCAAAATCTCAAGATTTGCCCATTTTTGTGTCTGAAGTCCTGTCTTTGCTGTTTTTGCCCTAACAGCCAATTCTGATGTGATTTTTAAGTTTTTCTTTCAAGCAAACTTGATCAGAGCAATTTCCCACTGATGCTCCCTGTAATTGGTCACTTTTCACCAAAAATGGTTTTTTGGGGTACATAGATAGCGATCTATGTTCCTCCACAGATTCTTGCCAAACTTTCCAGATTGATTCTACAGAGTATGTTGATGCCCTTGATCCACAAATTTTTGAATTTGGATCACTTTTGAGGTCTCTACCATCAAATTTAAATAATAAAATAAGCCAAGCGTGCGAAACTTTCTAAGGAAATAGAGCGGAAAAATTAGGGAAGAGGGATAAATGTACAATTTGAGTTGAAGAGATTGCATTCGACATGGCCAAAGCGTTTCGACCATTACTGGTCTCATCAGGGCAAAAAATACAATCTCTTACTGGGTTTATATAGGAAAGGGAGATGGGGGGGTTGGCTTTGGAGTTGACCATGGGTAGGTAGAGCACGGATAAATATGTAAGGACTCTAGTTATTAAGGGTTGCTTTCAAGTAACTGATATGATGGGTTTCTCAAATTCATAAATTGCAAGTGGAAGTTTGTAGTTTTGAGGATAAAGATAGTGACTACTACAAACTTTCAAGAGTGAGGTACCATAAATTGAAAGTGAAAGTGAAAGTTTGTAGTTTTTCAAGGTCAAGAGGGTGAGTGCTACCAAAAAAAAATTATTGCAAAGGGAGGCTCTTTCAAAAATTGAAGGAAGAATTTTGGGTTTAAATAATGGGGCCATTGTAGGGGGAAGAAATCTAGGTCCATAGGTTAATGACTTAATAAAACCAAGGTTCAACAAGATTGAAATTATGGGGGTTGGGGTACTTCAGAACTATGCTATAAAAAATCTAGGCATGATTTGGACCTCAGAGGCTCAGTGTAATTGGAAGGGGGTTATATCAAGGGTTGTTTTGAATTGATCTGCGTGATAAAGGTTTGATGATGAAAATTATGGGGGTTGGGGTGCTTGAGAACTATGCTATAAAAAATTCTAGGCATGATTTAGACCTCAGAGGCTCAGCGTAATTGGAAGGGGGTTATATCAAGGGTTGTTTTTGGATTGATCTGCGTGATAAAGGTTTGATGATGAAAATTAATTGCAATAGGAAGTTTAAAAATTAAGGATAGAAAATCCAACAGTAATGGGATCCTAAAGATATAGAATCTTGCGAAAGATGTTGACTTTAGGATGGTTTCCATATTACTAAATTGGCTCAGGTATAGCATGCCCTCATGTGAGAGAGAGAGAGAGAGAGAGAGAGAGAGAGAGAGAGAGAGAGAGAGAGAGAGAGAGAGAGAGAGAGAGACATTCAAATCATCACCAAGTTTTGCAAGGTTCTGGAGGAGCTTAGGTATCTCGATCTTGACTTTGGTTATATGGAGGAAAATAAAGGGTTAAGTGAATGATGTAGAGCCAGATCTCATTGCATTGGGTTGAGTAGCTTTGTGGCATGAGCAAGGGAAAAGGTTGGGTTTTGAGACAAGGTTCCACAAGAGGAGTAGGTTCTACAACAATGTTGCAAACGCAATTCAATGGAGTTCATTAATTTTTGATATGGGATAGGTTGGGGGCTTGGAAAATAATTTTCAAAATAGATTGTGGCAACTAGGTTTTATGAATAGTATCAAACCTAGTGTTGGAAAAAGGTAGTTGAAGAAGACTTAGTATGGGCCATCAACAAGATTTGGGCTACACATCATTACTCAAGCATTGAAGGAGACAAGTGATAACTTAATAAGAGAGATGGGGAGTGTGGTCTCAAGGTTTAGCAACAACAGATGCGTTGGGCTAGCAACAAGATTTGGGCTACACATCATTACTCAAGCATTGAAGGAGACACGTGATAACTTAATAAGAGAGGAGGGGAGTATGTTCTCAAGGCTTAGCAACAACAGATGCATTGGTTTCTTCTGCAATCTTAGAGTTCTTCATAGTCCATTTAACCTTGGGACCCAACTGGCGCTAGGGTTGGGGTGTTGTACCTCCTTGCAAAAAATCTTAAACAAGAATCACATCATGTGCCCATGTGAGGGGTGCCAAAGTTAGGGCATAGAGATGACTAATACTAATGCTTCAACGGTTCAAGCCATTTATTAGGGAAACAAGAGCGATTGTAGTGGGTTGGGTTATGCGCCATGCAAATTTTCTTTAGAAAAGGTGAAGGTCATGTAGCCGTGTAGCCATGCCTGGTGTTCAAGCCATTTATGATGGGAAACCCGAGAGATGATAGAGAGTGGGGTTATGTACCATGTACATGTTCTATATAAACAAAGACAAAGGTGAAAGCCACCATGCCTTATGTTTACCCAAGAGTTCGACATGTTCAATTGAGTTTTTAATTTGATAGGTGATCTAAGAAAATGAGGCAATGGAGCATGGGTGGGTGTAGAACCAAAGTAGTAGTGTCAAGGCTATGACAAAAACATTAGTGGAAATGGTTGCAAGTCAACCAAGATAATGGAATGGGGCAAAGAAAATTGGCACCAAAGGACTATGTATAGGGGCAACGGCATGGCTGTGTGGAGAAGCCAAGGTATACTGATGAAGCCTTCACAACATTTATTATTAAAATAACGGGAACTTACAAAGAGTGTTTTCCAACGAAGTTTGGTGCGACAACTAATAGAGAGAAGATAGAGTTGTCGGCACTGACATAAGGAAGGTGAAGGTGTTGCGGGTCTCATAAGTGGCACATGGTGTACAAGGTTTTGAGGAGACTAGCTTCATGATTGCAAGGTCGCTCGGTGGTGGCTATGAGATGATGAGGCCTGCATTGGTTTGAAGGCTACATTTGATGAAGATTTGGGCTACCAAGGTCGTGCCATTGAGCAACAGGTAAGCAGTACCAATGGTCAGAGATGTAATAGCGAGGGTCATTGATGCTAAAGGAGGTGTCAAGAGATGTTGTAGCATGGGTTGATGATGCTAAGGGAGATATTAGGACTGGGATCAGGTATACCAAGGGGCTATCCTCATAAACAATCAGTAGGTAGTTGTTGGGTGTATAACATGCCAGTTCTGTGATGATTACATTTGTAGTGGTAGTGCAAGGAGCACAAGAAGGGGAGCACTAGGAAAAGAAGATAAAATTTGTTGAAGGCCAGTAGGGGGCAACATCAAAAGGTGGGCGTTTACTTTGACAGGTATTGGTTTTGTATGGGGGCAGAACTACTGTGTCTTGCCTGGTTTGTCTCTTTTGTTAAGAGGGCAACAATGCTAGAATCATCCAGCCGAGTGTCTTCCATAGATAATGTACTACAATTACATCATCACATAGTCATGTCCTATGAATCTAATGGTTCAGAGCTGGATAATCAATCCGCATCAAAGGAGAGAACAACTTGCATTTCCATCTCATTAGGAAAAATATATTCTATCTCACTATTTTTACCCTCAAAACTACAAACTTCCACTTGCAATTTATGAATTTGAGAAACCCATCATATCAGTTTCTTGAAAGCAACCCTCAATAACTAATGTCCTTACATATTTATCCGTGCTCTGCCTACCCAAGGTTAACTCCAAAGCCAACCCCCCCATCTCCCTTTCCTATATAAACCCAGTAAGAGATTGTATTTTTTGCCCTGATGAGACCAGTAATGGTCGAAACGCGTTGGCCATGTCAAATGCAATCTCTTCAACTCAAATTGTACATTTATCCGACTTCCCTAATTTTTCCGCTCTATTTCCTTAGAAAGTTTCGCACGCTTGGCTTATTTTATTATTTAGTAATGGTCGAAACACGTTGGCCATGTCAAATGCAATCTCTTCAACTCAAATTGTACATTTATCCCTCTTCCCTAATTTTTTCGCTCTATTTCCTTTGAAAGTTTTGCACGCTTGGCTTATTTTATTATTTAATTTTGATATGAAAATTAAAAGCGTTGCACTTTCAAATGCCTTTGTCTGTTTGTCTTGCCCATCTACTTATTGGAACCCTTTCACATTGCCACATCACAATACCAAGGCTTTCACCCATACTCTCTCCCTTTCATCCTTTTCCTCTTGTTCCAAGTGGTGGACTAAGTCTCAATTTCCCATTCTTGTGATGAAAGGGTAAAGGTCACAAGGCCACGACAGTACCGAGTCCTCTTCTCTACTTCTATTGTGCTATGTCTCTAGCTGTGGTGGAGGCTCAAGAGCATGGCGTTGAACATCATCCTCTCTCGCCTTCCCTCTTTCTCTCTTGCACTCTCTCTAAGCCAACCTTTGCAAAATCGTCACCATCACCCTCTCTCTGCGTTCTCAATGGCTGAGATACGACCCCAGCTGCCTTCGCAAAATCCCTTTGCCTCATGCGCCAAGCATCCTCCCTCTGCCTTCTCAATGACTGAGATCCCCTTTTCAGCTACCCTCGCAGAATCCCTACACCTATTGTGCCAATCATCCCCTTCAGGACCTTCTCCATAGCCCTGCTTGAGAGAACCCTTGGGTGCAACCGGGTCACCTTCTCTCTCTGCGTTCTCAGCACGCCCCCATCTGTTACAATAGATTCCGCACTGGATGGGGAATGGGCGAGTCAACTCCTACAACAACATCCACGGTTTGCAACACTTTGGCGACCTTCTCCCAGGTTCATGTCCTATAGTTTAACCTCATGTCCTGTAGTTTAACCTCGCCAGGAAGCCGACACTATGCCACATCTACAAATCTGTCGACTTTATCTCTGTTTTTGCCATCAGTCAAAGCCACACTAGTAGGCCAAACTTTGGTTTACTTCAGCCATCTCCCACTTGATCATGTCCCAAGGTTCGCTTTCCATCTGTCAAAGGTCTCCAATGACACCCTCCAGCTATGCCCTCCTTGTTTCTGGGAGTAACCACCACTGTTACTTTCAACAATGCGCCCATGTTTCCTTGATATTACCCAAGCCTGGCTCTCTTGCCTTGTAGCTCTGCTCCATGCGGCACTCACCATCCTGGATTATGCATTGACAGATCCTCCTTGCCCTTGGATCTTTGGAAATGCTACACGTTTCGGCCACCTAATTCCTCCTCTGCTCTAGCGGCAACCCTTGAAATTGTTTGTACATGCTCTCTACTTGAACTTGGTCTTAATTCCTAGGCCTGAACAATTTCTGCTACTCTTCTTCAAATATCATTGGCTTACTTCAAGGCCGTAAAACCACTCACCCTACTACACCTAGTCTGTAATGTTGAAGGGTTTACAACTAGCTCATCTGGTGAGCGCCCTTTATTCCACTGCATGTCATACTCAATTGTTCAAACTTGTTAGAGTCCCTAACATCTACCTCAACCTACCTACAAGAGATACTTCCTTGTTGATACCTTGTTGTTACACATATGGAATATATTTTTCCTAATGAGATGGAAATGCAAGTTGTCCTCTCCATTGATGCGGCTTGATTATCCAGCTCTGAACCATTAGATTCATAGGACATGACTATTTGATGATGTAATTGTAGTACATTATCTATGGAAGACACTCGATGAATGATTCTAGCATTGTTTCCCTCTTAACAAAAGAGACAAACCAGGCAAGACACGGTAGCTCTACCCCCATACAAAACCAATACCTGTCAAAGTAAACGCCCACCTTTTGATGTTGCCCCCTACTCGCCTTCAAAAAAATTTATCTGCTTTTCCTAGTGCTCCCCTCCTTGTCACCTTGCACTACCACTACAAATGTAATCATCACAGAACTCGTATGTTATTACACCCAACAACTACCTACTGATTGTTTATGAGGATAGCCCCTTGGTATACCTGATCCCAGTCCTAATAGCTCCCTTAGCATCATCAACCCATGCTACAACATCTCTTGACACCTCCTTTAGCATCAATGACCCTCGCTATTACATCTCTGACCATTGGTACTGCTTACCTGATGCTCAATGGCATTAGCTTGGTAGCCCAAATCTTCATCAAATGTAGCCTTCAAACCAATGCAGGCCTCATCATCTCATAGCCACCACCAAGTGACCTTGCAATCATGAAGCTAGTCTCCTCAAAACCTTGTACACATGTGGCACTTATGAGACCCTCAACACCTTCACCTTCCTTATGTCAGTGCCGACAACTCTATCTTCTCTCTATTAGTTGTCGCACCAAACTTCGTTGGAAAACACTCTTTGTAAGTTCCCGTTATTTTAATAATAAATGTTGTGAAGGCTTCATCAGTATACCTTGGCTTCTCCACACAGCCATGCCTTTGCCCCTATACATAGTCCTTTGGTGCCAATTTTCTTTGCCAAATTCATTATCTTGGTTGACTTGCAACCATTTCCACTAATGTTTTTGTCATAGCCTTGACACTACTACTTTGGTTCTACACCCACCCATGCTCCATTGCCTCATTTTCTTAGATCACCTATCAAATTAAAAACTCAATTGAACATGTCGAACTCTTGGGTAAACATAAGGCATGGTGGCTTTCACCTTTGGCTTTGTTTATATAGAACATTTACATGGTACATAACCCCACTCTCTATCATCTCTCGGGTTTCCCATCATAAATGGCTTGAACACCAGGCATGGCTACACGGCTACATGACCTTCACCTTTTCTAAAGAAAATTTGCATGGCGCATAACCCAACCCACTACAATCGCTCTTGTTTCCCTAAGAAATGGCTTGAACCGTTGAAGCATCAAGATTAGTCATCTCTATGCCCTTACTTTGGCACCCCTCGCATGCGCACATGACGTGATTCTTGTTTAAGATATTTTGCAATGAGGTATAACACCCCAACCCTAGCGCCAGTTGGGTCCCAAGGTTAAATGGACTATGAAGAACTCTAAGATTGCAGAAGAAACCACATGCATATGTTGTTGCTAAGCCTTCAGAAAACACTCCCCTCCTCTCTTATTAAGTTATCACGTGTCTCCTTCAATGCTTGAGTAATGATGTGTAGCCCAAATCTTGTTGCTAGCCCAACGCATCTATTGTTGCTAAACCTTGAGACCACACTCCCCTCCTCTCTTATTAAGTTATCACTTGTCTCCTTCAATGCTTGAGTAATGATGTGTAGCCCAAATCTTGTTGATGGCCCATACTAAGTCTCTTCAACTACCTTTTGCCAACACTAGGTTTGATACTATTCATAAAACCTAGTTGCCACAATCTATTTTGAAAATTCTTTTCCAAGCCCCCAACCTATCCCATATCAGAAATTAATGAACTCCGTCAAATTGCCATTGTTGTAGAACGTACTCCTCTTGTGGAACCTTGTCTCAAAACCCAACCTTTTCCCTTGCTCACGTCACAAAGCTACTCAACCGAATATGATTGAGATCTAGCTCCACATCATTCACTTAACCCTTTATTTTCCTCCATATAACCAAAGTCAAGATCGAGATACCTAAGCTCCTCCAAAACCTTGCAAAACTTGGTGATGATTTGAATGTCTCTCTCACACATGAGGGCATGCCATACCTGAGCCAATTTAGTAATATGGAAACCATCCTAAAGTCAACATCTTTCGCAAGATTCCACATCTTTAGGATCCCATTACTGTTGGATTTTCTATCCTTAATTTTTAAACTTCCTATTGCAATTAATTTTCATCATCAAACCTTTATCACACAGATCAATCCAAAACAACCCTTGATATAACCCCCTTCCAACTACACTGAGCCTCTGAGGTCCAAATCATGCCTAGAATTTTTTATAGCATAGTTCTCAAGCACCCCAACCCCCATAATTTTCATCATCAAACTTTTATCACGCAGATCAATCCAAAACAACCCTTGATATAGCCCCCTTCCAATTATACTGAGCCTCTGAGGTCCAAATCATGCCTAGATTTTTTATAGCATAGTTCTCAAGCACCCCAACCCCCATAATTTCAATCTTGTTGAACCTTGGTTTTATTAAGTCATTAACCTATGGACCTAGATTTCTTCCCCCTACAATGGCCCCATTATTTAAACCCAAAGTTCTTCCTTCAATTTTTGAAAGAGCCTCCCTTTGCAATAAAGTTTTTGGTAGCACTCACCCTCTTGACCTTGAAAAACTACAAACTTTCACTTTCACTTTCAATTTATGGTACCTCACTCTTGAAAGTTTGTAGTAGTCACTATCTTTACCCTGAATACTACAAACTTCCACTTGCAATTTATGAATTTGAGAAACCCATCATATCAGTTTCTTGAAAGAAACCCTCAATAACTAAAGTCCTTACATATTTATCCGTGCTCTACCTACCCAAGGTTAACTCCAAAGCCAACCCCCCCACCTTCCTTTCCTATATAAACCCAGTAAGATATTGTATTTTTTGCCCTGATGAGACCAGTAATGGTCGAAACGTGTTGGCCATGTGGAATGCAATCTCTTCAACTCAAATTGTACATTTATCCGTCTTCCCTAATTTTTCCGCTCTATTTACTTAGAAAGTTTCTCACGCTTGGCTTATATTATTATTTAGTCAAAAATTTTGAAAATTGACCTCTAGATTGAAAGTTAGGTCAGTTCTAGCACTTTGTCAAAATGCTTGAGAGTTCTCTGCTTTTGGACAGGTTTTTGATATCCAATTTCACTTTTGAAAAGAACACTAGATTCCTTGTGATGGGCTCTAACTATGGTGTAAATATGGTATCAGTCTGTGACAAAGGAACATGGATCACGATCCATGTACCTATGTGTCAGATTGCATTGAAACTTGGCACACGGGTTGCCCTTGGCTCACTGACCACTGCTATGTGGTTTTTGTGTGATTTGGACTTGTTTAGGCCAGGCAAAAGTCAATCCCTAGGTATGTTTTAGGGTTTTCACCTTGAACAATTTATGGCACTTTTGATGACTTTTTGAACTTTTTTTTGACAAAATTTCTTGGGGACTTTTTGTTCACAATGGTCCATGCTACAGGCTGGAAAAGTTTTTGTCCAAAAATTTCTCAGGGGTACATGGATCGCGATCCATGTTCCACCACTTTTGGATTCTGAATTTTTGGTGTACTGATAGCTTATGATATTTGTAGACTGCTCACAAATTTTTTTTGGAATTTGGATCAGTTTTGCCCTACCAAAACTGACTTTTATAGTCTGCTGTGACAGTTTTGACAATATTCTATTTTTGGCTCTTTTGACCACTTTTTACAACTTTTTTGCATATGGTTCTTTTGGGAAAGTTGTTCCAAATGGTACCAGCTACCTACTGCTCAAATCTCAACCAGAACATTTTCATGAGGTACATGGATCCAATCCATGTTTGGCCACATTTTGACATAAAACTTGGTCAACTTGTAGTCCATGTTATGGTGATACTCTCTCCCAAATCTTTTTGAATTTGGACAACTTTTTCCTAGTCAAAAGTGAGTTTTTGTATCTGCCCTTCGGTTTTTGACTAGTTTCTTTGTTCCACTAGTTATCAGGGGTTCTTATCAAATATTAGCCCAAAATGTCAAAAAGGTACATGGATTGCGATCCATGTTTGGCAGCATTTTTTCATGAATTTTATTCTGCAGATTCTCTATGCCTTGTAGAAGCCAAATCTCATCCCTTTTTGAATTTGGATCCCAAAATCTCAAGATTTGCCCATTTTTGTGTCTGAAGTCCTGTTTTTGCCCTAACAGCCAATTCTGATGTGATTTTTAAGTTTTTCTTTCAAGCAAACTTGATGAGAGCAGTTTCCCACTGATGCTCCCTGTAACTGGTCACTTTTCACCAAAAATGGTTTTTTGGGGTACATGGATAGTGATCTATGTTCCTCCACAGATTCTTGCCAAACTTTCCAGATTGATTCTAGAGAGTATGTTGATGCCCTTGATCCACGAATTTTTGAATTTGGATCACTTTTGAGGTCTCTACCATCAAATTTTCAGAATTTCAGAGTTATGGTCATTTCGGCCAAAATATGGTTTTCACCCATTTTTCCCTCAATCTTTTAGCCCAAATTTGATGGTGGTAGTTTCTACTTACCCTACTCCTAAGTACTGAAATGAAACATGAAATAAAAACAACCTGAATGGTACAAAATAAAGTCGTAACGGAAAATAGAACAGCACTCTGAAAGCATAGAGGAAATTGGAGAATGAAATGCTTTTGGCTATCTCACTCAAAACCCTCTTTACCTCTCAAGAATAGATCTAGCAAGTCCTCGACTTTTAAACTCTACCGAGCACTAAACCCGTGTCTAGCTGCTTCACTGCTAAGGTGTAAATGGAATGGAAGGAAAATCTTAGAAAAAAATGTTCTAAATACGCACTAGGTCACTCACCATCTAAGGATCATATCCCGGGCAGCGGCGCCAATGTTAGCGGGTCGCCGCGATGCACGTCTGTAGCATTGCTTTCTGGCACTAACACAATGTCAATACCCAGGGAAAGTGACTCGGATGGGGCACAGAGACTCTATGAGATCGTCAATCTCACGAAGTGAACCTTAACAAGCAAACCCACTAGCTCAACAAACAAACCAACACTCAATGATCAGGGAAATCTACATATGTCCTTTCTCATAGCTCTAGGTCATCACGCCATTTCGACACTCGAACAGACTCGAAATGCAACAAAACTTTAGGAGGAGGTCTAGGACACCTAGGGGCACTATCCTAGCAAGTCTAATTGCAATAAGACAAGGTACCAAAATCACGATCCATCATGAAAAAGGTCATGAAAACTACCAAAAAATCTATCCAGAATTGTCGTCCTATGGTCTAGGAACACTCTCCTATGGTCAAAACGACTAAAAACAACGATTTAAGCACTCAAATCTGCAATTATAGCTCACAGACGTGTATTCGTGAACCACAGCAAAACTGACAATGCTTACACAAAATTTAAAGATCAAAGAAAGAGGAACACAATGCAAGTTTCAAAATTGAAAACGGATTATCCATTCGTTAACTGCAATGATTACAAGGTGGAGCAGCTCGTAGCTTGAGCGTACGTTTTTTGAGCTCCCTTCTTCTAAAGATCAGTCTTCCTTTCACATTAAAGTTATTGACCTTTATACCTAGGGTATTCTAAATGGACAGTGGCCGGCTCACGAGGACCTTTACAATTATCATGGCATCATGACAACTCAGGGAATTGACCTGTTACTCTAGAATTAGGATTTACACAGAGTATTACTACACTAGCTCGGAAAACTAATAGAGTACAAATGTGGTGTCCGACTACGTGTCCGATCAATTGGGGGCCCATTTCATCTATCCTCAAGCACTTGTTCCCATTTATTCTCCCACATTAAGTGATCACTTTGATATGAGAAAATAATTTGGGTTGGTTAGATATTAGATTTTATGACAAAGTCAATACCCCTGCTACTGCTTAAATCCTTTAGCAAAAAGTCGTGCCTTGTACTTGGGTTTATTATCATGAGGTGTAATGTTTTGCTTATACACCCATTTGCATGCTAATGCCTTTTTACCTTTCGGCAACCGAACCAACTTCCAAGTTAGATTCTTATGCAACGAGTCCATTTCTGATTGCATAGCTTTCTCCCACTTCACCTTGTCATCCATTGAGATGGCTTCTTTATAGCAGGAAGGCTTTCCACAATCTATCAACATAATGTAGTCCAATGAGGGACTAAATCTATCAGGAGGCCTTGAAACTCTTGTACAAACCTTCTAATAATTGCTTGAGCCGGTTGTCCCTCAACAACATCTTGTAGTACAGGAGGATTTTGTACTTGTTGTCTGACATTAGGCACTTCAGCCCTATTGTGGATAATTCCATCTTCTTGGAAGATAACTCTCCTGACCTCCAATGTATGCACATGCTTCTTATTAATCTTTTCTTCATTGAGGTATACGTCATTGCTACGAACTATCTTTTTTGTTTCAGGATTACATAACCAAAATCCCATCTCACAAGGGTTGCCATAGCCAAGAAATATGCATTTCTTTTACTTAAGAGCCAACTTGCTTCGAAACTCCTTTGGAACATGGAAATACGCTTCACAGCCAAAGACTCTATGATGCTTGTAAGAAGGTGGCTTCCCATACCAACGCTCTTCAAGTATCTTCTCATCTAAAGCCTTGTTAGAAGATCTATTAATAAGATGGACAGCAGTCGCTAACGCTTCCGCCCAAAATCCATTAGGCAACTCTTCATTAGACAACATGCTACGTAACTTCTCTTGTATGGTACGGATTATCCTCTCAGAAACACCATTTTGTGGAGGGTTATATGGAGCACTCAACTCTCTTTTGATGCCTTTGGAATAACAAAATTTTTGAAAGGCTTTAGTGACATACTCACCACCATTGTCTGACCTTAAGCACTTGACTTTCTTGCCAGAATGATGTTAACCCTCACGGCACACAGACACCCTATGATCTATAAACGTTGTATTATTTAGAGTCAGGTACCGGGCTTGTCGGACCAATAGAAACAGGGTAAGGGTGATCGCCGATGGCAGGCGCACTCTAACTGGAATATTCAAGGAGTTAGTTGGCTAAGCATGGGCGCCCAAGTGTGAATGGGGTGAGCTCATATAAAAGCCAACTAAACCTAAAATTCACTCATTCTCTCATTTGTGCGATAGAAGAGTGCTCTTGCTCCATCTCCATCTCCATCTTCTTCTTCTTCACCTCCTTGTGTGTGTGTGTGTGTGTGTGAGAGAGAGAGAGAGAGGGAGAGTGTGTGTGCGATCGAGCATTATGAAGGCACGACGGCGGCGAAGCGGTTGAGCGTGGCACGATTGCAGCTTCTTCTTCATCGCGGCGAGGAATCCACCACGAAGGCGAGCGTAGAGTGGTGAGTGACACACCCTTTGCTCTCTTGAGCTTGCTAGTTTAGGCTTGTTGTGTGCTTGGAGCCATTTGTGGCTCGCACACGGTGTATTGGCAAGTCCCTTGCTTCGACAGTGCGGCAAGGAGCGCACATTTTTGGCGCCGCTGCCGGGGAAATGCCCTACACTAAGCTCGGTTAAGCACTTTACGCTTTCTTGTGGTGCAATTTCTATCATAGGAAAGGCAGGGAATGAGTGTGTGTAGTTGTGTGGAGATTTCTGTTTTTTGCGTTTTCTGCGTTTTCTGGTTTGCACTGCACAGTTAGCATTTCTTGCATTTCTGCGTTTTCTGCATTTTCTGGTTTGCACTGCACAGTTCTGTCAAGTTTCAATTTTCTGCATTTTCTGTGTTTTCTGGTTTGTGCACAGTTAGACGCACAGTTAGTTAATTAAGCAGGCTAGTAATTAGGCGAGACAGAAAGTAGGTAGGTGAGGTCAACGCGTACCAAAAAATAAATAAATAAATAAATTTCTTGAAAAAAAATAAATAAATTTTTTTCCAAAAAATAAAAACGTGAGTGAGGGGGAGGTTAAATTTTTGAAAATAAAAAACGTGAGTTTTAAAACGGACGGGTTGGTTTGGTTTGTATAAAAGTTAGATCGGGATCATTTCCCCAAGCCCAAGCCCAAGCCCAAGCCCAGGCCCAGGCCTCAGTCCTCAGTCTTATGATATATACTAGGCTCACTCTTATATATATACCCTACCCCCTCAAGAGGGAATGAGAGCATGTGGGACAAGTCCTCCACTCTCCTCCCTTCTCTTCCCACTTGCACCCTTAGACTTGCTATTTGGAGCCTAGTTCCCCAGCTAGGAAAAGACTGTTTCGGGCTTTTCTGGAGCAAAATAGAACCAAACGGTGGGCTGTAAAGCACAACGCGTCCCTCCTAGCAATACGCTCGTTTCGAGCTATCACACGGCCCATTCCACGACACGCTCTAAAAAATCTAGCAAAAAAAAAAACAAAAAAACACGCAAAAGACTAGTCACAAGGCCTCCTAGAGCAGCTTTTTGACACCTTAGGGTATCAAAAGCACATGCACTTACGCTCTGGGCGGGTGCTAGAACACGAGCATATTGAGGGTGCCTCTGTTCATACGGACACCCATTACCCATCCACGATAGGCTCTAGACCCTCAGCGGGGACACAAGGTAGCACCACCCAAGACCCTAAAATAGCCGCTAGTGATTCCTCCTCCGACTCAGAAATCATGGAAGCATACCCTACCCAAAACACTGAGAGAGAAGGCCATGCACCTCCCGAAGCTCCACAGCCTAGTACTAGTATGTTTAGCGGTTTCATGGAAACATTAGGTAGAGCTACTCGCTCGGAACCTGATGCAAATGAAGCACACGAAGGGGGTGGGGAAGTGGACTCTCCTTTCACATCGCACGTGGACCCCACACCCCCAAAGAGTGTCCATGTGGATATCCTGCCAACTTCTTACCAAGAAGGCCCTGTTGAGCTGCCTCCTTCAGAAGTTCCCTCTAGAGTACCGTTGGTGACAAGTAAAACCACGGGGAGCAACATTGCTTCTACCTCACAAGAAACCGTTAACACGTCGACTCTAGAAGGATTGTTCATTAACGATCATTGGACATACGACCTCCACACTGAGGTGTTGACGGATCTACACTCTCGCCACGCCTACCATGTAGGATGGATAGAGATTGTACAATCCACCTCTAGTGCCACGAGCATCGAAGATCAACAGAAAATGATCTGTAATGTTATCCATGGCATTATTCAATCGGAAAGGCAAAACCGAGGGGTAAATATACTCTCAACTGGCCCCATGAGATTTCTGGATACGAGCAAGGCTCAACAGCCTACTCTATCACAATTGGTGACTCCTCTAATGAGTCCCATGGACCCATCTTACGTCATTTCACCTGGGGTCTCTATGCAATCTGAGCCTCCGAGCGACAACTTTAGCTTCCCTAACTTGGCTCAACCCTCTATTAAGGAAAACACAGTGCTCACTCTAGGGATAAGCCTGATAGAGAATGTACCGATGACATCTACGGTTAGCGCAGTGCCACTACCTAGTGTCGTAGTACCTAATATGGGGCCTCGACCGTATGTGCCTCTAGCCCCTTATGCACACATGGCCCCCACACCTCCAATTATACCACTTGTTCATGCTCCTCGAGTGCCGCTCCCTAGCCCTTATCCGAGTGGACCTATGCCCGGTTATGTTCCATATCCTGCATCATCCACACATATGCCAAGACCGGTACCCGTCCCTCTCCCACATATGATTCCAAGAGTACCTCCACCGGCCCTGCCTCCTCACATAGGTGACTTGGCAGTGTTTGCTCAAACCATAGGTCGATCTATCGCGGAAAATATGCGTCATGCATCTGATAGAGAGCCTAGAAGTAAGGCAGTACAAATTGCCAAACTCACGCAAAAATTCAATGGGGACGAAGATGCTAGAAAACACATTGAAGTGTTTGAACAAGTATGTGATTCCTTAGGGGAACGCAACGAACTACATAAGTGCAATGCCTTAAGCTTGACATTAAGTGGGAAGGCTGGAGATTGGTATAGAACCCTAAGGGTGGACGAGAAAACAATCTACCCTACCCTTCGAAGGTTGTTTCTAAAGGAGTACATACGAGAAGGTGTGCTTTGGGGTGTAGCATCTCAGCTACAGAAGGCCGAACGTAAGGAAGGAGAGTCAGTAAGGGACTTCATTAGTCGTCTAAAGCACTTAAACTCTCGCTGCCCTGTAAATGAGCGCTTCAACAATAACCAACTGCTTGATCGATTCATCCGAGGGTTGGGGAATGAAGGAATCTATAATGGACTAGTGATTAGAGGTATCACAACCTGGGAAGATGTCACTGCCAATGCAATCCAATTAGAGGACAACTTGATGATAGCAGGCATGAGGGTGTCTACTGACACGAGATCCACTAGCTCACAAGCCATTGAGTATGAATCCATGACTGCAAAGCCCATTGCCAATGAGCCAAAGGTATTTGAGACATTCTTGACAGACCTCACCAAGGCAATCCAAGAGTCTCTTAAGGATAATCGACCCCCTCAAAATAGTCACATGTATCCAAGAAGGGAGCAACAATGGTGTTCCATTTTCTTGGGTCCACATAGCACTAGTGAGTGCCCTACGTTTAGAGTAAAATTTAATGGAACTTGCAACGCATGTGGTAGGTATGGTCACCAAGCTAAGGATTGTTTAATGATCAAACGTATGATGGCAAATAGACCACCTGTAGCCTGGATGGATGCGCCTCGAGCTCCTGTATTGATGCCTGCTCCACCTGTTGAGCAACTACCGCAACACATGGTCCCTAGATCTCAAAATGTTGTACAAGCTACACCACTACCACCTCCTGTGTTAGGACCGCAGCCCCCGCATCCAAGAGTCGCCCCTATGAACCAAGTGGGTTGCGAGCCATCAAATGCTTATGCAGATGGCTGTGAGGAGGAAATAGACACTAGTATTGCCTACGGACTTGATACATTGGAAGAGTGTCCTATATACTACATGGAAGATTGTTGGGGGCAAGTCAAGCCGGTTTATCAAGCTGCTGCTCTCGCATCCAGAGGTCAAAATATCAACACCCAGGCTAGGAGGCCACCTCTTCAATGCTACGAGTGTGGTGGACCACATCAGGCAGCGGAGTTCCCTATTAGGCTGCAAAAGAATGCTGCACAGATGCAAATGAATCAAGGGAGCACGTCTGCAATGCCAATACTCACATGTAATCGTTGTGGCATAGATCACTTGATTGCCCAATGCCCCTATAACCCAAATGCGCCTAAAATCACACCCCTAAATTTGGTCGAAATTGCTAGTGTGACATCACCAATACCACCCGTCGCACCCGCTTATGCGATTACACGGTCCATGCTTCAAGGGCCATGCCATATCCTCGAAGAGAGAGATATCGCGTCAGTTATCCAAGCAAAGAAAAACAAGACACGAAGGAAGAGGTCGCAGAATACGGGAAATTCAAAGCCAAGTTCCAAAACAAACATAGGAACAGGAGATGACCCCGTGTATATGAATGACCTCAAGGATGATTCAGATTCAATCGAGACAATGGAGACTAGAACCAATACCACAAAGGGAAAGACCAACAAAGAAAACCGTAACATGGAACCAAATGAAAACCGAATAAGAGAAAACCATAAAGAGCCTCTGAAAACACCACAAGTGTTTCCAAATCCAATCCACGACCCCCAAGATAAACCGCAGGGGCAAAAAGGGAAGAATCGTAAAAAGAAGATTGGGACGTACCCAAACCCAGTAGACGAGATTGAGCAGGTGAAACATCTAAGAGGTTTAGTGGAGGAGACTCAAAGGAAACTAGAACCAGAACCCATGCATGTCAAAATTCATGACACAGTGTTTCCCACGCAAGTTCATCCACCCCACATGAACCATAGACCGTTAGCCATATCTAGTATCATCCAAGAAGGGAGTGAGGACGGGACATCAGAAAGTGAGCATACACCTTTCTTGTTGGAAAGGATGTTTAACGAATGAATGCCTGATCCTATTGAGGAATATGAGATTCCATCCTCACTAGTTCCTAGTCAAGGACCTACACCCTGCAAAATGCCAATGAATGTTGCCAAACTAGTGGACTTCATGTCTTCTGAGGTCCGAACCACGATCATAGCAAAGCTGTATGGAGATCTTGAGTTATTCCTTGCACTTCGAGCATTCCTTAATGGAGAGCTACGAACGGGATTACCGCAGTTTGCGCAACCAAATAGGCCTGACACGATTATGATTGATGAGGAAAATCATGTGCAATCACTTGACTTAGATGGACACGAGTCTGTGATCGAGGTAGCCATTAACGAATTAGGGCAGTATTTTGAAGGCGACGAGTCTAATGCGACCCTACCCATCACTACCAAGGGATTAACTATAAAGGGAATTCTTGATGGTGGTGCGGGAGTTAGCATCGTTACAAAAGATTGTTGGGAATCCATGGGAAAACCCCGCCTCAGTGTTACTAACATTGTGGTAAAGATGGCAAATGGTACCATAGCCAAACCTATGGGGATGCTCAAGGATCTTAAGATCAAAGTTCTAGGACACAAGGTACGACATACGTTCATTGTAATGGATTTCTCTAAACACCTTATGTCATATGAGATGATTTTAGGACGACCATTCATGAGGGAAGCACAAATGGTTCATGATTGGTCTAAAAATCATGTCTATTTGCAATTCCAAGACTCTGTCCTTAGAGTGGATTTGGTGACTGGTAAGGTACACCCCTTAGGGAGTAAAACCATTATTGATCATCGCTCTGACACCACAGTTCATTTGGCCCCACTACAATATTGTTACACTTGTAAGAAGGATACAGACATTGGCCAAGATTCTCCTTATATGGATATCCTACCTGGGATGACTGAGTCGGACAATGTGGATTGGGTCCACCTAGCAGCAACCATAGACACTTGGGGAAATAGGGGGACGACCTGGGTAACACCTGAGGGGGATGAAATGCATGTACCTTTAAATATGCTACAAGCAATGTATATCTCTTCCGACAAGACTCGTGCTAATGTAACGAAGAAAACATACAAGTGGGTCCCTAAAGCTTCTTTAGTGACCATAGCTAGTGCTAAAAAAAAAAAGCCTTGTAAGAAACGTACCACTCGCTCCAAGAAAAGTAAGAAAATGTTGCGATGGATCCCTAAACGACTATTGGAAGCCCAAGGATACTATCAAGGAAATGATCCAATCTGGGTGCCAAAACGTAGATTGTGCTCTTACCTATCACCTGACCCAAGTGAGCCCAATCCCGTAGCTCCAAAACGAATCAATGATCGTGGAAAGAAAAAAATCACAGAATGCTACACACCCGCTCCCGAGCTAGTTTGGGTACCAAAGAAAGAACGATTTGTTCCACCTAGCTCAGGAAGGGGGGAGTCCCATGAAGCTTCTAGCTCCTCATGTAATACATCCATAGAGGTAAAAGCTTCTACACAGCCTCCATCTATAGTAGTGGACCTCCATGAAGCTACAAAAGAATCCACACCTCCCAGTGTTCAAGAATCACCTGATGAACCACTTCAAGTTCGATCTTGGGAGAGTACCTTACCACCCTTGCAACTTGATGAGGCACCTAAGGTAATAGAAAACTACTGGCAAAAATCCTCACCTATTACCAACTGGAACAATTGGTTTCAAAGGGTGACAAGCTCATTTCAAACGGTATGATCTACCCAAGGAAGGGGGGAGTGTTTGTGGACATCCATCATTCACTTGCTTCCCTCTCAACCTTTCTCCCTGACCTCTATATCTCCCAATCTTAGGGAATGTACATATAAAGCTTTATACTCACAAAAAACAAAAAAAATAAAAATAAAGAGCAAGAGCAATTAGCAAACGAGTGTGCACATTAAAAGTCAAAACATTGACTCAGACCTACACATGTCACATATGGTACAGCGAAACAGAAACCTATACCATAAAACACCTTTGATCCTCATCACTTGAGTGATGGAGGGTAGGTAAGATTAGTACGATAGGAGTGTTTCTGTTTTAGAGTTGAGAGATTAGCGAAGTTCTCTTTTCCCACTAATGTGCCTCCTGGAGGTATTCCTTTTGTTTCCTAGTGTGTACAGGAGCGTGTTGCTATTGATAGGATTTGGACCTTCATGGAACCTTTCTCTCGTTCACACTTCAAATCAAGCGCGACCATCAACACAAACAGGTGTTTTATGTCCATTAGCATTGCCCTTATCTTTTTGCATCCATGTTTGTCTGCTTTGATTGTGATTGGTAGCATAATATTCAACGCATTGGCTTAGTATCAAACATTTAATTCAATGTAATGTTTTGTCATAATCACTTGTCTAGGTTTAAAAATCAAGCAGTCCGACTAAGCTAGTTTGACCAAGCTAGGTATTAGAAATCTTCTCTTAATACCATGGGGAATGCCTTCCTAATAAGCAATGGTTACTTAGGTTCTTAATCCGATTTAGGCAGCATTGTATGAAATGTACTAGGGCTTTCTAGTGGGCTTAACCCTATTGACCTTTAGCTTAAGTATTATAAAGGGAGTTTACTAATGTGATGAGCCTGGGGAGGGTAACAGTGTTATATGACCCCCCAAAGTTACAAAATTAAAATGCTGAAAATGAACAAACAAAAAATCAAAGTGCCACAATGTAAAAGTTTAAGCTGGAAGAGAAATCCCTGCTTAAATTGGTACTTCACTCACATGTATCCCCTATGGTACTGAGCCCTAGAGGTTCCCAGTGTGGGCGCTTTTCCTTGAAAAGCAAAAAACCGAAGGCATACAAAATAAGCACACACATCATAATTGAATCAATGTGAAAAGACTTTGGGGGGTCAACGAAAAGGTAATCAGTCAGGTGATGATTTCATGATAAATTCCTTTTATCGTAGCTTAACTACAAAGTCTTCTAGGTATAGCCTCTAGTCAGCCCTCGAACATCAAATACTTGGCTCTCGCGATTAAACAACTTAATTGACCAGAGAAAATTGAGAAGTTATCCATGGTATTAATAGTCGAGCTCTAGTGCCTTTTGACCGTTAAATTAGCGACCCCGGACTTGTTTAATTTTTTACCTTTACATCTGTTTATGCATTTGATTATATTGCAATTCAATGTTTATTGCTCACAAATTGTCTAAAATTCTGTTACCAATCACTTTGTCTGTCTATTGCATATGATTTTTAATTGTATATGAGAATGCAATTACTGTGGCAATGTTATTTGATTTTGCAGTGATTGAAGAAGACTACGCACATCCATGTCGACTGCTCTCCCATCTCGACGAACGAGCTTCAACTGGATAGCTTCCGAGGACGGAATCTACATCAGGAAGGGGGGCATGCTAACCCTCACGGCACACGGACACCCTATGATCTATAAACGTTGTATTATTTAGAGTCAGGTACCGGGCTTGTCGGACCAATAGGAACAGGGTAAGGGTGATCGCCGATGACAGGCGCACTCTAACTGGAATATTCAAGGAGTTAGTTGGCTAAGCATGGGCGCCCAACTGTGAATGGGGTGAGCTCATATAAAAGCCAACTAAACCTAAAATTCACTCATTCTCTCATTTGTGCAATAGAAGAGTGCTCTTGCTCCATCTCCATCTCCATCTCCATCTTCTTCTTCTTCACCTCCTTGTGTGTGTGTGTGTCTGTGTGTGAGAGAGAGAGAGAGAGGGAGAGTGTGTGTGCAATCGAGCATTACGAAGGCACGACGGCGGCGAAGCGGTTGAGCGTGGCACGATTGCAGCTTCTTCTTCATCGCGGCAAGGAATCCACCACGAAGGCGAGCGTAGAGCGGTGAGTGACACACCCTTTGCTCTCTTGAGCTTGCTAGTTTAGGCTTGTTGTGTGCTTGGAGCCATTTGTGGCTCGCACACGGTGTATTCGCAAGTCCCTTGCTTCGACAGTGCGGCAAGGAGCGCACAAATGATTCTCCACTAATGCCACAAAATTGTAAAATTTTGAAAGAACTTCTTCCTTTTTCCTGAGAGGATATACCCACACTTTCCTTGAGAAGTCATCAATGAATGTAACAAAGAACAATGAACCTCCCATGGATACGTTAGGCATAGGTCCACATACATCACTATGCCCTAACTCTAATGGCTCACTTTTCCGAGTGCTTCCCCTTTTGTGTGGTGACTATGTTTGTCTGCCATAAAGACAATGCTCACAAACTGAAAAGTCTGAGAAATTGAAGCCAGAAACATAACTGAAACAAGACAAGATTTTCATTCCCTTTTGAGACATGTGTCCTAACCGGTAATGCCACAAAGAAACACTTGGCTGCTTGGTTACACAAATTACATGGTTTTTAACATTGGATACATGTAGCATGTACAAAGTCCTAGACTTTGAACCATGTGCTACCACTAAGAACCTTTGGTAATCTTCCACGAACTATCACCAAATGTGCAGTAATATCCTGTGCCATCCAATTTTCTTGTACTAATCAAGCTTTTGGTAAGCTTTGCCACATGTCTCACATTCTTGAGCATGAATAAAGGACCATTCTGAAATTTCAGTTGCACGTCGCCGATACCAACCATGACGCAAGCAAAATCATTTCCAAGCCGAACATGACCTTTATGGGCTGCATCATATGTACTGAACCACTCTCTGTGAGGATTCACATGAAACAATGCATGTGAGTCAATAACCCAATCCTGTAAAGCATAGTCATCAGTGGCAACCAAAAATGCTAAATCCATGGCAGATGTGAGATAAATGTCTCCATCAGAATCTTCAACAGAAACATTGTTGATCTCTTCAATCTTTAAACTGCTTTCCTTTGTCTTGCCTTCTTTTGACTTCTTGTCTTTACCTTTATCTTGTTTCCACTTTTCACAGTCTTTCTTCATATGACCCTTTTTGTGACAATGATAGCACTCAATGTCTTTTCGGCCACGTGATTTGCTACGAGAGTTTCCTCTCTGATTCTGCTTGCCCTTTTCTCTTGATCGACCATGAACAACGAGATCATTGCTAGTACCACGAGAAGCATCAAGAGTCTTCCTACTAACCTCTTCAGTAAGAAAACTTCCCTCAATATCAGCACATGTTAAACCATAAGGAGGTGATGAGTTACTTATGGCTGTGTGAAAAGTATCCCAGCTTTCTGGCAATGTAACTAGCAAGAACATTGCTTTGACTGAATCTTCAAAATTGACTCCTTCTGCAGAAAGCTAACTGAAAATTGTATTGAACTCATTGAGATGGTTGCACATGGGTGATCCCTCATCCATCTTCAAATCAACTAACTTTTTAGTCAAGAAACCTGTGATGTTGCACTTTGCTTCTCATACAGGTAACATAACTTCTTTCACAGCTCATAGCTAGTATTTTCCATGTTCACATTGAAGTACACATTCTTTGACAAAGGCGGCAGGATGGTGGACCTGGCAAGCTCATCCAACTCCTCCCAATCATACTTTTCCATATCCTCAGGCTTTATCCCTTTCATCTTTATCGGCCGGATCTGCTTCTTCTATACTAAGACATTGTAAATTTTGTTCCTTCCAAAATGGGAAGTTAGTGCCATCTAACTTCTCAATGTTGAACAAAGAGTTCTCCGATGATGAAGCCATCACTCAACAAGGAACAAAAGTGATAGATCCACTGCACTAAAGAAGATGATAGAAAACCTGAAAATTTTTGGCAGAGTCTCCCCTGCAAAACTGACTTCTGAACCCAAAACAAATGTGTACAATGACTGAAACGCTTATCAAAGTGGCTAAAGTGCAAGATAGAATCTCAAAGAACTGTCACTGTCAGTGTATAAAACTCTAGAAGAGTGTCTCTGACCAACTGAACACTGTCAAATGCATACACATAAAGATGACAACAATACCAACAAAGGCGGGTCAGTAGGCTTTGCATATTTCCATCACAATACATAAACCGCATAAGATCTTACATCAACCAAAGAAACCCTTTTCTATAACGGCTGCGGCGGTTTGTCTGATTTAACGAACCCTTAAGATCTTACATCAAATATGCATTTGACAGAGATTGCAGAAAGAGTCTGTAATGAAAACCTGTACGCAGAAGAACCGTCGAAGGTAGACCACCCTGCTGTCTGAACTGAATATCTCTCAAACCGTGCAAAATTTGCAGAAACTTCCTCTGCAAAGTTGTAGACCACACAAAAATGGTTGGGAATGAAGGGAATGGACATGAAATAAGTTGTTTTTACAGGTCAAAATAGATCTGTAAAAATCTGAAGCTTGTACTTCACGACCTACAGGCAGTCTAAGTGATGTATCTCAAAATTGGTGAAGATTTTGAGAAAACTTTCTTCTGCAAAGTTGAAGAGGACAAAAAACCGATCACAAACAGTTGGAATCGTCTTGAATGAAGACGTTTTTGATACGTCAAAATAGATCTGCAAAAATGTGCTATAGTTTTTGCTGCTTCTCTGTCTGCTTCCTCGCTGAGGTCCAATGGTGCTCCCAATCCCTGAGCTCTGATACCAGTTGAAGTGTGTGTGAGAGAGCGTGTGTGTGTGTGCAGCAATGGAGAAGAGAGAAGAAGAGAGTAAACACAGGTTTTGGTGGGCTCCAAACACAATAGTGTTAGGGTTATGAGTCCTTATTCTTTTATGTAGAATGAATGGTCAGTGTTAGTTGCCGGTTAGTCTCTGGCCGCCCAACACTCAGGCGCAGCACATTGGGCTTTACCACCCCAACAAAGAGGCCTTGCAGGTTGAGGCAATTGAAGAGACCCAATTTCTCGACCTCAACGTGTCGACGGGTGCTAATGACAAAACGCGTCATTCAAAGAGACCAAGGCACGAGAAAGAGGACCCTTCAGATAAGGGCAAGAGGTCAGAATATTTTCTATCATTTCCAGATGACTAGAAATAAATAGAATGTATTTCTTTTATGCATCAAAGTTAGATTGATTATGTAACAATGTCTTGCAATGGATTATTTTTGTTGCAACCATCATTCACATTATGAAAAGTTGAAATGATAGAGTATCAATGTCTTGAAAGATTTTTAATTTTGTTGCAACCATCATTCACAATATGAAAAGTTGAAATTAAATCGGTTCTTCTAGATACAGCTGTTTTTGTAGCCGTCAATCCGCATGTTAGCTAGCCGCAGACGATAACTCCCATATCTTCTTTCTTTGCCGTTTTTTTTGCTAATCTCATTGCATGGTCAATCTGACTTTGTTTGACTTGTTCCTTGCGATGTGACGTGTGCATTAGTTTTTGATACGTCCATTGGTGTATCTCCTCTAAGCTATTTTCTTTGTCCGCACCACCTCCATGTCAAGTGTAACTGAAATAACCAGTACGAGTTTGGTAGTGGGTTTTTTCCATGCCCTGTGTAGACCAAACACCCAAGATGCCATATTGCCTTACAAACATAGGATGAGTATTCGCAATTCAAAAGCATGCAGACATAGGATGAGTGTTCGCAATTCAAAATATTATCATGTGATCAAACCAATTACAGTACCATGTAGTGAGTAATATGTTGATTTTTCCACGCACTTATGAATGTCTTGTGGAAGGTCTCCAACAGCTTCTTGGAATTCTGTATAGTCGCCATCAGTCCATGAGTTCAGTTTGAAAAACTTGAATATTGCATCCAAGGTTTTCTATATCTTCGCTTTGCGAGTCCTTGCTGCACCATTGTCTGCATGGTCAACTACAGCATTGTGCAGATTTTTCCACCTGTTGTAACTTAATGCTTGTCTTTCTTGTGCACTTTGGCTTTTGCGTTGTCGTCCAGTTGTGGGCACTAAAAGGAAGAGTCGGGCTTTCACACCACCAATGGACAGCTTCTTTGGAACATCCCGGCCATTTTTTGATCTCTTCTCATCCTGCTCTATCTTAACATGTCCTCCATGCAAACCCATTTCTGAAAAGGCCATCTCTAAGGTTGAGATTGCCCTTTGCTTCGCAAAGAGAGGTTGAGTGTTCCAAGAAAAACAAATGTAGAGAAACATTAGTTTTTCTATTATTCTACAAAGTGCATGCATTGTGCATATGTGTACTCTAGATAGTGGGATATCCAAAATGGGTCGAAAGTTCGGGTCGCGCAGATGCCTATCTGGAGCTCTTCTCCAAAATGGTTTGTCAAGGATGTGAACCCCTCCCATGCAATACAAGCAAGGGCTTTTTCTTGTTGCTCCTTTGGAAACATTGTACATGCATTTCAAGGTTTTTAGGTCTCCAGCCATGTGCCACTCTACATTGTAGGATCCCATGCCCTCCACATCCAATTCCATTTCATTTCTCTGTTCACTTATTGTTTCTGGTATGTTTGTTTGATGAAAAACCCGTTCAATATATCGAAGTTCTTAGTGGGCACCTGAAAGGATAATTTTGAACTTTTTATAATGCACATTTGAAAGAATTCAACTGAACCATAACGATAAATTATCTTAAACATAACTTCTACGCACCTTGAACGTCACAAGAAGGAAAATGTTGTGCTCAGATTGCACTCTAAAGTTTCAAGGATCATCTGGTCCAATGCTTGCCTCCAAAGCTCTATTCATAAGTGTGATTGTGACTCGTTCAACCTTTGTCTCCTTTACAAGCTCGCACTTGTCTAGCTTGATGACAAACTTCAGGACGTTGTTGCACTCTTCAAGAGTAACACCGAATGACTGCACAATGTATGACTACAACGTGATCATATCATATAAAACATTGTTATAATTTTCATAGACCAATTCTTCTCCTTTTGGCAATCTATATGTCGATTCAATGTGGAAAGGACTTCCTAGATTTTGAAGCACCTCCTTGTTGACTTCTCATCTTGTTTTTTGAATAGAGAAAGGGTTTGGAAGTAGTGTGTGCTTGATGCGGAACTTTTTGACCTGTCTTTGCACAGTCTTGAGTAAGAGGAGTTAGGAATCAAAACCCTTTTCTAGTGGAACAGCACCGCAAATGATGCAAAACCCTTTTCTAGTGTAACAACACTGCAAATGATGCAAGACCCTTTTATAGTAGAAAAGCACTGCAAATAATGCTACATACTTGAAAATGGCAACATATTCCTTATTGGATATACCAACTTCATCCAAAATTGATTGAAAGTCTCATGCAGAGAGTTGGTTCTCCTTTAAAAGACTGTCAAGATGTTTAGCAACAATTTTACCATAGCACTTATCATCCAAGAGACCAACTATGTTTTTGTAATTCAATACGAGCTCGTCATGGGCCGAGGAGGTGGTTGTGCTGCGCTCCACTTCCTTGTCGAGGTGAAGCAAAGGTTTGCACAAGCATGTTAGTAGTAAGAGATGTGATAGTTTATGAATATAAACCTAAGAAGGATAGACACACTCACTTGATGGCTTGCACTCTTTTCTTTATTCCTCTGGAGTCAATGTCTCTTAGTTTTCTTTCTCTTTGGCAAAGACCTAGCGCTGTTCTTTTTTCTCTAAGTTGTTGTGTAAGCTCCTTGATGGTCTCCTTGCTACCTTCAACGTGTTGAGCACATTGCATGACTTTCTAGTGTAAGCGGACATTCTCGTTGTATACAATATCTCTTTCTTGTTGCAGCCAACTGCTTAGTGTAGCCATACAAGCCATTGTGACCATCTCCGACATAGTTCACTAAGGATGTAATATCCTTAAAAGGTGAAGTGGAGTTTGTGACAGGATGCTTTGGATACATTCTGCCATCCAGCCAAAGGTAAGAGTGGAATCGCTAGGATCACCAGCATCATAAAGACTTAACTTCAAACATGTTTCCATGGGAGTAGTAATAGGTTTGCACTCCTCAAGTCCAAACTTACATAGCAATGTCTCTATGTAACTTGTTTGACACAAGGCAATACCACCATCACATTGTTCAAACTGTATACCCAAGTAATGATGCAACACTCCCAAATCTTTCATCTTGAAAGAAGCATTCAAATCAGCCTTCAATTCACCAATATGTGTCTCATTGGGTCCAATAATCACCAAATCGTCAACATAAAGAACGACGTACAAAGTGCTTTCTGTTGGTGAACTGTTACAAAAGACTCATTTAACCAAATGAGTGTCATCTTTCTCATACCAAGCATGAGGAGACTGCTTCAACCCATACAAAGCTTTCTTACTGTTCTTTCTTGACACAACCGTCCACATCAAGTACATCATGTACATCTGCATCCAAAATAGGTTGATCTGTAGCATTTTTTGAAACCCCCATAGGCTATACATTTGCCTCATTGGAATTCACATTCAAGTTTCCACCACTAAAAAGAGGCAACAAGCTGTCATAAATGTCATGTGAGCTTACATTACTGCCTCTAGTACATTATAGCAAAAGCTGAACAGAATGTTCCACAAACACAACATATGTGAAACCAAGATACGCTTTGTTTGCGATAGTATAACCTGTAACCTTTGCTTTCAGTATTACAACAAAAAAAATTGCATTTGACAGCCTTATCATCCAATTTTATGTGTTGCGTTTGTGGCACCAACGCATAAGCCAAACAACCCAAAATGCACATGTGATCAATATATGGCTTTATCTCATGCCATCCTTCATAAGGAGTCATAGTTTGCAAATATTTCTAAGGGAACATGTTAAGGACATAAGTAGCACACATGATAGCCTCAAGCCAACAAAAATGTGGCAAAGCTTGACTCTTGACCATACATCGTGTCATTTTTGTATGCGCCCTATTTTTGCTTTCAACAACACCATTTTGTTGAGGTGTATAGGGCAATGTACATTGGTGTTTTATCTTGCGACTAGCCAAAAATGCATTAAACTCATGAGACATAACCCCCCCCCCCCCCCCCCCCCCCCCCGCGCGGTCTGAACGGAGGGTGCTCATAGTACATTTAGAGACATTTTCAGCCATAGCCAAAAATTGCTTGAAGCTCATAAACACTTTAGACTTAGATTTAAGTGAATATACGGACCATGCAAGCCTAGAGTAATCATGAATAAAATTCACGAAGTAAAGGTAATTGCCCAAGGACGGAGTTTGCATGGGTCAAGTTGTAATCTGCATGTAGCCCATACTGAATCATCCTTTGGAAAATTTGAATGCTGCATCTTACCCAAAATACAGCCATCACAAGGTTACTCCATAGGTGCTTCAAGAGGAAGAAAATAAGCAACCATATCAATTTTTTGCAAATGCAATAAACTGGAAAAAATTAGATGCCCAAAACGTGCATGCCAAAGTTTTGCATCTGAAACAACCTAGTTTGAATTAACAATTGCATTTGCAAAATTCTGCCCACACTTGTCATATAAAGTGAGCTTATACATCCCACGACCAGAATTGAGATCATAAACTGTACATCTGTCATCCACAAATTTTACTCCTATCCATGAACTGAGTCTAGCAAGTGGCGATATATACAAAAGGTTCTTCTTGATCTTAGGTATATAAAGTACATCGACAAGTGTGAAAGCACTGCCATTCGCAGCGGTAATCACAATCTTTCGAACTCCCTACACCGGATAAGAGGCATTGTTCGCACAAGTGATTGTATTCCCATGAGGGACTGCCTCAAGAGAGGTAAACAAGTCACAATGTGATGTAATGTGCTTTGTAGCACCACTGTCAAATTACCACACATGTGAATCTGCAACAATTGACATACATGCATCCTAGATAGAAAGATCATAAGTGCACTCTGCACTAAATGTCCACTTTGCATCTACATCAACATCACAATCTCCTTTCACAGAAGATTCTAGAATTGTTGCACTTGTAGCTAGTGGAACCAACCTCCTTCTTCTCATCCTCTTTTGCCTTCAATTTCGGACACTAAGTGATCAAGTGATCATTAGCTTTACAATAATGGCAACACATCTTCTTTTTTCCCTTTTCACCAGAATTCCCAAACAAAGTACTTCTAGTAGAAGCATTAGGAACAAGTGATTTACCACTCCTTGTAGAGGAACCATGAGAAGTGGTTACATTGTTGTTACCACTTTTTCTTTTTCTTTGAGAAACAATAAAGGCATGTTCAACTGCACGTTGTTTAGCCTTGTTTTTTCTTGAAAGTGACTCTTGCAGCAGCAATGTGCATAATACATCAAACTTGACAACATCAGGATTTCCTAGGGTCATAAGTCTCTAACTACTAGGAAAAGTCTGGTAAGAATCTGACAAAGCATCAAGAACAATATGCACAAGGGAACTATCTGAAATGACTTTGCCTACAGAAATGGGTTGCTCATTTTTATCCTGGCTACCAGCAAGTAAACTGTCAATGTCATCTTCCTCATGCATAATATTCAATTCCATCTCTTTACACATCAATGCAATTTTAGCCTCATTGTGACGTACATAAAGACCAGCCAAAATATCCCAAGCTTGTTTTGCAGATATAGCCAAGCAAATGTCAGGAGTAAAAGTGCGCTTCATACATAACGCAATCAATGCATGATCCTACATATCTCTAACATCCCAACGACCGTGCTCAACTATAGGAAGTACAACTCTAGCATCAACAATCCTGCCACCAAAACCTGCAACATCCTCAACATTGCTTGTATCCACAGAACCAAGACGTACATCAATGTCTTGCACAACATTCCAAACGCCCTTTGACACAAGAACATGTGACATCATGTAAGCCGACATTGGGTAATTGTCCCCATCCAATTTATTCTCAGCAACAAACATCTTGAACACATTTGTGTTGTTATCAACCATGAGAGTGCCTGCAAGTGATTTGAAAAATGTCCAAAAAGAGGATAAACAAAGCGAGACCAACACGTGCTATATAGCACAACCCGGAGAAGCATGACTGTAAGGGATTTGTTATGCAAAAAATGGCACTGACAAAAAATTTGCACGAAAAGACGAAATTGCATGCGCAATACTATCTATAGGCCGAAATGAGTTCGGATGGAAAATCTGAGTAGACTAAGCTCTACGAGCGTTCTCGAAGTGTCTGTCAACCTACTCACGTCACCACCAAAGCTCACTCAAATCAGAGAAAGTGAGCAGGTGTGCGCTAGTGATGTTGGCGACTATGCTCGGGAGGGTGCAACCTGCTCTGATAACAAACACATGGTACAAAGAAGCTCAAGGCATACAACAAAGAGTACTATTACTTAGTGTGCAATGGAAAGATAAGTTAGTCCTAGAATGATGGGTGTATATACGTCAATGCACAGGGAAAAAAACCTCTTAGTGAGGGAAAAAATGCCCCCACGGTCCTAAGTGTGTTCCCACACATCACTACCTCGTTTCTATGGTAACACAGAGGCAAGAGGAGGTTGAGATTAAGGGAGGTGGAGGCAGAGGCAAGGCGCCATACTATGTGCAATACCTTGTTGGAATTAGGGTTGCAGAGAAACACACACAGCTTGGAGAAGACGAAGGAAGCTCAAGGCACACAATAGAGAGTGTGTTACTTAGTGTGCGATGGAAAGATAGATAGCCCTAGAGTGATGGGAATATATACAATGCACTGGGGAAAAAACCTCCTAAAGAGGGAAAAAATGCCTTGGCAGTCCTAGTGTGTTCACACACAGCACTACCACATGTATATGGTAACAAATCCCCCCTGGAGTGATGCGGTGAACGAGAGCTGGCACATGAGTAAAGGAGTGTGCCATGCCTTAAGGACATGATCAGTCCACAAAGGGGAGTAAGCCCAAAGCATTGCGGAAAGCTTCAAGCTTCTCACGAGACAATGCCTTTGTGAAAAGATCTGCAAGGTTGTCCTGTGTTGGCACATAAGCCAAGTTGATCTCTCCTGCTGAGAGCCTCTCCCTGACATAGTGGTAATGCACCTCAATGTGCTTTGTGCAAGCATGAAAAACTGGGTTCCTTGCAACTGCCAATGCGCTCTGACTGTCAGTGTAGATAGTGTTGGCAGTGTCCTGTCCAACACCCAAATCAGCCATAAGGCATCTGAGCCATACACACTCAACCGTAGCTGTGAAGATTGCCCTGTACTCAGCCTCACAACTCGAAGTGGCCACAGTAGGTTCCTTCTTGCTCAACCATGACATACATGAACTGCCAAGCATGAAACAAAAATCAGTTGTGGACACTCGCGTGTCAAAACAGCCAGCCCAATCTGAGTCCGAAAAAGCATGTAAGTCTGGCAGCAATGATCCCCCCTTGCGATAAAACAAGCCAAGATGTAAAGTACCACTAAGGTAGCGGAAGATCCTCTTGACAGCCTGCCAATGCTTAGACCCTGGACTATGAATAAATCTGCTGACCTGTGAGACTGCAAACTGAATATCCGGCCTTGTGTTGCATACATAAATGAGGCAGCCAACAGCATTTTGGTAAAGAGTGACATCAGCAGGATCTCCAACATCATGTAGACTCAACTTCAAACCTGTTTCCATGGGAGTGGCAATAGGTTTGCAATCCTCAAGTCCAAATTTACATAGCAATGTCTCTATGGACCTTTTCTGACACAAGGCAATACCACCATCACACTGCTTAAACTATATACCCAAGTAATGATGCAACATCCCCAAATCTTTCATCTTGAAAGTAGCATTCAAATCAGCCTTAAAATTCAGCAATATGTCTCTCATTTGGTCCAGTGATCAGCAAATCATCAACATAAAGAACCACAATAAGAAGTACATCACCCTCACGCTTTACATACAATGTGCTTTCTGTTGGACTGTTACGAAAGCCTTGTTTGACCAAATGAGTGTCAGCTTTCTCATACCAAGCACAAGGAGATTGCTTCAACCCATACAAAGCCTTCTTACATCTGCACACTTTGTCCTCTTGTCCTTTTATGACAAAACTGCGAGGCTGCGTTACATAAACTTCCTCAAATATATCACCATTCAAGAAAGCATTAACAATGTCTGATTGATGTACATACCAACCAAAATGAGTTGTCAATGCACATAGAAAACGTACAGTAGTCATACGACAAGTGGGAGCAAAAGTCTCTTCATAATCTATGCCTTTTTGTTGTGCATAACCTTTTGCAACAAGTCGAGCCTTATGGCGATCGATCTCACCATCCGGCTTGCGTTTCAACTTGTAAACCCACTTCGTACCAATGGCCTTTTTGTTAAGTATGGAGCCTGATTTACCCTTGTAATTTTATGTGGTAAAAGCGCACATTTGTAAGGCCCCCATTATGAGGAGAAGCCATCGTGCGTGAAGGAAAATCACTTACCGGAAACCAAAATTTTCACGGACAAGAATCAAGGGCAACTTTAAAGGCCCGCCCCCGAGACTTTTTTTTTCGTCGGAATATTATAGCCGGACGGCGGCCGGAAAGTGGTCGGAAAACAACCGGTCGGTTGGCCGGTGGCCGGTAGTCAATGGCCGATGGCCGGTGGTCGGGAGTCAATGGCCGGTGGCCGGTGGCCGAATTCAATGGCCGGTGGCCGAATTCAAAAGCGGACTTGTCTTCTCAAGGGCGGACACACATGGGCGGATTGGAGGGTCCGATTTGGACTTATTCGCACAAGGGCGGCTACACATGGCTGTCTCTCATAAGAGAGGGCAGCCCTTTTGGCCTATAAAAGGAGGCCATTTCTACACACATTTTATAGTGTGAAGTTGATGGAACAAGGTGAGTGTGAGGTGGTGAGAGTGAAGCAAGGTGGGAGCTCCATTAAGGGTATACTCCCTTTGTGAACTACTTCTTGTTTTGAAGTACTAAAGCCATTGAGTGGCTGCTTTCCCGTGGACGTAGCCCACATTGGGTGAACCACGTATATCGTATGTACTCTCTCTCTCTCTCTCTCTCTCTCTCTCTCTCTCTCTCTCTCTCTCTCTCTCTCTCTCTCTCTCTCTCTCTCTCTCTCTCTCTCTACTCTATAATCTCTTGTGTGTGAAATCTATCTCTCTCCATTAAGTAATCTACTCAAAAATCTGCTTTCCCGTGGACGTAGCCCACATTGGGTGAACCACGTATATCGTGTGTACTCTCTCTCTCTCTCTCTCTCTCTCTCTCTCTCTCTCTCTCTCTCTCTCTCTCTCTCTCTCTCTAGTCTATAATCTCTTGTGTGTGAAATCTATCTCTCTCCATTAAGTAATCTACTCAAAAATCTATTTAGCTACGTCTTATTTCCTAACACTTTTTGCCAGGAGGCAAATCACATAAAGTCCATGTGTAATTTTCTATAAGTGCATCATATTCTGATTGCATGGCAGCCATCCAATTTTTTGAATTCTGTGCTTCATCAAAAGAAAGAGGCTCCTCAACATCATGTAAACTAGACACAGCCAAAGCATAACAATCTGATGCATAAGATGCATGGCGAGAGCCTGAACGAGTACGACTAGACAAAGGTGCATCTAATTTACTGTCACGCAAAGCGTGCACCAACCATTTTGGCATACCTCTAGCCTGCTCATTTTCAGCCCTTTCCTCATCAAGTACATCATGTACATCTGCATCAATAATAGGTTGATCTAAAACATTTTCAGAAAGCCCCATAGGCTGTTCATTTGTCTCATTGGAACTTACATTCGTATTTCCACCACTAAAAAGAGGCAACAAAGTGTCATAAATGTTCTGTGAGCTTACATTACTGTCTCTAGTACATGACAGCAAGGGCTGAACAGAATCTTCCACAAACACTACATCTCGAGAAATCAAAATACGTTTTGTTTGCGGATGATACAACCTGTAACCTTTGCTTTCAGCACTATAACCAACAAAAATACATTTGACAGCCTTATCATCCAATTTTTTGCGCTGCACTTGTGGCACCAAAGCATATGCCAAACAGCCAAAAACACGCATGTGCTCAATAGAAGGCTTTCTATCATGCCATGCTTCATATGGAGTAATAGGCTGCAAAGATTTCGTAGGACACCCGTTAAGTTCATAAGTGGCACACATGATGGCCTCAAGACAAAAAGAATGCGGCAAGCTTGACTTTTGATCATACATCGTGCCATTTCCGTCAGTGAACTGTTTTTCCTCTCAGCAACACCATTTTGTTGAGGTGTGTAAGGCACTGTACATTGGTGTTTTATCCCACGACTAGACAAAAATGCATTAAATTCATGAGACATATACTCCCTCCCTCGATCGGAATGGAGGGTGCCCATAGTACATTTCGAGACATTTTCAGCCATAGCTAGAAATTGTTTGAAGCACATAAAAACTTCGGACTTCGCTTTAAGCGGAAATACCCATGCATGCTTGGAGTAATCATCAATGAAAGTCACGAAGTACAGGTAATTGCCCAAGGACGGAGTTTGCATGGGCCCACAAACATCACTATGCACAAGTTGCAACCTGCATGTGGCCCGAACTGAACCATCCTTTGGAAATTTAGAACTCTGCATCTTACCAAAAATACAACCTTCACAAACATGTTTGACAGGTGCTTCAAGAGGCAGCAAAGAAGCAACCATATCAAATTTTTGCAAATGCAGCAAACTGGCAAAATTCAGATGACCAAAACGTGCATGCCAAAGTTTTGCATCTGAAATAGCCCTTGAATCTACAACAGCATTTGCAAAATTTTTTCCACACTTGTCATACAAAGTGAGCTTATACAGCCCACGGCACAAAAGCCCAGATGCAACAATTTTATCACTAAAACTGAGATCATGAATTGTACATCTGTCATCCACAAATTTGACTACAAGTCCAAGTCTAGCAAGTGCGGATATAGACAAGAGATTCTTCTTGATCCCAGGTACATAAAGTGCATCAACAAGTGTGAAGAAACTGCCATTAGTAGCAGTGAGCACAATCTTTCCAACTCCCTGAACTGGATAAGAGGCGTTGTTGGCACAAGTGACTGGATTCCCATGAGGGACAGACTCGAGAGAGGTAAAGAATTCACGATGTGAGGTAATGTGCTTTGTAGAACCACTGTCGAAATACCACACATGTGAATCTGCAGCAACTGACAAGCATGCATCATGGAAAGCAGGATTGTAAGTGCACTCTGCACTAAAAGCCCATTTTGCATGTGACATCAGCAACACAGTCTCCTTTCACAGAAGATTCAACAATGGCTGCATTTGTAGTGGAACCAGCATTTGCAGTGGAACCACCCTCTTTCTTCTTAGCCTCTTTGTCCTTCAACTTGGGACACGACTTGATCAAGTGATCATTGGCTTTACAATAATGGCAACGCATCTTCTTTTTGCCCTTATCACCAGAATTGCCAGACGAAGTGCTACCAGTAGAAGCATTGGGAACAGAAGTTTTGCCACTCGCAGCAGAACCATAAGAAGGGAGGAACAATGGTGCGCTTCACAGACAATGCAATCAATGCATGAGCCTACGCATCCTTAACATCCCAACGAGCTTGTTCTGCCATAGGCAAAACAACTCTAACAGCTGCAATCCTTGCAGCAAGACCTGCAACATCCTCAACATCACCTACATCTTCAGAACCAGGACGTACATCAATGCCCTGCACAATGTTCCAGACGCCCTTTGACACAAGAACATGTTGCATCATATAAGCCCACATAGGGTAGTTGTCCCCATCCAACCTGTCCTCAGCAGCAAACATCTTGAACACATCTGTGTTGTTGTTGTCAGCCATGGTAAATGTTGCACCTGGTGTGAAAACTGCCCGAAAATAGGAGAAATGGAGCGGAAACAACCTGTGCGATATAGCACAAACCGTAGAAGCATATAAGGCACCTGTTATGCAGAAAACGGCACTGACAGAAATTTTGCACAAAATGACGAAATAGCCTGTGCAATACTGTCTGTAGTGGAAACGGAGGCCGAAATGAGCCCAAATCAAAATTCTGAGTAGACCGGGCTCTTCGAGCTCGCCCAAAATATTTGTCGACCTGCGAACGCTTGCCAAAGCTCACTGAAATCAGAGAAAGTAAGCAGGCATGTGCTGGAGCAGCTGGCGACTAAGCCCGGGAGGACGTGACCTGCTCTGATACCAATTGTTGGAATTAGGGTTGCAGAGAAACACACACAGCTTGGAGAAGACGAAGGAAGCTCAAGGCACACAATAGAGAGTGTGTTACTTAGTGTGCAATGGAAAGATAGATAGCCCTAGAGTGATGGGCGTATAACCAATGCACGGGGGAAAAAACCTCCTAAAGAGGGAAAAAATGCCCCGGCGGTCCTAGTGTGTTCACACACATCACTACCACATGTATATGGTAACATACCTGTGGGTTGGCAACCTCACGAGCTAAGAATTGTGAGGGCGAAGGGGATGGGAGCAACAACCAATGTTGCTTAGTAGTGGGTTTAAATTAGTTAGAGAAAGTATAGTACATATGTTGTGTGTGTACTGTGTGTAATTATGTGTGTGTATAGAGAGGAGGGGCAAGGGCAAAGATCTAGATCTTATCCCTTAGCAAATATCGTAGCCTATATATAACGTTGGCGAGCTCGCGAGCTGAGAATTGTGAGGGCGGAGGGGATGGAGCAACCTATGTGGATTTCTAGAGAGAGAGGGGGGAGAGAAGAGAATGTTCGTAAGATATATGCTTGGTAGTGGATTTTAATCGGCCTGCTAAAGGCCTTAGTATCCATATGGGTGAAGGTCGTTCAATTTTATTTGTTTGACATGTGTCCTGTTAAAAATTGAAGAGAAAGAAAGCATTTCCTTTCAAATGCTATTTCCCAAAGATGCTTTCATTTTCTTTTGGCATGCTGGAAAAAACCTAAAGGACAAAGGGTTAAGGAGTGTGCATAGTAGTTTGATCCATATATGATGTGAAGTATTGATTCAAATTTTATTTTTTTTACTCTGAGTTGTAAAGAATTCTTTTATTTAAAGAGTTTCTCAAGATTCATTTTATTAAATTATTAAATTGATTTATTATTCTCTATGCTTGTTAAATCAATTAGCAAGTCTCCCCCCCTTCGAAAGAGTAGTTCTACCATCTATTTTTCAGCACGAAACATGGAGCGGTGGGATTGAATTGAATTCAGCAGTTCCCTACTCAACATCACTACCACTACACGACAGCTCATAGGACGTCAAAATTGTACATAATAAATTTTATAGAGCTACCTCCATTCCTTGTGAGTGAAGAGTCAGGTGGAAGAAAGAGTATGAGGTTTTTGCCGCCAACTATTATGAATTTAGCTTGTGTATGTATGGTGAATAATATAATGTATATTTTTATTCTTATTTTTATTTTCATCTAATTTTGTTTTCAAAATAATGTACGATGTACATATTTTACCTCATTATTTAAGTGGAATCTTTTTTAATATATAAATAATTTATGATTATATATATAATAAAAAATATAATTTTATATTAAAACACAATAAGAATTTCATGTGATTATAAACAATGGTATAAACTTACTTTCCATAAATCTCATTCCTTTCTTAACTTACTTACTTTCCATAAATCTCATTCCTTTCTTAACTTAGGAGGCCTTAGTGTCTCTTCACCTTGTTAGTGTAGTACTTACATGTTGTGTGTTTGAAGAAAATGTATAGGGGAGGCCCCAGGGCAAAGATCTCCCGTATGCAATTTTTTAGTATCGTACTTACGTTTTGTGTGTGGGAAGAAAATGTATAGAGGAGGGTCCGGACTCAGGGGCAAAGATCTCATCCCTAGGCAAATATCGTAGCCTGTATATATGTTGAGCAAGATGGCGATTTCTCCTCTTGCCACTTTACTGTGTTCAGAATTCGTAAACTTGAAGCGGTTAAGTCTCGCAACGACTGCCACGTACACCACAGGTGGTGCTGTGCGAGATGCGCAGTCCGCTCTACAAGAGCTCGCATTCTGCTACAGCTGGTCCACTCGAGCCCAAAAAGACTCTCTCTCTCTCTCTCTCTCTCTCTCTCTCTCACGCACGCACGCTCGCTGTGCTATACCCCCACGTACACACGCATTCGGAGAGCCCGCTGCTCAAGAAGGTTATCGGCGATGGCGTCCCAACAGCAAAGGGCTCCTGCATCCACTGAGGCTTTCGTCCCCAAGCCGAATGCCAGCAATCAAGCCGTAGGCCAGGATCAGCCGAAAACTATTGGCGATGTAAGGCGTAAGCTTCCGGGATGATGATCATGACTGTAATGGTTCTTTAATTGCTTGGGATATGTCTATTTATGCAGGCCTTAGAGGATGCTGCGAGGAAAGCGCATGATAAGCCCTTGGAGGTGAAGGATGCAAGAGCGATTCAAAGTGCAGAGGCACATGCCACTGGCATTGGGCCGGGCATTGCCGGCGGGCCAGCTGCGTATGCGCAACATCTTCTTGACACTCAACAACAGGCCACGCTGGGCGATGCTCTTCAGGTGTCAATTATCTCTCTCTCTCTCTCTCCCTCTCCTCTTCAGGTGTCAATTCTCTCTCTCTCTCTCTCTCTCTCTCTCTCTCTCTCTCCACCCACACCCACTTCTAGAGCATCAGATTTTAACCTGTGGCACGTCTTGTTGGATACATCTGAGATCTGAGTGCAGGGTGCAAAATCATATCTGCCGGCGGACAAGGTAGTGACTCCGCGTGACGTGAGCGGAGTGACCAGGACCGAGGCTCGGAACCATCCAGTGGGAACACCGGCGCTGTCGGCTGGTGGAGTGGCAGCATCGGTGCAAGCGGCAGGGCAGTACAACGTTAACAAGGGGTTCGTCGCCGGGTCTAGAGCTGGTCAGAATGCAGGGGGTGTTGGAGGAAACAACTCCAACGCTCCTGCGGGAACTGGAGGGAACACCATCTCACCTGCATAGAAGAACAACAGTTTCCTATACCCCTAGTGTATAGTTTCTTACCAATAAATTGATCTGAAGCGATTGGCCCAGTGGCCCTTGTAAGAAAAGAGGAATTAAGGGGACACTTTGCTAAACCAAGTTTTGTTGGGTGAAATTGGTTTCTTTGTTGATGCTCTAATGCTACACTCCAATACATGTGAAGTTCATCAATGTTCATTGGAGATTAGTGAAAGTGTAATAACGTAATTGGCCTAATAATTCAAAAAGTATTCCTAATGGCTTCAAAAAAATTACATTAAGGGATTCCTAATCCAAAGTTTCCCTCAACAACGTTAAAAATGATGCATTAGTTTATAGTACATAGCAACAGGCACTGATAAGACACGCAAATTTGCAAGAGGATTTAACATGAGTGTGAGAGAGAGAGAGAGAGAGGAAAACGCTAAAGGAATAATGAAAAGAGCAAAGAAACACCTATTTATATGGACACAGGTCTTTACTTTCCATCTTCATTAGTCTTTTAACTTTCCACCTCCATTCATCTTTGATTTCCTACCTTCGTATGCCTTTTCATTTTCCAAACTCACCCTTCACTTATGCACTTTATGTTTTGAGAGAATTTTTATTTCTCTCAAATTGGGGCCTTTTCATTTTCCAAACTCACCCTTCACTTATGCACTTTATGTTTTGAAAGAATTTTTATTTCTCTCAAATTGGGGAGACTTAATTGGCCTAATAATGAATTATGACGAAACATCATCCCAAAAACTAGTGATATAAAGGCAAGGTTGGAGGTCTGGGTAGGCCCTCCCAGCCACACACCTACAAGACTTTCTGAGTGGGAAAAGACTAGAGCCATGCAACCAATAATTGTCTCTGTAATTTGAACATGCTTCGTAATTTGGACATTGTGAGTGAGCTCTAAGCAACCTTCAGGACTAAAGAAGGCGAGGTCTTCAATGAAGACCTTGTCATGGGATCCACGACGAGGAATTGCACGCACGTCCAATCTGCGAGGCAAACTTGGCCGTTCGACTATAAACGGACGTGTCTTAGTTTAATTTTTCTTGGTTGTGATTCCGTGAAGCCCTCATCTCCAAATGCCGCATCCAATTGTTGGATAAAGGCCAAGACTTTGTCCGTAGCACCAAAGGTGCCATCGTAGGTAAGGAAAGAGATGCTCTTTCCTCCCTCTTTGAATTTATTGAGCCATCTTTGCCCAGGTGGCAAGAGACTCACTTCTTTCTCATTCCTTTGGTGGGGGCTCCTGAGTTCTCCTTTGAGAAGGAGATGCGTCATCAAGAAGCAAATTTTTTGAGCCCTTTGTATGGATCCTCTTCTTCTTTCCGAATCGCATAGAGGCCTCTTTTGGGAGTCTCACAAGGAGGCTTCCTAGGTACTCTCTCGTCATGGTGGAGAGCTTGGAGAATCCCATTAGCACATAGCTGCCATTGCACTTCACTTTGGATGGATGGATTGTCCATGACCTATTGAAGCCTAGAAACAAGGTAGTTAACAAGCATAGGGGCATCATTAGTAGACTTCTTATTAGCAAAATCAAATCTGCCAACATTAATTTCACTCTTTACTATTGTCAGCCATTCTAACAACTTTTAGGTGTAAACTTTTAAGGTGTAATATGGCACTTCAAGCCCTAGTTGCTACTCCTCTTTACCCCTCTAGAAAAGCACTCAAGCTAATGTACCCATGGCTCAAATACCATTAATTGCAAGGAATAGAAGAGAGGGTCTTTCAACACCAAAAGAGCACCAGCTCCCGTCGAGATTCTAATAGCTCAATAGTGGTTTTAAGCTGTAGGAAAGCTCCGTAGGACTCCACTATTAAGACCATAGCTCTCGACAGCGATGCCCCATTATCTGCATGAAAATAGGCGCACTACAAGGCTGAAAAATACCTATTCTAATTACTCAATTGCAATTAATGATACCAACCTTTTATAGCTAGCTTGAGGACCTCCTTTCTTGAGCAAGAAAACAGAAACCTTGTGCTTTGATACCAATGTAACATTTAATGGCCTAGTAGCTTGTGTGTAGCAAAAAATAACATGAACATAGTGAGCATTTCATTAGAATAGGTTCCTAATGAGCATAACAAGAGTGCTTGGGTGGAGAGAGCAACAAAAAGCATAACGCCTAGTTAGATATCATGAACAATACTTCAAAAGAGAGAGAAATTAATCTATTGACAACAGTTGAGGACCGGATTTACATGGAGCCGGTCCCTCCTCCAAAATTCTTTGTATTATAGGTTTCCCCCATTAAGGGAGACATTTTACAATACAATTCTTTGTGTTCCTTCCAATAACTAGCTAGTGCAATGAAGATGGAAGCTTCAAGCACTAAGCAAACACTTATAAAACACAACATCAATTCCCTCACGGTCTCAGACCCAAGACCTCACACACTTTCGAAGATGGTGAGAGCTAGCGGGGTATGAGAGTAGATTGAGAGGAAGAAGGAGTAGTCTTACAAGAAAGATGTACATCTCCTCACATAATCACTCATATTAGCATAGCATAGCTTAGTAATTAGCATGGTAGAGAAGGTGAACATGCTTTGAAGCTTGGATCTTGGTTGGATTTGCATCACAAAGCCAAGAGTTGATTGTGTAGGCCTCCTTTCTCACAAGCTTGGAGTAGGTGATAAGCTTTCCATTAAAGCTTGAGAAGGATAAACAGAGCCTTCTTGATTTACACATGAGCTTGTGTGAGTGTGTGTGGAAGAATGCTTTGAGAAATTCAGCCCCATCTCTCTCTTGGTCGACCCCTCTTGCATTTTACTCATGCAGGCACCCCATTGGCCCACGCCAAGCTTAGCCAATGAAAATTGAGAGGCATAAGTGATAGCCTTCTCACATGTGTCCCCCTTTCCCCTTTTGTGAGAGCTTTAGATAATTAATTAATGCAACTAAACTCTCATTGGACCCCTTTGTCTTCTGGCCAATAGGAATCAGGCAAGCCATTGGGATGTTGAATGCTCATTAGACCCCTTTGGAGACTGTCCAATAGTCTTCTAGAGAGCTTAATTCTTATTAGTTCTTTTATTAAGTGTTTTTAAATAAATTAAACTAGATTTAATCTAGCCTAATTCTCATTAGTCCACCTCCATCGCCATCTAATAGGATTTGAGTGCACCTTGTGGACATCTGGGCTAGGGAGCTGACATGTGCCCCTCATTCCCTTTGTGTAAAGGAAGCTTGTGAGTGTGTGTGTGTGTGTGTGTGTGTGTGTGTGTGTGTGTGTGTGTGTGTTTCTCTCTCATCCCCTACTTGCAAGGCTCGCCCCCTCCCTTGTAGGAATTTCGAGGACTTTTGCTACACACACAAAGCATCCAATTTCCCTAGTGTTTGACCTTTGGACACAACCTTTGAATTTTGGAACCTTAGCTGCATTTTGGAAGTCTTAATGGGCTGAATCTTAGGGTCTTTAAAGCCCATTGTTGCACAACTCGCGTTTGCAGATGGCCCCCCCTTTGGATCTCTATTTTCCCTCCTTTGGATCCCTACTGTGGCCGGTCTGCTAGCTTAACCAATATTCTAGCTTTTTCTCCCCTAGCACTTCTCCATATTAAATGATCAGTTTAACATGAGAAAAGCATTTAGGAGATTTTGATATTAGTTATTATGACAATCTAGATCTTCACTAGCTATTCTGCACCCAGAGCAATGATTGGACCCAATTCCTCTTTCTTGTATCTTTATGCCCGTTCGGCAGAGCACCCCACATCACTTTCCACAGAAATATCTTCATATATTGAGGCCACTTTGGCTTCCAAATGTTCTCCATGACTCCCTCCCATCGTTTTTCCATCCAGTGCCTCTTCCATAATTTGTTGAGGGGACTACACCAATTAGCCTCATGGATTAATGCATGGTAAATGCCTTCAGAATGTGGTTTCCAAAAGAGGCTACTGCCGGCGGGCCATCTTCAAGCATCCCATTCAAAGTTGGATTCACAAATTGGCATCACTACCTTATGAAGCTCTTTTATCACCTTGTAGACTAGTAAGATCTCAAATCCATTCAGTTGAAATTGGATGGCTAAAAGAGTCAGCAGTTTTCTAGCACTTAGTGTTGCCATCCCAGAATTTCTCTAGTCGAACGAGCCCCTTATTATTCACATTCTTGGCCATTTCTATCCAATAGGGGCTTTGTGGTGGCCCCAATATTTTAGAGAGCCAAGGGGACCAGTGCAAAATGGAGTTCTTAAAGTATCTGGTAGCTTCCCCCCATTCCAAAACCTCAGCTGCTCTTTTGCACTTCCTCATTAGTTCCCCTGAGAGTCCACTAGATCTGAGATAAGACCACTTCAAGGCGAGAAGTTTGTCGTGCATCACAACCCCCTTCCACTTTCCCCCTTTCGATCCCAGTTTTACTACATCAAGTATTTCCTTGGTCATGATAGCCCAAGCTTGGTCCTGTTTAGCCAATGAGACCATAAATTTGGCACAAAGGGCCTGAGCATGGGATATGGGGTTAAGAATGACGAGCCCTCCTTGGTCTATCGGGCGAGCAACTACCTCCCATCTATCCCACTGCCATGGTTGGGAGGTTTTCATGTTGTTCTTCCAAAGAAACCTTTTCACTGGTTTTAAGAATTCTTTCCATTTACACTTAGCCATCTTGAGCACGGGGCAGAGGAAAGCAATATACGGGATCATAAAAGCATTAATCGCTCTAATCCGGCATTGGAAGGGGAGGAGAACAAACTTCCATCTTCTTATTCTTTAGCTTATTTTTTCAAGGACCCATTTAAATCTTTGCCTATGGGTTACGTCCACCCCTACGGGGGCTCCCAGGTGTCTGAATTCACTCCCTTTTGAGATAATCTCTCCTGTCTAGATTGCAGGGTCAAAAGAGACGTTCTCTCCAATAGGGAGATAAGTCTTGACTTCTCTATATTGCACTTGGATCTCGAGGCCACGGCAAATGTTTGCACAATCTCCATATCTCTCCTGACAACTTGAGGGCACACCTTCAAGAATAGGAGCAAATCAATTGCAAACATTTTGGCTAGTAGCTGGTCGTTGCCCAGTAATGCCAGACCTTGAATCTCTCCCCGTGCGCAGCACTGGCTTCAAGCATCATAATGAGATGATGCGACCTGATGGCGAAAAGCAAGGGGGCCAGGGGACATCCTTGCTTAATAGACCTTTTCACCTCAAAAGAGCCCACACTTCTGTCATTAAACGTGAGCTCTGATTGGCTGCCAATGCCTAGTGTGTGTATGAGGTGACAAAGGTGAGGCCCAAAGCCTAGAGCTCCCATGACTTCTTCTATATATGACCATTCTATTCTATCATAGGTGACAAAGGTGAGGCCCAAAGCCTAGAGCTCCCATGACTTCTTCTATATATGACCATTTTATTCTATCATAGGCTTTGTCGAGGTCAAGCTCTGCAGCAAGATGCACTCTTGCTTGGAGAAGGATGCATACTCTATTCTACCATTGCTGCCAAGATATTGTCATATATAGATCTCCCTTTAATGAACATGTGTTGATGGGGAGAGATGATCCAACTCGGGAGGGGGGCAAGTATGAAAGCTATCACCTTGGCAATAAGTTTGTATGCTACTGACATCATCATAAGCCAATGTTTAAGTTGACAGCAGTAGATCTGTTTAGGGATGGGCTTGATAAGCCCTCTCTTAACACTTGCATCCAACGACTCTTTGAAAACAGCTTGATTGGCCATCCGTGTGACTGGACCCTTGAGATCATCCCAAAATTCCCTGAAGAATTCAGCCGTTAGTCCATCCCAACCGGGGGACTTTTCATTGCCAAGAGTTTTTAGTGCCGCTGAGCATTCCTCCTCAGAGAAGGCCATTTCCATGTGGTTGGCTTCCTCTTGGGGAACCTTCTTTTCAACACTCCCAAGTAAAGACGCTCGGGCTTCTTCCACTTCCTAAGATTGGGTCTCTTGCTTGCCGATATTCAAGCTGAGATAATTGAGCATAAGTCCAGCCATCTCATCTTGGTTTTGAATTGTATTCCCTTTCTCATCATCGAGCACTTGCACGTGGCCTCGACTCTTCCTCACTTTCAGAGCCCTGAAAATATGTGCTTGGTTAGAAGGCTCTGGTTGAAGGATAGTTTCCTTAGAGAGAAATATTGCCTTCTTGATTTCCTCCAGCTGCTTGTTGGACAAGTGAGATTTAGCTTCAATCCATCACTTGTTCTCATCCTCGGTAGCCAATCCGACAGCCTTCCTAGAGGCTAACTGCGCTACCTCCTCTATGAGATGTTTGATATGTGCCTCATTGGATTTTTTAACCCGAGGACCCAAAGTTTTGATAGCTTTTTGTACACTCCGAACAAATAGACTCCAAGCACTAGGTCTATTCATCCCCACATCTTTCTTGAGCTTTCCCAACACTTTTTTGGTGATGCTTCTGAAGGGAGGGTCTTTGAACAGGTGTGTCCTTGTAACCATAAGCTTTCTCTCCCCAAGTTGAGGATTGTTCCCCCCCCCCCTATCTTTCTTGAGTTGTAAGTGTAATGGCATGTGATCGGAGAGGCTTTTTGTTGAGATTACCTTCATCTCTAACGTCGATGAGATCCAGTCAGCTTGATGAGAGCAGTAGCATCTGTCCAGATGGGAGGCAGTGCGGGCATACTGAAGGATTGTGTAGGTGAATCCAGGTATGTTGTTCCATGGACCCACTTCCCACAAGTCAATCATAGCCCACTTCTCACATAAGCTCAGCTATTTAGACTTTTCTGAGCCAACCAGTATACTGGCGGAGCATGTTCTGTCCTTGCTTTTCTTAACCATATTGAAATCTCCAACCATCAGCCACTCCCCTTCGATCAAAGTATCCCTGAGCTGCATCCACAGTTTAGCTCTATCCTTTGTATTGCAAGGGCCGTAAACATTTACTATGGTGATAGGTTGATCCTCCCATCTTATTCAAACACCAAGGACTCTTCCGAAGGGGTGGTTTAGAGCCATCTTTGGCTCCAAATGTCTGCCATCAATGAGCAAGACACCACTGAAACCGTCACTTCCTTCCCCATAAAAGATAATTTTTTTTCCTACAGCCTATTTTCTCTTGCTACGAGCATCCAAATGGTGCTCTTGGATGGCCCAGCAATTGACTGTCTTCTCTTTCTTCACTTCTTACCAAAAGAGACTTCCCTTCTTCCGGGTTTTTAATCCCTTCACGTTCCAAGACTGAATAGAAAGAGTATCCATCATTGGGAAAGGGGGACAAATTCTTCTGCCTCCAAGAACTCTTCCACAGAGTTTCCATTCAGGTTGTCCTCTTTCATTGGCTCCTATTCTGATGGAACCTGCGTGGTATCTAACTTGGAAGTGAAAAGGTCCTCTTGATTCGTCTTCCCCAAAACTTTGAATAAGTTGTCATATAGGAAAGGAGGCTTTGGGAAATCCAACGGGAGACCTTTGATTTGTCTCAAGGCCCTAGCCTTTGCTTTGAACCATTTACATGAAATATGAGATATTTGTTGCCAGCCCTCATCTTTTGACCTAAGAGTTGGAGACATCACGATCTTCTGCATTACTGGGGTGGCCGTTCCTTGCTGAGTGGTGGATGAAAAGTGGTAGCTTTGGGTGGTCTTGCCCTTACCCTGGTTTCCATGATCTTGTTTCTCCACATCTTTCTTTATTTTGACCACCCTCTACCTTGCCAAGATTTTCATTAGGCTTCTTTGTTGAATCTACTATATCGTGCCACCTTGTGGGGTAGACTATAATTCGCTTCTGGGCTACAAAGCCAGTTATTGAGCTCAATTCTATTGGGAACTCTCCCCATAAACTCGAAGACCAGAGTGGAATTTGCAACCTCCACAAGTTGTCTTTTCACAATGGCAGGGGGAACAACCATCGTAATGGCATCTTCCACCTCGACACGCTGTGAGAGTGCCTTCTTGAGTGCTTGGAAAGCTCTGTGCCCTTTGGCCACTTCAACAGCATCCTCCTGCGTCGTCGGATCTTTGTGCGACCTTTTGTTCAATGATAGTGCACAAAGGATTGCCGCTAGGTCTTTTTCCACCTACATCTTTCTTTGTTTCAGTTCCTCGTTACTCATATTAGTAAGGGAGCTTTGACCGCTGTCATCAGCGCCCGGTTTGCAAAGTCGCTTGTTGGATCGATAGCCTTCAGAGCCGGGTTGCTCGATCATCGACCTCTGTTCGCCTGCCAACTGCTTCGGCGTAGGACGGCTTAGAGGAGCTTGCCATGGCAGGGTGAAAGGCATGTTTGAAAAGTGGCTGAGCTCAATCAACATCACTTATGTTAGTGGTAAGGCTTAAGCCTCTATTCATGCACACACACATTCGACTCCCACATGTTGGTGGTACTGTCTCCTTGCCAGTGATCATCAACCCACAATAATCGATCAATTTTGTTACTAATCAACCATTTTGGTTGAGCACACCATAGTTAACTCCAAGAGACAACTGACATACCAAAGTGCTAGTCACAACCCTCACCACTTGTCCATCAAACAGACTTCAATTACAACCTCGCCACTTGTCCATCAAAAGAAATTACAAAACACCTTCAAGCTCAAGCCGAGCCTTGAGGTACTAAAGATTACACATTTTTCCTCTCCTCGAGGTTACCAAGAACACAGTAGGTGTACCATAATAACAAACTTTTACTTATCGGACAAGCTGCCATAACAGCACGGGTAGCCCTATACCAATGTATTTTGGAAACAAACAAGTGTGTTTTCAAAATTTTAAAAATAACTATAAAGAGACACTTCTAAAACCTTTCTTGAAGTGCTTGAAAAATTGTTGAACATTGGACACTTGTGTTGCTGTCCTTTCTCTCCCAATTTATCAATTACTATAGTGAGTCGTGTATGTATGTGCATGCACATGATAGAGACATTCATGAAAACTCAAAACATTAAGTGTATTTTTATGAAGAGAGGAAGGCTTGCCTGCTTATGGCAAAGCTCGGTCATCCATGGGGTAGCTCTCGATGCAGCTCAAGTATGTCATCGGGGGGGGGGGAGAGAGAGGAGAGAGAGAGAGAGAGAGAGAGAGAGAGAGAGAGAGAGAGAAATTAAAGGGACACTGATCAACGAGAAGAAGAGAGTAGAGAGAGGTTCTCTGTAAGTGTGTTTGGGGAGAGAGAGAGAGAGAGAGAGATTAAAGGGACACTGATCAACGAGAAGAAGAGAGTAGAGAGAGGTTCTCTATAAGTGTGTGTGTGTGTGTGGGGAGAGAGAGAGAGAGAGAGAGATCAGAAAGGCGCTAATCAATGAAAGGAAGATAGGGGGAGGGAGAAAGAGAGACAAAGAGATCAGATAGAGGTTGATTCTTATAACTACTCACGTTCAAATATCCTCAGTTCTTATAACTACTCACGTTCAAAAATCCTCAGTTTTTGGTAGAAGATGATAAACGGTATTTTCCTTGGGATGAAACAATGGGTCGACTACACGCACATGTACATAGATACATAAAGGGAAAGAGAAAGAGAGAACAAGAAGATAAGTTCTACCTTCAATAAATCTCTCTCTCTCTCTCTCTCTCTCTCTCTCTCTCTCACACACACACACACACACACACACACACAATGAGAAGAGGCTAATTTGTATTACTTAAAAACAACTCTAAGAATTCCCAAATGGTGATGATTCTGAATGCACTGAAGAAACAACCTGGAACTAAGAGAGCTGAGTACAACTAGCCACATGGGCAAATTGGCAAAACCAAAAACAAAATAAAAAACCTCTCTTAAAGGATTAAAATTCTCCCATGCATGTTACGCTAAATGGAGAGAGGATGATAGCAGCTTCAAAAAGATAGGCACTTCCATCAAGAGAACACTCTACGCTCTCTCTCTCTCTCTCCTCTCTCTCTCTCTCTCTATATAATATAATATATATATATATATATATAATATATATATAATATATATATAAAATATATATATATAATATATTATATACATAAACATATGTATGTGTATAAACACACACACATATGAGAAGAATCTAATGTAGAAAAAAACCCAAGGGTTTAGGGCCATAGAGCGAAAGAAATGTGTGTATGTGTATGCATGTGTATTTGAGAGAGAGAGAGAGAGAGAGAGAGAGAGAGAGAGAGAGATAGAGATAGAGAGCATGCTCCTATATAGCCAACTAAAGTGTTATATACAAAAATGTATATGGTTTCTCCCATCTTCCATACATACATAGGCACACACATACACACATACACACACACACACACACATACACCCACATGTACATATCTATGCATACATACATACATGCATGTATATATATATATATATATATATATATATACACACACACACATATGTGTGTGTGTGTGAGTGAGAGAGAGAGAGAGACGTGGAGAGATGTACACAAACACACACACCCACGAGGAGAATCTCACAAGTCGAACTCAAGATTTGTTACTTGAAACCAGAGACACAGAGAGAGAGAGAGAGAGAGAGAGAGAGAGAGAGAGAGAGAGGGAGGGAGGGGGGGCGAGGAGGGAGAGAGGGTTGCTCCGAGTTCCCATAGAGACAAAAAATATGTGTGTTGTGTGTGTGTGTGTGTGTGTGTGTGTGTGTGAGAGAGAGAGAGAGAGAGAGAGAGAGCATGCTCCCATATAGCCATATAAAGCGATATATATATACATATATAAGATTACTCCTATCATCAAATTTCATTTTTGGTCTACTTAAATGAATTTTCTCTTGCTAGAATTGGCCATTCTAGTGAGAGAAAAGAAAAATATTAGAAGGGCCAATTATGTACAACGGGCAAAGGAATGTATTTGTGAACTAGAGAGTTCCAAAATTTAAATGCATTCTTCACGAGTGCCAACGGAATTCGATAAGGCTTCAATCGGGATCTTATGGGGTGAAGATGGGATATTAATGAGTCCAAAAGAGTCCAAAACGGATCCCGAAACACTCCGAAAGTAAAAACGATAACCAAAAGGTGGGAATGAGATTCAACGTGTTATTATCCACACTTGTCAATATAAATGTATGTGGAGGTAATGGATGTGGTCCACAAGCCTCCCATGCAAAAGATAAGGTGAGAGGAGTGGCTCTTAGAAATAGAAAACTGCTTTTTAGAACCTAGGGTGAGTATTTTTGGAATAACTTGAAAAAAAAAATAGTTTTTGTTAAAAGGGATCATGATGCTTATCGAAAACGGCAAGATGAACAACTTTGTAGTTCATAATTTTTTCATTTGAGGACCGCAAGAGGGAGTTTTTTGTATTTATTTTGCAGGGCTACGCTATGGAGAGCCGGAAAACTTATGTCTTCTTGCCTCAGGAAGCTCTATGCAATACGAAGCCAATTTTAGCTCCGAAGGGGAACCGCAATGCTTCACGAACCGACATAGCTAGAGAGATAGATAGATAGATGCATTATCATCCACGGAAGTCAAATATGACCTATGGAACCAAGAAAACATACATGGTTGGACCTCTTACTAGAGGAGTACAGAATCATGGCTAAGGTGGATACAACAAAATTTGTGACATATGTCATTTAGGGGAGGGGAAGGGGAAGAAGGCTTGGGGGGTTTTGGAGCCCGAAATTCTTCGATGATGGCTTTGCCGCCTCGATAGACGGCTCATTTGCCTGCTGCTCGTGCCTCTCGAACCTTTTGGAGTTCTTGTTTCTTAACTTTAAGTTGGGCAGGTGTCAAGGCCTCAGTTATCCATACTGTGGTGCCCTTGAGGAGTCGTGATTGTTGTAGAAGTGTAATGCGCGCCTCTTTAGTCTTGAAGACCAAGATGCCTTGGTTGGTGCGGTTGTCCTGGTGAACCCTCTCAATTGTGTTGGGGTCAAACTCGGTTGGGTGGATGGCTTGGTTGAGTTTCACTAGGGTTGTAGCGCAGTCATCGTTCTCTTCCCACCAAGTAGAGGGTAGGCCGCCGATACAGACAGATAGTGCTAGTCCTTCCCGTTGACAACGTTCTTGCATGCACTCTTCTACTTTGGAGGAGACCTCCGTGGTTGCTGCTTGGACTTGGGTGGCAAGTGTGGCCATGCTTGCGGTGAGGGTGCTTTCGACTTCCTTTGCTTTGTCGAGACAGTGCTCACCATCATCTTTCTTTTGAGACTCCAAGGAGGAGAAGCGTGCCTCAAGGGCTGCAAGACGCACCTTGAGCTCTGCATTCTCATCCTTGAGCTCTCAAATTTGAGAGTGAAGGCGGTCCATCAGATCCACCCGTGGGGTGGCCACAAAGAGCTGTGTTCGTTTGATTGGGAAGAGAGAACCTCTTCGCTGCATTGTAGGTCCGAGATTTTTCCTTGTAGTTGAGGGCGTAGATTTCCCTTGCAGTCGAAGCACCCCTTGCAGTTGAAGCACAAATTTTTTAGTTCCTGTGGGACGGACTGCTTAGGTTAGGGTAATGGGCATATTCTTTTTTTTTCCCCTTGCCCCCATGGTGAAGTGACAAAGCACCGTGAAGGCGGCCTGGCTTGGCTGGTTGGGCTGGTAACGCGCGGATGCAGGCCCAAATGGAGCGCGCAACAGCGCGCAGAGGCAGGCTCAAACAAAGAAAGCGGGAGCAGGGAAAAAAGTGGGAGCGGGAGCAGAGAAGGCGGACGCAGGAAAGAATGGCGGGTTTGGTCTAACGAGGGAGGGTAAGGCAAAGCTATGGCTATGGCGTGACCTCCTGCAAGGCTGCCCCTCGCCCCAGGGAGGCGAGCGATGTTTTGCTGCTCGGGGTTCTTTACCGACTAGGGTTTGAGAGAGAGAGAGAGAGAGAGAGAGAGAGAGAGATTGCATTTGATGAGCCTTATAAAGGCATTTACAAGAGTTCACACCCACATGACCGCCGAAGTTGGGCTGACCCCAACAATCGCCCCCTTCAGCCAAACTTGGCATAAGCCTCTTCACAGTGCCCTTTAGAACTAGACTCGCCACTCTCATGAAACACAGAGTTTTAGGTTTACTCTCAACCAAGGGTTTTAGGTGTACCGATAACCTGACGCTACCAAGAGAGCCTCCCCTTAGTCGTAGGTGGAGGTAGGCGTAGCCACCAAAACAGGAAGTTTTTGGTTTACTTCCTAACCCTAGAGTTTTTGGATAACTCTAGCTAACCTTGGGTTTAGGTTTACCTAGTAGCCTCATGAGAGTGTGGTTTCAAAACAAGTCAGGGATTTTTGTAATCCGTGAGGGAAGGTCTTACCATCGATGTCATCATAATCATCGAGGCAGTGTCTAATCCCATGGTACATTATTTAATTTTCCTTTGTGATACTTGCAAGAATGTGGGATTCGCCAAATTTTGTTGGGCATATACATCATGTAAACATAAGATACGGCTTGGGCTCGTGTGAACAATGCCTTAAAGTCAAAACATGCATTTAATATTTAATGAAACTTTGACAAATTAAAAAGAAGAAAAAAAATAGGTAGGCCGAACGTCACAGATGACGTGCTCAAATCATTGAGGCCACAACTGTGTGTGTGGGTGTATGCGTGTCCACGTGTGGCCATGACACCTCCCCTGAGCCTTTGTTTCACGGCTTCTACAGCAGTGGTGTCTGCTGTTGTGGCAACTCCGGCACCACATCCCGTGCATCTGCTGGCTCATTAGCTCTTCGCAGCTGGGTATGCACAAGCTCCAAAGCTCACAAACGTCATCAGTGAAGTAAGGCATTCAACGCCTCTTTGTGTGCGCCATCTGTGTGCCTGGCTACAAGCAGTGCTGAAGCACCTCCCTTTGAACTCGTTCCTTATACTGGTCCGTGAGCGCTCCTTTGTGCACTCTCTTGCCTTTGTTTTGCATTTGTCAGTTGCTCTCGTCTCTATCCACTGCACGCCCTTCCAACCATAGCGACGTTGCACCGGCTCCACCCTCTCATCCTTCACACCTTTTCCATTTTGGTCTGCAGCATGGCCTTGAAGACTGTAGAGCGACTAATCAGCACAGCACGATGTGCTCTAATCTTAGATCTATCAACACACTCCAATGAAATGTCTGCATAGATTTCCTCCATAGCCTCAGGTGCCCAAGTTTTGAGAAATGCAAGGAGCCGACCAAGAAGAAGATATGGATGTCTTCAGTGATGACTATGACATTGCCTTCGGTCACCTCACGCCATGCAAGGACCTACCAAGTGTTACGATGAAGCTGATCTACATGAAAACTACTCCCTAAACTACCATGAGCTCTGATACCAATTGTTAGCTCCGAAGGGGAAGCACACTGCTTCACAAACCGACATGGCTATTGAGAGAGAGAAAGAGATAAGATACTATGTTGTACAAATGAAAGAGAGATTACATTTGATTTTTATGAGCTTTATAAAGGCTCCCCCCCCCCCCACCCCCCCCCCCCCCCCCCCCCCCCCCCACCCCCCCCCCCCACCCCCCCCCCCCCCCCCCCCCCCCCCCCCCCCCCCCCCCCCCCCCCCCCCCCCCCCTCCCCCCCACCCCACCCCCCCCCCCCCCCCCCCCCCCACACACACCACACACACAAGTCTTTATAGTTATGGCTGGTCAAGTTTATACTATTTAACTATGCATGTTACTACCTCTTAATACTTACTTATCTTCTTTCCAACCTGATTCTTGCTTAATCCCCATAGATTATATCACTTGCGAGGTGTTTAGGGCCTTGGTATTGAGTTCAACGAGGTGTTTTAGGTGAAAATTGTAATCGCAGACTCTACCAAATTTTAGATCTTTCGTCTCTTCAATTTGTGCATACAAAAGTGCTATTAGTCAGTAGTATTGATCAGAAGCTCTTTTGAAGAAGAAGAATTTATAAATACAAAGTCCTTTTGGAGAAAGGGTTGGCTCCAAAAAGTTCGGCCCTCAAATGGTGTCGAGTTCTTCTCTCTCTCTCTCTCTCTTACAGTTTCAATACATGTGTGTGATGCATGATTGAATCTAAGTTGATGTGTGCTCTGTAATTATCATGCTCAAATATGCTCAATGTTACACAATTGATTGATTACTCTAGTTAATCTATAATTTTTGTTGCACCTTAAACCCAATTCTCTGACATTAGTATCAGAGCATACCTAGGATATCTCTTTCTTTTTGAAGAAAGGGTGGTTCTAGGATTGAGCATAAAGAGTTTAGACCAAGTGTGTATAAGATCCAAAGAGATTTCTCTTGATTCACAAAGGGGAATAGCTACGATTGTTTACACAAAATAGTTATATTTCACAAGGAACTTCTGATTCACAAAGCACGGATCACTATGAACATAATCAAGAAGAGGAGAGAGTGATTGAATTCACCACTTGGGATTTTCACAATGATGCTGCAACTGCTGATGGAATTTGGGCAGATGAATTTCTTGCTCGTAGGTTACAAGAAGCTATGGAAAATCCATCTTTGCAGGCTATAGTCCAAACACAACTGCAAACAAGAATCTTATTGGCCCTGCTCCCAAAGAGGGTTCTCCTGTGAAGTCTTGTAAAGAGACTTCAAAAAGAGGAAAGTCTATCAAGCAGAAGAATCACTTTTGTGAATGAAGAAGATAGTCATGTGTCATTTGATGTAGATGTATATCCTAGGAGCCATCAAAGAATTCCATCACCATCACCTCCCTTTGGGGAGAGAATATCTTCAAACTCTCATTCTTTTGGTCGTTCTGGGGAGAGTGAGAAGAAGCCTGAGAACAAATGGAGAAAGAAGAAGTCAGTGCGCTCCGAGACTTCAAGACGAGACAATCTTCACACTCTTCTAGGCACCGATGCTCTAGTGGTGGTGACAGCGGTTGCTGTGGGGATGCTGCCGCTGATGCCTCGACACGGCCTCATGTTCGATGAGGCTCCTTACCTTCTCCTTCTTTTCCATCCCCCACACTAGCCACGACATTGCCATCTTCACCAGGTTTTGCATGGCTATTAGCCGTTCCTGGTTACACACCACTAGCTACTTCTCTGAGAGTCACCCCAATCAACACTCCTCGCTTCGGGACCCAAACTCCAATGGAGACACCTAGCATCCGTACCCCCATCGAGATGCCACTAGAGACACCTATTGAAACCCCTGTCGAGACACCCAGGTTCATGTGTCACAATCAAGAGGACTTATCGTACTGGGTCGACATCAGTGGCGGCATCATCTTGGATGACGAAGGCAAGAAGGTAATCCCGTGCATGCGTGGTCTTTGCTCTCAGGTGTTTTGACACTACATACTAAACACCTAGAGTGAAGTGCCAAATGAATTAAAAGACAAAGTCATTAGCATGCTGCATGACGAGTTTCCCGTGTCAAGTTGGGATTAGCGCTTCAATGAAGACCTGATGAAGGTTCGAATGCGCAAATACTACAAGCACAAGCGTTCTGAAGTACAAAAAGAAATAAAGCATGGATGGAACAGACTAGATTGGTTGGCCAAAGAAAATTGAAATACTGCAAAGCGAGCAACGCGCAAGAATCTTGATAAGTGGAAGCAACAAAGGGAGGCATCCAAAGCGCGAGTAGAGGTAGGGAGCTCGCACCACTTGGGGACGGCGGGTTGACATCATTTGAGGCCGATTTTATAAGTGTTTTTGCATTACCCTTTAGGTTTGGTAGTTACCTCTATTTGTACTTTTAAATTCTAACATAATTTATTCTTTGTATGTTTTGAACAGTGGTCGATGACAGGATGTGACCCCACACCATACGAGCGCGAGTACACGGACAAAAAAGGGCTTTAACGCTCTGATGGACATTCTCAGTTCTCGTGATGGCATGGTTATTATTTCACTTTACTCTTTTACATTTGTTGTATTTTTATGATACGCTTAGAAAATAGATTGTTTTGTAATTATATGTTTATATTTATAGAAAGTCTTATTGTTTTTGTCTGTAGAATTCGACAGATATGCCGCTTGGACGGGATGAGACGTCTGATTAGACGACGTCAGTCTAGCCGTAGCTAGATAGCACTAGTTTTCTTTTTTCATAGCATGTATAATGAGATGATGTGTGTACGTCTTTTTGTAATATTGAAAACCGATGTATTTTCTCAATAATGACAATTGTGTTGTAATTATTACATTTGCAAAGCTTAACAATCAAGTGATTTTGCCTATGATGTGTATAATTTTGTCATTGATTTACTTTCGTCAATTCACTTTCGTCCAATTACTTTTGTCAGTTTTGTATCTTTATTCTGCAAACAATACTATGCATGATGGAGTTAATGGTTATATTGTCTTGTGGGTGACTACTTTGGGTCTATATCTTGCCCTTTCTTTCAAAGGTGAATCTGTGCTTATCTTGGATTCATTTAGGTATACTTTATTCTAAAAACATCCAATATGGTTGATGGGTCGCAGGGCATTCAATGCCCTACCACCCAAATTTTTTTACTCTCGGGTGTCCCTATAAGCGTCTCTATATAAGGTTCTGAAACGTCGCTACTATAAGCGTCGCTATAGGAGGACTGCAATCGTCGCTATAGGCATTGCTATATGCGTCGCTATTTAGTGACGCCTATAAAGCGATGTTTCCGTAGCGACGTTGTTAGCGATGCCTGGGAGTAAAAAACCCAATGTATTTCCGTCGCTAAAAGCATCACAAGTGCACATAACCTCTTGTAGTGAGTTTTCATCCCCAAACGTCGCATGAAATTGTTGAATAAATCTTAAAAATTTGTCCACATTGCCAAAAGTTCCATCAAAGGAGAGGAAGGTTATGATTTTACCTCCTTCCTTGAGCTTTTTTAAGCAAGATGCTCTCTTCCAAGTAGCATGAGAGGGTCAATGGTCTCTCCTCTTGTGTGTTTTGGAGTAATTTTTTTCTGAGTAAGAGATACTCTCAGAACTAGATGAACTTGATGATGACATAGAGCTAGATGACTGCTCCAAAACAGAGGGAGACGTTGAAGGAGTGGAACGATGTGATGGTGCTCCAAAGCAATGACGCTCCTCGTACCACCTCCTCTGTTGGGGTGACAAAGAAGAAAGAAACTCATCATCATCCATACCTACATTAAACACACAAACATTCAATCTTAATATTGAATGGAGAAGAAAATATGGACAAGTTATAATTATACTATAGATAATAGGGGGAGGGATTCTTGTGTAGAGAGAGAGAGAGCGAGAGAGAGAGAGAGATAGTTCTATTATCGTCCCCGGAGGTCAAATATGACCTCTGGGACCAAATGAACATGTCACGTGGTGTGAGTGGAGGTCATAAGGGACTCTCGATGCTCAAAAATGGCTGAAATGAGCGTCGCAATAGAGAGTCCACATCGTGGTTGGGAGAGGAAGGTATGTAGGGAGAGCTCATGGCTGAGTATATGGGGAAAAGAGGACCTAATGTGTTCAAAAGTTGAGCACTCAAGTAGTGTGTGGGTGGTACTCACTCTCTCGCACTTGACGAGGGCATAAGGTGCAAAGTTGATGACACTCCTCGCCAGTGCCCCAACGTCCTGTCTCACAGCGTAGAGAAAGGGAGCTAAGACAAATGGAGGCAATGGTACGGATTGCACTCAACGGGATGGGCTCAAGGATGTAGGGATGGGTCCGGTTACCTCGTTCGGAGAAGAAGAGAGATGTGTAGTTTGGGGCAACGTGTGTGGTGTAATGGCTGAAGCGAGAACCTCTAGATTTCTCCCAAGCCGTGATACATTGGCGTTGTAATAAGGCCTCATTAACTTGGGAGTCGATCGACGCATCCTTGACCAAGTGACATGCATCCCATCTTCCAAACCATTTCTTGATGTCAAGCATCCACCCCGAACTTAGTATTTTGCTCTTACATGTCTTTTGAACCTTTTGACTTGCTTCATATGCGATTCTAGGAAGTCGATGCAAAGGGCTACGTTGTGTCTTACGCATGTAATCCACAACCCTTTGCATGTCCAAGACCTCAATGGGAAGCGATCCGGACTCAAGAAGTAAGAGCATGTAGGGTGTTTGTGTCTTGACTTGGAGAAAGTTTGTGAGAAAACGCTTTTGGACATTCTCAAACTCTTTCCAAGTAGACTTCCCGATGCTTCCACCCCACACCTCCACTCCATAAAGAAGCACCGGTGTCACCAATGTGTCAAAGAGGTACTTTTTGAGAGCCCAACACTTGATCTCTCCAGAATTGCACATGTTCTCAAATGCATAATAAGCCCTCTTTCTGGCTTCCAAGCGACACATTGCACAATCCTTCTATTTATGATTGGATGGAATCTCAAGGCCAAGGTACTTGAAGTGATCTACCACTTCAAGTTGCTCATTGTTGTATACAATGCATGGATTTTCGTCATTGAGGGTCTTTACAAGCATAACCTTGGTTTTGGATCCATTCACGATCAGCCCGCTATGTACGCAAAAGCATTCCAAGACACTCATAAGCTTTTGTGCATCTTCTAAGTTATGTGCCAAGAGCACTACATCATCGGCATAAAGCAAAAGCATGATCACCGCATTTCTGATCTTAACCTCTTCTATGCCTTCTTACTGCATAAAATCAAGAACCATGCATTCCAATTCATCAATGAGTAGCCCAAAGAGGGTTGGGGAAAGTGGGCATCCTTGTTTGACACCAATGGTGCTTGCAAAAAAATTTGGAATTCCATCTCCCATACGTAATCGACATATCACTTTTTGGTAGATGCGAAAGACTGCATGCATAAATTCTCTCGGCACTTGAAGGCTTTGCATACGTCTCCAAAGATTTCCTCACAATACCATGTCAAAAGCTTTCTTGAAATCCACAAAGCAACAATACAACTTTTTTCCTTTTAATCAAGACGCTTCCCGAAGAACTCGAAGAGTGACAAGGTGATCAATAGTGCTATGATGCTTTCAAAAACTTGCTTGGCCAAGCGCACGTTTGCCATTCTTTTCATCCCATTCACTTATCTTCATCTCCATGATACATCCAAGTAACTTTGCCATCAAAGAACCAACCATTATAGTGCGATGATGTGTTGTGGTGGAATTTACGCAAGCTATGTTGAACAAATACTAATCTCACTTTGATTTGTCATGACAGATTTGTAAGAAGGTATTAATGCAACAAGCACCCCCTCCCCCTTTCTCTCTCTTTCTTAAATATATAGTTGTGTTTGCTTGATCATTGCCGATACGTTTCAAAGCAGCCCAAGCACTATCTCTCTCCCTCTCTCTCTCTCCCTCTCTCTCTCTCTCTCTCTCTCTCTCTCTCTCTCTCTCGTGTTTTAGTGTGTGAGAGTGTTCCATTGGTGTTAGGGTTAGTGTAAATTCCTTGCTTGTTTGTGGGTTGCTCTAACGATTCTCCTCTTTTGCGTCCTAGTTCGCTCTTAAACTAGGTGGTGCCCCTTGTGTAGTTGGGATTTGGCTGTGGGTTTGTTGTTTTTGTTTGTGTTGTGTTGTGCCCCAGCCCCATTGAGCAGCACGGGAGCCTTGAAGGGTGTCTAGAGGTTGCTCTTCTTGTTGCTTGCCCCGGACCGCTTCAAATTGGTGCCCCCACTGAGGAACGGCTTGTGTATTTTTGTGTAGAATCAACCTTTAGCATAGTCAAGTAGTTTGCATGAATCACGAAAATTTGTATGATCCCTTCATTCCCATTGCAAGGCAAAAGGTACACATAATTGTTAGTACTAAGTTGCAATTTCAACGTGTCATTCGTAGAATTTTAGGTCCTCTTAGGTTGGCCGAGATAAACGCTTCAGTAAATCCTTTTATTTTGCCTCTCATTAGGTACAACCTTAGTTTGGACGTCTATATTTTTGTTTTGTTTTAAGCATTAGGTCATGCATAGACCATGGATAATGGCCCAGAAATAGATGTTTTCCCCTTCCATTTCACTCCACACATTAGAATAAACATTGCAATTAGTAGGAAAATCCATTTTCAACAACGTATGGTGTTCATGTTTAGTGTCCAAAGATTAGGAGAAATTCTCGCATCACCAAACCCTGTCATCCTACCTCTTATTGATTATCATAGGTCGTTTGATGTGAATATCTTTATTTTGTTGTAGAATAGATTGCAAGCTAGAAAACATTATTGTGTAAATCTTTTTAAGAAAGAAAAACAAAAACGGGTGTCACTTTGAAATCAATTCAATGGAAAGCCAACGCCAAATGTCTGGGTATCCTCTTTTCTTTGGAGAGCCTGGAGAGGATGTAGAATTATTTTTAGCGAATTTCAAGATGTCTTGCCGTATCAAGAGGATAATAACTGATCAAGAACGTGTAGAAATGTTTGAGGTGGTCCTTAGAAAAGATGCTAGCACTTGGTTTGACTCTTTGCCTGAGGAAGTTAAGGGGAATTACACAGAAGTTTTGAACCGTTTCAAGAAATACTTCTTTGATCCCCAAAACACTCAAAAATTATGGCAAGACATTATTTCTCATAAGCAAAAAGACTTAGATGACTACTACTTGTACAAGCAAGAGTTTCTACGTCTTTGGGCTCTATGGATACGAAATGTTGCTAACCCTGGTGATGGTGCAGAATTTCTAAAGAAGGAGAGGTTCATAGCCGGACTCTTTCCTGACCTTAAGGTAAAAGTTGAGGCGGGTGCACCTGCTACCTTTGATGCAGCTGAAACTAGGGCTGCTGAGAAATATAGAAAACTCAAGTGCTTAAGGGGAGAGGTTCCAATAGAAGGTCTTAGACCCAAAGGTAAGTCACAAGCATCAACATCGAGGGAGCTTCCTGAGGTAACGGCTGAAGTGATTGAGAAGTTAAATGAATCTTTAAGCAGCCTGTCAATTCACCTTGCACAAGCTGTAGGTCCAAAGGGACAAGCAAAGAAGTCTGAAGAGCGAGAATCACGACCTAGGAGAGTCTTGCAATGTTGGAATTGCGGAGAGTCTGGACATGGGATGTATAATTGTCCTTGGCCCCGTGGGGAGCCAGGGAGACCTAACTTGAATTACCCAGTGATGAATGCAGGTGAAGGAACTGGTCAACAACCAAGGCTTCTACAAAGACCAAATGGACCAAGACCACCTCCACAAGGGGTAGAAGGAGTTCCACCTTTGCCAGATCCAAATGTGCATGTGGTAGAGGTGACAAACTCAAATGAGGTTGACATGGAAGCAAATGGCATTAAGCGTGGCCGAGGAAAAGGTAAAGAGAAAGAGGGTGTCCCATCACAGAGTGACCATGGACAAGGCAAGAAGGCAAAGGAGACCAAGGAAGCTAAGAGGACTCGACGTCGTATCAATCTCCAAGACTTCCCTCTTGGACATGGTATGGCTCCATACAACCTGTTGGAAGACATGCGAGGTAAGGGTCCTGATATCTCATGGCCTCAGTTTCTTGCATTATGCCCACAAGTTAGGAGGGATTTAACAAAGGCAGTTAGCACTAGGAAAAGGTAAAAGAGAGTTTTCCTGTTGTAAAAATTGCACATGTTGAAATGAACGAGGATATTACACCTGTGCTAGATTGTTACATAAAAGGAAGATTGGTTAGGAAAGGTCTAGTGGATGGGGGTGCACAAATTTGCATCATGACAGAAGGGCTCATGCAAAGACTAGGCATGCACATCCATGAGACACCTGAAATCAAAGTGAAAATGGCAAACAATAGCAAGGCTAGGTGCGTAGGCATTTGTAAAAATGTTTTTGTGGAGGCCTTTGGCATTAAGAAGGCAGTGGATTTCTATGTCATGTCTACCAAGGGAAATGGTTACCCATTTATCCTAGGAAGACCATGGCTAATGAAAATGCGAGCTTTGCAGGATTGGGAGAGTGGAAAGCTAATTTGCAGGAATGACAATCACAAGAAGGTTGTCTTTGACATGAAGGAGCAACGCCAAGAGGAGCTCCATGAAGAATCATCTCGAAGTGAGACGGAAGAAGATTGGACTGAAAACACTTCAGAAGAAGAAAGTAGCGGCAGCATTACTGAAGAGGAGTCCTCCATTGAAGTCATGGGGGTAAGGTTTAAGCCAAAAAACCAGGAGACCTCTTCTCGAGGTTTGGAAGAGGTAGGTTCCCAAGAGAACCAAAAGGTGGAAGATGAAGGAATGTTAGAAGGTATGTTGTCTACAACACTTACAAAGGATGAAAGAGAGGAGTTCAAATGTGTGCTAAGGAAATTTCTGAAGCTTTTTGCTAAAGACTACACCGATGTGCGTGGAGTAGATGTTGTTCAACACAAGATTGAGTTGAAGCCAGAGGCCACACCTAAGGCTCAAAAGCTACGAAGGCTAGGAGTCATTAAGGAGCAGGCTCTACTCAAGGAGGTAAGAAAGCTTCTAGCAACAGGTTTCATTTATCCAGTGGAGAATTCAGAGTGGGTCTCTCCCGTTGTTGTCACTCCTAAGAAAAACGGCAAGTGGAGGGTGTGTGTGGATTATCGTCCACTTAATGAGGCAACAAAAAGAGATCACTTTCCCCTCCCATTTCAGGATGAGATACTAAATGAAGTAGCTGGTCATGAGAAGTACATTGTGTGTGATGGCTACTCGGGTTACTTTCAAATAGGTATCGCATTGGAGGATCAATTGAAAACAACCTTTATCACTCCTTGGGGTTGTTATGCTTTTAGAGTCATGCCATTTGGTCTGACAAATGCTCCTGCAACATTCCAACGTTTCATGAACATGGTGTTTCAAGCATTTTTTGGAAAGTCAATTAGGGTGTTCATTGATGATTTCTGCATTTATAGCTCAAAATCATTGCATCTACAAAGGGTAGAAGAAGGATTAAAGAAGCTCTATGACATGGGAGGTCAACTCAACCCCGACAAGTGCCACATAGGTGAGGATGAAGTGATCTTGCTCGGTCACAAGGTTTCCTATAAAGGCATTGAGGTGGATCCTTCAAAGGCAAAGGCTCTTATTGAGCTCCCATCACCGAAGAGTCTTAAGGAGGTCATCTCTTTCATTCAGAAGGTGAAGTATATGTCATGCTTCATTCACTTAGCCTCGGAGTTGCTTCATCCTTTGCAAAAGTTGACACAACAAGTAGAATTTGCATGGTCTGATGAGCTTGAAGAGTATTTTTGTAACATTAAAGTCATTTTGTCAGAGCTACCAACACTCATGCCTCCTTGTTGGGAGTACACATTCTTTGTTAGCTCTAGTGCTGGAAGGGAAACAATTGGTGCTGTGTTGCTACAACAAGATCCCCACAGTACAAGGATGCGACCCATCTACTTTGCTAGTAGAGTCATGAATGCTTTGGAGAGAGACTACACAGAAGCAGAACTCATGATGCTTTCTCTCATGTTTGCGGTGAGAAAGTTTAGATCCTACCTGCTACCAAAACCTTTTGTAATTCTCACTGCAGAAAATTTGTTCCCTTGGGTGTCATCTCAAATGAATCTTAGTACTAGGATCTCAAAGTGGATTATGGAGTTGCAAGAGTTCCAATACTCTTTCAAGGTAGAAGATAGTGTGCGTGCACAATTGGCAGGGATTCTCACTTATAGGGTACATGAGAAGGAAATTAAGGTGCCTCAAGTAAAGACCCTATCATTGCCACCACCAAAAAGTATTCCCAATGCTTTTACCTTGTTCTTTGATGGAGCTTTTCGACGAGCCACAGGGAAAGCAGGGGGAGGGCTAGTGTTGCTCAACCCAAGTGGAGAGGTGGTCATGAAAGAGAAGGTCAATCTACTAGGTTCAACTAGCAACAATGAAGCAGAATACGACACACTACTTCATGGTTTGAAGATATGCATTGGCCAAGGGATAAAACGTCTCATGGTAAAGGGAGATGCACTTCTCATTGTTAAACAGATTTTAGGAATTTGGGCATGCAAGAATGAAAGCTTAAGGACAAAAGTTCATGCCATTCGTAAGATGTTTAATCAGTTTGAAGAAGTGCAACTATATCATATTCCGAGGAAACAAAATGAAGATGCCGATTTACTTGCACAACAAGCAGTTACATGTGTTGAGAGAGAAGTGCCGGTCATCATGGTGGCGGCTGTTGTGAAGCAACCGAGGTACCAGGGATTGGAGTCGTTGGCTCCCATCATTGGCTACATTTTGGAGGGTGAGTTTCCACTAGACTTCACAAAAGCTCAGAAGAGGAGACTCATGAAGAAGGCAAGCATGTATCTCTTCCTAGAAGGCTCCCTCTATCAAAGAGGGAAGGATAAAGTGTGCAGAAGAGTACCAACTATCGCGGAAATTCCAGCCATTCTAAAAGGTTTGCATGAAGAGGCATGTGGTGGTCATTTTTCCCAAGAATTAACTGTGAAGAAGATTTTGCTTGCGGGGTATGTTTGGCCAAGTCTGCATGTGGATGTCCAACATTGGTGTAAAAGTTGTCACAATTGTCAGGTAAATGGGAAATAGAAGATTGATTTATGGTCCAAGGCAAATCGTGCTTGCAAATGGACCCTTTGAAAAGTGGGGCATTGATGCTATAGGACAAAAAATGGTAAACTCTACATTCTAGTGGCTGTAGACTATATGACTAGGTGGGTGGAAGCACAAAGTGTGGCAAAGGTAAATGAGAGGACAGTGAGCAAATTCGCCTACACTCACATTTGTTGTAGATTTGGCACACCTTTGGAGATTGTTTCTGATAATGGTCCAGGGTTTAGAAAGGGATTGCTCACAGAAGTCTGTGAAGAGCTTCACATTCTACATCGTCACAGTACACCCTACTATCCCCAATCAAATGGTTTGGTAGAAAAAGCTAATGGTGTCATTGTAGACATCATTAGAAAGATGGTGAAAAACAAGACAAAGTTGTGGGATGACTTCTTGGATGGTGCCTTGTGGGCGTATCGAACCACATATAGGGAAGCCACGGAGTTCACACCATTTCACTTGGTCTATGGTCAAGAGGCTTTACAGCCAATTGAACTAAACATTCCAACAATGCGACTTCATGGCAAATCAGCACAAGATGATCAAGAAGCATGGATGGATCGACTTCTTACCTTAGCTGAGCTTGAGTGGAAAAGAGAAGCAGCATACGAGTGCTATAAGAGGAAAGCCACATAGACAAAGGAGAAGCTTGACAAGAAACTGAAGGACAAAGGCATCAATGAAGGAGATCTTGTGCTAAGGTATGACAATCGACTCAATAATCGTTTTGATGCCAAATTTGAAACAAGATGGCAAGGGCCATACATAGTCAAGAGGGCTTTCAATTCAAGTTACTATCAGCTTATGGACTTGAATGGTAAAGAGCACTCCAGGAAAGTAAACGGGTATCGCTTGAGGCCCTATTTGAGTCGCCTTCTACCAAAGGATCTACCAAAGATCTGTCAAAAGGCCATTGTCTCATGTAAGTATTGTTACATGAAGCATGAGTGTAACTCCAGCCAAAATTCTGAGGGGCCAAACAATGAAAATCTCGTCAAGGACTCTGAAGCACTCTCTTTGGAAAAGATGCTCTATGATGGTACATGAATATACCATCATCCAGGGGGAGGGCTAATGATAGCCGTTTTTCGGCTCTTTGTAATTGCCATAGTGAGTTACCTCACCCTACCAAAATCACCCAAACACTGTGGCTATCCCTACCATTTCACTGTACATAGGCGTGCGTGAGTCACGGGACTTTTCCCATATCTACTTAAAAAACCCTCAATTAGCTAGTCATTGGGCTAGTTGAGCCAAAAAAATTAAAAAAATTAAAAAATATAAGTATATTATGGCCCATGCGTATGTAAATATTTCTTTGTATATAGGGCCTAAATAAAATATTTTTTCATAATTATTTTGGTATTTATTTAAATATTTCTACCTAGGTGTGTGTTATTTATGCTCTGTACATTGCCTCACCATTACCACAATTTTTTCTTACCATTTTTCATACTCTTTATTTCATATAGAAATATTTTCATGTAAGCTTCTCTTATATTTGGTGTAACTCCACCCCAACAAAAATCCAAAAAAACTAGTTTTATTTATGTGTATATTTTTTCACTATTGTGATTTTTCCCTTCCTACATCTATTTTGTTTTTTTTTTCTAAAACATTAGAACACCAAAAATATTTATCTTTTTATGGTAGCCTTATAATGAGAGAGATTTCTTTTGACCCCTTTATATTTTTTCCACTTATATTATTTATATTTGACATGTACATATTTTTTAGACCCCTCAATATTTGATTTTCTTAGTTGTACTATTCACTTATATCATGATCTCAACAATATCTTCAATTATAGACCTACCAAATAAGGTCAAGGGTAGGTGGCATGCATACATGCACTATGGAGGGCTCACTCTTGGAGGTATTCAAAAGAATCATCCAAAGAAGGACCCCACAAAGACCTTGTGCAGTGGAAAAAAACGGTCGGTTTTGCTGAATTTTTAAAAATCACTTGCTCTCTGAATTTGAAAAGGTGATACAAACAAAAGTTGTAGCTCGTGGGCTGACCTTTTGCCTCAATTTTTTTTCATATTTTTTTGAGCTACGAGCTGTGAGCTATGATTTTATTAGTGGACCCCAGTTTTCCCATGCTATGCAGCCACACTCTCTCTTCCACTTTATCATTTTCCTCTTTCACACACACTTCTCCACTCATCATCCCCACCTCTCTCACCACTCCTCTCTGCACCCTACTCACCTTCTCCTCAACCTTGAAGAATAAGAGAAACCATGGTGAACTCATACCTCCCACACACAATTCCATTCCAAAATTGACCACCTAGTCTCATTTTTCCTCCTCCAATTTACCCATATCTATCAAAAAAACCACAAAATTCAGCCTCTTCTCTTAAAAGACAGCATCATGGTGGTTGATTACTCAGCTTCAATTACCTTGTCTCTCAAGGAAGGTCAAGAGTGGAGAAAAAATGTACCGTCAAAGCTAGTGGACCGTCAACAAGCGTCAAAATTGGCCCTACTCAAAACACTTGGAGCATCAACCTTGTAAGAAATCCACCTTTTCTTACCTCTTAAGAGTTTTTCTTCCTTATTTGTATCCTACATGGATACTCCCATTGTAAATATCCAATTCCATTTGTAAATTAATACTAACTCTACTAACACTAACCCACTATGAAAAGTCCTATCACCTCCATTTCTCTCCTCTCTCTTCCCCCACCAACTTCTTGATAATTCCAAGCAAAAGAAATTAGATAAATTGCTGAAAATCTAACCCAACCATGGTTAGAAGAGTAACCCTAGCCTTCAAAATTGCTATAAAAGGAGGGTGTAGCTATCACAAAAAGGGGGGAGCCATAAGCAAGAGCACTATGCTATAGCTTGAGAAGCCAAGCTCAACCTCTCTAGAAGGAGCTCTTGAGTGGAAGCTCATTGTCTTATGCATGTGCATGTGTTGTAATAGGGGATTAGCAAGGGAACTCTATGCCATTGTAAGAGAGAGAGAGTGATCATTCAATTGAGAGTAGGAAATCTATCATTTCTCCTACTAGTGTAAGCCCAACATTTGTTGAATCAAGGAGGGTGGATTTGGACTAAGCTTGGATACTTTGTCTCCCTTCCAACGTGAAGTAATGGACAACAATGATGCGTAAGTGTCTTGGTGTTTTTTGTTAAGTTCTTGATAGCTTGTCTCTGGTGTTGTCATCAATCTAGCCATAAATCCCACATACTGTAAGAGGGCGACAGGGTGGAGAGGACTCCCCTGGCTTTAAGACAGTGATTGGGGTGGCTTTTCTTGTGATGTGTTGTGGTGGAATTTACGCAAGCTATGTTGAACAAATACTAATCTCACTTTGATTTGTCATGACAGATTTGTAAGAAGGTATTAATGCAACAAGAACCCCTTCCCCTTTCTCTCTCTTTCTTAAATATATAGTTGTGTTTGCTTGATCATTGCCGATACGTTTCAAAGCAGCCCGAGCACTATCTCTCTCCCTCTCTCTCTCTCTCTCTCTCTCTCTCTCTCTCTCTCTCTCTCTCTCTCTCTCTCTCTCTCGTGTTTTAGTGTGTGAGAGTGTTCCATTGGTGTTAGGGTTAGTGTAAATTCCTTGCTTGTTTGTGGGTTGCTCTAACGATTCTCCTCTTTTGCGTCCTAGTTCGCTCTTAAACTAGGTGGTGCCCCTTGTGTAGTTGGGATTTGGCTGTGGGTTTGTTGTTTTGGTTTGTGTTGTGTTGTGCCCCAGCCCCATTGAGCAGCATGGGAGCCTTGAAGGGTGTCTAGAGGTTGCTCTTCTTGTTGCCCGCCCCGGACCGCTTCACTAGATTTACGTTTATTTACGCTAGATTTAGATTTACGTTATATTAGATTAGATTTAGGTCTCCATAGACTGCGATGCCTGCATGAAGCGGGTGAAGAAAGCCCTCAATGGAATATAGGGTATTGCTGCCTTCACTCATGGTGGGCTCCGTCGATCCAAAAGTACTGGTGAAATGTCTTCAGAAGATAGGGAAGAAGGTGGATCTTCAGGGCGGCAAGAGTCACTACATCCCCGACACAATGACCATCTAGACAACCTCTAGTCATTCAACAGCAACTTCAAAGTTAGTAACAAGAGCAAGAACGGTCTAAAGGGCCAATTGCTGTCGTCAGATGTGGATGGAGATGAGGCAGCGTCCCCGCCGGAAGTTAACTCTCACATCTTTAGTGATGAGAATGTCAACTCTTGCCGAGTTATGTGAAAAATTATGTGTTAAATCAGTTTTAAGGTTCTTATAATCCCTGTTAGTTTAGTTCTTTGTTTTTAATATAACATAATTTACGTTAGATTTAGATTTATGTTATATTAGATTAGACTTAGGTTTATTTAGGTTTACCCACACACACACACCACACACACAAGAAGAAGAGAGTTTTAACGTCGTAGGAAACTATCCCAAAAGACGTTAAAGATTAGGTTAGATGTAGACTTACGTTAAATTAGATTTAGATTTATTTTTAGTTAGATTTACGTTTATTTAGATTTACGCTTATTTACGTTAGATCGAGTCCACGCAAGAATTACTTACGGTTTAGGGTTTAGGGTTAGACAAAAAGTGAAAAGATCTACTGTGAAAAGATGTTAAGATGCTGTGAAGTGCTACAGCTAGAGAAGAGGCAAAGGGGTTTTGTCCACTACATGCAGTATCATGTAGACGTGGGTGTGTAGATTTCTTGTACCCACAAATATAGGTATTGACCAATAAAGACGAGATTATAACCCAGTGGTTCTGATCTCCGTGCACCTCTAGACCGAGGTGTGCGGGGATTGGACATGACTAGAGAATGTGAGGTAAAGAGAGAGAGAGAGAGAGAGAGAGAGAGAGAGAGAGAGAGAGATAAGACGAAGAATGCCAATAGAATATTAAATTTGTTGTCCAGGTTATAAGTTTTTTATCCTCATTATGAGTAGTGACGAGGATGTGGGACCGTCCAACCGAAACACCTATCTCTCAACGAGGGTCTTATGTCCTTGTAATCAATGCAAGCATGTTGTGCGATGGACAAGACGTGTTTCTTTGCAGCACGTTCACGAATTTGGCGAGTTCGATCCATCTATTATAGATCGAGTTGTTGCCAATTATAACTCGTCGGACTCTGACGCTGGCCAACAAGCAGCAATCTTGCAACCCAATAGACGTGTTCGCAGGCGCTTTGGTCAAGCAGCATATGTGAGGCCACAAGATGTAGCCTCTGACAGCTCGGGGGATGATCATGCAAGGCACATTCCCAACGAGGCAATGTTTGAGCCCGAGATTGATGAAATGATCGAGACGATCATGGATTCAGAAAGGCTTATCTATGATGATATGAAAAGTGAAGCCGATACGCCATTGTATAATGGAGCACGTATGTCTAGATTGAAAGCACTCCTGGTTCTTCTCAACATGCAGGCAAAGTTTGGATGGAGTGACACTAGCGTCACAGCGCTTTTCAAGTGATCTATTACAATTAGTTTACTTTAATAAAACTCTAAATGTATAATGATCTGATAGATTTTTACACGACTGTATCATATTTTTATGTTCTGTAGATTGCTGAAAGAGCACATACTACCAGCTGACAATGTGATGCCAGATTCCCGAGATGAAGCAAGAAAGATTTTGCGAAACTTGGGGATGAATTACAATTCTATCCACGCTTGTCCTAATGACTGCATTCTTTTCAGAGGGGAATACATAGACATGGAGAAGTGTCCGAAATGTGATTCCGAAAGATATCAAGTAGATCTCCACGGGACAAAAATTCCACAAAAGGTTTTGCGACATTTTCCTCTGCTTCCTCGCATCAAGCATTTCTTCGAATGTAAGTCCATGGCCGCCCTAGCATCATGGCATGAGGAGAATAAATCTTCGGATGGTGTGCTACGAATTCCTGCAGATTGCGTAGCGTGGAAACATATAGATGGAACATGGTCGGATTTTGCCAGGGAAGCTCGAAATTTGCGCTTAGGCCTGGCTATGGATGGCGTAAATCCATTTGGTCAAAGATCAACATCTTACAGTGTATGGCCCGTTGTCATCGTCAACTACAACATTCCCCCGCGGTTGACTACGAAGAAGGGGCACCTATGGCTAAGCTTGATTGTGCCAGGGCGATATAAAGTGGGGAATATGGATGTGTATCTTCGTCCACTATTGGAAGAGCTACAACAATTGTGGATTGGCATAGAGGTGGTGGATATGAGCCGACACACAGGACGACGGAATGCTTTGATCAGAGGCATTCTAATGTGGACCATGCATGACTATCCCGGGCTAACAGAATGCTCAGGTGATCTATTGACACTCCTCACTCAGACACTGTAAATCTTGTTTTTTCCCATAGTTGATCTATTATCATGTGTATACATGCAGGGCTTCAAACAAGCGGATACAGAGCATGTGTCACATGTGGACCTAGACTGAATGCACGTAGGGCACCCTCACAGAAGAAGAAAATCTACGAAGGTCATCAAGCGTATCTTCCAGAGAATCATGTGTTACGCGACGGCTTTTTGGGAAGAGAGCCACCAAGGATGTCTGCACAAGCATGGTTAGAGCAGAAGGAGATGTGCGATGACGGATTGCCTCCAGGGATGAAGAGACTATCTCTATGGTACGAGTTACCATACTGGCCCCAACTCATGATCAATCACTTGCTCGATCCAATGCACATATTCAAGAATGTGGGTAATCTACTATGGGACCATCTGACCGGCAAGAAAGATACTTTGGGAGCCAGAGTTGACCTTAGAAATGTGGATCGTATGGAGCAATATTGGCCGCAAACAGCGTCTGATGGATCGATAAAACTCCCCAAAGCACCATGGATTTTCACAGGATCCCAACAACGCAAAGTAAAAGAGACCATTCGATCTTTGCAGACCCCCACTAGCGTAATGCACTCGCTCCGAACGTGTTTTACTAAAGAAGGAAAGCTTACCGGTTTGAAGTCACACGATTGGCATAAAATGTGTCAGGTACGTTCATAGTGGACTTTAATATCATTGCATAAAATGTGGACTTTAATATCATTGCTGCACATACTTTACAGTTTATTTTACCGGTTTCCATTGAGGGATGTTTGTCTCTCGACATCCGTAACACAATCTACAAACTTGCAAAGCTGGTGCAATGGATCTCACAAAAGGAGATCAACGTAGACTCCATACCATTCGCCAAACTAAATGCTGCGGAGCTTGTGTGCATGTTTGAGAAACATTTTCCTACTACAATGCTAACCATTCAGGTGCATCTTCTTGTTCACATAGTTGATGAGGTGGAAATAGCTGGCACAGTTCATTCCAGATGGATGTTCTTCTTAGAACGTTTCATGAAAATGCTTAAGGGATATGTGTGTCAAAAGGCACGTCCGGAGGGTAGCATGGCAGAAGGTTGGTTGGTATCAGAGTCCCTAGTGTACATTGGAGAGTGGCTAGACGGATTTGATAAATCCCGGGACACGCTATGGCGAACCATAGATGATAAGCGCATATCTGGGATTGTCATGTGCAATCTCGGTGTTGAGAAGAAGATGACGGAAGATCTAGAGGCTAAAATCAATCGATTTTGCATGCTTCACAATCCAGTGATGCAAAAGTGGATTTCACAATATGAGGATGCAAAGCAAGAGCGACAAAGGGCACGAATCGAGTGGAGAAGGGGAAGACGACCACCGATGCACTATCCAGCGGTTCTGGAGAGCCTACCAACCTTCATGAGCTTAAGATGGTTGCACAACCAATTGAAAAGCGCACAACAATGCGGTGACGAAGTGACTAAGGAAGAGTGGGAGTACTCTCGGGGTTGCGCGACCAAGGTAAGTTTGCAATGTACGACTAGCTAGTGACTTTATTTCTAAACGTTTGAACAGCCACTCATAATCTTTGTTCGTTGTAGTATAAGTCATACACAGCAGCATGGTGTAAAGGTCGACATTTTAGGGTGGAACGAATCGACAAAAAGTGTTTTACTCAAGATTGTGGAATCATGGCAAAATTTGAACAGTCTAGTCGACGACGTTCCTCTGATGCAGATCCTGTGGTGGCGGAACTCACTTACTTCGGCACGCTGCAAGAGATTTTGAGGATCGATTACAGAGGATTTTTTGTCGACTTGTTCGACGTGCAATGGTTCAAGATAATCATGGAGGGTCGCAACGCTACTGTGCGTAGAGGAGAGTCTGGTTTTCTTGAGGTGGATTCTACTAAGAAATGGATTGACCTAAGAGACACTTTCGTACTACCCGAGCATTGTGAACAAGTAAGTATGTAAATAGTTAACATCCCCCTTTTACAAGTTATGTGCTTGAAAGCTCTCATGTAAGTTATGTGGCTCTGGCAGGTAATATTTCATCCTACAAAGTCTACATCAAACTGGTGGTACGTCATAGAGGTAGCCCCTCGTAGTGCAAGGACGTATGAAGGCTACCATGTGCCAATCACAACGGCATCAATGGAGGAGATCAGAGAAGATGCTCAATCAGAAGCCGCTGCGGTGGTGCCAGACGAGCATCAAGATGCTACTACTCTATATGGGGTGCATGCAGAGGAGCTACAAAATGAAACAGAGGATATGTGTTTAAACGGAGAGCTCTATATAGATATAGGAAGTTATGCTGAGTTATGCGAGGATGAGAGAGAGATCTCTTAAAGCCACAAATATTGTATTTGAACAATTTTGCTCCGTGTTGTAAAATCTCTGGCTCTCTAAGTACCTTCCATGGTGTATAACGCTCTTTTCTACTCGCGCTCACATCTTTTGATTGAAAATTCTGAGTTTTCGACTTGCCTCTTCTATCACTCGATTCATTGCGTCATTGTATTTATATGCGTCATTACGTCATTGTATTTAATGGTCTTTGCGTCATTGTCTACTCTATTCATTCAATATTAAGTTTAAATATTCGTGTGTTTAATGCAGGTATGGATGATGAGGAGTTTCTTTCTTCTTTGTCACTGCAGCAGAGACAGTGGTACGTGGAGCGTCATCGCTCTGGCGCATCATCGCGCGTTCCTACTCCATCCGCATCTCCCTCTCTTTCGGAGCATTCGGCGCGCTCCGAAGCTTCGGCGTCGACGAGACGAGCTTCACACTCTTCTAGACACCGGCGCTCTAGTGGTGGCGGTGGCGGTTGTTGTGGGGATTCCGCCACCGATGCCTCCACACCGCCTCGTGTTCGACAAGGCTCTTTACCCTCCCCTTCTTTGCCCGCCCCCACACCAGCCACAGCATCGCCATCTACGCCAGGTTTTGCACGGCTGACTGTTCCTAGAAGCTACACACCTCTACCTACTCCGCCAGGAGCCACCCCTCTCGACACTCCTCGCTTCGGGGCCCAGACGCCGGTGGAGACACCTGACGTCCGTACCCCCATCGACACGCCGCTAGAGACCCCTGCCGGGACACCCAGGTTCACGCGTCACCGGCCAGAGGGCTTGTCTTACTCCATCGACTTCAGCGGCGGCATCATCATGGATGATGACGGCAAGAAGGTGATCTCGCGCATGCGTGGTCTTTGCTCTCAGCTGTTTAGACACTACATACTAAACAAATGGAGTGAAGTACCAAGTGATTTAAAAAACAGAGTCATCAGCATACTTCATGATAAGTTTCCCGTTCCAACACGGGATCAGCGCTTCAATGAAGACCTGATGAAGATTCGAATGCGCGAATACTGCAAACACAAGCGTTCCAAAGTGCAAAAAGCAATCAAGAATGGGTGGAACAGGCCAGATTGGCTGGCCAAAGAAGATTGGAAGAATGCGAAGAAAGCAGCGCGCGAGAATCCCGACAAGTGGAAGCAACAAAAGGATGCAGCCAGAGCGCGAGTAGAGGCAGGGAGCTCGCACCACTTGGGGAGCGGTGGATGGGCATCATTTGAGGCCGATTTTGTAAGTGTTTTCACATTGCTCTTTATGTTCGATAGTTTAGGGTTTATGAGTTTTTTAATTCTAACATAATGAAATCTTTATATGTTTTGACAGTGGTCGATGACAGGACGTGATCCCACACCGTACGAGCGCGAGTACGCAGGCAGGAAGGGCTTAAACGCCCTGATGGACATTCTCAGTTCTCACGGCGGCATGGTTAGTATTAGGGTTTACTCTTTTTTATTTTTTGTATTGTTTTATAAATGTCGTTATATGTTTATACTTACTGAAAGCTGTCTTATTGTCTTTTTTTGCAGAATCCGACAGATACGCCGCTTGGACGCGATGAGACGTCTGACTAGACGACGTCAGTTTAGCCGTAGCTAGATAGCATTAGTTTAGGGTTTCTCATAGCTTACGTCTTTTTGAACCATGTATATTATTACATTTGTCACCGCAGTTCCTTTTGCCAATCAATTCTTTATGCCTATGATGTTGTACAATTGTCATTATTACATTTGCCAATCAATTCATTTTGCCTATGATGTGTACAATTGTCAATTTTGCAAACAATGCATCTTGTGGGTGACTATTTTGGGTCTATTATCTACCCTTGCACTTTTTTTAAAAAGTGAATCAAGTACAATATGGTTGATGGGTAGCAGGGCATTCAATGCCCTACCACCAAAAAAAAATTCTCTCGAGCGTCGCTATAACCGTCGCTATTTATGGCTCTGTAGCGTCTCTATGAGCGTCGCTATAGTCTTCAGTGTAAACGTCGCTATAACCGTCGCTATGAGCGTCGCTATTAGCGTCGCTATATAGCGACACATATAGCGACGCTCTCGTAGCGACGCTCGTAGCGACGGTTTTAGCGATGCCGGGGGTTATAAAAACCCAGTGTATTTCCGTCGCTAACAGCGTCACAAGAGCACACAACCTCTTGTAGTGATCCCTAGAGAGGAAGAGAGTGATCACCGTTGGCCTAACTCTAATTTTTTTCTGTAATCTCGAAGGTAGACTTTAATATAAAAACTAAATCCAAAATCTAATCTTAAATCTAATTTAATTGAACATATGGTGATTCTGAGCTAATTGAACATGGTTAGTGGGTGAGTTAATAGGTGTCAGATTCAGATGGGAGTATACATATTATTGTGTACCTAGAGTTTGCTCTTTAGGCAAAACCTTGAGCTTAGCTAGAACTCCCCCTTCATTGACATGCCTTAAAATCTAACCTAAATCTAAATCTAATCTAACCTTAAATCTAACCTAGCTAATCTTAAATCTTGCCCTAATCTTAAATCTAACATAAATCTAAATCTAATCTAATATTAATCAACATAAACGTAAATCTAATCTAATCTTAAATCTAACCTAAACCTAAATGTAATCTAACCTAATCTTAAGTTTAATTTAAATCTTAACCTAATCTTAAGTCAGAACCTAGTTTTATATTTAGCATAAATTTTAAATAAGTTAAATGTAATTCAACATAATCTTAGATCTTAATCTAACCTAATCTTAAATGTAATTTTAATCTAACCTAACCCTAAATCTTAATATAACATTTTATTTCATATTTTCACTACTTTTTCTATCTATCTCTCTCTCTCTCTCTCTTTGTTTTCTCCCCTTACCTCTCTCTTTTTGTCTTCTCCCCCTTTCTCTCTCTTTGTTTTTTCTCTCTCTCTCCCTCTTTCTCTTTGTTTTCTCCTCTTATCTCTCTCTCTCTCTCTCTCTCTCTCTCTCTCTCTCTCTCTCTCTCTCTCTCTCTCTCTCTCTCTCTCTCTCTCTTTTCCTCTCTCAATGTGTGTGTGTATGCATTCTTTGTTTATGCATGTGTATGTAATTTTTTGTACATTGAATGTGTGTGTATGTGTTTTTTGTTTATGCATGTGTATACTCTCTCTCTCTCTCTCTCTCTCTCTCTCTCTCTCTCTCTCTCTCTCTCTCAAAGACACAATGTGTGTGTGTGTGAGAGAGAGATTGAGAGGGAGAGAGAGAAAGAGGGGAAGGGAACATGAGAGAGAGGAGAGGGAAGGATCATATCTGGCACTCCTTCCTCTCCTCATGAGTGTGTGTGTGTGGGGGGGGGGGGGGGGGGGGGGGGGGAGGGGGGAAGAGAGAGAGAGAGGAGAGCGCGTTTACCTGTTCTGCTGGAGCGCCAAAACTCAGATCTGAGATCTGAGTTTTTGGCACTCTCGGTTTTTTTTTAACCCCTGTCGGTGTCGCAACGCTCGTCGCTATGACCATCGCTATACTATTTGTTCCATAGAGACGCTCATAGAAACGAGCATAGCGACGCCTGGATTTTAGCATTTGAGCGTCGCACTACTAGCGTTGCTAATATGAAGAACCTCTTGTAGTGATTTTTTGGAGTCATCGAAACTCCAACATATTGCTATGCATCTCCAAAAATCAGCCCGTGAGTGGTGGGCAAGCTTACGCTCCAATGCAGAAGCTTCGAAGACTTGGAAAACATGTAGAGTTGCTACCATGAAGCAATTCTTATCCTGGTGGGGCTTCCGACCAAGTGCTTACGGCATGGCAAAGCTTAAAGCTTGATGATGGAGAAAACATGCAAAAATATGTGGAAAGGTTTTGGGATCTGCATCTTAAAGCTACAGTATAGAAGCGCATCAGCTTCTCAAAGAAAAAGAATCAATTATGTTATGGGCTGCCTAAAGATTGAAGAAATTATATCACTACACAAAGACCTTGGACCATCTCGGAGGTTATCCAACATGCAATGGTAGCCTCCAACATCTTCATGACTACTTTGACGAGCAAATAAAAGTTTCTATTTCTGCTTACATTATATTTGTTAAGGATGTTCCTAAAAATAATGTTCTCTTCCAATGGTTGGTTAACACTAGGTTGGTAATGGGACACTTTTATGTCCTGTTAAGTGACCATTTTCCTTGAATTATGTCAAGAGTTTCAAAATGGATTTTGAGGTGCTATCTATCTAGAAAGTTGTCTCATGAGCTGAAAAAAACTTGACATTTTTTTGGAATATCAATTCCATCTTTAACCTTGTCCTTGCACAACATTTCACAACCTAAACTGTGTGAAAAAACGGGTCCTGTTTTTTGCTTTTTTCAACTTTTTGCAACTATACCACTCTAGAATTCATGTTTGTGAGGTCTATAATGCTAGAGAACTATCTTTAGTAGTCCTCAACATGTCCTGATGCTTCTAGGGAGAAATAAATGTTAAAGTTGTAAGTTATGACCAAATTACAAAAATTGTCAAATCCTGTTTTTTAGCCAATTTTAGCTCTTCTATGATTTTTTTGGTGGCTTTCATGATATCCAATGTAGTTTTGATTTTTTATGTCGCATATTGTAACATAAAGCTAATATTCCTTGAGTTTTTGGGCACCTAATACCCTATTTTGCATAGTAACGATGGTTGATTTTTTCTATTATAGAAGAAAACAAAACATTCTAGTATATCAAGTATAGCTTTTTCAATATTGCTAATTTCTTGTGACAACTATATGCATTTTGTAGGTAGTAACCATATCTAGTCATAAGGATCAAATTTGGCTAGATATTCAATAGTTTCTATGGGATTCTACAACTCATAATGTTGAACCCAGTTTTTTCATGTTTGCTGTATTTAGCACTTCATCTTTGTCCCCAAGATTCCCCTTGGTAAGAGATCTATTATTCTTTTGACATGCTCCATGGCTCCTTATGAACCTAAAGGACAATAGGGAACTAAGAAAACATGCATATATTATTTGTATTCAGCGTGGCTATAGAAACTTTGATGATAGGTTTGCAGAATGGTAAAAATTCAACTTTTTTGTACCTATTTCTTTTGGCAAAACAAAAAATAGTGAGTGAGAAGCAATCATATGTTCTGATCACCAACCCATTGAAGTTAACAAGGGAATTTTTATACAAAAAATCCCTAATCTTATTTTTATACAAAAAAACGTAAGAAATGATTGTTTTGATGAAAATGTACTGGTCCATCAACTTTGGAGGCTTGGTGTGACCAAAAGATGAGAAATTTTACAAGTCTCTTATTTTTTCCATGTGTAGTAGGCCTTGAACTATAACCTCATGAAAGGATTTTACAAAATGAGTGGATCTACTATGGTTTTGGAGGTTTTTTTCAAAACCCTGAAAGGACACTTTTATGTCCTGTTAGGTTACCAACCTAGTGTTAAAAGTAGAAAGTGATTTCTGTTCATTTCCTAATGAACATGTTGATCTTTTTATCAATGACATCTCGGGAGAGTTACCTCCTAAAAGGGGAGATGATGACCATAGGATTGAGCTTATACCAGGAAGCTCTCCTCCTAACAAGCCTCTATATCGAGTCTCACCGGCTCAAGAAGAGAAGATTATGTCACAAGTTAATGAGCCTGTGCAAAAAGTAATAGTTTTAAGCATTGCAAGAGAAAAAATTATTCATTAATCGCAAAAAGAGTGAATTCTTCTGAGAAGAGATTTAATATTTAGGTCATATTATCTCAAAGGATGGTATCCATATGGATCCACAAAAGCTTGAGGTGATAAATGAATGGCTTGAACCAAGGAATCTACATGAGCTATGAATTTTATTGGAATGTTCTCATACAATAGAAATTCATTGCAAAATTCTCGGCCATAGCATGACCATTACACAAGAAGAACGTCAAGCATGTATGGACTGAAAAGGAGAGAAAATCCTTTACTAAGCTTAAAGAGAGACTCATGACTCAACCCATCTTAGTGCTAGTAGACCTCTCAATGACATTTGAGGTCCATAGTGATGCAAGTGCTGATTGCCTTGGAGCGGTACCGCTTCAAGAAGGGCATGTCATAGCATATGAGAGTCGCAGATTGCACTCCAATGAGACGATTCTTGGCATCTATGAAAAGGAGCTTCTAGCTATCTTACATGCCTTGGATACGTGGAAGCATTACTTACTTGGGACACTCTTCATCATTCGAACAAATCACCAGAGTCTCAAGTACTTCATGGCACAAACCAAGCTTTCCGACAAACAAATGAGGTAGGCACACTTTGTTTCAAAAATTCATTTTTCACATTGCTCATGTTCCTGGCAAGCATAATCAAGGAGAGGATGCACTCACGTAGACCTCGATGCAATGTTGTGTCAAATAGCCTCTCACAACAATCTAACCTCTATGGTATATGATTATGCTACTAAACCAGATTTCCAAGATGTTATGTCTATCATAACACTAGGGAGGATGCAAAATTACATGCAAGTATTATGGAACATTCCAAATTCTACGGCCATAAATAAAACGGCTTATCAACTTAAGTACCAAATGTAGCACACTTGCGGAAGAATTTATTCCGAATATTGAGTAGACTTGCAATCTACTGCGAAAAGATGACAGTGCTAATATAGTAGACATACTTGCGATAGATTTTTTTCCAAGTACCAAGTAGATTGGTCATATGCTTTGGAACGGTGTCGAATGTAATAAAAGTGGATCCTGAAAAAAAATCCAATATACTAAAGATACCTCTCTTGCATAGAAGCATAGTCAAGGACAACTATGATTTCAAGGGTGGGATAATGTCACCAAATTTCATTTTTGGTTTACTTAACTTAATCTTGTCCAGCTAAAAAAAGTAGAAGGGACAATTATGTACAACGGGCAAAGGAATGTATTTTTGAACTAGAGAGTTCCAAAATTTAAATTCATTCTTCACAAGTGTTAACAGAATTTGATAAGGATTCAATTGGGATCTTATGGGGCAAAGATGGGATATTAACGAGTCCAAAAGAGTCCAAAAAGGATCCCAAAAGCCTCCAAAAGTAAAAAGGACAACAACCAAAAGGTGGAAATGAGAGTCAAGGTGGTATTATCCACACTTGTTAATAAAAATCTATGTGGAGATAATGGATGTCATCCACAAGCCTCCCATGCAAAAGATAAGGTGAGAGGAGTGGCTCTTAGAAATAGAAAATATCTTTTTCAGAACCTATGGTGAGTATTTTTCGAATAACTCAAAAAAAAAAGCATTTCTGTATAGAGGGCTCGTGAGGCTTCTCAAAAGCAGCAAGATGAATAGCTTTGTAGTTCAGAGGTTTTTCATTTGAAGACCGCAAGAGGGGGGGTTTTTTTTTTTTTTGCAAGGTTGCAATATAGAGAGCATGAAAACTTCTGTCTTCTTGCCTCATGAAGCTCTATGCAATCCGTAGCCAAAATAAGCTCTCTATTCTCTCCTCAAGGATTATCATCTTCTCTCTCTCTCTCCCCCACACAAGTCTCTATAACTATGGCTGCTCGAGTTTATACTATTTAACTATGCATGTTACTACTTCTTAATGCTTACATATCTTCTTTCCAACTTAATTCTTGCTTAATCCCCACAGATTCTATCACTTGTTAGGTGTTTAGGGCCTTGGCATTGAGTTCAACGAGGTGTTTGTAATCGCAGACTCTGCCAAATTTCAGATCTTTCATCTCTTTAATTTAAGTGCCATTAGTCAGGTGTATTGATCAAAAGCTCTTCTGAAGAAGAAGAATTTATTAATACAAAGTCGTATCGGAGGAACGGTTGGCTCCAAAAGGTTTGGCCCCCAAGGTGTCGAATTCTCTTCTCTTTATTTCTTATAGATTCAGTACATCTGTGTTATGCGTCGACGAGAGCAAAGCGAACCCCGAACCCCGACGGCCTCTAAAACACCGGGGACCGAATGGCGCGCCTCGAGCCTGTCATGGTAAAGCAAACAGGGGCACCACCTAGCTTCAGCGGCTAGGACGCAAACAACACACCACCATAACAAAGTTTTCATCCAAGAGAGATGGATGCTTGGGAGTAGTGATGAAGAGGAAAGGGAATGAGATCAAGTGAGAGAGAGAGAGAGAGAGAGTAAGGGAGGGGGTATAGCGGCTTAGTACTTAGGCACCACAAAAGGATGGCGAATCCGCACACCCTTCACACATACACAAGCTCACTCCAAACACAAGACTAGGTGGCAATTTCGCACACCTCACATGGGCAAAACATTGCAAGAAAACATACTCACAAAACCTCAAGCTTTATTTAGAGAATAAGGCGATGAAATGGGGAGCATAGGGTAGGGGAATGAGAAGGGAGAGAGTGGTAGAGCACATGGCCGATAGGTGGGAGTTGATGGCGAAGACTCGCACGAGGGTTATGGCCATCATCCTTCATTTAGTTGCCCTTCATCTTCCATCGCCAAGGGTGTAGAGGTCATGCTCAAGACAAGCATGGTGATTGCGGTGATGGTGATGGTGTGGGTGTGGGTGTGTGTGTGTGCACTAGGCACACACAGTGCATAGTGTGTTCTTTGGTGATGTTGTGTGTGTCTTTAGTGTGATGGTGACCCCTCTTTATATAGGGGAGGAGGGGGGAGGAATTCTAGAATTTAGAAATGAAGAAATCATTATCTACATAGGCCATGTGACCGTGGACCCCACTTGTCTGGCTGTGTGTATATGTGCCAGAACAGCAGTCTCATGAGAGAGAGACTAAGAGAGAGAGATGGGTTGATGAAAAAAAGTGAGAGGTGACATGGAGAATAAAGTAATTACAAGAGGGGAGAGAGGGGAGTGTGTTCAGAGGTGAATCTGTGTGCAGATGTGTGTGAACACAAGAAAAAACAGGTAACCACTGGGTGGGGATGGTCTGTGGGCACCTTTTTCAGTGAAACTGAGTGTGTATGAGTGTGGGGAAGGTTATTTAGCTACAAGACAAGAGATATGGCACCCTTTAGAGAGAGAGGGGGGTATTTGGGTCATGGGATATGATAGGAGAGAGAAAGAGGGGGTGGGGTATACTATTTTGGAAGATAGGGTAAGTTGCATGTGAGTTAGGGTGCATTATTGGTGAGTTATAATGCATTATTGGTGAGGGGTGGGGTAGCTTGAGGGGAGAGAGAAAGGAGAAAGGACAAGGGGAAGAGAGAGGGGGTTGACCTTTTGAGTGGAGGAGAGGAAAAGGGACACCAAGCGGGGCAACAGTGAAGAAAAAAGGAGGCAAGGTGGGGATGGGCTACCCCGCAGGCATGAGGTGGCCTATTTTACCTTTCTTATATATTTACATAATCATACTTTATTGTTTTCTTACTTTTTTCCAATGCCTTTTATCACTCCCTCCCTAAGAGGGGGTTTTCATGGGGTGGGGACGAGAGAAAAGGGGTACGGGAGCTTGGCTTGTGAAAAGCCCCCATCATTAGCCCTCCCCTTTTGGCTAGAGGCATTCATGTCTCTAGCTCATCTGTTTGATCATTATCGTCGGAGGTGGCGGCTGATGGTGTGTCCTCATCTGGAATGTCAATTGGTGGAGCCTGGTCAAATCGAAGAAAATAAGGTTTAAGTCGCCAACCATTTACCCTGGTTTTATGAAGTTTTCCATCAGCCTCCATAAGCTGGTAGCTTCCATTGGCATACTTTTTCTTGATGATGAAAGGGCCTTCCCATCGTAGCAGGAGTTTCTTATCCTTGCGCGTGTCGAAGCGATTGTCGTAGCGGAGCACCAAAATTCCTTTCTTCAATTCTTTTTTTCGGAGATGCTCGTTAAAGCTAAGCCGTCTATGCTCTGTTTGTGCTGCATAATAATTTATTGCTTCTTCTCTGTCCAGCTGCAGTCTTTCCAAGTTGATGATGTGATCTCTCAAATGCATGTTGGGTTGTTGAAGTTGGCTTGCCATTACTCTGAGACTTTGTAGTTGCACTTCAATGGACAAGATTGCTTCCTTACCAAATACAAGATGATACGGTGTGAATCCCAAGGATGTACAAAATGAAGTTCTGTAGGCCCATAAAGCTGGTGGTAGATACTTATCCCAGTCTCCGGGATGATTGTTTACCTGCTTGGTAATAATGTTAGAAACCATTCCATTTACCTTTTCAACTAGGCCATTACATTGAGGGTAATATGGTGAAGAGTGCCTCCTTGTAATGCCCAGTTTCTACATTAATTCTCCTACCAAGTCTGCTCTGAAACCTAGCCCTCTATCAGAGATGATCTCTAAAAGTGTGCCAAACCTACAGCATATGTGCTCGTAGATAAATTTAGCTACCTCTACCGTTGTGATTCTAGTGGTGGCTGTAGCCTCTGCCCATCTAGTCATGTAGTCGACCCCCATGATAATGTAGAATTTTCCTAAGTTGGCCCTAGGTAATGGCCCAATGGCATCGATACCCCATTTTCCAAATGGGCCATATGAGAGAATAGGTGTCTGTGGTTCAGGCATAAGTGACCTAGTGCCGGCCTTTTGACACAACTTACACGTTTTGCACCAATGGTGTACATCACGGTTGAGGCTAGGCCATATGAAGCCTGCCTGCAAGATTTTCCTACTTGTTATGTCTAGGCAAAGTGACCACCACAACCCCGTCGTGACAGCTAGCAATTACTCCCGTGATTTCGTGAGAGAGAGGGACCTTCCTAAGTATTTGGTCCTTACCCTTACAGTACAAACCATCATTGATGAGTCGATACCTTGTGGCCTTCCGCGTCAGCCATTGCTTCTGTCCCTTTGTTAAATCTGATGGGCATTCCCCTGTTTCCAAAAAATGCATGATGTCAGGCAAGGCATCACTGCCTTGAAATAGAGGGAGCTTTAGTTTTATTGCTCCAACCACCACTTCCTGTAGTCTTTCACTTGCTAGGGCATCTGCTTCTTGGTTTTGAGCCCTTGGGATATGGTGTATTTGAACTTCTTCAAACTTACCCAACAAGGTTTTTACACCACTTAAGTGAGTCCTTAAACTAGGATTCTTGCATGTCCATGCTCCATTTACTTGCCTTACCAGAAGTAGAGCATCCCCAAATACATTAAGGCGTTTTACACCTTGTGAGACGCACCATTGTAGACCCTTGGTTAGTGCTGCATACTCAGCTTCATTGTTAGAATGTGAATCTAACAATTGGCCCAACGAAAATACCTTTGTCATCAAAGACCACTATGCCTGCAGCTGGTTTGTCGGACGCTCGCTTGTAGGCTCCATCAAAGTAGAGAGAGTATGCTCCTTCTACCATCGGTGGTACTAGAGGTAATCGGACTTCTCCTTCCTTAGATTGCTTCTCCTTCCCTTCAAAGACTTGGTAGGTCATAAGTCCCCCCAAACTTGCCCTTGTCGTGCTTTCTACCTGTACCGTGTAGTCAAACTCTTGCAGACAAACTAGCCATTTAGTAATTCTAGTAGACACATCCATGTGTTGTACAACATAGGGAAATATTTCATCCGTGGTTAGAATCACAAATTGCTTAGGCAGCAAATATGACCTAAACTTTGTAGTTGCAAATCTAAGAGCTAGGACTAAGTGTTCCACATGGGTGAAACCTTTCTCTCCTACTGTCATCATTCGACTAGAGAAGTAGATTGGCCTCATGAAAGATGTCGTTGTATCCTTTGGGAGTAGCACAGCCCCCAATGAGTCATCACCAACACTTGAGGTGACATAGAATTTTTCATCCCACTTAGGTGGTGAGATAGTTGGCAGAGTGGCTAAGACCTCCTTTACCTTGTTGTAGTGATGTTCACTTTCCTCATCCCAAGTGAAAGTTGATCTTTGAGTGAGTTGTTGCAGTGGTAGAACAAGTTGTGATAGTAGATGTATGAATCTACTTAAGTACCTCACCTTTTGTAGAAAAGAGACCAGTTGACGTGCGGTCGTTGGTGAAGGTAGGGCTATGAGTGCGGACACCTTACTTGGGTCGGCGTTGATACCTCTTGCTGAATTTTCATGGCCTAGTAGAATGACTTTACTCTCCCCAATGTGACATTTATCCACATTTAATTGCCCACCTAGGCTCTGCAACCTGGCCAAACCTTCAGTTACCTTTTCTAAATGTGAAATACGGGAGCTATATATACAAAAATCATCAATGAACACTCTTATGGATGTTCCAAAGAACGGTTGAAAAACATATGTGACATATCTTTGGAATGTAGCAGGTGCATTTGTGAGACCAAATGGCATAACCCTGTATGCAAAACAACCCCATGGCATGATAAAAGTGGTTTTTAGCTGATCTTCCAAGGCTATGCGTATTTGAAAGTATCTTGAATAACCATCACAGACGGTATAGCATTCAAAACCCGCTACTTCATTCAGAATTTCATCCAAGAAAGGGAGAGGAAAGTGGTCTCTCTTTGTAGCTACATTGATGGTTTTTAGTCAACACAGACCCTCCACTTACCATTCTATTTAGGCGTCACCACTACGGGTGGCACCCATTCTGAGTTTTCTACCGAATAGATGAATCCCGCCTCCAGCAGTTTCCTTACCTCGGCCAAGAGTGCCTTTTCTTGTATGACCCCCAGTCGTCGTAGCTTTTGCACAACTGGTTTTACCCCTTCCTTCAGCTTAATATGATGTTCCACCACTGTAATGCCTGTGATTCTTTCATAGTTGTCAATGAACAGGTTAGGAAATCCCATCAACATTTGCAAAAAACTATCTTTCTCCTCAAGTGTTAATTCCATAGACAACATACCCTTCAACCTACTTCCTCCTAGGCCAGGTGATTTTCGCTCCTCTTCATTGGGTTTCCCTTTTGGTGATGGATCACCAGTTGTGCTTACCCTTTGTGGATCCTTCATAATGATACCCATCACATCAACGGAACTGTCACTTTCGTCGGTGGATGTGGTCTCCTCCTCAGAACTGAAAGATTCGCTAGTGGTTTCATCTGCCGATGTTTCCAGATTCATTTGCTTCTGCTTGCCAATCCTCATGTTGTAGTAGATTGTCTCCCCTTTCTTACCAGTCATGCGTAGAAGGACAGTACCCCAGTCCTGTTTTGCCTTCATGGCCATCAACCATGGCCTTCCCAAAATTAGTGGATAGCCCTCCCCCTTAGTAGGCATTACAAAAACATCTACCTCTACCTCAGTGTTGAAAGCTTTTATTTTCACGGAACTTACCACACCCACACACTTTACTTTTGCATTGTTTGCCATCTTTGCCTTGCATGGAGAAGGCCTGTCAACCTCGAGCCCTAATCGAAGCATCATAGCTTCGCTCATTACACAGATTTGTGCACCTCCATCAATGTAGGTGTTTCCAACCCTCTTTCCTTTTATGTTTACGTCGACAATTGGAAGGATGTCATCCATGTTGCATCCCGAAATTGCTCCGGCTACCTTTGTTTTGGAGCGTCTTGTACTTACCATTTTCGACCATTGTCGCCTTACTTTTGGTGCAAGATGTAGCAACTGTGGCCATGTAATCTTCGGTCCTTGCTCTGCCACATCCAATGTTAGATCATAGGGCTTAGAACTTTCCCCTAGTTGGAAGTCGGTGATGCCCAATTTCCGTCGTGGCCTGGATGGCCTCTTGCTAGTTTCTCCTCTCATGCTTCTCTCATCATCTGATTGTGTAGCTTTCTCCCTCCTAGCTCTTTTCACAGTCATGGCTTCAAGTGGTTCTAAAAAGGTTACCTTCTCCTTACCGTTGTCCCTCTCCTTTTCTCTGGGTGGATCCACTACTACGGCTTTTCCTTTCTCTTCTAGCCTTATGATGTTTACAGGGCGATCAGGTGGTGGGGCTGGTGGAAGAGGTGGGATGGATGCTTGTAGTGGTGTCTGGGGTGGACGTAGAATTTGTGTTGGTGGGGGTGGTGCTCGGGGTGGGGGTGTTCTTTCTCTAGGGGGTGACAATTGGTTCCTCCTACCTCCTCTATTATAGTTTTGTCGTGGTTTGGGACAGTAGTACATACCGTGACCGTCTTCTCCGCAGTTGTAGCAATGATACTCCCTGTTTTGTCATCGTGCTCTTCCAGGGTCTTGATCTCTTTCTCGACTCCTCCCTTGCTGTATTAAGTGGACAGAAAAATTCTGCAGTTGGTCAGTAATATGGGCCAACATATCTTGTTGGTCATCTCTTACCCCAAGAGCCGGTGGTGGTAGTATGGTGGTTGTCGTAGTTGCTGGTCGACGCGATGTTCCTGCTTCTGTTGACTCGTTTCTTTGGCTTTCATTCGCAGCTTCTTGTCCTTAAGGCGAGCAATCTCAACGGCTAACTCGTACGTAGCCGGGAATCTACCTTTCACCTTCTCCTTGAGAAGCGGCCATAAGCCATGCGTGAACCGATCTTTTTTTAGGAAATCGGGTGCGACTTCCCCCCTTGTGAGTGACTCAACCCACCGTTCCCACAAATCCACAAATTTGGACTCATAGGTGGCATATTCTAAAAGACCCTCCTGCTTCAAGTCTCTCAACTTGTCCCACAACTTTTTTGAAGTGGTACCTCCCCCAAAGCGCCTCTTAAAAGCGGTTTTTAAGGGTTCCCAATCATCCTTGGTTGCTTGTGGAAGTGCATTGTACCATGATCTAGCTTCTAGCTTCATGAGATGCTTAAAGATTCTAACCCGGGATTCATCCGTATCTTTGTTTCTCACTACACATGCTACTTCAAAGTCATCTAAAAAGTCTGTTACCAAATCCTCCCCCTTCTTTCCTTTAAATGTTGGAAATGCTACACTTGCCATGATTATTGAGAGAGAGCTAGAAAGACACACTGCTTAACTTGCAAAATTTTTTTCTTCTTTACAAGGAGGCGTGTATACCCTCTTATACTAGGACATAGATTAAAACTTCAAACGGTACATTGCCTTGTACCAAAGGTAAGACAAATGGTTGATCTGATGCCAGAACCTCAAAAAATCGCTCCCCACCCAGCATGGTGTCAATGACGTGTTGGTAGTGAGCCTTCAAATCCAGTATTACCTTGATTGAGCGTACACGTGTTGGTATGTGTCATCTGTCTTGAGGTAGGTTGTACTGATTCATGTGAAGCTTAGAGGTGCTTAGTCACTGTCCAAGCTTGTGGGAGAGGGTGGTGTTCTTTCCTGAAACAAACTCAGTAGATCCCTAGTTTCTCTAGTGAGAGTGTGAGCCAATGATTCCGTTATTTGTGCTGCAGCATCAGGTGCGACTTGAAAACTGACTATGATAATTACCTCGGTGACTTGAGTTACCCGATTCTCAAAGTAGAATAGTGTTGATTCTCTATTGTGTAGAGCTCCTTCCATTTTGTTGTTGTGGGTTGGTTGTAGGTTGCGGACATGGTTTCGACCTTCTCCTTCTTCTTCTTGGCACTTGGCCTATGTATATCCACTGGGTTTGGCGTGTTGGTTGACTCTCCCACAGCAAATCGATTATCGTTACGCCTGGCACTCGAGCTTCGATGGAGATGCGGAGTTCGTCTAGTTGTGCTTGGAGCTCTTCTTCTTCTGTCGTCCAATTAGCAAATCCTGCTAGCCATTCATCCATTCAGAATAGTTTAGGGGTTTCAGTCTTGTAAACTGAAGGGTTTCATGAAAAGATCCTCAGTTGGGGCACCAAATGACGAGAGCAAAGCGAACCCCGAACCCTGACGGCCTCTAAAACACCGGGGACCGAATGGCGCGCCTCGAGCCTGTCATGGTAAAGCAAACAGGGGCACTACCTAGCTTCGGCGGCTAGGACGCAAATAACACACCACCATAACAAAGTTTTCATCCAAGAGAGATGGTCATGCTCAAGACAAGCATGGTGATTGCGGTGATGGTGATGGTGTGGGTGTGTGTGTGTGCACTAGGCACACACAGTGCATAGTGTGTTCTTTGGTGATGTTGTGTGTGTCTTTAGTGTGATGGTGACCCCTCTTTATATAGGGGAGGAGGGGGGAGGAATTCTGGAATTTAGAAATGAAGAAATCATTATCTAAATAGGCCATGTGACCGTGGGCCCCACTTGTCTGGCTGTGTGTATATGTGCCAGAACAACAGTCTCATGAGAGAGAGACTAAGAGAGAGAGATGGGTTGATGAAAAAAAGTGAGAGGTGACATGGAGAATAAACTAATTACAAGAGGGGAGAGAGGGGAGTGTGTTCAGAGGTGAATCTGTGTGCAGATGTGTGTGAACACAAGAAAAAACAGGTAACCACTGGGTGGGGATGGGTCTGTGGGCACCTTTTTCAGTGAAACTGAGTGTGTGTGAGTGTGGGGAAGGTTATTTAGCTACAAGACAAGAGATATGGCACCCTTTAGAGAGAGAGGGGGGTATTTGGGTCATGGGATATGATAGGAGAGAGAAAGAGGGGGTGGGGTATACTATTTTGGAAGATAGGGTAAGTTGCATGTGAGTTAGGGTGCATTATTGGTGAGTTATAATGCATTATTGGTGAGAGGTGGGGTAGCTTGAGGGGAGAGAGAAAGGAGAAAGGACAAGGGGAAGAGAGAGGGGGTTAACCTTTTGAGTGGAGGAGAGGAAAAGGGACACACGACGGGGCAACAGTGAAGAAAAAAGGAGGCAAGGTGGGGATGGGCTACCCTGCAGGCATGAGGTGGCCTAGTTTTCCTTTCTTATATATTTACATAATCATACTTTATTTTTTTCTTACTTTTTTCCAATGCCTTTTATCACTCCCTCCCTAAGAGGGGGTTTTCATGGGGTGGGGACGAGAGAAAAGGGGTATGGGAGCTTGGTTTGTGAAAAGCCCCCATCAGCGTGATTGAATATAAGTTAATGCATGCTCTATAATTTTCATGCTTGAATTTGCTCAATGTTACACAATTTAATATGCTTGAATATGCTTAATGTTACACAATTGATTAATTACTCTAGTTAATCTATAATTTCCATTGCACCTTAGAACCAATTCTCTGGCACTCCTATCTCCTATATATACACAGACACATGCACACATATTAATACACACACACACACACACACACACAGTAGTATTGTCATCAAAGGTGATAATATGACCTATGGGACCAAATGAAACACGTCAATGCTTTATTCTAGGTTGATTAATGTCTCTTGATGCTTGAGAATTATGGAGATGAGGGTGAGAATTGAGCATCCATGAAGTAGCTGGGAGGCTACAAATGTGAGGAAAGCAAGTTTGAATGTAATAAAAGTTGAGCACTCAAATTGGGTAAGAAGCTCAACCTACTGAAATTGCAACGGGTATAGTGTATGCACAATAATGGAGAACTAAGTTGCATATTATACTATACGAAAACAAGCAACGTATATTTTTCTTAGATTTTTTATCAAAAGATACTTTGATTGAAACACCTTTCAATCGAAAGATGTTTAGTACAAATTTTCTTTCAATCGAAAGATGTACTGTTCGGAGAAAAAACTATATATACCGGCAACGCGTCTATTGAGACTAGTGTTCCTCTCAAAAGGAATTTCTTGTCAACAGAAGACAAAAAGAAATGAATTTTGTGATCATTTAAAATATGAAAATTCAATTTTTTTTAATTTTTTTATAAAATCAAATTTTACGTTTTGCTTAGATTATTTATTTTGAAATCAAATTATCTAAGCTTTGTATGTTGTGTAGAGATCAAACTCTCACTCATACAAGGTTTTTGTTTTTTAAGAATCACTTGCTACGTACTCAGTTTACTAACACGTGGAAGTGAATTAAGATATAGTTTAGAGATTACCGTTGAGTGTAGAGTGTACTCTCACATGAGGTTATTTGTCATCAAAATATAATAGAATAGAGGTCAATTTTATTTAGGTAAGTTCCATTTTGACGTGCAAATACTTTCTCACCTCAAAGTGAACATAGATAGAAATTTTGTTGTCCTGTCTAGAGCTATGTAGAGCCATCACACTATGCTCTTACTGGAATCAAAATTTAAGAATCTCATGTTCAAATACATTGATATTACATTATCTTTATTTGGATTGCTACGTCTATCATATTGTGTGATCGTACACGTGTATCAAATGCAGATAGATAAGCTTTCAAAGATCTACCGTGGAGTGTGAGAACTTCATGTTCACACTTCAGATAGATATGACAATTGTCAAAGATTGCAATTAGTCCCAGTTCTAATGAGAATCAATTGCAAGACTTGATCAATATCGAAAGCTTTAAGCTTGCAGTTTAGATAAATCGATATATTGAAATGGGTTATAAAATCAATTATCGTAATGTGTGAAAGCTAAAAGCTTGCACTTTAGGTGAATCGATATAGTGCAATGTGATTAAAATATTTTGTTTGAAGTGATGAAGTTATTTAGTGCATCAAATATAATTTGATTGACATGAGTTTATTGAAGAATGCAAAGACTATTCTTGTCTATTGTTAATTGATAATGAAATGCGATACTAATTGATAATGTGGACAGATTTTGATCACTATATTGATGGATAGAGCATTGCTTGTGCAGTTTGTTGCTTTGAATTAATTTTGACTTCAAAATTAACAATTAGATCTGTTGATCTGGCAGCTTAAATTTATCTGTCAGCATCGTGAAAGGACATGAGTGGAATTACATCCACAAGCTGCGTGCTGAAAAGAATACATCTCAATTGAAATGCAAGACATGTGGCCATGAATTCAGTGGTAATGCAACCAAAATCAAAGAGCATTTGTTTAAAGTCCCTGGTAAAGTGTCCGAGTGTACGGCGCCACCAAGAGATATTCATGCTAGATTGCCAAAATACGCTCGCATTGCAGAGCAAATTCTTGCAACTAAAAAGAAAACTGTGAATGTCAAACAAGCTGCAATGGATGTTGAAATGTGATTTTTCGATGAGAGGATAGAGCATGTGCCTGTGGATGAAAATGTTCAAACTCCCCAGTCAACACCTTTTCATGAACATGCTTCAATGTCAGCAACAGCAAATCCTAGCTCAATTAAAGCTAGTAAAGCATCATCGAATGGCCAAACAATGTATGAAGCGATAGATAAGCAATGGTTGCTTGAGTTGCACTTGAAATGTACGCAAGCTTTTGTGGCGTGTGGTATACCATTCAATGCTATGCGCAATCCCATATTTCAAGATCCTTTAATGAGCATGGCAAAAAGGGGTTTGTGCTTCCTGATTATAATAAAATGCACACAAAGTATTTAGATAAAGTGAAAGACCGTATTGAAGCCATCCTCAAGTGCATAATGGTGGAGTTTGTTCCTGCATATGGTTACACTATAGTGTTGGATGGATGGACCAACTGTAAGAAGAAGCCACTCATCAATGTGATGCTTATCAATCCTTGAGGGTCTATGTTCATGGAAGCCATTGACACCTCTTTCAAAGAGAAGACCAGTGATTATCTAGCAAGGATATATGAGCGTGCTATGGCAAAGGCAGGTGGACCAAAGAATGTGACTTCATCATAGATAATGCATCCAATTACAAGGCTATAGGAAGGGCTATCCAAGTTAAATACCCAAAAATTACTTGGGTGCCATGTGTTGCGCATAATCTTAATTTTTTGTTAAAAGATATTGGAAAAATGGCTATCATCAAGAAAACACTGCTAGATGCTAATCATGTGGTGAAATTTATTAGAGAGCATTAATTTTTGTATGCTCTTTTTTAATTAAAATCACCCAACAAAACTTTGCATATATTTTGTTCGACAAGGTTTGCAACCGCATATTATGTTCTTGCCACCTTGCAAGAAGTGAAGCCTGCATTGATTGAAATAGTAGTTGATAGATGTTGGGATGCATGGCTCAGCAAGTATCCTAGCTACCAAGAGGCAGTTACAAGATGTGTACAGCTTGTGAACTCACAAGTTTTTTGGCGCAATGTAGAGAGAATTGTCACCCTGGCCAAACCATTTGTAAATCTTTTGTGAATAGTCAAGAAAAACTCCTTTGTCTTTGGTTGAGTCTATTGCTATATGTCAGAGGCATTGTGTAAAGTAAGAGATCATGATGGCTTTGGTGCAAAGGACAAAGCTTCCATAATTAAAGTTGCCAATAAGCGATGGGTGCAATTGCATATGCCGCTACATGGTGCTACATTTGTATTAGATCCCAAATTTCAAATACCAACAATCAGCCAATAAAGAATTCATGACTGACTTCAAAACAATGTGCTCTCAACTATTAGGATAAGAGGATGGGAAGACTGCTTTTCATCAGCGAGTTGATTATGCTAATAGAACTCGCATGTTCTAGGATCCATGGCATATAGATGACACTGTGCACACAAGTGCGCCTCTATGGTGGAAGGAGTATGGTGGGGAGAAAGTGGAGCTGCAACACATTGCTATTAGGGTTCTATCTACTATAGCATCAAGTGGAAGTTGTGAGAGGAATTGGTCGGCTTTTGACTTTATGCACACTAAGAAATGAAATTGGCTTCATCCTCAACGTGCTGCTGATTTGGTTTATGTTTTTTGCAACATGAGACTCATTCATAATCCGGTGAACACTGCAAAAAGAGCAGCACAAAAGCACTATGGTGTTTTTCAAGCCCATGAAGCTATAGCTACAAAAGTAGATGATGACGATGATATGGAATGGGAGATAGCTTTAGAATGCTCTGATATGGATGAAATAGATGATATGGTTGGTGTGTTTGATGGAGACAAAGATGTGTGACTTAAGGTCTATGAGTTTTTCTTACTGTGAGTGTGAAAATTATGACACTACAACATGTTCACCTCTCTCTCTCTCAGGTTACTTTTGCAATAAGAGTCATAATTACAGTTAGATACAATACAATACAATTTTTGCCGATCGAGAATACAAAAATGGCCAGTTGAGGGGATAAATGACTAGCTGTGATTACAAAAACTATAGCCCTTCACCCAAGTAGACAGGGGTAAAGTGAGCAAAGTGCTCAACCCAAAGATTGAGTCAGCTCATTGAGTAGTTCGTCTATGTCAAACTCAGCATGTTTGGGCGTAGGAGATGGGCCTGGAGGCCCTTGCTACAAAGAACCATCCTGGTCTGGCAATGGACCATAGAGTTCTGCATACTGTTGCATCTTGGCTTGGGCCTTTGATAGCTCTATCTCAAGCTCAAGGATTCTGTCGTGCAAAATATCAGGTGTCTCGCTTTGGCTTGCAAGATCTTGCCCTTGGCTTGCCGATGCAACAAGTGTGTCTGATTCTTTGGGAAGTAGAACTATGGGACGTTTGCATGGAGGCATTGGATTATTGGCATGACTTGCAGCCACTTTCTCTGCAATCTGACCATGCCCAACGCCAGCGTTCTTGGGGCGGTCTGACCAATCCACGCGTCTCCCAAGGATATCATTGTTGTATAAAGTAGAGTGCCATTTGATTGTTGTTTGCCATAACTCTCTCTCGATGTATGAATCTTTGTAGCAACACTTGTGTGAGTCCTTTGTGCTGTAAATTTGATAGCTTTACAGGTGCTGATTCCCTGGCATTGTGGTTGATTCAAAATAAATGCTCGCACACAAAGTGGCTTTCTAGCTGCACTCCTTAAGGTTGAGAGGTTTGCCTTGCAACCTGGACTCGTCCTCTTCGATCCGTGCAATAGCTTTGAGATCTTTCTCTTGACCATAACGCTCTCTCTCTTCTTTGTAGATGGCCTCTGCTTCGGCGTGGTTAAGTTCTTCTTCCATATCTGTCAATCAAGCGAACATGTCATCATGAGAAAGATTTGTCATAAAGTTAACATGTTATCACTTTCAAATCTTCAAAGAGATAGACAAGATATCTTAATCTTGCAGCAATAAAGAGACATAATATTTATCACCATGTCGTTAGAAAGAGATAAGATAATTTGATCAATTATATAATTTAGAAGCACAACTAAAGAGGACCATAAACAATTCATCACTTGATCCTAGACCAAAAATTGTTACAATGTCATGGCCCACTCTATGGGCACTGTTTAGATATAGGGAACGATCAAAAGCGTTAGGTCAGGCTAAGGGATTGTTTTGCCTACTCGTCTCAAGGTGGGTAAGTAAATTGCCTAAAAAATCCCTTTTGTTTTGCTCTTGTGGCACTTCCATGCACTTCAAAATCCATTTACAAGTATGGCACATGGAGTAAATATCCATGGCTTTATTCCAGGGAGGGGGATTAGTAGATATGCATTCTGGGGAAACCCATGGAAAATCTTTCTCACTCTGTTTTCTAGTTTCTATTTTCAAGTTGCGGAGGAGGAAAGGATGTCATTGTTTATGTCTTTGTACATGACCCCCAATCCACAATGCTTGCATAGACCCCCTTCTATCCAAAGTGAAGCATCTTGTTGCGAAAGTGAAGATCATTGTGGAGATAGCCGTGCGCATGTAGATACTTTAGGGTTTGAAGAAGGGCATTTATTATCTGCAAAATGCTATATTGGAACAACTCTATTGTTCCTTCTGTGGTTACATAATTGCGAATGGCAGGTTGACTGCCATCTACAGTGCACTCTCTTATCCACTGCTCTATATGGCCGCCATTCCAAAAATGTGAAATGAGCATTGGACACTCTATATGGCATACCATGGCAAGTGGATAAATGATGCTACGATGAGTGATGTCCAAAGTTGTGGCTTTGTCCTTGACCTGTTGATCCACTGTGGGTCCTTGCAAGTGGACTTTGAAGATTTTCGCCGCATAGATTGGCTCTTTAAAGGGAGGGTGTGTGAAACCTACACGCTTCACATTTGCCCATCTCCCTTCTCCCAAGTGTGGAGCTTGTATGTTGAAAACTGTAGTTTCTGGAAAAAGATATAACACAAGGGGGAGCTGAGACTAATCGAGTGCGAGAGTGGCACTAGCAGGAGTGTCTACTCTAACCGTAGTCTTTGGCTCTGCAGTAGCATCAAAAGAGCTGACTTCCACTCTCATGCACTTTGCTACTCTTTCGAGGTTTCCTTTTCTCTTGAACTCAGTATACAATTGTTGCACAAGTTGTATGCAAGTAGCTACGCCTGGCAAAGTAATTATTTTAGGGTTTTTTAGATCCTAAAAAATCTTTGCAATCTGTCCAATAGATTGCTTGACCATGTTCGATAATGAACCTGAGGTCATTAAAGATATATCAAATGCATTATGGGTGTTAATCCGTGTTGAAGCTGCTCAAAGATAGCCTTTAATAAAGCCTCTGTGAACTTGTAATAATGTTTCATAGCCGAGGGGTTTAGGCAACGACGAAGCTCCAGCTCTGACATGCAAGATGAAAGTGACGTATTATCACTTTGAAGACAAATTTTTGTTGATGTTTCACGAGCTTAATATCTGCCATATCTGCAAGATATAATTTCATAACATAAATATTCTCAGAAAAGAGGAAAAACTATCAAATTTGTGTCATGTTTGTTAATCCAAATATCATACACAATTTGACTTAATTCATAGCAAACGACAATATATTATGATTGCAATACATACATTGTACAATAGAGAGAAGAATACACAAAGAGAGAGATGGAGAGAGGTGAACAGGCCAGGAATGTGAGGTATGCTCATCACAAGAACTGGACCATGTTATGTGCGCTACATAATACATGTAAAGGATTGGAGTGTGAATGTGAACAACCTAGCTGGTGCGAGGTAAGACACTATTTATATGGTGCCGAGTTTGAAGTAGTTTTGCACCATGAGAGTATCAAATGGTTTACTACTCAAACGGATTTTAAGGGTTGTAAAGCTAGATGGACAGAAATCCTTTAAGATTATGATTGTAAGCTACGATGTCGCAAGGGGCGATATAACGTAGTAGCGGATGCACTAAGTCGGATGCCTCAGATTAATTCACTTGCTTTCACGAAAATAAAGAGTGGATTTTTGGAGTCATTACGTGGCAAGTGTGCACAAGATCAATCATATGCTAAATTGTGGAGTGCAGTATTAAAAAGGGATCCCTCAAACTCACATGTCTTTGCACGTGTAGATAAAAACTCCAACACACAGAGCTCCACCCCTATTCAGGAAGAGCTTAAGCGATGGAAAACAAATTCCATTGATGATGGCTACTTACTCCACAAGAGTAGAATATGCCTGCCAAAGGACTCAGACACTAGGTGCCAAATCGTATTTGAGTGTCACAATAGTCCAAGTGCTTGTCATCCCGGTATTCGTAAGACGTATGCCTTAGTTTGACGGCAGTTTTATTGGACGGGCTTACATCATGATGTTCAAAAGTACATACTAAACTACCAACAATGCCAAGTTAATAAGGCAAAGCGCCTCAAGGTAGGTGGCCTTTTACATCCTTTAGATATTCCACAAGGTAAGTGGGAGAGTATCTCTATGGATTTTGTAGTAGGACTACCTACTACAAATCATGTCCATGATGCCATTTGGGTAATTGTAGACCGTCTCAAAAAGACGGGTCGATTCATTCCCACTAAGACTACGGTTAAGACACCGGAATTAGCACGGCTATTTGTAGAGCATATATATAAACTCTACGGTCTTCCAGCTAGTATCATTAGTGACAGAGATCAAAAGTTCGATAATCACTTCTGGAGAGCTGTGTTTCAAAAGTTGGAAACTAAACTTAATCTAAGTACAATTGATCATCCAGAAACAGATGGTCAAACCGAAAGAGTTAATCAAGTGCTACAGGATATGCTATGAGCGTACGTTAGCAAGAAGAAAACCAATTGGGAAGACTACTTACTTATATTGAAATTTGCTTAAAATAGTTCAAAGCATGTGACTACAGGGTTTAGTCCATTTATGCTTTTATATGGATTTCAACCTAGATCACCAATTTTGGTGGGATTGGCTAAGGAGAAGATACAACAAGCGAAGGATTTTCTCCAAGACCATTTTGACATGCTTTGAGTTGCTCAACAGAAAGTTAAGAAAGCTCAAGATCAATATAAGAAGTACGCAGATGAGCATCGTCATCTTGCTACTTTTGAAGAAGGAGACAAGGTTTTCCTCAAAGTTCCGGAGCATTCAAAAGTTTTGAAGACGATAAAAGTTGCTAAACTTTCACCACGCTATTGTGGACCGTTTACCATTCTCAAATGTATAGGTCAAGTGGCCTATAAGTTAGCTCTTCCAGAGCACTCACGAGTTCATCCTGTTTTTCATGTTAGCCGTTTACGAAAACAGCTAGGACATAATGATAATTTCATTGACACAGGTGTGCTAGTTGACCTTATCAAACCACCAAGCATCCCTCATGAGCCCGAATAGATTTTGGATTCGCATGAGCTTCGCACCAAACATCATGTCAAACGACAAGTGTTGGTAAGATGGCTAGATAGACCTGAAGAAGGTTCTACATGGGAGAATGTCTCCGTACTTAAGAAACGTTTTCTTACATTCATTTTCGAGCATGAAAACTATTCTCCAAGGGGGGGGTAATGTAAGGACATGGGTCCTACGGGCAAGGCCACCGGCACGTTTGGATAGTGTGTATGCCAGGGGGAGGCTATAAGATAGCACGGTTGGGTGAAGAGTAGCACACGCATTACCACCGCTCTTTCATGCACCATTGGAAACTAAATGGGAAGCTGTCAATAAATTGTGCCAAATAATTCTTTTCCATAAATCATGTCCATGGTATCAACAAAGATAGATCACGCAAAAGTGGGTTCAATAAAGAATGTCCAGATGTTCAAAAGTTCTTGATAAAGCTTGATGCAACTATGGACAAAGACAGCTATCAAAGTCATTTGTATACATACAAGGCATTGGTTCAAAAGAAGAGAAGAAGATGGGAAGTAAAGAAACAATGTTTTCAAGTCCAAGAAAAGGCACGTGCATGTGGAAGATTTTGGAGAAACTTGAGGGACAAGCAGGTTGAGAATTTTGATAACTTGAGTCTTGTGGATATATACACATATTGTAGGAAAATATATGAGCAACCAAATTCTTTAAAAATTATTTTTTATGGTTCACTCCCATGTATGCGCTCTTTTTTTACTATTGAGGATGTATGGGGTGCACTTGAAAAGTTGGCCACTCGCAAAGCTGGATATCTTCAAGGTATCAAGCCGGAGATGATTAAATGGACGGGACATTTTAGACATGAGTGGATGTGTGATATGTTCAACCTTGCACTTCAACATGCTATGCTTTATGATTGGAGTACTAATTGGTTCAAGCCTTTGCATAAAGGAGGGGATGTAAAGAATGTAAATAACTACCGGACTATAATGATTGGGTCTCTTATGGAAAAGTTGTTTGAGGGCATAGTGGAGATAAAATTAAGTGATTGGACTAAAGAGAATGACAAGTGCACAAAAGGACAAGCAAGTTTTTTTCGATGGCATAGCACCATTGATCATGTTGTCATTCTTTGTGTTCTCATGGAGGAAAGACGGTTGAAAGGCAAGCAATTGTATTGTTCTTCTGTGGACTTTAAGAAAGCCTTTGGTACAATTCAATGTAACAATTTGTGGAGAAGGATGGAAGAAGTCCAAGTTCCAAGTGAGTTTATGCTTGCAGTTTCTTGAATTTATGAGAAGGTGATGTGTCAATTGCGCATGGGAAGAGGAATTTTAGAAATTTTTGTAAACACTATTGGGGTTAAACAAGGATGTCTGTTGTACCAACTCTCTTTGGTCTATGCATCGATCAATTGGCACAAATGGTACTTTCCTTTATGCAAGAAGAAGGCATTGAAGAGGTCACTATTTGCAATGCAGTCATCATGGTTTTGTTGTATGCGGATGATGTAGTGCTTCTAGCACACACTTTAAAAGATACACAAAATCTTATGGTTGTCCTTGAGAAATTGTTCTTGCATAGTGGCCTAATTGTGAACGAACCCAAAACAAAGGATATGCTTGTGAAAATCAACCATAAGGAGAAGCCATGCATTGTGTACAACAACGAGACACTTGTATTTGTTGAGAGCTTTAAGTATCTTGGTCTTGAGGTTCCGACAAATCACAAGTGGCATGAATGTGCTATGCATCATTTGGAAGTGGAAAAGAGAGCATACTATGCATTTGAGAACATGTGTAATGCTCAAAAAATCAAGTGTTGGCTTCTCAAGAAGTACCTTTTTGACACATTGGTGACACCGATTCTTCTTTATGGAGTTGAAGTGTGGGGCGGGAGCATCTCAAAATCTACTTGGAAAGAGTTTGAGAATGCCCAAAAGTGTTTTCTTACAAAATTTCTCCAAGTTAAGACACAAACACCATATGTGCTCCTACTTCTTGAGTTGGGATCTCTTCCAATTGAGGTTATCGGCATGGAAAGGGTTGTGGAGTACATGATAAAGATGCATCAAAACCCCTCACATCGACTTCCTACAATTGCATGGGAAGCAGGCAAAAAAGTTCAAAAGACGCATAAAAGCAAGATCTTCAACACGGGATGGACGAAAGACATAAAGAAGTGGTTTGAAAGATGGGATGCATTACACTTGCTACATGATGCCTCAATTGACTCACAATGGAATGAAGCTTTTCTACAACACCAATGTATTACAACTTGGGAGGAATCCGGTGTGTGACGCTTCATACATTACACCACCCATATTGCCCCCAACTACAAAACCATGTTCTTCGCTGAAAGGGGAAATCGTACTCGCACTTACATGCTTGAGTCTATCCCGTTGGTAGTGATATGCACTATGGCAGCCATTCGGCTTAGCTCCCACTCTCGGAAATGTGAGAGACAGGGCACTGGGGCAATGGAGAAGAGTCAAATTGAGTGTGCACATTATGCTCACAGCAAGTTTGAGACTTTGAATACCACACACTACTAGAGTGCTCATCTTTTGGTCACATCCAAACTTGCTTCCCTCACATTTTTAGCCATGACTTAGACCTACACTATTTCCTCTCCCAACCACGATGTGGGCTCTCCATTGCGACTCTCATCACCACAATTTTGGAGCATCAAGAGTCACTCATCAGCCACACACATACTACATCACATGTAAATTTGGTCCCATAGGTCATATTTGACCTCCGAGGACGATAATAAAATATCTCTCTCTCTCTCTCTCTCTCTCTCTCTCTCTCTCTCTCTCTCTCTCTCTCTCTCATTCATTCATGTGCAAAGTGCTGTTAAAGTATCAATTCCATCATCAAGCAGGTGGAAACAAAGGTTTATACATGATGACATCGATACCTTATGTCATGAAGATTTGGCGTGAAGTTTTGACGTCACTTTGGATGGTCAAAATTATCTACATCTTCAGCTCTAGGCGTGGGAAGAGTCTAAAGTAACTACCAAGTGGCCGGGTAGTAAAGTACCAAAAGTAGAAAAGGTACCTAAAAGCTAGGAGAAATTTTAGGAGATCCAATAGGAAGATTTGTGTACAGCAATCCTACCAAAGGGCTAATCAAGATCAAATCTAAAGACAAAGATATTTAGCCAAGAATAGGTGCAACCAAGTGAATGCATAATGTAGAGAAGAGCAAGCTTACCAACTTAGGAATTACCTACCAAGAGATACATCCACGATCTCTTAATAAAGTGTGAAGAAGAAATGTTTCTCACCTTGGGTCTATATCCTTAGCATTGGGTTTGGGGATCAGTCCTTTAGTCTCTCTCTTAGTATGAATGCTATGTATCTTGGTGGTTTCACAATACCTGTTTTGTTACTTATAGTACTAAACTTTGGTACTACTAGAGTATCAAATTATATTTTTTGGTACTATTATTTCTCTGTTATTGGTAGTGTTAAGATTTTGTTATAATACCAAGTTTGGTGGCCTGTAGTACCAATTTTCCTACCTAAGAGTACTATTATCTCTCTGTTATTGGTATTGTTAAGGTTTTGTTATAATACCCAAGTTTTGTGGCTTGTAGTACCAATTGTCCTACCTAAGAGTACCAGCATAGCATTGTATCCAAGGTAGTTTGATTATGAATAAAGTTATTTCTTTCATTATACCATTGTCTATCTTATACATTTGAGTACATATTGGTTCTCCTTCTCTCATATATCTTGGCACAAAGATCCATACACACTTATAAATTTTTCTTAGTGTGCACACATAGATAACATGATGGTAGAAGAAAACGAGATTTTCTTAGTGTGCACACATAGATAACATGATCATAGAATAAAACGAGATTTTCTTTGTGTCCTTCAAAAGAAAAAGTATATCCGTCCTTCAAACTGTTTTTCCAAGGAAAAATAGAGTTACCCTTCAAATTTGAGCCTTCAAAAGACCCTTCTGATGACATGTGGAAGTGTTGAGCTCTAAGCATTTTCTCAACCTCCAGCTCCATTATAAAGAGTATAGAAGTTAACCCATGCATAACAAACTCCATTAAAGAACACAACTTGAAATCCATAAGTGAAAACACATAAGAAACATTAGTATACTCATCCAGCTACAAATAATTTAAACATATGATTTGTGAAGAGCCAAGCTTTAATGCCATTTACTATCTTCAAAAATATCTTGTTGGTAAATAAGTAGAGCTAGTATGTAGTAGTGATTTTGGGTTTGAATTTAATTAGCACAAACCTCTGGAGATGTGCATTTGTGGCTGAATATGAAAGGGGGGAGTTGACAACAAATGGTGGCTTGGAAAGAAATTGGTGCGAGAGGAAGATGCATGTGATTTGAGGAAGGGAGCAGGCAAGCCAGGCAGGTAAGGGATAGGGTTAAATAATCTCAATTGTGTTGATGGAGAAAGAATTTTGTAGGATCGCTCATGCCAAAAGTGAAAGACTCTTGTAGTTCATTAAATCTAAATACTTTTGAATGTTTGGGCTGCACAAATTACAAAGTCTTAACATGAATAAGCATTACCACTTAAAATTACATTCTTACTAGCACACTTTTAAATACAATACAATATTTTGGAATATTCTCTCCTCTTACTTTTTGCCCACACTTTTCCTTTTTGTTGAGAGATAGAAGGAGAGAGTCTTACCATATATCGAGCAACATTTTTCGAGCGAACCTAAATCCGAGCAAATGTTTATACGGCATGGGCCCGTGTTGTCATATGTGGTGCGGTTTTAGCCACATCCTCAATGTCAGGATGCAGTAAAGGGGGGCATGCCACATAGGGACCATGTCTATTTTTCTTCTATATTCTCTCTCTCTCTCTCTCTCTCTCTCTCTCTATATATATATATATATATATATATATATAATCTTTATAATATGTGTAGTATCTAACTCTTATAATTGAGAAAGATAGGTAATGAGGGCACTAAGAAGAGGGACAATGAGGGTTTCATAAGCGACATGTGTTAAAAGCCTAATTGTTGAGCAATATTGAATTTTAAAATTCACAAAAGTGTAACATTACTTGGGATGGCATATATTCATCTTTGAGACTGGCAAAATGTCAGAAGCCTATTTGTTGAGCCCTCTTCTCTATGAGAGAGAGAGAGAGAGAGAGAGAGAGAGAGAGAGAGAGAGTTCATAGTACTCTTGAATGAGAAGAGCGATCTGTCTTAGGCCCATGCCACACTAGGGCAAGGAAGCACATGCCATGCAGAGGTGGTAGCTAATCATTTGTAGATGAAAACAAAAAATTTGCCTCTACCCCTTGTCAAAGGGACCGCCTCACACCCTCGGCTAAGTTGTCCAAGGCGTAGCCAACTATAGAAAGTGCATGCGGGAGTTCATTTCAAAGGCATCGAACACAGACAAAAAGAATCTAAGCCTGAGTTTTAACCACATGGGTTACTCCCATTTGCTGAGAAAAACGTGTAGCTTTTGTTTTCAAATCCAATGTGATAGCATTATTAACGACCATCAGCAAAAGTAAAGCGGGATGGGTGCCCTAGCGTGACTCTCTCTCTCTCTCTCTCTCTCTCTCTCTCTCTCTCTCTCTCTCTCTCTCTCTCTCTCTCTCTCTCTCTCTCTCTCTCTCTCTCTCTCTCTCTCTCCACCTGCAACCTACGATGTTTGCTTTCCTTGAGGATACCTTACAGGGCGAGTCCCCATCGTCTATTCCATATTCTCTGACGGTCCCAACAAGAGGGATGTGATGCAAGGACCCCCCCATTGCACCACACAATTGCAAACCCCTTGGCTTGAGCATACCTCGCAGGGAGCAACTCCCCATCGCACCACACAACGAGAGAGAGAGAGAGAGAGAGAGAGAGAGAGAGAGAGAGAGAGAGAGAGAGAGAGAGAGAGAGAGAGAGAGAGAGAGAATTCCTTGGAGATGGAAGGCAGGCATCAAGAGCGACAAAGAGAGAGAATGCATCAGATCATGATGCAGGAGACAGAGAGTGAGTGAAATACATGGAGCCCGAAACTACCCTTGCAGCATGTGCGATTGACAGCTTATCCCCTTTCCGTGGCTAAATGCCACCTGGATCTCTCCCTTCTTTGCTTCCATTGAGCCAAAGGCATCTCGCCAGATTCCACTTAATGTCAACAAAACCAAAATTGGGTGGGTCTAAATCGACTCAACCCATTAATTTGTTATCGAGATTCTTGGAATCTTCCAAATTTGAGAGCAAAAGACATAGCAAGCTCCGTTCATGCGTGATATCTCTTAATTCACAAAAGATGCTCTCTGTACAAATACAATGATTCACTAGGAATCGCCATCGTGGGCTCTGCACATGTCCTCCTTGGCTCGCCATCATCTCCTCTATGGATCCAGTATTGGAGTTTCCTACGCCTGCTACTTTCTCTCTCTGTTGGCTTCACAACAGCCCTTCACGCCTCTTCTTGCATGCCACCTTCTTCTTGCACTGAGGGTGCACACACCTCACCTAGCTTGAAGTCGCCGCTTCTTGTGTTGTACGAGCAATTAGCTGCCTGTTGGCAGATAGATCGTCGTTACCCCCTTCACTCCTTATCGCAGTAAACTCTAGCAGCCTGCACTTTCTCATAGCTGCAAATGAGAATGAGATATATATATATATATATATATATATATATATATATATATATATATATATATATATATATATATATATATATATATATATATATATATATATATATATATATTCTGCGCTCCCTGCAAACCAACACATACGAAAGCTAATGTGCTCCCTTGTAACGTATCAGATACCATCGAGATGAAGGAGCAAAAAATCTCAAAGCACCTACCCTCACATCGACGCACATCGACTTTGTGTCTCTCACCGTCCTCCACGCAGGAATTTGCTATGTCGAGTGGAAATTCCCAAACTACCCCCAATATTTTGTCATAAATTCTCAAAATGCCAAATTTCTCCAAAGATAATTTTTTTTGTAGCTTTTCATAAGAAGACTGATTGTTTATTAATACAAGGTGCTAAAACTAGCATTTGAGTCGGTTGTGCACGTTTTCGAGATGAGTTGCAATTTTAGGAAGAATTGCCTTTTTTCGCCAAGTGATTTGCGACAAATTACATGGTAAGCATTTGAATTGTCAAAAAGGAATAGAAATTAGAAAATCTTGAACAATCCAACCAAAATAGACACAAGGGTATTTTGGGAATTTTTGAAATTTGAGGAGAATTTCCACGAATTACAGGGGTATTTTTGTAATCTTCCCCTAAAAAAATATCTCTCCCTCTTTTTCTCTCTTTGTATTTTTCCCTCCCCCCCTCTCTCTCTCTCTCTCTCTCTCTCTCCACGTGCTCTTGCCTTAATCAACTTTTCTTTTGATGTCAAAGAGGGCATCTTCAAAGATACCCTCTAATTCAACCCAAAAGATTCAAAGTGACACAGATAAAGATTACACATAACAGGAGAGCAAGAAAATCCAATTGGGATCCTTAAAATTTGTTTGTAGCAAGTTATCCCTATTTGGAGACAGTAATTATTAAGGAGCCAAAAGATATATCTATATAGATCATCTTCTCTAAAGACGATAGGTGTAGACAATTTAGATTTTTTTACCCAACCTGTATTCTTTTTTGTTGAGATACAAGTATATCAAAGTGTTTCTCTACGGGAGAAAGTTTTCTTTATAAGATTAGATAAGGTATTAAAAAGACCAATAGATCTTGTTAGAGGCATATTCTCATAACATTGTGTTATGTCTGCCGTAAAGATAGAGAAAATGTTTTTAGGGAGGTTAATACAAACCTCTGTTGCATTCTTTACAATCCAAAAAGGGAAGCAGTCTAAATTCCCAAATTGTCTTAGATCATTACGCTTGATGGTGCAAATTGCTTCAATTTCTAGTAGAATAAAGTTTAAGCAAAAGGTGATGTCATTAGTAATACAGAAAAAAACGCTATTAGATGCATCAAAGATCCATCTAAATTTATGTTTATGATGTTTATAAGTTGGGAAGAGTACAAGTATTTTCAAAGAGTTAGGACAATAGCCAAGTTCTGATAGTTCATCATTTAAAAGTGTAGAAGCTCTAAGAGGAGAGGTATCAAGTTTTAAAAAATCAACACCATTGAGTCTGAAAAAGACAAAATCAAAAGCTAGTTTTTTACAGATAAAGGAAGCAGTGTTAGACGCTTTATCTAGGCCTATAATGAACCACCTCTCCTTACTATTAGAGATGGAAGTCTTGATACTGGGAGTTAGCCAGGTCTCAATACTTAGCCACTCATGTGTCATAAGACTAATCTTTTTCCAAAAAAAATCTTTTAAGTGTAGAGATAAGTAGAAAGTGAACATCAACCTCCAGTTGGAGTTTTAAGGCCAAGTCGGCCAGGCATTCAAGTAAAGCCAAGAAGGCAAGCTGAGAATTGAGTGGAAAAGGAGTAATATGATTGAATCCCTTACTCAAGAGGCTCCTCACAAGTGTATCCGATATGATTTCTAAGTTAGAAGTACAAACATGTAAGCCTAAGTTAGTAAAAGACTTACAAAACTTAGGATATTGGTAACAAGCATAACAAGCATAGACAGGAACCTCTTCATTGTGGAGGAAATCATTAGAATAAAAAATATTTTTGATAGACAGCAAGTACTTCCATCCAAACATCACATCTTTTAGCAACAGATTTGGTCCAAAAACATGTTTAAAGCATTCTGGTAAAAATAGATTGGGGAGTAAAAACTTCCAAAATCTTGCTAGTAAACAAGCAGTGTGTAAATATTATATTAAATATTTACTAGCAGTGTTTACACACTGCTAGTAAACAAGCAGTGTGTAAATATTATATTACATGCTTCATCCTTTGGAGGTAGGTAAAGTCTACCCCACAGGCGTTCCTTCCTACCTGCACATCACATATCCAAAGGATTTTGGATTGGTAGGTTTCTGCCACGACCTCTAGTATAACTTCTAGCCCTCCCTCTACCATATGTAGAATCGCTAGGGGAGGGAGTCAAGAAAGAGGTGTAAGAAGCAAACGGGGAGACAAGTGTGCTGGGGTGTTTGGAAACTTGAGTATCATCATCATCCATATTATGCTTGATTTTCCAGACCATACCTTTGATTCCTTTATAACCTCTAAAAGTGGTTAACAGAGTGCCACAACCTTCAGAACCCAACTCTTGGAGGGTGTCGCACATAATAGATATGTAATGTATAAAGGTGATTTGAGCTAAGACCAGATCCCTAGCTTTTCCATAAGCCAGGAATAGAAGAGGGAGAGATGAAACTCTCTTGCTTTTTCAGGAAAGATATTTGGAAGATTGTTGAGGGCGTACCAAATAGCATGGTCAAACCAAATGATGCTCGACTCACAAGCAGCTTTAGGATCTAAAAATATGCATGCACACTTACGGTAAGGTCTGAAACACATTCCACACCATTTCAGTGTAGTAATCAGCATTTTTTTTACTAGAGGTCATCACACCTTTGGTTCTTTCATATAAACCTGTATTAGATCCGCATTTTTTGTCGTCAAGGAAATTCATATTGAAAGGAGATTTAATCAGATCTCCCTTGTCCAGGAGCTGTATCCCTTTAAGAACCTTAAGCTTGCATTCTTCCATAGTGGCAGGTGCCAGGTTTGCAAGGAAGACCCAAGTTTCCATAGAAATGAGAGCACGAAACCCTTATTCGGGAACAACCAAAGTGTGTGCTCTACACCCAAGGATTCTACTTCAATCTGTCGTGATGGTAAAAAAGGAAAGGCCCTAGAGACTTTCGCCACCAAATCCAAAAGGGAAGCCTCACTAAGTGAACATAGGTCCTTTTGAAATTCTTTTACAGTTTCCAATGTTGCAGCATCTCTACAAAAGAGGTTGCTAGGAGGAGGGACTATTAGAGTGGAGGGAGCAGTAACAAAGTTGGGACTTAGCCCACCAAATTTTTTGAGAAGATTGGATAATTCAGAGCCTTTAGAAGAGAAGGAAGCTAAGTCCTGAATATGGGCTTTGGAAAGACCAGCCAAAGTAGAAGTAAATTCCAGCAGCAGATTGATACCCTCAGTTTTATTCTTAATGAGGAGAGCGAGAACTTTCACCCATTGGTCAAAGGAAATAAGTTGGACAAGTGACAGACTAGAAGCTTTTGAGGCATCAAAAGTTAAAGCTAAAGCTTCGCTATCTTGGATACATTTCAGCACAAGTAGAGAAGCAAAGGAGAGGGGTTCCATAGGGAGAGAAAGACTTGGGAAAGGGAGATAATCTACACAGATTCCAAAGTCAAAAGTTAGATTAACACATCTTGGATGAGCAAAGTAGACCCATAAAGTTTATACACAGAGTAACTTCTATTTGAGTTTTACAGCCCTGTGAAGATAGGGCCTAATCCTAAGAGAGATATCCAGAAAGACATTTTCTAATTCTCTAGCAAGTCGTAATTTCTCCAAAATCAGAGCTCTTTTTTCTGGGTCAGAGCAGACCTTCATTCTTGTAGTGAGTTTCCAAGTAGCCTGGTGGACAGAAATTTATAAAATAGTGAAAAGACAAGGAAAAAAGGACGTTAGAAAGAGAGTACAAGATCAGTTAGAATAAAATGGTAGTGCTAGCAACCTTTCACCAGCCAGGTCAAAGGGGACCACTACGACTGTGTGATAGCACCCCTGCTTACTAGAATATAATAAATTATACTGTAATAGGCGCTAAGAACTAGAACCAAGGTCCGAGAGAGAAAGACAAGTCAATCTCTCTTTTGCGTTTATTGTGTATGTAGCAGTTCTAAATATATACATACACGCAAACGAACACTACTTGTTCACAAACCAATAATTCTAGGCAAATACAATGGATATGTACAATAATTTATCTGCTATTGAGAATACATTTTGTACAAGGTAGTCAAGAAAACAAAGTATAACATGGGAGAAAGTAATCCCTAAGTCTGGAGTGAAGCTGCTTCAAGATAAAAGATGTCCTCAATCACATCGAACAGCATGTTTTTATCAAAGAAGGTAGCCCTCACCTGCACCCAGAGTAAACAAGAAAACACTCGGTTAGCAGTTGTTACTGTATACAGGTGATGCGTGGGCATCCCAGTTGTTATCCATGTCCCAATGAAAAAAACCAATTGTTCTCAAATGTATTTGTATTTTGAAAAAATAATAAGAGCTTTTTTTTAAAGCCAAGTTATTACTATCATAGAGACCTTGGTTTTTAGCAAATCTTTCCTAGAGAGTGAGATTCCCATAATAGATGCTACCATTTATCAAAGCCGTTGAAGACATTCAACAGCCTATCCTTTAGTTTAAATTGTTTAAAGATGTTCCATCAATCAAGCTATGATTAAAATTTTCTAAATCATTCTTAAAACAGATCAATGAGATTTTTACTCCAAATGAGTACGCAAACGTTAGCATTGAGACATACACCCAAAAGTAGGCATCATTTTTTAGCAGTTATTCTATTTCAAAACACTTCCCAAAGTGCTAGAGGAAAGTCAGTACATATGAACAAAGTCAGACCCCGATTTTATTTCACTAACTGAGCTTAAGGGATTTTGTAGCCCTCTAGAGACATTAAATCCATAACCAGTCTAAATTTTTTTCCAAAAAAACATTATAAGGTGATGTCTTATAATGAAAAACGACCCAATAAGGTAAAGGACTCCGGTAACCAGCAAAACGACCAGGGGAGTCCCAGTCCATATGTTTGGAGTTTGAAATTTTCCTTTTATGAGTTACAAACAGATTCAATTTTATCTTAGTCAACATAACCATTTACCACAGTCTCTCTTCATAAGTCATGGCCGACATATTTTTTCATAAAGCCGGTAACATAATCCAGTTTTCTTTCCTGCTAAAAAAATGATACCAAATCCAACACATATTACCAGAAATTAAAAAAGGCGTAGCATACTTATTCTTCTTGGTATGGAAATCGAAAAGTAGGAAAGATATGTTTTGAAAGTGAAAGCTAACAAGCTATATTCCAAAACTCAACCAGACCCGCCAGGCAAGTCTAAGCCCCAAGAGAAGCATTAAGCCAAAACCAGAACAGTAACAGCCAGAGATTAATAAGAGAACAGCTAAAAAGCCAGAGACAATCAAAAAGCATAGTCTAACAACCAACTCTCATACCCGAGAGTACCCATTATGCCATAAACCAAATTTGAACCCTAGCTGGGGATATAAAGTTTTATATTCTTTGTAATAGCATAAAGCAGGTATATTTGTGATGTAATCATCATCCTACTAAGTGATATAATATGAAATGAGGGAAAATAAGGGCAAGTTTAATAGAGCAAAGCCTAGATTGTTTTCAAGCCGGGGAACCAAACCATAACCAGGCATGATCTATCCAATTTCCACTTGTCAGCAAAACTTTCAAGCTGCAAAAGGTGAGCAACCAATCTGGCTAGTGTAGTAAAAAGACCACATATCTTATAGGTAAGTGATGGATGTCGGTAAATGTATTCAAGCTCAATATGAAAACGAGACATCATCAGGGTATGTTATTTTTTTATATCTTCTATGATACTTTTCAAAATCTAGCAATACCTTAGTACCCAATAATCATGCGTCAATGAGCTACCTATTTTTTTTAAATTTTCAGCGACAAAAACAGCCCAGAATCGGAGCATCCAGTCGATCACAAATCTGTCCAACTAGCAAGAGTTGTAAATACAAAGATTACTATCTACCCAAGTATATCACAATCATCTTAACCAGACCAGCCCAGCGCTAACTAAAAGGCTAGATCCGTGACAAACACCACCAAATTAAAAAAAAAACACCTGTAAACCAGGAGAAGATGATGACTCCACCACAACATTCTCCATACTTTTAGGAATGTTGCAGTCTCAATAGCTTACAATTTTGAACGCACAGGCTGGAAACACAGAACAAAGGTGCTAAGTGAGTATAGTACTCACCTGCTCCACAGCAGTGAGGGTTTTATAGAGGTCGAAGCCTAGTCGTAGGTGATGGGACACGAAATCTTCCATAATTCCCCGTCATCGAGATAGCTCTTAAAGCCCAAGTCTTATGGGATTTCTTTACCACAACATCTGTGTGTCGAAACGTGAGCCTAGTAGCCGTGTATCTGTGAACATTTCATTCACGTGTAGACTCCAGAGGGTAGCGTGCAACAGATTAGACATACGAGCAGGTTAAATGTTTGCAGAGGAATTACCACAAGTAAAAATGCTATACAAGTGCTCATAAAGTATGGCAATTTTGAAAGGTTAGGGTTAATAGGCAACAAATAAAAACTACCTTGAAAAAAAAAAAAGGGGGAGGGTACAATGAATCCCACTTTATTTTACTACCAGTGTAGTGAGATTATGAGAACTAGTAATTTTGTATTAGTAGCCAGTTTGAAAATATCATACTATTTTTGCTAAGTCGATGCACGGCTCAAAAAATTCTTATGAGGTAAAGACTCAAAATCTAAAAGGTCGCAGATGACAAATACTCATAGTACCAACCTTTCAAAAGAGACTATTATAGGTAGGATGGCCAGTTGGGTAAGTTTCTAGGAGAAACATATGTCGAGAAAATAAACGTGAGTTAAAGTGTTACGAGATCCAATAAGAGTGGGTACCTAACGTGGGGCTTTTTGTACAGATAGTCACTGGGTAGAGGTTGCTATGTGGGTCTATATAAGACAGGCGTATTATACTTCAAAGTGCACTGTAACAGACCTAGCAATTTTTAAGAGTTTAACACCAACAGTTTTCAAGCTCCTTCGATAACTTGTCTTAATCTGTGTCTTATACTTTATCAGCTATGACTTATAGTCAAGATCAGGTATTAGCGATATCCATTGCTCATCTGCTAGCAGCCAAGTGAGTCCATCAAGAGAAACACCTTACTCCATTATGAGCGTCTTCTATTCCCTCTATTAGGAACATCGGTTGCACAGACAAAATGGTGGACATATCAAAATAGAGTGACACGGGTGACTCTTTGGGGTTGAGAACACTTCAGGAACAATTAGCTATGGTAAAGGAAGCCCTGGACTGAGGGCCATAGTATTATTATGTGGCTCATTTAATGAAGCGTGGATTTTCCGAGTGCTTATATTTGATAGCACTTATTCTACCACATCATAGATATATTTGTATCCCCATTTTGGCCTTCCCTAAAGAGGATATTTTAACCACTCATGCCACACCAGGGAGTTTAGTGTAATTTTAGTCAATCGTATCTTACCATTGGTAGAGCGTCCAAACATGTGTTATTATTGTGACAGCTGCTTGTGCGATCATGTAATGGATGGGTTAATTGAGATGTAAAGGTGAAGAAAAAGAAAAAGAGGGTTTTTTATTGAATCTAAGCCATGCTCTTTCTGTCCAATTTATGTAGTGAAGCATGAGAAAGGACTCATGCAATTTTCTTTGTGTGTGTGTGTGTGTGTGTGTGTGTGTGTGTGTGTGTGTGTGTGTGTGTGTGTGTGTGTGTGTGTGTGTGTGTGTGTGTGTGTGTGTGTGTGTGTGTGCAGACGCACGCTCTTATGTTACTTTTGGATAAATATCCACAAAACAATATATACATGTTCAAAGACCAAGATTACTAGACAAAAGACAGGTGATCTACACAAGAAAACCTTAGGTAGACTATTTTGTACAAACAAAGAGTCAAGGTCATTTTGACCATAAGTTATTTGAAGTAAGTTTCTTATGATAATTTGTGATTTTAAGTATGCCTTTCTACATTTTGTTTTTGCGCATGCTTCAGTGTTACTAGACTGTAGGGTGACCTGTTTATGTTGTTTAGTTGTGGTTTTTGTGACCTAGTTCATGATGGATCACAATTTTGGTACCTTTTTAAATGGCCACTAGACTTTCTAGACTTGTCTCCTTAGACCTAATATAGCTTCCCTTAAAGTCTCATGACAATCCAAGTCCGTTTAGTCATCAAAATGGTGTGATGACCTAGAGCGGTGACATACGATATAGGCATATTTTTCGATCTAGAAGTCGGTGATTTTCTTGTTGAGTTGATGCATTGCTTTGTGCCCCATCCAAGTCTCATCCCTGATTATTGACATTATTATGTTAGTGCCAGATAGCTATGCTACAAATGTCTATTGCAGCGACCCACTAACATTGGGTGCTATTGTCAAGGAATGATCCTTAGGTGGTGAGTAACCAAGTGCATATTTAGAGTGTTCGTTGTCTAGAGATTAGTCTTTTCATTCCATTTACACTAGCAGCAAAGTAGCTAAACAAGGTTTTAGCACTTGATAGAGTCTAGAAGACAGGGACTTGCTAGACCTATTCTTTGTTGGAATTAGGGTTGCAGGAAAACACACAAAGCTTGGACAAGACGAAGGAAGCTCAAGGCACACAATAGAGAGTGTATTACTTAGTGTGCAATGGAAAGATGGATAGCCCTAGAGCGATGGGCTTATATACAATGCACGGGGGGAAAACCTCCTAAAGAGGGACAAAATGCCCTGGCGGTCCTACTGTGTTCACACACATCACTACCACCTGTATATGGTAACAAATCCCCCCTGGAGTTATGCGGTGAATGAGAGCTGGCACATGAGTAAAGGGAAGTGCCATGTCTTGAGGACATGATCAATGCACAAATGGGAGTAAGCCCAAAGCTTTTCGGAAAGCTTTGAACTTCTCATGAGCCAATGCCTTTGTGAAAAGATCTGCAAGGTTGTCCTATGTTGGCACATAAGCCAAGCTGATCTATCCTGCTAAGAGCCTCTCCCTAACATAGTGGTAATGCACCTCAATGTGCTTTGTGTGAGCATGAAAAACTGGGTTCCTTGCAATTGCCACTCTGAGTGTCAGTGTAGATAGTGTTGGCAGTGTCCTGTCCAACACCCAAATCAACCATAAGGCGTCTAAGCCATACACACTCAACCGTAGCTGTGAAGACTGCCCTGTACTCAACCTCACAATTTGAAGTGGCCACAGTAGGTTGCTTCTTGCTCAACCATGATATACATGAACTGCCAAGCATGAAACAAAAACCACTTGTGGACACTCGCGTGTCAAAACAACCAACCCAATCTGAGTTCGAAAAAGCATGTGAGTCTGGATGATCCTCCTTTGTGATAAAACAAGCCAATATGTAAAGTGTCACTAAGGTAGTAGAAAATCCTCTTGATAGCCTGCCAATGCTTAGACCCTGGGCTATGCATAAATATGTTGACCTATGAGACTGCAAACTGAATATCTGGCCTCGTGTTGCATACATAAATGAGGCATACAATAGAAATTTGGTAAAGAGTGACATCAGCACAATCACCAGCATCATGAAGATCAATTTCAAACCTATTTCCATGGGAGTGGCAATAGGTTTGCAATCCTCAAGTCCAAACTTACATAGCAATGTCTCTATGTAACTTTTATGACACAAGGCAATACCACCATCACACTACTTAAATTGTATACCCAAGTAATGATACAATAGCCCCAAATCTTTCATCTTGAAAGTAGCATTCAAATCAGCCTTAAATTTAGCAATATGTCTCTCATTTGGTCCAGTGATTAGCAAATCATCTACATAAAGAACCACAATGAGAAGTACATCACCCTCACGCTTTACATACAATGTGCTTTCTGTTGGACTGTTACAGAAGCCTTGTTTGACCAAATGAGTGTCAGCTTTCTCATACCAAGCATGAGGAGATTGCTTCAACCCATACAAAGCCTTCTTACATCTGCACACTTTGTCCTCTTGTCCTTTCTTGACAAAACCGCGAGGCTGCATTACATAAACTTCCTCAAATATGTCATCATTCAAGAAAGCAGTAACAATGTCTGATTGATGTACATCCCAACCAAAATGAGCAGCCAATGCACATAAAAAAGAAACAGTAGTCATACGACAAGTGGGAGAAAAAGTCTATTCATAATCTATGCCTTTTGCTGTGCATAACCCTTTGCAACAAGTCAAGCCTAAGCGATTGATCTCACCATCGGGCTTGCGTTTCAACTTGTAAACCCACTTCGTACCAATGGCCTTTTTTCCAGGAGGCAAATCACATAAAGTTCATGTGTCATTTTCTATAACTGCATCATATTTTGATTGCATGGTAGCTATCCAATTTTCTGAATTGTGTGCTTCATCAAAAGACAGAGGTTCCTCAACATCATGTAAGCTAGACACAGCCAAAGCATAACAATCTGATGCATAAGATGCATGGCGAGATCTTGAAGGGGTACGACTACACAAAGGTGCATCCAATTTGCTATCATGCAATGTATGCACCAGCCATTTTGGCATACCTCTAGCCTGCTCATTTTCAGCCCTTTCCTCATCAAGTACGTCATGTACATCTGCATCAGTAATAGGCTTATCTGTAACATTTTTGAAAACCCCAATAGGCTGTACATTTGTCTCATTGGAATTTACATTCAAACTTCCACCACTAAAAAGAGGCAACAAAGTGTCATAAATGTCATGCCAGCTTACATTACTGTCTCTAGTACATGACAGCAAGGGCTAAATAGAATCTTCCACAAACACTACATCCTGTGAAACCAAAATATGTTTTGTTTACGGATGATACAACCTGTAACCTTTGCTTCCAGCACTATAACCAACAAAAATACATTTGACATCCTTATCATCCAATTTCTTGCATTGTGTTTGTGGCACCAAAGCATATGCCAAACATCCAAAAACATGCATGTGCTCAATAGAAGGTTTTCTATCATGCTATGCTTCATATGGAGTAATATACTACAAAGCTTTCATAGGAACCTGTTAAGTACATAAGTGGCACACATGATGGCCTCAAGCCAAAAAGAATACGCAAAAGCTTGACTTTTGAGCATACATCATGCCATTTTCGTAAGTGACCTGTTTTTCCTCTCAGCAACACCATTTTGCTGAGGTGTATAAGGCACTGTACATTGGTGTTTTATCTCACAACTAGCCAGAAATGTATTAAATTCATGAGACACATACTCCACCCTCAATCGGAACGGAGGGTGCCCATAGTACATTTCAAGACATTTTTAGCCATAGCCAAAAAAAAATTAAAGCACATAAAAACTTCGGACTTCGCTTGAAGTGGAAATACCCATGCATTCTTGGAGTAATCATTGATGATCAAATTGACTTCGAGAGTTTAATGGTTAGGACTCAGAGGAAATCATGAAAAGCAAAAAGAGAGAGAATGAAAGCTAGAAGGCTAAAAGAAAAGATTGCCTTGGAGAATGACCTAGAACAAACAAGGGAGCAATTCAAATGCAAAAAGAAAACAAGGAAAGGGTGGAAGGAGCAGTGTCTTCCAAAATATCATCAGGTGGTTCAGTCTTAGTGGACAAAGTACTAGAACCCTTAGAGGCTCTATTGTAAGCATACGAGACTAGGCTAAAGATGGATGACATACCCGCATCATGAATTTAAAACACAAAAATTGGAAATGTGCAAATGGCTCATAGAGATCTCTCACGCTCTAATGAAGCCAAAAACACTAAACATCCCCAGCGAGGAAGCGATGATACACCAAAAGGAGAGAGCAAGTGAGCACCAGGGAAATGAAATGGTTGATCAAATGAGGCCCAAAATTGAAACACCATTTGATACAATGGTAGTGGCAAACAGCACTGATGATGTCAAGTCACTAGGGATGATGCATATTCCAAAAATGGAGGATACATGGTCACAAGCTTTATGGGAAATGATCAAGAACCACAAAGAAAATAGGAAACAAATAGAGAAAGTAAAATCATATAAGATATTGTCAGAAGGATCAGTGTTAGTAGACAAAGTGTGGAGCCATTAGGTGCTATGTTGCAAGAACTTGATGCTAGATTGAAGACCAATTAAACTCTAGAGCAACGATGGATGACTTACCCCCCTCTGGAGGTAGAGAAGTAGAGGCTAGAGATGTGCAAAAAATTGATAGAGACTGCTCGAGCATCATCGGAACCTACACTATCTAGCCCACCTCTTGAAACAAAACAACGAAGAGTTGAACTTAAAACTTCGAAGGCAAAGATTGCTAAAATGTCCCATCAATAAAATATTAAACCAAAACAAGAACCACAACCACAAAAGGATATGGAAGGAGAATTTGCATAATTGATAACTTGGAGATTTGATTAGAAGAATGAGTAGTGGCCAACACCACTGATGATATAAGATCACAATTTATGGCACTTATCCAAGAGCTAGAGGAGCCATGTCCAAGGGAGTTATGGGAAATAATAATGAAAGAGGAGGATGGTAGTGCAGCTTTCAAGTTTTCACCTATCATTGAAATCAACATGGATCATGGATTTACCCAGGAGATACACAATCTCTATATGGTGATGCGGGACAAAAGCATCTATGGAGCATAAACATGAATGTTGAAAACTTTGTCGTCTTTCATAGCAGAGCACAAAATGAAATCGGAGATTAGAGTGGTACCATCTTAGTGAAAAGCCACACCAAAAATGATGGATATTAAAATCTTGCACAAATTGATGTCTACTCATATACAATGCACGATACTCTCTCCGAGTTGTTGAAAATCAGGTCATATCTATGGGGAGAAGTGGGCAAAGATCTAAAGGAGATGGGATTGAAAATTTATCTTTAAGATATTCCCTTAGGTGATCAAATGGGTATAATGACACAAGAGAAATGTAAGGCAAAACCAGTTACTATTGAGGCGGTCCGGGGCGGGCAACAAGAAGAGCAACCTCTAGACACCCTTCAAGGCTCCCGTGCTGCTCAATGGGGCTGGGACACAACACAACACAAACCAAAACAACAAACCCACAGCCAAATCCCAACTACACAAGGGGCACCACCTAGTTTAAGAGCGAACTAGGACGCAAAAGAGGAGAATCGTTAGAGCAACCCACAAACAAGCAAGGAATTTACACTAACCCTAACACCAATGGAACACTCTCACACACTAAAACACGAGAGAGAGAGAGAGAGAGAGAGAGAGAGAGAGAGAGAGAGAGAGAGTGCTCGGGCTGCTTTGAAACGTATCGGCAATGATCAAGCAAACACAACTATATATTTAAGAAAGAGAGAGAAAGGGGGAGGGGGTGCTTGTTGCATTAATACCTTCTTACAAATCTGTCATGACAAATCAAAGTGATATTAGTATTTGCTCAACATAGCTTGCGTAAATTTCACCACAACACATCACAAGAAAAGCCACCCCAATCACTGTCTTAAGGCCAGGGGAGTCCTCTCCACCCTGTCGCCTTCTTACAGTATGTGGGATTTATGGCTAGATTGATGACAACACCAGAGACAAGCTATCAAGAACTTAACAAAAAACACCAAGACACTTACGCATCATTGTTGTCCATTACTTCACGTTGGAAAGGAGACAAAGTATCCAAGCTTAGTCCAAATCCACCCTCCTTGATTCAGCAAATGTTGGGCTTACACTAGTAGGAGAAATGATAGATTTCCTACTCTCAATTGAATGATCACTCTCTCTCTTACAATGGCATAGAGTTCCCTTGCTAATCCCCTATTACAACACATGCACATGCATAAGACAATGAGCTTCCACTCAAGAGCTCCTTCTAGAGAGGTTGAGCTTGGCTTCTCAAGCTATAGCATAGTGCTCTTGCTTATGGCTCCCCCCTTTTTGTGCTAGCTACACCCTCCTTTTATAGCAATTTTGAAGGCTAGGGTTACTCCTCTAACCATGGTTGGGTTAGATTTTCAGCAATTTATCTAATTTCTTTTGCTTGGAATTATCAAGAAGTTGGTGGGGAAAGAGAGAGGAGAGAAATGGAGGTGATAGGACTTTTCATAGTGGGTTAGTGTTAGTAGAGTTAGTATTAATTTACAAATGGAATTAGATATTACAATGGGAGTATCCATGTAGGATACAAATAAGGAAGAAAAACTCTTAAGAGGTAAGAAAAGGTGGATTTCTTACAAGGTTGATGCTCCAAGTGTCTTGAGTAGGGCCGATTTTGACGCTTGTTGACGGTCCACTAGCTTTGACGGTACATTTTTTCTCCACTCTTGACCTTCCTTGAGAGACAAGGTAATTGAAGCTGAGTAATCAACCACCATGATGCTGTCTTTTAAGAGAAGAGGCTGAATTTTGTGGTTTTTTTTATAGATATGGGTAATTTGGAGGAGGAAAAATGACACTAGGTGGTCAATTTTGGAATGGAATTGTGTGTGGGAGGTATGAGTTCACCATGGTTTCTCTTATTCTTCAAGGTTGAGGAGAAGGTGAGTAGGCTGCAGAGAGGAGGGGTGAGAGAGGTGGGGATGATGAGTGGAGAAGTGTGTGTGAAAGAGAAAAATGATAAAGTGGAAGAGAGAGTGTGGCTGCATAGCATGGGAAAACTGGGGTCCACTAATAAAATCATAGCTCACAGCTCGTAGCTCAAAAAAATATGAAAAAATTTGAGGCAAAAGTTCAGCCCACGAGCTACAACTTTTGTTTGTATCACCTTTTCAAATTCAGAGAGCAAGTGAACTTTAAAAATTCAGCAAAACCGACCGTTTTTTTCCACTGCACAAGGTCCTTGTGGGGTCCTTCTTTGGATGATTCTTTTGAATACCTCCAAGAGTGAGCCCTCCATAGTGCATGTATGCATGCCACCTACCCTTGACCTTATTTGGTAGGTCTATAATTGAAGATATTGTTGAGATCATGATATAAGTGAATAGTACAACTAAGAAAATCAAATATTGAGGGGTCTAAAAAATATGTACATGTCAAATATAAATAATATAAGTGGAAAAATATAAAGGGGTCAAAATAAATCTCTCTCATTATAAGTCTACCATAAAAAGATGAATATTTTTGGTGGTCTAATTTATGAGAGTAATAGAGAATATATGTAGGAAGGAAAAAATCACAATAGTGAAAAAAATATACACATAAATAGAACTAGTTTTTTTGGATTTTTGTTGGGGTGGAGTTACACCAAAAATAAGAGAAGCTTACATGAAAATATTTCTATATGGAATAAAGAGTATGAAAAATGGTAAGAAAAAATTGTGGTAATGGTGAGGCAATGTACAGAGCATAAATAGCACACACCTAGGTAGAAATATTTAAATAAATACCAAAATAATTATGAAAAAATCTTTTATTTAGGCCCTATATACAAAGAAATATTTACACACAAAGAGGCCATAATATACTTTTAATTTTTATTTTTTTTATTTTTTTGGCTCAACTAGCCCAGTGACTAGCTAGCTGAGGGTTTTAAAGAAAATATGGGGAAAGTTCCCTAACTCACACACGCCTATATATAGTGAAATGGTAGGGATAGCCATAGTGTTTGAGTGATTTGATAGGGTGAGGTAGCTTACTATGGCCACTATGGACAGCCAAAAAACGGCTATCACTATAATTAACGTGGGGGATTACTGTGAAAGGGAAGAAGGGAATACCACCTAACCAATGGAAAATAAAGGGGTAATATGATTGCTATAGTTTGATAGTGGGGTTGGAGTGGCCATTTCCACCAAAGAGATATGGGAGAACTGGAGAAGACTGCTCTCAAAAAAACAAGAATAAAACTACAACTTGTAGATGGTTATGTAGAGAGACAGGTATGTTGTAATAGATTATAGTAACCTCTTGTGGTATAGAGTCTAAACATACCTTTGTAATAGTAGATTTTGGGAAAGACAACAATTTTGATATCATTTTGGGACATCCATTCATGAGATTGCTTAAAATGGTTCAAGATTGGGGCTAGGACCATATCTACGTGAGACATAAAGAGACAACCACAAGGTGATATAAATGACCATAGCTGTAGAGATGTCACATGTTGAGGAGTATGATTCAACAACCATAAATGAATTAGAAATCCTAGGATGGCTGCAAACCAAAACACATCTTTGGATGTGTGGAGCTTTTGAATGTGAAAGTTTGGCGAGAGAAGATTGCATCTTAGAGAGACTAATAGAAGACAAAGATTACACCCTAGAACCATTCCCTAAGGATTTATTTTAGCCGTTTGTATGGAACCAAATCTTAGCTACTCTAGATGTGTGCATAAATGAAATAACACCTACAAAGTTTTGTGATGAGAAAGGCTTTGAGATAGCTCCCTAGTTTATGATAAAGGTATTGAAAGAAGATGATGAAAATTGTGAGTATGAAAGCAGAAAAGGTGAAACAAACACTATGTGAATCACAAGAATATGTCAGCATTGACATACCTGAAGAATCAACAATAATTGTTTCAAAGAAGTTGGTTTCAAAAAATGCGCAACTGAAAGCAGATGAAGAAGCAATGTTTCCAAGTTTTACATCATATGTTCAACAAACTCAAGATCAAGAGAAGAACAAAGATAAGGCAAAATATTGATTTCCTCCTACAGTGATCAAATTCAGCTTATGTGGAGAAGCAAGACTCAAAATTACATGTTTAGCTATGATAGATCCTTATGCTACAAAGAAGCTAATGTCTTATGGCACTTGGATAATGATGGAAAAACCACCAATCAAAGAGCTAGAAGAAATAGTGTACACAAGTTCTAAAATGCCAATTCCTAGATTTGGCATAGCAAAACCGTACTCACGTTGAGTACATTGGAGTTCAAGGACATGTTCTACATAATCGACTCCCATCACGTCAAAGAGAGTCCGGTCCTAACAAAAAGCTGGATGAACATCTTCTTTCGACAACAACAAAAAGCTTCAACAACAACAATAGTAAAAGTCCTAGAAGCATCTCAAGTACATTCCAAAAAAGAAACAACCAACCATAGCAGATCAACCTCACAAGTCAAATTTATCTTCAACGAGTCTCCACCAAACTTCCTACATCATCTCTACATCAAAATCTAATCCATCGACAATGCAATGGAACCTTAAGCAAAAGGTTTATCAACCAAAATTTCCATCACAATAAAGCCTGCAAAAAAGAATCAACCATGTGCTAGTATCCAAAGAGCACATCAAAGTCAAAGATCCAATTTGGATACACCAATCACAAGTTCAACCTTAACAACCAAAGGTAATAGGGTGGGTAGAATCAAATGAGTCAATCACTACTCAAGGCTACTTTCAAGGAAACAATCATTTTTGGGCCAAAAAGTCTAACGTAATAGCCTGGACCTAATCTCAAGAAAAAAATTATATAGAGAAAGCCTATCAACAGAAGACAAACACCTCGATGGGTAGAAAGAAAAATCACAAAAGGGGGGGGGAAACTTCAAAGAGACAAGCAATGCAGCAAATATGGGTACCAAGTCACACTTCAACCAAGCTACCCAACAAAGACACATGAACTAATAGGTGATTCCAATCGAGCTACTCGAAGCAAAGGATTTTATGAAGGTAACTCTCAAATGTGGTTACCAAAAGTAGTAGCTCAACTTGGAACAACTAAGATCAATCATGTAGCACAAGGCTCCCCCTAAAGGCAAGCAATCACAACCAAGGGCCAACAGAAGCTGTGAGGGCCATGCCAGGGACGGTCGGTTGCACCATCTCCAAATGGATACACCACAATTCCGCTCTTTGATGCCAACTCAGGGGGAAGAAGAGAATTTCTATCAATATCAATCATCAAAGAATTAGAGCAACAGTTGCAGGCCTCCACATTCTTGTCAAGAGAAACTCTAATCTTCAACAACAACAACAAAGCTCCATTAAACAATGGCAAGTTAAAGAATGGCATACAAAAACATTTCACAAGCAGTGAAAAATTAAGCAAGAGAGCTATCAACAACAATCACATGAGGCAACTCACATAGTGCTTCAAAGTTGGTGAAATATTGTGGAGGACTCGCATTGTAGTGAAACCCAAGGGCAAGATCATCATACATTCAACCACCTAAAGAGGCTCAATTCCCAATAAGGTAGTCGACACCAATAACCATCTTCGTTGTCAAAATTGGCAACAAAAAGGAGAATGTAGAACATAGTAGATATGATCACTCAAGGGAGGGGGGAGTGTCATCAACTATAAAGCAATCTCAATGCTAAAGACGAGCCTTGAAAACACACCTAACAACCACCCTCCCAAAAAGATTGCATGTGGTCATGCCATATCATACAGGCGACCACCTAGCCAAACACCACATTTTCAATAGATTTGTACTCTATTATTTTTTCAAGCTAGTGTAGCTATACTATGTGTAGATCCTGATCTAGAGTGACAAATCTATTCTCTTAGTTGTAATTCTTTCATGATATTTGTAAAGGCCCGTTTGACTGGCCATTTAGAAAGCTCTAGGTATAAAAGATAATAACCTTAGTATGAAAAAGAGACTTATCTTTTGGAGAGAAATGAGCTCTGTGTACGTATACTAAAGCGGCCAAGCATCTCTAACTTGTAATCAACGTATCTTATGATTGGAAAATCCTATTTCAATTTTAAAAAGTGCATTGTGTTCCTCTTATCTTGCTCTTTCAATCAAGTGTAAGCGCATCAAGTTTGGTTGTCTTCGTGTTTCCAAACCTAATCTTCAATTTTGAGTGCTTAAATCATTGTTTTATGACATTTGGTCATAGAAGAGTGTTATTAGACCTTAGGGAAACGTGTTTATGATGTTCTGTTGTTGCAATTTTTGTGACATAGTTCATGATGGATCGCGATTTTGGTACCTTGTAAAATGGCAACCAAACTTTGTAACCTTGTCCCTTTAGACGTAATATAGCTTCCTCTAAAGTTTCGGGACGATCCGAGTTCATTTAGTCATCAAAATGGCATATTGACCTAGAGCAGTGAGATAGGACATATGAATATTTTCGATAGTTGGGACCTTTCTCAATGTCATATGCAAGGCACAAAGGCTGGAAGCACACAACCTATGCATAAAAAATCTCTACAATGATAAACAGTTTGTCACTCACGTCCTTCATTGTCGTCGATGTGGGAATCTCGTGCGCACAGAGGAAGAAGCCCACTTCTACTGCTCAACTACCTCATCACCATTGTACGGCCACTACTTCTCCCTCACACTCACACACTCGCACTCAGAGACAAGAAGAAGATAAGATAGGAGAGAAGGAGAGTAAGAGCACTACTTTGGTACTTTGAGAATGAGCAAAAAACTAGGTTACAAGCCTCTTATGTGGATCACCCTATTCACATATGGGCACCCACACTCGGCCAGTTAGTACTAATAAATATGCAGTGTGCCTCTCATCAGTGATCACCTAATATTTTCCCTACACCTATGAGACTGACAAGCCCAACTCCAAGCTCAATATAAGACAACAATAACAATGTCTTCCTAATTGAGCATGAAGTTAATAGCATAGAGACAAGATCAAAGCTTAGAAGATGAGGGTTTGGCAAAGTAGCAATACTAAACAAGGTGGAGCTACAACCAATAGTACACATTGTATGCAAAAAGATGCTCATGCTTTGTATATGTGGGTGAGATTGAGGCTTAAGACCGGTAAATATCTCTACATTTCTATATGTTATTTACCTCCCGTACATCAATCTATGTTGGGCCTAGAGGGGAGTCACCTTTCTTAGTGCTAGATGATGGAATATGGCAGCTTTTATGGATGGTGACATCATCCTCCTAGGGAACTTCAACGCCCAGATGGGAAATGCTCAGACGGTCTTCTATGACACTTCAAAGGAGATGCTTAGAGATCTAGATGTAGGAGATTTGGGGCTTGATAGACATTCACAGTATAGAGTGCAGACAAAGGATTGGAGACATCTCAAAAAGATGGCGATTACACATGGTATGGCCATACTTAAGGGCTACAATTTTTTCCTAGAAGATCATCACTTTACTAGCTGAGACATTGCATGATGCAGCAGCAAAGGTATACCCACAAAGTCAACCAAATCAAAGACATTGTTTCGGGAGCATGCCTCAAAACAGTTGGTATGATGAAAAGTGTAGAGAGACAAGAGTGTAGCTTCAGAGGGATCTTATCCTAGGGTTCATCAATCATAGAGAGTCTTGGATAGCCTTCCGGCACCTTGTGCGACACAGGAAGCAAGCGTTCTAGCTTAGATAGAGCGAGACTTATACTAGTTGTTTTTTAGTAGAGACTCAGGAGAGGCATGGCATTTCTTTCATGAGCACTCCCCTCCCCCTGTGATTAATTCTCTTGATGTGTGGGGTTTGTATGCAACATCCTTTTATACGATCCTTCGATAGACACCCCTTCCAGATCCTCTTGAGCCATGCCCATCTATGAGTACCTTCTTTACAACTTAGATGGTAAAGACGGCCATTGACAAAATGAGGACTGGGAAGGCATATGATCTTGATGGTTTAGCAGTAGAGCACTTTATACATGCTAGAGATATGTTGGTAGAGGTTCTTGGAGTTCTGTTTAATTGAGTCATGTGTGGGGGTCTACCTGAGACTTGGAGACTGTCTATTATTGTGCCTATCTTCAAGGTAGATGATCATACAGAGCCTAGAAACTACCATACTATTATGATTGGACACACACTAGCATGGTTGTATGCATTTATCCTTGAGCAGTAGTTGAACAGAGGGGAAGAGAGTGAGGGCATACGGGCACAAGAACAAGCCGGTTTCTAGAGAGGCTTCTCCACTCTTGACCATATTCTGACACTCAGAGCCATCATTGAGGAGGGGTCGGTCACATGGGAAACAAACTTATTGTAGTCTTGTGGACTTTTGCAAAGCATTTGACATGGTGCCCAGAGCCAGATTGATGTGCAAACTACAAGAGATGGGAGTGCCCATTGAGCTAATGTGGGGATCATGGCTCTATAGAGATCAGTGGTGGGACATATATGCACTCCAAAGGGGATATCTGATTTAGTTCACTCCAGTATTTGAGTGAAACAAGGTTGTCCATTGTCTCCTACTCTATTTGGTATGTATATAGATGATGTTTTTTATTACATTGACAAAGAGGGTGACAAAGGTACCCAGCTAGCAGGGACATGGATTCCATTGTTGTTACATGTTGATGATACTGTGTTGATCTCTCACTCATAGGAGTGTATGCAGTGACATTTGGATGTATTCCATAGCTTTGCGAAGGATAATGGATTGTTTGTAGACCTTGGTAAATTCAAGGCTATGGTGTAACCACATTGTAGTGGATCGGGAGATCAGCACCTACATTCACTTTTGGTCAAGAGACTAGGGAGTACACAGATGCATACCCTTATCTTGGGTTAGTCTTCATTGGGCCAAGGTTTTCTTTGAAGAGATCAGTAGATACTAGATTGACTAGATTGTATGCGGCCTTAGGAGGATTGGAGAGGATGTTTTGTAGGTTTGGTTCCAAAAATCGCAAACAAAATCTAGCTCTTTGCTACTTTGGTAGCTTCAACTATGCTCTATGGGGTTCAAGTTTGGGGACCCCCTATGGGTCAAGATGGGTGGAGAGGTATGGAGAGGACCTTCGTATCTATGATCTCTCCACTGATTAGAGACAAGGCCTCAGTGCCACACGAGATCATCAGAGCAGAGTTAGCAGCCCCCCCTATGGAGATAGAGGTGCTTACCATATTGATCTTCTTTATGCATATCTTATGGGATACTACAAAAGACAAATATGCTAGATTGGCCCTTGAGTCTTCTAGGTAGTTAGCTTTACAAGGGGGCACATCATGCTGGTATGCACATATGTCATTATGGCTCTAGATACATGGTTTCAACATGGATAGCTTGCCTCCCTTCCAGTACTCCCTTGATGCACCATCATTATCTCTTGTACGGGTGGAGAATACTAGACTCATTCGCCAGGACTTGACCCAGTTGGAGGACATGGATAGAGCCAACACAAGAGTTTGACATGGATATGGCTTTCTATAGAGAACATCTTCTTCAACTCATACGAAATGGGTTTGTGATTCAACCTAGCTATATGGATACACATCTATCCCATGGGTTACAATGTGCCATTGGTTAGATACGGACATCTTCACGCCAGATTGAGATTGAGACTGGTAGATTCAGAGGGATACCAGCAACTAGCAATATTTTCCACATATGCCATATAGAGCTAGAGACAAAGATGCATTATATATGTCACTACACATTGTATTACAAGATATGGGGTCACTTCTACTCTCTATTTAGGGATGGCTTTAGACCCATGTCCAAAGTCATGAGCTATCAATATCAGAGATTTCTTGTATTGTATCTACTTGAGCTATACAAACACAAAGATAGTTTACTCAGGATATTTAGAGAGAGACAATCCCAGATACAGATTACAAATTTCTTCACACCAAACACTAAATAGATAGAGGAGCAACGACCACTGCAAAGCTCAGCTCATACTCACACCTGTGGTACTCTCATTGAACAACCATTGGAGCTAGGGAGATTAAGACACCCAAGACTCAGGAGAGGAGCTTTACAACATCAACGGAGACTACAAAAGAGGTTTCGAGTCATACTATCTCAACATCCGGAGTATAAATGAGGATGGATTCATGATCCATTATATCGCCCTCTTGTATTGGGCATCCATTGTATCAGTGATCACACATACCCCACACAGTTCCACCTAGTAGCACTTCTAGATTCATTTTTGTAACTCTTTTTTTGTACCTAGACATGGTATCAAATTCACTAGTTTGTAACGGACTGATCTCTCTCTCTCTCTCTCTCTCTCTCTCTCTCTCTCTCTCTCTCTCTCTCTCTCTCTCTCTCTCTCTCTCTCTCTCTCTCTCTCTCTCTCTCTCTCTCTCTCTCTCTCTCTCTCTCTCTCTCTCTCTAAATATAAAATGTGTGTGTGTGTGTGCACGTGCGTGCGCATGTGTGTGTGTGGGTGTGTGTGTGTGTGTATCTCTACGTGTGAATGCATTTATGTGTGTGTGTGTGTGTGAGGGGGGTGAGGGGGGAGTGCTTACTTAATGTCCATTGTGAGCTCTATCGCTTGCACTCTTTCGAAGCTGAAGAAGTTGCGGGAGGAGCAAATGACACCCTGCAGCTTCTTGCACAATTTTTTTTCAAGTTGTGGGTGTCACTTATGCAATGTCATTGCTTAAGTGACAAAAAATGATTTGCAGGCGTCGTCGAAAGCATCACAAAATTTGTGTCACTTAAGTGATGCTATTTGCAACGCCATTAGCGACGTCTGTCAACGCTTTAATAATTTTAATGGGAAATTATTGGGCATTGCATAAGCAACAGCGTGCGCATGTATGTCACTTATGCAACACATAAAGGCTTCTTGCATTGAGTATTACCAGCATATCAAGGAGGTAATAAGAAACCAATTTAGAGCTCAAGAGAAACAGAGTTCAAATTTCTAAAACTTTTTAAGAAGTTAAGAACCATCAGTATTTTGTTTATGAGCAGTGAGCGAATGCTAGACCTATCAATTCTTCCAAAATGATATATCAAAGTACATTGAGAAAAAGATCAAAACAAACTACAGCCAGAGTTCAAAAGGAACAATTATAACAGTGTTCCAAAGTTACAACCTATATAGTATAACCACCGAGCTGATGGCAGTTGTTCTAGAAAAATGGTAATCGCTAGACTATTAGGGGGTTTCCCAAAACCCTAAGAAGGTTCTTTTTCACAAGCCATGTAAAGCACAGGTGTCAAGTGTCCCCAAGCTTTGCAAACCATGTTATACTCACACCCAAGCAATAAAAAAGTAAGAATACAACAAAAAAAATTGAAGTCTAAGTGCCAAGGCCAATAGGAGGTCAAAACAAGGCATAAAATTTTAGGTGTTTAAGAGCAATACATAACCAATACAAGTAAAACATTGAGAAGGAATCCCAATAGGCTCTCAACCAAGGTATGTTAGTTCTTTTGTAGATTGAATTAGGCTAGCCATTATGTGGAGAAAGTTCTCAACCAAGAAAAATGAATTAGGGCCAAGGATAGTAAGAGAAGCTTAGGATTCCAATATTTTATTCCAATGGAACCATTCAAAAAGACTTCATGTAGCAAAATATGGCTAATAACATGGATTGTAGCAGAAGTAAAGTAACAATAGTGAGCATTTCCTTAAGAGGATTACTAATGAACATAAGAAGAGTATTCAATTGAAGGTAGCAAAATAAACGTAATGCCTAGTTAGCTTGGCATGAACAATATTTGCAAAAGAGAGAAAGAGAGAGTTGGAGAAATTGACAATGATGGAGGACCAAATTTACTTGGAGCCGGTTTCCCCTCCAAAGGCTTTTGTATTATATATTCTCCCTTGAAGAGAGACTTGGTATAATAAATGCTTTGTGTTCGTTGAGACCTTATTGATGCCATGAAGATGGTAAGCTTCATGCACCAATGTTATGCCCGTAACTAACTTGCAAAAACATTAACTTGTCCTCGGACTCAATCCTAAGACCTCAAACTCCTTCAAACTATTGGAATTAGGGTTGCTGAGAAATGCACACAGCTTGGAGAAGACGAAGGAAGCTCGAGCCACACAATAGAGAGTGTGTTATTTAGTGTGTAATGGAAAGATAGATAGCCCTAGAGTGATGGGCGTATATACAATGCACGGGGGAAAAAACCTCATAAAGAGGGAAAACATACCCCAGCGGTCCTAGTGTTCACACACATCACTACCACATGTATATGGTAATTGTTGGAATTAGGGTTGCAAAGAAACGCACACAGCTTCTTGGAGAAGAGAAGGAAGCTCAAGTCACACAATAGAGAGTGTGTTACTTAGTGTGTAATGGAAAGATAGATAGCCCTAGAGTGATGGGCTTATATACAATGGACGGGGGGGAAAACCTCCTAAAGAGGGAAAAAGTGCCCCGGCGGTCTTAGTGTGTTCACACACATCACTACCACATGTATATGGTAGCAAATCCCCCCTGGAGTGATGCGGTGAACAAGAGCTGGCACGTGAGTAAAGGGAAGTGCCATGCCCTAAGGACATGATCAGTCCACAAAGGGCAGTAATCCTAAAGCTTTGCAGAAATCTTTGAGCTTCTCACAAGACAATGCCTTTGTGAAAAGATCTGCAAGGTTTTCCTGTGTTCGCACATAAGCCAAGTGTTGGAATTAGGGTTGCAGAGAAGCGCACACAGCTTGGAGAAGACGAAGGAAGCTCAAGGCACACAATAGAGAGTGTGTTACTTAATGTGCAATGGAAAAGATAGATAGCCCTAGAGTGATGGGCGTATATACAATGCTCGGGGGGAAAAACTGAAGTCGCGGAGCGGAGCGTGGGTCGACTCTCTCACACACACACACAGTGAGCTTACACAGTACAGTACGCAGAGAACTGTTAGAAGGGTTATCTCCCAAATCCTTAGTATTCACAAAGTATAAGTTAGTATATACAAAGAGTTAGAAGGAAGTGAGTTAGGCGGGCGGGCGGCCATATCCGCATAAGAGGCCACTTGGGCTTTAATCCCAACAACCTCCCACTTAAAGTCCAATGTGGCACTTTAAGTAACTGTAAATCTATGAACATAAATGTACAAAGATTTACATGGCTGCCATCTATTCAATGCCCAATAACTCACGACAATGCACAAAGCCCTCTCCTGGAAGTCCCTTTGTGAGTAGATCAGCAGGATTGTCCTTGGTGTGGATCTTCAGCAGTTGTATCTGCTTGTCTTCAAGTACTTCCCTAATGAAGTGATATTTGACATCAATATGCTTAGTCTTCGAATGGAACACTGGATTCTTTGCCAATTGTATAGCACTTTGACTATCACAATATAACTCTGGCATATCTACTTTGATTCCCAAGTCTGCAACCAATCTACCAAGCCAAATAGCTTCTTTGCATGCCTCATTTGCTGCAACATACTCAGCTTCTGTAGTAGACTGCGTAACACAATCTTGTAATCGAGATCGCCATGATATGGCACCTCCAGCCAATGTAAAGACATAGCCTGATGTAGATCTCCTCTTATCCAAGTCTCCTGCATAATCTGAGTCAGTGTATCCTCTGACACTCAAATCCTGACTACCATAGCATATGCGCATACTCTTTGTATGTTTTAAGTATCTCATGATACCTTTCACTGCCTCCCAATGTTTCTTGCCGGGATTTGACATATATCTGCTAACCACTCCCACTGCAAATGCAATATCCGGACGTGTAGCAATCATTGCATACATCAAACTACCCATTGCAGACGCATATGGAATCTTATCCATTTCAGCCTTTTCTTCCTCAGACACAGGACAATCTTGTTTGCTAAGTTTCACATATGGTGGCAATGGAACACTCAATGCCTTTCCCTTCTCCATATTGAAACGTTGCAAAACCTTGTCAATATACTTTGTTTGAGATAACCAAATCAACTTCTTTGATCTGTCTCTCTCAATGCGCATACCAAGTATATGACTTGCCTCACCCATGTCTTTCATGTCAAACGATTTTGCCATCTTTGACTTCAAAGCTGAAATTTCTTCCAAGTGTGTGCCAGCAATCAACATGTCATCGACATACAAAATAAGGATCAGCCAACTGCCATCCTTAGCCTTCTTTGTATATAGACAGTGATCGAACTCACTACGTTTGTAGCCTTGAGAAAGCATAAACTGGTGGAACTTATGGTACCATGCCCTCGGTGATTGTTTTAAGCCATAAAGACTCTTTAACAACTGGCATACCAATTGTTCCATGCCTTTCTCAACAAACCCTTCTGGCTGCTGCATGTAAATTTCCACATCTAAATCACCATGCAAGAACGCTGTCTTGACATCCATTTGGTGCAACACCAAATCCAATATAGCAACCAATGCAAGAAAGCATCTCAATGTAGTCATCTTGACACTGGAGAGAAGACTTCATCAAAGTCAATGCCTTGTTCTTGCTTAAAGCCCTTGGCAACAAGCCTTGCTTTGTACTTTGGCTGACTATCATGAGCGGTGATCTTATACCTGTAAACCCATTTACAAGGTAGAGCCTTTTTGCCCTGTGGTAATTTAACCAACTTCCATGTCTGGTTTTTATGCAGAGCTGTCATCTCTGACTGCATGGCCAACTGCCATTTTTTCGAGTCAACCACTTGTAATGCTTCCTTGTAACAAGATGGTTCTCCGCAATCTGTGAGCATGACATAATTTAGAGATGGCACATAACGATCAGGTGGTTTGGAGACACGCTCAGAACGTCTCACCACAACTGATTCTGCCTCTCTAGCCACTATAGGCTGTTCCTGAGCCTGACCATGCTGTCTTGATGTGCTAGCACTAGGTCCATCTTCCCTGAAGACAACTCTTCTGATCTCCTCTGTCTTCTCTGGCTTAGCGTGAAACTTGGCTTCATTGAAATGCACATCATTGCTACGAATAAGCTTTCTGGACTCACGATCCCAAAGCCGGTAACCCATCTCGCCCGATTCTCCGTAGCCAAGAAATATACACTTCTTGCTCTTTGGTTCTAACTTATTTCTGAACTCCTTAGGAATATGGCTATAAGCTTCACAACCAAAGACTCTGAGATGCTTATACGAAGGTGCCTTGCCTGTCCATAGCATCTCGGCCAGTGCACTCTTATCCAGAACCCTACTAGGAGACCTGTTGATCAAATGGACTGCTGTAGCCACTGCTTCCGCCCAAAATCCATCAGGCAACTCAGCATTTGACAACATGCTTCTGACCTTCTCTTGTATGGTCCTATTCATACGTTCTGCAACCCCATTCTGTGAAGGATTATATGGTGCAGTAAGTTCCCGCTTAATCCCTTTTGCTTCACAAAAGTCTTGAAAAGCTTTGGAAACGTACTCTCCACCATTGTCAGTTCTCAAGCACTTCAGCTTCTGACCACTCTGATTCTCCACCAGCTGCAAGAATGTCTTAAAGACCTTGAGCACCTCATCCTTGTGCTTCAAGAAGTAAACCCATACTTTGCGAGAATAGTCATCTATGAATGTACAAAAGTACGCTGCTCCCCCTAGTGACAAACTAGGCATTGGTCCGCATAGGTCACTGTGTACAAGAGCTAACCGTTCGTCCCTACGATTCCTCTTTGATCTGTGTGGTTCCTGTGTTTGCTTACCATAAACACAATGCTCACAAAACTCGAAATCTTGAAATGAAAAGCCAGGCAAATAACCATAATGAGAAAGTATTTCCATTTCTCTTTTTGACATATGTCCCAACCTACGATGCCACAGTGACACACTTGGCTGCTCAATCACATTAATTACATGGTTTTTAACCTCTGAAACATGTAAAGTGTACAGAGTTCCTGACTTGCTGCCATGTGCTACAGTCATCGAACCTTTGGAGATCTTCCAAGCGCTGTTCCCAAAAACTGTCACATAACCCGCATCATCCAACTTCCCTGTACTAATCAAGCTCTTTCGGATTGCTGGAACATGTCTGACATTCTTGAGCCATAAAGAAGAGCCATTCTGAAACTTCAACTACACATCTCCCACTCCAAGTATGTCACAAACCTGCTCATTGCCAAGTCTGACATAATCTTTAGTAGCCACATATGATGTAAACCACTCTTTGTGCGGAGAAACATGTAAAGATGCCCCTGAGTCGATAATCCAATCACTCATAGCATGTCCATCCTCTGCAGTCAAGAAAACAGAATCAAGATTGCTTGTAAGGAAGATGTCACCAGCTGCTATACCAGAATCACTGTCTGAACCAGATCCTGTGACATTCACCTCTTCAATCTTCACTGAACTCTTCTTTTCATCTTGCTCAGAACTCTTTGTTTTTCCTTTTTCTTGTTTCCACTTCGTACAGTCTCGCTTCATGTGACCCTTCTTGCCACAATGGTAGCATTCTATGTCATCCTTTGACTTCGAATCACGAGACTTACTTCGGTTTTGTGCCTTCTTACCCTTCTTCTCTTTAAACTGTTGTCTCCCTCGAACGACCAAAGCGCTATTGCCTTTGCCTTTGTCAATGTTCTTCCTGTTCACTTCCTCTGTGAGCAAGCTGCCTTCTACATTGGCACTTGTAAGACCTTCTGGCGCGACAGAATTACTTAACGCTGTACGAAAAGTATCCCAACTGTCTGGCAAAGTGATTAAGAGAAACATAGCCTTCATTGAATCTGGAAAGACTATCTCCTGTGCTGTTAACTGGCTGAAAATTGTGTGAAATTCATTCAGATGATTTGACATGGCTGTCCCTTCCTTCATCTTCAAATCCACCAATTTCTTGAGCCAGTAAATCTGAGAAGCAGCACTTTGTTTCTCGTACATACCACATAGCTTTTGCCATACGCCATACGCTGTAGTCTCTTCTGCTACGTTGAAGTAAACATTTTCTGCCAGTGTCAGCATGATTGTGGAACAAGCTAACTCGTCAAGCTCTTCCCACTCATCTTCAGCCATACCTTCTGGTCTCTCCCCTTTGAGCTTCAGTGGCTTCACTTGTTTTTTCTGCACCAAAACCTGCCAAATCTGCTTCTTCCAGAATGGAAAGTTTGTGCCATCCAGCTTCTTTATGTTGTAAAGAGTCTCACTTTGAGAAGATGCCATATCTTCCAAACTGTTTACTCCTGATAAAAATTTGGCAGAGTTTCCCCTGTAAACTGGCCTCTGTACACAGTAAACAAGCTGTAATCAACAAGCTGAACACCTCTCCTCAGGAACTGTCAGTATTTTGAAAATTTTTGACAGAGTCTCCCCTGTAAACTGAGCTCTGGGAACCAAAAGATAGCTCAAAAAACAATCATAAATAGCTGACCAGTGACAAATCTAAAAAATCTCTGTAATATGTTGTCCTGTAAGCATACACTGTCTCCTCTCTGGGGGATGACAGAACTTGTATCTGTCTCAAGACTGAACCCTGAACAATGCCTCAACGGCCTGACGCATAAGATGCAATCTAGTGTCTACACAAAGTCATACATCCTAAGGGATAAAAGTCGCCGAAGAGGATGCGTGTAGAAGGGAACTCCAGCAACCTAATCCACCTCACACTGGGTAACCCAGCCCCCAGTGCTTGGCTTCAAAAAACCTCACACACGACCCTCTCAGATGGCTCAGCAAACTGCCCAGAACTAGCATACATCCTATATCAGACCAATCACTGTCCTATGACCGCTGCGGCGGTCTGTCTGCTAGCGTGACTCACAACTAGCAGACCCACAATCACAGTACATCAATCTGCAATACATGCCAGTGGTGTCAAGCCGTCGTATGGCCACACCTCCCCTGGAACCTGGCAAGCACAATAAGTAGCAATGCAGACTGCAATATATATATCTGATGATATATATGTGTACCTGGTCTATAGATGATGCTCTGAAGACTAATAAGTGATGTATGTCGATGCCGATATTGATGTCGACCACCTCCTGCTTGCCAATCTACACAAGACGGATTTCTTTGCGGCTGAAATCTATCTTCTGTTGTAGTGGTCAGAACGAAATTCTGAGGGCATAAACGGCTTCGAAAGGGGGGCAAAACCCTAGGTCGCCTGATGAAAACGCTCCCGGAACGCCGAGTGTGAATTTTCGAACTCCGGATCCAGAGTCTGCCGGAAAAGTGCGCGCGCGCGCGATTGCGCAAATCCGCACTGAACCAAGGCTCTGATACCAATTGAAGTCGCGGAGCGGAGCGTGGGTCGACTCTCTCACACACACACACACAGTGAGCTTACACAGTACAGTACGCAGAGAACTGTTAGAAGGGTTATCTCCCAAATCCTTAGTATTCACAAAGTATAAGTTAGTATATACAAAGAGTTAGAAGGAAGTGAGTTAGGCGGGCGGGCGGCCATATCCGCATAAGAGGCCACTTGGGCTTTAATCCCAACAAAAACCTCCTAAAGAGGGAAAAATGCCTTGGCGGTCCTAGTGTGTTCACACACATCACTACCACATGTATATGGTAACAAATCCCCCTTGGAGTGATGTGGTGAACGAGAGCTTGCACATGAGTAAAGGGAAGTGCCATGCCCTGAGGACATGATCAGTCCACACAAGGGAGTAAGCCCAAAGCTTTGCGGAAAGCTTCAAGCTTCTCACTAGTCAATGCCTTTGTGAAAAGATCTGCAAGGTTGTCCTGTGTTGGCACATAAGCCAAGTTGATCTCTCATGCTGAAAGCCTCTCCCTGAAATAGTGGTAATGCACCTCAATGTGCTTTGTGCGAGCATGAAAACCTGCGTTCCTCAAAACTGCCAATGCACTTGACTGTTAGTGTAGATAGTGTTGGCAATGTCCAACACCCAAATCAGCCATAAGGCGTCTGAGCCATACACATTCAACTGTAGTTGTAAAGACTGCCTTGTACTCAGCCTCACAACTCGAAGTGGCCACAGTAGGTTTCTTCTTGCTCAACCATGATATACATGAACTTCCAAGCATGAAACAAAAACCACTTGTGGACACTCGCGTGTCAAAACAACCATTCCAATCTGAGTCCGAAAAAGCATGTAAGTATGGTGGCAATGATCCCCCCTTGGGATAAAATAAGCATGGATGTAAAGTGTCACTAAGGTAGCGGAAAATCCTCTTGACAACCTGCCAATGCTTAAACCCTAGACTATGCATAAATCTTCTCACTTGTGAGACTGCAAACTGAATATCTGGCCCCGTGTTGCATACATAAATGAGGTAGCCAATAGCAGTTTGGTAAAGAGCGACATCAGCAGGATTGCTAGCATCATGTAGACTCAACTTCAAACCTGTTTCCATGGGAGTGGCAATAGGTTTGCAATCCTCAAGTCCAAACTTACATAGCAATGTCTCTATGTAACTTTTCTGACACAAGGCAATACCACCATCACACTGCTTAAACTGTATACCCAAGTAATAATGCAACAGCCCCAAATATTTATCTTGAAAGTAGCATTCAAATGAGCCTTAAATTCAGCAATATGTCTCTCATTTGGTCCAGTGATCAGCAAATCATCGACATAAAGAACCACAATGAGAAGTACATAACCCTCACGCTTTACATACAATGTGCTTTCTGTTGGACTGTTACGAAAGCCTCGTTTGACCAAATGAGGGCCAGCTTTCTCATACCAACCACGAGGATATTGCTTCAACCCATACAAAGCCTTCTTACATCTGCACACTTTGTCCTCTTGTCCTTTTATGACAAAACCGCGAGGCTGCGTTACATAAACTTCTTCAAATATGTCACCATTCAAGAAAGCAGTAACAATGTCTAATTGATGTACATCCCAACCAAAATGAGATGCCATGCACATAGAAAACGCACAGTAGTCATACAACAACTGGGAGAAAAAGTCTCTTCATAATCTATGCCTTTTTGCTATGCATAACCCTTTGCAACAAGTCAAGCCTTATGGCGATCGATCTCACCATCCGGCTTGCGTTTCAACTTGTAAACCCACTTCATACCAATGGCCTTTTTGCCAGGAGGCAAATCACATAAAGTCCATGTGTCATTTTCTATAAGTGCATCATATTCTGATTGCATGGCAGCCATCCAATTTTCTGAATTTTGTGCTTCATCAAAAGACAGAGGTTCCTCAACATCCTGTAAGCTAGACATAGCCAAAGCATAACAATCTGATGCATAAGATGCATGGCGAGAGCTTGAACGACTACGACTAGACAAAGGTGTATCCAATTTACTGTCACGCAAAGTGTGCACCAGCCATTTTGGCATACCTCTAGCCTGCTCATTTTCAGCCCTTTCCTCATCAAGTACATCATGTACATCTGCATCAGTAATAGGCTGATCTGTAACATTTTCACAAACCCCTATAGGCTGTACATTTGCCTCATTGGAATTTACATTCGTATTTCCACCACTGAAAAGAGGCAACAAAGTGTCATAAATGTTTTGTGAGCTCACATTACTATCTCTAGTACATGACAGCAAGGGCTGAACAAAATCTTCCACAAACAATACATCCCATGAAACTAGAATACGCTTTGTTTGCGGATGATATAACCTGTAACCTTTGCTTTCAGCACTATAACCAACAAAAATACATTTGACAGCCGTATCATCCAATTTTTTGCGCTCTGTTTGTGGCACCAAAGCATTTGCCAAACATCCAAAAACGTGCATCTGCTCAATAGAAGGCTTTCTATCATGCCATGCTTCATATGGAGTAGTAGACTGCAAAGCTTTTGTAGGACACCTGTTAAGTACATAAGTGGCACACATGATGGCCTCAAGCCAAAAAGAATGCAGCAAAGCTTGACTTTTGACCATACATCGTGCCATTTCCGTCAGGTGACCTATTTTTCCTCTCAGCAACACCATTTTGCAGAGGTGTATAAGGCACTGTACAATGGTGTTTTATCCCACGACTAGTCATAAATGCATTAAATTCATGAGACATATACTCCCCCTCTCGATCGGAACGGAGGGTGCCCATAGTACATTTCGAGACATTTTCAGCCATAGAAAGAAATTTTTTGAAGCACATAAAAACTTTGGACTTCGCTTTAAGCGGAAATACCCATGCATGCCTAGAGTAATCATCAATGAAAGTCACGAAGTAAAGGTAATTGCCCAAGGACGGAGTTTGCATGGGCCCACAAACATCACTATGCACAAGCTGTAACCTGCATGTGGCCCGAACTGAACCATCCTTTGGAAACTTAGAACTTTGAATCTTACCCAAAATACAGCCTTCACAAACATGTTTGACAGGTGCTTCAAGAGGCCGCAAAGAAGCAACCATATCAAATTTCTGCAAACGCAGCAAACTGGCAAAATTCAGATGACCAAAACGTGCATGCCAAAGTTTTGCATCTGAAATAGCCCTTGAATTTGCAAATACATTTGTAAAATTTTGTCCACACTTGTCATACAAAGTGAGCTTATGCAGCCCACGGCACAAAAGGCCAGATGCAACAATTTCATCACCAAAACTGACATCATGAATTGTACATCTGTCATCCACAAATTTGACTACAAGTCCAAGTCTAGCAAGTGCAGATACATATAAAAGATTCTTCTTGATCCCATGTACATAAAGTGCATCAACAAGTGTGAAGGAACTGCCATTTGCAGAAGTAAGCACAATCTTTCCAACTCCCTGAACCAGATAAGAGGCATTGTTGGCACAAGTGACTGAATTCCCATGAGAGACAGACTCGAGAGAGGTGAATAATTCATGATATGAGGTAATGTGCTTTGTAGCACCACTGTCGAAATACCACACATGTGAATCTGCAGCAATTGACAAGCATGCATTATGGACAGCAGGGTTGTAAGTGTGCTCTGCACTAAAAGCCCATTCTGCATCGACATCAACATCACAGTCTCCTTTCATAGAAGACTCAACAATGGCTGCATTTGTAGTGGAACCAGCATTTGTAGTGGAACCACCCTCTTTCTTCTTAGCCTCTGTGGCCTTCGCAGCAGAACCATAAGAAGTGGTTGCATTGTTGTTACCACCCTTTATTTGAGAAGCAATAAAAGCCTGTTCAACTGCACGTTGTCTTGTCCTGTTTTTTCTGGAAGTGACTCTTGCAATAGCAATGTGCATAATGCATCAAACTTGACAACTTCTGGATTTCCTTGGGTCATAAGTCTCCAAGTACTAGCAAAAGTCTGGTACGAATCTGGTAAGGCATCAAGAACAGTCTGCACAAGAGAACTGTCTAAAACGACTTCACCTGCAGAAATAAGTTTCTCATTGATATCCTTGACACTAGCAAGAAAAGTGTCCATATCATCTTCCTCATGTATAATCTTCGACTCCAACTCTTTACGCAGCAAAGCAATTTTAGCCTCATTGCGACTTGCATAAAGACCAGCCAAAATATCCCGAGCCTGTTTTGCAGATTTTGCTGAACGAATGTGAGGAACAATGGTGCGCTTCACAGACAACGCAATCAATGCATGAGCATGCGCATCCTTTATATCCCAACGACCTTGTCATGCCGTAGGCAAAACAACTCTAATAGCAGCAATCCTTGCAGCAAGACCTGCAACATCCTCAACATCGCCTACATCCTCAGAACCAGGACGTACATCAATGCCCTGTACAATGTTCCAAATGCCCTTTGACACAAGAACGTGTTGCATCATATAAGCCCACATAGGGTAATTGTCCCCATCCAACATGTCCTCAGCAGCAAACATCTTGAACACATCTGTGTTGTTATTGTCAGCCATGGTAAATGCTACACCTGATGTGAAAACTGCCCGAAAATAGGAGAAACGGAGCGGGAACAACACATGCTATATAGCACAAACCGTATAAGACTATAAGGCACCTGTTATGCAGAAAATGGCACTGACAAAAATTTTGCACAAAATGACGAAATTGCCGGTGCAGGCCTGCCTGTAGTGGAAACGGAGGCCGAAATGAGCCAAAATCAAAAATCTGAGCAGACTAAGCTCTACGAGCTATCCCGAAATTTTTGTTCACGTGTGAACGCTTGCCAAAGCTCACTGAAATCGAACAAAGTGAGCATGCGTGTGCAGGAGCAACTGCTGGCGACTAAGCCCGGGAGGACGCAACCTGCTCTGATACCAATTGTTGGAATTAGGGTTGCATAGAAATGCACACAGCTTGGAGAAGATGAAGGAAGCTCAAGGCACACAATAGAGAGTATGTTACTTAGTGTGCAATGGAAAAGATAGATAGCCCTAGAGTGATGGGCGTATATACAATGCTCGGGGGAAAAAACCTCCTAAAGAGGGAAAAAATGCCCCGGCGGTCCTAGTGTGTTCACACACATCACTACCACATGTATATGTTAACACCAAGCTGATCTCTCCTGCAGAGAGCCTCTCCCTGACATAGTGGTAATGTACCTCAATGTGCTTTGTGCGAGCATGAAAAACTGGGTTCCTCGCAACTGCCAAAGCGATCTGACTGTCAGTGTAGATAGTGTTGGCAGTGTCCTGTCCAACACCCAAATCAACCATAAGTAGTCTGAGCCATACACACTCAACCGTAGCTGTGAAGACTACCCTGTCCTTAGTCTCACAACTCGAACTGGACACAGTAGGTTGCTTCTTGCTCAACCATGATATACATGAACTTCCAAGCATGAAACAAAAACCGTTTGTGGACACTCGCATGTCAAAACAACCAGCCCAATCTGAGTCCGAAAAAGAATGTAAGTCTGGTGGCAATGATCCGCCCTTGGGATAAAACAAGCCAAGATGTAAAGTGCCACTAAGGTAGCGAAAAATTCTCTTGATAGCCTGCCAATGCTTAGACCCAGGCTATGCATAAATCTGCTGACCTGTGAGACTGCAAACTGAATATCCGGCCTCATGTTGCATACATAAATGAGGCAGCCAGTAGCAGTTTGGTAAAGAGCGACATCAGCAGGATCACCAGCATCATGTAGACTCAACTTCAAACCTGTTTCCATGGGAGTGGCAATAGATTTGCAATCCTCAAGTCCAAAATTACATAGCAATGTCTCTATGTAACTTTTCTGACACAAGGCAATACCACCATCACACTGCTTAAACTGTATACCCAAGTAATGATGCAACAGTCCCAAATTTTTCATCTTGAAAATAGCATTCAAATCAGCCTTAAATTCAGCAGTATGTCTCTCATTTGGTCGAGTGATCAACAAATCATAGACATAAAGAACCACAATGAGAAGTACATCACCCTCACGCTTTACATACAATGTGCTTTCTGTTGGACTGTTAGGAAAGCCTTGTTTGACCAAATGAGTGTCAGCTTTCTCATACCAAGCACGAGAAGATTGCTTCAACCCATACAAAGCCTTCTTACATCTGCACACTTTGTCCTCTTGTCCTTTCTTGACAAAACCGCGAGGCTGCGTTACATAAACTTCCTCAAATACGTCACCATTCAAGAAAGTAGTAACAATGTCTGATTGATGTACATCGCAACCAAAATGAGCTGCCAATTCACATAGAAAACAAACAGTAGTCATACAAAAAGTGGGAGCAAAAGTCTCTTCATAATCTATGCCTTTTTGTTGTGCATAAACCTTCGCAACAAGTCGAGCGTTATGGAGATGGATCTCACCATCCTGCTTGCATTTCAACTTGTAAACCAACTTCGTACCAATGGCCTTTTTTCCAGGAGGCAAATCGCATAAAGTCCATGTGTCATTTTCTATAAGTGCATCATATTTTGATTGCATGGCAGCCATCCAATTTTTTGAATTTTTGCTTCATCAAAAGACAGAGGTTCCTCAACATCATGTAAGCTAGACACAGCCAAAGCATAACAATTTGATGCATAAGATGCATGGCGAGAGCTTGAACAAGTACAACTGGACAAAGGTGCATCCAATTTATTGCCACGCAATGTATGCACCAGCCATTTTGGCATACCTCTAGCCTGCTCATTTTCAGCCCTTTCTTCATCAAGTATATCATGTACATCTGCATCTGTAATGGGCTCATCTATAACATTTTCTGAAACCCCCATAGGCTGTACATTTGCCTCATTGGAATTTACATTCGTATTTCCACCACTAAAAAGAGGCAACAAAGTGTCATAAATGTCCTGTGAGCTTACATTACTATCTCTAGTCCATGACAACAAGGGCTGAACAGAATCTTCCATAAACACTACATCTCGTGAAACCAAAATAAGATTTGTTTGCGGATGATATAACCTGTAACCTTTGCTTTCAGCACTATAACCAACAAAAATACATTTGACAACCTTATCATCCAATTTTCTGTGTTGTGTTTGTGGCAGCAAAGCATATGCCAAACAGCCAAAAACACGCATGTGCTAAATAGAAGTCTTTCTATCATGCCATGCTACATATGGAGTAATAGACTGCAAAGATTTTGTAGGACACCTGTTACGTACATAAGTGGCACACATGATGGCCTCAAGACAAAAAGAATGCGGCAAAGCTTGACTTTTGACCATAGATCGTGCCATTTTCGTAAGTGACCTGTTTTTCCTCTCAGCAACACCATTTTGCTGAGGTGTATCAGGCATTATACATTGGTGTTTTATCCCACGACAAGCCAGAAATACAATAAATTCATGAGACATATACTCCCCCCCTCGATCAGAACGGAGGGTGCTCATAGTAAATTTGGATACATTTCAGCCATAGCCAAAAATTGTTTGAAGCACATAAAAACTTTGGACTTTGCTTTAAGCGGAAATACCCATGCATGCCTGGAGTAATCATCAATGAAAACTCACAAAGTAAAGGTAATTGCCCAAGGACAGAGTTTGCATGGGCCCACAAACATCACTATGCACAAGCTGCAACCTGCATGTGGCCCGAACTGAACCATCCTTTGCAAACTTAGAACGCTACATCTTACCCAAAATACAGCCTTCACAAACATGTTTGACAAGTGCTTCAAGAGGCCTCAAAGAAGCAACCATATCAAATTTCTGCAAACGCAGCAAACTGGCAAAATTCAAAGGACCAAAACGTGCATGCCAAAGTTTTGCATCTGAAATAGCCCTTGAATCTGCAACTGCATTTGCAAAATTTTGTCCACACTTGTCATACAAAGTGAGCTTATACAGCCCACGGCACAAAAGGCCAAATGCAACAATTTCATCACCAAAACTGACATCATGAATTGTACATCTGTCATCCACAAATTTGACTACAAGTCCAAGTCTAGCAAGTGCGGATACAGATAAGAGATTGTTCTTGATCCTAGGTACATAAAGTGCATCAACAAGTGTGAAGGAACTGCCATTTGCAGCAGTAAGCTCAATCTTTCCAACTCCCTGAACCAGATAAGAGGCATTGTTGGCACAAGTGACTGAATTCCCATGAGAGACAGACTCGAGAGAGGTGAATAATTCACGATGTGAGGTAATGTGCTTTGTAGCACCACTGTCGAAATACCACACATGTGAATCTGCAGCAATTGACAAGCATGCATTATGGACAGCAGGGTTGTAAGTGCGCTCTGCACTAAAGGCCCATTCTGCATCGACATCAACATCACAGTCTCCTTTCATAGAAGACTCAACAATGGCTGCATTTGTAGTGGAACCAGCATTTATAGTGGAACCACCCTCTTTCTGCTTAGCCTCTTTGGACTTCAACTTAGGACACTGCTTGATCAAGTGATCATTAGCTTTACAATAATGGCAACACATCTTCTTTTTGCCATTATCACCAGAACTTCCAGACGAATTGCTGCCAGCAGAAGCATTAGGAACAAAAGTTTTGCCACTCGCAGCAGAACCATAAGAAGTGGCTACATTGCTGTTACCACCCTTTCTTTGAGAAGCAATAAAAGCTTGTTCAACTGCACGCTGCCTAGTCCTGTTTTTTCTGGAAAGTGACTCTTGCAACAGTAATGTGCATGATGCATCAAACTTGACAACTTCAGGATTTCCGTGGGTCATCGGTCTCCAAGTACTAGAAAAAGTCTGGTATGAATCTGGTCAGGCATCAAGGACAGTCTACACAAGGGATCTGTCTGAAATGACTTTACCTGCAAAAATAAGTTCCTCACTGATATCCATGACACCAGTAAGGAAAGTGTCCATATCATCTTCCTCATGCATAATCTTCGACTCCAACTCTTTACGCAGCAAAGAAATTTTAGCCTCGTTGCGACTTGCGTAAAGACTAGTCAATATACCCCAAGCCTGTTTTGCAGATTTTGCTGACCGAATGTGAGGAACAATGGTGCGATGAGCCTGCGCATCCTTTACATCCCAACGAGATTGGTCTACCGTAGGCAAAACAACTCTAATAGCAGCCATCCTTACAGCAAGACCTGCAACATCCTCAACATCGCCTGCATCCCAGAACCAGCACGTACATCAATGCCCTGCACAATATTCCAGATGCCCTTTGACACAAGAACATGTTGCATCATGTAAGCCCACATAGAGTTATTGTCCCCATCCAACCTGTCCTCGTCAGCAAACATCTTGAACACATTTGTGTTGTTGTCAGCCATGGTAAATGTTGCACCTGATGTGAAAACTGCCCGAACAAAGTAGAAACGAAGCGAGAACAACACGTGCTATAGAGCACAAAACATAGAATACTGTAAGGTGCCTGTTATGCAAAAAATGGCACTCACAAAAATTTTGCACAAAGTGACGAAATAGCCTATGCAGTACTGCCTGTAGTGAAAACGGAGGCCAAAATGAGCCCGAATCGAAAAAACGGAGGCCAAAATGAGCCCAAATTTTTTGTTGACTTGCGAACGCTTGTCAAAGCTCACTAAAATCGAAGAAAGTGAGCAGGCGTATGCTAGAGCAGCTGGCGACTAAACCCGAGAGGTCGCAACCTGCTTTGATACCAATTGTTGGCATTAGGGTTGCAGAGAAACTCACACAGCTTGGAGAAGACGAAGGAAGCTCGAGGCACACAATAGAGAGTGTGTTACTTATTGTGTAATGGAAAAATAGATAGCCTAGAGCAATGGGCGTATATACAATGCACAAGGGCAAAAACCTCCTAAAGAGGGAAAAAATGCCTATGGTCTAAGGACTTTTAACACTAACCTTTGGAGGCTTTAATAAAGCTACCCCTAATGTCTTTTAAGCTCCATTAGTTGCACGTTGCTTTTTGATAGACTATCTCCTTTTGGATCGCTATTGAGATGTAACCATCTCTCCTCTTGGTCCCCTGCTAAGATAAGTCTAGAAGCACGTATTGGACATTGCTCTTTGGTAGACCATCCTCTTTTTGGACCCATATTGAGATGCAATCATCTCTCCTTTTGGTCCCCTGCTGAGATAGGTCTAGAAGCACATATTTATATCTTAACTCTTGTTCCCCTTTTATCTTCCCAAATTAAATGATCAGTTTAATATGAGAAAATCATTTGGTAAAGTTAGATATTAGATTTTATGACATTACCTCTCTCTTGAAATCATAGTCGTCCTTGACTATGAGGTAGAGAAGATAAAGCCTAGACATTAGTTTATGTTTCTTAGCGGGTAGAGGGTCCCTTTTTACCCTACAAAATCAATCCCAAAATGGATGACTAATCCATTTGGTGCTCGGGAGACTTAGCTACCACAAGCATGTCTGCTCTTTAGTCCATATCATACTTCTAAAGTAGAGTGACAAGTTCTACTTGTGTTTGGGAGACTTCATCGCCACAAACATGATCCTAAGCATGCATGCTTCTTAAAGTTTGTGCACAATAAAAGAAAGAGAGAGTCTTATAAGACAAAAACATTGTTCACTTAAAATGCATTTTCATATACTTATTCTAAAGCGTCATTGTAAGCATTCACAAGGTTCATATTATCCTTAATCTAGGTTCCTTGCATTCATTTAGCATCTTTAAAAGGATAATTCTTAAACTTAATAAGATATCATCGAATAATATTATCGTTTCACAATACCGTGTCTCAATGTTGTAGGATGGACTCAAATTGAATTACCTCTTCTTGATCTTCGGTTTTTGGAGGGTCTGCAACTATTGCTTGTTTTGGTGGTGCTCCTTTGTAAGGCTTAAGTAGGCTCCCATGGAAAACATTGTGCATGAGCCAATGGTTGGGAACTTTAATTGATAATCCATCCCATTGATTGGCTTAAGAATTTTAAAAAGAACCATAGTATTTTTTTTTTAGTTTAGCATAATACTCTCAGTGGCCCGTAGGATTCTTGCCTGTAGTATGCCTTGAACGAGCTTTGAGAAACTTTAGCAAGACTCAGTCATTTTCCTTAAAGGCTAAGGCTCTTCTGTGCTTATTAGCAACAGTCTTTTTTCCTTTGATGTGAGGAGATGGATATAACCTCTTTAGTCTTTGGAAAAGATTCTTGTAAGTCTCGGCTATATTCATCAATAGAGCGAAGATCTTTCCATGTACTTTAAGGAGTAATGGACTTTTGGATCTTCCCTCTTTAACCTCGAAAGGTGCCTTCCCCATAGAAGTATGTACATGTCATTGTGCGCATACTCTAGAAGAGGTAGGTACGTCTCTCATTGAGAACATTGATCAACTTCCATGACATAGGCTTTTAGTAGATCAAGAATCATTAGATTAGTTATTTCACTTTGGTCATCCGTTTGTGAATGATAGGCCAAAATTTAATCTACTTCCTAGATTTTCAAAGAGACCCTTCCAGAAAATTACTGGTCATTCTAGGATCTCTCTTCAACACTATGGATATTGGCAAGCCATGATACTTGAACATTTGAGATCTGAAGTGCCTTAACAGTCTTTTTGACAGGCATAGAGTGTGTTTGATGTGCCATTTGATGTGCCTTAACAGTCTTTTTGACAGGCATAGAGTGTGTTTTCTTGCTAAGCATGTCGACTAAAACAATCCATGTTGATTCCCTCTCGACTTTTGGTATACCACACATTATGAACATACTCTTGTATGTTTACTTTTTATGGTAGGCCAACATAAATACATTTCTACTCCTTAAAGAGTAGATTATGGAATCCGTCTTTGCCTCGCTTAAGGAGAATTGGAATTCATACATTACTTTTTTACTGTATAAGTGAGTAACACATAGCCTATTGCCATTTAGAAGGATAACCATCCTCCACGGTAAATGGTTCTTCTTTCTTCCCTAATGCAAAGGCTATCATTACATAATTAAAGTCTTGATCATTAGTATCATACTCATCTATCATAAAAGATAGATTATTGTGAGTTGCTATTGACACCACATTTACCCTTGGTCGTCATGAAAGTGCATCAACCACTTGATTGTGCTTGCCAGCAATGTGCAATACTCACTGATCGGAGTTGAGTCTTCGACTCTCATATGCTATGGCATGCCCTTCTCGAAGCAAAACAACTCTAAGGCAATCACCACGAGCATCACATTGGGACCCCAAATGGCTTTGAGAGATCTAGTAGTGTGAGGACAAGTTGAGAGATAAACTTCTTCTTAAGCTTCTCAAAAGCTTCTTTCTCTTTTGCAGTCCATGAATACTTAACGTTAAGTCATGTAATGGGTCTGCTATTAACGATAATTTTTCTATGAAGCGTCTATAGTATGCACACATACCTATAAAGCTTCGTAGCTCATGTAGATTCCTTGGATTAATCCGTCCTTGTATTACCTCTAGCAACTTGAAATATTGTCGCTTGTACTCCTCAAGAGAATTTGAGTGGCCTAAAGATTTTCGTCCATCATGAGTTTAAATGCGGTTGGAGCATTTTTCAAGCCAAAACTTGTAACTTATCAAATAGATCTTCTACGCATGGCGCGGGACATCTTTTTTTCATAATAGTGATCCTATTTAGTGCTCTATAGTCGACAGACATGTGATATGTGTCGTCTTTGTTTTGTACTAAAAGTACTAGAGAACACAATGGAGAGGAGCTAGTTCCCACTAATTCATACACTTCCCTCATGATCTCCTCGTGTTGAGATTGTGAAACTCAATAAGGAGGTTTATTAGGTGATGAGCTTCTTGGTAGAAGCTCTATTGCATGGTCATCATCCCCTCGTTTTTGAGATAGCTCACTAGGGATTTCATCAATGAAAGCATCTTGGATCCATTTAGGAAATTAGACAACTCTAGTTCCTCTTGATTCCCTTTATTCCTACTTGTGAAAACATTAGAATCATTTACAAATTCTCTAACAAAAGTCATATACGTAGAAATAGAGCTTTTCATTGACTTATAAAAAATAAGCATATTTACCAAGGATATGGTGTTCCCCGACTCACTAGCATCTATGTACATGGCTTTTTCCCAGTAATTGAAATAAATTCTCCTTTCAGGGAACTTCATAGTGGCAGCCATGCTAGTGAACCATGGTGCCCCAAGAATAACATCCACATGTTTGAGAGGGGAGATGAAGAAATCCTCTTTGTCCATATAGCTTTGGATATGAAGCCTCAATTTTCCAATTAAGGGAGTAATTGAGACGTCTTGTCCCTTGAAAGCTCCATCGACTTTAAATGCATCTCCCATCTCTGGCCTTGTATGCCTAGCTTGGTGGCCACTCCCATCTCTGGCCTTGTATGCCTAGCTTGGTGGCCAACTCCATGGATATGAAGTTGTGAGTTGAACCATGGTCAAACAAAATAAAGGCATCATGCTCTCGCACCTTTCCCCAAGCATAGGAAAGGAGAAATCCTTGGCATTGAGCATCCTCTTTTGGAGCTTCAACCATAGAGGCTCTAGGTGGCTCATTGCCCATATTTCTTTCGGGGCAAGCACAATAGGCATGTCCTTGCTACCCACACTTGGAGCACCAATTATCTTTGCGATAACACTCTAGCTCCTTGAGAGAAAGTTGATTCTGACTTTGTAGACTCCTTTCTCCTTAGCTTTATTGTTGTTGCTAGAGTTGCCTTTGGAAGAATTTTGAGCATTATTCTTCCTCTAGGTTAATTCTTCTCTTTAATTTCCATGGGATTAGAATTCCTCTTAGCCCCTTGTTGGAAATTGATTTGCGAGGCAACCACAGTACGGTGTATGACCGCAAAATAGGCCATTGAGAGTAGACATACTCGGCCATACCTTCAGAAAGCCCATCACAAAATTGTTGTTTTTGTTTTGCAAAGTCTATCTTTTTGTAGACAGTGGCTTTGAGATGTAAATCCCAAAACTTGTCCACATACTTGTGGATAGAGTCGTGGGGAGATAGCTTCAAACTTCACAGTTTGGTAAGTACTTTATCTTTGGCATTGCATGCAAGAAACTACTTCATTATGGAAACTCGTAGAGTTTTCTGTGTCTTTGGAGCTTTGCCATTACCTTGTAGACTAGCCCACCATTGTCTATAGATTTTTGGAAATGCATAGCTACATTGTGTAGCTTAGAGGACTCCATGAAGCCCTCATCTCCAAAGGCCGCATCAAATTGTTGGATGAAGGCCAAAAGTTTATCCGTAGCACCAAAGGTGCCTTTATGGGTGAGAAAAGATATGTTATTTCCTCCCTCCTTGAACTTCTTGAGCTTGTTGGATCTTTTTCAAGCAGCGTAGAGTTTTTTATCGCCTCTCCTCTTGGATTCTTTGGGGGGGGAAAACCGTACTTTCATCGAAAGAGGAGGAAGTCGATGAAGATGGAGAAGAGGGTGACCTCTTTCTCTCATTTTTCTTCCTTTGATTCCTCTCTTCCCTTTTGAGATTATGATGAGGAGGAGTATGCGGAGATCTTTTTCTCTTGGGAAAGTTGGAGAACTTCATTCTCCCATCTTCATGGAGCCACATCTTCCGAAGTGTTTGGAGATTCACTTCTTTCCCGTTCCTTTGGTGGGGACTGTACATTTGAAGCATACCCTCTCCTTTTGAATGGAGGTGCATCCTCAAGTGGATATTGAGGCCCTTCATATGTATCCTCCTCTTATCTCACCGAAGAGAGCCTTCTTTTGGAAGTCCCTACAAGAAACCTCACATGTACTCTCTCTTCGTGGGGAGTTTGGAGAATCCCATGGGTGCGAAGTTGTTGGTAAACTTCACCTTGTAGGGCGGGGTTGCCCATAGCTTGTTGTTGTCTAGAAACAAGAGAACTCGCAAGCATAAGGGCATCATTAGTAGCACCTTTATGTGCAAAATCAAAGTCGTCAATATTCATTCTACTCTCTTATTATTGTAAGCCATGCTAACTAAATTTATATATATGCTACTTTGTGCTTTGGCAACCTCAAAACTTTAGTTGCTACTCTTCTTAAATTTTGAAAATTAGCTCTCAAGCAGCCACACCCATGGTTTAGACACTATTGATTGCAAAGAGTACTGGAGAGGGTCTTACAGTGCTCGGTTGATTATGGTTCCTATTGAGCTTTCTAGTAGCTCAATAATGGTTAAGCCAAAGGTAAGCCCTGAAAGACTCCATTATTAAGTCTATGTTCCCAACGGTGTACCTCAAACTTAGTTCATTCCAACCGGGATAATAAATCCCTGTCCCACTTACCCTCTTGCAATGAACAACTCTAACCTTTCATGGACAACTTAAGGACCTCTCTTATAAGCAATAAAGAAAAACCAATAGCTTTGATACCAATGTAACGAAATATGGCTAATAACATGGATTGTGGTGGAATTAAAGTAACAATAGTGAGCATTTCCTTAAGAGGATTTTTAATGAACATAAGGAGAGTACTTGATTGAAGGTAGCAAAATAAACATTATATCTAGTTAGCTTGGCATGAACAATGCTTGTAAAGAGAGAGAGAGAGAGAGAGTTAGAGAAATTGACAACATTTGAGGACCGGATTTACTTGGAGCCGGTTTCCCCTCCAAAAGGCTTTTGTATTATGTATTCTCCCTTGAAGAGAGACTTGGTATAATACATGCTTTGTGTTCCTTGAGACCTTGTTGATGCCATGAATATGGTAACCAATATTATGCTCGTAACTAACTAGCAAAAACATTAACTTGTCTCCGGCCTCAATATCAAGACCTCAAACACCTTCAAAGGTGGAGAGATCTAGCAGGGAGTGAGGAAGATGAAAAGAAAAAGATGTATCTCTACGAGAAAGAAGTAGTCTCATCACATATAATCACTCTTAGAGCATAGCTTAGAATAGTGATAATGAAGATGGAGAGATTGATAAGCATTGCTTTGAGCATAACTCTTGGTTGGATCTCCATTCCATAGCCAAGGGGTGTTGGTCTAGGCTCTCCACTTCTCAAGCTTGAAGAAGGAGATAACTTGTGTGCACAACACACAATGGGGGGGTGTGTGTGTGGCTTGTGGAGTATATGAGAGAGAGAGAGAGAGAGAGAGAGAATTTGATTTTTCTACTTTACTCTTGCTACAAGCCTATTGGATCATGCCTTGGGATAGCCAATGAATGTCTCTAGTCATAACAAGCAAGGGGTGTAGCATTTGGACAAGCGTCCTCCTTTCCTTCTTTGAGAGAATTATCTTGAAAATTTAATTGTTTCATTTGGACAAGTGTCCTCCTCTACCCCTTTAAGAAAAAGATCTTAATCATTTAATTGAATCTAAATTCTCATTGGACCTTCCTATAGGTCATCCAATAGGATTCTGGCACATTATAAGGGAAATATTGCTAGGGGCTTGACATGTGGCCTTAATGCCTCTTGAGTCTTGGGCTTGCCTTGAGTGTGTGTTTAAGTGTTCTCTCTCATGCCCCCTCTTTGACTTGAACACCTCAAGCAACTTAGTCATCAAGCATGACAAGCACCTTAGTCATCAAGCACCTCAAGCACCTTGGTCATTAAGCATGACAAGCACCTCAATCACCTTAGTCACCAAGCATGACAAGCGCCTCAAGTACCTTAGTCATGAAGCATGACAAGCACCTCAAGAACCTTAGTCATTAAGCATGGCAAGCACCTTAGTCATTAAGCACGACAAGCACCTCAAGCACATGCCTAGCTTTTCTATGGTCTAAAGTACCTAAAGGTCTTAGGTCTAAGGACTTTTAACACTAACCTTTAAAGGCTTTAATGAAGCTAACCCTAAGGTCTTTTAAGTCCATTAGGTGCACGTTGCTCTTTGATAGACTATCTCCTTTTGGACCCATATTGAGAAGTAACCATCTCTCCTCTTGGTCCCATGCTGAGATAAGTTTAGAAGCACTTATTGGACATTGCTCTTTGATAGACCATCCTCTTATTGGACCCCTATTGAGATGCAACCATCTCTCCTTTTGGCCCCCTGCTGAGATAGGTCTAGAAGCACATATTTATATCCTAACTCTTGTTTTCCTTTTATCTTCCCAAATTAAATGATTAGTTTAATATGAGAAAATCATTTCGTTAAGTTAGATATCAGATTTTATGAAACTTCAAGTGAGTATGTTGCAAAGATCAGATATAATTGTGCATTCTCAATAATCTATTATGTCTAATGCAGCTCAGTCCACCTAATCCAAGCAGATGAAAGCGCATGTCAAGAACAACCAAGTTTCAAGAATACCACGAGAGAGGTACCCAATCAAACAACCAGATAAGAGCAAGCATTCAAACCAATATAAGCTTTATTTTCCATTTTTTATGTACTACTAGAAAACCTTAGCCAAAAGGAAGTGCACATGTCTTCTAAATTCCAAGATGACTTGCACTTGGACTCTCGACAAGAGTGTTGCATGTGGTCACCAATAGCACAAACACAAACTTAAACTTGTAGAGAAGGTACCCATTTTCTAAGGAGTAGTTGGAACATCTCTCTCTCTCTCTCTCTCTCTCTCTCTCTCTCTCTCTCTCTCTCTCTCTCTCTCTCTCTCTCTCCTCTTCTCTCATGGGTGAATTTTATCACCACCCACTAAAGCATTACTCAAAGGATGTGAATGGTCGACCCTTGAGCTCTTAGGTTCAACTCAATACCATACTTAAGAGACTCAACATTTTGCTCCAACGAGGGACATGGCTATGGGAAATAAGAATGCAATCATGTACAACGTTCCAAATTTTAGTGAAAGATGGATCATGCTTATATATACCATGTTAGGCTCCAAGAAATATTCTTGAATACCGTAAAAATCAGCTTATTGATGGCTAGCATGTAACTCAATGCTTCCACTACCACGTTGTATTTTCTATGTTGGTAATGAAGTTAATAATCAAACTCTTGTAGGATCTCCACCTAGTGAATTTTCCTACCTTTTAACTCATTTTGACTTTAAATCCATTTCAAACTTTCATGATCCGTCCAAACCTTAAAAGTGGCATCATACAAGTAGCGGTGCCACTTTTTAAGTGCATGTACAGTCACTAGTTATTCTTGCTCATAGCGGAGCAAGACTTTGGACACTCAGCTTTTATGTGCCCAACCTCATTGTAGTTTTTGTAAATTTTCTTTTGTGCTTTTGCATACTGTTGTTGATTTAGGGTTTTGTGTTGGATTTTCTCTTTCACGATGGGCATGGTTTCTTTTACCACCTCCAACCTTGGCCTCTACACTTATGTCACTCCCTCTTTTCCAGTTGAAACTTTTTTGTATTGAATCTCAACCCTTTTTGGGCTTCACCAGTATGATGCAAACCACAATAACATTTTATGTCAACTTTGCAAAGGAAATAGGCTCCGTTAAATCCTTCAACTATAGAGACTCTACATAATCAAGGTAATCATATGTGAGGCCTCTCTTGAATCCTTCGAGTGCATGGACATCATCGATCCATTTTAACTTGAGTATGATCTCCCGTTTGAGATGTACCATGTCAATGATTTAGCTGCCATGAAACAAGTATCCCTCCCATTGACACCACATTCTCTCTAAGTCCTTGGCAAGTGGAAATTCTTGTTGAAACATCGATTTGAACTAGGTTCAAGTGGTGGGACAAGCTAGAAAACTCATTCGCCACTTGTACCCTTTGCCTATTAAAGATAGGCTAGCTTCTACTAACCTAATCACGTCTAGGAGATGTCATAAAGCATGTAAATATGACCATTTGGCCAAAAACTTATTGATGCTTTGCTCCTTCTTTTAACCACTATATGTAGGTGGCTTGAGAAGATGATGTGCGTGTTAGATTTTAACTTGGAAAATAGAAATGTCACATGGGTTGGTCCATTTTTGTTTTATCTCCCCTCCTTTTTGAATTATAGGTAATTTCCAATAGGCTTTTTGGAGGATCCCTTTTTGGATCATTAAGAGAAAGTCGGTATGTGGGAGAAAATGGATGCCTTGATTAGTGGGAAAAGGGAATAGAAGGTTAGAGAACCCTAAGGGTCCCCCCTTTACTCTTTTTATTTTTATTTATTTTTAATACTCACATTATGTGAGCGATATATTAAAAATCACAAAAAATTACATGCCCAACCCTGCTTACACTGAGCGAGGGTATCTACATCCACGGAGGAGTCCATAAACCATACCTTAGATCAAACAAGCAAGCTTTTTACATGGAAGCCTAAGAAACCAATACAAGCATAACATAAGACCAAACATGAACATGATGGGAGCCACCAATGTCGGTCCTCTCACACTGAATCGAAAGTGCCCAAAATGTGCAGCATAACATAAAACATATTGAAACATAAAGTCCAGCAAAGACTTCGGAACTCCTCACCAATGAGACCATGACGAAGAAGAAGATACACCACCTTGCAATACCAAGACATTCTTCTAACTAGTACAGCCGGCCGCCTTCGGCGGCCTCTCTCTCTCCCCCTCTCTCCCTCTTTATCGCGTGCAATTGGGCTTTTTTTCTTTTTGGACTTTAATCTTCAGGTCGCAATTGCGACACGTGTAAAGGGGAGCCCTTCCGCCATATTATGTTAGTAGATTCTTAAAAATATATTTTGGCTTCTTGTTACAAGGAGCTATGACTTCAAGCTATGTGTATGTGGGAGCGATCTCTCTCTCTCTCTCTCTCTCTCTCTCTCTCTCTCTCTCTCTCTCTCTCTCTTGTTGGCAGTTATGTCTTCCCCCCTTTTTCTCCCACTATGATGATTTCGAAACCCGCTTGCCTATATGTATGCTTGAGAGTCTTTTGAGTCTATTCACTTATAGTTATTTCCATGACACATCCAAATAACTCTAGTTGTATAGTCTTGTAGTTGTTTACATTATTCACATTTTGTTCTTTATGTAAAGTTTTGATCCAACTTGTATTCCACTCATGAGGTATGCCATGTTGAGGTGCAAGGTTAAACATATCACACCACCAACAATGTTTTTTTGCCGCTTGTCCATTTCAACATTTGGGGCTTAATGGAAACAAGAAAGACATATATGAAAGAGAATCATGAGAGAGAAAGAGAGAGGGGGGGGGGGGGGAGAGGGAAGAGATTTTTATTTTATTTTTTTGCAATTCCCAAATTACGTGGGATATTTGTATTAAGAAAAACAAGAAAGATACAACAAAACCCATGCAAAGTAGCCTTGCCATGGGTACTCAGGGACTACACATATTCGGCTTTTATTGTGAGCCAACAACCCCATACAACTATGGGGTATTCAGGGACTCAATAACTACACACATCTTGCTTTTACACGGAGCTAGCAACCCATACAACTTTATAGACAAAAGGGTGTGTCACTTTTCCTTTTTCTTCTTCTTTTGGACCGGGCTAGTACTTTTAGATGAACCAGAGTTGCTCGTGAGATGGCTAAGAAGATCAAGCTTCTGCCCTTAAGTGTTTCAAGGACGTCTTCCTGTAATTGAGTTTCCATGACGTTCAAGTCCTCATGTGAGGGCTCTACCAGCTTATTGTGTTGTGTTTGCTTTATGGCTAAGAAGATCAAGCTTTTTCCCTTAAGTGTTTCAAGGACGTCTTCCTGTAATTGAGTTTCCACGACGTTCAAGTCCTCATCTGAGGGCTCTACCAGCTTATTGTGTTGTGTTTGCTCTATGGCAATAGAATGACTAACTTCCTCCACTAGCAATGCATCCATTTCCCAAACTTTTCTTTCCTCCAATTGGTTAAGGATGTCAGTGTTTGGTCCAAGAGAATCATCCCCTGTAAACAGATAGCGTGTGGGTTTTGTTGGCCAACAAGCATTCATGTGAGGACTCACCAATGTTTCTTGTTTCTGCTTGGTTTTTCATTGTAAGTAAACCAACATCCTCAATGACTACATCCTCAACCACAACCTTATTGCTCACTTTCTTCAAAGGTGTGCTCAAGTTGTCACCCAAGGGCTGCTTGAGAGCTCTATCACTGTGCTCCCAGATGGCTTTGGCTATTGGATCGTTGACTACCCTAGGCATATGAGAAATCTTTGCATAGTGCCCAATCCTACGACATTTGTAGCAAGCCATTGGATGAAGCAAATTCCACTTCTTGTCGAATAGCTCCAAAGCATCCCATGTTCAGATCCATAAACTTTTGAATTGGTCTGTCCATGTTTCACAGAATGCACAATTTCATATCCAATCTCGATAAAGCCGTTGTAGTTTTGGCATGAAAAGCAGTTGACCTGGCCTCAAAGCAATGTACTACATGTGATCATGGAACCAAAGCAGGAGGCTTTTGAATGTGACCCACACTAGAAAGGAAAGCATAAGCTCTTCATCTAGACAAAACTCTCGTGTCCATGGCATGGCATACACAAAAGACACTGTGCCCCATATACCTCCTCTTATGATCAAATCCTAGACCAGAGACACATGCAACCAAACAAAAGCCCTTGCCTACCACTGTGAAGTGTTGTACCTCATGCCTATTACTCAATATAGCAACCGTCTAATCCCATAAGGCTTGGGTCAACATCCGCCTACCCATAAAATATAGCACGACTAATTTTTCACAACATGTCTTCAAAATCTAGAGACCAATATCATGGTTAAAGTCGACTTGCATCGTAAAGCCATCAGCATCCTTACTTTATCTGAACGCAGTAGCACCGTGCAGTATCTCCTCGGACATTGTACACTCGCTAAACGAGGTCGTCTTCCAAGCTTTTTTCATGGATCCTCGCATAGGAGAAGTTTTCTACACCCCACATTTTGCCCTTGGACACAGACAAAATCAACCTTATATGAGTTGTCCGAATCTGCATGCATTTGATGCAGCTCATCACTCTGAAGACCACATTCCCGAAGGAATCCATGCTCTATCAACTCTACATCATTGCACACCATCAAGCTCAAAGCAAAGCCTTATGGCACCTAGGCATGGAGTTGTAACTCAGCACACAAAAATTAATGAGCGAATGATAATAATCATTGATAGAGCCAACCAAGTAAATAATTGCTCCTCACCAATATAATAATCACAAATATTTTTCACAACAAAATGTAAAGGCTCTTCCCAAGTTGAGCACTATGGTCTCCCTCTCTCTGCTTGCTCTCTCTCTCGCTCACTTGCACATGTGCCCGCACACCCACAAGACAACATCCTGTCTTGCCTCACCCTTGCTCCCTCAAACTTTGACAATCAAGGACTACTCAACTCTAACCATCATTCAAAAATTCCTCAGAAACACCATTGCTCAACAACCCCACGCTAATCGTACATTTATGATGCCTCAAGCAATGTTGCCACATTTTTTGTTTAAAAGAGCTATTGCCAAACTCTAGACTACCAACCACAACCTCGTCTCCTTCCCCAATGCTTGTTACAAATGCCACAAAATTGGTCACTTTTCTAGAAATTGCCCTGAGACAACGGTGGTCAATAGACCGGCGGTCAAATCCACTTGAAGGCGAGTCTCTAGAGACGTAAAGGTGCATGTGGCTACAAATGAAAGCATACCTGAGGAGAAGGTTGGTACTCGAGTCAAAAATGTGGAGACAACGAGCGAGGATATTGGTCCCTTGGTAGTCGAGAAGCAAGAGGAAACGATTCTGATCAAAGAATCCTTGCACAGATCCTGACGGACGATGGAATTCAAATCCAAACAACCATTGGTGAAGACTCTCTTGGACATGATTGATCTTCTTAGCCACTTAACTGATGTCTTTGGACCAATACACAACACTCGTTAGCTCAAAAAGAAGGGAAGAAATGAGTCCCCTTTTGACATTGTCTCATTGTTCTACAAGGGTTTTGTGGCTTCTTTGTCTTTGGTTGTATCTCTTCATTTTGTATAGACTGGTGGACAAGGCAGTTGATGTGGTAGATCACCTCCCTTGGTGGTAGCCCCCATGCCGATATCGACATTAGAGATTCGTTTGGATTTCTTGTGATTGGGTTCCCATGTCAGTTGCACTCTTTGTCTTGGTGCGGCTCCCTGTATCGGATGATGTATGTGATCTGGGATGGTGTTAGCGGATCTTGGAAAGTTGAGATGTTTTTAGAGAATTGAAGGATGCAAGATATGACCTATTGCACGTCCTCTAGAAGAAGTTCTTGCAAAAATTACACTTCGAAGACAAATCAATGCTAGGGGCTTCTTATCAATCATAAGATCGATGCCAGCAAGAGTCTAAATAATGACATGTTAGTGACTAGTAGAGGTAGTGTGCAGCTTCATGATCAGTTGGTCAAGAGCCATTTGCTTAGAGAAGCTGCTACAGGTCAGAAACGGGATCAACTCAACAAGTGAGAAAGTGAGGGCGAGATGGTAGGACCAAGAGGTAGAGCCAAAGTAGAGGGTAGATGGAGCAAGAGTGGATGCCATGGCAACATAAGAGCTCTATTCCATCACTAAGTAAGCGATTAGAAAGGTCACTGCATGCTGTGTAAAAGGGGCTCACTTCTCACAATGCCCTCAAGCAAGCGAGTGAGAGCACATTGAAAGGATGCGTTCAGTACAGCTGAAGTGCGTACTGCATTTGCAACCACCTAATCAGGCTTTATGGGGTACACCATGACTAAATGAAGCGAGGAGCTCAAAATCAAGAAGATTCTCTAAGTACATATGCATGGCTTGCTATGTAATTTTTTTGGTTTTAATACAATTTTCACTCACAATTTGTGAGTTTTGCCCCAAAAAAAAAAAAAACAAAAAAAAAAAGAGGAGGTGAAGAGAATATGGTGCGGCAACATTGCTTGAAGCACTACAAATGTCAAAAGAGTCTTGCCATCATAACCTACTTAGCTTAGATTTTGTTGCTTTGCCAAATGTCGTTCCTTTAGACATACAATTTTTTATTAGATTGATCACATCATTTCCATATTTGATTATCAAAGTTGGAAGTTATCCATTCAATGTGTGAGTTTTTGGACCTTATCCATTGGTTTCGACTAGAACAATCTCCTTCTAATACTCCATGCACCCTACCATACATATGATTCACTTTTCCTATAATACGGGCTTAAATGAGCTATTTCTTTCATAACATTGCTTTCATAACACTCATTGTATATGTCTTCCCTCAAGATTCACATAATTATGATATGCATCGACATACATATAGTGGGCTTTTTCTCACTTATACACGCGATGATATCAATTTTCATTAGTCTCTCACAGACAGAGGAAAGTGAAGAGAATTTTTTTTTTAACATCATGGGAACAATCCCAAGAGAGCTCATAGGTCCATCGGACTTTATAGATTTTTCTCTCAAGGAGTTGATAGAGGATTACAAGAAACAAAAGTTCATGAAGGTGCACCATGTTAAAGAGTGAGCAAGCCCTATCACATGCGTGAAGAAGAGGCAATGGAAAGTCCACATTGACTAACAATTTAGAGGGAGAAACAGAGATGTTAATCATTTGCAATCGATGCTAAGAAAAGCTCTAAGATGTCCAGCAAACAAAGCACGCATTGGCATATACAACGACAAAATACAGAAAGTGAATGCTCTTGTCTTGTCACTTGTTGAGAGACTAGATTATTTGTCAATTTCAAATGCATAAAAACAACATATTATGGTGTGTTGGTGTTTGGCTGGTAGGCATCTTCTGGTAGGCCAGTAATTTGGCATGTAACTCTTGTTCATATCAAAGGAGGTGCTCTCTCTTGGTAAGGACATACTCAGTTTGGGTCTACACTTGTGCATGTGACATTGTCTCTATCTTGTTTTGTGGCATGCGATAGCTTGACACTCTCTACTCCTGCTTACAAGAAGCGTATTGCTCAAGGGTATTCTGGGTCAATTATGAGGGCTAGCCTGAACCACTAGCCTACAAGTCAAGCATGGCAGTGCACACAACTATTATGGGTGAGATGGGATCCTTTAACTTACAAGTTAGTTGTTGTAGGAATTAGGGTTGAAGGGATGCACACACAACTTGGAGAAAATGAAGAAGCTCAAGGCACACAACAGAGAGTGTATTTCTTAGAAAGAAAAGTTAGCCCTAGAATGATGGACGTATATACAATGCACTGGGGAAAAACTTCCTAGTGAGGTGAAAAACGCCCCGGTGGTACTAAGCGTGTTTACACACATCACTACCACATATACGTTAACAAATCTCTCATGGGAGTGATGAGATGAACAAGAAGTGTATAGGGTTGTGCCATGCCCTGAGGATATGATCAATCCAAAAAGGGAAGCAAGCCCAAAGCTTTGCAAAAAGCTTCGAACTTCTCACGAGGCAATGCCTTTGTGAATAGATCTGCAAGGTTGTCCTGTGTTGGCATGCCCTTATTGAACCATCCTTTGGAAACTTCGAACGCCACATTTTACCCAATATACAGCCTTCCCAAACATGCTTAGAAGGTGCTTCAAGTGGTGGCAATGAAGCGACCATATCAATTTTTTGCAAGCGCAGCAAACTGGCAAAATTTAGATGCTCAAAACGTGCCTGCCAAAGTTTCGCATCTAAAACAATCTTTGAATGCACAACTGCATCTGCAAAAATTTTCCCACGCTTGTGATACAAAGTGAGATGATATAGCCCACGACACAAAATGCCAGATGCAACTATTTCATCACCAAGTGAGATCATGAATTGTACATTTGCATCCACAAATTTGACAACAAGACCAAGTCTTGCCAGTGCATATACAAACAAAAGGTTCTTTTTTATCCCTGGTACATAAAGTGCATCAACAAGTGTAAAAGAACTGTCATTCGTAGCAGTTAGCATAATCTTTCTAGATCCTTTGACCGGATAAGAGGCATTGTTGGCTCAAGTGGTTGTATTTCCATGAGGGACAGACTCGAGAGAGGTAAACAAGTCACAATGAGAAGTAATGTGATTTGTAGCACCACAATCAAAGTACCACACATATGGATCTACAGCAACTGACAGACATGCATCATGGACAAAAGGATCATAAGTACACTCCACACTAAATGCCCGATGCATCTACATCAACATCACAATCTCCTTACCCAAAAGATTCTACAATATCTGCCTCTTTCTTCTTGACCTCTTTTGCCTTTAACTCGGGACATTGCTTTATCAAGTGATCATTAGCCTTGCAATAATGGCAATGCATCTTCTTCTTGCCCTTTTCATGAGAATTTCCAGACGAGATGCTGCCAACAAAAGCATTAGGAACATGTGATTGGCCACTCATTGAAGAACGATGAGAAGTGGCTACGTGGTGGCTACATTGCTATTACCACCTTTTCTTTGAGTAGCAACAAAGCCTTTTCAATTGCATGCCACTAGACCCATTCTTTCTTGAAAGTGACTCTTGCAACAACAATGTGCATAATGCATCAAACTTGACAGCCTGAGGTTTTCCTTGGGTCATAGGTCTCCAAGTACTAGCAAAAGTCTGATAAGAGTCGGGTAATGCATCAAGAACAGTCTCCACAAGTGAACAAATGACTTCACCTGCAGAAATGCCCTCTACTTTGGTTCTACCTCTTGGTCCTACCATCTCGCCCTCACTTTCTCACCTGTTGAGATGATCCCATTCCCAACCCGTAGCAGCTTCTCTAAGCAAATGGCTCTCGACCAACTGATCATGAAGCTGCATACTACCTCTACCAGTCACCAACATGTCATTATTTAGGCTCTTCTGGCATCAATCTCATGATTAACAAGAAGCCCCTAGCATTGATTCATCTTCAAAGTGTAATTCTTGCAAGATCTTATTCTAGAGGATGTGCAATAGGTCATACTATGCATCCTTCTGTTCATAAAGTTGGTCTCTATCTTGTTTTGTGGCATGCAAAAGCATGACACTCTCTACTCCTTCTTACAAGAAGCTTGCCACTCAAGGGTATTATGGGTCAATTATGAGGACCGGCTTGAACCACTAGCCTGCAAGTCGAGCATGGCAGTGCACACAACTATTATGGGTGAGATGGGATCCTTTAGCTTACAAGTTAGTTATTGTTGGAATTAGGGCTGCAGGGATGCACACACAACTTAGATGTCATGCCAAGGGTAGGACTAGACGGGCACGGCCCGGGCAATGTGTCGGACACACATGTAGTAAAGGGGTCTATATATGGAAGAGGGCCAGGGGCCTATATATAGGATGGTTGGGAGGTTATTCGCATGTCTGTCTACCCGCTGGGCTTACATTGGTATCAGAGCCATGGAGAAGGGGGAGGAAGAAGAAGGGGGAAGGTGGAGCCATGGCGGAGGAGAAAGCACGGACTTCTCTCTCTCTCTCTCTCTCTCTCTCTCTCTCTCTCTCTCTCTCTCTCTCTCTCTCTCTCTCTCTCTCTCTCTCTCTCTCTCTCTCTCTCTCTCTCTCTCTCTCTCTCTCTCTCTCTCTCTCTCTCTCTCTCTCTCTCTCTCTCTCTCTCGTGGCATCTCTCTCCCAAGGAGGAGGGCGTTTTTTGTTTTTGGCAACACAACCCAAGAGGGCGCAAGAATGCAGGCGAGGAGGATTGCATGCAAGCATGCATGGATTGCATGGTTTCTTGCACGGAAGACAAAGCGTGTGCTGTTGTCCCAAGTCGGGGAGGAAGAACGAAGCCCACAGGCCGCGGGTAGCCACCCCAAGTCGGGGAAAGGGGCGAGTTTTGACAGGAGCAAAACTGAACAAGGTCAGGATCGTTCGGTTCGTAGCACGAAGCCAAGAGCTTTTCGACACTTGAGTGCCCCTTGAATTGGCCCACAGCTCCCATGGCGAGCAATTCTTGACAGGCGCAGAATTCCGCAATCGTAGGTCTGGTTTTTTTTCGTTTTTTTTTTCTTTCGTGGTTTTTCTTTCACACCAACGGCTCATGGGCGCCCAAGGGGAACCCCTTAGGGAGCCGTCCCACGGCTACCCCTCCCATCGGCGGCATGCTTGACATGCAACCAAGGCCATGCCATAGTTCTGCAGGGACAGAAAATTCTGGAGTTTTTTCCACTGAAGCAAGCTTCTCACTTTACCGCCGATTATTCAGTAAGCGACGGAACCAACATGGTCCGACCATGTCGGCCCACGGATATGTAGGTACGGCTATTCACTGGATCGAGCTTTCCAAGGGATTATGCTTGTGGAAAGCAGTGAAGCACTTTGCAAGCAAAAACAATGCGAGCAAGGCTTCCGGACGGCAGTCAAAATGTTTGGCTTGGCCGACTACGAGCAGGATCCTTCAAAGGCTATGATGCCTTCATGGATTTTCACCATGATTCCAGGTATTTTTGTTTATGTTTCGGCATTACTTTTTGCATTCTTTATACAATCATCTGCACTTTGTTTGGTTTTGTGAATTCCGACTGGTGCAATGGTTGCCGCCAAGAGATAGGTAGAATTTCTAAAGCAAGGCTTGAATGATTCTACGGCAACACTCTTGTTCAAGGTGCACAGAACTCGGCAGGGCCGACGCACGGTTTGTGTAACACCCCTGGAGCATTGAAGTTGCTCACAAGATTCCAAATTGATTGCGAATTGGGCAAGGCCCTTGACAGCATAAAGTGGAGTACTTATTGCACATGTGCTTCGTAACTCTCGTATTCAATGGAATGAATAATCACGGCTATCATTCATAATGCCAAGCACGTACGAGATGCATCACGGACACGTGTTTTGCTGTTTTTCCATTACGTTTATAATTCGACACGGTCAATTTTTTATGCATGCTTGACAAGGTCGACTCTTTTTGCTATGTCATCGGTTGCTAATAGCATTTATTGGCAAAGAGGCCAGACATAGTTATATGAAGCATGGCTTCTCCTGCTGTACCTTGATGGAGCATGCTCATCACAGGTTACTTTTTGCTTCAAAGGCAGGGCCAAGGGCCAGTTTTTCAGCATCTCACAGTGATAGGCATGGCATATTACTGGATTTGTTGAGGGCAGCAAGTTGCTCGGCATGGCCGACTCCTTGTCACTGTTTCTACAAGCCAACATAGGATGCTTGTCACACAATACTGGTTAATTTCACTTGAAATTGCTCGACAAGGTCGATTCTTTTTGTCATGTTATTTGCAGCCACAGCCGTTGGCTATTAGCAGTACCAGATTTAGGTGAAGCAAGGCTTCTATTTATGCATCTTCCATAGTGACTCACCACGTTTGGCATATGTTATGAGCATACAAACTTGGGAAGGCTTTGGCAAACGGTTTGCAGATTATTTCATTCCGTATACGAAGGATGTATATGATACAAAAGGGCGTATATCCATATGTGACAACTCTTTCTCGCACGGCCGATTTGGCTATGAGCCACCTTTATGCGACCTTTCCCTTTCGAATCTCATAATAACCGGTTGCAGCAACAACTACCAGGTTAGCCAAGTTTAAGTTTTTCTTGTTTTTTTTTCCATGTTTACACTTTACTTGGCAATTACTGTCATTGTGCAAAGCAAAGTGCTTTGGCAATTTTATGTGAAGCACGGACTTCTCCCTTGTGTCGAGATACTGCCATTGATTTGGAATCAAGGGTTTTGGCACACAAGTTTGGGGAACTGGCAAAATAGGGAATGTCAGCTCACAGAATCCCTACCAGTTTATTATGTGCAAGGCACTTATGGTTTCGGTTCTCATGCTTGAGACCGTTATAGTAGCCAAGGGCTTACGTTTTTCATGCAAGGCATGATAAGCAGGTGGCATGGATTCCACCACTTTATGCATTATGCCTCCGCTATCACACTCGCAACTCTGTCAAGGACAGACTAAGTGATGGATTGTTGAACCTGATGGTTGGTTGCTATCAACACCCCACAGCACTAAAAGGAACCTAAATCTAGGACTTATTTCACAGGCAAAGTGCCAATGCTATGTCATTTTCATACAATCACGACCCTGCAAGACAGGTAGATCAAGATGTGGTTGTGTTTTTCTGTTACCTCTCTCAATGAGAGAGTCGTAGCAAAAACTTGTTGCATGCTTATAGGATACGCTGCACGTTAGGCATAAGATGCACACAAGCATGGAAATCAACTATACACGTCATAGTCGTTCAACGAAAGTTTCGCAGCCCAGCATGCTCTTCTTCTCTCTCGTTCTCTCTCGTTAAGGGAATAATGAAAATCTTCTAAGAACCTTTTGATACGTGTTTTGCTCGTGAGTCAGCATGAGCCAAGGTGCTCTAACTCTCAGCTAGCACGTGGCTAAGATGCTACTCAAATTATTCTTCATCGGTTCGTCCATTGAACACTAATTTGCACAAGGGCTATGAGCCACACCGGCTAAGAGCCATTGTCATGCCAAGGGTAAGACCCAACTATTGGCATTCTTTGGGTGATTGTTTTCAAGAGTGAACAGATCTACCCAGGGAAGTATACATCGACGTTAATGGACAAGCAAGGGTCTTGTCATTCAGGATTTTTACAGTGTCATTTTTGCACTACATGTTTTCAGTGTGACACTCAAGTTGAGTTTTTTATAAATCTTCACCTCACAGCAGCTGATCTCTACAAGGAAGTATAGATGCAGCAATCAGTTGAGACAGCATGGTTGTCCACAAGAGCTAGGCAGTTCACTTGTGTGGATTTCTTGCTCTCTCTATAGCACTACGGAGTGACTATGGACATATTGTTTGGGGTACGGCCTGGAGGGTGAATGCTAAATCACCCCCTAGGCATTGAGGATCACAGTTTGATCTCTCCCAGTTAAACTTTCAAGGAAAGAATTCCGCAATCTACCACATGGTAGCGGACGAATTCAACTTTTTGAGTTGATTCCAATCATTATGTACATGGTTAACTATGTTGATTACCGTTGCCTGCTAGTTGAGCAGTTTCTACAGAGGGTCTTACCAAGGGGTTTGACTACGTAGATGTTACCCAAAAGGGTTGGATTGCGCAGGCAACACCCACGGTTTCTAGTACAAGTCGTATAAATACGCTTGAATGTTTCAAAGCCATGCCAAGGGCATGTTGGAACAGAGTATTTTGGACCGTAGCGTCCACTATACCTTATGTTGTTATGACCCTAGTTGTAGGGTTCGATTTGGCACATGTTGTCACATGGGATACAACATGGTCTAGGAACTCAAGGAGTTGAGTTTAGCCAATGTGGAGTATGATAATGAGGGTCCCTCTCACTCTTGTCGCGGAGTGTTTGCATTTACCTCCACACACAAGTACCAACTCGTACTTGATGGATGTCGATATCCTTGTTTGAGACATATTCCACATGTGGAGAATATGAGTCTCTTGGACTGACACTGGTGCCAACTTTTTACCAATGTGTCGCGACGAAGTCCCTAGGTGCTGGTTGCATCCATTGGTTCGACCATTTTAAGAACACAGTATCAGGAGCAATTTCGGTGGCCAAAAATTGTCGGGTACTAAGTACAAACTTGTTACGATTACAAGTGCTGTGAAACCACCTTAACAGAGGGTCGTTTCTACATATAGCTAAGGCTATGTACATGAGAATGTCTCATGGTTCGTACCTAGGTGTGATTGGGTTGTCACATTCTATTATGGTCCAAATTTGTTGCAAGACTTTCACGTACGTACCGTGGAAAGTTTCGTCATGGAATTGCGGTTCGGATATGTTTGTGTTAAATGCATGCACACTAGGTGTTATGGGCCCTAGTGTTTAACACAAATTTATTCGGAGCGGCATGCAAATTCATGGACATTATTGTTTCTGCAATTTTTTGCACTGCCAGTGCAATCTCTCTTGTAGATTTAGTCTGAGTTTACACCCTGCCATACAAGGTGATGGTTGAGTATGGGTGCTCGTGATTGGCTGCTTGAAACTCCAATCTGCTTTCAACCTAGTTGGTTGTCTCCATTCTATATCGAGTATATGGCTGGATACTCAATGATTGAGTCATAGTTTGTCGTCAGTCGTGGGCGACTGTCTGTAAGTGGTTGGGGGAAAGCACCTCACTCTTACTGTTGCTATTCATCCCACGTAGGATGGGCATCTTACAAGCATTCTATTTAGTACTAACGGATATGCAGCGTGCATACGTTAGTAAAGCACGCTAAAGGATATGCTAAGTGCATATGTTAGCAAGCAGTGAAACAACTAGATCGGTTACTTTTCTGGTTGCTGCTGATGAGTATGTCAGCATAGTACTTTCATGGAAAGATGAGCCGACGTTATATGGCACATTCCAGTACCTTCAGAAAGTCTGAACCCTGGGTATGCATTTAAACACCTCTTAGTTGTGATAACTCGTTTAGAATTCTCAAGTGAGTTCTAAATGGAGCCTTCATGCTCTTTTGATTATGAGTCGGTTAACGAAGACAGTTACACAGGGACAACAATGTAGAAAATCAAGATGTTACTCTTGATTTCATTGAACCTCCCAATGAACCAGGTTCTGATTCAATGAACCGTTGGATCCATGAGGATGCCACGGTGGAAAACATTAGTGTTATTATGAAGATACTACCACTTGTGTTTTCGAGGACGAAAACGCTTCTCCAAGGGGGGAGTAATGTCATGCCAAGGGTAGGACTAGACGGGCACGGCCCGGGCAATGTGTCGGACACACATGTAGTAAAGGGGTCTGTATATGGAAGAGGGCCAGGGGCCTATATATAGGATGGTTGGGAGGTTATTCGCATGTATGTCTACCCGTTGGGCTTACATTAGAGAAGATGAAGAAACTCAAGGCACACAATAGAGAGTGTATTTCTTAGTGCAAAATAGAAAGATAAGTTAGCCCTAGAATGATAGGCGTATATACAACGCAAGGGGGGGGGGAACCTTCTAGTGAGGGGAAAAATGCCTCGGGAGTCCTAAGTTTGTTCACACGCATCACTACAACATATATGGTATATCATAAAATCTAATATCTAACCAACCCAAATGATTTTCTCATATTAAATTGATCATTTAATGTGGGAGAATAAACGGGAACAAGGGTTAGGATATAGACATGTGCTTATAGATCTATCTCAACACGGCGCCAATAGTAAAGGGGCCCAAATGAGATGGTATGTCAAAGAGAAAGGCTAACCAATGGAGCTTAAAGACCTTAGGGTTACCTTCATTGAAGACCTCCAATAGTTAGTGTTAAAAGTCCTTTGACCTTAGGTAAGCTAGGGTTGTGGTTGAGGTGGGAACCCGGCCCAAGCTTGAGGTGCTTGTCATGCCTAATGACTGAGATGCTTGAAGTGCTTGATGATTGAGATGCTTGATGATTGAGATGCTTGTTATGCTTGAGATGTTAGGGCTGTACTTGAGGTGGAAACCCAGCCTAGGGCTTAAGTGGTGAGAACTAGGCCCAAGGTTGAGGGGCTTGAGGTGTCACAAAAGTCAAACCAAATCCCTATAAGGAGGGGGCGAGCCATGCAAGAAGGGGGGTCGTTGCTTGACCACACTCTCTCCCAAAGGGCACCCCTTGCCCAAGATACAAGTAGGACACATGCCAAGCCCCTAGCTAGGTTACCCTCATGGTGTGCCTAAAGCCTATTGGTTGGCCTTCCAAGGGGTCCAAGGATAATTTAGTGGATTTAATTTATTGTTGCAGCATTTATCAAGTCCTCTCTCTCAAAAGGGGAAATGGGGACACTTGTCCCAAGGCTACCCTTATTGCATGATATCCAATGAGCTTCAAGCATGAGCTAGAAGAGGGGTCGACCAAAGCAAGCTAGGGGGTTGCTTGAGGGGTATACTCTCCCCCCCACACACACACTCTCTCTGATGGTGTATTGTGCAAAGTGCAAGAGCTCTCTCTTTCCTTCTCCAAGCAAGTAGAGAGGTTGAGAGCCTACACCAACACTCTTGGCTATGTAATGCAAATCCAACCAAGAGCCATGCTTCAATGCTTAAGCTTTCTATCTTCTCCATCTTCATTACTATGCTATTATGCATGCTAGCAAGACGAGTGATGATAAGTGAGGAACTAGTTCTTTCTCGTATGAAATGTTTCTTCTTCCTCTTCCCTACCCTCATTCCCTGCTAGCTCTCTCCACCTTCCAAGGTGTTTAAGGTCTTGAGACGGAGGCTTGGGATAGTTAATGCTTTCCACAAAGTTTATGTTATGCTCGTGATGCAATGAAGATGGAATGCATGAAGCTTTCCATCTTCATTGCATCACCTAAGTCATACGGAACACAAAGATTGTATTGTACCAAGTCTCTCTTGATGGGAGAAACTATAATACAAATGCCTATTGGAGGGGGGACCAGCTCCACGTAAATCCAGTCCTCAATTGTTGTCATGTTCTCTAAACTCTCTCTCTTGCAAAAGTATTGTTAATGCCAAGTTAACTAAATGCTATGTTTATGTTGTTACCATCAATTAAGTTTACTCGCTATGCTCTCAAAGTAATTTCCCAAAAGTAATTTCTCTAATTTCCGTTACTCTCAAAGTTAATAGGCCATTTCCATTACACTAGTATGATGACCTTCGCATTGAGCTCCTTCCAGGAAGCTCACCACCTAACAAGCCTCCTTATCGAGTTTCTCAAGCTCAACAAGAGGAGATCATGAGGCAAGTACAAGAAATGGTTGACAAAGGGATGGTGAGGCCTAGGTCCTCTCCCTTTTGTTCTCCATTGCTTTTATTGCAAAAGAAAGATGGTACATACCGTATGTGTGTGGACTATCGAGCAATAAACCATATCACTATCAAAAACAGATTTCCCGTGCCTCGTGTAGAAGATCTGTTTGATAAGCTACAAGGCTCTACCTACTTCAGTAGGATTGACCTTAAAAGTGCTATCATCAAATAAGGATAGTAGATGAAGGTATCCTAAAGATCTTTATGAATATCTAGTCATGCCCTTTCGCTTGACTAATGCACCGGCCACGTTCAATCGTCTAATGGAGAAAATCTTTAGACCCTACCGCAAATTCACTGGAGTGTTCTTTGATGATATCATCATCTACTCCAAGTCCTTGGAGGAACACAAGCAACATCTCCAAGTGATTTTTCAGGCATTGAGGGAAAACAAGCTTTTTCTCAACCAAAAGAAAAGCATTTTTTTCCTTCAAGAGATTCAATACGCAGGTCATATTATCTCTCGAGATGGTATCCGTAGGGATCCATCGAAGTTAGAGGTAATAAAAGCATGGCCTAATCCAAGGAATCTACATGAGCTAAGAAGCTTTATCGGTATGTGTGCATACTATAGACGCTTCATAGCAAAGTTCTCTCAAATAGCAGGACCATTACATGACTTAAAAAAGGTGAACGTTTAGTATTTATGGACTTCTAAGGAGCAAAATTCTTTTGACAAGCTCAAAGAGAAGCTTACCTCCCAATTAGTCCTCATGCTTCCGGATCTTTCGAAGCCATTTGAGGTCCAATGTGATGCTTGTGGTGATTGCCTTGGGGCAGTTTTGCTTCAAGAACGGCATGCCATAGCATATGAGAGTCGAAGGCTCAATACGGATGAATGTGTCTTAGGCATTTATGAGAAATGGATTTTAGCTTTTCTACATGCCATAGACATATGGAAGCATTATTTACTGGGGACTCCATTTATTCTACGAATCGACCACCAAAGTCTCAAGTACTTCATGACGCAAACCAAGCTTTCCGACAAACAAATGAGGTGGGTAAATTTTCTTTTGCAATTTAATTTCCATATTGCTCACATTGCTGGTAAGCACAATCAAGCGGCCGATGCACTTTCGCGACGACCAAAAGTTAATGCGGTGTCTATAGCTACTCGCAATGATCTATGTTCTATGATAGATGAGTATGCTACTGACCCTGACTATAGAGACACAATGTCAGCCTTTGCTTTGGGGAAGAAAGAGGGACCATTTACCTCGCAGGATGGTTATCTTCTCCATGGCAATAGGCTATGTGTTACCCACTCCCTTTGTGAGAAAGTCATGTATGAATCCCATGCTCCTCCCTATGCGGGGCATAGAGGCATTCAACCTACTCTCCGAGGAGTAGAAACGTACTTCTATTGGCCTACCATGAAAGTGGATATACAAGAGTATGTTTCAAAATGTATAGTATGCCAAAAGAACAAGTATGATAGAGGGAAGCAACCTGGATTACTCCAGCCATTTCCTATCCCAAATTCACCATGGGAGAGTATATCCATGGATTTTATCTTTGGATTACCCAAGTCTATCCATGGGAATATGGACAATAATTGACAGGTTTAGTAAGCAAGCACACTTTATTCCTGTCAAAAAGACTATTAAGGCACACCAAATGGCAACTCTCTTCGTATCACAAATTTTTGAACACCATTGATTGCCAACCTCCATTGTGTTAGATAGAGATCCTAGAATGACCAGTAATTTCCAAAAAGGTCTCTTTAAAAATCTAGAAACAAGATTGAATTTCTCTTCGGCCTATCACGCACAAACGGATGGCCAAAGTGAGATAGCCAATCTTATGATACTCGATCTACTAAAGACTTATGTTACCGAAGTAGATCAACGCTCACAATGGGAAAAGTACTTACCTCTTGTAGAGTATGTGTACATTAATACTGTACATACTTCTACGGGAAAAGCACCTTTTGAAATAACTGAGGGAAGACCTAAAAGTCCCTTGCTACTTAAAGTACATGGGAAGACCTTCGCTGCCAATGAGTATAGAAGTGACCTACAATAATCTTTTTAAAAGATTAAGGAGGCTATATCCATCTCTCAACAAAGGCAAAATCTACTGCTGACAAGCACAGAAGGGCCTTAACGTTTAAAGAAAATGATTGGGTCTTACTTAAGTTTTCGAAGGCTCGATTGAGGCAAACGACGAGCAAAAATCCTAGGGGCCATCAAAAGTATAATGCTAAGCTAGCAAAAAGATACTATGGTCCTTTCCAAATCTTGAAGCCCATCAATGAAATGGTTTATCAACTCAAGTTGCCCAACCATTGGTTCCTACTTAATGCTTTTCATGTGAGCCTACTTAAGCCCTACAAAAGAGAGCCAGCAAGTGAACCAATTATTGAAGACCGTTCCGAAGTTGAAGACCAAGAAGAGGTGCTACGACCCGAAGCTATCCTTTGGCATGAAGACAAGGTACTACGACACAATAAGATTATCTGACGGTATCTTATTAAGTTCAAAAATTATCCTTTTGAAGATGCTAGATGGATGCAAGGAATACAACTTAAGGATAGTATGAACCTTGTCAATGCTTACAATGCTACATTAGAGTAAGCAAATGTACAAAATTTTTTTAAATGACCCATGTTTTTATCTTATAAGACTGATTCTCTTTTCATTGTGCACAAATTTTAATAGTATGCATGCTTAGAATCATGTTTGTGATGGCGACATCTCTCAAACACCAAGTAGAATTTGTCACTCTACTTGGAAGAATGAAATGGACTAAAGAGCAGACATGCTTGCGGCAACTATGTCTCCCAAGCACCAAATGGATTAGTCATCCATCTTCGAAATATGTCATAGGGTAAAAAGGGATCCTCTACCCGCTAAGCAAGATTGACTAATGACTAAGGCTTTATCTCTTCTACCTCATAGTCGAGGACGAGTATGATTTCAAGAGAGAGGTAATGCCATAAAATATAATACCTAACCAACCCAAATGATTTTCTCATATTAAATTGATCAGTTAATGTGGGAGAATAAACGCGAACAAGGGTTAGGATATGACATGTGCTTATAGATCTATCTCAATACGAGGGCAATAGTAAAGGGGTCCAAATGAGAGATGGTCTGCCAAAGAGAAAGGCTAACCAATGGAGCTTAAAGACCTTAGGGTTAGCTTCATTGAAGACCTCCAATAGTTAGTGTTAAAATTCCTTTGACCTTAGGTAAGCTAGGGCTGTGCTTGAGGTGGGAACCCAGCCCAAGCTTGAGGTGCTTGTCATGCCTGATGACTGAAATGCTTGAAGTGCTTGAGGTGCTTTTCATGCTTGAGATGCTAGGGTTGTACTTGAGGTGGGAACCCAACACAGGCTTGAGGGGCTTAAGGGCCAAGATGGTGGTGAGAACTCGGCCCAAGGTTGAGGGGCTTGAGGTGTCACAAAAGTCAAACCAAATCCCTACAAGGAGGGGGTGAGCCATGCAAGAAGGGGGGGTGGTTGCTTGACCACTCTCTCTCCCAAAGGGCACCCCTTGCCCAAGAGGCAAGTAGGACACATGTCAAGCCCCTAGCTAGGTTACCCTCATGGTGTGCCTAAAGCCTATTGGTTGGCCTTCCAAGGGTCCAATGATAATTCAATGGATTTAATTAATTGTTTTAGCATTTATCAAGTCCTCTTTCTCAACAAGGAAAAGGGAAACACTTGTCCCAAGGCTACCCTTGTTGCTTGATATGCCCTTCCTTGTGATTGGCTAGGGCAGGAGGGGTCCAATGAGCTTCAAGCATGAGCTACAAGGGGGGGTCGACCAAAGCAAGCTAGGGGGTTGCTTGAGGGGTATACTCCCCCCCCCCCCCCCCACACACACACACACACTGATGGTGTATTGTGAAAAGTGCAAGAGCTCACTCTCTCTCTTTCTCGAAGCAAGTAGAGAGGTTGAGAGCCTACATCAACACTCTTGGCTATGGAATGCAAATCCAACCAAGAGCCATGCTTCAATGCTTAAGCTTGCCATCTTCTCCATCTTCATTATTATTCTATTATGTATACTACCAAGAAGAGTGATGATAAGTGAGGAACTAGTTCTTTCTCCTATGAAATGTTTCTTCTTCCTCTTCCCTACCCTCATTCCCTGCTAGCTCTCTCCACCTTTGAAGGTGTTTGAGGTCTTGGGACTGAGACTTGGGATAGCTAATGCTTTCCACAAAGTTTATGTTATGCTTGTGATGCTCATCTTCATTGCATCACCTAGGTCATAAGGAACACAAAGATTGTATTGTACCAAGTCTCTCTTGATGGGAGAAACTATAATACAAATGCCTATTGGAGGGGGGACCGGCTCCACATAAATCCGGTCCTCAACTGTTGTCATGTTCTCTAAACTCTCTCTCTTGCAAAAGTATTGTTCATGCCAAGTTAACTAAATGCTATGTTTATGTTGCTACCATCAGCTAAGTTCACCTGTTATGCTCTCAAAGTAATTTCCCAAAAGTACTTTCTCTAATTTCCGCTACTCTCAAAGTTAATATGGCATTTCCATTACATGGTATCAAATCCCCCCTGGGAGTGATGAGATGAAGGAGAGCTTGTACACAGTGTATAGGGAAGTGACATGTCTTAAGGACATGATTAATCCACAAAGAGAAGCAATCCCAAAGCTTTACGGGAAGCTTCTCACTTCTCACGAGGCAATGCCTTTGTGAATAGATCTGCAAGGTTGTCCTGTGTTGGCATGCCCTTACTGAACCATCCTTTGGAAACTTCGAACGCTACATCTTACCCAAAATACAGCCTTCACAAACATGCTTAGAATGTGCTTCAAGAGGTGGCAAAGAAGCAACCATATCAGATTTTTGCAAACGTAGCAAACTGGTAAAATTTAGATGCCCAAAACGTGGCTGCGCATCTGAAACAGCCTTTGAATCAACAACTGCATTTCCAAAAAATTTCCCCACACACTTGTGATACAAAGTGAGATTATATATCCCATGGCACAAAATGCCAGATGCCTTTCCAAATTGACAAGCTTCACAAACATGATCAAAATTCAATCTGCCAAACTTTGGTAATCCACGTACAATTTGATTTGATTGCATATGCTTTACTCTTCTAAAATTGACATGACCAATCCTCTTATACCATAACTCTGCCCAATCATCTTGAGTGGCTGATTTGTTTGCATACATACCGCTGTGTAAACATGGATCTCCAGCTTCCAATGTGAACAAGCGACCTTTCTTTCTTCCACGTGCCAATATCTTGCTTGTTTGCCTTTGTGAAACTCCTCTATGAAGCAGCCAAAATGATTAAAATGGACTTGCAACCCTTGATCTGTCATTTGTCCAACTGATGCTAAGTTCTTTGTGATTGAAGACACATATAGAACATCTCCCAATGTGTTGTATGTCCCATCTTTTTCTAGCAATGGAACTGAACCAACATGCGTAATGCTATGCATAGTATCATCACTTGTAGCGACAAACTCATCCTCTTCTAACTTCTCTTTTCTGCCAAACCATTCACCATGATATGCCATATGATTTGTGGCACCACTATCTAAATACCAATCATCTGTATGATGTGGCTCCACCATGCTTCCAACAACATGCTCCATAGGAAATAAATGTCCACTCGATCTATTGTCATATATATTTTGATCATGAGGATTGTATCCAGCAAAGTTTCCTCCATGTCTTCCATAACCTCGGCCTCTTCCACCATGATCACGATTTTGATTTAGCCTTGTGTAACATTCTCTTTTAAAGTGACCATAAATGCCACATATGTTATAGTATCCATCTCTTTGAGGATGTACAAATCCTATACCTCCACGTCCACGAGGTTGGGCTCTCCCCCTGCCTCTATGGATGTAATCATTGTAACTTTGACTTTGTTGGTTTTTCCATTGACCTCTTCCAGCATTGTTTCCACGACCATAGTTTCCTCTTCCACCTCTGTTGTTTCCACGACCTCTAGAGAAAAAAACTTGATCTCTGGAATTGTTTTTTGATGTAGAAGGACCTGACTTGCCTAACTTCACCTCTTCTTGCAAACAAAGGTTTACTAACTCTTCAAAATCAAGCATGTGTCCTCGAACAGATATAGATGTATCCAATGACTTGTATTCCAGTCCCAAACCATTCAATGTCACTGAAACTAAGTCATCATCTGGAACTTCAACATTAATGCTCACAAGATCTTCCTATATTTGATTTATCTTTGTCACATAATCTGATACAGATCTATTTTCTCTCCATACACAATGTAACCTTTGCTTCAAGTGAACTTTTTGTGGTTCTGTATTGGAGCTGTTCATCCTTGCTAGTATCTCTCATGCTTCCTTTGGAGATTGAGCCTTCTTTACATGTGGTATAAAGAAGTCACTAATGCATAGTGAAATCCAATGCATCACTTTCCTTGAATTCTTAATCCACTTCTTGTAAGCTTCTACTCCTACTTGCCATGTTTTATATGCTTCAACATTCTCTCTGTTTGGTTCTAAACCAACCTCGGGATACTCTTGTTCACCTATAATGTAGTCCCATAAATCTTTGCCCATGATAAAGTTGTTGGAATTAGGGTTGCAGAGAAGCGTACACAGCTTGGAGAAGACGAAGGAAGCTCAAGGCACACAATAGAGAGTGTGTTAGTATGCAATGGAAAGATAGATAGCCCTAGAGTGATGGGCGTCTATACAATGCTCGGGGGAAAAAACCTCCTAAAGAGGGAAACAATGCCTCGGCGGTCCTAAGGTGTTCACACACATCACTACCACATGTATATGGTAACAAATCCCCCCTGGAGTGATGCGGTGAATGAGAGCAGGCACATGAGTAAAGGGAAGTGCCATGCCCTGAGGACATGATCAATCCACAAAGGGGAGTAAGCCTAAAGCATTGCGGAAAGCTTCAAGCTTCTCACGAGACAATGCCTTTGTGAAAAGATCTGCAAGGTTGTCCTGTGTTGACACATAAGCCAAGTTGATCTCTCCTGCTGAGAACCTCAATGTGCTTTGTGCGAGCATGAAAAACTGGGTTCCTTGCAACTGCCAATGCGCTCTGACTGTCAGTGTAGATAGTGTTGGCAGTGTCCTATCCAACACCCAAATCAGCCATAAGGCGTCTAAGCCATACACACTCAACCGTAACTGTGAAGACTGCCCTATACTCAGCCTCACAACTCGAAGTGGCCACAATAGGTTGCTTCTTGCTCAACCATGATATACATGAACTGCCAAGCATGAAACAAAAACCACTTGTGGACACTCGCGTGTCAAAACAACCAGCCCAATCTGAGTCCGAAAAAGCATGTAAGTCTAGCGGCAATGATCCCCTCTTGGGATAAAACAAGCGATGTAAAGTGCCACTAAGGTAGCGGAAAATCCTCTTGACAGCCTGCCAATGCTGAGACCCTAGGCTGTGCATAAATCTGCTGACCTGTGAGACTGCAAATTGAATATCTGGCCTCATTTTGCATACATAAATGAGGCAGCCAACAGTAGTTTGGTAAAGAGTGACATCAGCAGGATCGCCAGCATCATGTAGACTCAACTTCAAACCTGTTTCCATGGGAGTGGCAATAGGTTTGCAATCCTCAAGTCCAAACTTACATAGCAATGCCTCTATGTAACTTTTCTGACACAAGGCAATACCACCATCACACTGCTTAAACTGTATACCCAAGTAATGATGCAACAGCCCCAAATCTTTCATCTTGAAAGTAGCATTCAAATCAGCCTTCAATTCAGCAATATGTCTCTCATTTGGTCCAGTGATCAGCAAATCATCGACGTAAAGAACCACAATTAGAAGTATGTCACCCTCAAGCTTTACTACAATGTGCTTCCTGTTGGACTGTTACGAAAGCCTCGTTTGACCAAATGAGTCTCAACTTTCTCATACCAAGCACGAGGAGATTGCTTCAACCCATACAAAGCCTTCTTACATCTGCACACTTTGTCCTCTTGTCCTTTTATGACAAAACCGCGAGGCTACATTACATAAACTTCCTCAAATATGTCACCATTCAAGAAAGCTGTAACAATGTCTTATTGACGTACATCCAACCCAAAATGAGCTGCCAATGCACATAGAAAACGCACAATAGTCATACGAAAAGTGGGAGAAAAAGTCTCTTTGTAATCTATGCCTTTTTGTTGTGCATAAATCTTTGCAACAAGTCGAGCCTTATGGCGATCGATCTCACCATCCGGCTTTCGTTTCAACTTGTAAACCCACTTCATACCAATGGCCTTTTTGCCAGGAGGTAAATCACATAAAGTCCATGTGTCATTTTCTATAAGTGCATCATATTCTGATTGCATGATGGCAGCCATCCAATCTTCTGAATTCTGTGCAACAATCTGATGCATAAGATGCATGGCGAGAGCCTGAACGAGTACGACTAGACAAAGGTGCATCCAATTTACTGTCATGCAAAGTGTGCACCAGCCTTTTTGGCATACCTCTAGCCTGCTCATTTTCAACCCTTTCCTCATCAAGTACATCATGTACATCTGCATCAGTAATAGGCTGATCTGTAACATTTTCAGAAACCCCCATAGGCTGTACATTTGCCTCATTGGAAATTACATTCGTATTTCCACCACTGAAAAGAGGCAACAAAGTGTCATAAATGTCATGTGAGCTTACATTATTGTCTCTAGTACATGACATCAAGGGCTGAACAGAATCTTCCACGAACACTACATCCCGTGAAACCAGAATACGCTTTGTTTGCGGATGATATAACCTGTAACCTTTGCTTTCAGCACTATAACCAACAAAAATACATTTGACAGCCTTATCATCCAATTTTATGCGCTGTGTCTGTGGCACCAAAGCATATGTCAAACAACCAAAAACACACATGTGCTCAATAAAAGGATTTCTATCATGCCATGCTTCATATGGAGTAATAGACTGCAAAGCTTTCGTACGACACCTGTTAAGTACATAAATGGCACACATGATGGCTTCAAGCCAAAAAGAATGCGGTAAAGCTTGACTTTTGACCATACATCATGCCATTTCCGTTAGTGACCTGTTTTTCCTCTCAGCAACACCATTTTGCTGAGGTGTATAAGGCGCTGTACATGGGTGTTTTATCCCATGACTAGCCAAAAATGCATTAAATTCATGAGACATATACTTCCCCCGTCAATCGGAACGGAGGGTACCCATAGTACATTTCGAGGCATTTTCAGCCATAGCCAGAAATTGTTTGAAGCACATAAAAACTTTGGACTTCGCTTTAAGCGGAAATACCCATGCATGCCTGGAGTAATCATCAATGAAAGTCATGAAATAAAGGTAATTGCCCAAAGACAGAGTTTGCATGGGCCCACAAACATCACTATGCACAAGCTGCAACCTGCATGTGGACCGAACTGAACCATGCTTTGGAAACTTAGAACGTTGCATCTTACCCAAAATACAGCCTTCACAAACATGTTTGGCAGGTGCTTCAAGAGGCGTCAAAGAAGCAACCATATCAGATTTCTGCAAACGCAGCAAACTGGCAAAATTGAGATGACCAAAACGTGCATGCCAAAGTTTTACATCTGAAATAGCCCTTGAATCTTTAACAGCATTTGCAAAATTTTGTCCACACTTGTCATACAAAGTGAGCTTATACAGCCCACGACACAAAAGGCCAGATGCAACAATTTCATCACCAAAACTAAGATCATGAACTGTACATCTGTCATCCACAAATTTGACTACAAGTCCAAGTCTAGCAAGTGTGGATACAGACAAGAGATTCTTCTTGATCCCTGGTACATAAAGTGCATCAACAAGTGTGATGAAACTGCCATGTGCAGCAGTAAGCACAATCTTTCCAACTTCCTGAACAGGATAAGAGGAATTGTTAGCACAAGTGAATGAATTCCCATGAGGGACAGACTCGAGAGAGAGGTAAACAATTCATGATGTGAGGTAATATGCTTTGTAGCACCACTGTCGAAATACCACACATGTGAATCTACAGCAACTTACAAGCATGCATCATGGACAGCAGGATTGTAAGTACACTCTACGCTAAAAGCCCATTCTGCATCAACATCAGCAACACAGTCTCCTTTCACAAAAGACTCAACAATGGCTGCATTTGTAGTGGAACCAGCATTTGCAGTGGAACCACCCTCTTTCTTCTTAGCCTCTTTGGCCTTCAACTTAGGACACGACTTGATCAAGTGATCATTAGCTTTACAATAATGGCAATGCATCTTCTTTTTGCCCTTATCACCAGAATTTCCATACGAATTGTTGCCAGCAGAAGCATTAGGAACAGAAGTTTTGCCACTCGCAGCAGAACCATAAGAAGTGGCTGCATTGCTGTTACCACCCTTTCTTTGAGAAGCAATAAAAGCTTGTTCAACTGCACGCTGCCTAGTTCTGTTTTTTCTGGAAAGTGACTCTTGCAACAACAATGTGCATAATGCATCAAACTTGACAAATTCAGGATTTCCTTGGGTCATCAGTCTCCAAGTACTAGCAAAAGTCTAGTAGGAATCTGGTAAGGCATCGAGAACAGTCTGCACAAGGGAACTGTCTGAAATGACTTCACCTGCAGAAATAAGTTGCTCATTGATATCCTTGACACCAGCAAGGAAAGTGTCCATATCATCTTCCTCATGCATAATCTTCGACTCCAGCTCTTTACGTAGCAAAGAAATTTTAGCCTCATTGCGGCATGCATAAAGACCTGCTAGAATATCCCAAGTCTGTTTTGTAGATTTTGTTGAACGAATGTGAGAAACAATGGTGCGCTTCACAGACAACGCAATCAATGCATGAGCCTGTGCATCCTTTACATCCCAACGAGCTTGTTCTACCGTAGGCAAGACAACTCTAATAGTAGCAATCCTTGCAACATCCTGAACATCGCCTACATCCTCAGAACCAGGACGTACATCAATGCCCTGCTCAATGTTCTAGACGCCTTTTGACACAAGAACATGTTGCATCATATAAGCCCACATAGGGTAGTTGTCCCCATCCAACATGTCCTCAGCATCACACATCTTGAACACATCTGTGTTGTTGTTAGCCATGGTAAATGATGCACCTGATGTGAAAACTACCCGAAAATAGGAGAAACGGAGCAGAAACAACACGTGCTATATAGTACAAACCGTAGAAGACTACGAGGCACCTGTTATGCAGAAAATGGCACTGAAAGAAATTTTGCACAAAATGACAAAATAGCCTATGCAGTACTTCCTGTAGTGGAAACGGAGGCCGAAATGAGCCCGAATTAAAAATCTGAGCAGACTGAGCTCTACGAGTTCTCCTGAAATTTTTGTCGACCTGCGAACGCTTGCCAAAGCTCACTGAAAGCGGAGAAAGTGAGCAGGCGTGTGCTGGAGCAGCTGGCGACTAAGCCCGGGAGGATGCAACCTGCTCTGATACCAATTGTTGGAATTAGGGTTGCATAGAAACGTACACAGCTTGGAGAAGACGAAGAAAGCTCAAGGCACACAATAGAGAGTGTGTTACTTAGTATGCAATGGAAAGATAGATAGCCCTAGAGTGATGGACGTATATACAATGCTCGGGGGGGAAAACCTCCTAAAGAGGGGTAAAAAAGCCCCGGCGGTCCTAGTGTGTTCACACACATCACTACCACATGTATATGGTAACAAAAGTTCTCCATCCTGTAAGACCATATGTTGTAGTTCTCTCTGGTTAGCTTCTCTCCAATAATCTGTATGACTTGAGTTGAACTTTCTGCCATCTTCACTCTCTCAATTGCTTCCAAAGGATTTTGACAAAATTTCAACAAATTTCCGTTTGTACTTGGACAATATCTCAAGTGACAATCTCAACCAAAGTGCTCATAAACACTGACAAAAAATATCTCACTGCCAAGGAAAAATCCACCGACTCACGTTGCCACAGACTGACTCAATACTATGCATAAATACTCTAAAACAATGTCCACATAGACCTATATGCAAATGCAATCCATACGCTGTCCTGTACCACATATCCATACATCCACCTTCATCCCATAGTCGTAAACGACATATGAGGTCTTTAGCGGGGCCACTCGGGGGTTCGCTCCAGTACCTAATCCACCTTGCCAAGGTACCAAAGCTTCCAAGGCAAGGCTTCAAAAAACCTCACTTGACCCTCACAAAGGCTGCAATTTTCCAAAATACATTAACCGCATATCCATACATAACCACAAAGTACTCAATCTGACAATATAACCACCTCAACTTCTTCCCACAATCTTTCTTACATAGGCGGCTATCCATAACGGACCCACAACAACCCAACATAATCTTCGATAACACAATATCATGATGCAAAAGCTCTATGTCGCTCTCCAAAACCTGTGTAAATGCTGAATTCTTCACCTGTAACCTTTAAATCTACTGTCGAGTGCAAAACTGGAAATCTCCTATGCATGTGTGAGCGGGCTGTTTGCTACATGAAATTTTTGTTGCAGATTTTGGCAAATTTGAGTATGCCAATGTGTCCGGAATGCCAAAAACATAAAGATAGACTCTTGGATCACTATATTCTGAGTTCGGGTGAGGGAGTTATGACAAAAAAACCTCTCTTTTTGGCTGTTTTTCCAGAGCTGCGGAAATCTGTGTATTGACTGTAGCTCCTTAAAGTGAGCTCTGATATCACTTTGTAGAGTGTGCAAGTGATGGAGAAGGTAGGAAAGAAGACTATGCACACACACTAACACACATCGAAACACACACACACACACACACACACACACACACACACACATAATCGTTACCTTGCAGCAGCCATTCAACGTGCTGCTCTTCTTTTTGAACTATTATCCAAAGTATATTTACAACATAGTATAGTCAATATCCGGCCGCCCATAGCACAACGGCCATATTCTTTAACATTGTATTCTTTAACAATATATGGTGACAATTGCATCATTGACATAGCCAACATACACAATTTGCAACATTCAAACTATCATTGGCAACCATTTCATGGGGTGATGCTCCAACCCCACGCCCTTCAATCGTTCTAAGCGTGACAGATCCCTTCATGGATCCATAATTTTTCCACTTCTCCTTGACAAAATAACTGGGCCAGCCTCTCTATATGGCTCAATGGAGACCTCTAGTGTATGAGACAAGCTTACTATATCTTGCCTTTCAAGGAAATGCAATTCTCGTCGTCTAGAGAGAGCTACCATTAACCATTGCTTTGATACCCTTGGAAGTTGAGGTTGGTTTTCATAAGTTCTTTACTTATCAATTGCGAATTGGAGAAAAACCGATGAAGGAGTTGCTCTAGTATTATTATTGTTGCAGAGGCGCCTTTATGTGGAAATTTGGACGCATGCAACCCAAATGTCCGGAGCCTAATTTGCAACCTCCTCCTTTAGCTGTTTCTCAACTTGGAGTTTCTAATGAGTACTTTTGATCTTTAGTTCTTGTTTCACATAGCTCACAAGCTATAGCTGGACTTTAATTATGGACTTTAATTAGACACCATCACACCCAAACCTTTTCGAAGATAGGTGTATGTCCCAAAAATATAATGTCTTTGTCATTATGATGTAGCTTCTGGTCGTTCCTTGTCTTGTCCATTAAGATTGGGATAGTGACCTAATGTTTGCATAAACTAGATGTTCATGTTCCGTGCCTTGAAGTGATGTGCACAAGTGGAAGTAGCTGCTTCGCTCTCATTACATATGTGTTTGGCATGGTGATGTTGTCTCTCTAGTCAAGTCTACTCCCCAGCTCAGTCTCAAAGTCCTAAGCCATTGTACGGTCACTCCCCCCTGCACGAGGCGTTGGATTTGACTTAGTCAGTCTAAAAATGGAAAAATATGTCCATTTTTTCTCCCTTGGGAGGAGGTGTGGTTTCTGAGTGTTTGCATCTTATTGGTAGGCCAGTATCTTGGCATGTAACCCTCAATTTGGTAGGGACAATACTCAATTTGGGACACACTTGTGCACATCACAATATTTATAATTTTACGTCTAATTTTGTTCGCACTGCAACGCATGGTCATGCTAGAGTAATCTACAAATGCCCCTACAACCTGAAAACCATACTACACCTTCACATTGTTATCATTTGATGAGAATGTCACGAAGTATAGGTCTCACGTCTGGAGCTCACCAATGTGACTCCAAGCATAGATTATCGACCCAGATTTAAATCATATCTTATTTAGAAATAGCATCGGTAAACTGATTGCATGTGGCTGTGACGCCCCAGCTTCTGGGCGCGTCGAGGAAGGGGCCCGGCGGGGATTCTTACCCGCACGCAGCCGAGGGGACTTCTGTCTTCAAGGGGCCCGTCGGGGATTCTTACCCGCACGCGGCCGAGGGGACTGTCTTCAAGGGGCCCGGCGGGGATTCTTACCCGCACGCAGCCAAGGGACCAAGGTGTTGCTTCAAGGGGTCCTGGCACGGACGGCACCGGCTCAGGAGGGCCCGGCTCGGACGGTACCGGCTCGGGTCAAGTTGCGTTCTCGGGGGCCCGGCTCGGACGGGGCCGGCTCGGGCGTGGTTGCGTTCCATGGGTCGACGGCCGTTTGTGTTTCGCGGGTCTTCGCGCGTCTCGCGTCTCGGGTCCCTAGCCCCACGTAGCCTCAGGCTCCGCCGCACCGCCGACGGGTCATAGCGTGCCCCGGGGAACCTTGCGTCGAGTCCCCACGGTGCGCGAGTGCGTGGAGTGAGGCTAACGTGCCTAGGTGGGGGGTCCCCTCCCGTGGCCGGTCTTCGGGAGGCTCATACCCCTTATATACACCCCCGTTTGAAGAGAGTTCGACGACCGCGTCGAACGTGGGAAAAGAGTGCTCGGCTATGCATGAGGCCGTGGGGACAAAGGGGTGCATATAAGTGCAAGTGATCAAAAACTGTTCCCAAATGCAAGTAAGTAGGCATGCTTTGTTTTTGTCATTTTTGAAAGTGAGTGAGTGAGTATTTTTGGGGTTTTGGCAGAAGGCTGAAAAAGTATGCTTTGAACACCCAAGTAGAATATCCCCGTACTTGAGCGTTCCCCGAATAGGTAACCCGATGTGCGCGGAGCCACCTGCTGCGTTGGTCCGCGCGGAGGCTTCTTGAAAGCCGAATTTGAAAGAGCGTCCCGTCGCAATGCAGCACTTGCGAGTTTGTCCCTGTTTGGACGTCGTTTGGATCTTTAGCTCAGCATGGGCCACAAAACGTGGCCGGGGCGCGACGAACACCGTTGGCTTGGTTCGTCGCGTTTTTGGAGTTTCTATGTTTTTGTCATAAAGAGCCCTGTCTGGCTCGTATCTGCCTTTTCTTCATGTAGAGAGCCCTGTCTGGCTCACATCGCTGCTTTTCGTGTCATGGCGGTGCCCGGCTCGGATCGGGGCCGGCGCGGGTCACGGGTGACGGCCCGTTGTTGGGACGCGTCACGAAGAGCCCTGTCTGGCTCGCATCGTTCCTTTTCCTCATGGAGGTGCCCGGCTCGGATCGGGGCCGGCGCGGGTCACAAGTGACGGCCCGGTGTTCAGGGAACGCGTCACGGTGCGGAGGGCGTGTGGTTGCTTTCTGGAGCTCTCTTCACTAGGATTTTGACGACCCGGGCCATTGCGGTTGGAGTCGTCGTGAGTATCGTGCGCGTCGGGCACGTTAGTCTTCGGCTCGTTTCCAGGAGCTCGTTCTGGAGCTCTGATACCAAGTGTGACGCCCCAGCTTCTGGGCGCGTCGAGGAAGGGGCCCGGCGGGGATTCTTACCCGCACGCAGCCGAGGGGACTTCTGTCTTCAAGGGGCCCGTCGGGGATTCTTACCCGCACGCGGCCGAGGGGACTGTCTTCAAGGGGCCTGGCGGGGATTCTTACCCGCACGCAGCCAAGGGACCAAGGTGTTGCTTCAAGGGGTCCTGGCACGGACGGCACCGGCTCAGGAGGGCCCGGCTCGGACGGTACCGGCTCGGGTCAAGTTGCGTTCTCGGGGGCCCGGCTCGGGCGTGGTTGCGTTCCATGGGTCGACGGCCGTTTGTGTTTCGCGGGTCTTCGCACGTCTCGCGTCTCGGGTCCCTAGCCCCACGTAGCCTCAGGCTCCGCCGCACCGCCGACGGGTCATAGCGTGCCCCGGGGAACCTTGCGTGGAGTCCCCACGGTGCGCGAGTGCGTGGAGTGAGGCTAACGTGCCTAGGTGGGGGGTCCCCTCCCGTGGCCGGTCTTCGGGAGGCTCATACCCCTTATAGTGGCCCTCCGAATGTCGATCCAGACACACCCTCATGTGCAACAGTAGCATTCGGATCGTGCCACAAGTTGGAAAAGAGAGCTGCTGCTGACGTGGACTTCTTTCCTTCCTTCCCTCTCGATTGCCTAGTCTTCCCTCGCGCGCGCTTGTCCCTCTCTCTCTCTCTCTCTCTCTCTCTCACACACACACACACACACACACACACACTCTCACCTGGCTCAAGGAGTCTTCATTGTCATTGTCAATGACGGACGAAGCACCGCACCTCTTTCCTTCCTCGTCTTGATGTCCTGGACACGGTAGGTTCATCTAATCTCATTTCGTCTCCTTGTGTCTTCTTGCCATGGGATCAAGTGGCAGCAGGCCTTCAGCATCAGCAGTCGATGCGACCGAAGGCTCCAAACGATTCAGAAAGAACAAGCAGAACTTCTTGGTTCCTTTGCTTCGTTCCATGAGCTGTGGCACCTCCTCTTCTTGGAGAACAGATGTGAGTTGCTACTTGCGCATCGTTTGCATAATTCCACTTAAAGCAGTCTCTGCGTATTGGTTTTGAGTTTTTAGACCTTTGAGATGTCTTTAACGCTAGCACCTGATCAAGCAGTCTGCTGTATTGAATGCTATTTGTTGCCTTCTTCTGACGGACTCCGACTTTTTAGAAATCCCTCCTCTTTACAGGTTATGTTTGTTTGCATATGTACCAGTAAGTAAAGAGCCCCCTTTTTTTGCTGTAGGATTTTGTTCATAGACGAGTTCTCAATCTATTTATCACAAATCTGGTGATGCTCATGATCTTGTCATCACCAGCTTCAAGCAACAAAAATGCGGACTGCACAGCTTATTTTATGTGTCCTTGCTTGCATGCATGAGTTCTAAGCTGCATTTTGTGAACAACCAGGGCTTGCTTTTAACTTTGATCGTTGTACCTACGAATGTTGAATGCATGTGTAGAGTTTTCTGCAAGAAACCCCAATCACGCCTGGGGACCGCCTATCTTACAAGATAAGTTCGGAAAAATCTGCTACATGTGATGGACAATCTGGCACGTGCCAATTGCAGAGCTGTGAAGATGATGCCAACAACAGAGAGGGTTCTGACGAGAATAGCAGTGACAATGTATCAGCCGCTTCGTATCAGAGCTTGTGTGGTAGTGTGGAGTCCACTCGTCCTACTTTGTTTGATAGGTCAAATATTGTTGATGATGCAAGCCTCTCTCTTGGGCAGAGTCACATGCCTTACCATAAAGCAGATAGGTTTGCAACCAGCATTTCAAGATCAGTTGAGGCGAACACTTCTATTGCTGAATCTTTGCCAACAACTTTCACCTGCCATGATGACCTGTCTTCCAATCAAACAACATCTGAAGGACATGAAAATAATGTTGGTACTAGTCTGCCCAGGGTTTCAAGAGCGGAGGATACATCTTGTTGTACGCCAGAACTAGAAAATTCAGTAAATTATGGAGAATCAGGAAGGCCATATGTTTCTCTTCAACATGGTCCTAGCATGGCAATGAACTCGTCTTCATCACAAGTGACTGTCAGCTTAGAAGATTCGGTTGACCTTGGGGGTCTTCAAAATGAGTCTTCAGGTCTAGTCTCTCATGCACTTGATGATTTCAGCATATCAAGGGGAGAATTGTCGGGAAGAGAAGCCAGGCGAAACAATGGAAGAAGGCTATGGGATGCTTTGACCAGAGCTTCTTCTCGAAGAAGAAGGTTCACTCCCTCGTTTGTTCAAGATGTGGCTGCTGATGGTTCAAGGACTTTGAACGATGATTGGGGCCTTTTTGACTGGAACAGCAGTGACCTTAGCAGTGGTTTTTCTTATGAAAGTGATTTCTTATCAAGGAGAAGCTCAAACACGGAGGAGAGAAGGATGGCCAGGCCACAGGTTTTGGAAATCCTACATTCATTCTCGTTCTATGGATAATTTTTTTGCTCAAGGGAAGGTAGAAATTGTTTTTTTTTGAATGCACAGGTATGGGCCCTCCAACAGTTTAGTGATTCTATAGCAGAAAGTTCTGGTCAACCAAGGTATTGTGCATTTGGTCGGCATCCCAATGGACACTGCTCTTGCGAAGCCTTTGTTATGACCGAAGAGTCTAGCACGAGAGCGAGCATTTCACGGATTGTTATGCTTGCAGAAGCTTTGTTTGAGGTAAACAGATCAAAGTTTAATCTAATTACAGCCTCAGAGCTTGTCAAAACTTCTTCATGGTAATTCTTAGGTGCTGGATGAAATTCATCGACAGTCAGTTACCCTGTCAAGGTCTACATCCATTTCGTTGGTTTCTTCGCCTGCACCAGAAGCAGTTGTCGATTCATTTGCTACCAGGATACACACGAAGTCTGACCCATCAGTTTCTGTGCTTGGGCAGTGTGCGGAGTAAGTGTTTCAATTGGCAGGAAAAATTGTCACTAAGTGGACGTTTTAATGTAACGCCTTCACGTTGTGTATGAAATGAACGTGAGCATGCATTCTAGTTTCCAATAAAATGTTTCTATAATTATAAAGTCTAGTGTGAGCATGTAACTCATCACAATTGTGTAATTGGAGTTGCGTATTGTAGTTTTTTACTGTTTTTGCTTCGCTAGGTATAATGGAAGTCCCCTTGTTTGCTCAAATTAGTTGCTACATTCCGTGACTAGCTATATCTATCCACTTATTCATTGGCAATATGAGTGGGAATGACATAGCCTTTATTAACACTAAACAAGACCTGTTACACCTCATTTTGGTCTAGAATTGATGCAAACTTTGTGTGATACTTAATATTATTATGCTGAGGCCACTAAAATCTTTCTAAGCACGTGGTAGTTGAGGGATTAATATAGTGTCAATATGGTTTTGGGAGTGTAACTTTGTTTGCTTTCTACTTTATTGACTCAAAGAGTTCAAAATACCTTGGTGATGCCAAATGGCAATGGGTTAACAGCTATGTTTTCTATTGTCTTATGTTTGACTATTCTGTCTTATATCCATGTTGTTGTTGAGGAATCAAGACTTTGCACTTCGTTTTAGGCCCTTGATGCAATGACTTTGACGTTAAGAGTTTTCCATTGATAGAATAGATATGTGCAAGTAAGCTAGAATCATTAACTTTGCAGATACCTTTTAGCTAAAGATGTTAGGTAATGCAAACATTGACATCTTGCTAGGGTGTGGTCTGGTGGTATGGGACTCAAGTCCTTCAGGTGTAGCACTAAGATGAAGGCTCCTAGGCTTGGGGGTGCTAGCTAGGCTATTTGGCTTGGGAGTAGCAAGACGCCTATAACTTCTGTTGTTTATGTGGATGTTTGTTATAATGTCGCGCCATGTGTGCTGGATCGATTCAAAGAGAGCACTAACAATGGTGTTCGAGCAACTTTGTGCTCTATTACATGTGCCATGCGAGCTGTAGATAGTCCAGCTTGTCGATTTTACTCTGCTTACAACATCGAGTCTGAGATTTAGAACGAAGGGGTTACTCCAGTTCTTGTGCTCGCAAAAGGAGTTTCTTTAATAAAGATTCTTTTGAAGGGGGGGACAAGCCCATCTTTTGGTCCCCAATATTGTGTTGATCTTCTCCCTTGTCTCTTTTGGTCGAAAGTTTATTTCTTTTAAGCTTGTTGATTATTCATGTACGCTCTTGTTTGTGACAGTGGTATCAGAGCTTGTATTCCTCTCTTTCTCTGTAAAGGAGGAGGATTCTGGGAAGGAACGGGAAGAACCATGACGAGCCATGGAAGAACTGTTGAAGATGAACTTTGGCAAGTACGAGTTTAGCTCGCGGAATTGCAACAGCTTATCAAGTTACCGGTTGACCAAAAGATTTTGGAAGGAATCAAGCAGCCGAAAAGAACAAATGCCGATGGGCATCAGGAAAATCCGGCCGGTGGTAACAACCCGCAAGAGGAGAACGCGGAAGAGGTGCCAAAGCGCACAACGGATCTCTTCATCAAGACAAACGACCTTCCAAGAGCAAGGACTAGGAAAAAGAACTCTCTGTTGAATGAAAGCAAGGATGCCTCTATTTCTTCTCCTATGTACTCTCCTGATTATACTACTACATCCACTTCTCATACAGTATGTAAACCTTCTTCAAAGAAGAAAACTTCTACTACTTCCTTGCTTAATACTAAAGAGAAGCCCAAGTTCAAGAAGGATAACCGCAAGCGTCACCTCAAGATGCGGGTTTTCAAATCTTGTGACAAGGATGTGAAGTTTGACAATTACACAGGACGGAGAGACATCTCCAAGGCATTGTCTTTTATTAGACAGTTTGAAGTTGCTTTTGTCAACGGGAACTTCACCAAAAAATCCAAGTTGTGTCATGTTGGGATGTATCTCAAGGAGACGGCAAGCAATTGGTGGTTAGCCAAGATTCTAGAAGGTACACAAGCCAAAATGTGGGCTCAATTGAAATCTGAATTTTATGAACAATTTCTTTCGCCCGACTTCGAGGACATTAGGAAGGAATGGGACATTAGGAAGGAATGGGACTGGGTGGCTGTCACAAACTGTTGACGTGTCAAGCCATTGAAGAACGGAGCTACAGGTCGAGGGGCCTAAACCCTAAGAAGGAGAAGCAGTAGAAGGAGATGACTTGGCAGATATACAGATTCACGAAATTCACACTGACAGGTTGTACGAAAAACCTGGATTTTGTGCTGGACTATTGACGTGCAAATTGTACGGATTTTTGCGTTTCACGCTTACAGTGATGATGTGGCAGCCTGTACGGATTTCTGTGATTTATGTTGGCTGAATTTTCAGCGTGAGCTTTTGGGACCAGTTGCTTTTGAGTTTGACTGCTTTTCAACGCCAAGGGTCTTTAAATAACTGCAAAGGGCTCATTCTTTGGCAGGCTTCAATGAAAAGGTGCAGAGCGCGAGTACCGGCATTGTATTGAGTTCGAGTAATATAAAGAAATACCGAAAGGGGTGCCACGTTTTGGGGCCAATACTCTCTGGGGTGGAATTCCGCCACTCCATGTCGCGTGTCGTCTCTCTCTCTCTCTCTCTCTCTCTCTCTCCAGCTGTTATTGAAGTGCTCAAAGTCTGTTCTATTCTATTGGCACTACGTCGGGCCGTGTCGACTAAATTGAACTGTGATTTAAAAGTTGTGAAGTTTTTTAAGTGATACTTGACTTGTGGTGCCCAACCTTGGGACAGTGATATCAGAGCACAGGTATACCGATCCTACAAAAGAGCAGACAGAGCAAACGAGATACTACTGGAACTTTATTTGAAGTATCTTCGGCTCTCGAACCCGGACTTATTAGCCACTCCCACCCCGTCTTCATCGCTCTGTCTTACAAGGCATAAAGCCATAAAGAACCCAAGACATGGCGTTCATGGATTGAGCAGAATATTTGCAGTTTCTTCTCGACGAGGTTCACTACATTCGTTCGTGGGATCCTCAGCAGAACCTTCTGATGCTGCAAAGTTTTCAACAATTTTTTAATTACATGTTACCTCCTCTGATGCCACAGGTGGTACCTCCTCCTTCGACACCAAAAAGTACAAGGGCTTCCAACTGGCAACCTTCCCAGCCGTCTGTGTCGATCGGGGGACTCTTCAAAAATGTGGTGCAACCATTTGATCGTGATCTAGTGCAACCGCCTTTGCCACCGCCGTTGCCCCATCTCCCCCACCACCACCGCCATGAGGCTACAATGGTTGGAGCTCATATGGATACCCTTACTATCCATACGGAGGATACGAGCCTAACCAACCCAAAGATTTCAAGGATGGCGGCACGATAGTCTGGGGTGAAAGATCAAAAGAAAGCATTGCAGTTCCTATAGCAATTCGACAACATCTATGCTTTGGGGAACTATACAAAAGAATCTAAGATTTCTCGAGGAGCGGGATTTCTTAAAGATAATGCTATGCAATGGTGGAGCTCAATCGAGACACAACTCATGCTCCAAGGACCTAGCAAGCTTTCAAGACAGTTTTTGCACGTAGTTACATGACTTCTATGTTCGAAGTTCAGATTAGGTCAGAATGGGGCAACTTGAAAATGCTTGCCACAGAGACCATGGAGGACTATAACCAAAGGTTTCTCAACGTCTACCTTCTGATGTCCTCCTTTAAGTTCATTCCCTTGCAGGACCAATGGGAGCGCTACACCATTGGATTACCATCAACATTGCCGGAATATTGTTTGTCCAAGCAAGTTTCAACCATGCAAGAGTTTGGGCCTTTAAATATGAGCCTTGGGGGCCCTCTCTGGCACTCTTCAGCGCGCAGATTGCACAGAAGGTGCTCCTCGTTTGTTGTACTTTGCGAATCAGCAATAATAAAGAAATACCGAAAGGGGCGCCAGCATTTGAGGCCAGTGCTCTCTTGGGGTGGAACTTCGCCACTCCTCGCCTCGTGTCATGCTCTCTCTCTCTCTCTCTCTCTCTCTCTCTCTCTCTTTCAGTTCAGTTGTTATTGAAGTGCTTAAAGTTATTCAATCTGTTCTTTTCCGTGGGCACGTGGTGCCCGTCTTGTGACTCTACCAGAAGGAACATGAAAAAGTCACATTCTATGTTGACAAGTATTGGTCCTTTCTTTTGAAAGTTACGTCTTTCATGAAGATTTCCGACGAGGAAAAGATGCGGAAATTCGAAGCAGGCCTTCAACCTCCGCTTCGGAATAGCATGAAGGTGTATCCCCACTGGTGTCGGTAATCATTGTTGAGGATCTACATTCCACACAGGTACCCCTTGGACGGATGGAACATAGCACTTACCGTGCAAGGCAAAGAGCGGTTTATGATTACCATGGTGACCAAGGTAAAAAGTGTTCCCTTGAGGACCCTGATCGGCTTAAGAAGCCAGAGGGTACCAACAAATGGCTCAAGTATCTCACGCCAAACCAAGTACAAACCTTCAAAGAACAAGGAAGGTGCTTCTACTATGGTGAGAAAGGACACATGAAGACCGATTGCCTTGTTCGGCAGCAACGGCAGAAACAAACATCTTCGAAGAAGGAACAATCGAAGAAGGGACCTGGAAACTGCAGAACGCTTGGCCTCACACCGGCTCAGGGTGGAACTCCTGTTACTCCCTGATCGGCATTCGAGAGGTTGACTATCAATATAACTCCCGTACAAGGTCAGCTCAATCTTCGGATTGGCAAGTACAAGGATGACGAATCATTTTTGATGGCACCTATCGAGAGATGTGATATCATCTTGGGTATGCCATGGCATTACCATATGCAACCGGTCCCAGATTATGTAGAGAAGGCCCTCGCTTTTGAGCATGAGGGCAAAAGCATTAAATTTTTTTCTGATGCTGAGGATTGGCTATTCCTAGTTGTAAGCCATATCTCCATTAAAAAGGAGTGCGTTTCAGATTTTTGCTTACTTGATTTTCGCACGAGAAAAGAATAAAACTAATGAGGGTTCGCTCTCTAGTTTGGAAATTAAACGTTTTCAATTTATTGAAAAGTATAAGGATTGTTTCACGGATATTCTTCTCGATAAGCTAGCTCCAGAACGCCTGGAAGATCATCGCATTGATCTCGTACCAAGTAGCTCTCCCCCGAACCAATCCCCTCTTAGGGTGAGTCTCGCTTAGCAAGAGGAAATTTTGAAGCAAGTCAATGAGCGTTTGGAAAAAAGTATAGTTCAACCAAGTACTTTGCCTTACCGCTCTCCAATTTTACTGGTGCAGAAGAAAGATCGCATGTTTCGAATGTGCATAGACTATCGATCTTTAAACAAGATCACTATCAAGAATTGCTTTTCGATTCCTTGAATTGATGATATTCTAGATAATTTACAGGGTGCAAGCATCTTTAGTCGCATTGATTTAAAGAAGAGATATCATCAGATACGCATATGTTAGTTTTGGCATCTCAAGTGAACTACCCAATGTGATCCCATTATTTAGTTTGGCTTTTAGGTATTTATTTTACTTATTTGTCAAAGTCTTGGGTAGGGCAATTTACTGAGGTTGCTATATAAGCAACCCCTTGCCTCAATTGTATACATATATCCAGCTATTCATTGCTAAGGTTGATTGGTTCAGGAGACTCTCTCTCTCTCTCTCTCTCTCTCTCTCTCTCTCTCTCTAAGGTGTAGCGGAAGTGAATGTTGAACTTTGCTCAAGATGAGTGCTCCGAATTGTGCTCAAGGGTTCCTTTTACTTACGGAAGGGAGAGCCTTCCGTTCCTTTAGTGAGAGAGTGCAAATGATCACAACAAAGTGGTAAACATTGTGAATGAAGGTGCTGAGACTGAGAGATAGAGAGAGAAGAATACGACACCAGAAAAGTTGTCAAACCCTCCTCCAAGGGCCCCTCTCTCGATGGCGAGAGAGGTCTATGCTATTAATTGCAGAAATCTCGTACAATGGTCTAAATGCAATGAACTTGCTGACGATGTCGACGACTATGAGGACTACGATGAGACGGGCTGAAATTTGAAAACGCTAAGGGCTGAAATCTGCATGTAAGGTGCAGCGGAATGAATGTTGTTCTTTCTCAAGATGAGTGATCCATATTTGCTCAAGGTTCCTTTTAGTTCTTATGGAAGGGAGAGCCTTCCGTTCTTAATGGAGAGTGCTATGATCACGAACAAAGTGAGTGGACACTGTGCGTGCAAGTGTATGAGACTGAGAGATAGAGAGAAGAGAGATACGACACCAGAGACGTAAAACCCTCCTCCGAAGGCCCCACTCTCGTTGGCGAGAGTGGTCTACGATTGATTGCACAAACGGGTACAATGATGATGCATGGTCTGATGCAGATCTAGTCTATGTCAACGATGATAACCGGGATGGCGATGACGACAAAGGGGCTGAAAACTGAATGATACTAACTGCTGTCCAAAATCGCTAACTGCTGAATTCTGTTGCAACTGAATTGCTGAAATTTGGGGCTGATCTTGTGTTGCTGAAAAACGCAGAAATTACCTGATAAAAACGCTGATGACTGCTGTGTTTTAGGGCTGAAAACGCTGCTGTCCTGCTGCGGGTTAAGGCTGAAAACGCAGGTTTTAGGTGCTGCTGGTCAAGGCTGAAAACGCTAGATGCAAAGGGGTGGAACTGTGCGGTGTCTACTAAAAACGCCGAGGCCAAAGGTTGGCTAGTGATGATGCAAAACGCTAGGGCTGAGGAGTGGAAACGCCAAGGGATCTTGGAGAGTCTGCTGAGAGAGGGGGGAACCTGTCGCCAATGGCCTGCTGTTCTCCTTGCTCATCTGCCATGTAGTGCTAACTTTGTTTTGCTTATATATTTTCTTACCCAAATTGCCCTACCTACTTTTCTTGGAAAGTCACTTAAATTAATAAGTGAAAAATGTCAAAAATAGGGAAAATAGGCTAAATGCACTGGAAAATTCCCTAATTGATTCTAATGGATTCTGATGGAAATACTGATGATCATGCTGTGTGCAACCAGAGGATATGTATCTATGCTAAGTGACTGGGCATGCACGGTCTACGAATAGTCTCACAAAAGTGCCAGATCACTGCTAAATCTAGATTGACTGGTCTGACTGAACCCTGTTATGCTGTAGCTTGTCCACGGACATATAGGGTTGGATGTGTCATGTGACATCCCCTCCTTTTCAAAGTGAGGTACTGATAGCGAACTGTATGGCGTCGAGGGAGATCGCCAATAACATCCGGAATCTTGGAAGGGACTCTTCGCCGGCCCACTCTGATGTGTGGGTCGTGCGGTACTTGAATTTCATAAAGGTCTGCAACGCTTGCTTCTTTGGGCCGCGCCGAAAGCGGCACAAAGTCTTCTGTGGCTCCTTCGATGCTTCAACTTCGTCTAGAGTCTTGCTTCTTCCATCTTCAAGAATCTCCATGGCTGAAAATTCCTGAAACCATTTCCAACACAAAACCATGAACATACCTATTCCATGTAAAGTGAGTGGAAAAAATCTTGACTTCCTTAAAGGCTGTGCATGCAATGGAGATGAACAAAGAGACGGAGTGCCAAACTGTTCACCACACACACGCAAACAATGAGAACGAATCTTTCTCTTATGATCTAAAGCAATCAATTGTGGCAATTCACAACGGAAATGCTCATGTTTGGTGCCCATGTTTTCATGTACTCTTTCGAGTATTGTGTCATGCCAAGGAAGAGACACGGAATGTGACTTCCTTACATACATACTTTTCAGCCTTTCATGAAAAATCCGCATACATTCGTGCTCATCCATGAGAGAAACGTGTTCAACATACAATATGTCATGCCTAGGAAAAGGGATCACATAACGACGCTGACTAAACTACAGGAAACGATCACGAATGAAACACTCGAACAATGCGTGCGTACTAATCATGCGAATACATAATACTTTTTTTGAGGGTTCTTTGGACCTAGGCTCGAGAGCCAAGATCGGTTCTTCCTGAATGATCGAATCGTCTTGTGGGGGTTCTTTGGACCTCGACTCGAAAGCCAAGATCGGTTCTTCGTGATTGATCGAATCTACAACGAGGTTAGCTTCGCTAGAAAAAGCACCCACTAACACATCATCCCTGCGAACAATCACGTCATCTTGATGCAAATCATCATGCTTGTGAGAAATCACATCTTGATCATGCAAATCATCATGCTTGTCTTTATCATCCAAATCATCATGCTGATCATTGTCAATCAAATCATCATGCTGCTCACAATCATGCAAATCCTGTGTGTCATGCTTTGGAGAAAAAGAGACTGAGAGAGTCTCCTTCTCATGAATCCGTGCAATCTTGTCCTGCATATTAGCAATGAGAGATGGAGAATGAACAATGTCCTCTCCATGAATGACAATGGGAGAACCACTTTTGGCATTGAGAGTGAAAGTGTTAGCCTACCAATCAACGAGAGGGTTAGCATCACGAAACCATCAAATGCCCAAAATCATATCACATCCTGAGAGAGGAGAGACAACAAATCTTCTAGTGAAGGCAGCTTGTTGAATTGCAAACAACACATTAAGGCACTCCTCCGTGATGAGAGCGTCCATACCGGGAACAAAGCCAGAGACCTCGATAGGAGATCTCTGACTAACTTCTAGGCGGGCTCTCTCAACAAGAGAGGGACTGATCACATCATGCATACTACCTGGGTCAAACAATATGACAAAACGTTGCCTCGTCATATGACCATAACATCTAATGAGAGAATCATCAATGGGAGGGTCATGAGAAACTTGGTGTTAGGTGCAGCGGAATGAATGTTGTATTTTCTCAAGATTAGTGATCTTTATTGCTCAAGGTTCCTTTTAGTTCTTAGGGAAAGAGAGAGCTTTCCGTCTGTAGAGTGCTGTGGTCACGAACAAAGTGTGGATATTGTGCGTGCAAGTGAATGAGACTGAGAGAAGGAGAGAGAAGAGATACGACACCCGAGAGGTTGTAAAACCCTCCTCCGAAGGCCCCACTCTCGTCGGCGAGAGCGGTCTATTCTTTGATTGCACAAAGGTGTACAATGCGTATGCAATGGACTATGCAACTTGGTCTATGCCGATGACGACGACGATGGCTCAAATCTGAGATCTTCTAATCGCTGAATTTCGGGACTGTTTCGGTGGCTGAAAATGACTGTTTTGGCTGCGTTTTCTTGGCTGAAAAATGAGGTTTCTTAGGGCTGAAAACTGATGGTCTTTACGGGCTGAATCTGCTACACTTTAGGTGAATGATGCCGGTCTTAATTTGCTGCTGAAATCCAAAAACGCCAGGGTTGAAATTGGTCCTTCTGTCGGGCTTCTGCAAATGCAAAAACGCTAGGCTGATCTGTTGTGTCGTGATGACGCCGGGGCTGATCTGCTGTGCACAAATCGCCAAGGCTGATCTGATGCAAAAACGCTAGGTCTTCTGTGGAGAAAACGCAAGAGTAGTCGCGGGGTTGGTCTTGCTGAGAAGTTGCCTGTTGAGCAAGGTGCTCCTGCTGCCTCTTCTGCCATTTAGTGCTAACTTGGGTTTGCTTATATATTAACTTAGCAAAATTGCCCTACCTACTTTTGTAAGAAAGTCACTTAAAAATAATAAGTGAAAATCCCAATAAATAGGAAAATAGGCTAAATGCACTGGAAAATTTCCCTAACTGATGCTAATGGATTCTGATGGGAATTCCGATGGTCATGCTGTGTGCAACCGGAGGATATGCATCTATGCTAAGTGACTGGGCATGCACGGTCTACGAATAGACTCACAAAAGTGCCAGATCACTGCTAATCTAGACTTGATTGAACTGATTGAACCTTGCTGTGGTGTAGCTTGTCCACGGACACATAGGGTTGGGATGTGTCACGTGACACTTGGGGCACACTCGTGTTATCATTAATTGCATTGACAGAGGAAGTGGGTTCTGTGGATTCTTTAGATTCATTCGATTCAAGCTTAGGACATGTTCTTTTTATGTGACCCTTAATGAAAACAACGACCTTCCTTAAAATAAGTGCTTTGCTCTTCCGACGTGATGTATCCTCCTACAATTCCTTGTGCTACCTTTTCATGTGGAGTAAGGTTAGGTTTAGCAATTGTGTTAGCCTTACCCTTAGATTCATTGGAAGAATTCTTTTCTAAGAGACTATTGGAAGATTGGTTAGAAGAGTTACCATTCTTACCGTTCTGAGGGTTCTGAGAAGTCTGAGAGGTACTTGTGGAAGTTTTGTTCTCCTTAGGTTTTCCCTTCTTGTGCTTCATCTCGTGTGCGAGAGCAATCGCTACCGCTTTGTTGAGATCGATTGGGTCGAAGACTTCTACATCAAACTTGATATAGTCTTCTAACCCAAAAAGGAATGCCTCTTTGCGTTCATCATCCGACTTGCGTAATTGGGTACCTAGCTGCAAAACACGATTAGAAAAAGACATAACCGGCATACCATTTTGCTTAAGAGCGCGCCAATCGTCCTTCAATGGTGCGAGGTATTGAGGTGGCATAAACCGCGCCTTGAGCTTGTCTTGGAAATAAGCCCAATTCAAGGAAAGGGATGTGAGTTCGTCGGCTTCCTCTAGGTGTGCGGCTAACTGTGCCTCTTGCCATGCGTGGTACCAATTAATGGCATCACCGGCAAGGTACATGGCTGCGGTCAAAACTTTGCTATTTCCTGTCTTCTTAGTTGTCGCAAAATAAGCATTAAATTGATGCAACCAAGAATGAATCACTGTGGCATCTATCTTATCATCATACTTATTGAAAGTCAACTTCTCTGTGACTGGATGGTTGGAATCCGCATCGTGGCTTGCGCCACTTGAGAAACTCCCACGATCTTTGGCTGGTTCAGACTTCGAGGCAAGTACTTGTCGAATCAATTCTTGAGTGCGTAGCTCTCTTTGAGCCTCTCGCTCGATCTCCAAGGCCACTCTTTGAGCGGCACGCTCGGCCTCCAAGGCCGCGCTTTGTGCTGCCGCTTCCTCCTTTCTTTGTTCTTTTCTTTCTTTTCGTTCCTCGCGTTCGCGTTCTAAAGCAATGCGATTTGCTTCTTGTTGTTCGGCAGTTCTTTCGTTTCTTTCGTCGCGCTTGCGGTCCTTAGCTTCTTGTTGTTCTGCTTTGCTTGCTACTTGTGCCAACGCAACTCGATTCATTTCTTGTTGTTGTGCCATCATGTCCAACATCGACTTGACCATCGCCTCCATAGAAATTGGTATAACTCGTGGCGTAGATGACGAAGGGGGAGGGTCGGAAAAATCTCTTGGTGGGGAGAACTCTTCGTCGCCTCTCTCATGCTCATCACCTGTATGCGAAGTATCCATTCCGCTTCGGGTCATCAGAATCAGCATGGCGTTTTTACCAAGTGCAGATCAGCCCCAGTGTTTTGCCACTTACAGATCAGCCCGATGTTAGCAGTTTGTAGCAGATTCCCTAGCATTTTTGCAGCAGACAACATATCAGCCTAGCGTTTTTGCAACATGCAGATCACCTAGCGTTTTGCAGATTCTTGGCGACAGATACATCATTAGCTGTAGCGTTTTCAGTTTTTAGCATATAGACACCGCAGAAAAGCCCACAAACCTCGTAAATCTCACCTTCTTGCAGCAGATCCTTGCCGTACGGTTGGATCAGCCAAAGTTTGCAGATTCAGCCCGCCATTCACAGATTTCAGCATCTGCGTTTTCAGCACGTCGTCGTCGCATTGCCGTCGTCACCGACATAGAGTCAGAATTCAGCAGATACAAGATTTGCAGATTTCAGCCCCTTGGCGTTTTCAGATTTCAACCAGTCTCGTCGTCATCCTCATCGTCGTCGACATCGTCGGCAAGTCCATTGCATTGTAGAGATTTGTGCAATCAATAGTAGACCACTCTCGCCATAGAGAGTGGGGCCTTCGGAGGAGGGTTTGACAACATTCTGGTGTCGTATTCTTCTCTCTCTATCTCTCAGTCTCAGTACCTTCATTGACAGTGTTTGTCCACTTTGTTTGTGATCATATTGCACTCTTTCATTAAAGGAACGGAAGGCTCTCCCTTCCGTAAGTAAAAGGAACCCTTGAGCACAGTTCGGAGCACTCATCTTGAGCAAAGTTCAACATTCATATCCGTTGCACCTTACATTGGTATCAGAGCTTTGGTAGTGTTTTGTATCACTCAAGGAAAGAACCACAAGAATGTTTTTTTTGCTTGTTGCGGTCGGACGTAACCCAAGTCCACTTGGGTGTGTCGATTCCTAATCGTGTTTTTGAAGAGTGACAGTGTCTCGTGCACATCTAACCCTATGTGTACGTGGACAAGCTACTTCATGACAAGGGTTTAGTCCAGTTCCGTCAGTCTAGCCTAGGAAGTGTTCTGGCACCTTTGTGAGTCTGTTCGCAGACCGTGCATGCCTAGATACTTAGAGTAGATGCATATCCTTTGGTTGCACACAACATGATCATCAACATTACCATCAGATTCCATCAGGAGCATTTTACAGTGCAGAAAACCTATTTGCTCTATTTTTACCATTTTTCACTTATTATTTTTAAGTGACTTTTGTTGGGAAACTGGGTAGGGCAATTCAGCCAAGCCTGTATATAAGAAACCTAGCGCTAGTGTATTCTGGCAGAAGAAGAAAGGAGTGCATAGGCAACTACTTGCAACACGCATCTCAAGCAAACTTCTCAAGCAAGAATCCCTGCAAGCTTGGCGTTTTTCATCAAAAAAGCCCAACGTTTTCAACCATCACTACAGCCCTCGCGCTTTTGCATTGCAGATCAGCCCCGGCAGTATAGCAGACTTCAACAATTATCCTAGCATTTTTGCATCAAGCATCAGTTCAGCCTTGATTTTGCAGATCAGCCTCGGCGTTTTACAGATCCACGGCGTCATATCAGCCCATTGAGTCAGCGTTTTCAGTTTTCAGCATTGTGACTCCGCAACAGAACCCCCAAGCCTCGCAGATCTCACCTTCCTGCAGGCAAATCCTCGCCGCACGGTCAGATCCACCAAAGTTTGCAGTTTCAGCCCGGAAAACGTAGATGTCAGCATCTGCGTTTTCAGCGCGTCGTCGTCACATCGTCATCATCGCCGTCGTCACCGACAGAGAGTCAGAATTCAGCAGATAAAGATTTGCAGATTTCAGCCATTAGCGTTTTCAAATTTCAGCCCGTCTTGTCGTCGTCCTCATCATCGTCGACATCGTCTGCAAGTCCATTGCATTGTAGAGATTTGTGCAATCAATAGTAGACCACTCCCGCCATAGAGAGTGGGGCCTTCGCTCTCTATCTCTCAGTCTCAATACCTTCATTCACAGTGTTTATCCACTTGTTTGTGATCACTTGCACTCTCTCATTAAAGGAACGGAAGGTTCTTCCTTCCGTAAGTCAAAGGAACCTTGAGCACAGTTCGGAGCACTCATCTTGCGCAAAGTTCAACATTCACTTCTGTTGCACCTTACATTGGTATCAGAGCTTTGACAGTGTTCTGTACTCTTGGGTGTTTCGATTCCTAATCGTGTTTTTGAAGAGTGACAAGAAACCCAAGAAAGAAGGGCTTGTCTAGCCTCCCCTTGTCCCTCTTTTCATTCATTGAGAGCAGACCGTGCACTTAGCTGTGGGCCAATCGACGTGAGGTGGGAAAAAGTAACCTTGGTGTGAGCGCAAGGCCGCCAAGGGGTGCGCCCGCGGAAAAGAGTAGAGCTCGGGTAAGAGAAGATCCTTCTCTAACACAAATTGCAATCGAAAGAAGACCCTCAAGAACCTCAAGACTCCAGAACCTCAAGAACCTCAAGACTCGAGGACCGAAGAACCAAAAACCCACAAGAACCCAAGTTCCTTGTGAACTTAAGAACCCAAGACTTCAATGTATGGCCATTACCCGAAGCGGAATGGATACTTCACATGGAGGTGATGAGCATGGCAGTGGTGAAGAAGAATTTTTCCCACCAGGAGGTTTTTCTGAGCCTCCCCCTTTCCATCTATGCCAAGGATTGCACCAAATCCTATGGAGGCTTTGGTCAAGTCGATGATAGACATGATGTTACACCGAGAAGCGCAACGCGTTGCCTTGGAGCGTGAGCGCCAAGCAAGTCAGGAATTTATGGAGCGTGAGTGTCACGTGACACATCCAACCCTATGTGTCTGTGGACAAGCTACACCATTAACAGGGTTTCCGTCAAGTACAGTCAAGTCTAGATTAGAAGTGATGTCACGTGACACATCCCAACCCTATGTGTCCGTGGACAAGCTACACCATAACAGGGTTTCAGTCAGTTCGGTCAAGTCTAGATTAGCAGTGATCTGACACTTTTGTGAGTCTATTCGTAGACCGTGCATGCCCAGTCACTTAGCATAGATGCATAGAAGGGCTTGTCTAGCCTCCCCTTGTCCCTCTTTTCATTCATTGAGAGCAGACCGTGCACTTAGCTGTGGGCCAATCGACGTGAGGTGGGAAAAAGTAACCTTGGTGTGAGCGCAAGGCTGCCAAGGGGTGCGCCCGCGGAAATGAGTAGAGCTCGGGTAAGAGAAGATCCTTCTCTAACACAAATTGCAATGGAAAGAAGACCCTCAAGAACCTCAAGAACCTCAAGACTTGAGGACCGAAGAACCAAAAACCCACAAGAACCCAAGTTCCTTGTGAACTTAAGAACCCAAGACTTCAATGTATGGCCATTACCCGAAGCGGAATGGATACTTCACATGGAGGTGATGAGCATGGCAGTGGTGAAGAAGAATTTTCCCCACCAGGAGGTTTTTCTGAGCCTCCCCCTTTCCATCTACACCAAGGATTGCACCAAATCCTATGGAGGCTTTGGTCAAGTCGATGATAGACATGATGTTACACTGAGAAGCGCAACGCGTTGCCTTGGAGCGTGAGCGCCAAGCAAGTCAGGAATTTATGGAGCGTGAGTGTCACGTGACACATCCAACCCTATGTGTCCGTGGACAAGCTACACCATAACAGGGTTTCCGTCAAGTACAGTCAAGTCTAGATTAGAAGTGATGTCACGTGACATATCCCAACCCTATGTGTCCGTGGACAAGCTACACAATAGCAGGGTTTCAATCAGTTCGGTCAAGTCTAGATTAGCAGTGATCTGGCACTTTTGTGAGTCTATTCGTAGACCGTGCATGCCTAGTCACTTAGCATAGATATATATCCTCCGGTTGCACATAGCATGATCATCAATATTCCCTTCAGAATCCATCAAGTTCAGTCAGGGGAATTTTCCAGTGCATTTAGCCTATTTTCCCTATTTTTGGTTATTTTTACTTATTATTTTTGAGTGACTTTCCAACAAAAGTAGGTAGGGCAATTTTGCTAAGTTAATATATAAGCAAACCCAAGTTAGTACTTTCTGGCAGAAGAGGCAGCAGGAGCTTCCCGCTCGACAGGCAACTTCTTAGCAGTACCCCCCCTCAGCACGTAGCCTCGCCATACCTCTCACCCCATCCTTGGCGTTTTTCCCAGATCAAGCCATCGCCATCAAACCCCGTTGTCTGGCGTTTTCTCCCTTAGCTACCTCAGCCCTGTAGCGGTTCTGGCTCAACAACTTCAGCGTTTTTGTTGCAACTACTAACGCTAGGGCATGCTGGCCATTCCAGCGTTTTGGGATTGCAGAAACCTTAGCAGATCAGGGTTTTCCTTGCAAGTCATTAGCGTTTCCAACCCCAGCAGAGCAGAAGAGAATTCAGCCAAAAATGCTAGCATTGCACCAGCCATCTCAGCGTTTTTGGGATCAGAAATTCAGCAGTCAGAATACACACAGTTTCAGCCATGACACAGGAGCAGATCCCCCCTAAGTTGGTTGCAGATGTTTCCCCATTTTCAGCCATAAAAACGCAGCCAAAACAGTCATTTTCAGCCACCGAAACAGTCCCGAAATTCAGCGATTAGAAGATCTCAGATTTCAGCCACCAAGTCGTCGTCGTCATCACCGTTGTTGTCATCGGCATAGTCCCATTGCATCAGTCCATTGCATACGCATTGTACGCCTTTGTGCAATCAAAGTAGACCACTCTCTCCGACGAGAGTGGGGCGTTCGGAGGAGGGTTTTACAACCTCTCGGGTGTCGTATCTCTTCTCTCTCCTTCTCTCAGTCTCATTCACTTGCACGCACAATATCCACTCACTTTGTTCGTGATCATAGCACTCTACATGACGGAAGGCTCTCTCCTTCCCTAAGAACTAAAAGGAACCTTGAGCAATAAAGATCACTAATCTTGAGAAAATACAACATTCATTCCGCTGCACCTAACAAGTGATCTAGCACTTTTGTGAGTCTATTCGTAGACCGTGCATGTCCAGTCACTTGGTATAGATGCATATCCTCTGGTTGCACACAACATGATCATCAATATTTCCATCAGAATCCATTAGAATCAGTTAGGGGATTTTTCCAGTGCATTTAGCCTATTTTCCCTATTTTTGACATTTTTCACTTATTAATTTAAGTGACTTTCCAACAAAAGTAGGTAGGGCAATTTGGGTAAGAAAATATATAAGCAAACCAAAGCTAGCACTCTTTGGTAGATGAGCAAGGAGCACAAGAGTCCTTTGGCCAACAGGTACTCCCCTCTCTCAGCAAGAACCCCTCAAGCACCCATCGCCTTGGCGTTCCACCAACCTCCAGCCCTAGCGTTTTTGCATATCGCTAGCTCCTCCAATTGCCTGGCGTTTTCATAAGAGATGCCTAGCTTCTTCCCCAGTTCCCCTTAGCGTTTTCAGCCTTGACAGCAGCACCAAACCCCCAGGGTTTTCAGCCCTAGTGACAGCAATTAAAACAGCGTTTTTGCAGCAGGTAAAACAGCGTTTTTCAGCCCTAACACTCTTGCAGATACTCAGCGTTTTTCAGCCCGAAAACAGCAGACCAATCAGCGTTTTCAGTTCTCAAAAACAGCAGCCAAATCTGCGTTTCCAGCAGCCCCAAGCAGTCCCGAAATTTCAGCAGATAGCTTTTTTGGACAGCCGCTAAAAGCTTGCAGATTTCAGCCCTTAGGTCATTGTCGCCATCCCCGTCGTCGTCATTGACATAGCCCCCAGTTGCATCAGTTCCATGCATCATCATTGTACCACTTTGTGCAATCAATAGTAGACTACTCTCGCTGACGAGAGTGGGGCCTTTGGAGGAGGGTTTTACATCTCTGGTGTCGTATCTCTCCTCTCTATCTCTCAGTCTCATACACTTGCACGCACAGTATCCACTCACTTGTGTTCGTGATCATAGCACTCTCCATAAAGAACGGAAGGCTCTTCCTTCCATAAGAACTGAAAGGAACGTGGAGCAAATATGGATCACTCATCTTGAGAAAATACTACATTCATTCTGCTGCACCTTACATTGGTATCAAAGCTTTGGCAGTGTTCTGTATCACTCAAGGTTTTTTTGCTTGTTGCGGTCGCACGAACCCAAGTTCGCTTGGGCGTGTCGATTCCTAATTGTGTTTTTGAAGAGTGATAGGAATCCCAGGAAAGAAGGGCTTGTCTAGCCTCCCCTTGTGTCTCTTTTCACTCATTGAGAGCGGACCGTGCACTTAGCGGCCGGCCAATCGATGTGAGGTGGGAAAAAGCAACCTTGGTGTGAGTGCAAGGCCGCCAAGGGGTGCGTCCACAGAAAGGAGTAGAACTCGGGTGAAGAGAAGATCCTTCTCAAACATGGTTTGCAAGTGAAAGAAAACCTCAAGAACCTCAAGACCTTGAAGAACCCAAGTTCCTTGTGGACTTAAGGACCAAAGATCATAGTGCATGGTCGTCACCTGAAGTGGAATGGATACTTCGCATACAGGTGATGAGCATAAGAGAGGCGACGAAGAATTTTTCCCACCAGGAGATTTTTTCGACCCTCCCCCTTCGCCATCTACGCCACCAAGTGTACCAAACCCTATGGAGGCAATGATCAAGCAGATGATGGACAAACAAGAAGCAAGTCGCCTTGCTTTAGAACGCGAGCGCGACGAACGCAAAGAAAGAAAACAACAAAGAAAGGAGGAAGCGGCAGCACGAAGTGCGGCCTTGGAGGCCGAGCGTGTAGCTCAAAAAGTGGCCATGGAAGCCGAGCGTGAAGCTCAAAGAGTGGCCTTGGAGATTGAGCGTGAGGCTCAACGAGAACTATGCAGTCAAGAATTGATTCGACAATTACTTGCGTTGAAGTCCGAACCACCCAAAGATCGTGAGAGTTCATCAAGTGGCGCAAGCCACGATGCGGATTCCAACCATCCAGTCACAGAGAAGTTGACTTTCAGTAAGTATGATGGTAAGATGGATGCTACGGTTATTCATTCTTGGTTGTATCAATTTAATGCTTATTTTGCGACAACTAAGAAGACAGGAAATAGTAAAGTTTTGACGGCAGTGATGTACCTTGCCGGCGATGCCATCGATTGGTACCACGCATGGCAAGAGGCACAGTTAGCCGCGCACCTAGAGGAAGCCGACGAATTCACGCCCTTGTCCTTCAGTTGGGCTGATTTCCAAGACAAGCTCAAGGCGCGGTTTATGCCACCTTAGTTCCTCGCACGATTGAAGGACAATTGGCGTGCTCTTAAGCGAAATGGTATGCCGGTTATGTCTTTCTCTAACTCAATTACGCAAATCGGATTCGGAGCGCAAGGAGGCATTTCTTTACGGATTGGACGAGTATATCAAGTATGATGTCGAGGTACTTGATCCAATCGATCTCAACAAAGAGGTAGCGATTGTTCTCGCACAGGAGATGAAGCACAACAAAGGAAAGCTTAAGGAAAACAAGACTTCTCAAGGAACCCCGCAGAATTCTTAGAACACACAGAATGGTAAGAACGGTAAGAATGGTAATTCTTCTAGCTCTTCTTCCTCTAATTCCTCGGAAAAGAACTCTAACAATGAATTTAAGGGTAAAGCTAAAGCACTTGCAAAATCTAAGCTAACCCGAGATGAAAAAGCTGTAGGAGGATACATCACGGCTGAAGAACAAGTGATTTATGCTAAAGAAGGTAGATGTTTTTAATGTCACGTCAAGGGTCACATTAAGAAGACCTATCCTAAGATAGTCCCACCTAAAGAACAAAAGGCATCCACAACAACCACAAGCACTATCACAAACCAATCTGCATCTTCTCCTGACTCTGACACACACATTGATGAGTCCCTCATGAAGTGTTATGGTCATGTAAAAGGTCAGCGTTTTATCATATTGTTTGATCCAGGCAGTATGCATGTTGTGATTAGTCCCTCTTGTTGAGAGAGCTCGCCTAGAGGTTAGTCAGAAATCTCCTCTCGAGGTTTCTAGCTTCGCTCCTGGTATGGACGCTCTCATCACGAAGAAGTGCCCTGGTGTGATATTTACCGTTCAACAAGCTTCTTTCAATAGGAAATTTCTTGTGTCTCCTCTCTCAGGATGTGATATGATTTTGGGCATAAGATGGTTTCGTGAACTTAACCCTCTCATTGATTGGGAGACTAACACTCTCACTTTACATGCCAAAACTGATTCCCCCTTATCATTCGTGCTGAGGAGGGCTTGCATTCTTTGCCTCTCATCTCTCATGTGCAAGTAAAGCATGAATTACGACAAGGAGCACAAGCGGCATTCATCTATGCTGCTCCAGTTTCCCAGAGCATTCATGCTCCAGCTAAGTATTCAGAGTTGTTTACGAAGTTTAAACATCTCTTTTTGCAGGATGAGCTTCCACCTCGTCTCCCACCCGAGCGGTCGGAGGACCATCGCATCGAGCTTATGAAGGGAGCACAGCCTGTCAGTAAGGATCCCTATCGATTGAACAAGACACAGGAGGAAGAGTTAGAGCGACAACTCACGGAGTTGGTGACTAGAGGATTCATACACCCTAGTGTAAGTCCTTTTGCTGCTCCTATTTTGTTTGTTTGCAAGAAGGATGGTTCGTCTTGTTTCTGTGTTGATTACAGGGCATTAAACAAGATGACCGTCAAGAACAAGTTTTCGATGCCTCGCATTGAGTGTATCCTTGATAGGCTCAATGGGGCAAAGGTTTCGGCAAGGTCGATCTCAAAAGTGGATACCATCAGGTACGGGTATTCAAAGGCGACATTTTCAAGACCGCCTTCCGCACCGAGCGAGGGCAATGGGAGTATATTGTTATGCCTTTTGGATTGACAGGTACTGTGGGTACATTCAATCGTCTCATGGTAGGTCGTTTCGGCGATATGGTCGGTGTATGTGTGTTTATCTTTTTAGATGATATTCTCATTTTTTCTGCATCGTGGGAACAACATGAAAGAGATGTCGAAAGGGTACTAATTCGTTTGGATGAGTGTCAGTTGTACATTGCAGCTAAGAAGTCTGAATTTTTTCTTACTGAAGTCACTTATCTGGGTTATATCATTTCTGCAAAAGGCGTCGAGCTCGATCCCGCGAAGGTGGAACAGGTTCGTAATTGGGATTTACCCAAAACTGCATATGATGTGCGTTCTTTTCTTGGTTTATGTCAAGCATATAGTTCGCACATAGAGAATTTTGCACGCATTGCTGCACCTATGACTGATGTTTTGAAAGGGGTAAAGACTCGCCGTCAACGCGTAGACTTGCTCGTGGCAGCCATTGAGGCTTTCGCAGCTCTCAAGGTTGCGGTGACAGAAGCACCGTGTCTTATCCTTGCCTCTTGGGATGATTCCTTTGAGGTATGGACGGATGCGAGCAATGTCGCGATAGGCGCTGTGCTTCGGCAGCATGGTCGTTCTGTAGCTTTCCTTAGCCGGAAGCTCAATAGTGCGGAAAAGAATTATTCAGTTTATGATAAAGAACTTTTGTCTGTCATTCACTCTTTTAAGCATTGGAAGCATTTTCTGTATGGTAGAGTTTACAGTGCGCACAGATCATCAAGCCCTCATGTGGCTCCAGTCTATGCCTAGTGCACATTGGAGTGATCGCCAAGAACGGTGGTCACAATTTTTTGAGCAATTTGGAGGTTTGATTGAGTATGTGCTTCGAAAAGCTAACCCTGTTGTAGATGCGTTGAGTCGCAAAGGACAGATTTTGGCTCTTGAGCCAAGGACTACATTTTCTATTCAGGGTGAGTCTTTTGACAGCATGAAGAATCAGTATGCGGATTCTGAGTTTGGTATGCATTGGTTGCAGGCTCTTGCTTCCCAAGGACCAAGCAACTATCTCATTCGTGATGAATTGTTGTTTTTTCGTCAGCGTTTATGTATGTTGCCCTCTCTCAGGCCAACCATATTGCATGATGTACATGATTCTCTCACGGGTGGGCACAGGGGAATGAACACCACATTCGAAAAAATTGAACGATTTTTTTATTGGCATAAAATGCTAAAAGATGTGTTTCGTTATGTCACACAGTGCACTATATGTCAAAAAGTAAAAGCTCCTCGGGTTAAGCAGCAAGGCTTCTTGCTTCCGTTGCCTATTCTCGATGGACCTTTTCAGGATATTTCTATGGATTTTGTGACTAACCTACCACCAAGTTTGCATTCCAGGAACACTCAATGTTTAACAATTGTTGATCGTTTCAGCAAATTTTGCATGTTGATTCCTTGTAAAGCCACAGTTACTGCACAAGATGTAGCACGGTTGTTCATTAAGCATTGGTACCCCCTCTGTGGTTTGCCAAAGTCAATTGTTTCAAATATGGATGTTAAGTTCACGTCCAATTGTTGGTGCGCACTCTTTGAAAATTTTGGCACTAAGTTGAATTTTTCATCGGCTTTTCATCCACAGTCAGATGGTCAAATAGAAATTTATAATCAGTTGGCTTTTGATGTTTTAAAGTCCTATGTGTATGATTAGCAGTCTCAGTGGGAGCTCTATCTTCCATTGGTACGGGCTATTTTGAACTACTCTTTTTCTTTTGCTATTGGTCGAACTCCGTATGAGGCAGCTTTTGGTCGTCCGTTCTAGTCACTTTTCACTCTCTCGGTCAGTCAAATACCTGATGCCAATGCTGAAAGTCAGTCATTGGATGAGATTTCTGAGAGTGTGAAGCTTCGGCTAAGCAAGGCTCAGGAATCTTATTCACGGTAGGCTAACAAGCATCGTCAGGAGGTCTTGATCAAGGAAGGAGATTGGGTATATCTAAGAATCATGAAACAACGTCTTAAGCAAGTTGGGAAGAAGTGTCCAAAGTTGTCTTTTCGTATGTATGGTCCATTTCCAGTCATTAAACAGATAAATGAGGTTTCAATGAAATTGCAGTTGCCTAACTCATGGGCAATGTACAACGTTTTCCATGTTTCTTGGTTGAAAGTGTTTCAGGGAACACCTCCAAAGGACATTTCGGAAGAAGAAGAACCGGAGATTATCGATGAAGCTGAAGTCATGGAGCCGGAGCAAGTGTTGTTGCATTGGTTTCGCCATGGTTCGAAGAAGCAAGTGCGACAATATTTTTTGAAGTTCAAGGATCGAGAAACCCATGAAGTGGTGTGGGTAGACGAAGAGTTCTTCAAGGATTATCCAGAGTTGTTGGCAGACTACAAGGAAGCCATACAGCTCGGTACCAGTACCTCACTTTAAAAAGGAGGGGATGTCACGTGACACATCCAACCCTATGTGTTCGTGGACAAGTTACACCATAACAGGGTTTCCGTCAAGTACAGTCAAGTCTAGATTAGAAGTGATCTGGCACTTTTGTGAGTCTATTCGTAGACCGTGCATGTCCAGTCACTTGGTATAGATGCATATCCTGTGGTTGCACACAGCATGATCATCAGTATTCCCATCAGAATCCATTAGAATTAGGGGATTTTTCGAGTGCATTTAGCCTATTTTCCCTATTTTTGACATTTTTCACTTATTAATTTAAGTGACTCTTCAACAAAAGTAGGTAGGGTAATTTGGGTAAGAAAATATATAAGCAAACCAAACTAGCACTCTTTGGCAGATGAGCAAGGAGCACAACAGGCTTTTGGCAGCAGGTACTCCCCTCTCTCAGCAAGAACCCCTCAAGCACCCATCGCCTTGGCATTCCACCAACCTCTAGCCCTAGCGTTTTTGCATATCGCTAGCTCCTCCAATTGCCTGGTGTTTTTAGCAGAGACGCCTAGCTTCTTCCCCAGTTCCCCTTAGCGTCTTCAGCCTTGATAGCAGCACCAAACCCCCAGCGTTTTCAGCCCTAGCGACAGCAGTTAAAACAGCGTTTTTGCAGCAGTTAAACAGCGTTTTTCAGCCCTAACACCCTTGCAAATACTCAGCGTTTTTCAGCCCGAAAACAGCAGACCAATCAGCGTTTTCAGTTCTCAAAAACAGCAGCCAAATCTGCGTTTCCAGCAGCCCCAAGCAGTCCCGAAATTTCAGCAGATAGCGTTTTTGGACAGCCGCTAAAAGCTTGCAGATTTCAGCCCTTAGGTCATTGTCGCTATCCCCGTCGTCACCGACATAGCCCCGAGTTGCATCAATTTCCATTGATCATCATTGTACCACTTTGTGCAATCAATAGTAGACCACTCTCGCCGACGAGAGTGGGGCCTTCGGAGGAGGGTTTTACAACGTCTCTGGTGTCGTATCTCTCTTCTTTCTATCTCTCAGTCTCATACACTTGCACGCACAATATTCACTTACTTGTGTTCGTGATCATAGCACTCTCCATAACGAACGGAAGGCTCTTCCTTCTATAAGAACTAAAAGGAACCTTGAGTAAATATGGATCACTCATCTTGAGAAAATACAACATTCATTCCGCTGCACCTTACAGTGAGCGCCAAGAACGACAGGAATCCATGGAGCATAAGCGTCAAGACCGACAAAAATCCATGGAGCGTGAGCGCCAAGAAAGATAGGCATCCTTGGATCGCGAGTGTGAACAAGCGCGCTTGGCGGCCGAGGAACGAAAAGAAAGAAAAGTAGAAAGAAAGGCAGCTATTGAGTGTGAGCATGAGCAAGCGCGCTTGGCAGCCGAAGAAAGAAAGGCAGCTATTGAACGTGAGCGAGCGCACTTGGCGGCCGAATAAAGAAAGGAGGCGGTTGAAGAGAGACGAGCGGCCTTGGAGTCAGAGCGTGAGGCGCAGAGAGACCAACGCATGCAAGAGTTGGTTCGACAGGTTCTCACCTGGAAACCCGAGTCGGCCAAAGATATTGGTGGTTCATCAAGTTGCGCAAGCCGAGATTCGGACTCCAACAACCCCGTCACTGAGAAGTTGACTTTCAGTAAGTATGACGGTAAGATGGATGCTACTATTATTCATTCTTGGTTGCATCAATTTAATGCTTACTTTGCAATAACTAAGAAGATAGGAAATAGCAAGGTTTTGACGGCGATTATGTACCCCGCGCATCTAGAGGCAATCGACGAAGACGCGTCCCTTTCCTTCAATTGGGTCGACTTCAAGACAAGCTCAAGGCACGGTTTATGCCACCCCAGCACCTAGCACGATTGAAGGACGATTGGCGCGCTCTCAAGTATGGTATGTCAGTTATGTCTTTCTCTAATCGTTTTGTTTGTGTCCATTGCAGTCTCTCACTAAAGGAACAGAAGGCTCTCCCTTCGTAAGTAAAAGGAACCTTGAGCACGATTCGGAGCACTTATCTTGAGCAAAGTTCAACACTCACTTCCGTTGCACCTTATAGCCAGGCTGTGGTTTGTCTTGAAGTGTTGAATTCCAGTCATAGGCCTATTCGTGAAGTTCCTTTGTGTCCTAAAGTATAAAGTAAAGTTTCAGGTGAAAGCCTACGACTACCGCCCTATGGGCCGGTTTCACAAGGATGGCTACTTTGGGCGCTTCAAAAGCACTATTTGTGGCATCGATCATGACCACACGTTGACGGCGAGTCTTGATACCATTTAACAAATCAAACAATGATGCGGCAATATGTGCAAAGTGCTTGATGTGAGGACTGTATGCTTGACACAAACCCAAAAATGAGGAAACATTATATGCTGTCTCAAGCATAGGCCACTCTCTTACCTCTCTTACCTTCGCAGGATCAAGTCGAATGCCGTCAGGAGAGATGATGTAGCCAAAATAGTACATAGTAGTCAGAAAAAATTCCGACTTCTTTGTTGCAATATAAAGACGATTAGTATCCAAACGGGCCAAAACTTTCTCTACATCTATAGTATGTTGCTCCCAAGAAGTGCAAAAAATGAGAATGTCATCCAGAAACATAAACATGCACTTACCGACCAAATCTATGAAGATATGCATCATAATACAATTAAATGTATTCGGTGGACCCGTCAGACCAAACATCATAACAATGAACTCGTAATGCCCGTGTTCGGTTCTAAAGGCGGTTTTGTAGATGTCTCGCTTTGCGATTCTTACTTGGTGGTAGCCACTCTTCAATGGTAGCCACTCTTCAAATCGACTTTCGAAAACACTTAAGATATTCAATGCGAGGCATAGGAAATTTGTTCTTGACGGTCATCTTATTGAGAGCCTTGCAATCCACACATAACCGCGATGAGCCGTCTTTCTTATGAACAAAAAAGAACTGCTGCAACAGAAAGACTTACACTCGGACATATAAAACCCCTATCCAACAATTCACTTAATGGGCGCTCTAGCTCCTCTTCATTAGCCTTGTTCAAACGATATGGAAACTTTTAGGTTGTGCTCTGTCCACTAGGTTGATGATATGATCCTCAGGTCGCTCTGGAGGGAGTGTACGGGGAAGACCATCGTGGAGAAACAAGTGCTTAAACTTTTCAAACAACTCATTATACCTATCAGGAATACCTAAGTTCTTTGATATGGGTTCGACATAGATGACCATCGCTTAGGCTTCTTGACGCTCTCTTTTTTCCTGGACATGAGAGATGAGAGGGAGAGTGCGAGTGTTGCTCTTGCCTCGAATGAGGACTGACTGCGACACATTATCGTTGATGAGAAGCGTAAAATTCTTTGAGCTGATAATGGGTTTGAACATACAAAACCACTTAATGTCCAAAATGATATCACATCCTCTTAAGTTTAGGACTACAAAACGATGAGTAAATTGAGTTTGTTGAATGACCAATTTGACATCATTACATTCTTGAGAGGTCCAAGCATTCATGCTTGCACCGGGAGGGTGGGGATAGGAGAAGTCTTGAAGACGTGCACATTTCACAAGAAATTCATTTCTGACATTATGAGAACTTCTAGAATCAAACAATACAAATGACCCTTTGACCATTCACATAAGCTCTTGATTTCTTGGGTCGTTGGCTTCCCAAAAGAATCTCATCCAATAAGGAATATTCAGTGGTTGGCATGTCACAATGCTACACAAATGCTCACATATGCATGTTACACGACAGAGAAACCCAAAGTCACCGATGAACACTCCCCCCGCAAATAACCATCCAGGTCCGGCCCATGAGCTATTCAACGACTCCCTCATCACTCGTCTCGCATAACCTAAAAAGGTCCTGGCTGGGAGATATAGAGGCCTTTTACAACCAAACGCCACCAAGACCGCAACATGTGTCGTTTTGAGGTGGTGAGAGTAACCATTGCTCAGACTTCTTAATACTCCTCCCGTAAATAACCGTTGTCCGGGCGAGTAACAACAACAGTACTCCCTCCGTAAAACAATTACAAGGGTCCGGGCCATGAGTATGTGCAAGAGCATTCTCAAACATCATTTCTTACTACTCCACCTGAGAGTAAATCACCAAGCATTGAAATTAGAGTCAAACAATTCTAATCGGCACCAAGACAAGTTTAAAACAGATTCCATCCATTTCAAACAAATTTCAAACAATACTTTCTCAAATAAAGTTGAAAAGTATCTAACTACAAAACAACTAGAAATGTCACGTGACACATCCAACCCTATGTGTCCGTGGACAAGCTACAGCATGATCAGGGTTCAGTTCCGTCAAGTCAGTCTAGAATAGGAAGTGATCTAGCACTTTTGTGAGTCTGTTCGCAGACCATGCATGTCCAGACACTTTGAATAGATGCATATCCTCTGGTTGCACATAGCATGACCATCAGATTCCAGTCAGAACCCATTAGTAGCATTTTTACAGTGCATAGACTTATTTTCCCTATTTTTGACATTTTTCACTTATTTATTAAGTGACTTTTGTTGGAAATTGGGTAGGGCAATTTTGCTAAGATAATATATAAGCAAACCAAAATTAGCACTTTCTGGCAGAAGAGGCAGCAGGAGCACCTTGCTCAATAGACAACTTCTCAGCAAGACCAACCTCCGCGACAACTGTGGTGTTTTCTCTCAACAGAAGGCCTAGCGTTTTTGCACCAGATCAGCCAGCGTTTTTACACTTGCAGATTCCCGGCGACAGTAGACAGCAGATCAGCCCTAGCGTTAGCAGATTCCCACAACAACACAACAAATTTCCCCGCAAGGTCAGTTTTCAGCCCTAGCGTTTTTGGTTTGCAGATCAATGTCAACGGCTTTGCAGATCATCGCGACAGAATCAGCCATAGGACCAGCGTTTTCAGTTTTCAGCCTTTAGCACTCGCAGAACAAGTCTTGAACCTCGCAGATCTCACCTTCCTGCATCAGTTCCTCACCGCACGATGGGATCCATCGAAGTTTACAGATTCAGCCCGGAAAACGCAGATTTCAGCACCTGAGTTTTCAGTGCGTCGTCGTCATCGACATAGAGTCAAAATTCAGTAGATACAAGATTTGCAGATTTCAGTCCTTAGCGTTTTCAGATTTCAGTTCGTCACGTCGTCGTCCTCATCGACGACGACCCCGTCGGCAAGTCCAAGCATTGTAGAGATTTGTGCAATCAATAGTAGACCACTCTCGCTATCGAGAGTGGGGCCCTTGAAGGAAGGTTTTACAACGTCTTTGGTGTCGTATTCTCTTCTCTATCTCTCAGTCTCATACACTTTCACGCACAGTGTCCATTCACTTTGTTTGTGTCCATTGCACTCTCTCATTAAGGAACGGAAGGCTCTCCCTTTCGTAAGCAAAAGGAACCTTGAGCACAGTTCGGAGCACTCATCTTGAGCAAAGTTCAAACATTCACTCCGTTGCACCTTATAATGAAATTCATTCAGGTTTTTGTTTGGACAACCGAACTTTGAAGAACGGCTGGCTTGTTTTTGCATCAAGGCAATGGTTTGGTTCCGGATGTGGAGAGTTGCATCATTCTTGTCGTGCCAAGGCATGGTCTCGCTTTAATATTTAGGTCCTCTGGGCCCCCATCGAACGGGGTCCCATAAGTTGGTAGGACTTCTTCTTAGGGTTTAGGCCCCTCGGCCGGGGTTTGCCAATCGCTCCGTTCTTCAGTGGCTTGACACATCAGCAATTTGTGACAACTCGAATGGTGAATGTTGCCGTGGTAACTCCTCAAGATGAGGCACCTCTGGGGATGATTTGATGCACCTTTAGATCCTTCTTGATGTGGGATTGTGGATAGTCACCAAGGGGTAGATCAAGGGATTGAATTGTGCTCCGGATGTGAGAGAAATGAAGGGCTTAAAAAGGGAGATCTCGATGATGCCGATGATGGACGGCAATGGGAGCACTTGATGACGGCGAGGGAATGGCCAGGAGAGGCTCGATGTGCTGCCAAGTATCGGATTGCAACAAAGAGGCTAGCGAGGCCAGAACCAAGCCAATCTGGCAAGGGAAGGGCGGAAATCTGAAAACTCTAGGGGCTGATCTGAAGGGCAGTGCCAGGGCTGAAAACTGAGATCGCTGGCTGAATCTGGCGTTTAGGACAGAAAACGCTAAGGCTGAATGCTGGCTGCAAGAAACGCTAGGCTTGCTGTGCAACAGGTAACGCTTTGCAATCTGAGAGAAATCGCTAGGCTCTTGGCTCCCTTTATAGGTGAGATTTGCAGGGCTAGGTAGGGCAAAACCTCTGTCAAACTCCTACAGATAAATCATAAAAATGATTTATTAATAAGTTTGACCAGGGGGTTAGTTTGTGTGTGAAACTGTCGCACATCTGCTGACCCAGGAATCCGATCGACACGGGGAATAGCTCGTTGGATTTCTTTAAAACTATATGCACTTCATGCCATATGCCCATTGTAGTGTAATAACATGTGTCAAAACGTGTGTACAAACCATTTATGCAAGAGATTTCCAAAAGTGGAACACCTAAGCTAATGGACTTGTCCGGACATGCAGGTTTTGCGAATAGGCTCACAAAATTGCCGGTACTAATCTTTCTAGGATTCTAGACACTCTTATCTAGGAAGAAGGGGAAGGGAATACTGGCTTTGGAAGTCGATGAAACATGTCCACGTGGCACACAGAGCCATGTGCATGTGACAATGTCCAAGCCTGTGAGGCCAAAGAATCACATCATGGTGAATTTGATGCAAGGTCTGGATAAAAAGGTAAAAGGAAAGAAACTAACTAAAGAGAAACACTACTCGAGTTTTAAAAGGTGGGTATCAAGAGCTTGAGGTGTACATCTATAAAAGGTGGGCGTGTCTCTTAGTGAACATATACAAAATGGTGGATATGTGTGTAATAGAATCTAGATATGGCTCGCATCGGTCGGTGCATGATTGTGTCTATGCCCTCCATGGTGAGAGTCTGCACAGGACGTCTCCCATGTCTCGCCAATACAAATCTGATTCTCTGTTGCAACCTCCTCTAGTGATGGGAGCATCCCCTCATCTTGGGCCTCTTGGACCTCCTCAGCTGGCAAAGGTAGTGTGGGGAAAAGAGAGAGCAGAACAAACTCGATTAGGGGAATGCTCGATCACTTGGTATACTACCTCTGCTAGTGATATGCCCTGTATCCCTCCTCTCTGGCTGCTCTTGTCTCTACTCAATCTCTGTATGGAAGAACATTGTGATCCGTCTTTGGGTGTGTCTCGGTCTGTGAGCCTCTCTCTCTCTCTCTCTCTCTCTCTCTCTCTCTCTCTCTCTCTCTCTCAGTAACCCTGCTCGATGTCGCTGAATCTTGAGTAGATAGAGTCCAAGACATCTCTGATTCTGGTATCTCATTACTCTAGATAGAGGCCCAAAACCCTCTCTAAATAGGCAGTGAAAGCTGTCACGTATCTCATAGTATGCTGTACAGTGGCATATGTAGTGGAGCTCTGTCTGTGGCTCTCTGTGACACAGCTGGCACAACCTGGTCTCAGCTGAGATGCCTCAAAATCGGCTTTCCAACTGGTGTTATGATGTTCGAATCTGTTCAATAGCACATCTTAAGCTGTGGGACAAGTTAGTGTCCATGTAGGCAGGCTTAGATAAGAAACCATCCTCTGTGAGTTGGAGAAAATGCTCTCTGTATGTAGTTATCTTCGTGCCCAGCTCTTGTATAAGCTGTATCCATGTCCTCTGGGTATCCAATTGAAAGAGATCCTGTTGTATAAGTCTAGTGACCTCCCACCGTGTCTAGAGAATACTGAAAAGGGGGGGAGCCTGTTCATAGAAATGAAATGAAATGTTATATTAAACGTCTTTAAAAGGCAAACCATGTAGCTCAAGCCATACTGTCATTTGTGCTGGATTTTGTTGCTTACAACATTTTTAGCCTGTGCAGCATTGTTTTTGCTTGGATAGCAGCAACCCCTTCGCAGTCCTCAAACCTTGTGGAGGTGTACTTGGTGATTTTTTCCCAAGTTGTTTAGCATTGCTTGGCTTGTGGGTTCCCCTGGCTGTATATTGGTCCTGGATCTGAGATTCACATCCCGTGTTTATGTAGTATCAGGCTGTACAGGGGTCAATGACTTAATTTGAGTCATGCTCTCTCTTTGGTGTATGGATTTGGCAGCAGTCAGTTTTATCAGGACCTGAAAGTTCTTAGATTTGATGCGCTCTTTGTCTAACTAGTGTCTATTGTTTTACACATAAGGTTCTGGTATCTATCTGCCAGCAATGTGTATGTTATTGTGCTTTCTTACTGATTGCATGCCTGCACACAACAGGTGCTACATCTGCTTAACTGAGTATGAAGATGGAGATCATATTCGAGTCTTACCTTGCTGCCATGAGTTCCACATGTCTTGTGTGGACAGGTGGCTGAAAGAAGCTCACAGGTCTTTTTTTCTTGACTCGTTTAATGCTGTTTGCCTATGCTCAGCGAGCAATTCTACTTCTGTTTCAAGATTGATTTTATGTCACACACTAATAACGTATTTTATGTTGATGGTGATATACAGGGTGTGTCCTTTGTGCCGACACAATGTATGTGAAGAAACCGCTAGACCTTGATGTCAAATCATTGATTGTGCTGGCCTAATTTTGTCCACCATACACACGTTTCTCTTGGAATTCAATTGGCTACAGAGAAGCCTGATGGAGATACTTATATCGCGTGTGATAATTTTCTGTATAATGCGATCAGCACCTGCTATTTGGCTAGACAGCTGAATGTTAAAAGAAGAATTTGTAACTATCATTCTTCAGCTGAGGTACAGCGGAAGTGTATGTGCAGGGTGTCTTTGGTGCCATTTGGGACGATGAAGCGCTGCAAGGTATTGTATTATGTAATATATGTAGTACATGGCAATCATATACCAATGTTGTCACCATTCTTGCAGAAAAGTTACAAATTTTGGGCGGCATGTTTTCTGCTTTTCATTGGAAGTTCATCTAGTTGTCACTGCGTTCTTGCAGAATCAACTTGTTAACAGATTGTGTCCTCTCTTGAATTTGTGACCTGTTCATATACTTGTCAGCGGGTTAAGGTTGTCAGACCTTGTGCGTTCTTAGGTCAAAAGACATGTCAATTGCTGAGCTGTAGGCATTGGATCTCTTTCCAAATTTGAGGAATAGTGTCAGTGGTTGGATGGCTGGCAATGCATGAAAAAGTAGTGGGGTTTTTGTTGTTCGTCGTCTTGACTATATATGTTTCTACCGAGCAGGAATCTGTCAGTATTTTTAGCTGAGTTCTGTTCTTACATCAAAGAGCCCAGTCTGCCGCGAGGAGAATATTGTTATAGAAGCTAGTTGTTGACATGCCCTACTGGTTTAGTTGAGTAATCAAGTTGCACGCAGAGATGGCAAAACATTCAGCATGAAAAGGTCAGATCATTCTCTAGTCTGCAGTAAGACAAATTGTTGAAGGGCGTCAAGGCTTGAATTTACATGAACTATTTCCCATAGGCTGCCAACTCAGCTTGGCAGAGAGTTCATGAGCGTAGTACTCATCCCCAGCTCTGATGTGGTGGGAAAGACCATGAGATAGTTGTGGACCGAAATGAGTTAAAGGTTAGCTCTTTGAACAAAGCTTCACTTTAAGCACAATTCATTGTCAAGATTTTCATGGAGTGTTAGTTGAGGGTGGTATTTTGTGGCACTAAAACATGTTCTTTCCGCTTCAGTTTTTTTTGGGGGGATCCCTTTGCAGGACCTCAAAAGGTTGGCAAGGTCTTGGTGTTAGCGTATGGATTGATTGAACTTGTTAGATTGATATGAGGTAGGCTGTTTTATTGGCAAAATTGCCACTGAGCTTGGTTGAGCAAAAGCTATGAGCAGAAGCATTTTGGACAACTCCACAGATAATCAGATATTTCAAACATTGAGATTAAGAGAAGTTTGGTGAAACTTTCTTTTTTGATGCTTTGTTAGATAGCCACTTTCCAAAAAGTTAAGTCCTTTGACAATCTTATGTTCTCCGATATTTTCAGAATTTAGCTTCAACTCCATCTTTTTGTCACCATATATGTCTGTTTGGTAAGGTAAACTTTGTTTTCATGCGAATGATGTCATTTTGAGGATACAATATGGCAATACTACGCTCTCGGGTGAATTAGAAGGTATCGCCACCATGGCAATTCTTGACAATGGAGCAAGGATGCATGGAAGAAATGGGGGAAACTTGCTTTGAGAACCACTAGGATGAAGTTGCAACTAGTTGATGGTTACATGGAGAGACCCATAGGGCTCCTAGAAAAGGTAGTGTTACCTTTTAAGGAATTGAGTACAAACACACCTTGCAAGAAGAATAACTACAACATAATACGTGGACGACCATTCATGCGACAATTAAAGATGGTCCAAGATTGGGGCTATAATCATATATATCTCATGCACATGGAAACTACTATAAGAATAAATCTTAAAGATCATAGCTACAAAGATGTGGACCGAACCACGGTAGAAGAATTTGATTCTATTATGTTAGTAGGGTCGGAACTTCCAACTTCGTTAGGTAAACCAAAAGAGTTATGGATGTGTGAGATGTCGAATTGTGGAAGTGTAAAACGGGAAGAATGTATTCTACAAAGAGTTATTGAGGATACAGAATACATTCCAAAAACTTTCCTAGAAGAGTCCTTCCAATCTTTAGGATGGATGCCTATTCTAGCAACCTAGATGTGCGCTATTGCAGAGGAACCAATGACTAAGTTTTGTGACCAGGATGGTTATGATGTGGTTCCATACTACATGGTTGATTTAATAGAAGATGATGAGGATAACCGAATCTTAGGACAACTAAGAAAGACTAAACACAAGGAAGAGGTGGATCTTGAGTTGTTCTACGATTCTCCAAAGCATCTTGAACGAGATGACAATGCAGATAACGAATGCTTTGACAATCCTAGCGAGCAAGAGGAGATGATACCAGACGTAAGGTTTTATGATTTCTCAAATCAAAAACATAAACGTCAAGCACATTACAAAAAAAAGAAGGCAACAAAAAAAGCTAGAGATAACCCAATGCCGAAAATGAGAAACAAAACGGAATTTTTATATCTGGTTAAATCTAACGACTACATTAAAAACGAAATATCAAGACAATTCTCTTGAGATCGAGAAACTAGGACAAAAGACAATCCTAGGGATGTGAAAAAAACAAACTCAATAGTTGAACTCGAAAACTAAATATAAAAAAACGAAAACAGTACCGAACCAAATAGAAGAACTGAAATGGACGAAAGTTGAACGTAAAAAGAAGTACCAAGAGCTCAAGAAAACTCTGAGGGAAGTATGGATAATTGAAACAGAAAACGGAGAAGATGAAAAAGAAAAGAGCGACAACCATATGAGTGTACCTTCTCATTACAGAAAGTTCACTATTTAAGACCGGAAGATAGTATTGACACAGTCCACACGAGAACGACGGGAGAAGGAGTTATACGACGGATCGGAGGATGCAAGGAAGATAGACCTAGCACGACCTCGGAAGGAACCACAACCTGTCTATATAGCAACCGATCTTAGTCAAGAAGAAGAAGAGGAGCTTGTCAGCCTTCTTCGAGAATATAAGGATGTTTTTGCATAATCTTATAAGGACTTAAAGGGAGTGGATCCTACAATCTGTCAGCATACTGTCCCTTTAAAACCTGATGCAAAGCCTAGCAGACAAGGGCTATACACGTACAATGACACCTTTACTAAGCGTATCAAGGAAGAAATCAATAAGCTAAAGGAAGCAGAGTTTATCTATGAAATAGAACACACCGAATGAGTATCTCAGATCGTTGTTGTATCCAAAATGAATGGTAAACTCCGAGTGTGTGTCAACCTCAAAAAAGTCAATGCAGCCACGATAAGGGATAATTATTCTTTACCAATCACGGATCACGTCCTTGAACGAGTGGTAGGCAAGCGTGCATACTCCTTCTTGGATGGATTCTCAGGCTACAACCAACTTGCAATTGCACCCGAGGACCAATAAAAAACGGCATTTGTCACAGAATGGGGCATATTTGCATATCGAGTCAATGCTATTTGGGTTGGCAAATGCACCTGCAACATTTCAAAGATTGATGATACATGCTTTCAAAGAATACTTGTGGATCTTCTTGCAAATCTATATGGATGACCTATGTGTACACTCTCTTATAAGAGAGGAACATACTAAACACCTCAAAAGAGTATTCGAGAAATGCAGGACATATAAAATTTGTAAGAATCTTGGGACATATTGTCTCACAAAATGGCATATCCACAGAATTTGATAAGATTAAAGCGATTATTGAAATGCCTAAACCAATCAATGCAAAGTAAGTACATTGTTTTATGGGACACTGTGGGTATTATAAGAGGTTCATACACATGTATGCAATCGTCGCCCAACCTCTGTATAGACTTATGGTGATATTTGAATGGACAGATGAGTGTGAGGAATCATTTACGAAATTAAAAGATGCCTTGGTATCCACTCCGGTGTTAAAGGCACTTGATTGGAGAAAAAATTTCACGTTCATATTGATGTGTCCGCATTTGCTATAGGATGTATTTTGGCTCAACCAAGAGAAGGAACCATGGATTTCCCAGTCTGCTATTCCAGTCGACAACTAAACAGTGCTAAAAAGAACTACACAACCATCAAAACAGAGGGGCTTGGAATGATTTACGTTGTTAAAATTTTTTGGCATTATCTCCTCGCGAATAAGTTTGTGTTTTTCACAGACCATCAAGCTCTTTTATACCTTGTTAACAAACCATGAAATATAGGGCGAATCGTAAGATGGTTCATCATATAGCTTGAGTTTGACTTTACGGTAGTGGCTAAAAAGGGGAAGATGCATCTTAGAGCAGATCACCTTTCTGGATTCCCAAATGGAGAAGTTTCAGGGGGAGTGGATGATGATCTCCCAGATGCATATCTCTTCAGTATAGAAATGGTACCTTAGTGGTCACAAGATATTGTAAGCTTACTATCACAAGGCGGAGAATTCGAAAAAACTGATCAAGACCGTAAACTAAAAACGATTCAGCAAGCTAAGAACTTTTAGTTGATCGGTGGACGTTTATATAATCTAGGTGCTCTGACGGTATCCTAAGAGTGTGCATAAACCCAGAGGAATATGAAGCCTATTTGCTAGAGGTGCATAATCAGGATTTGACATTTTGTTATTCATCCATAAAAAATTTTCAACGGTTGCGACAATTGGGAGTGTATTGGCCAACTATGCGTATTGATGTTCATGATTATGTAATTGGGTGTGCCAAATGCAGATCAAGCCTACCAATAGAACATGCAACACTATTTCAAATAACAATTACATCAGAATGGAGTCAATACATTGTTGACTTCTTGGAGAAGTAAACATTTTTTGACACAGAGCGATAGAAATAGAAGCTCGTGATTTCACTTTGATTGAAAACATGTTATGTATGAGAAATTTGTTATTACGAGGGACCACTAACATGGACAATGCTTGCAAGGAAAGCGCTAGAAGCACCACTATTTTTTGGAATTCCTTTCATATAAGGTAAAATATATTTTAAGTCCTAGTGTTATAGAGTCTCAAATCGTAGAGCTTTATATACACCCTTGGTAGAAGCACAACTCTTATTGCATTTCCTTTCAAAGATCATACTTGATATGCTGGTATATAACCTTTTTATGCAAGAGTGTGAGTGGTTCAATTTCTCGAAGAAAACAGAGTTGATGTGTAAGACATTTTGCCTTATAGTTCACTATTGCAATTACTGGGGATGTAATTGCTATGAGATTTGACCGGGTAGATCATGTAGATTTCTCTTCATAAGGTACCAAATTGTAAACTTGAATCCATCATAATTTGAAAGGTATTACTTTTAATAAACATGTATTTGTTTTTCTATATATGCATACAAAAGGACACATGTTGCGCGAGTAAGCGCGCACACACTCAATACATACATACATGCATGCACACACACATACAAACATAACTACATACATACCTGATGGATGCAAGCATGCATACATAAATAGATGCTTGCATGCATACATAAACACATACATCAATACTCACAGCCAAACGTAAAATCATATACACATGCATACATCCTTACCTGCTAATTTATTACATAACTATACACATATACATGCTTGCACGTGCATGCATATACATTTATATGCACATACTCTTGAAATCATGAATTTGTTGGATATCAAAGCTTGGATATACATGTGTGTATTTGTGGCGTGTGTGTTTTTAACCTTCTTATCCTTTTTCTTATGTGTACAAATTCCTTCAGAGATATATCTTCATCAATTCCTCTCCTCATCTACCTTACCATCTCCACCTTGAGCATTCTCTATGTTAGGTGACATGGAATTTGAGAATGGCTAAATGGTGTATATCTATTGAGCTTAATTTCTAAGCTTTTAGCCCATCAAATTCTCCAAATTTGAGAATGGCTAAATGGTATGTATCTATTGAGCTTAATTTCTAAGCTTTTAGCCCATCAAATTCTACAAATTGGCCAACCCCTGTGAACATTAGGTACATGAAATGAATAGTTTTGGCTGCTTTGAAAACATACATTTGGATGTTTGTATAGTTTCCGACAACCATTCTTCTTGACTTTCAACAGAGGATGGTAACATGGGCATACATATTATAAAGAGTGTGTTTAGCATTGTTGGCATGGATGATATAAATGTACATCCATATGCAACAAGTGTGGCAATATGTTCATGGAACATAGGAGAGCCTCTACAAATAATGCCACTCCTTCCAAACAACATTTTCAGATCTGGCGCTTTAGACACTACATTGATTTAAAGTAATATGGTGGTCTCTTGAACATGGTGGATTGGTTGTGGCAAAAGTAGGGCTAACGGTCCTCCATGTAGAGCTTGAACTTTGGGAGATGGCTATTATGTTGTATCCATAGACTCTCATAATGAAATGGAATAGCTTCTGATTTGAGAATTGGGCATCTATTTGAATTCTATAATCACAAATTGTTGAGACACCACAAAGATGTCCACTGCCAACCAAGCATGAACAATGGTCATATGCTCGCCAAAGCTTGCTTCCAATGATATCTGACCAACGGTTTCATGTGAGGTGTTGAAGTAGCTGAGCTACTCCAATATGTGTTGTAGGAGGTGCATAGACATATTGTATCCTCAAGAGAATATTTTGCCATGTCATATGTGTCATGAATACACCCTCCCCTCCCTTGTGACGTGCCATTGCCATCTCCTTTGTGACTAGTGCATCCCCCATCTCTTGGACACCCTCCCCTCCCTTGCAGGAGATATAGATTTGGATACCCACACTTGTTTTGGCATGGGTTTTTCATACCTATTTCTTTGTGGTGGTGGTTTGGGTAGTTGGGCCTGCTTTGTTCTGGGAGCTGTATGGCGCACGAGCTAAGCTTCTTGTTGATGGGTATCAATTTTAGGACCCATATCTATGTGTGGTTTCTCTGAGTATTAACCAGTTTCTTTGGACCTTATCTTTGTATAATACAAGGAGCGAGCTTGGCATATGGGCATTGTTGTGTAGACATGGCTCACTTTATGGCTTGTTTTCATCCTATGATTGCATGGATGATAGGAGTAGTGGTTGTTGAGCAGGATTGCTTGGGGTGTTGAGGGTTATCTTTAAGTACCTATTTTGGGACCCAAACTTGCTTTGTTGTGACTAATTGCAAGAGTTTGGAGAAGCCATGCATTGCGTACAACAATGAGACACTGGAGGTTATTGAGAGCTTTAAGTACCTTGGCCTTGAGGTTCCTTCCAATCAGAAGTGGCATGAATGTGCTATGCGTTGTTTGGAAGCCGAGAAGAGAGCGTGCTATGCATTTAAGAACATGTATAATACGAAAAATGTCAATTGTTGGGTTCTCAAGAGGTACCTTTTGGAGACATTGGTGACACCGGTTCTCCATATATGCTCCTACTTCTTGAATCTAGATCTCTTTCAATTGAGGTTATGGGTATGGAAGGGTTATGAAGTACATGATAAAGATGCATCAAAACCCCTACCATCGACTTCCTACATGCATGGAAAGCAAGCAAAAAAGTTCGAAAGACCCATAAAAGCAAGATCTTAAGAATAGGATGGATGCAAGATATAAAGGATTGGTTTGGGATATGGGATGCATTACACTTGCTACATGATGTATCAATAGAATCCCAAGTGAATGAAGCGCCAATGTATTACGGCTTGGGAGAAATCTGGTGGGTCACGCTGCATACATTACACCACCCATATTGTCCCCAACTAGAACCATGTTCTTCACTAAAAAAGAAAACCGGACTCACTCTTATATGCTTGAGTCTATCTCCTTGTTAGCGATATGCACTATTGCAGCCATTTGGCTTAGCTCCCACTCCCTTCCATGCGAGACAGGATGTTGGTTGGGGCAATGGAGAGGAGTCAAAACGAGGTTGTGAACATTATGCTCAATGCAAGTTTGCAAGTTTGAGTACCATAAAATACTAGAGCGCTCAACTTTTGGTCACATCCAAACTTGCTTCCCTCACATTTTTAGCCATGACTTAGACCTACACACTTTCCTCTCCCAACCACACTATGGGTTCTCCATTGAGACTCTGTCGCCACTATTTAGGAGCATTGAGAATCATGTATCAACCCATGCACACTACATCACATGTAAATTTTGTCCCATAGGTCATATTTGACCTTCGAGGATGATAATAAAATCTCTGTGTGTGTGTGTGTGTGTGTGTGTGTGTGTGTGTGTGTGTGTGTGTGTGTGTGTGTGTGAAAAAGAGCGGCCCAAACATTAACAAAGTTATAATGGCATATAGCCATATTAATGCCTTCAAGAAAACATTGCAATGTCATGTCCCCAATGGTAGTCGATGTTAAAGGAAAACAATCGTTGAAGGGAAACAACCTTCGCTCTATGGTTAGTTTTCTCAAGCATAACTTTTGATTTGGATTCATTTACAATCATATCACTATGCAAGAAAAAGTTCTCAAGGACAACCATAAGCTTTTGTGCATCCTCTAAAGTGTGTGATAGAAGCACTATATCCTCCGCATACAACAAAAGCCTGGTTACTGTATTGCAAAAAGTGACCTCTTCAATGCCTTCTTCTTGCATAAAGTCAAGCACCATTTGTTCCAATTGATCAATGCATAGACCAAAGAGATTGGTGACAATGTGAATCCTTGTTTAACCCCAATAGTGCTTACATTTTTTTTTCAAAATTTCTCTTTCCATGCGAAATTGACATATCACCTTTTCATAGATTTGAGAAACGGCAAGTATAAACTCACTTGGCGCTAGGAGTTATTCCATCCGTCTCCAAAAATTATTATGTAGAATCATATTAAAGCCTTTCTTGAAGTCCACAAAGCAACAATACAATCACTTGTCTTTTAATCAACTTTCCTCCATGAGAATACGAAGAGTGACAAGATGTCAATGGTATTATGGTGTTGACAAAAATTTGCTTGTTCTTTTGTACGCTTGCCATTCTTTTTAGTCCAATTTATCTCCATTATGCACCCAACAACTTTTCCATAAGAGATCCAACCATTATAATCTAGTAGGTATTTACATTCTTTATATCTCCTCCTTTATGCAAAAGCTTAACACAATTAGTGCTCCAATCATACCATGTTGAAGTGCAAGGTTGAACATATCACACATCCAATCGTATGTGAAATCTCCCGTCCATTTAATTATTTCTGGCTTCATACCTTGAAGATCTCTCTCTTTGCAAGTGGGTAAAAAGAGAGGGCGCACATGGGAGTGAACCATAAAATGATATCTTCTAGCATTTGGTTGCTCATATAGTTGCCAAAATTTTCAACCCGCTTGCCCTTCAAGTTTCTCCAAATTCTTCCACATGTGTGTGCTTTATTTTTGAACTTGAAAAAATTGATGCTTGACTTACCACATTCTTCTCTTCTTTTGAATCAATGCCTTGTATGTATGCAAATGACTTTGGTAGTTTTCTTCATCCATAGTTGCATCGAGCTTTATCAAGGACTTTTGGACATCTTGACATTCTTTATGAAATTACATTCTTTGTGATATACCTTTGTTGATACCATGGACATTATTTATGGCAAAGCATTCTTCGACACAAGAACAAATAACTTTCTTGAGAGCTTTCCATTTAGTTTGCAATGGCACATCATATTGAAGCTTTGTCATCCATAAATTTTTCTCAACCATTCCAATATACATTGGTGCCCGTTTAAAATACACACAAAGAGATAACGTCTCTTTCCTTTGACTGAGGTTATCATGCTTAGTTGTTTCTCCACATGTAAGGTCAATACATAAGGTCCAATGATTTGATTCTAAGATCCATTGGCCAAACTTAAAACTCTTTATGTGATACATGATGGCTTTGGAGAGTAGCATATAGTCAATCACACTATCCCCATTGTGTTTTCTACATGTGAATCCATTGGTTTCACTCCATAAAGCTACACCATTGGAAATGAGCATACCTGTCCTATTGCACATGTGTAAAAGTAACTTTCCATAGTGATCCGACTTTTTCTCATCCATTGAAGTACGATCGTACAAGTGAACTTTGTCCAACTCCATTAAAATGTATGGTATGTCAAATTGTTGAGTATCATGTTGCAATGGTTTTATGCAAGCATTTCTATCCCCAAAGACAACAACATCACCTTTTCCTTTAAAATAGGCAATGTATTTCTCTAAATCAACAAATGCATGATCTCTATTCATGCAAGCATAAAAGGGGGAATCAAGATGAGGAATGTAGAAACCGGATACAAAAATGGGTGCTCTTTTTGGTGTCATAATTTTTAGCCATCAATAACGTTTGTGCTTGTTATCTTTCACAATTGATACAAAATATTTGAGTCCTTTCTTAATCATCCATGCTATCTCTCCTTGACCTTTTGTTTCTTGAGATTCTTTGACCACGTCAATGAATGTACATTGTAATCTTCTATCCTGTTAATCCTTTGTGTATCATGCTCCCAAGTTTCAACAAGAAGTACAATATTGTCTTTGCTTGTTAGTTCGTCTATGCCAACCCCCACATTCCATGGGTATCCTTTGCAATTCCAAAAGCATAATTTTAATTGTAACTCGGCCTCATAGGTTGCACATTCCAATTTTCTCAAGGGACTTGTTTGTTCTTTGGGCATGTTTTTTGAGAGAGAGAGAGAGAGAGAGAGAGAGAGAGAGAGAGAGAGAGAGAGAGAGAGAGAGAGAGGACCACTTCACCCGATACTACTAATGAGGTTGTAGCCTATTCCAAAAGACAATGTTGAGTCTGTGGGAGTCTAACCATAAAAGGCTATCACCACAAGACTCTCCGCCAACCACATTGCTAGAGTAAAAAAAATTGATGAAAAAATTTAGATCAAGGATGTTAGTTCTCACCAATGGATTATAGTCCATGTTAAATAAAAAACGAGTTTGCAAACATATACTTGAAACAGTACCTTGGCCTTTAGGGTTCAATCAAGTGATGATCAATTGGAACTCTGCATTGTCCTTCGTGTTACCATACATATGTGGTATGATGTGTGTGAACACACTTAGGATGATCGGGATATTTTTTCCCTCACTAGGCGGTTTCCCCCCGTGCATTGTATATATGTACATCATCCTAGAGATAACTTATCTTTCATTTGTGCACTAAGCAACATACTCTATGTTGTGTGCCTTGAGCTTCTTCATCTTCTCAAAGTTGTGTATATTTTTGTGCAACCCTATTTACAACAATCGATATCAGAGCAGGTAGCGTCCTCTTGGACATATTTGTTAGCGTCACCAGCACCCGCCTGCTCGCTTTCTCTGATTTGGGTGAGCTTTGGTGAGCGTCAGTGGGTTGAAAAATCCTTAGAAAAAAGAGCTTGGTGTGGTCAAAATTTTGATTCAGTCTCATTTTGACCTCCGTTTTTACTATAGACACTACACAAGCTATTTTGTGCTTTTGTGAAATTTTTTTGCCAGTGAAATTTTCTACAAAACAGGTCTCTTACAGCCTTCTTTGGGTTATGATATATAGCACATGTTGGTCCTACTTCATTTTTTCTCTTTTCGGACAATTTTCACGTCAGGTGCAGTCAAACGCCATGGCTGACAAGAACACATATATTTTCAAGATGTTTGTTGTTGAGCATAAACTGGATGGGGAAAACTACCCAATGTGGGCTTACATGATATAACATGTTCTTGTGTCAAAGGGCATTTAAAATGTTGTGCAAGGCATTGCTGAACGTCTGCCTTCTGTGGATACAGGCTCTGTTGAGGATATTGCAAGTTTTGGTGGCAACACTATTCCTCCTAGAGCTATTTTGCCTATCACTGAAAGCAGTCTCAATGGATGTTAAAGATGTGTAGGCTCATGCATTGATTGTGTTATCTGTAAAGTGCACTATTACTCCTCACATTCATTCAGCTAAATTTGCAAAACAAGCTTGGGATATTCTGGCTGAAAGTCACAATGAGGCTAAAACTGCATTGCTATGTAAAGAGTTGGAATCAAAGATTATGCATGAGGAAGATGAAATGGACACTTTCCTAGCTAGTATCAAGGATATTAATGAGAAATTCATTTATGTAGGTGAAGTCATTTCTGATAGTCCACTTGTGCAGGCTGTTCTTGATGTATTGCTAGTTTCTTACCAGACTTTGCTAGTACTTGGAGACTTATGACCCAAGGAAATCCTAATGTTGTCAAGTTTGATGCATTGTACACATTACTGTTGCAAGAGTCACTTTAAAGAAAGAATAGGGTTAAACAATGTTTAGTTGAATAGGCTTTTGTTGTTGCTCAAAGAAAAGATGGTAACAACAATGTAGCCACTTCTCATGGTTATTTGGTGAGTGGAAAATCACTTGTTTGTAATGATTCTACTGGCAACACCTTGTCTGGGAAAAGGAAAGAAGAAGATGTGTTGCCATTATTGCAAAGCTAATGATCACTTGATTAAGTAGTGTCCAAAATTGACGGCCAAGAAGAAAGAGGATGGTTCCACTACAAGTGCAACTATTGTAGAATCTTCTATCAAAGCTTAGAGGAGATTGTGATGTTGATGTAGATGTAGAGTGGGCATTTAGTGCAGAGTACACTTATGATCCTTCTGTCCATGATACATGTATGTCAATTGTTGTAGATTCACATGTGTGGTACTTTTACAATGGTGTTATAAAGCACTTATTTTGGACATTTGGATTTTTCCAGTTTGTAGTGTTTTGTAGAAATTTGGTATGGTTGCCTCTTTGCCGCCTCTTGAAGCACTTTGAAGCATGTTTTTGAAGGTTGTATTTTGGGTAAGATGAAGCGTTTGAAATTTGCAAAGGATGGTTTGGTAAGGGCTACATGTAAATTACAACTTGTGCATAGTGATGTTTGTGGGCCTATGCATACTTAAACCTTAGGTAATTACCTATACTTTGTGACTTTCATTGATTATTACTCCATGCATGCATGGGGTGTATTCGCTTGAAGCTAAGTCTGAAGTGTTCATGTGCTTCAAACAATTTCTAGCTATGGCTGAAAATGTCTCTAAATGTACTATGGGCACCCTCCGTTTAGATCGAGGGAAGGAGTTTTATGTCTCATTGGTTTAATGCATTTTTGGCTAGTTGTGGGATAAAACACCAATATTTAGTGCCATATACACCTCAACAAAATGGTGTTTCTGAAAGAAAAAACAAGTTGCTTATGGAGATGGCTACGAAAGCTTTGCAATCTATGACTCCTTATGAAGCATGTCTTGAGAAGAAGCCATCTATTGATCACATGTGCATTTTTATTTGTTTAGCTCATACTTTGGTGCCACAAAAGTAGCACAAAAAATTGGATGATAAGGCTGTTAAATGCATTTTTATTTGTTATAGTATTGAAAGCAAAGGTTACAGGTTATACCATCCGCAAAAAAAATGTATATTGGTTTCACGAGATGTTGTGTTTGTGGAAGATTTTGTTTAGCCTTTGTTGTCATGTACTAGAGACAATGATTTATGATCACATGACATTTATGACAATTTGTTGCCTGTTTTGAATGGTGAAAACTTGTATAAATCCCAATGTGAGGCAAATGTACAACCTATGGGGGTTTTTGAAAATGTTACGGATTAGTCTATTACTGATGCAGATGTACATGATGTGGAATTGGCTGAGAATAAGGAGGCTAGAAGTAGGCCAAAATGGTTATTGGATACTTTGTGTGACAATAAATTCGATGCACCTATGTCTATTTGTACTCGCTCAAGTTCTCTCCATGTATCTTATGCGTCAGATTGTTATGCTTTGGTTGTTTCTAGTTTATGTGTTGTGGATGAACCTCTTTCTTTTGATGAAGTATATAATTCAAAAAATTGGATGGTGGCCATGCAATAAAAATATGATGTGCTTATAAAAAATGGCACATGGAATTTATGTGATTTTCCTCTTGGAAAAAAGGCCACTGATACAAAGTGGGTTTACAAGTTGACACGTAAGCCGGATGGTGATATTGATCGCTATAAGGCTCGCCTTGTTGCCAAAAGGTTATGCACAACAGAAAGGTATTGATTATGAAGAGACCTTTGCTCCCACTTGTCGTATGACTACTGTACATTTTCTATGTGCATTGGTAGCTCATTTTGGATGGGAATGTACATCAATAATACATTGTTACTACAGGTTGGTTTTACCATGTTTGTTGTGGATTGCAAACTTCATGGTATTCTTCAATAAATCTTTCCATACATTGTGAGTTGTTTAAAAAAAAGAGCATGAAACAAATTCAAATGTTCACCTTTAAAGGAATGCTTTTGCCACTACACAACATAGTATAGTAGACTCTTCTACTGTCCATTTGTAGAGAGCATCTTTGTCAAGATGCTGAAAGTACTTTGCAAAGTTGTATATGCACTCTCCAAGCACCCATCCCTCTAACATTGAGTCCTCTAATTGCACACTTTGGCAAATAAATTCCTTGAAAATTTCCATGAATCTCTCAACCTAGAACATCCAAAAAATTCCATGAATCTCTCACCCAAAACATCCAACAATCTCCAATCTCTCTCTCTCTCTCTCTCTCTCTCTCTCTCACACACACACACACACACACACACACACACACACACACACACACACACACACACACACACACACACACACACACACACACACACACACACACACACACACACACACACACACACACACACACACACATCCACCATATGAATTGTGCACGTGGATTTGAATGTCAGAAAAGGAATTTGGAAGCTTCTTCTCTGTTGTTAAACCTAAAGTATGGTAGGTTCTGTTTGTGGTTAGAATTGGTCATCTGAAAAGCGACACATCTTCTCATATTAGGATATGGGGTACGATCTTTGATGTTCGTAACATTCTGGGAATTCTTGAATGAAAGAGAAGAAGGAGGGCGTGTGTCTTGTATAGTCTACAAACTCTACCTCTCAATAAACAATTTATAGTTATAATTCAGTAATGCAGTTGCTTGAAAGTTTTCAGTTTGTTAACCAAATACTGTGAATTATGGAGCTTGATTACCCTTTTAATGTTTTACTCTAGAAATGCACATTTGTAAGGCCCCCGTTATGAGGAGAAGCCATCGTACATGAGAAAATCATTTGTTAAAAAACAAAAAATTCATACCTGGTCCCAAGATTTTCTCACAAGAATATTCATTTTTTCTTGAATATCATGGCCAGACAACAACCAAAAAGTGACTAAAAAATGGTTGGTTGGTGGCTGGTAGTCAATGGCCGTTGATGAAGGAGAGGAGTTGAGAGCACAGTGGAAGCGGAAGATGAATACACACACACACTCACACACACACCACCATAGCCACACACACAGGTTGGAGGGGGAGAGCCGACACTGACTGTGTGCCCCCTTTCTTACTTCTCTATCTCATGCACAAAGGCACAATACACATTGTACTTAGTGTTAGTGGCTCACACAAGTCTATAGCTGTACACTTAGGGTTAGTAGCAGTTAGTGATGGGCGGTCGGCCACATGGCCATTAAACCTAACATTCTTCCACTTGATGGCCAATGTGGGAGACCACAATAATGGAAGAGAACCACTCTTCACCCAATGCCTATCAACTCACAAAAGTGCTAAAAATGATGGCTGGAGAGACTTTTAGTGAGTGCATCCACTGTGTTCTCTGACGTAGGAATCTTCACTAAATCAAGGCTCTTGTTTGCAAGGAATTCACAATTGAAGTGATAACACACATCAATGTGTTTTGTTATGAAAGGAAACACTGGATTGTTAGCCAAAGCAATAGCACCTTGACTGTCACAATGAAGAACTGGTGTAAACTGCTCCAATCCAAGATTTTTCACTGGGCGAGCAAGCCAAATAGCTTCTTTGCATGCCTCACTCAATGCAACATACTCTCTGTGGTAAAAATGGATGTATAGTCTTGAAGAACCAATCTCCAAGAAATAGCAGAACCAACAAATGTGTAAATTCAACCTGTTGTTGATTTATGACTGTCAACACAACCCGCATAATCACTGTCTACAAATCCTTGAATGGATGAATCTCCACGACCATAGCATAATTGTCTATCTGCAATGCCACTCAAGTATCTGAGAATCAACTTGACAACATCCCAATGCTTTTTACAAGGGTTAGACATAAATATGCTTACAACTCCCATTGCATGTGCAATGTCAGGTCTTGTAGCCACCATGGCATACATGAGACTACCACAAGCTAAAGCATAAGGAACCTTAGCCATCGTAGCTTTTTCCTCAACAAATTTGGTACAGTCGTTCTTGCTAAGTTTCAAATATGCAAGCAATGGAGTACTCAAATCCTTCCCCTTTTGGATGTTGAAACGATCAAGAACCTTGTGTACATACTCTTTTTGAGAAAGGTACAACAACCTTTTTTTACAATCACGAGTAATGCGCATACCCAAAATGTGATTGGCTTCACCCATATCTTTCATGTCAAATTGACTTTTCAGCTTGGTTTTCAAGTCAGCAATGTCCTTCTTGGAATGACTAGCAATAAGCATGTCATCTACATAAAGGTGATAAGCTGTTCATTGGGTTGTTTTTTCACGTAAAGACATGGATACTCATTTCTGCACTTATAGCCTAGGGAACGCATAAATGCATCAAAATTTTGATACCATTGTTTGGATGATTGCTTCAAGCCATAGAGACTTTTTAGAAGCTTACATATCAAATGTTCCTTGCTCTCAGAAACCCTTCAAGTTGCTGTATATAAATGTCTTCCTTGAGATCACCATGTAAGAAAGCTATAATGAAATCCATTTGATCAAGCTCCATATATTTAGTGGCAACCAAAGCAAGCAACATTCTTAGTGTGGTCATCTTGACCATTGGAGAAAAAATTTCCTCGAAAGCGACACCATATTCTTGCTTGAAATATTTGGCCACTAAACGAGCTTTGTAATTGTCAATCTTCTTCTTGTAAACCCATTTACAAGGCAATGCTTTCCTACCTTTTGGCAATGGAACAAGTTCCCATGTTTTGTTCGTTGCAATACTGGACAACTCCCTTTTCATAGCATGTTCCCATTGAACCTTATCATTGGCTAGCATAGCTTCTTTGTAACAAGAAGGCTCACCACTATCTGTCAGCAAAAAAAAATCCACGCCTGGATCCAAATGTTCTGGAGGATGTGAGGCTCTTTGAGATCTCCACGGCTGATCAGAACTTGTACTAGCCTGTGTAGTAAGTGGCTTGGGAGCTATCTGGATAGGAGGTGATACATAAAAAAATGTCACTTTTCGGAATTCAACCTCTTTCACTGGTTGTCTATGCATCTTAGTCTCATTAAGGACAACATCACTGCTATGGATCACTGATCGACTTTCCGGATCCCATAAACGATAGCCAAATTGACCATCTACACCATAGCCAATGAAGATGCATTTCCTGGACTTAGGATCTAGCTTAGCACGCAACTCCTTGGGTACATGTGCATAAGATTCACAACCAAATGTGCGAAGTGTTTCATAAGATAATTTATGTCCTGACCATAACTCCAAAGGTACACAAAACTGTAATGAAGCATGTGGTGATCTATTGATCAAGTACAGGGCTGTGTGTAATGCTTCAGTCCAAAACACTTGCGGTAAATTAGCATGTGATAGCATAGACATAATGCGCTCTTGGATGGTCCTATTCATTCATTTCGCAACACCATTTTGTGCAGGGGTATAAGGAGTTGAAAACTCACGCTTAATTCCCCTACTTGAACAGAAGTCGTAAACTCTTTGAAGACATATTCTCCACCATTTTCTGAGCGCAAAGCTTTCAACTTATGTTCAAACTGAGTTTCAACACTAGATAAGAACTTCTTGAAGCAAGACAAGGTCTCATCTTTAGACTTCATGGAGTATACCCAAACATACCATGTTGCATTGTCAATGAATGTAACATAATAGGATGCAATACCATGGGATTTAGAAGGCATAGGCCCACATAAAATCACTGTGCACAAGCTCTAAGGGTTTTCTTTCTTTGTCAAAAGAATGTGTACGATGTGTCCGTGTTTGCTTTCCATATTGACAGTGCTCACAAAAGGGGAATAAAAAAATGACAAAGATGGTAAATAGCCCAAACGAGAGAGTGTTTCCATTCCCTTCTTTGACATATGTCCTAATTGGCTATGCCACAAAGCAATAGTTGGCAGCTCGGTTACAAAAAGAACACTGTTTTTATCAGATACATAAAGAGGATAAAGTGAACTAGCTTTAGAACCATGGGCTATAATAAGATGACCCTTCGCAACACGTCAAGACTGCTGATGAAAAGTGACTTTGTAACCCAAGTCATCAAGACGTCGAACCAAAATCAGATTGCGTGTCAAGGCTGGAACATGATGCACATTATGGATGATAAACTTCACCCCATTTGCAATAACCATGGCAATATCACCGACGCCAACAATGTCACAAGAGTAATTGTAACCAAGTATAATAGAGCCAATGGTTTCCTCGTATGTAGTAAACCAATACCTATGAGGTGTGACACGCAACAAAACACCCAAATCAAGAATCCATGTATGGGATACTTCACCACTGACAAGGAGTTCAGCTAGCATAGAACTCTGCAAAGATAGAGTTTCGTGTGCATCATAAAAGACATCATTATTTTTAGTCAACATATCAATGTTTTGTGCATCAATGTCATCGTGAACTATATTCAGTTCTTCAATCTTAACCAAACTCTTTGGTTTCTCCTCTTTATCATCACATGATATTTGCTTTTACCTTTGCCCTTCTCTTTGTCATGCTTCCAAGCATAACAATCCTTCTTTATGTGACCAAACTTATCACAATAATGGCATTGAACATTGCGGCGACCATGAGGCTTTGATCTACCCTTTGATGAATCTCTGTTGTCCTCTTTCTTGGACTCACACTACGAAGAACGGCCCTTACATTGCTTATCATCCCTTTGCACATAATGAGCTTCGCCATAATGCGAGCTAGTCATGGTCTTCCGACGCATCTCCTCTAACAAAAGTGCACAAGTAACATCATCGTATTTTAGCGTATCATTAGGAGCAGAGTTACTATTAGCTTTGCAAAAGATATCCCAAGAGGGTGGCAACAAACAAAGCAAAAAGATTGCTTTCATCTCATTATCAATGGTCATGGGCTGTGCACGAATCTGGGAAAAAAGAGAATCAAAATCATTTATATGGCTGGCAAAGCTAGCTGACTCCTTCAATATGAAGGTTGAAAAGCTTTTGCATCAAGAAAACCTTATTGCTAGCCGTATCCTTTTTGTAAGTGTCGCATAATTTCTGCCATAAAGCATGAGCAATCTTGCATTCTATCACTGAGGTGCAGTCTAATATGCATAGCTCATCAAGCTTCCCACTGAAACTGAGTCATGTGATAAGCAATAGGCAACTTTTTCTTTTTTTGGACAAGCACATCATGCATTTGGTTCTTCCAAAACTGAAAATTAGTGCCATCAAACTTCTTTATGTCATAAATGTCACGGTCTTTGCTAGTAGACATGATGAAAAAACTATCAAAAAATTTTGGGAAAATTTCAGCAGAGTCTCCTTTGTATTTGGGACTATGTCAACCAAAACACGAGACAAAATGACAAAGTATGTCACTCACAAAGCATAAAAGAGGGCAATGTCTGTCAAAAGAACACTATATATAGACCAACTCAGGTGCATAAATTGTCAAACTGACCATAGACCACCAACTTGGCGTCAAAATCACCTATACCACTCTATACATGTCCTATGGCGAGGCCTCATAAGGGATGCTCCAGCTACCCGTATCACGGAAGGTATCTCCACATTTCAAAATACCCGAGCTCATTGAAAACCTCACTCTATCAACCCTCAACAATGTAAGTTATGCAGCAAAACGTATAGAAATGGCTATCATCTGGACCAAGTCTCAAAAATGGCTGGGACTGCCGTACTAGCCAAAAGATGGCTCCACAAAAGCGTACAATGGAAGTATCCACAAAGACGTACAAGTCTGTGATGACTCTCAAACAGGCGCCAAAAGCATGTGCATGCAAAGAAATATTCCTGCGGGGAGTCAAACTGCTCTCAAAAGAGCTCAAACATTGTCAAAAGTGCTAACATATGCATGTACACATAAAAAACTGCTCCCACTAGAACTAGAATATCTCAAGCACTAGAACTAGAATATCGCAAGCAGTGAAACCTGTAGCCTGTGAGTTGATGCCGAAGCCCTAGCCAAAGTCGAGATCAAGGCCGAGAAGCATAGAGAAATCTAACCAAGCTGCTGTATGTACCCTAGATACATGTACCTGTATCTATACCTATAGTCGAAGAAGACAATGTCATCAAAATCCCACTCTATGCGTGTGTATGAGGCCACTCTGAAAGAGGCTACACACTCCCAAATGAGTGGTGGGCTCTCTTAGATGGAAGAGACTGCGACAATGGTACCTGTAATGGCTATGGAAGCTCTGCAACACAAACTACCAAAAGAGGGCTGAAAAATGCAGCTCCTAAATCGTAGCTTGAATGAGGTTTCTAATGGCAGGAATGGCTATGAAAGGGGGGTAAATGTTAGGACACTTGGAGGAAACGCTCACAGAATGCTAAATTTGCCGATGCCAAAGTCGGAACCCTGTTTGCACTCTTGAAAGTGCACGCGCATGTAGAAGCAATTTCGGGTATGAAACCACTCTGATACCAAATGAAGGAGAGGAGCCGAGAGCACTGTGAAAGTGGAAGATAAATACGTACACACACACACACTCACACACTCACACACACACACACACTCACACACACATTACCATAGCCACACATAGGTTGGAGGAGGAGAGCCGACACAGACTGTGTGCCCCCTTTCTTACTTCTCTATCTTATGCACAAAGGCACAATACACACTGTACTTAGTGTTAGTGGCTCACACAAGTGTATAGCTTCACACTTAGGGTTAGTAGCAGTTAGTGATGGGCAGTCAGCCACATGGCCATTAAACCTAACAGCTGGCCAGTGGCCAACAGTCAACACATGGGCGTATCTGCACATGGATGGATGGCTCTCATGAGAGAGGGCAAGCCACAGAGGCCCCATTTGGCCTGTAAAAGGAGACCTCTTCTACAAACAAAAAGGGGGTGATGAGATTGAAGCAAGGACAAGTGAGAAAATTAGGTCGGAGGTCCATTAAGGGTTTCTAATCCCTTTGTAATTGCTTCAAGTTGGAAATGCAAAGCCATAAAGTGGTTGCTTTACCATGTACACAACCCAACCACATATATTATGTGTGTACTCTCTCTCTCTCTCTCCTATGTTATCTCTCTTGTGCCTAAATTATCTCTCTCCATGAAGTACACCACTCTAATATCTATTTAACTACTCATTAATCTTAACAAATGGTATGAGATCAAGGTTTACTAGTAGCTAAAGTCTCTAAAGGAAAGTATTCTTTGAATTGAGTGGGAGTGATGGCAAAGGAAGGATAAAAGTAAGAACTACCAACATTGGAAGATGTAGACCAAAAAATATATTTACCAAAAGGATCTCTATTTTCCATTAGGAAATCTTGCAAAGAAGCACGCAAAAATGGCAGATGAATCTCGGAATGTCCTTGATCAAAAGGTGTTGGGAAAAATCCGGCTTTGCTTGGTGTCAATGATAACATTCAATGTTTTGGAGATGAAGACCACAAAGGACTTGATAAAATCCCTTGACAACCTCTACAAGAAACCATAATCATCAAACAAGGTCTTTCTTATGAAGTGATTGTTCAATTTACAAATGGAAGAGATGGTTCGGTTGCAAAACACTTGAATGACTTCAACCCCAATATAAGTCATCTTTGATCGGTAGGTCAACATTTGATAATGAAGTATGAGCTCTCCTAGTACTATTGTCTTTGGTGGATAGTTTGGACAACCTTGTGATGGCCATTGGTACAAATACTCTCAAGTTTGATGATGTTATGGGTGTTCTCTTAAGCAAGAAAATGCAAAGGAGAAGCACAAGAGAATCATAAATTGTTGCACTATTTGTAAATGAGAGGAAGACCAAAGGAGAGGTTCAAGAGCCAAAGGAGTCATGATTGCTTAAGGTGCAATAAGTCACATACAAAGTCAAATCTAGAGTGCTAGAATTGCAGTAAGAAGGGCCACATAAAAAAGGATTTTTGATCCAACAAGAAGAAGGAGTCGAAGTTTCAAGACAACAAGCCAGCATCAAAAGCCAACGTGGCTGGTAAAGTGGAGCAAGATACTCTAATTCTTTCATTGGAAATGTGTCTAATTCTTGGGTAATAGACTCTAGGCTTTCCACAAGAAGTATTTCCAAGATTACACCAAAGTTAATTTTGGATATGTATACTTGGAAGGAGATGAAGCTTATGAAATTGGTAGCAAAGATACATTTTTTGTCAAAATTGAAGATGGAAATGAATGGAAGCTTAAAGATGTTAGGCACGTTCCCTCTCTTCACAGAAACTTAATCTACAGGTCAGGTGAATGATAAAGGTCACAATGTTGTATTTGTAAACAAAGAATGGAAGGCCTCAAAGGATATTTGGTGGCTGCAAAGGGAGAAAACCCGGTGGGTACACTTTAGTTATGTACGACTAGTGCACAATCTTTCATTTGTGTAATATCTAGATTCAAGAGAAGAACCACCAATAATCACTTATGGCACCAAATTTCAAAAACAGAGGTAGGATTCTTGGCTTGAATGATCTCATTTGTGTAATATCTAGATTCAGGAGAAGAACCACCAATAATCACTTATGGCACCAAATTTCAAAAACAGAGGTAGGATTCTTGGCTTGAATGATTACAGTAGAGATTAGACAAGGAATCAAAGGATGAGATTCCTAAAGTATTAGTGGCCATGGCAACTCCTGTAGCTTTTCTTTTTGTGTCTTTCTCTTCTTTGCTTTCTTAGTAGCTTGCATTGCGCTTGGAAAAATACAGTTTCAAAGTTAGGAAATTTCACAAATTCCACTCTAACATGCTCTTTGTCTGAATTGCTGGCAAATGATGTCCATTTTGCTTCAAACCAATTTGAGAGCATGCATAGATGCATAAAAACATGTATAGATCAAAATCATCCACTCCAGGCAAAAAATTGCAAGCAAAGTAAATAATCACCATTATTTACAGCAAGGATTTTTTTTTTCATATTTTTGCACTTTTGACTTCAGAGGTTTGAAGAACATGTGATTTAGATACTCTAAGTAAAGTGTGAGCTCATTTGAGTGTACATGGTGGAAATGGTGCCAGGTTTGGTCTTCAAACTGTGAAACAATAGATATGAAGGGATTTTGGGTTTTTGAGATGCAAATGTGATCAAACTTGGTCGGTAAACTTGTCACATGATCTACTTTGGTCCCATGATGTCAAAAATGAGATTTGGGCTCATTTGGGTAGAAATATAAATAATCATAATTATTTATATTTTTATCAATTTGAACATTTTTCTTTCAAATTGATTCTAGACATGCTATAGACTCTCTATGTGAGATATGGGAGGTTTTGGATCAAAAAATGTGACAAATAACTCAAAATTTGAACTGAAGAGCTTTTACTGCGTTTTTTGAGAAGATCTGAGAATTGCTGAACATTTTGGGCTCATATTTGACATGTGACATGAAATAGATGTGTACAAGTGATAAGTGAAACATGATGATGATTTTCAAGTCAAATTTATAAAAAAGTAAATAATCACGATTATTTACATGAGCTAAAATTTATGCTTGAAATGACATTTTAATGACCTACACAACTCTATCACATCTAAAACATGTCCTGAAATGAGTTTGGTAAGATTTGGTCATGTCGGCATCACTTTGTGCTCTTGTCGACTCTGAAATCACCGTTTTTTGTTACCACTCATTATGTAGAGGTGTTTGGTCACTGTTGAGGCCATGGACTTGTATGTTACCTAGTTCTGATGCTGCTCATCCATTTTGGGCTCATTCGGAGTCAGTTTGACTCTATATGTCAAACCGTTCGGTATTTTGATCGAAAAGTTTTGTGCATGTGCGTCTTGTCCTTCTGATCATCAACATATTTTTAGTTTCTCCATCTGAGCTCATATGCTATTTATTATTAAATTTTGACTTGCTTATTGAAAAATCAAAGAAAATAATAAAATGCATTGAAAAAAGCAAATTAAAAGTTCAACAATTAAGAAAATCCACTAAAAAACACTATTTTACTACTTCTTGATGGACTTTTCCATTTTTAAGCTCCAATATCAAGATAAATTAATGAAAAGAATCAAAAAGGACTATCTTTAATGTAATTTATGATGGTATATACAATATTTACATTCATCGAGGAGATTTTATCAGCTGAAATTCCCTTGTTGATGATTTTTAAGGGCATTATTAGGTAATTTTGCAAAAAACCACACATTAACATCCAACTTTTTTTTCCCTCTTCAAACATTTTCCTTAATTAATGAAGTTTTCTTCCCTTTCTCCTAGATGGAGTACTTCGGGACTGTGTGCATGGGTTGAACAGTCGTGTCTATGCATAGCCGTGGTTGGCTCTACCATCCTTTCAAGGTCAATACAATTCAAATCAGTGTGCGGTGCAAGAGTTGGGTCTTGACTAGTTAACACAAGGGTTTCGGTGATCGAGGTATCTTGTGGATGTCCTTTAAATAGAAAATTTTGTAATTTATGTGCTCTTTGGCTGATTGTACCATCTGGATGCTTTGGCACATTGATTTCATGAGCTGTCGGTAACAATGATGATGGTTGCTGAGACTTAATTCTCCATTGGTATTTCAATATTCGGTTGATGAACTGTTGTGGTGGAGTTTTTTGAGATTTAACTTTCCACGGATTTATTGGCTTTGCAATTTGTGGAAAAGATAAATGCTCCTTTGGTTTCCAAACCCATCTAGTGCTAGATTCTCTTTGGAAAGATGTTTTTTTCTGAGTTGCTAGATGTAAAACTTCCTTAAGTGTTGTAGATGAGTTTTTTGGGTACCCAAATTTGAGATGGATTGTCTTTGACCTGTGCTTTTGGTGCCCAAATTTGTCAGACTCCTTGCATGCTGCTTGAAGCATTTGCTTGACTAGAGGCTGACGTAGATGGATTATTCCCTATTTTCTTTTGTGGGCGACCTCTTTTTCGTTCCTCTTTGCTTGGTGAAATTGGAACTAAGAGTTGTCCTCCTTTAAGTGATAGCTTGAGTTGATTGGGGTCCCAATCTGGTACTGCCTTGTATGTCCGCATCCATAAGATTCCAAGAATCATCATTTCATTCATATGTTCATCTCGTATATATATAAACTGATGGGGCATGAAAATCCATTTACTACCGTGTCCAAGTTGACCACTCCCAATGCCGGTGTTGGGTTTTTGTTGCATCCTTTGATAGCAAATATTCCCGATGCTAAAGATTGATTCGTAGCTTTCTTATAAGTGGAATAACTGACTCCAATCATTCGTGCACCGATATCTACTAGTGCATTTGTGCTATGATTGTTCAATTGTACTGTGATGCGAAGGTCAATTCCATCCAACCATTCATCATCCATTTGATACTGCATCATTTTGTGATTCCCATAGTCTTTTATCTGGTTCCAAAGTGTTGATGGAAACATGTGTTTGTTGATTTTTGAAAGCAACTTTCCTCTTGAGTAGTCAAAGTCGAGCTTCCTTGAGCTTTGCCCACAACCTGCTGTTGTTTAATCTTTCTCTGCTTTGCTGCATGCATTTTTTCTAAAAAATCATTGATTAATGGAAAATGGTACTTCTTTAAGCAACATCCACTAATCCAATTAGCCATTGGTTCACCATCTAAAGTGGACAACTTAACTGCTCCACTTGGAGATACATCTTCAATGACAAACAATCTATTTTTCTTTTTCTTGAATTTGGGACTGTGTTGCTTAAGGGAATGAGCTAAAACTAAGTCCCCTTTTTTGAAGATTTTTGTGACTAGATGTGAATTAAAAAATTGTTTTGTTCCATTTTTGTGCATAGATGTGAGCTACAACTGTTAGCCTTTGTTCATAAAGATTTTCTAGATCTTCAAGCCTCTCTGACAATTCATGTCTTGTCCACTCAAGATCTTTAGCTACCCTTAGTGTTGGCAATAGAAATTCCATCGGTAGCAGTATGGCATCAAGACCATAAACAGAGGGTGTAGCGTTTAAAGTTGTCTTGAATGAAACTCTATAAGCCCATAGAGAAGCATGTAGATTCATTTCCCAATCAATTCGTCATGAACTAACCACTTTAGTCAATACCGAGCTAAAAAATTTATTTGTGTGCTCAGCTTGTCCATTCGCTTGTGGATGATAAGGAGCGGATTTATTATGGATGACCATAAATTCCTTCAGTAGTTAGACACTCAATTACCTCATTGAGGAAATGAGTTTCCCTATCACTGACAATTTCTATTGGAAGTCCATATCTTGTGAATACATTCTCATACAAGAATGCGGTTGCGGTTCTAGCATCATTCTTCTTGGTTGCTTTAGCCTCTGCCCACTTGGTCAAATAGTCCATAGCTACAATGATAAATTGAGCTTGAGTTCTATAAGCTTGTATTGGTCTGACAAAATCTATGCCCCAATTTGTAAAAGGTGTAGCCCCCATCATTGGTCTTAAAGGCATGCTATCTACCCTTGTTGGCATTTTTTCTCGTTGGCATGCATCTTATCTTCAAACATATACTTTGGCATCTGCAAAAAGTGTTGGCCACCATATGCCTGCCATTAAAATTGCTCTAGCAGTGGTTTCACTAGAAAAGTGACCTCCAGCTAATCCAACTGTGCGCATCTGTTGCACTTATCAAAACAAGGGACTTACCATACACTGTGTGTGAGCCACAACTGGCTCCAAGCACACAACCAGATTAATCTAGCAAGCTCAAGAGAGCAAGGATGTGTCACTCACCACCCTACGCTCACCTTTATGGAGGATTCCTTGCTGTGAAGAAGAGGGAGCTACGGTCGTGCCGCACTCAACTGCCTCGCCGCTATCGTACCGTCGCAATGCTTGATCACACACTCTCTCTCTCTCTCTCTCTCTCACACACACACACACACACACACACACACACACACACACACACACACACACACACACACACACACACACACACACACACACACACACACACACACACACACACACAAGGAGATGAATAAGAAGATGGAGATGGGGGAGCAAGATCACTCTTCAATTGCACAAATGAGAGAATGAGTGATTTTTAGGTTTAGGTGACTTTTATATGAGCTTTCCCATTCACACTTTGACGCCCATGCTTAGCCAACTAACCCTTGAATGTTCCAGTTAGAGTACGCCTCTCATCGACGATTACTCTTATCCTTTTTGTATTGGACCAACAGACAAGCCCGACCCATGACTACTAGAAGTGGACGCCGATGGTTAACATGCCCCCCTTCCTGATGTAGATTCCACCCTCGAAATATAACAGTGCAGCATCGGGATCCACGATAGGAGTACCTGTAGCAAAAGAAAAACAACATTGTGAAAGCTCAAAAATAGCATGTGCATGCGTGCAATAAGTGAGATGCATATATGATATTCTAGGAAATGCAAAAAAAAAATCATGAATTGTAACATTGCCAACTAGAACAAGCGTAGTACTTGAATAAAATGCAATTGAGTTAAGGTCTATTAGGTTGACTCTAAGAGAAGTACACAAGAGCTAGGGCTAAAGTAAGTACTAGATTGACCAACTTTAATTAAAAAACGTTGACTAAAGAGTAGTTAACCCTAGGAATGCTCGGTGGGGTCTAAAGACTAGTGATCTTGTCACTTATACCACTTAAGTGTGATCAACATAAAATGCAAGGAAGTTTGTGCTATTTGCTTTCTCTTTTTTTTATTGGTCATAGTTGCTACAAGTAGCTGGGGGACTCAAGGTCTCAAATACCAGCAGCTGGGAGACTCGAGGTCTCAAATACCAGCTTAACACATGGACTTCCACAACACAAGTCACACTTAGGTGGAATAAGCTAGAGAGAACTATATCCTCATAGCCTAAAACATTACTAAAGTTACTACAATTAATATACTGTTTAGGAATTAAAGTCACCAATTAAGTGGCTTAGTTTAGCCTAAGGTCCTGATACCTACTTAAAGCCAACTAATAGACCAAACTCAAAGAGAAGAACAAGGTACTAGAAGTTTGAAAAAATTATAGCATTCTAAATTGGCAATGTCACAGCTTCAGAAATTTTATGCATTGTTAGAAACCCAAATGGTAAGATGCAGACATGTAACTATGGAAAGCATGGACAAAAGGAAGTAGTACACCTGATATAATGGAGAACATCTGTTGTAACATATAAACAACCATTGTTGTTGTCCTTCAAAGACATCCTTATGTAGTCACAAATTGCACAATAGTCACCACCAAACATCCACCTTCCAGAGGCACATAAGTGGGAAAAAAGAACTTTGCTAATCACTAAACTCTAAAATAGAAACACTCCTATTGTACTAATCCTACCTACCCTCCATCACTTGAGTGATGAGGACAAAGTAAGTGGAGGTTGGAGAGCTCAGTTCGTAGTTCTAAGGCTAAACTGCCATCCTCATCATCAAGGTAGGTGTAATCCTCTTCGGTAAGGCCGAGTGTCTCGTTTGTCCAATCATCATTAATGTTCTTTTCCTCTTCCGTGCAAAATAGTATTAGGAATGTCACGAGGCATGCATATTCAGCGTGGGCAAAAAGGTAAACTTGGGCAATTGGGTGAACTTCTTGGATAGAATAGGATCCATCGTAGTTAAGAGGCGGACCAGCCACTCCAACTCCTCGACATTTCTCTCACACGCGAGTGTTTCAACCGAATCCCATTCATAGGAAATATGAGGATAACATAAATGCATTACTTGGGACAGGTAAAAAGAATATTCGTAAGAATCATCCATATCTGTGGACACAAATAGAGGATGGTGAGGTATTTGATGACAGAGGTTTCTGTTTCAGTATACCTGATGTGACAAGTGTAGGTCTGGGTCAATGTTTTGACTAGTATTGTGCACACTCGTTGCTAATTGCTCTTGCTCTTTACTATATATGTATATGTATATATATATATATATATATATATATATATATATATATATATATATATATATATATATATATATATATATATATATATATATATATATATTTGTTTTTAAACTAGGGTGGTTAGTTACTATATATCTATATATATACAATCCCTGAAGGGTAAGAGGGAAATAATTCAATAGGCTGACGTGAATGAAGACTCCCCCCTTGCTTGGGTAGATCATACTTTAAAAGGATGTCATCACCTTTTGGAACCAGTTATTCCAATTGGTTATAGGTGAGGATTTTAGCCAATAGTTCTCTATTACCTTGGGTGCCTCATCGAGTTTCAAGGGTGGTAAGGTACTCTCCCATGAATGAACTTGAAGTAGTGCATCAGGTAATAATTGAACAATGGGAGGTGTCAAATCTTTTGTAGCTTCATGGAGCCTGCCTATGGTAGGTGGAGGTTGTGTAGAAGCTTTTACCTCTATGGATGCATTACATGAGGATCTAGAAGCTTCATGGAACTCCCCCTTTCCTGAGCTAAGCCAAATAGATTGGTTTTGCCTTGGAACCCAAACTAGTTCTGGAATAGGTGTGTAGCATTCTGTGATCTTTCCCTTTCCACAGTCTTCCATCGGCTTTGGAATCACAAGGTTTGACTCACATGGTTTTGTAGTGGATAGGGAAGGACATGATTTACCTTTAGGTACCCAAATTCGATCATTTTCATCATAGTAGCCTTGGGCTTCTAATAGTTGTTTGGGAATCCAACATGATTTGTTTTTCACCTTCATAACCTGAGTGGACGCCTTCCTTTGAGGCTTCATTAACTTGAACCATAAGGGGGTCCAATAACGATACCTTGGGAACCCATTGATATGTACCCTTAGTCAGATCACGTGGAGCCTTTGATGTGGCACTGTTTGTCGTATCCATGGAAGTTGAAGCTTTAGAGGATTGTGCTACTGGCAAGGATGTTGTGACTTTTTAGATTGGTAATAGTTTGTTGTTTTTTGTGTTATGAAGAAGAGGTGAGATTTCACGTGTTATTACTTTAGCCGTAGGGCCATGAGTTGGTTTCTGCGTCGTGATACTCCCGGTCTCCCAATCGATATTACATTTGACTGTAGACATCCATTTGTGCCACAAGTTTATATTACCCTCCATAGTACCAACCTGCATGACCGAAAAGCTTTGAACCACGGTTCCATTGTCATAAATAATAGGAGTGTGTAGCATTCCAAAAATAGTGGTCTTCTTCTTATTGACACCCTTGACTTGGATGGTGCTTGTGGATAGGGGTGGTTTTTCTAGCTGACACCAAACTCCATATGATAACAAAGTATGTTGAGCTCCTCTATCCAATAATGCATTATATAGTACTCTCCCATAGAGGCTATTTAGTTCAATTGGATATCGTAGAGGTGGCTCAGATTCCAATGAATCATCATCAATGTCTTCAAAAAACGCTTCCGTGATTCCCAGATTAGCCTCTCGTTGGCGTCTAAGGCGTTGTTGTCTTTCTCGAGACTCAATTCTTGCTTGGATCTTTTTAAGCTTTGCCTGTTCTTTGGCTGCTTTCTTTTGATGGATGGTTTGTAACTCTTCTTGGCTTAGAGGATCATAGTACCTTTTGAATTTACTCCCATTGAGGAATCCAATGGTTTCAACTCCATCTAGAGTCTCCACACGAATGGTACCTTGAGGGGTAATTTCACACACTCGATATCGTCGCCTCTTATATCTCTTACTCTTCTTGTCTAATTTCTAATTACGGCCAATCTCTAGTGAAGAGTCACTAGATGAATCGCTACTTGTGTCTTCTGCTCCCTTGGATAGATTGTCATCTAGGGTACCACTGGGCCCTGAATGGTTTGTCCCCACATTTGCACTAAGATTTAACTCAAATTCTTTGTCCTCAGAGTCAATTTCGATTGATGATTCTGGCCCCAAATTGTGTGGGCTATATATAGTCTTGTGAGATGCTACCAAAGGTCATCAGAATATATATGCATTGCTTCTAGCATATTTAAGGGTACGAGTGGTGGAATTTCATCCCCCTCACGTGTTACCCAAGTCGTCCCCCTATTTCCCCAAGTGTCTATGGTTGCTGCTAAGTGGACCCAATCCACATTGTCCGACTCAGTCATGCAAGGTAGTACATCCATACAAGGAGAATCTTGCCCAACATCAGTGTCCGCTTTACATATGTAACAATATTGCAATGGGGCCGAGTGAATTGTGGCGTCAGATCTATGATCAATTATAAACCTGTTTCCTAGAGGATGTGCTCGATAAGTTACAAGATCCACTGTTAAGGCGGTTACACCGCTAGCGGAAGCTAAATAGCGAGAACTCAACCAACAACAGAATTTGTCAGACGAGGACGAAGCTTGACCCGCAGGCGCATGGAAACAACTAGGTGGGTGTCAAATCACCTACTCGACCTTCTAATGACAATCACTACTAAGGAAATCAAATCTAAGTTCTAAAATACGCAAGTGACTGAAATCCGTACTACGAACGAATGCTATACGAAACAGGATCTAGAATCATTGAATCGATCTCAAACTCAAGGGGAAGTCTATACACTAGGTAAGAACAACACCCTAAAGACTTGAACTGCAAAATCAACCTATAACCACTCCGTGCGGCAAACGCGTATGAAGACAGGCCGAAAAATACAGGTGACCGAAACTTGACCCTGATGGTACTAATGTGTAGCTCTACTCATTGTGGTTCTATAGATATGTTGCACGCTCTATTCCGACACACGAGTTGGAAGAAAACTCACACCGAAGCTCGTAGGAACTTACCACACATAGAAGCCGATAGCGCGCACTCTTGGTATCTGTGCGTAGCTCTCACCGTTGCTAACACAATGGCGGTGTCGCTTCTCCAATGGCGGCCCCGTAGCTCGCGTAGCAAGGAGATAAGACTCTCTCTCTCTCTCTCTCTCTCTCTCTCAGACACAGTCACGGCGCTCAAAAACTCACTTTGATTAATTGAATCCCCCTTAGGTTACAAAACTTTGGCTTATATACCTCAGCCTTGGAGGTGAGAACATTTCTAATTATTTACATCAACAGGTGAAATTACTTCGGGATTACAAGCTGGAAACTCAATTGAGTCCCGTTACTTAATGAATGGCTCAAATCAAAATTAATGTAGGAAAGACATTTATTACAATCAATGGTTACAAAATGATGGGTGTGAGCAAAAATGTGGGTGTGATCCTCTGCTGGCTCAACACTTCCTCTGCTGACTCAACACTCCCCCCCTCCGCGTTCATGTCGTCCCCGACATGACTTTTAAGCTTGGTCAATAGAGTCCTGTCGTCTTGAGCATCTGCAAATGTGATTCGTAGCGTAGGTTGCCGATGGTCAAGGTTGGGCCGAATATTTTGCTTTCGTGAGTGAAAAAGCCGGTGTAGAAAGCTTCTTCGAATGTTTGCATGTGGAAGCTAGGCAAAAACATAATTCTTTGGTATAAGAGATGTAACACCTTTGGTGATGGCTGCAATGAAAGATCATACATCATATCCGTCACTGTGTCGGCCGTCGATAGTAGACTCGAGGTCGTGGCTTTATCTGGCGCGAACACTTCAATGCATGCTAAGAGAGTCCTGCAGATTTTCTTTAGCATCTGACACGAAAGGTCAGGAGAGCCAGTAAAGAGTTTGATGGTGCCCGTTAGGGTTTTCACCATGTAGGCTTTACCTATTCTCTCTCCTTCCTTTGGTCCTGGCATCCTGGGATAATTAAGCCAATTTGGCTTCTTTTCTGCAATCCTGCCATGCTCTTTCCAATTTCTGACTCTTGGCACCGGGCAGAAGGTTGCCTCCTCCCGAATCTCCTTTGGAGCCTCTACCAAGTAGATGAGGTAGGCTGGGTATTTGTTCAGCCAACCTTTCCTCCATCTAGGTTGAGAATCTACAATCTTCTTTGATTGTTCATCTTTTGTGATGTCGCCTTCGTAAAGAGCGACATACTGCTCCTCCTCTATTCTCTTTTTCGTCTTTATCACTTCAAATTTCATCAGAGGGAAAGGCAGGCTGGGTTGCATCCACTCTTCATGGAGCACTTTTGTGTCTAAACCTTGAAGTCTAATGGAGAGGAGGAGTCTCCTTTCCCATTCCATTTCCGCCTTGGCACTTTCCTCTGTTGACTTTTCTATTTGGTCCTGGAGCCTTTGTTCTTCTTCTTCAGAGATTCCTGAAGTTGAGGCCACTTCTTGAACTGGGGCTGGATCTTCAATTGTGGTTGCCTCTCCAGTTTCTGGTAGCTCTATGGCTGCTCCCCCTGCTTCTTCTTGTGGTGTCTCTGTTTCTCTTCTTTGTTGCTCTTGGAGGTCTTGGAGCTGTTTGCAGAGGGCTTCATTTTCTGTCCTTAGTGTTTGGTTTTCTGATGTGAGCCTCTCCTCTGCAGCCAATGATCCCTCCGCCATGTGCAATCTTTGCACTTGCTCTAACCTTAGCTCTCTTTGCAAACTTCTGACCTGATCTTCCAGAGCTGGTACGAGGGCTCCCTCTTGTTCTGTTCCTGCTCTGCTAGCTCTAGGGGTGGTCCTGAGTCTCATGATTGTCCTTTCTTGAAGTTCGACTCTTTCCCTTAGCTCAATGAGCTCATCCTTGGCTGCCTCCAGCTCATCTTCTATTCGCTCCTTTGCTTCCTGTGAACTTGTTACCTCTCTTGAAGCTTCGGCTAGTTGGAGTATCAAGCCGTCTCTCTCGTTTTCTGCGTCGTAGAGTGATGCTTTATGACTTTCAGATTCAGTCATAGCATTCTCTAACTTCTTCTGCAACTCTGCTTCCTTTTGTTTTGCTGTCTCAATTGCTACTTCCTTTGCTCTGGATCTTTCTTTAATCTTGCTGAGCAGTTCATGCACCATGTGCATGTATTTTTCATCTTCATCTGTCAACTTGACAGCTCTTTCTGCCACCACCTCCAATGGCTTCGACTCTTCTAGTATGTTCTGTTCATCCATTTTCTCTTCACTCTCCATTGTACCCTTTGTCTTTTCCTTCGTCCCTTCCCGATCATCTTGTTTTCGTAGGGATATCCCATAAACTGCCTCCAGGGCCTCTTCTTCACTGTATCCGATCGCTACCAGATCCTCATAATCATCTTTCTTTTGCTGAACTGGATCTATCTCCTTTTCCTTGGTCCCGGCCTCCGGCTTTTCCATAACTTCTGTTTCTATTTCTATTGTGGTCTCCTCCACAATAATTTCTGTCTTCTTCGGGCTTGGTACATCAGTAAAGGAGGGCTGATTGTCCTTAGTCATCTTGGCTTTCCCTTTGTTTGCTTGCCTGTCTTTCTCTCGAAGTTCAGTAGACTCATCTACTTCCTTCTTCTCCTTGTCGTCCTTTTTCAGCTCAGCTTTTAAAAGCTGTACTTCCTCTTCAGTATAAGGCTCGACAGGTTGCTGCTCCAGTATGGTCTCCGACTCCTCATAAGCTCTAATATATTGATCATATTGATCAACATGTGGCGTGGCTGAGCTGGTTCTGACTTTAGTGGGGTCTGGCACCCACATTTCTTCAAAGTCCCCCTTTAGAGCTCTTTCCGCTCTAAACTGCTCCACCAGCCTTTCCATTCTTGCGGCTTTTTGACTTTTGGTTTGCTTGGGATCAGCCTTCTTCTTCGCTTTCTTCTTGAGCGGCTCGTCCACAGCCTCTTCAGGTTCTGAAACTATTTCTAGTTTTCGGCGTGCTCTTGTGGACGCCCTCTTGGATACTTCTTGCTGTTCTTTCTCTTCATCGGCTTCTCTAAGCCACTCATTCTGGGAGGGAACCCGTGGCCCTTGATCCCTCGCTCCAATAGCTTCATAAGCTATTCTTGTTAGGATTTCTCCTCCTCCTATGTACTTTGGCTTCTGGTTGTGCATGGCGATTACTTGCTCGTGGATGTATTGAGCATAATTCACCTCTTTTGGCATGTTGCTCTTCAATGCCCATGTGATGGTTGTCGCAATGGCATGGGGTGGTGTAGTATACTTCTGCGGTCTTTTACTGCACACATGGAGAAACTGGTTGTATAATCGGCAAAGGGTTGCCGCTCGTTGATCTGCCATATCTCCGTAGGTTGTATTTTGTTTCTTTGATCCATAGATCTCTATGGCCTCCCTTCTTTCCGTGACAGAACTCCCTTTGTTGTGCAGCTTCAATGCATCTGCAATGAGCTGTGGAGTGATCTGTACTTCAACTGTTTCTCCATCCATGGCTGTCAACGTGGCTTTCCCATCCTTCTGAATGGATGTTGCCAACTCATACACTCTTCTTGTGTCTACACCTGATGGTCTCGAGGTGAAGAACCTGTGTAAGTCAGCCTTTTCCAGGTATCTGCTGATGTTCTCGGATCTGCTATAATCCACTAAGTCTCGTGGGATCATAGGTACATCGACCGATTGCCCTTGAGGATCTCTGAAAGTCCCCTGGTAGATCTTTATTCCCTCTTTTTCTAGTACTGCTTCCTCCACCCAAGTCTTGGTTGGCTTGAGGGTTTCTGTTGGAATATCAAAAGGTTCTGCTTCTGCAAGAGCATCCTTGATGGTTGGTCTTTTTCTCTTAGTTGCCGATGACTTAGCGGAATCCATGGATCCTGTAACTCCAATTACAGAAGTTAGCGTCTTTTTAGTACTGAAAGCCGAAATGAAGCTTTTAACTATTCAAATGACTTGAAAATTGAAACATGAGCTATTCAGGGCCTAAGGATGCAATGTAGGTGAAAAAATATGCAAACTGGGCTCAAAAACATGCTTGAGACATCATACGCGTATGATGTCTTTTGTGTCAGAATGACTTCATATTGGTTGTGCTTGTAGCTGATAGTGTATACATGAGTATCATATGCTTGGATTTGAGTTTGGATCCCATTTGGTCAAGTTTTGGCCAGTTCAGTCCAGTTCAGTCCAGTTCAGGCTCTTGGCAAAATTTTGAAAGGGAAATGGATTTTATGATCCAAATTGGATAAAACTTGGTGGTTCACCTTCAAATGGCATGTAGATCACTTCTGTTTGGTGGTTGAAGCCCTGAGGTGCCAAAATCACATAGTGAGACATCATACGCGTATGATGTCTTTTAGTGCATTTTTGGACCAATTTTCTCTATAAGCTTGGTTTTGGCTTTAGATAGGCTTATTCAGTGGATTTATCAAGTTTGGATAGAATTTGGACTAAAAATGGCTCTGGAGACATCATACGCGTATGATGTCTTTTTCATCAATTTTTCATGGGATTGGTTCTGTGGACTCTCCATGTGCTAGTGAAGGACTATTTATACTCAAATCTTGGTTTGGACTTGAATATGTTGGATTTGGGACAAAAATAGGCTTTGTATGAAGGATTTTCTCTTAATTGGGCTAATGGGGTGATCCACCTGACCAAATGGTTCCAAACTTCATATGTAGCATGTATTAGATACAAATAGACATCATACGCGTATGATGTCTTTTGTGTCAAAATGGTGCTTTTTGGTTCCAGATAGCTTGTAGATGTGTTAATCAACAATCCTACAAAGTTTCAATGAGTTTGGAGTTATTTTGACAAAATTAGGACCAAAAATCAATTTTATGGCCTACTTTGCGTCTTTTTGGTTTTCCTTGGGTTTTCTAACTCCAATTCTCATGATACTTGGTTCATAGGATGTGATTAACATGTGGAATGAGGCTATGCACTCAAATGTTGAAATGGATGTGAAAATCATGGTGTGAGACATCATACGCGTATGATGTCTTTTCTTGAAATGTTGGTTTTTTTGTGCAAAGAATGCTTTGTGCTAGTGCCCTAAGCCCTGCTAACTAGTTTTCAACTTAAAAAGTCATCAGTTTAGCTAAAAAGCCCCCTTATAGGCATTTCAGTCTCCGAAGTCGTCTTTTTGCCTTGGAGTTGAATTTCTTCAACTTTTCTTCTCGAGAGTTGCATTTCCAGCTCATTGGATATGTTGTGAAGCCACCTATTTGGTTGAACTTGACTTTGGCTCCCCGTTCTCCATCTTTCTCCATTTGGTTGCCCGAAAGCGTCTTTTTCACCATCGGTAAGTGAATCAGCTTTCTTTTGGGTTTTGCTTGCAAACATAAGTCATCCATGTATATTTGAAGCTGCTTGTGAAGTTTCATGTCATTTGGTCGTCAATTTTAGCCGTTATGCCAAAATGACGCTTTGTGTGTCCGCGCCGAATCGGTTGTTCCGACCTACTTTTGGTGATCCAAACCCGGAGATACTCCATGGTTGCATTGCCCTCGATGTTGTTAAGCTTCCTGAGAAGTTTTGTGTCGTTCCGACAACTTTTTTCTGTTTGCCTCTTGCAGGCTCTGTTGACCTAGGGTTTTTTCAGTCGTTCTTTCTCGAGCTTTGAGTGTTAGAAACTCATCTCCTATACTAGGGTAACCCACCTCTAAGTTCTTGCAAGGTTTGGTTAGGCGGTTGTGCCCCTACCTAGCGTTCTTCCCCATTCCCCGTCTGCTCTTGTTTCTTGGTTTTGGTGAGTTTTCGCGACAAAAGTTAACGATAAGCATCAAAAGCTTATGGCAACGAGTCTACCTCTCATGTCTGGTGTCCTCTGAGCTCTCGTAGCAGTCGTAGAAGGCGGTAGAAGGTCGGATGCTCCTGTGTGCTCTTTGCTCTCTCCAAGAAGGTAATAGTGGAAATGAGCTTGATAGTGAAGTGAAAAATACTTAACTTCGGGCTTCCCGGATCACTTGTTACCAAATTTGACATGTGCTCCTATCTCGTCGTGAAATGCACTTTAGGATTTGAAATTTCTCAATTTGGACTCCTTTTGACCTGTTTCTGAGAAATCTGTCCACTTTGCCAAAATATTGTCATTTCGGGCTTTCCGCAACTTTTTCAGAATTGTACCCAATTTTTACCATGGGTTGCCCTTGTCATTAGGACCATCACCGTCTATTCTTTTCTTTTTTCCGATCTCATTTCACCTGCTTTTTTATTTTTCTTTTACTTTTATTAAGAAAATCATAAAAAATAAAGGAAAATAGCAAATTGAAGCCAAAAAATTCCAAACATACACGATAAATAGCTGGTAACCCTGTGTATATGAATATACACTTCTTTGTGATTTCTGGACTTGGATTACCACTTTTTTCCACTTTTTAGCTCCAAAAACACTCTTATTTAGTGATATTTACACATCTAGAGACCCAAATTCATCATTTGATCTCTTCTTGTTGCAAAACAAGGTATATAAGGGCATAAATATTATCAATATCCGCAATCAAACATAAAAAATTGCAAAATCATGTAAGACACTGCCCTTGTAATATAATTTTTGTTTTTCTTTGTTTTTCCCGCTTGTAGCTGCTTTGTAGCTCCTGTATACCTCCCCCCCTCCTAGTCTGAGTCCTCCCGGACGACTATGAAGTGTCTGTGGGCGAAGCATTGTAGTTGTTTTGGTCATAAGTTCCCAATGCAATTGTAGAGCGATGATACAACATTCTTTCCAATAAAGCTGCTCTTTGTTTGATTGAAGGATTGGTGGTCGGGTTTTGGGTTGGTTTGGCAATTTGGTAGTAGAATCAGTAGATGGATTCTTCGTTACCTTGTTGTCTTTTTTCACAATCCAAATCTGCTTCCGCTTTGCTTGTGCTTGCCACAAACTCTTTGCGACCCAAACCTGCTTTGTTCTGTGTGTTGATTTCCTCGCCTTGAAATACCTAGGAGTTTCCGTTGATTGTACTGAAGGGAGTTCCTGTTTACAAATCTTTGGGATCCAAATTTGCTTGCTGTAGCTTTGTGCCGTCATGAACTTCTTTGGAATCCAGATCTGTTTCACTGTCCTTGATTGTCGGGGATCACTCTGTTGTCTGGTATTGAAGACTCTGTTTGTGTTTTCTGGCACCACCTTTTTTGGTCTCCATACCAACGTTGACTCCGTTTTTTCCCAAGGTTGAGCTGTTATATTATTGCTTGTCTTCCTTATCCACTGTTGAGAATTCCTCGTCGAAGAGTAATCCGGTTGTATAGAAACTTTTGGTTGCCATTGCTTCTTCTTTTTCTCTGGTTGTTGTTTACCTTTGTCTTTGGATTCTTCCTTTGGAGTTGGCTCTGCTCCTTTGGTGAACTTAACTGATTGACTTTCACCTTCGTATTTGATAAGCACTGATTTAGAACTCCAGTCAATCATTGCATTGTATTGCTTCTGCCATGGTTGTCCTAGCAATAATGGATGTTGTGTAGCTTGGTCTTCAACCACGTAAAACATATGAGGATACACATACTGGTTAATCTGTATATGTAAAACTGTGCATCCGACAGTTTTGATTGAATTCTCAGAGTAACTTTTTAACTCTTGCTTGGCAGTTTGTAATTTAGTGTCATTTGTCAATTGTCTATACAAACTGAGTGAAAGTAGGTTAGCTTGAGCTCCTGAATCCAATAGTGCTCTGGCTTTGATTTGGTTGGTTCCTACTTTGCATTCAATGATGGGTTCTTCTTTGTCATTATCCATTTCTGTTATACTGACTGCGTTTATTCGTATTGCTCCTTCATTGCGCTGTTTCTGACGCAGTAGTCTTCTTTTCTCCATTCTTTCCTTCGCCTCGGCTTGCGCTTCCTCCACAATCTTTTTCTTTTTCTGGACACGCAGCTTTTCTTGATGTATTTTGAGAAGCATGTCTTGTGTTAGCGGCAACAAATACTTTTTCACTCTGCATCCACTAATCCAATTGGGCATTTCTTCTCCGTCTAATGTAGCAAGCTTGACGGCTCCACTTGGTGATAGATCTTTAATCACCAGAGGTCCCATCCCTCGCTTTTTAAGCTTCTTAGCATGCTGTTTCAGAGTGTAAACTAGGACATAGTCCCCAACTTTAAACTCTTTAGTCCGCACATGCTTATCAAAAAATTCCTTTTGTCGCCTTTTTTGAGCGTAGATGGAAGCTACTGCTTTTAGGCGAAGCTCATCTAGCTTTTCCAGGTCATCTATTCTATCAGAGAGCTCGTGCCCTGTCCACTCTAGATCCTTAGCCACCCTTAAGGTTGAAATCAAGAATTCTATTGGCAAGATAGCATTTAGCCCAAAAACCATGTTATATGGGGTCGTTCCTATGATGTTTTATATGCTACCCTATATGCCCATAATGTTGAATGCAACTTTTGGTCCCAGTCAGTTCTCGACTCAGATACAATCTTCGTGAGGACCGTGCATATGGTTTTGTTTGTTGCTTCAGCTTGTCCGTTTGCTTGTGGATGATACGGGGCTGATTTCCTATGGATTACCATGAATTCATCTAGAAGGATCTTTATCACTTCATTTATAAAATGTGTGCCTCGATCACTCACAATTTCTATTGGCAATCCATATCGTACAAAGACGTATTCATATAGAAATTGTGCCGTGGTCCTGGCATCTGCTTTTTGAGTTGCCTTTGCTTCGACCCACTTTGTTAGATAGTCTGTAGCCACAATGATGTATTGTGCATGAGTCTTATATGCAGGAGGTGAAATGGGTCCGACATAATCAATCCCCCATTTTGCAAAAGCTCTTGCCCCCATCATTGGTCTAAGCGGCATATCATCTCTTTTAAGTGGTACTTTGGTCCGCTGACAGTCATCACACCGTTTAACGTATTCCTCAGCGTCCATATGTAATGTTGGCCACCATATTCCTGCGGCTAAGACAAGTTTTGTTGTCTTATCACCTGAGAAATGGCCTCCACCTACTCCTCCATGAGCTTGCTCCAGGATTATCACATACTCAGACTCTGATGCGCAAATCCTAAGCTGGTTGTCTTTACCTCTCTTATAGAGTTGATCTCCTATTAAAGCGTAATCTCTAGCTTCTGTCTCTACAGATTTCTGACGAGCTTTTGACGTTCCTTCTGGGAAAGTTCTATTTGTGAGATATTCAACAATATACTGACTCCATTCTGGAGCGATCATTATCTGATATAATGTCGAATACTCGGCTGGCGGTTTTGATGAACATACAATACATACAGTGACATATTCATGTACGCTTTCTTTCATTCCTGGCCAATAGACTCCCAATTGTAACAAATTCCTATATGTGTTCCTTCTTGAACAATGAAATGCACATTCCTGAACATGTGCTTCGCGCAGATATATACTATATTCCTCAGGATTGATGCATAGTCGTAAAACATGATCATTTCCCAATTGATACAACCTTCCTGCAACCAATTGAAGATTCTTGGATTGCTGAATAGCAATATGTTTCAGGTTGTATTCTCTTCTATCGAACTCTCCTCCATAGGTTAATAGGTTAACGACATTTTGAGACCACTTCGGTATCATTTCTATGTTGAACAAGTACGCGTCTGGCATGTCGTCATCTACTCCTATAGGGTCTTCTCCATTCGTCAATCGCGAAAGATGATCAGCTCTAAGATGTGTTTTTCCTTTCTTTACTACTACCGTGAAGTCGAATTCCAGTAAGATAATGAACCATCTCACTATTCTCCCGGTATTGCATGGTTTATTCACTAGGTAGAGCAAGGCTTGGTGATCCGTAAAAAACACAAACTTGTTGGCTAGAAGATAATGCCGAAATTTCTTCACAGCATAGATCATTCCTAATCCTTCTCGCTCTGTTGTGGTGTAATTCTTCTCTGCATGGTTGAGCTGTCGACTGGCGTAACAGATAGGAAAATCCATGTTTCCTTCTTCTGGCTGAGCCAGAATGCATCCTATTGCATATGCCGAAGCATCTATATGCACATGGAATATCTTCTCCCAATCTGGTGATTTCAAGACTGGAGCAGTAATGAGTGCCTCTTTCAATTTCTTGAACGATTCCTCACACTCCTCTGTCCATTCAAAGTTCACTATTAGCCTGTAAAGTGGTTGGCCTATTATAGCGTACATGTAAATGAATCGTCTATAATATCCGCAATGTCCCATAAAGCTCTGTACTTGTTTCGCATTGGTTGGTCTAGGCATATCCACTATAACTTTTATCTTCTCTAAATCCGTGGATATTCCGTTTTGTGAGACAATATGTCCCAGAATTCTGCCCTGTCGGACCATAAACACACATTTCTCAGGATTGAGACAAATGCGATATGTCCTACATTTCTCAAATACTTTTCTTAGGTGTTCTAGATGCTCATCTCTCAGTAGAGAATGTACACATAAGTCATCCATGTAGATTTCTAGAAACAGCCTTAAGTATTCTTTGAAAGCATGCGTCATCAGCCTCTGGAAGGTTGCGGGAGCATTGGTTAGACCAAAAGGCATAACCGATAAGCATAAATTCCCCACTCCGTTGCAAAAGCTGTTTTATGTTGATCTTCTGGTGCTATGGCTAGCTGGTTATATCCTGAAAAACCATCAAGAAAGGAGTATGCTGTTTTCCCTGATACACGCTCTAGAACATGATCAGTTATCGGCAGGGGATAATTGTCCCTGATTGTTGCAGCATTCACTTTCTTTAAGTTGACACACACTCGGAGTTTTCCGTTCTTCTTGGGTACTACCACAATTGGAGATACCCAATCGGTGTGTTCAATCTCGTATATGAATTCAGCTTCCATTAGCTTATCTATCTCTTCCTTGATTCGCTTAGCAAAAGTATCATTATATGTGTATGGTCTCTGTCTGCTAGGCTTTGCGTCTTGTTTCAGTGGGATTGAGTGTTGGCATATCGATGGGTCAACTCCCTTTAAGTCCTTATAAGACCATGCAAACACATCCCTATACTCTCTGAGAAGACTCAAAAGTCTCTCTTCCTCGCCTGGAGACAAATCTGTGGCTATGTACACCGGTCTAGGTGGCTCACCTGGAGCTGCTAAATCAACTTTTTTTGCATCCTCCGGTCCGTCATAAGATTCGTTCTCCTTCCTCTCTCGAATAGGTGGGGTTAATATCACCTTCCTATCCTCTATTGTGAATTTCCTATAGTGAGAGGGAACATCCATGTTTTCCTTGATTTTGACGTTTTCGTCCTCTCCACTCTCAATTTTTGTCGTCCAAACTTCCTTCAGAGTTTTCTTGAGCTCTCTGTACTTGTTTCTACGTTCTAACTTGGACTCCGTGTATTCTCTGTTGCGCTTGTTCTTTTCTGATTTTTCTGTTTCAGTTTTCGTTCCATTCTTTTGAACTTGATTTCTTGAGCCTCTTTTGTCTTTTCGTAAGCTCTTTTGATCACTGCCTCTCATTCTTCCAGAAATCTTATCCTTAACACAATCTTCAGCCTTTACTAGCATTAGGAATTGATTTTTTTCTCTTATTCTAGGCATCGGATTGGTTCTAACCCCTTTTGTTTTTTTCTTTGCTCTATAGTGTTTCTGGCGTTGTTTAGTTTGGTTCGGAAAATCATAAAATCGGACATCCATTATAGTTTCTTCGTTTCCGCTTGAATTGTCCGTTGACTCGTTGTCTGCTTCATTTCCCCACTCTGGATGATCGGGAATGTCGTGAAACACCTCCTCTTCATCTTCCTTTTCCAGTGTATCGTTCTTTTCAGTTTCTTTTTCGAGTACAGTTCTCAACATGAAGTACGGAACCACGTCGTACCCGTCCTTGTCGCAAAATTTCGTTGTGGGACCATCCGGAATTGCACAAACATCTAGGGTTGCTAGAATGTGTGTCCATTCTAATGGTTCAAACGTGTCCTCTGGAAAGGGTTCTCTTATATAAGTTTCGTCTTCGATAGCCCTTTCTAAAACATCTTCTTCTCTTGTTAGACTTCCACATTTCGAAGCTCCACACATCCATAACTCCTTGGGCTTACCTAACCAAGCTGGAAATTCGGATCCCGCCAAAGTAGCTGAATCAAACTCCTCTACCGGTGTTCGGTTCACATCTTTGTAGCTATGGTCTTTCAGGTTCACACGTGTAGTGGTTTCCATATTTCTCAGGTATATGTGATCGTAGCCCCAATCTTGGACCATTTTCAACTGTCTCATGAATGGTCTTCCCAATATGATATCATAGTTATTCTCCTTGGCAAAATCGACAATAGCAAAAGTATGTTCGTATTCAATGCCGCAAGAAGTCACTACAACTTTCTCTAATAACCCCATAGGTTTCTCCATGTGTCCATCTGCTAATTGGAGTTTCAACCTAGTCTTCCTTATTGCTGGTTTCCCCATTTTTTCCAGATTTCTTTTGTAGCAATGGCTACCCCAGCTCCGCTGTCTAGTATTGCCATCGTGTTTACTCCTTGGAATTCAACTGGTAAGGTTGTATTCCCCTCTTCACCTTCGCAATACTCTCCGACCTTGTTTAAGGGTACAGGCTTAGCGTTCTTGTGTGGTTTACTCAGCTCTTGTATACCCTCTTTCAATCTCGATGTTGGATCTTTTATCCCGAATTTCTCCAAGCATTTTCCTACAGTGGTCCACATATGTGGTCTTAGCCTCAAAAGCTCAGCTAAAGTGATAGTGCATGTCACTGGTGTTGACAAGATCTCTATCAATCCTTGCGAGTCCATGACTTTTTCTGATGAGATTCTTCGTGAGGGAAGTGCTCTAATCTCGGATTTTGCTTCATACTCTCCTAAGTATGAAGGTAAGGTATTCAGTGAATGAGGTTTGCTCTCCATTGTTCTAACAGAGCCCCCATCTCCCCAGTAAGATTGCAGATCCAAGTCCACTTGAGATCCTGCCTCAAATTCCACTATGGGAGGATTCCTGATGTCCTTTTCCCAATTTGTCTGATTAGCTTGGCAACTTAGCTCGTTTGCAAAGTTTGCCTCTCTCACTTGTTTCCAAAATTCATTGTAATCCTCATCTTTTCCGTAAATCCTCTGTATGACTGGATGAAAACTCTCTATCTCCTGATCGGTTGTGTTCAATACTATGCGGTCATCCTTTTGTGTATTTTCAGGCTTTTGTGCACTGGGAGTCTTTTCAGCTACTCGTGAAACGATAGTCTCTTGCTGAATTGGGTTTTCCTTTCCACAATTCATTGTTTCTTTTGGTGGTTCTAATAAGGCTTGTGCAGTCTCGATCATTCTCTGGCACATTTCAAGTCTCTGCTTTTCCAATTCCGCGTTTGGGTATGTCATCCACCTCTGTTCTTGTGTTTGGTTGTTCTTTAACCTAGCTTCGTAAGCTCTTATCAGTGCGTCCAATGGTTCGTGTACTTTGTCGACTAGCACTGATCCCCCTGAGCTTAAGCTCGTTGTTTCTTTGATACTCTTTTGTTTTGTTCTTTCCGGGCTCATCTCTCGTTTCCCGTTTTGACTCTCAAGTTTTTCTAATCTAGCTTTAGTTTGCTTTAGTTCCTCAGCTAGAATACCGTCTTCACGTTCTTTTCTCAACTCATGCGTGCTTTTCTAGCTTTCCATGTGTTTCTCTGACTCCGCGGTCCTTGACTAACCACTTCAGTCGCTAACTTTCCATTCTCAGGTTCTCTAGTGGTTTTCTTAGCTTGAGCTCTAGTAACAACTTGTGTTGGTATCAGAGTTTCATTTTCAGACCCACTGCTGGTAGGAATAGTTTCTAACATATTCAATGTCGTCTTTTGCACTTTGTTTGGATTCTTTGAACAATCCTCAATGAAGTGAGTAACCCCACACTCAGTGCAATAAGCGTTTATTCTAATGATTTCCGTATGTGGACAAACATTCATCAGATGGTCACCTCCACACTTGTAACAGGGTCCTAGTGCTGGTCTTGGTCCCATTTGATTCGTCCTTTGTGGATAGGATGGTCTCTGTCCTGATAACCCTCCATGAGCTATGAACATCAATGTTCTTGCGTCCAAATTGTATCTCTCTTCATCAGAAGCACTTGTAACTGTTGGTGTTCCAACATTCCCAATCATGCCCCATGGTTCTGGTTGTTTGGGTTCTTCTGGTGGGTAATACACAATTGGAGACATGTGTGCACCAGATTCTTCATAATAGGCTTGAACAGGCACTAAGGCTTGTTCTTCCTGATTCTCTAAGGTTGGTGCATATCTAATGCCCACTGGTCTTGCTCCTGGTAAAGGTGGTTGTTGTCCCAATACCGGTTATGGTCTTTCTATCCCCATAGGTCCTGGTACATTTCCCGTTGGGTATCGAGGTACTGGATGTATCTGAGGTGGTGCTAATTGAGCAGGAGGTGCATACTAGCGTTCCCTTACATGCCCTTTGTTGTAATAACACTCCTTTGTTGGATGATTTGTCCATTTTTGTTCAATAGCACACCATTTCAGTGTTTTTGGCAATGGTTTTTGGTATGGTGCCATCCTTTTTAGAGCATCTTCTATCATTTGCTCTACATTTGGCATGGTTGTTGTTTGAACATTCTTTTTAGTGGTAGTCTCGCTCGCTACGGAGGAGGAGCTACTGGATGCAAAATCTGTATCAGCTGACACTTCTCCATAAACCGTACAGTTATCCACTAAGTACAATGCCTCTCTCGTTACTTGCTTGAAACTTGTACAAGCTTTCAAGTGCAAGTCCTTCTTGAGAGTGTCGTTCCTCAGTCCCTCAATAAAGAGAACAGATAGTCTGTCGTCTTGTGGTCGTTCACGTACTGTACATCTCTCAATGTATTGTTTGAAGCGAAGTGAAGCTTCCTTCACTTTTTCGTGTTCTCTCTGTTTAAAAGCATATATTTGTGAGACCGTATTGTGCTTAATCCCTCGTTTTGAGAATTCCTCAGCAAACTCTCTTAGCAAATGGTCAATGTCATGGAATCCCCCTATGTTCATTGGTTGAAACCATGTCAATGCAGTACCTTCTAGAGTAAGACCAAATCCCTCGTATTGTGTATGGAAATCTGTTATCTGCTCAGCTCTTAAGACTTGCTTAAAGAGTGACACATGTGCATACGGATCTCTTGAACCACCATACTTCTTTGGCATACACTTGGCTACTTGAGATGGTCTCATACGTCTATGATCTGATACCAATCTCATTGCTCCTGTGTCTCGGCTAAAGCTTTCTCTAGCATCATGGACTTCATGGGTTACCCTTGTCGGTTCCCCTGCCCTGAATCTACTACTGGGAGGTAAATGTGATGGTTCCGCTTCAAACCTTGGACCTGGAGTGGTATAGGTGGGGATTGGAACTGCACTACCTCGATTCGTCTCCATTGACTCTCTGGAATGTACTGATCCCATTGGTCCAAGCTTCGAGTCCCAAGGTTGACTGAAAGAGTCAGCAACCTGAGTTCTTTGTCCTCCTGTTGTCATTGAGTTTTGCACTCCAGTTGTTGGTGCTGGTCTATGTGAGCTAGAAGTAACATAATACTGATGTAGTGGTCCCCCAAAGTATGTATATCCTTCTAATTCTTTCTTGCCCATTGTTGAGTATTGCCTGCCATACTTATCGTAAGCGGCAATTTTCACTTCCGATCCCTCTGTGTAGGTAAAGACATAGAGTCTTTTTTTGTCTGTCAACTCTCCGGTGTAGGGTTCTTCACATCTATAATAGAGATCTTGCTCCCCATTATTATATTTGTATAGCCCCACATAGATGTTATCAGTGTTGATCCTTGTAGTTTCATTCTCTCTTCTTAACCTCGCATTAGGGAAGTTCATTATTGGTGCTTTCTCCTCGAGTTCTTCATCTATTTTGGCTTTGGTGCCCATCAATCCCCACTTGTCCACAATGTTAGGGTTTAGGACTACCAAGTACATGGTACCCACGTCATCTAGATATCTATCTCCGCTATAGCTCACAGGCACTAAGTCCTTGAACTCACTAGGTCTTTCTTCTATCTTTACACAATAGCGGTCATTTCCATCTTTGTAGATCTTTGCACCTTGCTCATTGTCGTACTGATATTTTATGAACAATAGCTTCATTGTGGCGGAAGGGTTTGATGATCCTGCTGCCATATTTTCTCTGTTGTTCCTGTTCGAGTGTTCGGTGAAAATCTCGTAAGACCTCTCCGAAGAAGTATCAGAAACACTTCCTTCAAAGATCGGCTCTAATGGTTGCACCCAACTTTGGTTTACACTTTCCTCAGTTGATATGACACTTGCTGGTTCCCCTTGTTTTGGTTGATTATTCCAGAGATTCCTGCCCGATCTCAAATTCATCAATTTCCCTAAAGGACTTTAACTTTTCCGTCTCGGAAATTTGTTTTCCTCAAGTTTTTGTGGTCAGAATTGATCCAAACTGATTGATACTTGGTCAACTGTTTAATCTTGTCAGTTGGACAACTTCTGTTTCATCAAGTGAGAATTTTGTCGCAGTTATGCTGAAAAAGACATTATACGCGTATGATGTCTTTTTTCACAGATTTTGACTATTTTGGTTATGCTCACTCTCAGTGGCCCCTTTATGCTCTGTTCCCTCACAAAATTCAGTTTGAACTCTGTTTGAGCAAGTTATGGCTAATTTAGGCTTTTCTTGGCAATTTTCCGCTTTTGACTTGTTTTTTGGGTCAATTGTGATCCAAATGGGATGAAACTTGAAATATAACCTCTAGACAGCTATTACAATGGATCTGTGTTAGCAAAGTATCAAAATATGTCCAAAATTAGGTCAAAGACATCATACGCGTATGATGTCTTTTTCATCAATTTGGGTCCAAACTTGATATTTATGCTTTCTACAGTGTTTGTAACAATCTTATCAGGTCAGATTTCAAAAATAAGCAGTGGAAGTGCCAAAAGACATTATACGCGTATGATGTCTTTTGTCCCAGATTTTGACTATTTTTGGTTTCAAGCCTTCTCCAATGTTTATAATTGAGTTTCAAGTGTTTTTTTCAGGTTTGAATGTAAAAACAAGATCTGAATCAAAATTTCTTGTTCTTTGCGTTGTTTTTTTTTTTTTTTTGCTCTCTGACTTGGTCTTTTGGGTTTCTGAGAGTGTTAAAGCCCTTGTTTCAAGTTGATCTTAGGGTAAAACCCCCCTTCTAAACACTCTGGCAATGTCAAATTTTCAATTTTAGCCTCTGTTTAGGTCCTAAGACATCATACGCGTATGATGTCTAAAGTTGCAGATTTCCAGTTTTTCAGCACAGAACTCTTCCAATAGCTCTTTTAAGTGCTCAGCAACAATCAGTTACACAGAAAATTTTTCTGAACTTTGTTTATTGCATATTTCACTACCAAAGCAACTTTTTCAGTGATCTAACATGCAATCAAACACATCAAGCAAATAGAACACCAATTGATAGCTCTAGATCAGGATCAAATCAGGCCCTACCTAAGCTACTTCTATTCATAAAATGGATTTTTTGCAATTGAAAATATAAAGAGATTTACTACCACACAAGGAGTAGCAAATGCTTTTTATGTCAAAAACCACTTAAACACCATCAAAAACAATCTAATCTAAGCTAAACTAAAAATACTGTCAACACGGAAGACCCAGGAATACCCCACTTCCTAGTATCTCTCGAGACCTTCGGAGTCCACCACTCCTAGATCTTTTCTAGCTAAAGTATACAAAGTAGTTTATACGACTCACCTCGTAGGATTAGTCTAAGGTCACCTACTTAGGGCTCTCGTCCCTGGCAGCGGCGCCAAATGTTAAGGCGGTTACGCCGCTAGCGGAAGCTAAATAGCGAGAACTCAACCAACAACAGAATTTGTCAGACGAGGACGAAGCTTGACCCGCAGGCGCATGGAAACAACTAGGTGGGTGTCAAATCACCTACTCGACCTTCTAATGACAATCACTACTAAGGAAATCAAATCTAAGTTCTAAAATACGCAAGTGACTGAAATCCGTACTACGAACGAATGCTATACGAAACAGGATCTAGAATCATTGAATCGATCTCAAACTCAAGGGGAAGTCTATACACTAGGTAAGAACAACACCCTAAAGACTTGAACTGCAAAATCAACCTATAACCACTCCGTGCGGCAAACGCGTATGAAGACAGGCCGAAAAATACAGGTGACCGAAACTTGACCCTGATGGTACTAATGTGTAGCTCTACTTGTTGTGGTTCTATAGATATGCTGCACGCTCTATTCCGACACACGAGTTGGAAGAAAACTCACACCGAAGCTCGTAGGAACTTACCACACATAGAAGCCGATAGCGCGCACTCTTGGTATCTGTGCGTAGCTCTCACCGTTGCTAACACAATGGCAGTGTCGCTTCTCCAATGGCGGCCCCGTAGCTCGCGTAGCAAGGAGATAAGACTCTCTCTCTCTCTCTCTCTCTCTCTCTCAGACACAGTCACGGCGCTCAAAAACTCACTTTGATTAATTGAATCCCCCTTAGGTTACAAAAATTTGGCTTATATACCTCAGCCTTGGAGGTGAGAACATTTCTAATTATTTACATCAACAGGTGAAATTACTTCGGGATTACAAGCTGGAAACTCAATTGAGTCCCGTTACTTAATGAATGGCTCAAATCAAAATTAATGTAGGAAAGACATTTATTACAATCAATGGTTACAAAATGATGGGTGTGAGCAAAAATGTGGGTGTGATCCTCTGCTGGCTCAACACTTCCTCTGCTGACTCAACATCCACTCAAATGACAGAATCTTGGAAGTGCAAGTAGACATGGGTTTTAGACCAGTCATGCACCATTTTGCTTCCCTCATGAAAGGACGTCCTAAGATCATCTCAGGTGCCATAGTGTGCTTAGAGAAATCCTTAACAATGAAGGTATTTTCTATTTTATACCCAAAGACCTTGATCTTGAGATCTTCTAGCATCCCAATAGGTTTAACAAGAAACCCATTGGCCAGCTTTACTACTATGGTTGTGGTCCTAAGGTGAGGTCTTCCCATAGTTTCCCAGCAATTTTTAGTTACAATGCTAACCCCAGCGCCACCATCAAGGATTCCCTTCACAATTAGTCCCTTGGTAGTGATTGGTATGGTGGCATTGGATTCACTTCACAGTTGATCCCTTGGTAGCGATTGGTATAGTTGCATTGGATTCATTGCCCTCAAAGTATTGTCCCAACTTGTTAACAGGTATTTTTACAACAAGGTTCTCATCTAGGTTGGGTTGTGGATCTAAGTGTTCCTCCTCTATTGACATCTCCCTAGCTCCATCCATCTGTGCAAATTGTGGTAGCCCGAGCTTCAGTTCTCCATTGAGAAAAGCTCGAAGAGCTAAGAATAGCTCAAGGTCTCCATATAGTTTGGACATGATGGTGGTTCTAACTTTTGAAGCCATGAAATCCATCAATTTGTCAATATTTAACGACACCTTTTGCGCTTCAGTCCCTTGACATGGGAAAGATGGAATTTCCATTTCTTCGATAGGGTCAGGTAGTCCCTCTGTAAACATTCTTTCTAACAAGAAGTGAGTACACCCACTTTCCTATTACTTTAAGTCACTTTCTTCTTGGATGACACTAGGTATGGCTAGGGGTCTATGGACTATGAGGTTGTTGTTGTGTAGGGAACAATGTGTCTGTAATCTGGATCTGCCAAGGTGCTGGTTCTAGATCCCTTTCGGTATCTTCTACCAAACTTCTTAATTGATTGACCCATTCGATCTCCTCTATAGGGTTTGGATAAGTTCCTATCTTCTTCTTGAATCCTGGGCATTGTGGCTCATGACAATCTTCCTAGTTGGTTTCTTTCTTAGTGGTCGTTTTGATCTCCATGGTTTCACCTGAATCAGAATCCTCTTCAGCATCGTTCATATATACGGCGTCGTCATCAGTCCCTATGTTGGTCTTTGAACTGGGGTCTGACTTCGCTGCTTTTTGCGATCTCTTCCTTTGTGTTTTCTTCTTCTTCTAAGATTGGGCAATTGATATTGTGTCTCTTTCCTCAAGAATATAATTTTGTTTTTGGAGCATCGATCGTGTGAGTATGTTTATAGGTACCACAGGTGTACTTTGTGATGGCTCCTCGATAACCTCAATCAAGTTTAATGGCGTGATCTTCGGTGCATTTGGATTGTTCGGACATTGGGCAATCAAATGATCTATGCCACATCATTACACATGAGTATTGGCATTGTAAATGTGCTCACTTGATTGGTTTGCATTAGTATGGCGTTCTTTTGTAGCCTAATAGGACACTCGGCTACACGATGTGGACCTCCACACTCGTAGCATTGAAGAGGTGGTCTCTTGACAGTGTACTTGATATTTTGGCCTCTTGCAGTAAGAGCAGTTACTTGATAGACAAGTTTGACTTGTCCCCAATAGTCCTCCATGTAGTATTGTGGACTTTCTTCAAGCGCATCAATCCCATAGGCAATATTAGGGTCTATATCTTCCTCACAGCCTTCCGAACAAGCAATAGATGACTCACAACTCACTTGATTCATAAAAGTGATTTTTGAATGTGGTGGTTGTGGTCCTAGCACTGGAGGTGGTAAGGGTGTTTTTTGAACAACATTTTGGACCCTAGGGACCATGTGTTGTGACGTTTGTTCAAGAGGTGGGGCCGACATCAATGCAGGCACTCAAGGTGTGTCTGTTCATGCTAAGGTTGTTTTATTGGCCATCGCATGCTTAAGTACTATGCAATCCTTAGCTTGATGACCATACCTCCCACAGGCATTGCAATTCCCATTGAATTTTACTCTAAAAGTAGGGCATTCACTAGTACTATGCGGACCATAGCATATTGAGCACCATTGTTCCTCCTTTCTTGGATACATATGATTGTTTTGCGGAGCATGATTGTCTCTAAGACTCTCTTGAATGGCCTTGGTGAGATCTGCTAAAGTCATCTCAGGTATCTTTGGCTCCTTAGCAATAGGCTTTAGGGTCATTGGCTGATGCCTTGATGCTTGAGAGCTAGTAGATTTAGGCTCAATAGACACTCTTTCTCCTTGAATCATTAAATTATCCTCCAATTGGATTGCATTGGTGGTGATTGCTTCCCAAGTGGTGATACCTCTAATGACTAGGACATTGTAGATATCCTCGTGTCATAATCCCCTAATAAATCTATCAAGCAATTGATTATTATTGAAGCGCTCATTCGGATTACAATGAGAATTCAAATGCTTCAAGTGACCAATAAAGTCTCTCACCAAATCTCCTTCCTCTCATTGGGCTTTTTGGAGCTGAGAGGCTACACCCCAAAGCACTCCCTCTCGTATGCATTCTTTCAAGAACAGTCTCCTAAGAGTAGGGTAAATCATTTTTTCTTCCAACCTTAGGGTTCTATACCAATCTCCAGCCTTCCCAATTAAGGTTAGGCTTAAAGCATTACTCTTATGCAGGTCATTGTGTTCTCCTAGAGAATCACATAGTTGTTCAAACACTTTGACATGCTTTCTCACATCCCCGTCTCCACTAATTTTTTTGTGTGAGCTTGGCTATTTGTATTGCCTTACTTCTAGGCTCTCTATCAGGCGTGTTACGCATATTCTTAGCAATAGATCGACCGATGGTTTGAGATGCGGTGACCATGAGACTTTGATCTACCCTTTATGCATCTCTATTTCCCTCTTTCTTGGACTCACGTTGCGAAGAATGGCCCTTAGGTTGCTTATCATCCCTTTGCACATAATGTGCTTTGCCATAATGCGAGCTAGTCATGGTCTTCCGATGCATCTCCTCTGACAAAAGAGCAGTAGTAACATCATCATACTTTAGCATACCATTAGGAGCAGAGTTACTAATAGCTGTGCAAAAGATATCCGAAGAGGGTGGCAACGAACAAAGCAAAAATATTGCTTTCATCTCATCATCAATGGACATGCGCTGTGCACGAATCTGGTCAAAAAGAGAATTAAAATCATTGATATGGCTGGAAATGCTAGCTGACTCCTTTATACGAAGGTTGACACCAAACCAACACAAGTGGGAACGGCTGTTGCAGCACCGCTTTCAGCCATAGAAGACATGCTCAAAAGGATGAATGACATGATGAATAACATGCAAAAAGCACCTATGAGAGGACCAGGACAAGGGATACCTCAACAGGGACAACCAATTAGGCCACAAAAATGGTGTGAAATTGAGGGTAAATGGACCAACCATGAGACCAATGAGTGCTATTACCAACCAAAGTATGATGGGAATGTTCAGTACGCGCCTATGAGGCCACAAGGACAAACCATGTACAAATATTAGCCTAATAGGCCCCAGCTCAAAGACCACCGATGGGAATGGAAAGACCTCAACCTGTGTTGGGTCACCAACCTCCATATCCCGGATATAATGCAGTGCCTATAAAGTACATGCATCTAGAGGGAATCATAGATGAACAAGCACTAGTGCATGTTACACTCTATGCTGAGCCTAGTCCATCTACAGTAATGGTAGAAGGAGATTGGTATAATTGACATCCACCACCAGTGGAAGAACTTGTGACTTATGCTACACTAGAGCTTGCACCAATGTACTATGCTGCTAATCAAGGTGTCAGACCTCCTATGGTAAGACCCATGATTAAGCCCAGAATGAAAAACTGTCATAACTGTGGTGCAGATGATCATTAGAAAAATGAATGCCCAGAGCCTGACAAGAACCTCAAGCCAGTTGAAGCTTATTGCATACAATGTTGCAAAAAGGGAGGACACTTCTCGGAAGATTGTCCAAAAAATCCTTTAAACAAGGGTAAAACAATAGTGAACGTAGTCCAGGTGATACCTAGTAGCTCATCTGAGAGTGAATCGATTGTTCCAATCAAGGTATCCACCAGAGCCCAGGCTAAGAAAAAGAAACATAACTCCTCTGATGATTCAGAAAATACAAAAAGCTCCTCTCAAAAGACAAAACAAAGCAGAACCAAAAGGTATGAGATGAGGAAAGAGAAACAAAGGGCTGAAATCGAGGAGAAAGCAAAGAAGCTATTCCAGAAAAAGGTGAAAGAAACTGGAAACGAAATCAAGGAAACCATCATGAAATCTAGAGAATCAATTTTGGTTGACAAAATTTTTGAGCCTATTAATGCAGCCTTGGAAGCCTACCAAAAGTGGGACTTAAAGCAGGCCAAAACATGGAAAACAAATAGAAAAACTATCCTTCTCCAGACATGGAAGGAGCTAAGCTTGAAGCTTATCAAAATTTGGTAAGAATCATGCAAGAGTTGCTGGAAAAACAAAAACCCAATCTTGAAAGTATGGCAAACCCTGAGGAGCTTGTGGTAAGAGACAATAAAGAAAAATCCGAAGTGGTGGTAGAACCCCACCTTGAAACAAAAGAGCCAGAACTTATAGTGCCGGACAACGAAAATGCCTTAGACGGAATTCCATTTGTAGAAGAAGACTGGCCAGGACACTTTTGGAAAAAAGTTAGAGAGATCAATGATGAGAGTCTAACTCTGAAGTCAGATCCTATAGAGTAAGTATGGTTAGATAATCTACCTCCTGATATGGACATGGATGTACAATCCTTGTATGGGGATTGCGGATCTGAAGCTTCAGGGATGTCTAAACCATTGGCTTTGAAAACACTACCCTCTTTGTAAGACAAGGAAAGCTAGAGCCTGACAGTCCACCACCCAACCACCCATTATATAACAAAGTCCATGGCCCTTTGCCCTAGTTGGACTCCCCGTTCCACACTGCCTAGCCTGGCCCTGCCCTTGTCTAGTCCGGCCTTGCCGGTGTCCTGATATTAGTCCCCCCCTTAAGAGGAGTTTTCGTCCTCGAAAACAAAAGTGGGGAACTTCTTCTTAAGAACACTAATGTTTTCCCAAGTGGCACCTTCTTCAGGTCGGTCTTTCCACTTGATTAAGGCTTGTTGACGTACGTGATGATGTGTACGCAACTCATGATAATCAAGAACGCGTTCAAGTTCATGCGGTAAGGTAGGAGGTTCAAGGAAATCAACCAAAACCTGTTGGTCAATGACATTGTCATCCCCATGTAACCACTTACGTAAACGGCTTACATGAAACACCGGATGAATGCGAGAATGTGAAGGTAGTAATAATTTGTAGGCACGATCACCTACTCGCTTGAGTATTTTGAAAGGCCCACAATATCGGGGAGATAATTTAGGTGTTGGCCCAATTTTCAGACTTTTTGAATGTTCTGGCACACGTAAAAATACTTCCTCCCCTTCTTCAAAGGTAACTTGCCGACGTTTCTCATCAGCGTACTTCTTATATGGATCCTGTGCTCGTCGGACATTCTGACGAGCAAGTTTCAACATATCCATGTGGTCTTGGAGAAAATCCTTAACCTATTGGAGTTTTTCGGTTGCCAACCCCACCGTAACAGGTGACCTAGGTTGAAACCCGTACATGAGCATGAAAGGACTAAAACCTGTTGTGACATGCTTAGCACTGTTGTAGGCAAACTCGAGAATATGTAAGTATTCTTCCCAGTCTGACTGTTTTTTGTTGATGTATGCTCTTAGCATATCCTCTAGCACCTGGTTAACCCGTTCCATCTGACCATCTGTTTCTGGATGATCACGTGTAGTTGTGTACCCAATCGTTTAAATACAACTCTCCAAAAGTGGCTGTTAAACTTGTGATCACGGTCACTAACAATGTTACTTGGCAAACTATACAATTTGTATAGATTGTCCACAAATAACTTGGCTAAACCGTTGATTTGGTCGGAATAAACTTACATAGTTTAGTCAACCTGTCTACTACCACCCATACTGAGCCATGACCTCGTACAGTGGTTGGTAAACCTACAATAAAATCCATAGAGATGCTTTCCCATTTTCCATTGGGAATCTTCAAAGGATGTAAGAGTCCTCCTGCTTTCAGGCGCTCTGCTTTGTTAACTTGAGATTTTTGGCAATGCAAGACATAAGCTTGAACAAAGCCATGTAGACCTGGCCATTAAAATTATCGTCGTACGAGAGCATAGGTTTTTCTAATCCCCGGGTGCCCTGTACTTGGACTATCATGACATTCATAAAGAATTTGGCGCCAAATGTCTATGTCTGTCGGTACACAAACTCTCCCCTTATGGAGTAGGTACCCATTGTCGATGGTGAAATGCTTCCATCGTTGTAGTTCATCACTTGATAAAGGAGAACTATGTGTGGAGGTTAACTGTACACTACCGTCATTGGAGTGAGAAGGATCCCTCTTTTGAACATGGATCGACACTTTGGAATATGCTTCATCATGCTCATATTTGCCTTTGAGAGAATCTAAAAATTCACTACAAAGTTCCGTGAACAAGAGCGAATTGATCTTTGGCATTCGACACAGAGCGTCTGCCACTACATTGTATCAGCCTTTGCGATACCTTAGCTTGGCGTCATATTCCTGAAGGATCTCGGCCCACCTGGATTTTTGACCCTTTAAATCCGTTTGTTGTGTAAACCATTTGATGCTTTCATGGTCAAACACAATCTCAAATTGAGCACCATACAGATAATGCCGCCATGTTTTTAAGGCAGACACTATTGCATAGAGTTTGCATTCGTAAGCAGAATAGTTCCGCTGAGCTGCATCAAGCTTCTTGCTTTCGAATGCAATCGGCCGTTCGTCTTGTAACAGGACTGCTCCAATAGCACGGTCCCTGGCATCCGTTTCCAAAAAGAATGGTTTCAAAGGATCTACAATAGCTAGTATAGGAGTTGTAGCTAATGCATCCTTGAGCGTATCGAAACTGTGCTGTTGAGCGGATCTCCACTGAAAAGCTTTACCTTTGCCTTTTAGTTGATCCGTCATAGGAACAACAATTTGAGCATAGTTTCTAACGAACCTTCGGTAAAAACCTGCAAATCCTAAAAATATCTATAATTCTTCTAGATTTTTAGGAGGAGGCCATTTCCGGATGGTATCCACTTTGGATTGATCCATGTATAGCCCGCTAGCTAAAATGACATGCCCTAAATAATGAATTTCATCTTTTAGAAATCACATTTAGATTCCTTGGCATATAATTTGTTTGTGCGTAACAACTCAAACACCTGCCTGAGATGTTGTAAGTGTTCTTCTTCAGAAGCACTATAGACTAGGATGTCATCGAGGAAAACAATGACAAAAATTTGCCCAAATATGGCTTCAAGACACTATCCATAAGTGTCATGAATGTTGTGGGCACATTGGTTAACCCAAAGGGCATCACCAAGAACTTGTAGTGTCCAAATCATGTTCGGAATGCAGTTTTGGGTATATCGGCAAGTCGAATACAGACTTGGTGATATCTTGACTGCAAGTCTATTTTCGTAAAAATGCGAGCATGAGTGAGCTTATCAAACAACTCATCTACTCTGGGCAATGGGTATTTGTTCTTAACTGTAACTGCATCTAAGCCATGATAGTCTATGCACATGCACATGTGCATACTGCCGTCCTTTTTCTTCACTAAGAGGATAGGCGAAGCCCATGGTGAAGAACTGGGTTGTATAAACCCTTTGCTAAGGTAGTCAGCAAGCTGACATTCCACCTCAACAGATTCTAAATAACTCATACAGTAAGGTGGTTTACTAACAGGTTTACAGCTTGCAACCACGTCAATGCTATGTTGTACCGATCGTGTTGGTGGTAATCCTGATGGCAAATCATTAGGAAATACATATTGAAATTTCTTTAATAATTTTTGTAATTGACTAGCAACGTTTGCTTGTTTAGAATTAGCAATTGGTGGAATAGATGAGAGAGAAGCATGCGGCGTTGAGGAATGTTCAACAGACTCAATGCTAGAAAGAAAATGAGACAGTGAGTAACACAAGGAAACCTGATCTATTTCATTATCACAAACAAGCTGCATAAGCTCAGCAATACAAATCAGTGGTGATGAAGGTATATCTTTTTCTCCTAACAACAACACATGTGAGCCATGGGATTCAAACATCAAGCTGTTGTGCTCATAGCTACGCTTTAGTGATGGTCCTAGGCTATGCAACCACTCTCTATCAAGAACCACATGAGTCCTTTCCATATTCATAACCTGAAAATCCAAACATGTGGAGTACCGTTGTACTTCCAATGGAACAGCTCCGCATTGAGTATCCCATATTTCAGTATCATGTCCATTCATCATTGCTATCTTGTAGTGGTGGGTACTCGGAGTTTGAGGCAGTTTGAGTTTTTTCACCAATCCGTAATTGATGAAATTGTGAGTAGCACCGTCATCTACCAAGATGCGCACCTTGTGCCCTTGCAGATATTCGTGCATACGTACTAACTCATGAGGTCCAAAGGTTGGTTGCCACATGGAAGCTGTGAAACAACATTCATGCATCACCTTAGTGTGTGTTACTTTCACTGTAGAGAATCGTGAGGAAGACTCAAGAGGTAGTAGTTGCACAGTGTGCACTGCTTTCTCCTTGCCCTGAGCAGCAAATTTCCCCTTGGGACAATCCTTTTTGCCATGACCTCTTCCTAAACATTGAAAACATAATTTTTCTTTCTTGGATTTATCAAAGTCCTCAGGAGAGAGAGGACCCCTGGACCCCTTGGGTTTTTAAGATGCATATGAATTGGCAAGTATAAATTTTCTTTTATTGTGCCCATACTGAGTGCGTGTATTACCATGTATATTAGCAGGCACATGACTATTATGTGTTTTCTTCTCATCAGGATCATCATGAATATGTGCTTTCAATATGGCTTCCTCAAGTGTTTTAGGGTCTTGGGTCTTGACATATTTCTTAAGCTCGGGTGTCCGACCTCGTATGAACCCCCATACTTGTTGTAAGGTATCTAAGCCTTCCAACTTGAGGATAACGTCCCGATAGTGAGAGATATATTCAAGGAGTGATGGGTATTGGCACATGGAACATGTGTCCCAAGCCGTCCAATTCTGATCGGCCTCGTTTGTAGGCAAAAATTCCTTGCTAAGCATTGCTTCAAAAGCTGCCCAACTCTGTGGTATGATGTTCTTCTCCTTGAGAGACATCCACCATTTGTAGGCCTTGAATTCTAGAGTTAAGCTCGTTTGCAGAGCTTTGACTGCATCCGGAGTACGCCGTAAGTCGTGAATTCCATCCCACTTGCTGAGAAAGATATTCACTGCATCCTTATTGCAGTCTGGGTCTTCTCTTTTAAAAATCGGTGGTTTGGTGTTCTTTAACAATTCATCCACCTCTTTTGCAGTGAGAGTATGCAACGTATCAGCATTTGGGCCTTGCCCTAGATTAGAAATGCCGTGCCCTTGTGTGGCAACGTGCTCATGCATGTTCATGTCAGCAGGACTCTTAGACTGCTGATGCATTAATTGAATTACTAATGTGGATAGTTTAGTAACATTTTCATTTAAAGCTTTAAAATTTTCATCCATGACTGTCATGCATGTCTGAAGTGCACGAAATTCTTAAATATCAAGCAATTCATAAGTATCTTCACCTGTCGTAGCGTCGCGGGTACTCTCCTTGAGAGGATCCGGCCGCGGGTCATCATTGGCAGGATTAGGAGTACTTTGCTCAAAATCGAATGTCATATTGATACCCAAGTCCATGGCTACACAGTGCGGTGCAAGGAGTACTAAAAAAAAAACCTGATATTGAGAGCACTCGCAAAGTATAATGAGCCTTGCTAATTCCGTCAAAATTGAGAGTAGTCCGGTGGAGAGTGATTCAAATTCTCCGCCGTATATCTAATTCCACAAGTTCTTGATAGTCGAATCAATTAGGCTTGAAAGCGGTAATTGATTTCACCAAAAACTTGTACTGCAACTCCGCCAAATTGGTGGTCTTGCAATCTCTGAGTTTCTGCGTAATATGCAGAAAATTTGTGTCGAAATGTATGTCGGCTTTGTCGATGGCGTCCTTTCCGGCCTTGCCGTACTCGCACGTGGAGTGGAGTAGGGGGGGGGTGGGGTGGGGTACCCACTGTGGGTACCGCCCCTTATGCTTAAGTTTTGTGTATGGCCACTACCCCTAAGGGGTTGGGCGCCCTCAAGTGGGAAAATAAATGAACCAGTCGGCTATGGCCATGAGCAGGTAGCGCGCAGGTGCTTGGAATGCCGGGGCGGATGATGCAATGCAAGAGGGGCTTCGGCCCTGTGTTGAGAAGCGCCAAGCAGGCCCTTGCACGTCTGATGAGCCCGCGCGCCGTCAGTTTGGTGCTCCTGCACCCGGCGGTCCTCCTTGCCAAGCCCGCTTGCCCACGGGGCTTCTTCTTCGTCGACTTCCTTAGCAATGGGTGATCCCCACACTATTGGACCATGACATGGAAGGCTTTGTATGGCTAGAAAGTACCACGCCTTCCCCTTTCCCAAAATAGGCACTTAGCTCTGATACCAGTGTAAGACAAGGGAAGCTAGAGCCCAAGAGTCCACCACCCATTATATAGCAAAGCCCATGGCCCTTTGCCCTAGTTGGACTCCCCGTTCCACACCGCCTAGCCCGGCCCTGCCCTTGTCTAGTCCGGCCTTGCCGGTGTCCTGACACTCTTACTTGGGAGATAATGAAGATGAATCCATAGTGTGTAAAATCACTCAAGTAAAAAGAGCAAAACAAACCGTAGAAGTAGAAAACATTCATTTAATCATGTCTACACCCATCCAATGCACTCTTACTTTGGGAGAACTATTGAAAATCAGGCCATATCTATGGAATGATCTACAAAAAATCTTAGAGAAGGTGGGAATAACAGGACTAATCGCAAAAAATTTGGGAAAATTGAAACACGAAATGGACAACAAAGAGATTCATTCTGTTCCAATGAACAAAGTTGGAGAATACTACGAAGGGGAAGAAGGAAACACATCCTTTCCAGTGAAATATAATGACGTAGAAACCATGAAAATACTGGATAGTGAGGTAGGAATAGCCATAGCCACAAAAGCAGTATGGGAATCCTGGGGACAACCAGCCATTAGACAAACTCGAACAAAATTGCAATTGACTGATGGACACATTGAAAGACCATTAAGGCTGCTTGAAAAAGTGATAGTTAATTCCTGTGGGATTGAATATCAACACACTTTTTCCATAGTAGACTTTGAAAAGAAACTCAATTACGAAATCATATTGGAAAGACCTTTCATGCGACAAGTACAACTCATCCAAGATTGGGGAAACAATTATCTGTACTTGAAACAAGTGGGATCAATAACAAGGGTTAATCTAAAAGATCACACTTATAGAGATGTCATGAAAATGTCCATATAAGAATTCAATTTAGTCTCTTCAGCCGAAACTAAGCTTCCATCTTGGTTGAGCAAAGACACTCCTATTTGCATGTGCGGAGCTTCAGAAAACGGGAGTTTAAAAAGAGAAGAATGTATCTTAGAAAGGGATTTCACAGATGAAGCTGAAGTACCTGAATCCTTTTCAGAGAATTTGTTTGAGCCATTTGAGTGGACTCAAATTTTAGCGACAATGGATGTATGTGTAAATACGTCTATGCCTACTGAATTTTGCAATTAGGACGGCTATGACATAATTCCCATACAAATGATTTCAACCCTCCACATTGAAGATGAAATTCCAGAACCCAAGGACTTGATGAAAGGTCAACAAGTCTTTTCAGACCTCTACTATGATGCAACAGATGAGTTAGAAGAACACTCAGCTACCTCAGATGTCGGGGTTGGAAAAAGAACATGTGAGAGCTATGAAAGGAGGGGAGGAAATTTTTTTTGACTTTCCATACCAGAAACAAAGAAGACAAAAATGGCATAGACAAATAAGAGACACTAGAAATTTGAAAGCTAGACCTATGCCATCAGTCTCCAGTAGAACACAGTTCCTGATGCAGATAGATGCACATGATTGTATCAAGGACAAAATCACTGGCAGATATCCTTTAAACAAAGAACATGAAATGGAAAAAACGACGAGAAAAATGATAAAAGAAACTCAAGAAAAACCTAAAAACCAAGACAAGGATTCAACCATGACACAAGCCGAATGAAAAAAAAAATATCAAGAGTTGAAAAAAGCTCTAAAGGAGATATATACAACTGAAATGGAAACCACTAAAGAAGACGGTAAATATGTAATGAGTGTTCCATCCCATTACAAGAAATAAACTCTTCAAGATCAAAAAAATCATAGTCGAACAAACTGTTAGAGAACTACGAAAACAGGGCGAGTCCTACGAAGGGCCTGAAAACACAAAAAAGATAGATTTGGCTGAACCAGGAGAGGAGCCTAGACCAGCCTACATTGCAAATGACCTTATGAAAGAAGAAGAAGGGCTTTTGTTAAGCTTACTGAAAGAATACCAAGATATCTTTGCTTGGTCTTACAAGGATCTCAAGTGTGTTGATCCAAAAATCTGTTAACATACCATACCCATGAGAGATGATGCAAAACCAAGTAGACAAAGGCCATACACATACAATGAAACATTTTCTAGGAAGATCAAAGAAGAGATTGAAAAGCTAAGAGAGACTGAATTCATTTATGAAATTGAACACACAGATTGGGTGTCTCCAATTGTGATGGTACCCAAGAAAAACCGAAAATTACGAGTGTGTGTCAACCTCAAGAAAGTGAATGCAGCTACCATTGAAGACAACTTTCCTCTTTCAATCATTGAGCATGTTTTAGAACGAGTTGCAGGAAAAGAAGCTTACAGCTTTTTAGATGGATTTTTGGGATACAATCAATTTTTGGTTGACCCAAAAGATCAACATAAAACTGCCTTTGCAACGGAATGGGGTATTTTTGCCTATCGGGTTATGTCTTTTGGGTTAACTAATGTCCCTGCCACTTTTCAAAGTTTGATGAGCCATGCTTTTAAATAATATCTTAAGAATTTCTTGGAAGTATATATGGATGATCTATGCGTACATTCATCAATCCGAGTTGATCATTTTGAACACCTCAAAAAGGTATTCAAGAAATGTAGACTTTATAGGATTTGCTTAAATCCTGAGAAGTGCACATTCATGGGGAGATAAGGAAAAATTCTTGGACATATAGTGTCTAAAAATGGCATAGCTACTGATATGGACAAAATTCATGTTATTGCTGATTTGCGTACACCGACAATAGTCAAGGGGGTTCAAGCCTTCATGGGGCATTGTGGATATTACAGACGGTTCATTTATATGTATGCTATAATTGTAAAACCCATGTATAGCTTGATTACACAATTTGAGTGGACTGATGCGTGTGAAGAATCCTTCATGAAGCTTAAGCAAGCTCTCACTTCAGCTCCAATATTGAAAGCACCAGATTGGAATAAGATATTCCACATACATGTAGATGCTTCCAATTTTTCCATCGGGTGTATACTAACTCAACCAAGAGACAAAAAAATTGATTTTCCTATTTCTTATGCTAGCTGACAATTGAATATGGCAGAAAAAAATTATACCACCACCGAAAGGGAAGGACTAGGAATAATCTATGCCGTAAAAAAGTACAGACATTACCTATTAGCAAACAAATTTGTGTTCTTTATGGACCACCAAGCTTTATTATACTTGGTCAACAAGCCATGCAACACAGGAAGAATAGTGAGATGGTTTATCATTCTTCTGGAATTTGATTTCACTGTAGTTGTGAAAAAGGGCACTACTCATCAAAGAGCAGATCATTTATCTAGGATTGTTTCAGGGGAACCACCTAAAGGAGTAGACGATGAACTACCAGATGCCTATCTATTCTCCATGGAAATGATACCTCGATGGTCAAAAAACATGGTGTCATTGATGACCATAGCTCAAGTGGATTTGCAAATACCACTTCCTATTACAATTGGATTAATTGAGCAATCGGCTATATATCAATTGCTAGCTGGAAGCTTGTACAAAAGAAATTGGGATGGAATATTGCTCTTATGCATCCGTCTTGAGGAGAAAACCGAATACCTAAGTCAAGTACATATCACCATAGTAGGACTTCACTTTGCAGAAGATCAAACTATGCGACAGATCTTAAGACTTGGAGTATTTTGGCCAACTATGAGGATGATGTTCATTAGTTTGTAAAAAATTGTCCTCAATGTAAAAAAAAAACACCCAATACCTCATGTAACATTGTTCCAAATGTCGTCTGTTTTTAAGTGGAGTAACTATCTAGTTACTTACTTATCAAGCAGAACATTTCCTGAGGATATGAGTAAAGACCATCAAAGAGCAATTGAAACTGAAGCAAGAGACTATGCTTGTTGGAATTAGGGTTGCAGAGAAACACACACAGCTTGGAGAAGACGAAGGAAGCTCAAGGCACAATATAGAGAGTGTGTTACTTAGTGTGCAATGGAAAGATTGATAGCCCTAGAGTGATGGGCGTATATACAATGCTCGGGGGAAAAAATATCCTAAAGAGGGGAAAAATGTGTGTTCACACACATCACTAACACATGTATATGGTAACAAATCCCCCCTGGAGTGATGCGGTGAACGAGAGCTGGCACATGAGTAATGGGAAGTGCCATGCCCTGAGGACATGATCAGTTCACAAAGGGGAGTAAGCCCAAAGCTTTGCGGAAAGCTTCAAGCTTCTCATGAGACAATGCCATTGTGAAAAGATCTGCAAGGTTTTCCTGTGTTGGCACATAAGCTAAGCTGATCTCTTCTACTGAGAGCCTCTCCCTGACATAGTGGTAATGCACCTCAATGTGCTTTGTGTGACCATGAAAAACTGGGTTCCTTGCAACTGTCAATGCGCTCTGGCTGTCAGTGTAGATAGTGTTGGCAGTGTCCTGTCGAACACCCAAATCAGCCATAAGGCGTCTGAGCCATACACACTCAACTGCAGCTATGAAGATTGCCCTGTACTCAGCCTCACAACTCGAAGTGGCCACAGTAGGTTTCTTCTTGATCAACCATGATATACATGAACTACCAAGCATGAAACAGAAACCACTTGTGGACACTCGTGTGTCAAAACAACCAGCCCAATCCGAGTCCGAAAAAGCATGTAAGTCTGGCGGCAATGATCCCCCCTTGGGATAAAACAATCCAAGATGTAAAGTGCCACTAAGGTAGCAGAAATCCTCTTGACAGTCTTCCAATGCTTAGACCCTGGTCTATGCATAAATTTGCTGACCTCTGAGACTGCAAACTGAATATCCGGCCTCGTGTTGCATATATAAATGAGGCAGCCGACATCAGTTTGATAAAGAGTGACATCAGTAGGATCGCCAACATCATGTAGACTCAACTTCAAACCTGTTTCCATGGGAGTGGAAATAGGTTTGCAATCCTCAAGTCCAAACTTACATAGCAATGTCTCTATGTAACTTTTTTGACACAAGACAATACCACCATCACAATGCTTAAACTGTATACCCAAGTAATGATGAAACATCCCCAAATCTTTCTTCTTGAAAGTAGCATCCAAATCAGCCTTAAATTCAGCAATATGTCTCTCATTTGGTCCAGTGATCAGCAAATCATCGACATAAAGAACCACAATGAGAAGTACATCACCCTCACTCTTTACATACAATGTCTTTCTGTTGGAATGTTATGAAAGCCTTGTTTGACCAAATGAGTGATAGCTTTCTCATACCAAGCACGAGGAGATTGCTTCAACCCATACAAAGCCTTCTCACTTTGTCCTCTGTCCTTTTATGACAAAACCGCGAGGCTGCGTTACATAAACTTCCTCAGATATGTCACCATTCAAGAAAGCAGTAACAATGTCTGATTGATGTACATCCCAACCAAAATGAGCTGCCAATGCACATAGAAAACGCACAGTAGTCATATGATAAGTGGGAGCAAAGGTCTCTTCATAATCTATGCCTTTTTTTGTGCATAACCCTTTGCAACAAGTCGAGCCTTATGGCGATCGATCTGACCATCCGGCTTGCGTTTCAACTTGTAAACCCACTTCGTACCAATGGCCTTTTTGCCAGGAGGCAAATCACATAAATTCCATGTGTCATTTTCTATAAGTGCATCATATTCTGATTGCATGGCAACCATCCAATTTTCTGAATTCTGTGCTTCATCAAAAGACAGAGGCTCCTCAACATCATGCAAGCTAGACACAGCCAAAGAATAACAACCTGATGCATAAGATGCATGGCGAGAGCCTGAACGAGTACGACTAGACAAAGGTGCATCCAATTTACTGTCACGCAAAGTGTGCACCAGCCATTTTGGCATACCTCTAGCCTGCTCATTTTCAGCCCTTTCCTCATCAAGTACATCATGTACATCTGCATCAGTAATAGGCTGATCTGTAACATTTTTAGAAACCCCCATAAGCTATACATTTGCCTCATTGGAGCTTACATTCGTATTTCCACCACTGAAAAGAGGCAACAAAGTGTCATAAATGTCGTGTGAGCTTACATTATTGTCTCTAGTACATGACAACAAGGGCTGAATAGAATCTTCCACAAACACTACATCCCGTGAAACCAGAATACACTTTGTTTGCGGATGATACAACCTGCAACCTTTGATTTTAGCACTATAACCAACAAAAATACATTTGACAACTTTATCATCCAATTTTCTGCGCTGTGTTTGTGGCACCAAAGCATATGCCAAACAGCCAAAAACATGCATGTGCTCAATAGAAGACTTTCTATCATGCCATGCTTCATATGGAATAATAGACTACGAAGCTTTTGTAGGACACCTGTTTAGTACATAAGTGGCACACATGATGGCCTCAAGCAAAAAGAATGCAGCAAAGCTTGACTTTTGAGCATACATCATGCCAATTCCGTAAGTGACCTATTTTTCCTCTCAGCAACACCATTTTGCTGAGGTGTATAAGGCACTGTACATTGGTGTTTTATCCCACGACTAGCCAGTAATGCATTGAATTCATGAGACATATACTCCCCCTCTCAATCGGAACGGAGGGTGCCCATAGTACATTTCAAGACATTGTTAGCCATAGATAGAAATTGTTTGAAGCACATAAAAACTTCGGACTTCCCTTTAAGCGGAAATACCCATGCATGCCTGGAGTAATCATCAATGAAAGTCACGAAGTAAAGGTAATTGCCCAAGGACGGAGTTTGCATGGACCCACAAACATCACTATGCACAAGCTGCAACCTGCATGTGGCCCGAATTGAACCATCCTTTGGAAACTTAGAACGCTGCATTTTACTCAATATACAGCCTTCACAAACATGTTTGACATGTTCTTGAAGAGGTGGAAAAGAAGCAACCATATCAGATTTCTCCAAATGCAGCAAACTCGCAAAATTCAGATGACCAAAATGTGCATGCCAAAGTTTTGCATCTGAAATAGCCCTTGAATATGCAACATCATTTGCAAATGTTTTTTCACGCTTGTCATACAAAGTGAGCTTATACAGCCCACGGCACAAAAGCCCAGATGCAACGATTCATCAACAAAACTGAGATAATGACAGTGTACATCTGTCATCCACAAATTTGACTACAAGTCCAAGTTAAGAAAGTGAAGATACAGACAAAAGATTCTTCTTGATCCTAGGTACATAAAGTGCATTAAGAAGTGTGAAAGAGCTTCCATTAGTAGCAGTAAGCACAACCTTTCCAACTCCTTGAACTGGATAAGAGGCACAAGTGGCTGAATTCCCATGATGAAGGTCAGACTCGAGAGAGGTAAACAATTCACGATGTGAGGAATGTGCTTTGTAGCACCACTATAGAAATACCACACATGTGAATCTGTAGCAAATGACAAGCATGCATCATGGATAGCAGGATTATAAGTGCACTCTGCGCTAAAAGCCCATTTTACATCAACATTAGCAACACAGTCTCCTTTCGCAGAAGACTCAACAATGGCTGCATTTGTAGTGGAACTAGCATTTGCAGTGGAACCACCCTCTTTCTTCTTAGCCTCTTTGGCCTTCAACTTAGGACACGACTTGATCAAGTGATCATTAACTTTACAATAATGGCAACACATTTTCTTTTTTCTCTTATCACCAAAATTTCTAGACGAATTGTTGCCAGTAGAATCATTAGGAACATAAGTTTTGCCACTCGCAACAGAACCATAAGAAGTGGCTGCATTGCTGTTACCACCCTTTCTTTGAGAAGTAATAAATTCCTGTTCAACTGCATGTTGCCTAGTAATTTTTTTCTTGGAAAGTGACTCTTGCAACAGCAATGTGCATAATGCATCAAACTTGACAACTTCAAGATTTCCTTGGGTTATCAGTCTCCAAGTACTAGCAAAAGTTTGGTAGGAATCTGGTAAGGCATCAAGAACAATCTGCAAAAGGGAACTGTCAAAAATGACTTCACCTGCAGAAATCAATTGCTCATTAGAATCCTTGACACCAGCAAGAAAAGTGTCCATATCATCTTCCTCATGCATAATCTTCGACTCTAGCTCTTTATGCAACAAAGCAATTTTAGCCTCATTGTGACTTGCATAAAGGCCAACCAAAATATCCCAAGCCTGTTTTGCAGATTTTGCTGAACGGATGTGCGGAACAATGGTGCGCTTCACAGACAACGCAATCAATGCATGAGCCTACGTATCCTTTACATCCCAACGAGCTTGTTTTGTCGTAGGCAAAACAACTCTAATAGCAGCAAGACCTACAACATCCTCAACATCGCCTACATCCTCACAGCCAGGACGTACATCAATGCCCTGCACAATATTCTAGATGCCCTTTGACACAAGAACGTGTTGCATCATATAAGCCCACATAGGGTAATTGTCCCCATCCAACATGTCCTCAACAACAAACATCTTGAAGACATCTGTGTTGTTGTTAGCCATGGTAAATGCTGCACTTGATGTGAAAACTGCGAGAAAATAGGAGAAATGGAGTGGGAACAACACGTGCTATATAGCACAAACCGTAGAAGACTGTAAGGCACCTATTATGTAGAGAATGGCACTGACAAAAATTCTACACAAAATGATGAAATAGCCTGTGCAGACGTGCTTGTAGTGGAAACGGAGGCCGAAATGAGCCCGAATCAGAATCTGAACAGGCTGAGCTCTATGAGCTCACCCGAAATATTTGTCGACCTGCGAAAGCTCGCCAAATCTCACTATAATCAGAGAAAGTGAGCAGGCGTATGCTGGAGCAGCTGGCGACTAAGCCCAGGAGGATGTAACCTGCTCTGATACCTATTGTGTCTGTGTGTGTGTGTGTGCATCTCTCTCTCTCCCCCTCCCCTTCCCTTGTGTGTGTGTGTGTGTGTGTGTGTGTGTGTGTGTGTGTGTGTGTGTGTGTGCATCTCTCTCTCTCCCCCTCCCCTTCCCTTGTGTGTGTGTGTCCACCTCTCTCTCCCTCCTCACCTTGTGTATATGTGTGTGAATCTCTCTTTCTCTCTCTCCCCCCCTACCCCCTGCCCCTATGTGAGTGCACCTCTCTCCCCCCTCCCCTGTGTGTGTGCACCTCTCTACCGCCTCTACTTTTGTTGGTGTGTGTGTACCTGTTTTAAATTTAACAAATACACACCAAGGACCAAAATGTTCAAAAGACAATTGGTTAAATATGTCTAGGCAATGATATGTATAGAACCAACTCAATCTTAGATTCATAATTGTACAACATAATAAGAATGAGGTATCATTCCAAATGAGTTTATACAAGGTTCCATAAGTATCCCAGTTGAATCAACAAGTGTTATCAAGGCCGGACTGTAGCATGCTAAACCTTTTTAAGCCAAGATAGAATTAGTACTTAATTAACTTGGCATGAACAATACTTTTGCAAGAGAGAGAGTATTAGAGAACATGACAATAGTTGAGGACCGCATTTACTTGGAGCTACCGGTCCCCCCTCCAAAAGGCGTTTGTATTATAGATTCTCCCATCAAGAGAGACTTCTTACAATACAATCTTTGTGTTCCTTGTGACCTTGGTGATGCTATGAAGATGGAAAGCTTCGTGCATCATGAGCATAACATAAACTTTGCAAAAAGCATTAACTATCCCAAGCCTCAGTCCCAAGGCCTCAAACACCTTTGAAGGTGGAGAGAACTAGTGGGGAATGAGGGTAGGGAAGAGGAAGAAGAATCATTCATAGGAGAAAGAAATAGTTCCTCAGTCCCAAGGCCTCAAACACCTTTGAAGGTGGAGAGAGCTAGTGGGGAATGAGGGTAGGGAAGAGGAAGAAGAATCCTTCATAGGAGAAAGAAATAGTTCCTCACTTATCATCACTCTTCTTGCTTAGCATAGCATAATATCATAGTAATGAAGATTGTGCGTGAGAGTGGGTGTGTGCGAGTGAGGCTGAGCGAGCGATCTTACAATAGTTGTGCAAGGCGGTTGAGCAACGAAGACCGCACGCTTGCTCTTCACAACGGTGCAAGATTCTTGTAACGACAGAAAAATAGAGATGAGTGAGAAGTTCTCCACCCTCCCCTTCACACTTGCATCCTTGGACTTTCCCCCTTTTTGCCTTCACACCCAACTAGAATTCAACTATTTTAGGGGTCATAAGAGTTTTTGGTAACCAAATCGTGTGCTATAAAGCACGCCAAATTCCTTTGAACGATTGTTCGTTTTGAGCTATCACAAGACCTATTTCGTCTCACGCACATAAAAAGAGGTTTAAAAAAAAACAAAAAAATATACAAAACAAACAAAACCAAGTAAAACGACCAAAATCTCTAGTGGCGAGACGTCTTAGAGTACTCATCACTCAACACTTTTGGGATACAGCCTCACATGTATTTGCACTTTGAACAAGTGATAGAGTATGATCCATTAGAGAGTGTCTTGAATTGCACGAGAACCCATTATCCAGCCACGTTAGGTTCGAGGCCTTCGACTGGAACCCAAGGTAGTTTAACTCAAGACCCTCATATCGCATCTAGTGACTCTTCCTCTGACTACGACATCATGGAGGGATATGTTACACAAAACCCTAAAATGTCAAGTCAAGACATGCATGGCTTTCTCCCACGGTGCGGGTCTAGCGTGTTCGGCCGCTTAAAAGAGAGCTTTAGTTGAGCCACCCGTTCGGAGCCCACAACTAGTGAAGTGAACGAGGGCAATGGGGAGGTAGATTCACCTTTCACTTCTCATGTAGACTATGTACTCCCCAAGGGTGCCCATGTTGACCTCCTACCTACTTCATTCATTAAAGGCCATACTGAGCCATCACCCCCTGAGGTTCTACTACCCGATGGTAGGAGTCTTGCTGAAGTGCAAGAGATCGAACGACATATGCAAGCAACGAGGGGGAAAGAAATGAGAACCTACAAATACTAGAACAAAGGCGAGCCATGAAAGCGAAGACCTCTATGACAACAACCATGCCAGCTGAGCAACCGAGTGCTCCCAAGATAGCAGTCACGGAGGGTCAGGCGCTCCCACTTCAAGGAAAAACTCTAACACGCCAAGCTTAGAGCAGATATTTCTATAAAAAAAAGGGAGTATGACCTAAAAACTGAGACATTGACCGACCTGTACACAGGCTTCACATACCCTGTGGGTTGGTTAGAGGTGTTACAATCCATGTTTGGGGCCACAAGTCTAGAGAAGCAGCAACGGATGATCTATGATGTCATCCATGGTGCCGTCCAATTAGGGATGCAAGACCAAGGAATTAACATTCCTTTGATGGGTCCTATGAGATTCTTGGATACGGGAAAGGGCAAACCACCCACCCTATCACAAATGGAGACTCCTTCAGTGAGTCCCCTTGATCCTTCATACGTTGTTTCGCCTGGAGTCTCTATACCCTCTGAACCCACAAGCAATAGTTTCACATTCCCAAATTTAGCTCATCTTTCCCTCGAAGAATCTATGGCTACTATGCTGGTCCCACCAAAAAGTACACCTTGGATCTCATTCGTGAGTAAAGCACCACCACAAGTGAACATCAATCATATGTACCTATGGGCCCTCATATCAATGTAGCTCCCACAGCCCCAATTGTTTTGACAACGTACACTCCACAACCACCCTATCCGAGTACTCATTCTAGTGGGGCCATACCAGCTAGTATTAACATGTCATATCCTATGTCTGCTATGCCTAGGGCCACACATATGAACTTTGGGCCACCACATGGCACAAAATCGTACCCATCTTGGGACTCAAGGATCACCTATATGCCTAACACAATGCCAACCCCCATTTCACATGCAGTCTTGAGAGCACATGTCCCCACTATACCTACTCACTTGGGTGACTTGGCAACATTTGCTCAAGCTATTGGTCGATCTATTGCTGAAAATATGCATAACAGCCTGATAGAGAGCCTAGAAGTAAGGCAATACAAGTGGCCAAAAGCTCACACAAAAATACAGTAGGGACGAGAATGTTAGAAAGCATATTGAGGTATTTGAGCAGATATGTGATTCCCTGGAAGAGCACAATGAATTGCATAAACGCAAAGCTTTGAGCTTGACTCTAAGTGGGAAGGCAGGGGACTGGTATAGAACCCTACAAAATAAAGAGAGCATGAACTGTCCTACTCTTAGGAGACTGTTCTTGAAAGAGTACATACAAGAGGGAGTGCTTTGGGGTGTAGCATCTCAGATCTAGAAAGCCCAACGAGAGGAAGGGGAGTCAGTGAATGACTTTATTAGTAGCTTAAAGCATTTGAATTCTTGTTGTAATCCAAATGAGTGCTTCAATAATAACCAATTGCTCGATAGATTCATTAGGGGGCTACGACATGAGGATATCCATAATGGCCTAGTCATTAGAGGTATCACCACTTGAGAAGCAGTCACCACCACTGCAATCCAATTAGAGGAAAATTTAGTAATTCAAGGAGAAAGAGTGTCTATTGAGCCTAACTTTACTAGCTTGCAAGCATCGGGGGCATGAGACAATGAGCCTATTGTTAAAGAGCCAAATATATTTGAGATGACTTTAGCAGATCTCATCAAGGCCATTCAAGAAAGTCTTAGAGATAATTGTACCTCACAAAACAATCATATGTATCCAAGAAGGGAACAACAATGGTGCTCAGTTTGCTTTGGTCCACATAGCACTAGTGAATGCCCTAAATTTAGAGTGAAATTCAATGAGAATTGAAATGCATGTGGTAGGTATGGTCACCAAGATAAGGATTGTATAATGTTCAAACGTGTGATGGCAAATAACCACTGTGCGCTCCTTGCCGCACTATCGAAGCAAGGGACTTGCCTAACACTGTGTGCGAGCCACAGACGGCTCCAAGCACACAACTAGCTTAACTAGTAAGCTCAAAAGAGGGCAATGGTGTGTCACTCACCGCTCTATGCTCCTATCGTGGAGGATTCCTCGCCGCGAAGAAGAAGGAGACGCCGCTACGTCTCACTCAACCGATTCACCGCCGTCGTGCCGCTGCAATGCTCGATCACACACACACACACACACACTCTCTCTCTCTCTCTCAAGTACACACACACACACACTAGTACACAAGGAGATGGAGCAAGAGCACCTTTCTTGCATTGCACAAATGAGTGAATGAGTGAATTTTAGGTTTAGTTGGCTTTTATATGAGCTCACCCCATTCACACTTGGGCGCCCATGCTTAGCCAACTAATCCCTTGAATGTCCCAGTTAGAGTGCGCCTCTCATCGGCGATCACTCTTACCCTTTTCCTATTGGACCGACAAGCCCGGTACCTCACTCTACCAAATAAATAATACAATGTCCACCGTAGGTTACAACATCCGTTTCGTAGGTGATAGGGTGTCCGTGAGCCACGAAGGTTAACATGCCCCCCTTCCTGATGTAGATTCCGTCCTCGGAAGCTATTGAGTTGAAGCTCGTTGGTCGAGGTGGAAGAGCATTTGAGATGAATGTCCTTAGCCTTCTTCAGTCACTGCAAAATCAAACAACATTGCACAGTAATTGCATTCTCATAAGCGATTAAAAAGCATATGCAATTTTAGGCAGACAATTGATTGGTAACAGAATTTTAAACAATTTGTCAGCAATAAGCATTAAATTGCAATGTAATCAAATGCATAAACAGATGTAAAGGTAAAAAAATTAAACAAGTCTGGGGTCGCTAATTTAACGGTCGAAAGGCACTAGAGATCGACTATTAATACCATGGGTAAGCTTCTTAATTTTCTCTGGTTAATTAAGTTGTTTAATCGCGAGAGCCAAGTATTTCATGTTCGAGGGCTGACTAGAGGCTATACCTAGAGGATCTTGTAGTTAAGCTACGATAAAAGGAATTTCTCATGAAATCATCGCCTGACTCATTACCTTTGCTTTGACCCCCCAAAGTCTTTTCATAGTGATTCAATTTTGATGTGTGTGCTTATTTTGTATGCCTTGGGTTTTTTGCTTTTCAAGGAAAAGCGCCCACACTGGGAACTTCTAGGGCTCTAGTACCATAGGCGATACATGTGAGTGGAGTACCAATTTAAGCAGGGATTTCTCTTCTAGCTTAAAATTTTACATTGTGGCACTTTGATATTTTTTTGTGTTGTTTGTTTTCATCATTTTAATTTTGTAGCTTTGGGGGGTCATATAACTCTGATACACCTCCCCAGGCTCATCACACTAGTAAACTCCCTTTATAATACTTAAGCTAAAGGTCAATAGGGTCAAGCCCACTAGAAATCCCTAGTACATTTCACACAATACTGCCTAAATCGGATTAAAAACCTAAGTAACCATTGCTTATTAGGAAGGCATTCCCCATGGTATTAAGAGAAGATTTCTAACACCTAGCTTGGTCCAACTAGCTTAGTCGGACTGCTTGATTTTTAAACCTAGACAAGTGATTATGACAAAAAATTACATTGAATTAAATGTTTGATACTAAGCAAATGCGGTGAATATTAGGCTACCAATCACAATTAAAGCAGACAAACATGGATGCAAAATAGATAGGGGCAATGCTAATGGACAAAAAACACCTTTTTGTGTTGATGGTCGCGCTTGATCTGAAGTGTAGACGAGAGAAAGGTTCCATGAAGGTCCAAATCCTATCAATAGCAACACGCTCCTGTACACACTAGGAAACAAAAGGAATACCTCCAGGAGGCACATTAGTGGAAAAAGGTACCAACACTTATTGAACACAACAAAAAACATAAGGAACCCTAACCTAATTATTTGCACTCCCCCTAGAGAGTCAAGGGAATAGGATATTGTAGAGGTTGGGGGGAAACCCTAAGGCTAAACCCCTATCCTCGTCGTCGAGATAAACAAAGTCATCATCCATGAGACCATATGCGCCATCCGTGTAGTCCTATAAATTTTCTTCTTCATCATAGGTGCCCATGTTTACTAAGAAGGTCACTAGACGCCTATAGTCATCTTGGTCAAAAGGGTAGGCTTGTGCAATGGGAGAAACGCTCTCTACTAAGTATGGATCAGACGTGGTCAAGAGACGTATCAGCCATTCTAACTCCTCAAAATTCCTCTCACATGCTAGCGTACCTATCAAATCCCATTCACATGCAAGCACTGGAAAGACCATGTGAAATATTTGTGAAAGTAACGAGGGTACCTCTCACCCAAGGCAAGAGTGGATGACTCTAGCGTACTAGCCATATCTGTACACGCAAATAGATGATGGTTAGAGTGCAAATATTACAAGGGTCGCGTTCTTGTGCATAATTTGTTTTTATGATTTTGTGTTATGGCTCTTGCTCTTTTACTTTTTTATCTTGTTTTTGTGAGTATAAGGCTTTATATATACATTCCCTAAGATTGGAGATTAAGAGGTCAAGGAGAAAGGTTGAGAGGGAAGCAAGTGAATAATGGATGTCCACAAACACTCCCCCCTTCCTTGGGTAGATCATACCGTTTGAAATGATGTCGTCACCCTTTGAAACCAGTTGTTCCAAGTTGTTATAGGTGAAGATTTTTGCCAGTAGTTTTCTATTACCTTAGGTGCCTCGTCGAGTTGCAAGGGTGGTAAGGTACTCTCCCAGGATTGAACTTGAAGTGGTTCATCAGGTGATTCTTGAACACTGGAAGGTGTGAATTCCTTTGTAGCTTCATGGAGGTCCACTATTGTAGGTGGAGGCTGTGTAGAAGCTTTTACCTCTATGGATGTATTACATGAGGAGCTAGAAGCTTCATGGAACTCCCCCCTTCCTGAGCTAGGTGGAATAAATTGGTTTTGCCTTGGAGCCCAAACTAGCTCTAGACTAGGTGTGTAGCATTCAGTGATCTTTCCCTTCCCACGGTCTGCCATTGGCTTTAGCGTTACACTGTTTGACTCATATGGGTTTGTTGTCGATAGGGAAGGACACATTTTACGTTTAGGTACCCAAATTTGCTCATTTCCATCATAGTAGCCTTGGGCTTCTAATAGTCGTTTTGGAATCCATCGTGATTTGGTCTTGACTCTCCTAGAGCGCGCTCTTGGTTTTCCAGGGAAATTTTTTCTTGGAATGGATGGGAGGGTTGAGGTAGTTGGAAGTAAGGCCTTGGGGACCCATTGATATGTACTCTTAGGTCGTGCAGGTTGAGTACTTGCAATATTACTGCTTGCTGCAACTACAAGTGTTTAAGTGCTAGGTTCATGGGTAGCCGGCAAAGACGAGTTAACCACCTTGGCTTGTGAATGTTGGCTATCCTTCAACTTTGCTAGAGTTTGAACCGTAGGTGACTTTGCTTGAATGATAGGGGTAAGAGTCAGTGGTCGCGTCGTGACACTACCAGTATCCCAATTAATAGTGCATTTGGTTGCCAACATCCACGTGCGTCCCAGGTTTACGTTGCCTTCCATAGCTCCCGCGGGCATGACTAGAAACCTCTGCACTATGCTTCCATTAACATAGACAACAAGGGTCTAAAGGACTCCAAGAATAGCAGTTTTCTTTTTATTAATGCCCTTGACTTGCATCGTACTCGGGGATAGGGTCGGTTTCCCTAATTGACACCAAACTCCATAGGATAACAAATTGTGTTTAGCTCCCGTATCTAATAAGGCATTGTATAGTACTTTTAGCTCAATTGGGTATCGTAGGGGTGGCTCAGATTCTAATGAGTCGTCATCTGTCTCCTCGAAAAATGCTTGCGTGATTCCCAGATTAGCCTCTCGTTAGCGTCTAAGACGTTGTTGTCGTTCTCGAGCCTCAACTCTTGCTTGGATTTTTCTAAGCTTTGCTTGTTCCTTGGCAGCCTTCTTTTGATGGATGGCTTGCAACTCTTCCTGGCTTAGAGGATCATAATATCTTTTGAATTTACTCCCATTAATGAATCCAATGGTTTCAACTCCATCTAGAGTCTCCACACGAATGGTACCTTGCGGGGTAATTTCACACACTCGATATGGTCCCTTACCAGCGTATTTCAATTTCTTCTTTTCATTACGTACCCCGTACATAAGAACTTTATCACCAACCTTGATGTCTTTATCCTTTAAATGGCTATCAAACCACTTCTTTCTCCTATCCTTCTCCACTAGAGCATTTCGCACAGCTAATTGCCTCTCTTCATCTAGCCTTTTCAGGATATATAATCGCTCCACTAAGGGGGTTACCATTCCAACCTTCTTGAGAAGCTACTCGAAGACTAGGAATGACAAACTCCCATGGCATAACTGCTTCTTGGCCATACACCATCTTAAACGGTGTGCAATTAATAACAAATTTATACGTAGTACGATAAGCCCATAAAGCTGATGTAAGCTTTAGGTCCCAATCAGTGCGATGAGCCTCAACTGTCTTTGTCAAAATGGAGATGAGAGTTTTGTTGGTACTCTCAGCTTGGCCATTTGCTTGGGGATAATAGGGTGTAGACTTGTGGTGAGATATCATGAAGTTTGATGTGAGTTCTTTTATTACTTCATTTATAAAATGAGTTCCATTGTCACTCACAAGTTCAAAGGGGCATCCAAAATGTGTGATAATGTTCTCAAAGAGGAAATTAGCTGTTGTTTTTGCATTCTCCTTTCGTGTTTCTTTTGCTTCAACCCATTTGGTTACATAGTCGGTAGCCACAATGATATATCGTGATTACGTGTTACGTGCAGCCGGACTAATCGGTCCTACAAAGTCTAAGCCCCACTTTTCAAATGGTTGGGTTACCTTGATGGAATGTAGAGGCATCCTATCCCTTCTTTGTGGCTTCTTGAAGCGTTGGCATTCATCACATCCCTTTGCAAAAAGTGATGCATCCTTAAACAGAGTGGGCCACCAATAGCCTGACTATAAGATCTTTCGGGCAATCAACTTTCCTGAAAAGTGACCACCAGCTACGTCCATGTGTGCCTCTTGTAGAATATATAAATACTCATCCTTGCGGGCACAACATCTAAGAACATCATCTTTTCCTCTCTTATAGAGAGTTCCAGCCAGTAAGCAATAGGGTTCGCATTCCTTGATTAATTTTCGAGCTATATCTTTTCGCAGCTCTTTGGGTGGAAAACCATTAACTAAGAAGTTGACAATCTTTTCACTCCATTCAGGCATTGTCTCAACAATGAACAAATGAGTATCAGGCAATTCATCATCAACCCCCGTATGAGCTTCGCCATTAGGGATACGAGATAAATGATCCGCCATGACATGTTTCCTCCCAGGCCTCACAACAAAGGTGAAGTCAAACTCAAGAAGAATTAACAACCATCGCGTAATTCGACCTGTGGAACACGGCTTGTTTACCAAATATAGCAATGCTTGATGATCAACATAAAACACAAACTTGGTAGCAAGAAGGTAATAGCGAAATTTCTTTACTGCGTAAATCATAGCTAGACCTTCGCGCTCTGTAGTAGTGTAGTTCATCTCGGCATCATTTAATTGGCGACTTGCAAAGCTAATAGGGTAGTCCAATTTATGTTCTCCTGGTTGAGTTAGAACACACCCAATAGCAAAGTTTGATGCATCAATATGCACATGAAAAGGTACATTCCAATCAGGTGTTCGCAGGATTGGAGCACTTGTTAGGGCCTTCTTTAATAACTCATAAGATTGATGACATTCTTCCGTCCAGTGAAACTCGATAAGAAGCTTGTAGAATGGACGCGCTATCACGGCAAAGTTTAAAATAAACCTTCGATAATAACCAACATGGCCCATAAATCTTTGAACTCCTTTATAGTTCGTAGGTGGTGGCAAATCGGCAATGGATTTAATCTTACTCTCATCTGTGGATATCCCGTTCTTGGACACTATATGCCCTAGAATGACTCCATGCTTAACCCAAAATTGGCATTTGAAAGGGTTCAATGAGATGCGATAAAATCTGCAACTTTCAAATATTTTTCGTAGATATGACAAATGCTTCTCCCAAGAAGAATAAACACAAAAGTCGTCTAGGAAAGCTTCACAAAACTCCCTTAGAAATTCTTTAAACGCAGTGTTTATTAATCGTTGGAATGTAGCAAGGGCATTTGTTAAGCCAAAAGCCATAACACGAAATGCAAACACTCCAAACTCTGTGATAAAAGCAGTTTTAGCTTGGTCCTCTAATGCAATTGTGATTTGATTGTAACCAGAGTACCCATCTAAAAAGCTTTATGCTTCCTTGCCCGCAACTCTTTCAAGCACATGTTCTGAACATGGCAAGGGATAATGATCTCTCCTAGTAGTTGCATTAACTTTCTTGAGGTCCACGCACACTCTTAGTTTCCCATTCTTTTTTGGCACAATGACTATTGGAGAAACCCATTCTGAGTGCTCAATAGGGTATATGAATCCACATTGGATAAGTTTTTCAATCTCCTCTTGTACAATTTTGGCGTACTTAGGATTCATTGGATAGGGTCGTTTCTGGACGGGTTTAGCAATGTTGATCATGGGAATTGTATGTTGCACCACAGAAGGTGGAACGCCCTTCATGTCATGATATGTCCAAGCAAAGATATCCTTGTATTCCTTGAGGAGCTCCTTAAGTACAGCCTCTTCAGTTTTGGTAAGGTCTTGAGAAATAAAGACTGGTTTAGACTCCTCACCTGGTTCTGCTAATTCTATCTCTTTAACTACCGCTGGACCATCATAGACTCCACTGCTTCCATTGGTAGGTATTCGTTGGGCTTTGGCATACACAACCTTTCACTCCCCCGTGGTATAAGATTTAAAATGTTCAGGAGCCGTATGTAAGTCAGCAGGCTCTTGTCCTGACAGAGACCTTTCTTTTAGTTCTGCCTCCTTTTGTTGTTGTGCTAACTCTCGGTTTTGACGTCTTCTTATAGTTCGACTCAATTTCGGCTCTGTAACCTCCAATTGAGCACGGTCAATGGGTCGCGGGCTGCACCACATGACACTCTGGAGATGTTCACCCCAATTGTCTACTAGCTTTCGATGAGCATCACATGCCCCTAGATAGCTAAGCCATTCTGCAGTAGATCTTTCCTTGTTTATCCTAGCTCTCACATTTGCTCGATATCGTCGTCTCTTATATGACCTTTGTTTCTTGTTAAGGTTTTGATTTTGGTAAATGTTTGAACTCGACTCGCCTGATAGGTCTTCGCTTGTATCTTCTTCACTCTCATATAAATTACCATAGACGGTCGTACTAGGCCTTGAGTGTTTAGTTTCTATACTTGGTTCACTCGATGTTTCCTCAGGTTCTGAATCCATTTCTCCCTGAGATTCCGTTTCTGATGTGTATTGGCCTGAAGCCTTTGAGGAATCATCAGTTTCACTCTCAGGTAGGTGTGCCTCTTTCTTATCATCGGATGTTACATGCGCTACACCTAACATGTTTACTGGTGCAATGTGTGGTATCTCTTCCCCATCTGGTGTTACCCAGGTTGTTCCTCTAGCTCCCCATGTATCAATAGTTGCCGCTAGGTGTACCCAATCGACATTGTTTGACTCATCCATTCCGGGTAGGATATCCATATAAGGAGAGTTCTCCCCAATATCCGTGTCTTCGTTACACGTGTAACAATACTGTAATGGAGCTGAGTGAATTGTTGTGTCTGATCGATTATCAATGATGAATTTATTTCCTAGAGGATGCGTTCGACCACTTAAAAGATCAACTCGAATGACAGAGTCTTGGAACTGTAAGTAGACGTGGTTTTTGGACCAGTCATGCACCATTTTTGCTTCCCTCATGAATGGACGCCCTAAGATCATGTCAAATGACATAGGATGCTTGGAAAAATCCATAACAATGAAATTCTGCCTTACCTTGTGTCCCAAGACCTTGATCCTGAGATCCTTTAGCATTCCAATAGGCATAACAATAGATCCATTAGCCATTTTTACCACTACGATTGTGGCTTCAAGGTGAGGTCTCCCCATAGACTCCCAACAACTCTTTGACACCATTGCTGACTCCTGCACCACCGTCAAGGACCCCCTTTACAGTTAATCCTTTAGTAGTGATTGGTAGAGTAGCATTAGATTCATCACCTTCAAAGTATTGCCCCAACTTGTTAACAGGTATTTCTATAACAAGATTCTCATCTAGGTTGGGTTGTGGATCTATGTGTTCCTCCTCTATTGGCATCTCCGCAGCTCCATCCATCTGTGCAAATTGTGGTAGCCCAAACTTTAGTTCTCCATTGAGGAAGGCTCGAAGAGCTGAGACTAGCTCAGGGTCTTTATATAGTTTGGACATGATGGTGGTTCTAACTTCTGAAGACATGAAATCCATCAATTTCGCAATGTTTAACGGCACCTTTTGGACTTCCTTCCCTTGACGTGGGGAAGATGGGATCTCCATTTCTTCGATAGGATCAGGTAGTCCCTCTGTAAACATTCTTTCCATCAAGAAGTGAGTACGCCCACTTTCCCATGCTTTAAGTCACTTTCTTCTTGGATGACACTAGGTATGTCCAAGGGTCTATGGACTTGGTGAGGTTGTTGTTGCGTAGGGAACACGGTGTCTGTAATTTGGATCTTCCTAGGTGCTGGTTCTAGATCCCTTTGGGTATCTTCTACCAAACTTCTTAATTGCTTGACTCGCTCAATCTCCTCTGTAGGGTTTGGGCAAGTTCCTATCTTCTTTTTGGATCCTGGCCATTGTGGCTCATGAAGATCTTCCTTGTTGGTTTCTATGTTAGTGGTCGTTTTGGTCTCCATGGTTTCACCTGAATCAGAATCTTCTTCAGCGTCATTCATATATACGGGGTCATCACCAGTCCCTATGTTGGTCTTTGAGCTGGGGTCTGACTTCGCTGCTTTTTACGATCTCTTTCTTCGTGTTTTCTTCTTTTTCTGAGATTGGGCAATTGATGCTGTGTCTCTTTCCTCAAGAATATAATTTTGTTTTTGGAGCATCGATCGTGTGAGTGCGTTTACTGGTACTATGTTTATAGTTGGTGGTGTCCCATCAACAATCTCTATTAAGTTCAATGGTGTGATTTTTGGTGCGTTTGGATTGTTAGGACACTGTGAGATCAAATGATCTATGCCACAATGATTACAAGTGAGTATTGGCATTGCCAATGCACTCCCTTGACTTGTTTGCATTAGTGCAACATTCTTTTGCATTCTAATGGGGCACTCAGCTATTTGATGTGGTCCACCACATTCGTAGCACTGAAGAGGTGGTCTCCTGGCAAAACTATTAATGTTTTGGCCTCTTGTTGCTAGCGCAGTAGCTTGATATACCGGTTTGATTTGTCCCCAATGGTCTTCCATATAGTACATGGGACACTCCTCAAGCATGTCGACTCCATAGGTGATACTAGAGTCTATGTCCTCTTCGCAATCTACATAAGTACTAGATGACTCGCAACCTATTTGGTTCATAGGTGTAACTCTTGGATGAGGGGGTTGCGGTCCTAGCACTGGAGGTGGAAACGGTGTGGTTTGGACCACATTTTGGGTTCTAGGGACCATGTGCTGTAATGGAAACTGTTGCTCCATGGGTGGGGTAGGCATCAATGCAGGAACTCGAGGTGAGTCTGCCCAAGCAATAGGCGGTCTATTTTCCATGATGCGTTTAAGCATTAGGCAATCCTTCGCTTGATGGCCATACCTACCACACGCGTTACAAGTCCCGTTAAACTTTACTCTGAAAGTAGGGCATTCACTCGTAGTATGTGGGCCCAAGAAAATTGAGGACCATTGTTGTTCCCTTCTTGGATACATATGAGTGTTTTGTGGAGCACGATTACCCCTAAGGCTTTCTTGGATGGCCTTGGTGAGATCTGCCAAAGTCATCTCAGATATCGTTTGCTCTTTCACGATTGGCTTTATCTTCATTGGCTCATGCCCTGACGCTTGCAAGCTACTAGACTTCGGCTCGGCAGACACTCTTTCTCTTGCAATCATTAAATTATCCTCCAATTGGATTGCATTCATGGTGACTGCTTCCCAAGTAGTGATACCTCTAATGACTAGGCCATTATAGATACTTTCATGTCGTAGTCCCCTAATGAATCTATCGAGCAATTGGTTGTTGTTGAATCGCTCGTTTGGATTGCATTGAGAATTCAAATTCTTTAGGCGACTAATGAAGTCTCTCACGGATTCACCTTCTTCTCGTTGGGATTTCTGGAGCTGAGAGGCTACACCCCAAATTACTCCCTCTCGTATGTGCTCTTTCAAGAACAATCTCTTAATAGTAGAGTAGATCATTTTCTCTTCTACTCTTAAGGTTCTATACCAATCTCTAGCCTTTCCACTTAGGGTCAAACTCAAAGTCTTACACTTATGTAGCTCATTGTGTTCTTCCAAGGAATCGCACACATATTCAAAGACTTCCATATGCTTTCTAGCATCTCCGTCTCCACTGAATTTCTGTGTGAGCTTAGCTACTTGAACTACCTTGCTCCTAGGCTCTCTATCAGGTGCACTACGCATGTTTTCCGCAATAGAGTGACCGATAGTTTGAGCAAATGCTGCCAAATCTCCTATTTGAGCAGGTATAATGGGTGTATGTGCTCCTGGAACCACATGTGAGATGGGAGTTGGCCTTGGCCTTGGCATACGCGCGGCTCTTGGGTCCCATATTTCGTATGGTGGTGTACCAGACGGTGGTCCAAAGTTTACAGGTGTGGCCCTAGGCATAGGGGGTGCCTGATATGGCATGTTATTATTAAATGACATGGCTCCACTTGTATAAGAGCTTGGATAATGCCATTGTGGATTGTAAGCTCTTGGAATAATCGGAGGTGTAGGAGCTACATGAGACTGAGGTACGACAGGTGCACATGATTGATACATATATGTAGGTATAGTTGGGGGCACTGTGCTACTAGGCATCGGCGCAGTATTAACAAATGAACTCCATGGTGTACTTCTTGTCATGCTCACCACTTGGATATGCATGGTAGCCATAGTGTCATTAAGAGAAAGATGAGCTAGATCTGGGGAGGTAAAGCTGCCACTTGTGGGCTCAGATTGTACTGAGGCTCCTGGCAAAACAACATATGGAGGATCAATGGAGCTCACTGAGGGAGTCTCCATTTGTGATAGGGTTGGTTGGTTGGCCTTTCCCGTATCCAAGAATCTCATTAGGCCTGTTGAAGGCATGTTGATCCCTGTGTTCTGTCTTTCTAACTCGACAATCCTATGGAGGACATCACAGACTTTCTGTTGTTGCTCATCTATGCTAGTAGCACCCGATGTGGATTGTAGAACATCTAACCAACCCACATGATAGGTGTGTCCTGTGTACCGATCAGTTAAATCTTCTGCTTGTAGGTCATACTCCCAATTTTCGTTTAGGAATATCCCATCTAGGCCTAGCATGCTGGAGGTTTCCCTCGAAGTGGAAGCATTATTGCTCGCCATCGCTTGCCCCTCCGTGACTGCTACCTTGGGAGCACTCGGTTGCTCGGCTGGCATGATTGTTGTCATAGGAGCCTTTGCTTTCAGGGCTCGACTTTGTTCTAGCCTTCGTAGGTTCTCAATTTCCCTCTCCCTTGTTGCTTGCATATAGCGTTCGATCTCTTGTACTTCGGCAAGACTCCTACCATCGGGTAGTAAAACCTCAGAGGGAGATAGTCCTAAAGGATCAGGAGGTGCAGTGGATGGAACATTCACATGCACACTCTCAAGAAGCATAGGGTCTATTTTAGGCATGAATGACGAATTTACTTCCCCACTCCCTTCATTTATTTCATTAACCGCATGTTCGGAGCGAGTAGCTCTACTAAGGGTCTCTTTTAAGCAGCTAAACACGTTGGACCCGGGCCTTGGGCCCATGGCATGCATGTCTTGACTTGAACTATCAGGGTTTGGTGTAGGATACCCCTCCATGACTTCGTAGTCAGAGGAAGAATCACTAGACGCGATATGAGGATCTTGGGTCGCGCTACCTTGAGTCCCGGCCGAAGGTCCAAAACCTAGGGTGGAGGAATAATGGGTGCCCACGTAAATGGAGGCACTACCAATATGCTCGGGCTCTAACACTCGTCCAGAGCGTAGGTTCATATGACTTTGATCCCCTAGAAGTGTCAATGAGTGCCCGTGAAGGCTGCTCACCTAGTATTTTTGGGTGTTTTGCAACCCAAGTCTTTTTTTTTTTTGGTCCTTTTTTTTCTGACCCAGCTATAGAATAGAATGTATGATAGCTCAAAACGAGCGTCTCAGTCAGAGGGACATGCGGTGCTTTACAGCCCTCCGTTTGGTCACTTTATGCCCTCGGAATCCCTAAAACCGTCAATTTCTAGTAGGGAACTAGGCTCAAATTAGAAAGTCTAAGGGTGCAAGTGGGAAGAGAAGGGAGGAGAGTGGAGGACTTGCCCCACATGCTCTCATTCCCTCTTGAGGGGGTAGGGTATATATATAAGAGTGAGTCTAGTATATATCATAAGACTGAGGACTGAGGCCTGGGCCTGGGCTAGGGCTTGGGCAAATGATCCCAATCAAAATTTTAGTGTAGCCCCCCAGTCACTCACGCTTAAATATTTTCGGATTTTTTTTTAAAAAAATATTATTATTATTATTATTATTATTTTATATTTTTTAAAGGCGACGACCGCGCGCGGTTTAGGTGACCCTTTCTTGGCCACACACACTGTCAACACCTACCTAACCTCTCTGTCAACAGCTCACAGCTCACTACCTTATCTACTAACTAACAGTGCTGCTAACCACTAACTAATCTGTTAACCACTCTGCTAACTGCTTACTGACAGTGGGCTAACTGTCCACCTACTTCCTCTCTCACTACCCTACTGTGCAAAGACTGTGTGTAGGCAAACCTTGACAGAAAACTGTGTACAGACTGTGTGCAAACAGAAATTGCTAACTGTCTACCTACTTATTCATTCACTGCGAACAAGCTAACGACTACTAATTGTGCAAAGACTGTGTGCAAACAGAAAACACAACATTATGCAAAAATCACAGAACTTGCAGACAATACAGAAATTAACAACTTGCAGAAAAATAACTCATTCCTCTTCCTCTTCCTCTTCTTTCCTACTACAAACAACTCATAGAAGAAGCACAAAGTGCCTCTTGGGCTTAGTGCAGGGCGATTCCCCGGAAGCGGCGCCAAAAATGTGCGCTCCTTGCCGCACTATCAAAGCAAGGGACTTGCCTAACACTGTGTGCAAGCCACAGACGGCTCCAAGCACACAACTAGCTTAACTAGTAAGCTCAAAAGAGGGCAATGGTGTTTCACTCACCGCTCTATGCTCCTGCTGTGGAGGATTCCTCGCCGTGAAGAAGAAGGAGACGCCGCTACGTCGCGCTCAACCGCTTCACCGACGTCGTGCCGCCACAATGCTCGATCACACACACACACACACACTCTCTCTCTCTCAAGTACACACACACACACTAGTACACAAGGAGATGGAGCAAGAGCACCTTTCTTGCATTGCACAAATGAGAGAATGAGTGAATTTTAGGTTTAGTTGGCTTTTATATGAGCTCACCCCATTCACACTTGGGCGCCCATGCTTAGCCAACTAATCCCTTGAATGTCCCAGTTAGAGTGCGCCTCTCATCGGCGATCACTCTTACCCTTTTCCTATTGGACCGACAAGCCCGTTACCTGACTCTACCAAATAAATAATACGATGTCCACCGTAAGTTACAACGTCCGTCTCGTAGGTGATAGGGTGTCCGTGAGCCGTGAGGGTTAACAACCACCCTGGCCTGGACGGATTCACCTTGAGTTCCTGCATTGATACCTGCCCCATCTATTGAAAAACTATCACACACATGGTTCTTAGAGCCCAAAATGTTGCTCAAGCTACACCGCTACCACCTCCATTGCTAGGACCGTAGCCAAGAGTCACCCTTGTAGATCATATGGGTTGCGAGCCATCTAGTGCTTTTTTGGAAGGATGTGAGGAAGATATAGACCATAATATTGCCTATGGGATAGATGCGCTTGAAGAGTGTCCACAATACTACATGGAGGACTATTGGGGACAAGTCAAACCTATTTATCAAGTATCTGCTCTTGCAACAAGAGGCCAAAATATCAATCTTAAGTCATTGGAAAGTGGACGTACTCCCTTTTTGTTGGAGAGGATGTTTACAAAGGGATTACCTAACCCTATTGAAGAAATGGAGATTCCATCTTTCCCATTTCAAGGAACTGAATCCCAAAAAGTTTTGTTAAATATTGCCAAATTTATGGATTTCATGGCTTTAGAAGTTAGAACCACCATCATGTATAAACTATATGGAGACCCAAGCTATTCCTAGCTCTTCAAGCTTTCCTCAATGGAGAACTGATAGTTGGGTTACCACAATTTGCACCGATAGCTAGGTCTAATAAAGTGTTAGAAGAGGAGGAACCCTTAGATCCACAACCCAACCTGGATGAGAACTCTGTTGTTGAAATATCTGTTAACAAGTTGGGATAGTACTTTGAAGGCGATGAATCCAATGCAACCTTATCAATCATTACCAAAAGATTAACTGTGAAGAGAATCCTTGATGGGGATTGTAACTAAAAGTTATTGAGAATCTATGGGGAGACCTCACCTTGGGACTACAAACATAGTGGTAAAGATGGCCAATGGAACTATCATTAAACCTATTGGGATGCTAGAAGATCTCAAGATCAAAGTTCTTGGACACAAGGTAAGGCACACCTTCATTGTTATGGATTTTTCCAAGCACATTATGTCATCTGAGATTATATTAGGACTTCCTTTCATGAGGGAAGCAAAAATGGTGCATGACTGGTCTAAAGACCATGCCTACTTACAGTTCCAAGACTCTGTCATTCGAGTTGATCTTGTGACTGGTTGAACACATCCTCTAGGAAACAAATTTATAATTGACTCCATCGATCTGACACCACAATTCACTCGGCCCCATTGCAGTATTGTTAAACGTGTAAAAAGGACAATGATGTTGGAGAATATTTCCCTTATATCGATGCTCTACTTGGAATGGCTGAGTCTGACAACGTGGACTGGGTCCACCTAGGGACAACCATAGACACTTGGGGAAATAGAGGGATGACTTGGGTAACACTTGAGGGGGATGAAGTGACACAATTTGTACCTTAAATATGATAGAAGTAATGTATATAGCTTTTGATGACCTACCAAATGAAGGATTGATTGAAATTGGAATCAATAGCGTCTTAGAAGACTATATTCCACACGATTTGGAGTCGGAATCATCAATTGAAATTGACTCTAAGGATGAAGAATCTGAGTTAAATATTGGTGAAAATGAGGGGACAAACCATTCAAGGCCCAGTGGTACCCTAGATGACAATCTATTCTCGAGAGGAGAAGACACAAGTAGCGATTCATTTAGTGACTCTAGAGAGGAGAAGACACAAGTAGCGATTCATTTAGTGACTCTGCACTAGAGACCGGGCATAATAAAAACTAGACAAGAGGAGTAAGCGATATAAGAGGTGACGATATCGAGCCAAAGTACGTGCTAGGATAAATGAAAAGAAATCTACCACAGAATGGCTTAGTTATATGGGGGCATGTGATGCTCATCGGAAGTTGGTAGATAATTGGGGTGAATACCTTCAAAGAGTCATGTAGTGCAACCCACAAGCCATTGACATTGCACAATTAGAGACTGTAGAGAAGCAAAAGTTGAGCCATACTATGAGGAGACGCCAAAACCAAGAGTTAGCTCAGCACTAAAGGAAGTGGAAACTTAATCACAATCCACAACACAACAAGATCCCACGGACTTACACCCTGCACCTGATCATTTCAAATCCTACACCACGGAGGAGCATAAGGTTTTGTATACAAAGGCTCAAAGAACACCTACTAATGGAAGTAATGGAGTCTATGATGGTCCGGTGATAGTTAAAGAAATAGAGTTAGTGGACCCAAGTGAGGAGTCCAAACCTGTTTTCACTGCCCAAGACTTGACAGAGACTGAGGAATATGTACTTAAGGATCTCCTTAAGGAATTCAAGGATATATTTGCTTGCACATATTATGGCATGAAGAGCGTTCCAAGTGCAACATACAATTCCAACGATTAGCACTGCTAAACCAATTCAACAAAGACCCTACCCAATGAATCCTAAGTATGCAAATATTATCCAGGAAGAACTCATCAAAAAGCTTATCAAATGTGGATTCATATACCCTATTGAGCACTCAAAATGGGTGTCTCCAATAGTTATTGTGCCAAAAAAGAATGGAAAACTCAGAGTGTGCGTGGATCTCAAGAAGGTTAATGCTGCCACTAGAAGAGACCATTACCCCTTGCCATATTCGGAACATGTGCTTGAGAGAGTCGCAAGAAAGGAAGCTTATAGCTTTTTAGATGGGTACTCTGGTTACATTCACATCATGACTGCACTAGAGGACCAATTTAAAACCTCTTTTACAATTGAAATTGGAGTGTTTTCATTTTGTGTTATGGATTTTGGCCTAACCCATTCCCCCGCTACATTCCAAAGAATAATAAACACTGCTTTTAGGGAATATTTAAGGGAGTTTTGTGAAGCTTTTTAGATGACCTTTGTGTTTATTCTTTGTGGAAAGAACATCTATCATGTTTACAAAAAGTGTTTGAAAGTTGTAGATTGTATCGCATCTCATTAAACCCTTTCAAAGGTCAATTTTGGGTTAGACATGGAGTCATTTTAGGACATATAGTGTTGAAGAATGGGATCTCCATAGATGAGAGCAAAATTAAAACCATTTCCAATTTTCCACCACCTACAAACTATAAAGGAGTTCAAAGGTTCATGGGCGAGGTTGGTTATTATCGATGGTTTATTTTAACCTTTGCCAAGATAGCCCGCCCATTGTACAAGCTTCTTATTGAGTTTCACTGGACCGCGGAGTGTGACCATGCTTATGAGTTATAAAAAAAAGTCTTGACAAGTGTCCCAATCCTACGAGTGTCCGATTGGAATGTCATTTTTCATGTGCATATTGATGCATTGAACTTTGCTATTGGGTGTGTTTTAGCTCAACCAGGAGAACATAAATTGGACTACCCCATAAACTTTGCAAGTCGCCAACAACAGAATGATGCTGGAAGAAACTACACAACTACAGAGCGGGAAGGTTTAGCTATGATTTATGTAGTAAAGAAAATTTTCTATTAACTTATTGCCAACAAGTTTGTTTTTTATGTGGATCATCAAGCATTGTTGTATCTAGTAAACTAACCATGTTCTACAGGAAGAATTACATGATGGTTATTAATTCTTCTTGAGTTTGATTTTACTATCATGGTGAGACCCGGTAAAAGGCATGTCATGGCTGATCATTTGTCTACACCAATGAGAATGGGCTTATTGCCATGGTCCCACCAATTTTTGTATTTTTTTGAATTATCCTAACTTGAGCATTTCGACTTCAAATTGGTTGGACAAGAGTGCATTTGGAGCGCATTGCTGATCTCTTTTCATAGATATGTTACATGATATGGTTTTGAGGTACGTAGATATAGGCTATCCATGCCCCCCTTTCATATCCTATTGTTGACTGAAATCTGATTGGTTGCTCTTACAAGGCCTCTTTGGGGTTCATATTTTTCCTAATGCCACGGAAATGGAAAGATCACAAAGAGCTAGTTTGGGTACTGAAGCAAGAACAATTTGTATCACTTAGCTCGGGAATAAGAAAGTCAAATGAAGCTTCATGTAGTTCATCCACAGAAATACAAGCTTCTACACAACCTCCACCTATCACTATAAATATCCAAAAAAACAAGAAAGAAGTTACACCTCCCATTGTAAGTTCACCACCTAAGGCAACATTACAACTAAGATTATGGGAGAGTACCTTACCACACTCTTGCACATAGGGTGGCCAAAACCTATTGGTCAAAGTCTTCACCCATTACAACTTGGAACAAGTGTTTTCAAAGGGTGGCGACATCTTTCTAAAAGGTATGATCTACCCAAGGAAGGGGGGATGTTGGTGACATCCATCATTCAGTTGCTTCTCCCTTAACCTTTCTCCCTGACCTCTTAACCTCCTAATCTTAGGGAATGTATATATATAGCCCTACAATAAATCCAGAAAAAAAGGAGATTAAAAGAGCAAGAGCTACCAAACAAAGATCTTGGAACCAACAAAATCTGGTCCATAACCGAAAACTCTTAATGACACTTCATGCACAATGACACAACCCTTATGATATTTGCAAACCAACCAAAATCTATCTATATGTACAGATATGGCTAGTACGTTAGAGTCATCCACTCCTACATTGGGTGAGAGGTACCCTATTTACTTTTCTCAAGTGTTTCACATGGTCTACCCTGTGCTTACCTTTGAATGGGATTTGGTAGATACACTAGCGAGTGAGAAAATTTTTGCAAAATTAGAATGGCTCATATGTCTCTTGACCACGGCTGGATCCCTGCTCAATAGAGAACATTGCTCCAATTGCACAAGCTTATCCTTTTGAGCAAGATGAATATCCACGCCTAGTGACCTTCTTAGTGAACCTTTGTGCATCTGATGATGAAGAAGATTTACATGATTTCGCGGATAGGACACATGGTTTCAATGAGGATGACTTTATTTATCTTGAGATGATGATGAGGAATTAGGATAGAGGTTTAGACTTAGGACTACCAGCCCATCTATACAATATCCTATTTCCTTGACCCTATAGGGAGATGTAGATAGATAGGTTAGGGCTCTTTATGTTGTTTTTATTTTTTTTCAATAAGGGTTGGTACCTCTTCCCACTGATGTTCCCCTAGAGGTATTTCCTAGTGTTTTCTAGTGTGTGCAAGAATGCATTGTAGTAGCTCGGCTTTCGAACATCAAGCAAACTTTTTCCATCCTACTCATCAAATCGAGCATGATGGCCATTACAAATAGGTGTTTCTTGTCCATTATCATTACTTGTTGTCTTTTCTAACATCCATGTTTGTCCGCTTTAACCGTTATTGGTACCAAAATTTTCAACACATTTGCTTAGTATTCGACATTAGATTCAATATAATTTTATGTCATAGTCCCTAGTTTAGGTTTATCAATCAAGAAGTCTGGCTAAGATAGTTTGACCAAGGTAGGGCATTGGAGATCTTCTCTTAATACCATAGGAGATGCCTTCTTAATTTTCAATGGTTACATTAAGCTCTTAATACAATATTATGAAGCATGGCATGCAATGTGTCAGTGATTTTTAGTGGGCTTAATTCCTCCTAACCTTTGGCTTAAGTATTATAATGGAAGTTTAACTATTGTGATAAGCCCAGGGAGGGTAAGAATGTCAAAAAGCCCCCCCAAAGTTACAAAATGGAAATGCAATGAAAAACAACCAAAAAGTAGCCAACAATGTAAAACCTTAACCTGGAAGAGAAATCCCGGTTTGATTTGGTACTTCACTCACATGTATTTCCTATGGTACTAGAGCCCTAGAGGTTCCCAGTGTGGGCGTTTTTCCTTGAGAAGCAAAAATCCCCAGGCATACAAAATAAGCACACACATCAAATTACTTTGAATCAATGTAAACCAAAGAGAGCCCAAACAATCAATTAAGGCTCTACATGGAAACAAGGCATCTATCATAAACACTTTGGGGGGTCAAACAAAGGAAACCATTTAGGTGATGATTTCATGTGCGATTTCCTTTATTGTATCTTAACTAGACAATCTTCTAGGTTAGCCTCTAGTCAGCCCTGGGACATGAAACACTATGCTCTCGCGATTAAACAACTTAATTGACCATAAATAATCAAGAAGCTTTCCCAAGGAGGTAATAGTTAACATTTAGTGCCCATTGACAAATAAATTAGCGACCCTAAACGTTTTGACTCGTTGACCTTTACAAGTACTTATGTGTTGGACTCTATTGCATTTTAATGTTTATTGCTCAACAAATTGTTTAATATTTTGTTACCAATCACTCTATGTGCTTGTTCATTTAATATGATTTTTAATTATCCATGTTCTTATGAGAATGCAGTTATCGTGCCAGTTTTGGTTGATTTTGCAGTATTCGAGTGAATCTAAAGAATCGAGCTCTTGCAGAGGACCAGTGCAGCCTCTTGTAGTATTAATATTCTTGATTGAGAGCACGTCCATGGGCCACTACTCTCATCAAGATATTTAACTACTACGAGACCCATCCACGTGGACCCACCAAGTTTCTACTTTCAAACACACCTTCCTAAATTTTGAGGTCGGAATTTACATCAGGAAGGGGGGCATGTTAACTTTGGTCATCCTTGTTATTAGTATTGAGCTATGGCCCGGTCTTGTTGGCTCCACACATGTATTCATGGGTGATTGCCGATGATAGGCACATGCCACATTTAGTAGAGAGAGAGAGAGAGAGAGAGAGAGAGAGAGAGAGAGAGAGAGAGAGAGAGAGAGAGAGAGAGAGAGAGAGAGAGAGAGAGAGAGAGAGAGAGATAAAGAGAGAGACAGAGAGCATACTAACTGTCGGCCAAGTGTGGGCACCCAAGTGTGGTTGGGACGACTCACATAAGGGATTTTAACCCTTACTTTTATATTATTCTTGAATGTATGGTTTGCTTGCTCTATTTCTCTGTAGCGTAGCCTCCTATTGTGGGTGAGTGTGTGTGTGTGTGTGTGTGTGTGTGTGCGAGCAAGGGTGAGAGAGAGACCTTACAGCAGCTATGAGGCGGTTGAGCAGCGGTGATGGCGGGCTCACTCTTCACAGCAGCCTAAGATTCCTGCAATGACAAAAAAATAGAGGTGAGTGACACACTGTTTGTATTCATGAGCTTCCCCGCACACATGTTGTGTGCTTGTAGCCTTATTGGCTCGTGCACAGCACACAACAAGTCCCCTGCGATATGACACCATTCATCCTATGTACGGATCACCAAAGTCTTAAGTACTTGATGACACAAACTTTCTTTCGCGATTCAATTTTTATATTGCTCACATAGCTAGCAAGCACAATCAAGTAGTTGATGCACTATCACGTCGGCCAAGCCAATGCGATGCCCATAACAATTCACAATGATCTATCTTCTATGATAGATCAATATGCTATTGGCCCCGATTTTAAAGATATAATTTCATCCCTTGCCTTAGGGAAGAATTAAGAACCATTCAACTTGCAGGATGGCTATTTTCTCCATGGCATATGTGTTACTCACTCTCTTCATGAGAAAGTGATGTATGAATCCATCGAGGGATTCAACCTACCCTTTGTGGAGTAGAGACGTATTTCTATTGGCCTACCATGAAGATGGACATACAAGACTATGTGTCAAAATGTGTGGTATTCCAAAAGACAAAGTATGATATGGGGAAGAAACTTGGATTACTCCAGCCTTTGCCAATTCCTAATTCACCATGGGAGAGCATATCCATAGATTTTATCTTTGGATTTCCCAGGTCCATCCATGGGAATACGGGAATATGGACACAGGTTTAGTAAACAAGCACATTTTATACCTGTCTATTAAGGCACACCAAATGGCAACCCTCTTCATATCCCAAATTTTAAAACACCATGGCTTGCCAACATCAATAGTGTTGAATAGAGATCCTTGAATGACCAGTAATTTTTGAAAGGGTCTCTTTGAGAATCTAGGTATTAGGCTCAATTTCTCTTTGGCCTATCACCCACAAACAGATGGCCAAAGGGAAATAGCCAACCTTTACAATTCTAGATCTACTTAAGACCTATGTTACATAAGTCGACCAATGTTTCCAATGGGAAAAGTACGTACCTCTTGTAGAGTATGCGTACAGTCATACACTATCCATACTACTACGGGGAAGACACATTTCAAAATCATTGAAGGAAGACCTAAAAGTCCCCTGCTACTTAAGGTACATGGGAAGATCTTTGCTGCCAATGAGTATAGCTGAGACCTACAAGAATCTTTCCAAAAGATTAAGGAGTCTATATCCATCTCAGAAAAAAGGAAAAAGGCTGCTGCTAACAAGCACAAAAGGGCCTTAGATTTCAGGGAAAATAATTAGGTCCTACTCGAATTCCCCAAGGCTTGATTGAGGCAGACTACAGGAAAAAATCCTACGGGCCACCAAAATTATTATGTTAAACTATAAAAAAGATACTATGGTCCTTTTTAAATCCTAAAAGCAATCAATGAGATGGCCTATCAACTCAAGTTGCCCAACCATTGGCTCCACAATGCTTTTCATGTGAGCCTACGTAAGCCTTACAAAGGAGAGCCACCACAAGAACCAATCATTGAGGACCCGCTTGAGATCAAAGATCCATAAGAGGTGTTGCAGTCCAAATCGATTCTTTGACATGAAGACAAGGTACTAAGACGTGCTAAGATTATCCAACCGTATCTTATTAAATTCAAAAATTATCCTTTTGAAGATGCTAGATGGATGCAAGGAACACAACTTAATGATAGTATGAACCTTGTTAGTGCTTACAATGCTACAATAGTGTAAGCAAATGTAAATATTTTTCAAATGAAAAATGTTTTTGTCTTATAAGACCAATTCTCTTATTATTGTGCACAAATTTAAGTAGTATGTATGCTTAGAATCATGTTTGTGATGACGACGTCTCTCAAACACCAAGTAGAATTTGGCACTCTAGTTTGGGAGTATGATATGGACTCAAGATCAGACATGCTTGCGGAAGCTAAGTCTCCCAAGCCCCAAATGGATTAGTCATCCATCTTAGAATGATTTCATAGGGTAAAAAGGGATCCTCTACCCGCTAAGAAACAAACTAATGACTAAGGCTTTATCTTCTCTACCTCATAGTCAAGGATGACTATGATTTCAAGAGAGAGGTAATGTCATAAAATCTAATATATAACTAAGCCAAATGATTTTCTCATATTGAACTGATCATTTGATGTGGGAGAATAAATGGTAACAAGAGTTAGAATATAGACAAGTGCTTTTAGATTTATCTCAGCATGGGACCAAAGGCAACAGGTCCAAATGGGAGATTGTCTAGTAAAGAGCAATGCCAGCTAATGGAGCTTAAAAGACCTTAGGGTTAGCTTCATTAAAGACATCCAAAGGTTAGTGTTAAAAGTCATTAGACCCAAGACCTTAGAGTAAGTTAGACCATAGACAAGCTAAGCATGTGCTTGAGCTGCTTGTCGTGCTTGAGCTGACTAAGGTGCTTGAGGTGCTTGTTGTGCTTGACGACTAAGGTGCTTGTCATGCTTTATGACTAAGGTGCTCAAGGGGTGAGGTGTTCCAAAGTCAACAAGATCCCTACACAAGGGGGGCTGAGCCCTACAAGTAGGGGCATAAGAGAGAACACACACACACACACACACACACACTCAAGGCAAGCCCAAGATCTAAGAGGCAACAAGGACACGTCATGCACCTACATATGTTGCCCTCATATAGTGCGTAAAGCCTATTGGTTGAACTTAAAGGGGGTCCAAGGAGAATTTAGTTTATTTGATTAATTGTTTAAGCATTTTGCAAGCCCTCTCTCACAAAGGGGAAAGGAGGACACTTGTCCAAATGCTACCATGGTTGCTTGATATGGCTAATGCATGTGATTCGCTAGTCTAGAGGAGGTTCAATCAACTTCAAGCTTGAGCTAGGAAGAGGGGTCAATCCAAGCAAGGGGGGGGGGTAGCTTGACCATATACCCTCTCTCTCTCTCTCTCTCTCTCTCTCTCTCACACACACACACACACACACACACACACACACACACACACACACACACACACACACATTCTTACTTGGGGAAATGGCAAAAACTTCATCTCCTTCTCCAAGATTGAGAAGTTGAGAGCCTACACCAACACTCTTGGCTATGGAATGAAAATCCAACCAAGAGCTATCTTCAATGCTATGCTTGCCATCTTCTTCTTCTCCATTACTATGCTACTATGCTATGCTAAGCTCTATGAGTAATGGTATGAAAGGACACTACTTCTTTCTCGTAAGTTACTTCTTCTTCCTCTTCCCTACCCTCATTCCTTGCTAGCTCTCTCCACCTTTGAAGGTGTTTGAGGTCTTCGGACTGAGGCCAGGGACAAGTTCATGCTTTCATTAGATTAAGTTACGGGCATAATTGTGGTGCATGAAGCTCTCTATCTTCATTGCACCATCAAGGTCTCAAGGAACACAAAGCTTGTATTGTACCAAGTCTCTATTTATGGGAGAAGCTATAATATAAAAGCCTTTTGGAGGGGGGATCGGCTCCACATAAATCCAGTCCTCAATTGTTTTCAAGTTCTCTAATTCTCTCTCTTGCAAAGTATTGTTCATGCCAAGTTAATTCAATATAATGGCTATGTTGCTACCTCTAATTAAGTTCCCCCTCTATTTTCTCAAAGTACTCTTATAAAAAAGCTCAGTACAGTTCTCTAAATTCCGCTATTCTCAATGTTCGTAGTCCATTTACATTACATAGAACTCATCTTCTTCTTTGTCTTTTGATTTGTGACATTCCTTTGTTTGCTCTTCATCTTGGGATCTTATTGATGCCTAGTTCTCTTTGTTTTCCTAGATTACACTCAGTGCAAAGTAAGGAACAATATCAAAGCCATCTTTATCACAAAACTTCGTTGCGGGACCATCAACCACGATGTATACATCCAGAGTAGCCAAGATGTGTTTCCATTCTAGTGGCTTAAATGCTTCTTCAAGAAATGGTTCTAGGATACAGTCCTTATCTTCAATCGCCCTCTCTAAGATACATTCCTCTCGCTTTAAGCTTTCGCATTGTGAAGCTCCACACATCCACAATTTTTTTGGCTTACCCAACCATGCTGGAAGTTCTAATCTTGCTATCATAGCGGAGTCGATCTCCTCAACTAGTGTTCTCATCACATCCCTGTAGCTATGGTCCTTCAAGTTTATCCTTGTCATGGTTTCCATGTGTCTAAGGTAGATATGGTTGTATCCCCAGTCCTGAACCATTTTCAATGGTCGCATGAATGGTCTTCCTAGAATGATGTCATAGTTGTTCTTCTTGCCAAAGTCAACAATAGCAAAGGTATGCTCATATTCAATGCCACAAGAAGTGACAACTACTTTTTCTAGCAGTCCTACGAGCTTTTCCATGTGTCCGTCTGCAAGCTGTAGTTTCAACCTGGTAGCCCTCACTGCTGGTTTTCCTCACTGTTTCCAGATCTCTTTTGTTGTGATGGCAACACCAGCTCCATTGTCAAGAATTGCCATGGTTTTTACACCTTGGAATTCCACAAGAAGAGTGGTTTTCCCATATTCTCCCTCATAGTCCTCACCTACCTTGTTTAATGGCACTGGCGTAGTGTTTAGTTGAGGCAATTCAAGCTCTTTGATCCTGTCCTCAATTTGAGTCATTGGTTTTTTTACGCAAAATTTCTCTAAGCATTTTCCCATAGTAGTCCACATGTTTAGTCTTATTATAAGCAACTCATCTAACGTTATTGTACAGGTGACTGGGGTAGATAGAATATCTAGTAACCCTTTTGAATCGATGACCTTATTAGAATACACTCTCTGTAATGGGACTGCAATAACATCTGAATTGGCCTCGTGATCTCCGGTATAGGACAGTAGTGTTCTTAGCAAATGGGTTTGACTATCCATAGACTCTTGTCGGGGGATTTGTGTTCGAAAGGTGAGCCGGGTGTTGGGTTTTACAAGCCCGTGGGAATTATCCCTTTAAAGCATGCAGTTAAATTCCAATTTGTATGTGTGGGTTTGCATGGCTACAACTATATGTAAGGCTTCTTTTGAATTTTAAAAAAATATATAGCGTTGTTTTTTTCTACTGTGTCGACTCCTGCCCTCTTTCGCTCTCGTTTTCTTTGCAGGCTCCTCTTCTGCTGCACCAAACCTCCTCGTCATGGCACTGCTTAGGTTGCATCCACCCTAGCCCTCTAATCCTATCAGATGGTATCAGAGCTTCGATGCTCACTATAGCAGGTGATCCTTGGCACTGTCCAATACTCAGGTGCCGTTTAAGAGTGGCAGGCGTATAGTCTCTCAACACACTGGCTTCTCAAGACGCATAGGCAATAAGCTTTGCGCGAATAGCATCTCAAGGTTCTTGGCACTGGCTTCTCAAGGCGTCCATAGACGGTGCCTCTGCAGCCACTAGTTGCATATCCAAACGCAGTCGCAAGGAGGTTTGAAGACGCAGGGGAAATCGGTGCTTGCAGTGACATCTCAAGGTGCCTCTTACGCTACACAGTCTTGGCATGCGTTCTAAAACGCGATTTCCCCAAGGCAAATGCAGCTCGCAGGCGGATAGAGCCCAAGACGACATCCTTGGTGAACGTTCATAGGCATTCTAATACGCTATTTAAATCTGCTGCCAGTGAGGTTATTCAAAAGCATTTCAAAATGCACTGTTTTGTGGCGGTGAGAAGAGCTAATTGGTAAGCTTTCCCTAGTTGTAGTGAGGAAAAGACAACTTTCATAGATTTTCAAAAAGCCTTGCTAGAGCTTGAAAATTGACCAATTGATAACAAGTCTGAGTTGTATGTGCTAAGAACAAGTGGAGCAATTGATTATTAGCAAGCATCTCAAAATGCTATCACAGAAGGACCCCGACACGGTGGAAGAGTTGTTGGAAGAGGCTTTTGGATATGAGGGACTAACTTGGAGAGACCATATGCGGATTGATCCAAGGTACTTTTGACCAAGTAAAGATATGAGTGGCAATAAGGAAACTAATGCATAATATGAAAATTTTCTTCGAGGTTGCGGTACAAGACTTCATAGTCATAGTTTTGTCCAAAGTTTGTCTTTTGTCAAGAAAATCAGTCAAAGCCTTATTTTAGCCTATAAATTGTTAGTAACTGCCATGTCCAAAGCAAATAGGTTGTACGGGTTATAGACACTGCCACACAGATAAGTGTTAAGACCTCCCAATTTTGTCAGTTCTCAGCCTGTTGTTATCACTTCTCATGAGGTTACTGGGTACACCTTAAACCCAAGGTTTGGCAATGAACCAAAAACTCCATTTTTGGTAGCAAACTTTTTTGACCTACACCCTATCTGTTCAAGGGGGGGTTACTCACCTAGCACCAGGTTATGGATACACCAGAAATCCTTGGTTGTGAGAGAACCTAAAACTCACGGTTGACGAGTACACCAAAAACTAGAGGTATCATGAGAGGGTCTGTCTAGTTCGGGCTTGAAGGGGGGATTGTTGGGTTTTCCAAGCCCATGGGAATTATCCCTTTAAAGCATGCAGTTAAATTCCAGTTTTCATGTGTGGGTTTGCATGGCTACAGCTATATGTAAGGCTCTTTTTTAATCAAAAAAAAAATATAGCGTTGTTTTTTTCTACTGTGTCGACTCCTGGCCTCTTTCACTCTTGTTTTCTCTGCAGGCTCCTCTTCTGCTGCACCGAATCTCCTCCTCATGGCACTGCTCAGGCTGCATCCACCCTAGCCCTCTAATCCTATCACTGGGAAGGCACAGGGCCCCTGGCTGTGAGAGGTGCGAGGAAGAGAGTTGCAGAAGACACAATTAATGGAGACAGAGCTTAAAACAAACAACTTGATCCAGATTATGAAGCTTGATAACTCAAAGCAAATAATCAACAGTATCCCTGTTTAATCAAATTTTAATAGAGGATTTTATGCTCCTTACAAGGTTTAACCTACCTTAATCCAAGTGCTAAGTAAGAAAATCAAGCTTCAATAATGATGATAATGGCTAGTCCGATGATAACAATACCAAATACGATCCTTTGCCTTAATTGGTCTGCCAAACTTGCCTTGATCTTCTTCGTTTTCCCTCTGCTGCTTCAAGTTCGAGAGAGAGTTTGATTTTCTCGTCAGCTATGGCTATGGGAGCTTAGCTTCGGCTTCAAAAGGCCTTAGGAGTTTCGATTAGGGATGGCTTAGGATTATCGGCTTAGACGAGTGAGAAGAAGAGAGGATTCTAATGGATTTGTAGGTTTAGATTAAGGTTAAGGTTGGCAAAAGAAGGTTTGGATTAAGCTTGCATGCTTTGGATTACCATGGTTAAGGGGCGATTTTTGGATTAGGTTTGGCTTAGCATAGTATTAAGGTTCGCTTAAGTGGGTCGATTTCAGTGGGCTTAGCAGACTTAGGCTGTGGAGTTTAGCTTTGGCTTCGGGCTTGAGAGGGTTTGATTACAATTGGTCTAGCAATGCCTTGTTTAGCATGGGCTTAGGAAGCTTAACTTAGGAGCGGTTTCAAATAAGCTATGGGCTTTTATTAGGATTAGAGTAGAGCTTAAAGGCTTATGGGTTCTTCCCCGTCCGAAGAAGAAGAAGAAATGAGGCTTCATCCCCCTTTTTTATACAAGGGGCTTAGGAGTTTGTATGGGAATACCCCTCTTCCTATTTATGGCCAACCCATTAGCGATATTGCTAATGGGCAGCGCCTCTTGCTGATGTGGCATGGCGAATTCGGACCTGCACCAAAACGATCGGGAGCGGCTCCAAATAGGAACACCTTGGCAAGCTAGACAATTCTCATTTCTTCAATGACAGCATCTGCGCCTGCTACTGCCCAACGCGAACTCCTTTACCTCCGCCTCCTTCCCTGCTCGCTGCCGCCCGCCATTCCTCTTACCTCTTCACATTAGGTTAAAAACAAACCTTTTTTCTGGCTAGTGGGTGGCCACACTTTGTAGGTCATGGGCGGCCTTTTTAGTTGGCCCTTGGGCGGCCTTGCTTAGTTGCACATGCTTAGGTGCAAGCATAGGTGAATCCTTTTAGAGAGAAAAAAACCTTCCCTTTGCACCCGACAAGGCATGTAGCTGTTACTGTGCACAAACCATTTGACTTACATGTCCATCAAGGCAAGGCATTATATATATAAAAGAAAATGCTTCTGTATCGGCCCACATTTGGCATACATATCGGGCAATGCATTGCATTAAGCATGTATACTGGCCAACTTGAAATTACATTGCTAGTGGAGACAGCCTTCGGTTGCCACCATACTTGGCACATATATTGACCAAGGCATTGCCGTGATAAACTCATCGAGATGTTAATGAAGGCATCACATTTGGTAATTACATCACCCAAGGCATGGCATTCTGCTCTGACAGCTCCATTTCCTAGAATCTGGCTGAAGCTCAAAAATTACCAGATGAACTTGACTGATCAAGGCGACCAGAGCGGTACGGAACTGGTCCCCCGGTGATACTTAAACTGGCCATATCTTGACAACCGAAACCCCGTTTGACAAACTGGAAAGACCGACATGCTCCTAGAAGTGAGCACTTCAGGCACATGCATTTATATCATCTTTTACCCTTTATCAGCAGCTACCCAATCCGGTACGGTTCTGCTACTGACTCAACTTCAAACTGACATAACTTCCTATCTGTGGCTCCGATTGACGAGCCGTAAAGACAAGCCTGTAGAGAACTTCAAGTACTACAATTTTGATGAATAAAATCCCAGCTATGACCACTTCAAGCATACTCTCTGTTAGCATTACCAAGCATCTTTTGGCCCTTAGAGCCGCATCTGGCACACTTTTAACTTAAAATTGGCTTGTTAGCAAGCCCTTATTACTGCTGAATAATCATGTAGGATTCAAATTAACCTGATTGGCATTCCTTTGCTCATTTTCTTGTCATGGAAGAGGAGATGCACGCCATCCACCCCCTCTGAACCTGCACAGCCTCCGGTCTATGCCAACCGGTCTTCAAGCTGCATCTGCTATAAACACCTTATGTACATTTTATTATTCAAGTGCTATTTATGAGCTTTGGCCATTTATGACCGGCCTGCCAGTTTGTAACCAATTTGACCATTCAAGAAATCTATATAACAAATACATGCAAGAGGGAAATGGTCACTCTTGCACGGGGGGAGATTGTACCCAATGCTTGTGTGTTTCTTCTCTCTCCTCCTCCTTTCTCTCTCGCGGTGCCGGCACTCTGCTCTAGGAGGTGCGTCTGCACGCGCTCAGTGGCTCTCTCTCATCCTCTCTATCTTGCCAAGTGTATGTGCGATTGCCAGGTATGCAGATTCGTGTATTTCATTGTTTGTAGCATATTATTTGTATATTTTGCAGGCCGCGTCCACGCTCCCTCTGTAGCAGTGGTATCAGAGCTATGACTATGCTCCTCCACATAGAATAATCATAGCTATGGAAACGTTTATCTACAACGGTGGAAGATACGAAAAAGAAGGAGAAAGAAAAATAATTTTGCAACATAGATACAACTCAGGATAGCTATCTAGAAAAGTATTTTATTTTTATTTGAATTTTTGTATTGAATATAATATGTGTGTACAATTGCTTTCAAGAAGAGAGAAAATCATGATTTAACAGTATGACTAGGGACAATGTAGCAATTTGATACAAGTTGATGATGGAAAAACAATGGGATAAATTTCTCTTTTTTTTGTTAACCCTATTAGGAAGGGAAGAAGAATTAGAGATTTTATATATATATATAATGTAGTAGAAGTTGAGTTCGAACGAACATAGAAGCTACTACAGACTTCCTAGATACATTCAATGAGCCTTAAACGCAAAAAGAAACCGAGATTTTGAGATCGCTTTAATGACCTACGTGAAACAACCCTAAGAGGTTTGAAAAAAAAAAACGCAACACTTCAGACATCTGCACGCGTAGTATTAGGTTGTAAAGTGCATGCATTGGGAAGAACTGCTTAAGGACAGCAAGGAGCTGCGACAAGTGAAAGATGACAAGGCATAGAGAGGGAGCGAATTTTGCTGATTGCAGTAGTTGTCGAGGAAATCCATGGCCATAACCACTCAAGGTCGACCATCATCTATAGTGCTATAACACGGCCAGCGCCCAGTGGATGACGTCGTTACAACTAATGACAGTAGCCATGCATGGAGAGACCGGAGAGACTTCGGTGAACACGCCTCAAAGGACTTCCAATTTCTTTGTCTCCCTTTCGGTGCAGCTTGGCATGCAATTTGAGAACCGCCAGTACACACCAACTGAGCTACATGCAGGTCGTGGTGGCGGTTAAAGAGACTCATGCATGGCGTCCACACACACATACACACACAGCCATACGGGCTCTTTCTCTCTCTTTTTTTTTCCCTTGGCCACTTACGACCCTCTACATTGGCTGCACATGCAGCTCTCATACTCTCCTAGTCTTCTGATCTCACTTTACCAAGTGACTCTCTCTCTCCTTCAACTGACCACCACCATCGATGTCTACCACTCTCTCTCTCTTGACTGTAGTCGCCCACTGCCATAACTCTTTCTCTGTGTGTGTGTGTGGATCTTTTCAGCCGCCACCCCTTTCCCTTGTGAGGTGACCAACTCTCTCTTTCTCTTCCTCTCTCGTTGTTGCATGCCCACACCATGCAGAGGGTGGCTGCCTACTCTCTCATTCTCTCTCCAGCTCGTAAGCTGCAACAGTCGGCCACTGTTTCTCTGCAGTATTCATGTATCTCTACAAGCTCGTCCTCAACACCCACCCATAGGTCGACCGAGTCCTCCAATTGCTATGTATCCACCCCTCTGTTCTAATTCGCATACACTCACGACGTACACACAGCTCCACTTTTTCTGGTCTGCCAACAACACTTATAGAGCACGCGTCACACCTCATCTCTCAACCATGCCCACCGAACGTATAAGCAATAAGACCAAAGTTGGGACCTAGGAGAGATCAAAGATGGGCATCACTGCTCAGATGGACGCTGATCATGGTCGACCATGGACCAGGGTAGATCAGCAGCACACGCATGCGAGCGCATGCATGCAAAGGGGGCAAAAAGCAGTGAAGGACATGGTGGAACCGTGGAGCTGATGGAAGGTAGACTGTAGTAGTGAAGTGTGAACTGAAGGTGGGAGACATGCAATCAGTTTTGAAAATTTCTTGGCTTGTAGTTAGACCCTGTCCCTCGTAGTCGACGCCTGGCCTTCCTTCAAAGTTCATAGTTCAGTGCGCAAAAAACTAGCTATACAATTATCCATTTTGAAAGCCCTTATGACTAATTGATCCCTAGTACATTGCCTAGGCATGATCACTACCATGTTGATTTCACATTTTTGTGTGCATCATTTCCTATGTCGGGGAGATCTACATATTATGTAACTATTTATGACATTATGTAACTATGTCGGGGAGATCTACATATTATGTGACTATTTACGACATTGGGAAGAAGCATCCATTGAACCCCTTTACTTGGAGTAGCTATGTCTTGGTTGGATTCGCACTTCCATCAGTACCCCAATAGCTATGTCCTGCTTCAATCATGTACTCTTGATTTGGTGTTGCCCCTCTGCATACAATACGCACCGTACCCGCACAACGGTATTGTACTATACCAAACTATTGTAATCTTTGGTAATCATTTAAACATGTTTAAGTAGCATCATGACTACTGACCTCGTAAGAGCTCTCAAACTTCACCTATTCAAAAGTAACCCCACTTGCACTTCACATGCTAGCCATGAAGATGATAATTCAAAGAGGTTTGCCACCCTCTAAAGTTTTTTTTTTTCTTCGTATGGCTTTTTCTAATCGCTGTCCATTGAAGAATTACACTAGTAGCTCCAAAAGATATGTTTCAGAAACTCATCGCTATCGATTACTGGTTATTCTTTTACAAACTATAGTTTGAAACTGATAAATTTAGATTTTTCAGTTAACCATAGGCTAGTATGCGGAAAACCTTGATTGTACTTTGTAAATAGGTCAACAAAACATTTCCAACACATTCTCTTTTAAAAGTGAAATTATGGTCCGTCTTGTAGAAATAGATTTATTTACTGAAATATGTAAAACTTATAAAATTTTAAAGAGAACTAAACTCTCACACTACAAAATAATGTTTTTATACCCTAGATCATGAACATTGTGAATAATCATGGTATGTTAGGGACAAATTTGTTGATGAAAAATTTGTAGCCATCAAGACCTCAAATCACTGCTATCTCCATTATACGAATGTAAGCAACTATCTACTTTTTTTTTAATAAATAATAATTAAAAAAAACTCTCTCGTCACTATTTACACATTAAGCCACTAACTTAGTGATGTACAGTGATATCCATTAGCAGTGATGTAATGGAATTAGATTTACAACTAGATTGCACTTTTTAAATGGTTAAGGTTAAGATCATGTATTAGGAATTGATTTTCTGTTAAAGTTTTATCAAGACAATTGCTTAAATTAGAGAACCACCTTTTTTCCCTTTCTACTATTTGACCTTCGTATTGCTATCACAACACCACATTAATCTCTACTAACTCCCATCCCTACGTTGTAAACAAACTCTCATTAAAAACTTTTAAAATGTTAATAAATTTATAGTGTGCTTCGATCCGATTTACAATTGTTCAAAAATCATTTTTACTACTTTGTCTTTGAGAATTACTATTGCAGGTAAACATAAGTGCAATAATTTCACATCAGAGCCGAATCGCGAGGTATGAATTTTTTTATTATTATTTTTATTTTCATAACCCTCTAGCAACATCCTTTGCTGTCGAACATACTTTTGTGGAAGACAGAGCTTCTTTTCCTTGTTCACATTCTATTATAAGCTGTAAGATCAATTATTTTTAAAGTCATGCGTTGAACTTACATCAAGAAACATATTATGAGATGATTTGTCATGAAATTATGCTACCGCTAACATGAGCTCAGCTCACTGAAAACGATCATCAACCTTTGATACATGCTTTAGCATTCCAATCGGCTCCAATTTGGTGCCAAATAGGTAATGATTGTTTTGTAATTCTTATGCCTTGTCCAGTCCATTGGTCACAAGCACACCGATTCGTCGATTTAGGCAGTGTGTAGATACTCATCTTGGTGCAGATTCACCGATTTAGGCAGTACATTGATAAACTTCAGATTTTTTATTTTTAAACAATATCTAATGCAGATCCGCCGATTTAGGCAGCATTAGTGCAGATTCGCCGATTTAGGCAGCACACTTTATTGGTGTAGACTCGCCGGATGAGGCAACACCAATCACGAAATCATGATGCAGTGGCTGGCCACCACTGTAACTGGTATGATTTTGTTACCCGGGTATAGAAAATGAAAGATATTTTGGATTTGGATTATACTGTGGACTTGGAATTGGATTGGAATTTTGTATCTGATGATTATTTTGTCACGGCAGTGTTTATGTGATGGGACTTGACATTTATGAGATTGATGATGAGTGTGACCAATGATATCCTGATTCATCAGGCTATGACATATACTGCTTATTCTAGTGGTATGGGACACTAAAATAGGTAGTATGTGGATGACAGTAGGCATAAGAAATGTTGTTTAGTTTCATTATATGCTTTTTTTTTTTGACACCGATTTCTAATCACTGTTTCTTACAAGTATCGTTTGCAGATTTCTTATCTTTGCAACTGAGGATAGTTGCTTTCCAACGGAGAGGTATGTTATAGAATTGACATTTTATTATTTATTGTAGCTGACAGGTGGAAAAGGCTTGACATAGCTAGGATATTGCAAAGGATATCATATTTTATGTACATTTTATTATTCAAGTGCTCTTTATGAGCTTTGGCCATTTATGACCGGCCGGCCAGTTTGTAACCAATTTGACCATTCAAGAAATCTATATAACAAATACGTGCAAGAGGGAAATGGTCACTCTTGCACGGGGGGAGATTGTACCCAGTGCTTGTGTGTTTCTTCTCTCTCGCGGCGCCGGCGTAACACTTCGCTCTAGGAGGTGCGCCTGAATGCGCTCGGTGGCTCTCTCTCATCCTCTCTATCTTGCCAAGTGTATGTGCGATTGCTAGGTATGCAGATTCGTGTATTTCATTGTTTGTAGCATATTATTTGTATATTTTGCAGGCCACGTCCACGCTCTCTCTGTAGCATTAAGCTACTTGTCATCAAGCTCACGTAATTAGTAAGGACCTGTAAAACAAAATAGTCTAGCTCAATTATCTGGTAGCTGTCCCATCATAAATCTTTGAACCGTAGTGGTCATATCTCCAAAGCATTCAATTATGAAAAATCTATTTAGTGAACCCCGCCAGACTCAAGTGCTCCAGTTACTTATGCACACGGCTTGATCATCAGGCTCGCTTTAGGGAACCTTGTCAAGCTCAAGTATGCCTTACTCTGTCTACACACGGAATGGCCGTCAAGTCCTTTACGTCAAGTTCTGGTAGCACAACCAACTCAAAGGATATGAAGATACTTTGTTAATTGTCCAAAGATGACAAGTGGAAGCTAGCCATGTAAGCTTATTGATCATATAACAAAAAAAAATCTTCTGACTTAGCATAAATCCAAAAAACTACCAGCAAGCATTAAATAATTCTGACTCCCTTTTACTGGTAGCCAGGACATCACTGACATAAGAATTATTTGGAATAGTATCCAAATCCAGCCACATTTGGCACATTGTCCAAAGAAATGAAAACCCTGTGCACTTTATGCACTATCAAGGATGATTTAGCATCATCACCCCCTCTCGCTTCATAGCCATTACAAAAAACCTTAGGACTTTTCGGACTTGTATCATCAAAGAGATTTTTACCTAGGTTTTGAGTTTGATAATGTAAAATAGCTTTATCATGTAGATCTTTATCCATAGCATCCTTGGGAAAATCACCCTTGGATGTCTCAACATTCATCAAAGCTATAGGAGTTGGATCCTCTTGCAGCCCGTATATAAGCATAGATGTAAAATCCATGTCAATATCCTGCTCACAATCAGCATGATCTAGGCAATCTTCAAACTCATCAATATCGTCCTCTGCTTCCTCATTTGCATCCATGCTACTTAGCAAGCCATTACAACTTTGTAAAGGTTCATCTGGCACCCCCTCTGAAGGGGTACATGCATCACAAAGCTCTCTTATACTGTTATAACCTTCTCCTTTAGATCAGGCCAAAAAACCATCAATTATGGAATCTTCTTCTGTGATAATACAATCGGCAAGCATATTGTTAGGAGCAACCATAGGTTCATTGGCATCTTCATGCTCATCTTGAGTTAGCTCCACAATCTCGGTCACTTCATCAGCTATTGTGTATATAATAACTTTATTTATGCAATCATATGTAGTAAATCTGCTACCCTCCTCAGCTATAGTGCCGATAGATCCATTAGAAGCCTGTAGTGGTTCATCTTCTTGATAGACTTTTTGAGAGCATCCCATGCCAAGGTCAGTAGCTTGTAAATTTTTTGTTGTACAGTCTAGTTCTTCACTAGAACCATTAGTTGAGGTAACTTCAATGTGAGCAATCTTTGAAAAAAAATCATATATTTGTGATTCATCATTAATTTCATTATGTACCTTTGTTAGGTTGCTCAAAATATGGTCCTTTGAAGTTAAATCTACTACTTCCGAAGTTGTATTTGCCTTGGCTTTACTTCTTGCAAAAATATGATCCCTAAATTGATCATATTTAAGGAACTCATCTGATCCCCTTCTTCTTTATAGAAAACAATTTGGCTTTGTTCGTTAATCTCCTTCATTGCCAAGTTGATAATCTTTGAGCTTTCATGAAAAAACCCATTTGCAAAATAGTCCCACTGCGTGGGATATGTTTCTATTAGTTCTCAAACCTTATATTTAAATTCGGAGGTTACAACTTCTTCAAAAGCCGAAATCATCCGATCTTCTGGAATTCCTCGGCTCTTCATCTCCGCTTTATAGCATGTAAGGAGTCCATCTGGTCATGTCCTTGAAAAATTCCACACTGTTCATGTACGGCATCAACTGCCATCTCCACTGCATCATCCATATGCTTTTTTGTCTTCATAGCTTTAACTTCTTGCAAACATCCCTGAACTAAGATCAACATTTTTGGCAGATCTACAGCTGCTAGATTTTTATCAAATCTATTGAAATTGTAATCTTCAATAAACTGCATCAACTCTTATGGAATCTCCATCTTTATCTCCCACCGTGACTCGTTTCGCGTCGGGTTCACCAAGAATGTCGGGGGATTTGTGTTCCACAGGTGAGCCCCCGGGAAGGCACGGGGCCTCTGGCTGTGAGAGGTGCAAGGAAGAGAGTTGCAGCAGACACAATTAATGGAGACAGAGCTTAAAACAGACAGCTTGATCCACATTCTGAAGCTTGATAACTCAAAGCAAATAATCAACCGTATCCTTGCTTAATCAAATGTTAATAGAGAAGTTTATGCTCCTTACAAGGTTTAACCTGCCTTAATCTAGGTGCTAATTAAGAAAATCAAGCTTCAGTAATGACGATAATGTCTAGTCCGATGATAACAATACCAAATATGATCCTTTGCCTTAATTGGTCTGCCAAACTTGCCTTGATCTTCTTCGTTTTCCCTCTGCTGCTTCAAGGTCGAGAGAGAGTTTGATTTTCTCTTCAGCTATGGCTATGGGAGCTTAGCTTTGGCTTCAAATGGCCTTAGGAGTTTTGATTAGGGATGGCTTAGGATTATGGCTTAGGATTATCGGCTTAGACAAGTGAGAAGAAGAGAGGATTCGAATGGATCTGGAGGTTTAGATTAAGGTTAAGGTTGGCGAAAGAAGGTTTGGATTAAGCTTGCATGCTTCGGATTACCATGGTTATGGGGCGAGTTTTGGATTAGGATTGGCTTAGCATAGTATTAACGTTCGCTTAAGTGGGTCGATTTCCGTGGGCTTAGCAGACTTAGGCTATGGAGTTTAGCTTCGGCTTTAGACTTAGGAGGGTTTGCTTACAATTGGTTTAGCAAGGTCTTGTTTAGCATCAGCTTAGGAAGCTTAACTTAGGAGTGGTTTCAAATAAGCTATGGGCTTTTACTTAGGATTAGAGTAGAGCTTAAAGGCTTATGGGTTCTTCCCCCTCCAAATAAGAAGAAGAAATGAGGCTTCATCCCCCTTTTTTATACAAGGGGCTTGGGAGTTTGCATGGGAATACCCCTCTTGCTATTTACGGCCAACCCATTATCGGGCAGCGCCTCTTGCTAGCGTGGCATGGTGAATTCGGACTTGCACCAAAACGATCAGGAGCGGCTCCAAATAGGAGCGCCTTGGCAAGCTAGACAGTTCTAGTTTCTTCGGCGATTGCATCTGCGCCCGCTACTGCCCAGCGCGAACTCCTTTACTTCCACCTCCTTCCCTGCTCGTTGCCACTCGCCATTCCTTCTTACCTCTTCACATTAGGTTAATTTTTTTTTTTTTCTGGCTAGTGGGCGGCCACACTTTGTAGGTCATGGACGGCCTTTTTAGTTGGCCCTTGGGCGGCCTTGCTTAGTTGCACATGCTTAGGTGCAAGCATAGGTGAATGCTTTTAGAGAAAAAAAAAAACTTCGCACCCGGCAAGGCATGTAGCTGTTACTGTGCACAAACCATTTGACTTACATGTCCGTCAAGGCAAGGCATTATATATATATATATAATTGCTTCCGTATTGGCCCACATTTGGCATACATACCGGGCAACGCATTGCATTAAGCATGTATATTGGCCAACTTGAAATTACATTACTAGTGGAGACGGCCTTCGGTTTTCACCATACTTGGCACATATATTGACCAAGGCATTGTCGTGATAAACTCATCGAGATGTTAATGAAGGCATCACATTTGGTAATTACATCACCCAAGGCATGGCATTCTACTATGACGGCTCCATTTCCCAGAATCTGGCTGAAGCTCAAAAATTACCAGATGAGCTTGACTGATCAAGGCGACCGGAGCGGTACGGAACTGGCCCCCGGTGATAAATTGGCCATATATTGACCAAGGCATTGTCGTGATAAACTCATCGAGATGTTAATGAAGGCATCACATTTGGTAATTACATCACCCAAGGCATGGCATTCTGCTATGACGGCTCCATTTCCCAGAATCTGGCTGAAGCTCAAAAATTACCAGATGAGCTTGACTGATCAAGGCGACCAGAGCGGTACGGAACTGGCCCCCGGTGATAAATTGGCCATATCTTGACAACCGAAACCCCGTTTGACAAACTGGAAATACCGACATGCTCCTGGAAGTGAGCACTTTAGGCCCATGTATTTATATCATCTTTGACCCTTTATTAGCAGTTACCCAATCTGGTATGGTTCTGCTCTACTGACTCAACTTCAAACTGACATAACTTCCTATCTGTGGCTCCGATTGACGAGCCTAAAGACAATCCTGTAGAGCACTTCAAGAACTACAACTTTGATGAATAAAATCCCACCTGTGACCACTTCAAGCATATGTTACCATATACATGTGGTAGTGATGTGTGTGAACACACTAGGACCGCCGGGGCATTTTTTCCCTCTTTAGGAGGTTTTTTCCCCCGTGCATTGTATATACGCCCATCACTCTAGGGCTATCTATCTTTTTCATTGCACACTAAGTAACACACTCTCTATCGTGTGCCTTGAGCTTCCTTCGTCTTCTCCAAGCTGTGTGTGTTTCTCTGCAACCCTAATTCCAACAATTGGTATCAGAGCAGGTCACGTCCTCCCGGGCTTAGTCGCCAGCTGCTCTAGCACACGCCTGCTCACTTTCTCCGATTTCAGTGAGCTTTGGCGAGCGTTCACAGGTTGACAAATATTTTGGGAAAGCTTGAAGAGCTAGGTCTGCTCAGAATTTTGATTTGGGCTCATTTCGGCCTCCGTTTCCACTACAGGCAGTACTGCACAGGCTATTTCGTCATTTTGTGCAGATTTTTTGTCAGTGCCGTTTTCTGCATAACAGGTGCCTTATAGTCTTCTACGGTTTGTGCTATATAGCACAAGTTGTTCCCGCTCCATTTCTCCTATTTTCGGGCAGTTTTCACATCAAGGGCATCATTTACCATGGCTGACAACAACAACACAGATGTGTTCAAGATGTTTGCTGCTGAGGACAGGTTGGATGGGGACAACTACCCTATGTGGGCTTATATGATGCAACATGTTCTTGTGTCAAAAGGTGTCTGGAACATTGTGCAGGGCATTGATGTACGTCCTAGTTCTGAAGATGTAGGCGATATTGAGGATGTTGCAGGTCTTGCTGCAAGGATTGCAGCTGTTAGAGTTGTTTTGCCTACGACAGAACAAGCTCGTTGGGATGTTAAGGATGCGCAGGCTCATGCATTGATTGCGTTGTCTGTGAAGCGCACCATTATTCCTCACATCCGTTCAGCAAAATCTGCAAAACAGGCTTGGGATATTCTAGCAGGTCTTTATGCAAGCCGCAATGAGGCTAAAATTGCTTTGCTGCGTAAAGAGCTAGAGTCGAAGATTATGCATGAGGAAGATGATATGGACACTTTCCTTGCTAGTGTCAAGGATATCAATGAGCAACTCATTTCTGCAGGTGAAGTCATTTCAGACAGTTCCCTTGTGCAGACTGTTCTTGATGCCTTACCAGATTCCTACCAGACTTTTGCTAGTACTTGGAGACTGATGACCCAAGGAAATCCTGAAGTTGTCAAGTTTGATGCATTATGCACATTGCTGTTGCAAGAGTCACTTTCTAGAAAAAACAGGACTAGGCAGCGTGCAGTTGAACAGGCTTTTATTGCTTCTCAAAGAAAGGGTGGTAACAGTAATGCAGCCACTTCTTATGGTTCTGCTGCGAGTGGCAAAAATTCTGTTCCTAATGCTTATGCTGGCAGCACTTCGTCGGGCAATTCTGGTGATAAGGGCAAAAAGAAGATGCGTTGCCATTATTGTAAAGCCAATGATCACTTGATCAAGTCGTGTCCTAAGTTGAAGGCCAAAGAGGCTAAGAAGAAAGAGGGTGGTTCCACTGCAAATGCTGGTTCCACTACAAATGCAGCCATTGTTGAGTCTTCTGTGAAGGGAGATTGTGATGCTGATGTTGATGCAGAATGGGCTTTTAGCACAGAGTGCACTTACAATCCTGCTGTCCATGATGCATGCTTGTCAGTTGCTGCAGATTCACATGTGTGGTATTTCGACAGTGGTGCTACAAAGCACATTACCTCACATCGTGAATTGTTTACCTCTCTCGAGTCTGCCCCTCATGGGAATTCAGTCACTTGTGCCAACAACGCCTCTTATCCAGTTCAGGGAGTTGGAAAGATTGTGCTCACTGCTGCTAATGGCAGTTCCTTCACACTTGTTGATGCACTTTATGTACCTGGGATCAAGAAGAATCTCTTGTCTGTATCCGCACTTGCTAGACTTAAACTTGTAGTCAAATTTGTGGATGACAGATGTACGGTTCATGATCTCAGTTTTGGTGATGAAATTGTTGCATCTGGGCTTTTGTGCCGTGGGCTGTATAAGCTCACTTTGTATGACAAGTGTGGACAAAATTTTACAAATGCTGTTGCAGATTCAAGGGCTATTTCAGATGCAAAACTTTGGCATGCACGTTTTGGTCATCTGAATTTTGCCAGTTTGCTGCGTTTGCAGAAATCTGATATGGTTGCTTCTTTGCCACCTCTTGAAGCACCTATCAAACATGTTTGTGAAGGTTGTATTCTGGGTAAAATGCAGCATTCTAAGTTTCCAAAGGATGGTTCAGTTAGGGCCACATGTAGGTTGCAGCTTGTGCATAGTGATGTTTGTGGGCCCATGCAAACTCCGTCCTTGGGCAATTACCTGTACTTCGTGACTTTCATTGATGATTACTCCAGGCATGCGTGGGTATTTCCGCTTAAAGCGAAGTCCGAAGTTTTTATGTGCTTCAAATTTTTTTTGGCTATGGCTGAAAATGTCTCAAAATGTACTATGGGCACCCTCCATTCCGATCGAGGGGGGGAGTATATGTCTCATGAATTTAATGCATTTCTGGCTAGTCGTGGGATAAAACACCAATGTACAATTCCTTATACACCTCAGCAAAATGGTGTTGCTGAGAGGAAAAACAGGTCAGTAACGGAAATGGCACGATGTATGGTCAAAAGTCAAGCTTTGCCGCATTCTTTTTGGCTTGAGGCCATCATGTGTGCCACTTATGTACTTAACAGGTGTCCTACGAAAGCTTTGCAGTCTATTACTCCATATGAAGCATGGCATGATAGAAAACCTTCTATTGAGCACATGCGTGTTTTTGGCTGTTTGGCATATGCTTTGGTGCCACAAGTGCAGCGCAGAAAATTGGATGATAAGGCTGTCAAATGTATTTTTGTTGGTTATAGTGCTGAAAGCAAAGGTTACAGGTTGTATCATCCGCAAACAAAACGTATTCTGGTTTCACGGGATGTAGTGTTTGTGGAAGATTCTGTTCAGCCCTTGCTATCATGTACTAGAGACAGTAATGTAAGCTCACAGGACATTTATGACACTTTGTTGCCTCTTTTCAGTGGTGGAAATACGAATGTAAGTTCCAATGAGGCAAATGTACAGCCTATGGGGGTTTCTGAAAATGTTTTAGAACAGCCTATTACTGATGCAGATGTACATGATGTACTTGATGAGGAAAGGGCTGAAAATGAGCAGGCTAGAGGTATGCCAAAATGGCTGGTGCACACTTTGCGTGACAGTAAATTGGATGCACCTTTATCTAGTCGTACTCGTTCAGGCTCTCGCCATGCATCTTATGCATCAGATTGTTATGCTTTGGCTGTGTCTAGTTTACATGATGTTGAGGAGCCTCTGTCTTTTGATGAAGCACAGAATTCAGAAAATTGGATTGCTGCCATGAAATCAGAATATGATGCACTTATAGAGAATGACACATGGACTTTATGTGATTTGCCTCCTGGCAAAAAGGCCATTGGAACGAAGTGGGTTTACAAGTTGAAACGCAAGCCGGATGGTGAGATCGATCGCCATAAGGCTCGACTTGTTGCAAAGGGTTATGCACAACAAAAAGGCATAGATTATGAAGAGACTTTTGCTCCCACTTGTCGTATGACTACTGTGCGTTTTCTATGTGCATTGGCAGCTCATTTTGGTTGGGATGTACATCAATCAGACATTGTTACTGCTTTCTTATGGTGACATATTTGAGGAAGTTTATGTAACGCAGCCTCGCGGTTTTGTCATAAAAGGACAAGAGGACAAAGTGTGCAAATGTAAGAAGGCTTTGTATGGGTTGAAGCAATCTCCTCGTGCTTGGTATGAGAAAGCTGACACTCATTTGGTTAAACGAGGCTTTCGTAACAGTCCAACAGAAAGCACATTGTATGTAAAGCGTGAGGATGATGTATTTCTCATTGTGGTTCTTTATGTTGATGATTTGCTGATCACTGGACCAAATGAGAGACATATTGCTGAATTTAAGGCTGATTTGAATGCTACTTTCAAGATGAAAGATTTGGGGCTGTTGCATCATTACTTGGGTATACAGTTTAAGCAGTGTGATGGTGGTATTGCCTTGTGTCAGAAAAGTTACATAGAGACATTGCTATGTAAGTTTGGACTTGAGGATTGCAAACCTATTGCCACTCCCATGGAAACAGGTTTGAAGTTGAGTCTACATGATGCTGGCGATCCTGCTGATGTCACTCTTTACCAAACTGCTGTTGGCTGCCTCATTTATGTATGCAACACGAGGCCAGATATTCAGTTTGTAGTCTCGCAGGTCAACATATTTATGCATAGCCCAGCGTCTAAGCATTGGCAGGCTGTCAAGAGGATTTTCCGCTACCTAGTGGCACTTTACATCTTGGCTTGTTTTATCCCAAGGGGGGATCATTGCCGCCAGACTTACATGCTTTTTCGGACTCAGATTGGGCTGGTTGTTTTGACACGCGAGTGTCCACAAGTGGTTTTTGTTTCATGCTTGGCAGTTCATGTATATCATGGTTGAGCAAGAAGCAACCTACTGTGGCCACTTCGAGTTGTGAGGCTGAGTACAGGGCAGTCTTCACAGCTACGGTTGAGTGTGTATGGCTCAGACGCCTTATGGCTGACTTGGGTGTTGGACAGGACACTGCCAACACTATCTACACTGACAGTCAGAGCGCATTGGCAGTTGCGAGGAACCCAGTTTTTCATGCTCGCACAAAGCACATTGAGGTGCATTACCACTATGTCAGGGAGAGGCTCTCAGCAGGAGAGATCAGCTTGGCTTATGTGCCAACATAGGACAACCTTGCAGATCTTTTCACAAAGGCATTGTCTCGTGAGAAGCTTGAAGCTTTCCGCAAAGCTTTGGGCTTACTCCCCTTTGTGGACTGATCCTGTCCTCAGGGCATGGCACTTCCCTTTACTCATGTGCCAGCTCTCGTTCACCGCATCACTCCAGGGGGGATTTGTTACCATATACATGTGGTAGTGATGTGTGTGAACACACTAGGACCGCCGGGGCATTTTTTCCCTCTTTAGGAGGTTTTTTCCCCCGTGCATTGTATATACGCCCATCACTCTAGGGCTATCTATCTTTTTCATTGCACACTAAGTAACACACTCTCTATCGTGTGCCTTGAGCTTCCTTCGTCTTCTCCAAGCTGTGTGTGTTTCTCTACAACCCTAATTCCAACAGCATACTCTCTGTTAGCATTACCAAGACATCTTTTGGCCCTTAGAGCCGCATCTGGCACACTTTTAACTTAAAATTGGCTTGTTAGCAAGCCCTTATTACTGCTGAATAATCATGTAGGATTCAAATAAACCTAATTGGCATCCCTTTGCTCATTTTCTTGTCATGGAAGCAAAGTTGCACGACACTGTACATATACATTGTCTCCGCAATACAATTGCACTTCTAGATGCATTTGAGACCCATTCTCAATTTCCTCTATTGGTGGAAGAAACACTTCTCTTCCATCATCAATGTGGTTTACTCATCTGCTTAGCTCACTAGCTTCATTGGCCTCTTTGACTTGTTTCCACAATTCATCCACACCATCTATTTCTTTACAACCCTCAGGTATACCTAGGTGGAATCCCTCATAAGAGTTAGCCGTGGTATTCAACACTATTTTTGGTTTTGATGTTGGGTCTTTGAGCTTTGGTCTGTGCTCGTGACTGGAATTTGGCTCTACTCATTCCTTGTTTGGTGGAATTACTGGTGTAGGTGGCACAAGGATCACATCCTTAGGTTTTCCAATTGGTGGTTCTTGTAAAGCTTGGGCTGTTTGAATAATTTTTTGGCACATTTGAAGCCTTTACTTTTCTAGTTCCTCATATGGATATGTCATCCTCCTCTGTTCTTGGGTTTGGTTGTTTTTGAGCCGCATTTCACAGGCTTTCAAGAGGGCGTCTAATGGCTCATTAACCTTCTCGACCAATACTGATCCTCCTAAACTAGAACTTCTCGATTTCTCTTCCGTGGATGTTTCTTCTAGAGGTTGAGACGTCTACATAAGAGAAGGTGCAACCATTTTCTCATGTTGTCTTATCTTCTCTTTAGCCTAGGTAAGCTCCTCAGCTAGGGATTTCTACTCTCGTTCCCCACGTGCCTTCATCCTAGCCTTTCTAGCTTTCCAACTATTCCTTTTGCTCTTGGTTTTTTGACTAGGTGCGCCGGTCTTTGGTTCACCCATTCCTGGACTCGCGCCAATTTATGTTTTCTCTGTCTTTGGGTTCTCATCAGCTTCCTTTTGAGCTTGCACTCTCATAACTACTTGAACTGGCACATCGTTTTTGTTTTCCGAGCTAATGGGTAGCTGAACGATCCCTAAGACATTTGTTGTGATCTTTATGACTCAGTTTGGGTTTTTTGGACACTCAAGGATCAAGTGAATGACTCCACAGTCAAGACAATAGAAATTTACTTGAGTGATCTCCATCAATGGACATTGTTTGACCAAGTGGTTGTCACAGCTTTTGTGACAATCTGTCTCTGGTTGAGGAGCTTCTTCTTGCAGTTCCTCTTGGCCGTCTAAGCTAGCTAAGCCATTGTTCACAATGAACCGCAATGTCCTTTCGCCCATCTCATACCTTCTTTCTTCAGTTGAAATGCAGGATGTGGAGTTTGTACCTACCTGACCACTCCATGTGTTTCTCTCATCTTTTGTTGCTTCAAAGGGTAGTACCCGCTTTAGTTGTTATAATATATTGTAGTTGGTACTAGCGCTTGTTTTTTAGATGCTTCCATCATCGACGTGTATCTCAAGTCTACAAGCATTCTAGCACCTGGCAGCGGAGGTTGTTGTCCTAAGACAGACTGTGGCCTTAAAACTCTTATTGTACCTGGCGCATTCCCCATAATGTATCTAGGTTGAGTAGGTGCTAGTGGAACAGGTTGTACATACCTCTCCCTAGCATATTCCATGTTATAGTAGCACTCTTCCCTCATATGGTTTGTCTATTTCCTCTCAATTTTGCACCATGTAGGCTTCTCCAAATCAGACCTTATAAGAGGATTTAACCTCTTGACCATGTTGTCGATAAACTTTTCTTGATCGATAGGTGCCACTGGCTTTGCAATGGGCCGAGTCATCTGTGAATCATTGTGCTGACAGCATGTGTCGTCCTCTTGACTCTTACAATCATTTTCTTTATCAATCCTTTCCTTTATATTCTTCACAGCTATCCACCAGATAAAGAGATTCTTTGATCAATTTTTTGGCGTCAGGCTCCTTATCATATGCAAATACTTCTGAAGAACTGCATGTCTCATTCCTTGGATAAAGATCAACATCAGTCGTGTAGGTAGTTCTGCTCTCGGACATAACTTTACATATCTCTTGAGCCGTAATGCTACTTTGGGTATCAATTCACCCTCTTTCTACTTGAATCTGTGAAGTGCAAGACCGTATTGTGAGCTATGCCCTTCTGCAAGAATTCATCAATGAATTCCTCACAAACAACTTGTCTAGAGTCTCAAAATCCTATCTTTTCACTGAGTCAAACCGTGTAGCCGTGTCATCTTCCAGAGTCAGTCCAAATCCCGCAAACTGTGTCACAAAATCCAAAACTTCCTCTGCTCTAACTACTCTTTTGAAAGCCACTACGTGATCTCTTGGATCTTTATCTCTGGAGTATTTTTGTTTACCCATTTTTGGACTTGGGACGGTCTAACTCGCCAATTGTCTACAAGGTTAACCATAGACTCTTCCAATCCTTCTCTCGCTTTAGGCATTCTACTATGCCTAGGTTTTTCTTCAAAGGGATTGCTCGTTTTGTTGGACATTGGTCCATTAGGGAGATTCACTTGAGGAGACGTATCTTCCATCTCTGTGATCATTTTATCTCTCGTTATTGCTTTAGGAGGAAATCCAGATGGCTCCCTTTTTGGAATTCTCGTACGAGTTCTCGTGTTTGGTGGAGGTATCTATGGTCCTTCATTGACCAAATATCCACCTATTTCTAATGCAGTCTGTGGATTTGTGCTTTTTATAGCTCTATATTCTCATCCATACTTTTCAACAACTATAGACTTCCATTGACAGTCAACTCCGTATGTATAGAGATATATAAGAGATTGTACTTCGTCAACTCTTTGGGTATGGCTATGAGCACCTATAAAGGTTGACCTCAATGTTGTCAATGTATCTATACAGTCCTTCACTCTCATGATCTTTCATCCGAACTCTCTCAACAAAATTGGTCTTTATCAACTGCAAGTTTGGAAGATCCATTATGGACGGATGCTCCTCTATTGCTGAGATACCGGAGCTTGTATAAGTTGAGTTTGAATCTAAAGTAGACATGATTTCTGGGCTTAACAGCTCTAGCTTGATGTAAGAAGACTTATTCCAATGTATTCAAGTGCTTTGGTTAGGAAAAATTTTAAATTATGTCCAAAATCGCGACCATCTCCTCACAGTCCTCTCAAACTGTCACTTTTAGACATCCCTAATTTTTGGATGCATTTTGAGGCCTTAAATGACATTTTTTTGAACGTTGACCAACAATGAATGACTTGAAGGGTCTTTGATTGTTGTTCAAGGGGTTACACTGAATTCTGTAGAGCTACTATGGGGATTCATTTTGATAAAAAACGTTTCTGAATCCGATATCAGGAGCTCAAGTTATGGCCACAACAGTCTTCTATCGCATTATAGGTCAATTCTGGCAATTTCAGACTGTCAACACTATATGCATGCTTTGATCCACTTACAGGTGTCCAAATTTGGTTTTGGGATGATATTTGGGATTCTAGAATCAAAGGGAAGTCCTTTGATTGGTCAAAGTTTCTGTCTAGCCTCAACTTGTGCCTGGAGTCTTCATATGCGTATGATATCTCCTAACTCAGAATTGCTTCAAAATTTAATTGATTCTAGGATCAAAAGGAATTCCTTTGACTGGCCAAAGTTCCTTCCTAGCCTCAATCTGCGTCTCGAGTCTTCATACGTGTATGATGTCTCCTGACTCAGAATTGTCTCAATTTGTGATTCTGACACTTTTAGTCAGGTCTATCAATCCTTTTTTTGTTTGGTTGCTTGCAACTTCTCTGAGAGGTTAGCTAAGCCAAAAGTGATCCAAGTTGAATGAAACATGGTTCCTAGGCCTATTTTGTAATGGAAGACACTTCTGTAAGCTCATCTGTAAGTTTTGGCCTCTAATTTGGCACTTGAGACATCATACGCGTATAATGTCTTTTGTGGCAAAATGAAGTGACTTTAATCCCAAAGACTCTTTATCACTAAAGCAACTCTTATCAACTTTTAGAATTCAATTTAACACTTTTTGCACAAGTTATGGTCAATACAAGCATGAATCTTGCCCAATTTCCATCTTTGGGCACTTTTTAGCCCAAATGTGCTCCAAATGCAATGAAATTTTGGCTAGGGACTTCTTTTATGCTTTGGGACACTAGGGTATACTCAGATGTCTGATTTGGCCCAGATCTGGCCTAAAAGTCTTCATACGTGTATGATGTTTTTTGGCTCAGATTTCACTTCTGCTTCTACCCAAGGTGCTCCTTCATGACTACAACAAGAATATGTGCTCACAAAAATTTTGGATGTAAAAAATGCACAAAATCACCATTTTTTTTCCTTTACCTTCTTGGATCTGCAAAAATCTCCTTATATTTAAAGATATGTGTCCCAATGAGATGAAATTTTGCAAACAAGCTTAACACATCATTTCAAACCTCCTATGTGGTCAAAAGTGCAATTGGACCTTCAAATCTTGACTTGAGACATCATATGCGTATAATGTCCATGTGCTCAAAATTAGCCCAAACTTGGTCTCTAAGCTTGTTTTGTGGTGCTATTCACCTTCGTATGCTCTAATGTCAACTCTGGTCCCTAAAATTTCCCTTTAGACATCATATGTGTATGATGTCTATCTGGTCAAATTGAAGTGAAAGACACTCCAGAGGTCTCCCATCTCACAAGCAACTCAGAACAGTTTTTAGAATTCAATTCCAACACTTTTTGTGCTAGATATAATCAATTCAAGAATGAATCTTTGCCTAGATCCATCTTGTGGCCTTTACAAGCCCAAAAGTGCTTCAAGTTCAATGGAATTTTACTATTTGCTTTTTAAATGCTCTAGATCACAAGGGTGCACTTAGATGTATCTTTTGACCTCAAATTTGGCCTCTAGGACATCATAAGCATATGATGTCTTTTGGCTCATAATGGACGTCTGTTTGTACCTTAGGTGCCCCTTGGTATGTACAACATGCATATGTGCTCACAACACATTTTGGAAATCAAAATTGCACAAAATGACCACTTTTTGACAAGAAAATTCCCCAAAAGAGTAAAATCTCCTCAATTCTCAATCTATATGTCCAAATGAAGTGAAACTTGGTGTATGTACTCAATACAACTTGCAAAAGATGGGTATAATGTCAAAAGTTCACAATTGCCCTTCCGACATCATACATGTATGATGTTTGCTGATGAATTTTTGGCCAGAATTCATTCACAATCATCTACAAGTCTTCAGCACTTCTACCAATTTTCATGCAAAAATATGCTTAGAATAACAAGTTTCTCTTTTTTCCATTTTCGACACTCCGTCTTTTGTCTTTTGGGTACCAAGGGTTGGTCAAAATCCTAGTCTCAGGGTGTACTTAGGTTAAAACACCCCTTTGAACACTTTGGTGCAGTCAAGTTTGTCAAAATTGGTCTCTAGATTCCTCTTGAGACATCATACCCGTATGATGTCCAAGTTTTTAGAATTTCAATTTTTCTACATAGAACTCTTGCAAATGTCCTCTTATATACACATCATCAATCAGTCATGAAAAAATGTCAACAAAAACCTGTTTATTGCACTTTTACCCTCAAAATCAACTTTCAGAGATTGTGAATGCAAACAAGCACTTCAACAAATAATTCACTGATGAATAGCTCTAGTTCAAAATCAATTCACTTACCTAAAGCTACTCCTACACATCAAATGGGTTTTTGCATTTATGAGTAGAAAAATGCTTCACTGCCACGCACAAACTAGCAAACGCTTTTATCACCTCACAAATCACTCGACCACCAACAATTATTCTAATCTACAACTAATACTACAAATCCTAACTAAATCTATTTAGTCTCAGGACCTCGACAAGACACATGCTTCCTATCTGTCCACTTGATTTTGGAATATCCTCTTCTGGATCAACTTAAGAAAAATGCTTTCTTTAGTCAAAACTAAAGTAAACAACCATCACACAAGTGTTAGTAGGATTACCTACTCAAGTCCTTGTGTCCCTGGTAACAACGTCAATGTTGCGAGAGTGAATCACACCACATATAAAGTGCATGCAGCACTACGTAGATCAGCATAATGTCCATCGAGGACACATACGACAGGATAGGCGCACGGAGGCAATCTCTTTACTTGTCAGGCTGAGACCATCATACACATACAACACTTTGGAAGGCCAAATAAACCACAATCAAGAATCTCACTGCTCTCAACTACACCACCCAACCCACATACACATAAACAGAAGGAAACTCAAAAAATCATACCAGAATCATATGAAACTCAAGGAACACCATCCCCTCACTAGGATACACCTGTCCCAAAGCCTCTACACTAAAAATCCTCACTCCAAACCCATCTGCAAAACATGCATATGAAGACAGAGCTGAATTTTGGAAGTGCCCGAAACGGAAATCTATGTACATATGCGTAGCTTATGTCAACACGATTCTAATGACTACTTGCACACAAGAAACTGACATAGTTTGATACACTTACGACCACAAATAGCTCATAGATGCATTGACGTGAGTGCCCTGTTTCTCATGGAATGTTTGGTGTTGTTGCGTAGCTCTCTGCAAGCCTATTACAATGGTGCAAGCGAATTTCCAATATGATGAGCGGGCAAAGAGTGTCGTCAGGATGAAGCTCACACACTCTCTCTCTCTTCCTCTCTCACACACATAATCAACGAAAGCTCAAAACTTTGATTATGATAAAAGTTCTCCTTACAAATGACCTAGGTACCTTATATACTAAGGCTACCATGGGTTAAACCAAAAATAGAGTTCAATGGGTTAAATGGCTTTGTATTTACAATCTAGAAGTGCCATCGCACCTGGTTTCTGCAACTAGACTAGCTACTCATTACAAATGATGTTTTTAACCATAATCCACATCATTTCATACTTCTCAAAAAATAAGGCTTCGGTACGAAGTGAGTTATGTCGTCGTACTATTGACCCTTCGGTCAATAGTAGGATACCTATATTGTATGTATATACATTAGGAAAATTTTGAACTCATTTTTGGGCCTTTTAAGAGTGCCACATCATCAAAGTTGTACAAAAGAAAGCAACCGGGTAGACCCCTCTAAATATTGCTTAGAACCCCATGATATGACCTATCATTGGAAAGTTCTTGAAAAATGGATTCTAAAGAGCCAAGGTCCGAAAAGTTTGGATGACTTCTATGAAAGTTATGTCATTTTTTTTCAATCAGCCAGGTTTTGTTACCGTTACGGTAATCTAAAATCACCTTTTTCTATATCTACATGAAGGCAATGTCCGATACATGCATGCTATATATCAATAGATAGCATTTGAAGAGTATATTCTAAATATCCAACCTCCGACAAGTTTGGATCTTATTTGCAAAAAATTTACTGATCCCCACTTTTTGAAAGCTATGCCACATCAACAATTCTTACAAGACCCATTTTTGACTCCAAACTTTTCCTAATGTACATTCTCACCCTAGCTTAAAGGCACATTGTCCGTTAAGTGGGAGGTTATTGGGGTGGTAAAGCCCAATGTCCATGCTAAGTATTGTGCGGTCGAATACTAACCGAAACTAATAATGACCATTCATTCTACATAAAACAATAAGGACTCATAACCCTGATCACTATTGTGATAGGATACTACAAGCTACATCTCCTCTTCTTCTCTCTTCTCCATCGATGCACACACATGCATATGCTCTTGCTCGTGTACTTCGATATCTATCCTTTGTCGGCTGCGCTTGCACTCCATCATCCCTAACCCTCATCGACCTTGCATATGTTGACACCATCCCAATGGTGCCTACTACTCACCCCTAGCACATCCGAGCCTCGCAACCATGTAGGTGGTCACTTGTGTTCCTAAGAGAACCTAGCATTGCATCACTACGAGTTGTGAGCCTCACCTGGATCAATTGTAGCGATGGCCACAACAAGGAAAACCACGGCCCCAACTACACGTGCACGTGCACGCTGTAGTGCAGCTCCGCTTCCATGATAAGAAAAAGAGCAGAGAAATGCAAGCTAAGCTTCTTTGAAGCCTACTTGATTAATGGTCAGTGATGAGGGCTTGTTAACAGGCCAAGTCTAATGATTAATGTATGCCAGATGCGGCTTTAAAGGGCCAATTGATGCCTTAATGATTCCAAAAAGGAGTATACTTGAAGTGAGCACAAGTAGGAGATTATGATCTAGAACTGTAGTGCTTAATGTGCTCTACCGGCCTATCTTTACAGCTCATCGATTGGAGCTACGGTAAAGAAGTTATGGCAGTTTGAAGTTTGAGTTAATGCAGATCCATACCGGATTGGGCAACTATAGCTGAGCTGACAGAATTGAAATGAATGTGTGGGCATGAAGAGCTCACTTTGTGGAGCGCGTCGGTCTTTTCAAATCAACAATCGGAGTTCCGGTTGCCAAGATATTAGCCGTTAAAGATTCATCGAGGGCCGGCTCCGTACCAGTTCGGTCTACTCGGTCGGAGTACCATCTGGGAATTTTATAGCCTTGGTAGGGTTCGAGGATAGGTGCCCGAGGAGAATCTTGTGCAGAATGTCATCACTTGTAGTGCATTGAAAGAGGGGTATGCTGATGGATCCATGCTCGGCACTATCGGGGTCGAGATGTATACATTTGATAATGCTTTGATTGAACAAATATACGAAATAATGGATATTGGAGAAATATATTGTGCCAAGAAACTCACTTGCGTGTTTCTTTGGTGAGCTCACTTAAAGACTGTGCTAAGAACAAGTGGGTTACTTGAAAATGACACATGTTCAGTCGATGCTTTACTCAGTATGTATGCCCAAATGTGGTGCCCTTATGAGGGAAGCCGGCCCCTAAAGGGCCACCCAACTTAACCAAGGGGGCTATGGCTGCCCAATAGAGAAGCTTGGCAAGCTTTGGCTGATGAGTATGCCTAATATGGCTTACAAAGCCATAAGGCCGCCCATATAATAAGTTGGCCGCCCAATTAAGGGGCATGGCCAATGGCCACCCTATTTTAAAAGGGTAGTGTGAACAAAATAGGGGAGAGCCCATGGCGTAGAGAGGGGCGACGAGCAGGCAACGCATGGGAGGAGGAAGAGCTCATAGCGAGCTCTGCGTGCATCGGTTGACGAAGGTCTAGAAGCGAAAAATGACGAACAAGGCAGGGCGATCCTGTTTGGTTCGAGCGGCGTGCGTTTTGGTGTAGTTCTGCCCGCCACTGCCATGTCATAGATCCGGTTCACGCCACGTCAGTGACGCCGGCACTACTGCTTAGGGAAAAAGAGAGCTATTATTAGGGACACTTTTGCATGCGAGTGTGGGCAAGAAAACGAGGAGAAGAAGCTTGTAGAGGCAAGCAATTAGGGAAGCAAAAAAGGAGATCAACGAAGGAGGCTTTTGGCATGAAGAAAAAACGTGAAGGCTATTAACGAGAAGGGAGCCAAGGCGAGGAGGAAGGGAGCCAAGGCGAGGTTTCTTTCTCTCTCTCTCTCCATCTCCAATCAAAGCAAGAGAGGATTCTCTATCTCTCTCTCTCGGCTTAAGGGAACAAGCTTGAAGAAAGGCAAAGCTTCTTTTTCTCTCTCTCGATCTCCAATCCAATCAAGCAAGAAAAGAGAAGCTTGTCGAGGTTAAATCGTGCAAGCAAAGCGTGCAGTGATTAAAGAAAATCAAGGACAAAGAAGCAAGGCGGGACAAGCAAACCAAGGGAAGTCAAAACTTGCTCTTTCTTTCTCTCTTTTGAAGTCGGTTACCAAAGAAGGAAAAAGTAAGGCAAAAAAATATATATCTCTCTCGGCCTTCTGGTAAACTGGAGGAGACTCGCTCTCGAGTAAGCAAGGAGAGAGGATACACTCTCTCTATTGTATTTGGAAGATACAAGGGTATCAAGCAGGGGATTTTGTCGGATACTTACCTCCTAATCAACTTATAAAGACTCTAATGGCGAGCATAAGTGAAAATTTTACAGTCTTGATCTAATTCGAGAGCATTAAACTCTCCTAACTCCATCAGTGTCGTTAACGGCACACATTTGTAATCAAATTCCACTTCAACTAATCATTAGCAGTTTAAACCATTTCGATTGTCGAGTTTTAAGTATTCAAAGTGTTGACAGAATCTTTTGCCTTGTGCCGTGCGTCTTGTCTCTCTTATTTCCCACATCAAGCAGCCCGATGCTGACCCGGCTCACCTCGCGAACCCATATCCCCCGACAACACACACACACACACGTACACACACACACACACAAGTAGTGCCTCTCTCTCTCTCTCTCTCTCTCTCTCTCTCTCTCTCTCTCTCTCTCTCTCTCTCTCCCCTGTCTATTCGGTTGCCACTCCGACCTTAACCTAGCTATTCGCCTTCCTTGAAACCCGTGGCCATCCATGCCTACTCGCCTCCCATCAAAACCTCCAAGTTCTTGGGTCTTGGCATCCTCATGGCTTTCGTTGTCCACCACCTCCGTTAGCAACCACATGGACTGCTTGAATAGTGGCTTCCATAATAGAGTAGAATGGATATAGACATGTTCAGTGTTAAGGGAGCTCCCTTGTTTTTCCCTTGCAGCCTGCGAGGTGTACGTGCAAGGTGACTTGCAGCAAGGAGGCATCTTGGCAATGAGGTTGAGCCTATTCGCATGCTAAGGAAAGGGCATGAGCTTGAGGGGCTAGGGTTGCGTTGGAAGGGAGGCCCTGACAGCCCCACCCATGATGCTAAAGGAAACTCTCAACACCCCCTAATTTCTTAGTGCTCGAGAGAGATCCGCCCTCTTACCCCTCGTGTAGGGGGAAAATTGGCATCCAGTGTGTTGTTGTACGACTGGGCGAGATGGATTCTGGGTGTGGTAAGCATACTTTCCATTGTGACCTCATTGGGTCGTTTCGTGTGTTCCTTGGGGTGCTTGTTTGTGGCACCTTGGTGGACAACCCTTGGATCCCCTCGAAAAGCTTGATGTATTGGTTTGATGTATGTGAGGTTTCTACTAAGGGTTTCTCTTTGCCTTGGAGGTCGAGGGCATGGCTTTGTTTGGTGGTGGTAGAGGAGCCCAAGGTAGCAATCACACCTCCTCAGGCTCTCTTTGATTGGTGATGGAGGCTTGGGCTCCCCCCACATGCAACAAGATGTTCCTTCTTAGTATATGCTTGGTTTGGTTATGTATCCTGTCTTGATTTTGGTATTGTCATGATTTGTATCTAATGATGTTAATGGTCAATGTGTTGATCCAGTGGTACTTGCTGCTTTATGTTGTTATGTTTTTGTGATGTAGTCATTGTAAATTTTTTTTATGGTCCCGCATAGATTTTGAGAGAGCTTGTAATGTGTTGGTTTTGGTAATATAATCTCCACTCACATTTGTGAATATGGCAAACAGAAGTAGTGATACATACATGATCTACTAAATGGATGGGGTAGGGAAAGGTCATTTCCCATTTGAAAAATGTGACCGCATGGCGATCGATAGGGAGCCGAGAGCCATGGCAGGAGAAATTTTTATCGGGGAAAGGTCACTGAATGACCTTTCCCGGCCGTCAAGGTCCGGGGGAGGGGGGTCAAGCATTGGTCTCTGATCACGAAGTAAGTACAGTCCTGCACCACAAGTACATGCGATACTATTTTGCACGTTGAGGTGTTATACAATTATTGACGATCATTGCCATGCATATTACGGGTGCTGACTTACCCAAGCCTGGGCAGAAATTACTATTTTGAATGGCTACTAGATGAATGGCCTAGATGGTCTATCCCATGACCCTAGACCTACACCCTCCCACATCTTCTCGCATTAACACAATTGACACGTTTGATTCATGTGTGTTCGTAGTACTCTTTGTGAGCTTTTCAATGTGCGTGTGCATGCCTCAATTGCCCCAAGATTCCTCGTGTAATCGTTTGATTAAATTGGCAATTTTGTGAGCTAATTTTTTGTTCATTCTTTGTGCAAGATTAGCCTTTAATCATTCGGTGTGTGTGATCATTTACCTGTTGGTTGGCGTGTGTGCGTGTGTGGCTTTTAGGCTTTCAATGCTCACCTAAAACTCACTTTCCTTTTCTTTTTTTTTCCATGAAAAGCTTTGGGAATGTATTAGATAAGAAACACGGTTACAAAATTCTGAGGGGGAGATTACAAAACCAGTGAGGTACCCGAAGGGTGATACTGCTCGATCGATAAAACTCACTTTCTTTGGAGTTCGTACTCTTTTTTCTTTTAAGTGGTGTGGGACCCGCCTTATCTTAGGAGCTCAAGGTCCTAGAGCCGAGGACGGCCACTGGTGACTGAGCGCCTCAACTCTTGCTGCAGCCTGCAGCCCTTACCCTGCTCTGTCAACGAGCTCGTCATCAAGTGTTCACATCCAACCCGGCGTTTCGCAGGCCTTTGCGACAACACACCTGTCATGACAGATTGGCTTCTGCGTCAGCCATGTGTCACACGCGCTCCGTCCTACCCGTGTTTTCTGTGCCTGGTTGTCGAGCTGCCTGGTGTCAGACCTCCCCGATTCTACTGACCACTGCTGGGCAACCATCCACACGCCCGGTGAGCTACCGCCTTGCCTGGCTTTGTAATGCCCCCCTTCCCGCGGCTCTTCCCACGGGTATTGTGAGCCCCAAGGTTTGGCAAGAGTTCCCACGCTGTGTAAGAGCTGCCACCAAAGCACCCTTTGCCACGGTTTTTTTTGAGGCACCAAGGCCACTAGCCTTCAACTTGGCAAGCCCCTATTCCCTTGCTAAGAAGGTATTCCCCACCGCTTGCAAAAGGCCAAAGAAAAGACACATAAAAACCTTCATCCTCAAGGCATTTAAAGGCGACTCTTGAAACAAAAACCAAAACTTCAAAGGCTCCCTCCGGGAATCAAACAAAAGCTTCAAGAAGATCGAAGCCAACCCTATCAAGCTTTGAACTTCAAAGATCTCACCAAGGGCTCTCTCCCATAAGCAAAAGTCTACAAGCACAAAGCTTCAAGGGTAATTTCTTGTGCATAGCTCTCATGAGCTCCAAGTGGAGGGCATTTTCAAAACATCACCAATTAAAGAAAAGGGCACTACCACTTTGTGGAGAGGAGCTTCACTCCAGTGAAGATGAGCTTCACAAAAAGATCTCTCTCTCTCTCTCTCATTAACCTTCAAAATTTTGCATCCAAGCACAACAATTTTGCAATGTATGTCACTACATCCATCAATAAGGAGGATAACGTCATTGTGCTATTGTACGGCGTACTAGATACTGGCCTTGGAGAGTCTCCAAGTGCAAAAAAAATTCGACAGAACCATCATTAGCATCCGCATTAGCAATTCTTTTACATCGATATTTTTGCATTGCATTTGTTTTTCAATAAAGCTTGTTTGCACAACAAAAGTGGGGAAGAAGCACTTGTTCGAGGAGAGGATACGAAGACAAAAACCATGAAGCGATTGAAGACAAATTATTGAAAAAGACGAAGGTGCTCTTGGATTAGAGCGAAGCTGACATTTTTTCAAAATTTTACTCTTGGATTAGAGCATTGTTTTTGCTCCTGGATTGAAGTGTTATGCTATTTGTCTCTTGGATTGGGGATGTATGTTAACATGTCTATGCTCCTAGATTGGAGTGTTGTTTTTCTTCATCAAGTTGTAGCCCAAAGTTCAAGAGGAGGATTCCTCTTGTATTGTCATCCTTAGTGGATAAAGAACCTTCATTGTATTGTCCAGTCCAAACCTGAAGGGGAGGATTATAAGGTGTGAGCTTTGTCCTAGAGTCACTAGAGTGTGAGTCAAGGAGAGAAGAGGTGGAATTATCCCACATGTATTGGTGCAAGGTTGTAGAGCTACTTAAAGCTCATTTCATGAATAAGCAAACCCAATCCATTTTTGCATTACATCTCCCTTGTTTATAGTGAGCTTGTGATGGCTTAGCAAATACTCAAGATCGTGTTTATGAATCCAAGTTAATTGATCAGGCACACAAGAGAGAGTAGTATTACTTAGTGTGCAATGAGAGATAAGATAACCCTAGAGTGATGGGCATACCTAATTCGCTTGAGTGATAATCTAGCCAACACACACTAACTTGTGTGCACAATGTTTATCTTTCATCCACCCTAGCTAGCACGATCCCATTCCCATCAAGAGAGATGATGTTACGATTCGGTCAATCACACATACTATTGTGCGAGTGGTGCCTTGCTTTTATAGAGTTGGAAACGGTGCCGCCACTTTTAATATTAAAATTACAACATTCCCCCCTTCTCCAAAGGAAAATATTTTAACAAAAAAAAAATTACTTCAACAGAACTTATATAGCTTAATCTTCTTCTTTTTGTACTCCTTTGATTTGAATCATTTGAGAAGCTTTTGTGCAATTGACGCACCTTTTAATCATCACCTTTTATCCAATCTTTGTGTACCTATTAATAAGCAAAATAGAAGTTTAGTTGTTAGAAAACCAAACCAGAAGTTAATTCATCAATTTCACTATTATTCTCTTCCCCTCCCACTTTCGCAAAGTTGGACTGATGCTCTCGTGCTTTGTGCTTATCAAAAGCACGTTTTCAACAATCTTCACGATAGTGACCTTGTTTACAATAATATGTGCAAGTTATATCACATGAGCCGGGAGTAGGTGTTGAACTTCGTGAAGTAGAGGGGCTTGGAAGTCTAAAAGAGCATGATGAGGGTTCTTTGTAGGTAGCATTTCGCCTCCGAAAGGATGGTGAAGCATATCTTGTGCTTTTGGAGAACATGATTAGTGGTGTAGTAGTACTAGAGCCTGGTGAAGTTGCATTTTTTTTGCATAGTATCTTCTTGAAGTATCCGACCGATAAGAATTGGTGATGTGAGACAAACCATACTACTCTGAGTAGTGACGAATGTGGTCCAAGTGGATGGCAAAGCACTTAGTAACATAGTAGCATTTTGTGAATCAGTAAAACTAAGGCCTACTAGAGTAGCCTCATCAAGTAGACGTTTCCATTCGTCTAAAAAAATGGGAACACTAGCGTCTTTAGTTAAGCAAGCAATTTACTAATTGCGGACAGGAACTTGTCAAGCAATGTCCGTGTCAACATATAGCGTTTTTAAACGGTCTCAAGTTGCGGTAGCACTGGACAATCGATGCACTAATTGAATTTGGGTATCACCTATACACAACATGATGTTGGACATGGCTTTATAATCTAATTTTGCCACACGGCAATGTCAGCCGTATTAGTAGCATGAGTATTTGGGGCGGCACCCCAGGAATTATAAGAGAGGACATAGACTGTGCCATTTATCACATCCCAATGTTCTTCATGAACAAGAAACATTTGAAGCCGTATTAGTGTAGCATGAGTATTTCGGGTGGCACCCCGCAGGAATCATAAGAGCGGACATAGAGTGTGCCATTTACCACATCCCAATGTTCTTCACGAACAAGAAACATTTGCACGCACATCGCCCAAGAGAGATAATCGGCGTTCGTGAGACGGAGAGAGAAGATTGCGCAAGACAGTGTGTGTGTGTGTGTGTGTGAGAGAGAGAGAGAGAGAGAGAGAGAGAGAGAGAGAGAGAAACGACATTGCAATTCGTCCAATCACACACTACTCACTTTTATAGAGTTGGGACATCATCATTTCGATGCTCGCCACTTTTAATATAATTAAAACTACAACACAATTTCAATTTAAGACCTCAATTCGTGTCTCAAACCTCTCACGCGCAAAGAGAGACAAATTTGGTAATGTAACACTGTCCTATTCTGTTTGGGCAACTCAACCACTATCTACAAAAACAAGCTTTGATTGACATAAATCTAGACTTCAACACAATGTAGTAATGACTTTAGGTGAGTGCCCAATATCTGCAATGGATTTACCGAGTGAATCAGTGGACAAAGCATCGTCTTCGAAACATCACTTCTATTGCTTCAAAGAGATAAGAGAGAGAAATAGACAAGATATATGTGTAGATGTATAGAAGGAAAAGGGTCATAGTGATTTAGAGTTCTCATTATCTTTGTGTAATACTAACTTCCATAGTGGTTCCCAAAGTGAGATATTTAATATGTGTTTTACAATGCATAAATAGTAATTATCAATTTAATGTGTCATTTGTTCCCCAAGAGCAAAACTCGTATGTGGAACTCACAAGGCTTTTGAGAACCTTTTAAGATGCTTAGAAATAATGAAACAAGTGGAGCTATTCCCATGCTTCACAAAGCCCTTTCAAGTGTTCAATACTTCAAGATCCTATCCAAGGTTTCTAAAATCAAGTGAATGCTTGGCTCCATAGAAAGAAAGAAGCAAGAGGAGCAAGTGGTAGAAGATTTGAATTAGACCCCCTTTTACAGCTCATGCTTTCCAAGGTTTGCGACCGGGCCTTTGAACCAATACCTTGCACTCACAAGCCAAGTAGCAATGCACAACGCTGCCACACCTCCCACTGCCACTGGTGCATAGTTAAGATTCTTGCTTGTGACCGGATATTGCACTGGCAAAGAGAACAACACTGTGATTACTACAACCCACGCCACAGCTACCCACCCACATATCATACCAAACACACCCAGCTTGAGTGGCCCGCCGATAAACGACTTTCGTGCTATCGTGACTCGCAACAATGATGGAATTGCGTAAGTGATGTATATGGCTATTGTGGCAATCGACACCAAAGCTTGAAAAGCTACAAAGCTCCCGAGAGACTGCACAAAACAAGAGCTTCAGTACAAGCTTCCAAATTTGTCCCACATGAGTGAAATTTTAATTTCATAGTGTATCACAATGAGAAAAAGGTATCAGTACCACAAAATCAATGTCAGCTTCATATGCACCAAAATGTGGACTCTCTTTTCTACTGCTGAAAAAAACTACATAACATGCATGGGGAGCATCGATTTGCAAACGAACAGTACCGTTAATGCCAGCATGAATGCGATTGTTGCACATAACCACACTGCATTCACAGGGACGTCCCACCTATTCACCGAATGCCAAAGCCTTGAAAGAGGCATTGCCTCATCTCTTGAGAAACCATAAATGATCCTTCATGACAACTCACAAGAGCTTCAGTCAAAAAATGTTTTTTTCTGATGTACAATGTTTTTTGTTCCAGGTCCAAAAGACGCATTATTCAGCACCATAAGGATAGTTCACCATCCAATAAGATTGATACTCGATCATCATTTTCAAAAAATTTCTTGGCCAAGCTATAAAATGCAAAGCAGACTCTAAAATCATTATATTTCCTCTCATGGCACTAAAGTCTCAATGAGTACAATGAATACCCATGCAAGCTATGCACTTTGCTCTCTCAGTGTGTGTGTGTGTGTGTGTGTGTGTGAATCGGCATTTGCATCAAATAAAAAACAACGGGACAACTCAGAGATCTTTACTGACCTTGAGGTGGCCGTCATTGCACCCATGCCGGAAAAAAACACGGCAAGTGCTGCTACTCCCAAGCAAAAAATACCTCCGATTCCAGACCCAAATCTATTCTTAAATGCATCATAAAATACTTGAGCGATGGCATTGCCATTTGCATCGTTTGCAGGGTCTATTACATGGTTCAAATCGGTGACAGCAAATGTGATACCCAACAGATATCCCCACCCCACCACTATGGACACAGCAACTGAGCTTATAATGGTGTAAGGACCACTTTTGTCAGATAATTTTGCTTCCTCTGACTATAAAGGTCAACAAAGAAACATGAGAAGCATTAGCAGCGGAATTCGCTAATCTTTTCCAGCTGAACAAATGAGAAGAACAAAAAGCAAGCAGTGTTAAATTATTACCATGTGAGCTGCAGCATCGTATCCCGCAAGAGTGTACTGACTCATAAGAAGACCCAAAAAGAAGACATATGGGCTGCTGTGTATTTGAAAAGAGGATTCCTTGTTGAAATGCTGAAAAACAAATTTAGCACTTGCCCTTGTTGAAGACACCAACGGTATAAGAAACATCAGCACGAAGACTCCTGGAGAAATGAATGAAAGTTATTTAATGAATTTGTATGTGCAGCAACATTATAGAGGAGACTATGAATCCGTATATGATGGAGCCATTGTTTAAAAAGAAACATTATGTGCATTCTTACCGATAATATTCCATGCAGCTGCAAACATTCCAACATAGGCAAGCCAACCAATGGGAATGCTGTTCAGAGCAGCATGAAGTAAAAGAATGCCTCCACAAATACCTAATACCTCATACTTTGATAGCATGTATCCTCCACCGTTGGCACCTCCAGTGCTAAGTAAAATGATAGTTTGAATGAGCACAGCAACATAATAGTCAATGCTCGCAATCGCAGACCACTGTGATCCAATTGATAGGCAGCAGCTTCTTAGATTGCAATTAGAAAGCACATAGGTCACTGCGGAACTATTTTAGCAAGGTATCTGACAAGGAGATATGAGCTCCTTTGACAGGCAAAACACAAATACATGCACCCATGCAAACAACCTCCACGACCATCTCACACTCGGTTGAAATAACACACCTGCGCAACAATGTTGAACCTGAAAATATCAGAGCATGATAAGCTACTGCAGTGCCCATGAAGAGGTAAATTGCTAAATAACTAACAACGCATGTTATCTCACTATGGCTATTCATATTTTACAGGAAGAATAAAACAAAGGTTTACACGCCCCCTCCGTGGTCCAACAGGGACTTTTCTCTTTGCCTCTGAGCTTTCCAACAGCATGAGTTAACATTGCATCCCTACAAACTAACTGCCTTTCTTTTTCTTTTGGTGGGGGTGTTCAGCTCTTTTTTATCTTTCATTTCCTGCACATGCAAGCAGGAAGGGGGGGATCAGAGGGGATCATTGAACCTAGCCTGTGCCAGCTAGACGCGCGGTAGTCTGATGCACAAGTTTCAGCATTCCAATGAGCTCTAGAATGCGACCGACAAAGTCTTTCTTGTGCAGAAAATCCTGTCACATGGTTTTCGTCCTGGCTCAATCCTGTACTTATCTACAGTGAGCGAGCAATAATATTCCGATTCAAGAATCAAGAGGGGCCTTCAAGCTAATTATGAAAGAAAAATAAACACAAACTACTACTAGAGAATTTGAAATGACCTTAAAGAAAAACTGCAGTAGAGACAAACATCTGTACCAGCCCGTCATCCACGCTGCAAAAGGACCCCACTCTTTGCCAGCAAGTTGGTAGCTCCAAAAATAGAGACCTCCAGTAGTGGGATATGCAGAGCATATCTCTGCCAGGGAAACAGCAACAAACATGCTAAAGAAACTCACAATGAGCCATCCATACGTCATGGAGACCGGACCTCCGTAAGAAAGCCCCGTGTTGTACAATATGGTGACTACACCCAGAATAGAAATGATGGAGAAGGATAGGGCCAAGTTATGCAGCAGCCTGCACAATCAAGCGAATGTCAATTCAACTAGAGCTTCGAAAACACACACATCCTTCGTTTCTTCCTACCATTAGAAGTGACTAACTTCATGGCAATTGCAGATAAATGTTCATGATTTTCATCTCAACTTCAAAACAAACCTGAAGTGGTTAAAGGTGCTCATTCTTTGTGGTTTTATGAGCCTAAAACAAAACTATGGGAGCATTCTAAGCTCTGGTTAACCTCCATATCTTCTAACAGCGAACAAATTACCATCTGCACAAAATCACTCCCAGACGCCGTCAAGAAAGAGGCCGCCTTCAACGTACTATAAGTATATCAGAGCATTCTTCAGGGCTAAACATGGCGTTCGAACGCGCAAGAGCCAAGAGGGAGCTGTACTCACAAGAGCTGAAGAGTAGAGATGGTACTTACGAGAGCTCACGTTTGAGCTCCTGCTTGTATCCGAGTTCTTTGAGGCGCTGCTCGCCTGAGTCCACCTTCACCTTCTCCACATCCATAGCTGAGCGGCCTTTTCGCAGGAGTTTCTCCACAAAGTCAACAAGTTTGTCGTGGGTCTGTGATTATATTTCTGGCTTGGAGAGTTGAGTTAGCCATACTTTGAATGAATGTTTTGAGTGATGATTTAGACTTGGATGTTATTTGTGTTTTAAAATATTAAATGGATCTTTTTATTGCACCTTTCATTTCACATCCCCACATGGCTTGACTTCTCATGCATTCTATTCTTTTACAATGCTAAAGTAAAGCTCCACCTTGCATAATTTTGCTTGCATAATTTTAGTAAATTATATGCATATATATATATATATATATATATATATATATATATATATATATATATATATGTGTGTATCTTTTTTTTTTATAAGAAATATATGTGTGTGCATCATACATAGATGCACACACATATATTTCTTATAAAAAAAAAAGATACACACATATATATATATATATATATATATATATATATATATATATATATGTATATGTATATATCAAGGAGAAAATTATGATAAAAGGAAGAAAAATTGTTGAAGTATGTGAAAACTTAGTTCAAAAATCTTACAAATTTTAAAAATTTTGTTAGTATTTTTGGCTTGCTTCAAGGACGAAATTCAGTTGCTTAATAAAAGAGACATTCTAGAACAATGCTTCACCTTATATGATTTTAGTTAGACTTAACTTAATGATTTTATCACTTTCTTATTGGTTTAGAAAGCCATCTTGGCCCTTTCACTTGTTTGTTCATCCAATGTTTAAAGTATACTTCTATAGCAGTTTTGCCCACCAAAGTGTGAGGGGGTGGTCACGCGAGGCACATGTACTAGTAATAGATAAATGTGCAAGTGGCTACAAACCCAACTCTATGGTCATGCAAGGTTCATTAGGGGATATTCGGTGCCACCTGGAGGTAAAAGATCCGCCTGCAATTGATTGTGTTCGTATTTTAAAATTCTCCACGCTTTTAGTAGCTAACAAATTTTTGACGCAAGGCATCGTTGCATTCTGAAGCAGCCTGCAAGTTTGCAGCGACATAGGCTCCAAATTTTTTGGCAGTGCCAACATGTAGAAGTTGGGTGGCGCCACGCAATGTGCTCATCCTGTGCATTTAATTCGGTGGCCAATTATCTTTTGCAATTGCACCAATTTTGGCATAGTTACAATGTTGCATGCCTAGTTGAACGGAACCATCTCAATTATTAGTGAGTGACCACGAACAAGGCTCAGTTATCCGCCCAAATAACTGATATCAGCCTTGTGTGACCATTGTCCAACAATGCAATAAACTTTCAAGGATTGCCAATTCACATGGAATGGCAAAGTTTACAATGCCATTCCAAATACGCTCGAAGTCACGTGGCGCTCTCTATAAGCGGTATTAATCAAAACTAGGGCCAGGTTTCACTTTTCAAAAATGATAAATTGCAAAGAAAATCCCATAACTAGGTTTCCCACTTGGTTTAAGAACAAGGGCCATGCCGCCAGGCAATTCAAGAGAATGCCCATATATGTAGACAATATATGCTAAATATCAAATGTCCCAATGGTCCGTCAATTTTTGGCTTCATCGTTACATTGACATCCGTGCAATTTCCTTGCGTGTCGTGACACTTTCAATGCCTCTTGATTGGTGGATGGTCGTCAAATTCTAATGTTGGCTTAGTCTCACTAACACTGGTGCCACTCATGCTGACACCAAATGGTCTAGGAAGAGCTAGGATAATGCCTCACTGGAATCAAAAGAAGGGCATGGACCTAAGAGCAGTGCATGAAGTAGAAAAGTGTGGGATTGCAAGCATGAAGATCTAGGATGATTCCTCACATGGCATGCTTGCAGTCCCACACTTTTCTACTTTATGCACTGCTCTTGGTTCCATGCCCTTCTTTTGATAGCCTCATCGATTTCTGATCTCACTTTGGTCTTGGAGTCCATGTCCATCTTCTCACTACCTATCACATTGGTAATCTTTGGTACTAGCTCTTGTCGGTTTTGTGCCAAGTATGGAGCTGGTATCCAGCTCTCACGTAAAATCGATGTTTTCCAAAATCGGTGTTACCTCTGGTTCATATACTTAAGCCACATACCATCTGGGTAACTTGAGCCTCACTTCCTTTTGCTCGACCTACTTGACTGCAACCGGTTCATCTTGACTGGTTTGTGGGGTTGACTCCAACCCTCTAGTGACCGAAGCTCAACTTCTTGTTACAGCTAATACTGGGTAACTATTATCAAGTTCATTCAACTCCTGTTGGGGGCAATCGTAGCATAGCCTAATCAACCCAAGACCAACAAAGTTATCAATCCCAAGATCGGCAACCCGGCTAAGGCATGGAAGCACGTGTTAAGAAATAAGACGTAGCTAAATAGATAATTGAGTAGATTACTTAATGGAGAGAGACAGATTTATATACACGAGATTATAGAGTAGAGAGAGAGAGAGAGAGTACACACGATATACGTGGTTCACCCAATGTGGGCTATGTCCACGGGAAAGCAGCCACTCAATGGCTTTAGTACTTCAAAACAAGAAGTAGTTTACAAAGGGATTATACCCTTAATGGAGCTCCCGCCTTGCTTCACTCTCACCACCTCATACTCACCTTGTTGCATCAACTTCACACACTATCAAATGTGTGTAGAAATGGCCTCCTTTTATAGGCCAAAAGGGCTGCCCTCTCTTATGAGAGACAGCCATGTGTAGCCACCCTTGTGCGAATAAGTCCAAATCGGACCCTCCAATTTGCCCATGTGTGTCCGCCCCTGAGAAGACAAGTCCGCTTTTGAATTCGGCCACCGGCCACCGGCCATTGACTTCCGACCACCGGCCACCGGCCATTGACTTCCGACCACCGGCCATCGGCCATTGACTACCGGCCACCGACCAACCGACCGGTTGTTTTCCGACCACTTTCCGGCCGCCGTCCGGCCATAATATTCCGGCGAAAAAAAAAGTCTCGGGGGCGGAGGCCCCCGAGGCCTTTAAAGTTGCCCTTGATTCTTGTCCGTGAAAATTTTGGTTTCCGGTGAGTGATTTTCCTTCACACACGATGGCTTCTCCTCATAATGGGGGCCTTACAAATGTGCGCTTTTACCACAGAAAATTACAAGGGTAAATCATGCTCCATACTTAACAATCTCCCACTTGGAGACTGATCTCCAAACCAAACCTGTGACTGCTTTCCATTCTGGCTTCTTATCCTTGAATGCCGATTGAAGATGAGCAAAAGCTCAACTTCTCCTTGTTGACCACCTTTGTAAACATGTCTGCAGGATTTTCACTTGTATGCACCTTTCCTAGCTTTAGCTGTCCCTCTTCCAAAAGAGTGCGTATGAAGTGATATCTCACCTCAATGTGCTTTGTCCTTGAATGAAAAGCTGAGTTCTTCGCAAGATGGATAGCGCTTTGGCTATCACTGTACAAGACACAATTGTCTTATTTGAATCCAAGCTCTTCTAAGAATCTGTGAAGCCACAGAATTTCTTTGCTTGCCTCTGTCATTGCTACATACTCTGCTTCCGTGGTAGAAAGTGAAACCACTTTCTGCAGCTTTGAAGCCCAGCTTACTGCTGTGCCTCCAACCGTGAACACATAGCCAGTAGTGCTCCTTCGAGTATCTTTGTCACCACCCATATCTGCATCAGCATACCCTTCTAGAAAAATATCAGTTCCTCCAAAATACAAAGCATTTGTTGTTGTCCCTTTTAGATACCTAAGTATCTACTTCACAGCTTGCCAATGCTCTTTACCTGGGTTGTCCATGAACCTACTCACAACTCCCACTGCATGTGCAATGTCTGGCCTTGTCCAGACCATAGCATACATTAGAGAACCTACCGCTGCAGCATATGGAACTTTAGACATATAGGCTATCTCCTCTTGTGTCTTTGGACACATATCCTTCGTTAGTTTAAAATGACCAGCCAAAGGTGTAGAAACTGGTTTTGCATTTTGCATTGCAAACCTTTTTAGTACCTTCTTGATGTAATCTTCTTGAGATAGCTTTATTGTCTTCTTCGTCGTGTCCCTTGATATTTTCATACCAAGTATCCTCTTTGCAGCACCTAAATCTTTCATTGAAAAAGATTTGGACAGCTCCTCTTTTAGGTCTTTGATGTCCTGCATGTTAGCACTTGCAATCAACATGTCATCAACATACAACATTAGGATGATGAATTTCCCATCTCCCAAATTCTTCGTGTAGACGCAGTGATCCGAGTTGCATCTTGTGAATCCATGATCCAACATCCATCGATCAAACTTCAAGTACCATTGTCTTGATACTTGCTTTAAACCATACAAGCTCTTCTTTAATCTGCAAACCATTTTCTCCTTACCTTTTACTTCATACCCCTTTGGTTGAAGCATGTAGATTTCCTCCTCTAAGTCACCGTGAGGGAATGCCGTATTTACATCCATTTGCTCGAGATTTAGATCATGAGCAGCCACAAGGCTTAAGACAAGCCTAATTGAGTTCATTTTTACAACAGGAGAAAATATTTCATTGAAGTCAATACCTTTCTTTTGAGAAAAACCTTTTACCACAAGCCTAGACTTGTACCTTTTCTTCCCACCTTCTTCTTCCTTTAGCTTGTACACCCATTTGTTTTGAAGTGCCCGCTTACCTTTAGGCAACTCAACCAACTCCCATGTTTGGTTGCGATGTAGTGAGTCCATCTCCACTTGCATGCTCTTCGTCCATTCTTCTTTGGATTCATGTTGCATAGCTTCTTCATATGATTCCGGCTCTCCAGAATCTGAGATCAAGAGATGGTTGAAGGAAGGAACAAACCTTTCTGGAGGTCTACTTGCTCTTGTAGATCTTCGGGGAATAGGTTGAGGCTCCTCATTTGGTTGACGTTGTTGCACATTGTCACCGTTTGCAGTCCTTGAGTCTTCACCGTCCTCAAGCTCCATGTACTCATCACCTGTTTCTTTTGTTTGTTTTCTTTCCAAGTAATCTTTGTACATATTTTGTTCGTTAAAAATTACATCCCTACTCCTTAAGATTTTACCATCTTCAGGATTCCATAGGCGATACCCAAAGTCTCCTTCTCCATAGCCAATGAAGAAACACTTTTTGGACTTTGCATCTAACTTTGATCTTAGGCTTCTATCTATGTGCATGAAAGCCTCACACCCAAACACTTTGAGAAATGCATAATTCACCGGTTTACCTGTCCATGCCTCTTCTGGAACTCCCCCATCCAATGCCGTTGAGGGTGACCGATTGATTAAGTACACAGACGTACTTACAGCTTCCGCCCAAAGTTCAAGCGGTAGTCCTGCATGTAGCCGCATGCTTCGTGCTCGTTCCATGATTGTCCTGTTCATCCTTTCCGAAATCCCATTTTGTTGAGGTGTCCTTGGGGTTGTCCTTTGCCTCCGAATTCCATTGCTAGCACAAAAGCTTTCAAAAGCTTGGCTGCAATATTCACCTCCATTGTCGGATCTGAGGCATTTAACCTTGGTACCTGTTTCATTCTCCACAAAGGCTTTCCACCTTTGAAATATGGAAAATACATCGGATTTATTCTTCATGACATAAACCCATGTTTTTCTAGTCGCATCGTCTATGAATGTTACATAGTACAATGAGCCACCAAGTGATGGTGTACTTGCAAGACCCCAAACATCAGAATGAACCAACTCAAGTTTTTTATTTTTTCTTTCATTTCCTTATTTTTAAAATTTTACCCTCTTTTGTTTACCATAAACACAATCTTCACAGAACTCTAAGTCCACTTCTTTCAAACCTGGTAGAAGCTTCTTTGTTTGAAGGATTTGCATTCCTTTGGCACTCATATGCCCAAGTCGGTAGTGCCACACCGCACTGTCAACTTCTGTAGTTGCTGCACAAGCTGAAGGTTGCGTGCTAACAGTACACAAGTAAAGTGTACCGACTTTTTCACCCTTGGCAACCACCAAAGATCCCTTTGAGATCTTCCACCGTTTGTTTCCGAATGCAATGTTGTGACCTTCATCGTCCAATTGTCCTGTAGAGATCAAATTTTTGCGAAGAGAAGGAACATGCCTAACATCTTTAAGCTTCCATTCATTTCCGTTAGCAGTTTTGACAGAAACTGTACCTTTGCCGACAATCTCACAAGCTTCATCATCTCCCAAGTATACATACCCAAAATTACCTTTGGTGTAGTCTTGGAAATGTTGCTTGTGTGGTGTCGCATGGAATGAAGCCCCGGAATCTACTATCCAGGAATTAGACACATTGTCTAATGAGAGAATTAGAGCATCTTGCTCTACTTTACCTGCCACATTGGCCTCCGATGTTGGCTTGTTTTCTTGAGACTCTGTCTCCTTCTTCTTCTTGAACCAGCAATCCTTCTTGACGTGGCCCTTCTTGCCGCAGTTCCAACATTCAAGAACTGACTTTGTGCGTGACTTGCTCCGCCTTGAGCGATCACGACCCTTTTGGTTTTTGAACCTCTCCTTAGGCCTTCCTCTTGTTTCCACTGATAGTGCAGCACTTGATGATTCTCCTGTGCTTCTCCTTCGCATTTCCTCGCTTAGAAGAACACCCACAACATCATCAAACTTAAGAGTATTTGTGCCAGAGATAGAATTACTTACAGCCATCACAAGGCTGTCCCAACTATCCGGTAGAGATGATAGTATAAGGAGAGCTCGCACTTCGTCATCGAAATTGATTTTCACTGATCGAAGTTGACTTATGTTTGTGTTAAAGTCATTTAGGTGTTCTGCAACTGAACCATTCTCTGCCATCTTTAGATTGAACAAGCGCTTCATAAGAAATACCTTATTGGATGCCGATGGTTTCTCGTAGAAGTCGTCAAGTGACTTCATCAAGTCCTCCGTGGTCTTCATCTCCGAAACATTGAAGGCCACCGTTGACGCCAAGCTTAACCGGATTGTTCCCAGTGCCTTTCGATCAAGGACAATCCATGCTTCATCTGCCATTGTTGTGGGCTTCTTCGCAAGACCGCCTAGTGGCAAATAGAGGTCCTTCTGGTAGAGATAGTCTTCAATCTGCATCTTCCAATGTTGGTAGTTTTTGCCGTTGAACTTCTCAATCTTGAGCTTCCCCTCCTCCGCCATAACTCCCACTCAATTCAAGGAATCCTTTCCTTGAGATAATTTAGCTACGAGCAAACCTTGCTCTGATACCAGTTGTTAGGAAATAAGACGTAGCTAAATAGATAATTGAGTAGATTACTTAATGGAGAGAGACAGATTTATATACACGAGATTATAGAGTAGAGAGAGAGAGAGAGTACACACGATATACGTGGTTCACCCAATGTGGGCTACGTCCACGGGAAAGCAGCCACTCAATGGCTTTAGTACTTCAAAACAAGAAGTAGTTTACAAAGGGATTATACCCTTAATGGAGCTCCCGCCTTGCTTCACTCTCACCACCTCATACTCACCTTGTTGCATCAACTTCACACACTATCAAATGTGTGTAGAAATGGCCTCCTTTTATAGGCCAAAAGGGCTGCCCTCTCTTATGAGAGACAGCCATGTGTAGCCACCCTTGTGCGAATAAGTCCAAATCGGACCCTCCAATCCGCCCATGTGTGTCCGCCCCTGAGAAGACAAGTCCGCTTTTGAATTCGGCCACCGGCCATTGACTTCCGACCACCGGCCATCGGCCATTGACTACCGGCCACCGACCAACCGACCGGTTGTTTTCCGACCACTTTCCGGCCGCCGTCCGGCCATAATATTCCGGCGAAAAAAAAAGTCTCGGGGGCCTCCGCCCCCAAGGCCTTTAAAGTTGCCCCTGATTCTTGTCCATGAAAATTTTGGTTTCCGGTGAGTGATTTTCCTTCACGCACGATGGCTTCTCCTCATAATGGGGGCCTTACAAATGTGCGCTTTTACCACAGAAAATTACAGGGGTAAATCAAGCTCCATACTTAACAGCACGAGCATCGGATGTATCGAATGAGAGGATTCATGAGTATGCTCATCCAATGCAATAGACGTTAGTCATTAATCACTAACTCTAATCACATAATCAACCAAGCATCACCTACATACATTAAGTACACCGAAGTCCGACTTACCATAGACTAGAATCTCTAAGCACACACAAATTGCATTGGTGTTGGCCTCTCCAATCACCACATGCCAATCAAGGAACTTCATCAAAAGCTACACACACAAGGTGAATGGTGCTAGAGTTTCATAAAACCTATCCACATACAAGCAAACAATAGGGCACATACACTAATTACAAGATTAAGAACCAACTTAATCAACCTAATTAGCGGTGTTACAAATCGAATGCTCATAGAAGGATAAGAGTGGTTAATAAGTAAGAAGTCATCATACATACTCAAATTTAGAATAATAAGAAAGATGAAACTACTTTATGACATAATGGAATAGAAGAATTGAAACTAATGAGAAAGTGGAGATTAAATTAAGAAAGCTTCTCTAATTACAATGGATTAGCACTAGCCTCTTAAGCATGGGCATTAAGCTGAAGGCTAGGTCATCTATAGAGTGAATACTCAAGAGAGAGAGAGAGAGAGAGCTCTCAAAAATGGATCCTCAAGAGTGGATACTCAAGAATGAAGCATTCTTGCATAAAGGCTTCCTTATAAAGGCTTTCACCACAATCCCTTCTACTATGGTTTAAGCCCTCTAGGTAGCATATACAACTTTGGAACTCCCAATGAGCCCAAGACCTTATACAAAGTGAGTGGAAAATATTGTGCATATCCATAGCATATCTCCTTCTTGATGCATATTCGGTGTAGCCTGTGTCAGCCGCTGCTAACATTCATCCCTTCTTAATTTGGCGCACGTCCTCGTGTGCCAGTGAACCAAAACACGATGACATGGTAGAAAGCAAGTCCATGGAAGAAATGTTGAGCTGCAAATCATAAGAACAAGTAATGAGCATCAAAGGCCAACAAAGATAAAACATGAAGTACAATGAACAATCATGCAAAGTGAATTTTTTGCTTTTAAAATATGGGTGAATCATAGTAAAAAACTAGACAACATACAGCAAAAAAGACACCTAAACTATTGTGAAGATTAAACCACTTGAAATTCAGTTTTATGCATGAAACACAAGCAGTCAAACTTACTAGCCTAAAAACTATGTGACCAATCTTAATAAATCATTCAAGTCTATCATGTCTACGGGCTATAAAAAAACTCCTAATCTATTAGTATATTGTCACAGCTTTTTGAAGCTCATGAAAGTTTTGTTTTTTTCATTCATATAGCAAAATCATGGAAGGATTTCACCTATTCATGCTCTTTTGAGCATCCTTGAGCAATCATCCACTTTGTGTGGAGAAGTCTCTTGGTCTTTTTATTACAATCCAAGCTTTTTGAAGCTAAGTGTAAACACAAGCTCCAAAAGGCCTTTTATTGAAATCCGAAAACACACAAAAAACGTTAATGAAAACCTAAAGCTAGGGTCTTGCAAACCCGAATTTGCCAAAGGGAAAAAACCCAAGGAAAAAAAATGCCTTTGGTTATGCACATGATGCTCTTTGTAGCAAATTTATGCATACATAACAACCATGAGAGATAATGAGCTTCTATACAATTTTTACAATCTCTCATGCATGATTCAAAAGTTGATTAAGTGTTAGCTCACTTGAAATATGGAATTTAAAACAAGCAAAGAGCTAGAAATAATGCAACTTTGATGAAATGAAGTGGCTCTCAATAGTCAAATTTTACAATTTAAATCTCTCCAAAAAAGTTGGGTAAACACTTAGCTCAAATGAAAACATTTTCACTTTAGACCAAGCCATGAGCTAGCATGTATACAACTTTTAATCCAAAGAAATGGAATGGCTCTAAATAGCCAAGTTTTGCATTATTTTGCAATGATGACCCCTTTTTGGATTAATGAAAGTTCTTGTTGCCCACAACGCTTCAAAATGAAGCTCAATTGTTAGTGCTTTTAAGCATTTGTTCATTTAACACGAGCACTAAAAGAATGCTCAATCACAAGTCCGAAATTTTACTGCTCTCTCTTGATCATTCAAGAAGCTCAAATTTTAGTGCTATATAGGGGTTTTACATTAATATCAAGCACTAAAATGCAACAAGCAATACCAAGCCCAAACTTTAATGCACACTCTCAACCAAGCATCAATTTACTCTAAATGTAGCTCAAGATGAATCTTACATGCTTTTTTAAAAAGCGCTTGACATTTAGTATAATGAAAACTTCAAATCAAGCTGAGCACTAAACCATGCACAAGGCAAATTATTGATGCAAGTAAGGTCATTTGTGCATAGTCACAATTATATTACACACAATCAATGCCCACATTCGTGCTCTTAAACTAGCAAATATGGCATACATATCAATTGATGATGTGACTATTCATCTCTCTCAATTGCTCAATCAAGGCCATTCACCGTACCCCTTCAAAATAGAGCTCAACCATTAGTGATAAAAGCATTTGGTGTTCAAAATATGCACTAAAGATATCATAGCCAACGAAGCATACATTGTTTATGCATTCCATGCAAACAATCATCACAATGGAAATTCTCATGCTCTTAAGTAGCAGTTTTGACATTGGAGGCAAGAAAAGAGAGACAAAGTAGCATTGGTATTAAAAAAATCACCCAAATGATTAGCTCCTGCCCTCATGCATCGTTTGGCATACATAACAAAATAGCCTCATCCCGAAGAGCGGGCTTCGACTTCCACTCACTCAAATGATTACTACTTGTAAAAGCAGTGAATTTTTTCATTCATTTCTTTTAATCATGAGGCTAGATCAAAGCCTCGGCAACGATCGGTGAAATGTTTGTATGGGTTGAGGGTGGGAACACACATCAATGTCAAAAAATGCTAAGCTTAAAATTTTAAATTTTTATCTTTTTTTTATAGATATATATTTTTCCTGCTGCTGGCGACAGCCTGTGGAGACGAATCGGAGGTGACTGCGTGGGAGGAATGGTGGGTGCATGAGAGATATTGTGTGTGACTGGAGTGTGAGTGAGTGCATAATATCGAGCGGCTCGCGCCAGTATTGTGAAGTCACTGCTACGCCATTTTAGGTTGATAGTGTGTGTGTGTGTGTGTGTGTGTGTGTATGTGGGGTCTGAGTCAACGCAAGAGCAGTGCGTGTTAGGATGCACCATGGTGCAAGTGGGAAATGCAGATGGTGAAACAAATGGGCACCGAAGCATGTGAGCCAGTGTGTGTGTGTGAGTGTTGAGAGCCCGTCCAAGGCGGGACCAGCGAGCCAGGTGTGCGAGCAGCGGGTAGCGACAAGTGAATGCGAGTTCAACTGGCGTGTGTGGTTGTGCTTGTGGTCATGCTACAGAGGTGGGCTTAGTGGCAAGAACTGCAGCCTGAGCAGTGGGTAAGTGGGGTCACTGGGTGTACTGTGGAGCTATCGCAGTGCAAAACCCAACAATTTTCCTTGCTAGCGGCCATGCTGCGGACTTTTAGATGCTTGGCTCCATCGATGCTGACGAGCCCAAGATTTTCGGCTACAACATGACAAAATTGGAGCATGAAGCGGGCTTATCACAGCGAGGTTAACAGCCAGGGAGTAACTATCATGCCGAGTTGGAATTTTCAACAAGATGTGTATGTGGTTGGTGTGTTGTGAAGTTACACCAAGCCTGCGAGCGTGTTGTGTTGTGCAGTGTGCGAGCGTGTTGTGTTGTGCAGTCTGCGAGCAAACACGTGTTTGTGTGTGTGAGTAGTGTGTGGTGAGTGCCTTGAAGGCAAAAGATCAGGTGGGCGCCACTGGGCGGGCCCGATTTACAGGGGCAAGTGGGTCATGTGTGCGTTGGCAGGTAGCGCGCCATCTTCGAGCAAGTGGGCAACGGAAGTGCACAATAGAAGACGACAAGGCCACCAGGGGCAAAAAATAGATGTGTATAATATGGTCTTGGACTTTGAACTTTGAAGACATTTTGTTGTCGCTTTCCTGGCAGCCGATTGCTCTCACACACACATATTTTATAAACGCTGCTTTGGAGATTCAGAAGGCATGTTGGCATGAATATTATGTGCGTGACGAGTGTGTATGGTGAGCCTATCGAGGCGCAAGGAGAGAAAAAGAAATCATTCATTATAGAAATATGAGAGTGAATACGCAAATGCACATTATATGTGCTAACAAAGGCATTTTAATGTCGTAAGTGTTTTTCTTGTTCCAAAGTTGGTTCACATTTTTTTCGTAATTACAAATCCAGCTATTTGGTTTTTTTGCTAGTCATCAAAATGATTTCTCAAAATTATCCACCATAGCCTTTCAAGCACTCGCGAGTCGCAATTGATCGATTTGGCACCAATGTACATAAGCACATACACTTTTGTTGCAATTTTCTCCAATTATGAAGCCATAGATAATTTGATGCCCAATGTTCTTTCAAAACAATGAATACAAAATCCAAAAATGACTTCAAATCATGCATTGTATACACATAATGTAGTTCAATACTTCCAATTTGCCAAACCAAACTCAATTTTCAATCATTTCATCATGAGTTGTTCATATGACTGCCCACAATTAGGCAAACCCAATCGGCACAAAACATTGGCCAATTCAAACCTGAATTTTAATCATTGCAACTTGTGAGTTTCTCATATCCCTTATGCAAAATCACTCAAACCTAATTTAGGTTTGTGAAGCTACCCACATTTCATTATTGCATTTTCAAATGCACAAATCATTGAAATTCTTTATCACATCCATTTGAATTGGCATACAACTCAATGGTAATATAATCATTCTCAATTATGTGAATTGAGAATGATTCTTTATCGTTCTCAATGGTAATACAATCATTCTCAATTCTTTATCATATCCATTTGAATTGGCATACAATCAATGGTAATACAACTCAATGGTAATACAATCATTCTCAATTATGTGCAATTGACTCATTCATATCAATTGATTTGATGACACACACACAAAGGTTTAGGTCTATTCAATCATTATGACTAGTGAACAACACCAAAATCATTCATTCCAAATTGGATATCAAGCACCATTGCATAGGCACACACATTAGTGCATTTTTCCCATGTTCATCGAATTGATTCATCATTAGCATGGTAATGCACTAAAAATCTACATAATTGAGTACCAATTGAGTGATCTATCTCAATCTTTAAGCCAATTTGTGATCAAGTATTTGACCAAATTAATCATAATAATTGGTAAAAGATACCAATTATTCATTCACCCATTGGATTGCACCTGCCATTGATTGGCACACACACCCAAATTTAGGCCAAAGTTATATACAAAAAATACACCAATTGCACAATGAATTGATTTACACACTTAATTTTAGCAAATAATTAGCAACATTGAACCACATTAATCAATCAAGAATTGACATGAGCAAGTGAGTACACTTACATTGTAATCACACTCCAACCTATTTCTTTGCTCCACGCGAAGACACATCATTGCATACACAAGTGCGTGCACCATCAAATTGGCTCCAAAATTGACCATTGTAGGCCAAAAATCAAACACTCAAATCATCAAATTAAGCATAAATTAGCACAACTAACTTGATTAGAGTGATGATTCCACCTCTTATAAGGAGATTAATCATACATTACACATCAAATGTTAGCGGTTAGGTTAGCAAAGTTAGTCAAAGATTAGTAAAAATTAGCATGAAAATGAAGCGAAATTAGTAAAGGTTAGTATGAAATTAGTGAAATTGGGGGTTTGGGGTATTCATAACTCATAAATTAGCTTCAATTTCTTGCACAACATCATTAAATCAAACCAAAATTGAGTTACACACACTCAAAAACCAATGGAATTAGTAGTGAAATTACTCTATTCTAAACATCCTATACTCACTAGCTTAGGTTATCGATCCCCGGCAATGGCACCAAATGTTGGGGGCAATCGTAGCATAGCCTAATCAACCCAAGACCAACAAAATTATCAATCCTAGGATCGGCAACCCGGCTAGGGCATGGAAGCACGAGCATCGGATGTATCGAATGAGAGGATTCATGAGTATGCTCATCCAATGCAATAGAGGTTAGTCATTAATCATTCACTAACTCTAATCACACAATCAACCAAGCATCACCTACACACATTATGTCCACCGGAGTTCGACTTACCATAGACTATAATCTCTAAGCACACTAATGATAAGTACACATTAATTGCATTGGTGTTGGCCTCTCCAATCACCACATGCCAATCAAGGCACTTCATCAAAAGCTACACACACAAGGTGAATGGTGCTAGAGTTTCATAAAACCTATCCACACACAAGCAAACAATAGGACACACACACTAATTACAAGATTAAGAACCAAATTAATCAACTTAATTAGTGATGTTAAATATCGCAAATCGAATGCTCATAGAAGGATAAGAGTGGTTAATAAGTAAGAAGTCATCACACATACTAAAATCTAGAATAATGAAAAAGGTGAAACTACTTCATGACATAATGGAATAGAAGAATTGAGATAAATGAGAAAGTAGATATTAGATTAAGCAAGCTTCTCTAATTACAATGGATTAGCACTAGCCTCTTAAGCATGGGCATTAAGCTCAAGGTTATGTCATCCATAGAGTGAACACTCAAGAGAGAGAGAGCTCTCAAAAGTAGATCCTCAATAGTGGATACTCAAGAATGAAGCCTCCTTGCATAAAGGCTTCCTTATAAAGGCTTTCACCACAATCCCTTCTACTATGGGTTTAAGTTTGAGCCCTCTAGGTAGCATATACAACTTTGGAACTCCCAATGATCCCAATACCTTATACAAATTGAGTAGAAAATATTGTGCACATCCATAGCATATCTCCTGCTTGATGCATATTTGGTGTAGCCTGTGTTAGTCGCTGCTAACAACTCCATAATTGTGACAACATTCACTCTTGTTAGTGTATTTTTGATGTTATTCTCGACAAGTTTGCAAGAATCCGAGCTCCCTCATTTCATGCATCAAGGGAGAGTCATTAATGACATGATATGGTTCATTATATTAAAAGCAACAGTGGTTGTACCAAGCACCTCAGTCTCTATCAAAGTTTTGGTCATGTCCTCGACCATAGCTGCATCACTAATTGTTGTTTGCTATGCCAGTGTTCTAATCGATGTTGACTTGATTCTTGGTTGGTTGTGTGGGTGAGGCAATCTTTCTGGTGGCTACTGTCAATTGTGTCCATGTATGGATTACTATCATCTGCATTGGCATTGGCTAATACTTTTGTGAATAAATGCTTGTTGATTGTTGAAATGGTAGTGCAAGCAGTAGTGAGGGAGCTTATGAGGCTACATACTTGGGGACTATTGGCTCTATAATTCCCATCATCCGGCTCCTTCCTTTGAACAAACACCCTACTATGGCATGCTTATTGGTTCTACAAATATCACACGTTTGACTATTGCGCTCTACATCCATGTGACCTTATATTCTCTAGCAACCACACCTAGCACTAGAGCAAAGTATGGAAGCTCCCCCACTACTTCTTGCACTACCAAAAGGAATACCACCCACTCATGTTTGGTCCTCTGGGCTGGTTGTGTTTGGGACCTTCCAAGTTGTAGGGTGACTACTCATTCCTTATGTTACTAGAGTTGTCGATGCTCTGACATTTTAAAAAAAAAAGGGTTGTAGGTTGACTCAATTTTTGCTTTTAATCTCTGCGATCTGACCACGTTGGCTACCAACCCATCCAAAGTTCTTTCAATAACGTCATTACCGATGTATGGATTATTATTATTGAGCCCCCGAATGAACATTCCACTCTGGACTAAAGCCTATAGTTGATTGGCCACATCAAGCCAAAATATGTTGGATATGCATAAATTGAGCATCCCTTCTGTTTAATGTGTTGGGGTATACGCGTTTGTGCCTTGCCCGGCCGCCCAGAGTCTGGGCGTCCACTGACTTGTATACCTTATACATAGCATAAGTGTATAGGGGGCTGCTCACTCTTTGAGTCTCCCCACCCATATCTGTGTGTCGTGTGTCTCCTTCTCTCTCTCACTCTCCGTCTGTGGTGCTCCCCGATCCCCTTCAATTGGTATCAGAGCTATGGTGACCGCGGAGAGCACGACGGCTTTGAGAGCTTCGAGACGATAGCTCGCTCGCTCTCGACGGTGGAGTTCGATCGCGGAGTTTCACAGAGAGCGATTTTAGCTTGAGGAGCATTGTCTTTGGAGCTTAGGAGCTTGGTGTGGTCAAGCTTGGTCGAGGAGGCGGTTGCGGCTTCCTTGGTGAGAGGAGCTTTTGAGCTCAGTGGAGCTCGTTAGAGAAGTGCTCGGCGGAGGAGAGCTTGACATTCGAGTGCTTGGATGCTGTTGTGACAGAGCTCTTGCGTTGGAGCTTGCATTGAGAGGACATTGCATCATGCAGAGTGGAGCAGGAGCATGTTCAAGACTGTGTGCAGCTCGTTTTTGCCATTTTCGGGCTCTAAAATGCAGTTTTTTGCGTAGCTCCGTCATACAGAGTCAGATCTACATGATCCAGGAGTCTAGGTTAGGGTTTTGGCACGCTCCGGACGCGATGGTGATGTTATTAGGAAATTTCAGAGGTCATTTGGAGGGCCATATGAAGAGAGAGAAAAATAGAGCGCGTCCAATGAGCATGAAGGCTACGTTACGTAAGAAAGTACGTGGAAAGACTCAAAAAATAGGAAAATAGCATAAAACTTTCACGAAACTAGGATTGTATCATAGTAATTTCCTTCCTTTTACCGAGCTTTTAGGTGCTTGCATGTGGTCCCACTTCTGATATTCTCTTATGGTCATTAACGTACTGGAGGGTGACCATTAAGCCCGCACAAGATATTGGAATTCTAAAACACTTTCCCTCCATTAGAATGCTTTCAAAGTGAATCTCCCTCCACTAAAGCTTTTCTCTGAGAGCTATGGAGTCCACGTCTTCTCGCCCAAGAGCCTCCAGGTGTTTACTGTCTCTCACACCAACAACCAACAACTGCACTTTGCCTAGAAGGCCAAGTAGTAGCATATCCTCAATTACAATACCAGCTTCAATAAGTGCAGAGAACCAATGGGTTGGACAAAGGATAAACAAAGGTTCATGGGTCCTCATGCAACCAAGAAGACCCAAGAGGTCTAGTGGTATCAACGTTTACCGCTTAGCATGGAAGGCCAGGGTGTTGGATTTCAAAGTTGAAATCGGCAAAAGATCTGTAAAGGAAGTTCTTGTTCAGCATGTGTTTACCCATCCAGAGGTGATAGCAAACGGTGGAAATGTATCAGATATACATCAACCACGTTGCAATTGTAAGTACTCTTGACATGTGAACTTACTGATACTCTCATTATAACTTTTCTTATATATTTTGCAATGTTTCTCCCGCTTGTTATGAGTAATGTCTCCATTCTTCACAGCTCAATTACATTAGATTTGTCATTTGTACTTATTGATACTCTTAGTTTAACTCTTCTTATATATATTGCAGATGTTTATCCCTCTTCTTATGAGCAATGGGAGCCTGTGGAGTGCATAATAGGCCTCTTCCATGTTGTTCATGCCCACATTGGTTCTCTACAGTACTTAGAGAGGAGCAGCAAAAGACTGACTGATGAGGGAATCTTTTTTTATGACCACTTTTACCAACTCAGCTCAGGGAATAAGAATGGCATGTTGGTGAAAGTGCCTCTACCAACCGATGGGAACACTGTGGACTGGCCAGTTCCCGAGGAAACAATGGTGGAGGCAATGCGAAGTAAGCTCTACAAGGATATACAAAGGTCTCTACGTAGCTCTATTCCTACCAAACTGGTTAGAATTGCAAACTTTTGTCCTGTTGCACTCTTCATAGAGCTGTTTCATAGCTACAACATCCGAGTTACAAAAACTATGTTCATGTGCAAGTCATTTCAGGAGTCATCCTGTGACAAACTTCTTGACAAAGGATGGTATGCAAAGGAAGAGATTGGTTTACGGTGCGAGGTCGCGCTTGATACTCTAGTTGTCAAGTACATGATTGCAAGCCAATCACTGTTACTCTCATTTTGGTATATGCGATCACAAATGCTAAACGGTAAGTACATTCCTATGGACCAGGTTTCTGCAGGTTTGGAAGATAATCCTACTGTGGATGTGGAAGTGATTGATAAAGAGCATGGCCTACTATTGGTGGTTACAATAAGGGAGCTATGCAGTCTTCAGCATTTGCGAAATGACATCATTGAAGAGTCAATGGACAAGGACCTATCAGATTTTTCCTTTTTCCTAGCTGGCCGTAAGGTGATGCGGCGAAGGGAAAAAGATATTTTGTGCAAAGAGTTGGATGGTCGGGTTGAAGTAGTGTCAATGTAACAGATATTCTTGTGAACCCAAGTGTATACAAATGACTTTCAAGACATGAAGTTTATTGATCTCATTTTTCAATTGTGCTCTGTGAAAAAGTGTGCTTGAAATACATTTCTTTACCACGTCAAATCTCTCTCTCTCTCTCTCTCTCTCTCTCTCTCTATATATATATATATATATATATATATGTTAGACAAGACAAAGACATGATAGAAGAATTATCTTAATTCATTAGAAAGTACAAACTCGTCCGTGAACAATGGACTGAGATACAATTTCTGTAAGTATGGAATCAGAATGTCTTCAAGGTAAAAATCGAAGGAATGCCCCTCGAAAGAAGGTGGTGAGACAGTTGTTCCCGGCGGATTTAGTTCTCCCTTTTCAGGAGTATCATCAATTAGTAGTGTATTAGTTGCATCAAAGGGTACACCGATTTGGCTAAACGGTTTGTACAAAAGAGGTAAGTCTGGTTTTTTAGGGTGGTAGTGGCCCTCAACGGTAACGCATTTTCTTTGATCATACAAAAAGGCAAAATCTGACGTGTGAGCTTGGCATACACTGCAAACTATTGCAACTAGTGGCGACAAGTTTTGCCTTTGCATTGAAGACCATATGGCAACTCTGAAGCGCGGAAGAAGAAACTGAATAAATTCCTTGGTTCCTGGACGAACCACGACTCGACAAGTTCCCATCCGAAACGTTTGCAAATCCTCAAAGGGTCCTCTGCCACCGAGAGGCACCCGCATCAGCAGCAATCCATTGACGTCCAAGATAATCAACCTCTGTAAAAGTTGACAAGTACATATAAGTAGTTAGAAGCTGAACATATTTTGCCATACTTGAATAGACATTACCGGAACAACCGTATCTACAGGTAGCAAGGGTCCATACTGGGTCTCTGTAGTGTTCATGTCGTTGTTGCTCTCCTCCGCTTTATCTTCATAGTCATCATTCACATCTTCATCAGGGGTCTCCCCCATGGCTCTTTCTGCCTCATTCAAGGTTTCTTCCAAGGTCTTTTCGTCTCCCTCGGTTGATCGGCTTGCCTCATACATCCTTGCCTGATCCATATCATTTTGCTCATCCCTAGGCCTGCTTTCCTCATCCATATCCTTTTGCTCATCTATAGGCCTGTTTTCCTCATCTTGGGTTTCAGCCATAGGCTCTTTTGGCTCCTCCACTGGCTGACTTGGCTCTTTCATTGTCTCCTCCGGTTGTACCTTAGCACCTTCCATATGCTCATTTGACCTTTCCTCATCCTCGGCTCTTTCATCTTCTGCTGATATGACCCCCTCGGCCCGTTGTGATTCCACTGTATCGGATGTAGGGGTTTGTCGTGGTGGCACGTCATGTTTTGTAAGATCAATAGTGCGCTCATCCAAGCCGCTATCTTCAAGCTCTCTAGGGCTAGACATAGTAAGCAGGTGTTGTATTAAACTTACCCGGTATCTTTGCAAATAATCATATGTGTAGTTTTTTAAAGCACTCTGCAAAATTGAAAGACCACATGGTGAGAATTCTTTTATAGACTAAACCAAAACTAACTGAATGCATTGCCAAATGGGTACCTTAGTCATGAAAGGTTTTAATGCAAAGTAGCTTTGCAGGACATATTCTGCATGGAGAAGACATCTCCAGCTCAAGAATTCCCATCGGTTTGATTTGGGACAGGTACTTCTTTGATTGGGGCCTTGTATAGTTCATACCTTCCACATAGCTTCCCATAGGCAAGCAACAACCTCTTTATACAACTGCACAAAGCAATGTCAAGATGTTAGCATGAGGCTTCAAATTTACATGGATATCTATAAGAAACACTTTCTGATACAAAACACTTACAGCCTAATTTCAGGGTGGGTTCCTTTTATTGAATTGAACACCCACACTGCTGGTTGGTCAACATCAAGGCATATGAGACTCCAGTGATGGTTGTTCTCATATGGAAAGATGATCACAGTAACTTCCAGCATAGCACAGTGGAGAAACCAACTCTCAAAGGTCCCAGATGGACTGTTCTTTTGTCTAATAATTACTGACATTTGTGGATCAAGGAGAAACACCTCTGTGTGAGTGTGCAGTGGGAGTTGACTTTTGATCAGGCTGCAGAGACTCTACCTGAGTTAGCAAACCTATTATCTGAGTTTTCAAAGCTAGCAAGATAGTAACAATTACTTAAGACAAGCATAGATAATTGTGTCTGAAATCTGAGCATCTGGATTCTGCAATAAATTAATGTCCACTTTTTCTAGAGCTAGCTTTCTGGCTCCATCTACAAATGGTATCTCTGCAAGCAAACCATTCTTCATTGAAAGTAGAGTTTCTTGATTGCTTGCCTCTATAGACAGGGTCACATTGCACTCTGTTTGCCTCTGGGACTCCACTGCTACTTTTGCTTTCTCCTTAAGCTCTGCTTCCCTCATGTCCTCTGTTTGGCGAGCAATAGTCTTTGCCCTTGCCCTTGTATTCACATCATGTGTGACATCTACAACTGTGAGTTGTGGCACTAGCTCCGGGGGGTATAACAAAATTTCCCTCATTTTCTTATCCTTGCAGACATTGGGGACCAGTAGTTTGTCATACCTCCACCTTATTCTTTTCAGTGTCTCACTATCTTTGTCCATTATAGTAACCCTGTGGGCATGGGCTGCAACAATGGTCATGTCACTGAAGTACTCCAGTAGGAAGTCCTCTGCTGCTTCCTGTAGAGCCATTAATGCCACCACCTTCCACCTTTTGGTGCCCCAGGTAGCTTCATCACATATGGACCTCACCATCCTCTGGAAGGGCAGCTTTGGTATGCATAAATCTACACATTTCTGTGCCTTTCTGATTTCTCTGAAAAGTCCCATGCAGGTTTGCAGCTTCTTCATCCTTGGCCCTTTCAGAATTTTATTTGGTTTTCCAGGTCTTTTCTTTGGGGTTGCAGATCTGCTACTTGCTTTATATGCTAATCCTGGTCCCTTGCCTGCCTTCCTTGCAGTGGCTTTTGTTCTAGCCATCTCACTGTACACCAAAAGAAGAGTCTCAATCCCCTTCTCTCTTTCTATGACTCTCTCTCTCTCTCTCTCTCTCTCTCTCTCTCTCTCTCTCTCTCCTTTCTATAGCTTAGCATATTTAAATAGAGAGAGAGAGAGAGAGAGAGAGACAGAGAGAGTGTGCATTACTAAAGGCGCGCGCCGAGCACGTTTTTACCTCAACAAACACCTCCGCGCGCCGTTAGTATAGGGTAAAATAATACACACATACTCTCTCTCTCTCTCTCTCTCTCTCTCTCTCTCTCTCTCTCTCTCTCTCTCTCTCTGGTCAATGCACAGTACTAACGGCGCGCATAGAGACATGCACTACGGGTATGCCTCTCTACGCGCGCCTTTGGTAGAGAGAGAGAGAGAGAGAGAGAGAGAGAGAGAGAGAGAGAGTATATGTGTGTGTGTGTGTGTCTGTTTGTGTGTGTGTGTGTGTGTTTGTATTTTAAAGATGTGTGTCTGTGTGTTTGTGAGTGTGTTTGTGAGTGTGTGTGTGTTTGTATTTTAAAGATGTGTGTGTGTGTGTGTGTTTGTGAGTGTGTGTGTGTGGGTGTGTATGTGTGTGTCTGTATGTGTGTGTGTGTGTGTGAGACTGTTTGTGTGGGTTGTTTGCTAAGACTGTGCTTGGTACTGTGACAGAAACAGAGATAGAGAGATAGAGGCAAACCTTCGTTATGTCGATGGGTCGGCTTGCTGTCGGAGACGCAGACGACGGCTCTTGCACTCTCTCTCTCTCTCTCTCTCTTTCACTCACTCTCTTTCACGAGGTGTGGTTTTTCTCTCTCTTGACCTCTTTATATGACGTACAAAAGTATACGGTCTCAATAATGACCACACGTGTGACAGCATGCAAATATACTCTAATTTATAGTGACACGTGGGGCGCCGCCGTGTGTATCCGTTATAAGTGTGATTTTGAGAGAGAGAAAGAGAGAGAACAATAGAGAGAGAGAGAGAGAGAGAGAGAGAGAGAGAGAGAGAGAGAGAGAGAAAGAGAGGGAGTGATAGAGAGAGAGAGAGAGAGAGTCTTAGAGAGACAGAGAGAGATAAAGAGAGAACAGATTGTGAGAGAGATAGAGAGAGGGAGAGACACAGATTGAGAGAGAGATAGAGAGAGGGACTCCTTACTCTCAGAGAGAGAGAGAGAGAGAGGGAGGGAGAGAGACAGAGTCAGTTTGACACACACAAAAGCAATGGAGGAGACACCTCCCTTGGAGTTCCTGCAAACCCCACCAACAAAAGGTGATCTCTCACTCTTTCTCTCTGTATTTCCAACAGTTGGTACAAATTGTGTGTGTGTGTTTGTGTGTGTGTGTGTGTGTCTAAACAAAGAAAAACCCAGACTGTTGTTCAACACACACACCTCAATACCCATACTTCCATAGACAGAGACACAGACACACATACACACAGACACACACACAGATATATATACATTGTCTCTTTCCCTACCCTCTCTGTACACGTTACTAACGGCACGCATAGCCAACCAAATATTGGCTCCAGCTCTCTCCACGCGCCTATAGTATGGTTATGACTCTCCCTCAGTTGTACTTAAGGCGCGCGGAGAGAGTTGCAAAACGCACTTTTCCTTCCTTGCGCGCCTTTAGTCAAATAGAAAAATACAAAGAGAGAGAGAGAGAGAGAGAGAGAGAGAGAGAGAGAGAGAGAGAGAGAGAGAGAGAGAGAGAGAGAGAGAGAGAGAGAGAGAGACTAGGTGTGTTTTTGTTTGTGCTTTGGTGAGAGACAGAGATATATATATATATATATATATATATATATTTATTTATATCTATCAGGAGAGAGAGAGAGAGAGAGAGATCATGATGGTTTGGTTTTGGCAGAGTTGTCATGTTTCCTGATGGTTTTGACTTGTCATGTTTCCTGATGAATAGGATTAAGGTCTAGTAGGCAGAAGAGGCTGAAACCTGATCCAGAGCTTGTGCCAGGATTTCAACCCTTGCAGGCTCAGTTGCTTAATGTATCTGCCAAAAGAACTGTTGACTTTTGTCAGGACATATCTGAAGAAAAGTCAATTGGTGAAGATCAATCAGAGAGGTCACCAGGGCAAGAGGATCCCTCACCCTACAAGGCTATGGTGCCCTCTACAGTACTTCTGAAGAGAAATACAAGAAAGAGGAATATAGACTTCTCAGATGATACAGATGTGCTAGAAGGAAGTCCCTGTGCAATGTAAAGACAAAGAGGATGTGTCTTCTCTGGAAGACCCAGCTGCAACTGATGAGAGGCTGTTTGATTTTGCAGCATCTTGTGGTGCTGGGGACAAGTTTGATCTAGTTCATTCTATGTTTAATCCAAAGTTTGACATTGAAGACCTGTTAGCTCAGCACAGTAATTTCTTGCAGTCCTACAGAGATAAGTTTGAAGTGATGGTGCAAGTAGGAAGGGTTGTTCTGCCTACTATGACTCTTGTGCATTTAAATGACTGTGGTGGAAAGGGACAGGGAGTGAAGAAGTATAGGGAATTACCACCCTCTTGCCGACATTCAGCCTGCCCTTTGCATCAAAAAGAATGCAAACTCATTCAGGAAGCCTTTGGCTTTATGATTTACCTGAACATCCTGTTTGGATTCCTCATGCAGAATCCTGATGAGGTGTTAGAGGAGCAGGATGCAGCACCAGATGAGGAATGCGAGGAGACAACTCATATGCAAGAAGTCGAGGAGGTTGAAGACACAGTCGACCTTGAGGTTGAGGCAATTGAAGTACAAAGAAGTAAGATGCTCTCTGTGAAAACCACAGAAATCAAACTTCCATTGGATGTCAGTAACTTCACTGAGAAGCATGCTTAGATGATGTTGCCTGCTGTGCCTGACTTCAGGATTGGAGACAGGACCTATATCTTCTTACATGATGTGCAAAGTGTGTTTTATTTAAGGGAGGATTTCTCCCTGGCTATTATTTCCAGAGTCCAAGAGGAGAGGAGTGGATTTGTTTCAGAGGATAGTAGTGATGATGAGGCAATGGAAACATCCAGCAATCCAATGGAATGCCTTCGAAGATGCTTTGAGAAAGCTGAAAAATACAAGGAGACACTACCTGATGAAGCCACCTTCCAAGCAATAAGACAAAGCCTAAGACCATCGAAAAGTAACAAAGAAGTGGAGGATTGGTTTAACCATTCAGGTCAGGGGTCAACTACATCTGTAGACCTGTGGCAAGAAAACCTCTTTCTGCAGGATGAGAGCTTCATGGTAACTCTCTCTCTCTCTCTCTCTCTCTCTCTCTCTCTCTCTCTCTCTCTCTCTCTCTCTCTCTTTGTGTCATTTCTGACATTGTATGTGCAGTCTTGGATTGCTGACAAGGATGACTTCCTTCGGCGCCGGACAAGAGAGTATCGAGGAAGGGATGCGGCCCTAGCATAGTACCTTTCAAAGCTTTGCGAGTCGCCGATAGTAGTTTTTCACAATTCCATGTCACAAGAGGGTTCAATAGCAACTTACACATTCAAGACACTATCACGCTTCTTGGGTGGACCGGTGCTGCCCAAAAGTGCAGATAAAGTCATTCTTGTGGACAAAGTGTTTGCTAGAGATTGTTTTGGTTACTGCCCAGGCTATACAGGTGGTCGGGCAGCGTATTACTACACCTACACAGCAATGGCACTAGCTCTAGGTAGACAAAACCCAGATGAACTTTTAGAGTATGGCAAACATCTCATGATTCGTTACAAGGGTGACGTGCCAAAAAACAAAATTGAACCTGCAAAATCTTGATACACTTCAAGTAGCAATTGTATAAGATCATGTATTACATAAATTTTGTACAATGTCATCCACTCAGAGTATCTTTCTCCACTTGTGATTCACATACACCATTGTCTCTCTCCACCTTCGTTGACTTTCACGAGCTCCGGAGTTGTTGTATGCCATTGATCTTTTAGCTTTTTGTTGTTGTAAATGTCTGATGGCTTGTGCTGTTGCTGAATTTGCCAAGACTTCTTTTGCCTGCATTCGATGAATGATTCTACGATAGAACCATTCAAATAGTTCTCTCAAACTGTTAGCCTTGATTCGAGAGCCACCATGTCGTGTGTGCCTGAAATAAGCATTTCTCGCCATGTAATGAGACTTTTCCATCCCTTGGGTATTCCATATTGCCGGGTTCCCATACTTCTGTATAAAATATGGCAAATGATTGAAGATGATGTGCTGGATATGAAAACAGATTAGTTAGAATGTTTTACAGTCACATATTTGCACATAAGAGAGAAAGAAATACATTATAATACCATGTAGCGAGTAATCTGGGTGTCTGTCCATGCTGTCTTGAATGATTTTTTCAGAAGGTTGAGATTTTCCTTGAACTTGTTCATATCACCTTGTGACCAGTCATCTTTGTCGCACATCAAAAATAGGATGTCTATTGATCGCCAAACCTCAGCCTTCGCGTTACGAGTAGTTGGTTCGTGGTCTTTGACTGCAATATGTAGCTTTTTCCAGCTCTGATACTCTACCTTGCTAACATAAGATGTGTTATATATTTTTCCATGTTTTGTTAGCTTTGGATCTCTTGTACCTTGGGGCTTAGATAAAAACCTCCGTGCCTTCACCCCACCGATGGATGGTTTGCATGGGACATCCTTCTCAGCAGTTGATCTCTTTTCATCCCGCTGGATTTTCACATTGCCACCATGAAGCCCCATATCCGACAGTACCATTTCTAAGCACTGCAGGGCTACTTGTCGTTCTGCGGAGTTCTTAATCTTCCAAGCAAACCCGATGTATAAGTAGACCAATTTCTCCACAATTCTACAAAGGGCATGCATTGTACAAATGTGGACATTCACAAGTGGTATTTTCAAAACCGGTCGAAAAGCAGGATCCTCAATGTGACGTGTTGGAGCTTTTCTCCACCACTTTGGGTCCATGACCTTTGCAGGCTCCATGCAGAACAAACACGGTGACTTTGCCATTGCACCCATTCCACAATTATACATGCACTTTAATGTTTTAAGGTCACCTGCAAGATGCCACTGAACTTGAAAGTCTCCCCTTCCATCTAGACGTAGTACCTCTCCCTGGTTAGTCTGTCGATCAATCACCTCCGGAATATTAGTTCGATGGAACACCCAATATAGAATCTCATGATCTTCTTTCTTTACCTGCAACACAAAATAAATGAGACTTAAGTAGATCTGAACATTTGAGCTTACTTGAGAATATCGCTTACCTCAAACGCACCAAGCCACCATATGTTAGATTCTGATTGAACACTAAAATATAAAGGATCATCACTTGGACACTTTGAGAGGGCTCTATTCATTAAAGTAATAGTAACACGCTCTAGATTTTTCTCTTTAACAAGCTCACACTCATCCAGTTTTAACACAAAATGTAATAGCCCACGTGACTCTTCAAATGTGATGTTGTAAAACTCCACCATTCTCTTCTATAGTATCCGCAGGTCCATAAAAATATTGTTGAACTCATCATATGCCATGTTCGCTCCATGGCCACTGTAAGTTGCTTTAATATGAAAGGGCTGTCCAAGATAGTCTCCCTGTGCCTCGTTAAGCTGAAGCCTCTCTTTCCAAACACTTGAGGCTGATGGTAGAAGTTTGGATTTTATACCCTTCCTAACAAAGATGGATGAGATAGACTTTCGGATAGCCGAATATCCTCTTTTGCTTACACCAAGTGAATCAAGTGTGCCTTGTATCTCTTTTGCAGGCACTGAGTTCTTTGAAATAAAGCGGTCCACTACATTTCTTTGTAGAACCTTAAACTTCTTGTCATGTACTATATCTGCTGCCAGGCTTCTACTTATAAGTGGCTTCAATCTCTTTCCTATATTGGCTTTGGGGTCAATGTTTTCCTTGTCAGGATAGATTGAATCTCTACATGAAGACAATGCATAAGTAAATAACAGAAAATTTGCTTCACTAACACTATTTAGGCACATGAAAACAATGCATAACAAGAAAAAACAAAAAGATTACTTAACTAAGACAATGTAGCCAACCAAGAAGCATCACCTTAATGCTCGGATTCTTTTCTTGAGACCTCCTGATGCAACCTGCAATGTTTCAAGATTGTGCAATTTCTTCTTTCGGATACGACCACCCAAGATGGTGTCCTTCATTTGACAACTTCGCACCTTTCCTTTTAGTTCTTGTACCTCTGTTTTATGTTGCAAAATGGTAACCTGATCTGTAGAATGTAAATGTGAAAGGCGAACAATCTCACATTGTTGAGCTTGGAGAATGCTCTTGTAAGTTTCAGCTTCTCTTGTAAGTGATTTACAATAACCCAGAAGGCCCTTTTCTCCATCACCAGCAAAGTTCAATAAGCTTGTAGGATTGACAAACGGTGGAGACGCATTAGTTATTGGATTCTTAGGGTAGAGAGAGCCTCTCGTCCAGATATCTATGTGTTTAGCTCCTTGAGCTCTGAGCGTGTCTATGGAAGCGGGAGGTATATGTGTGTTTGTTTTACTACGCTTAATCAATGGTTGGTACTCATTGTCCAAATCAATGTGAAGGTGATATTTGGCTCGTTTCTGGGTAACATTTGTGCCATTTGAGGAGTGCGCCATTAGCCAAATGTGCAGGTTTAATGGAAAGTGAATAGCGGCTGCGGATTCGTCCCTCCATGTTAGCCTCATAACCTCCATATTGACGAGGTTCATTCAATGCAACTGAAAAGAGGATTATCCCTCAATCACTACGAACGAATGTTCAGAAGAGTAAGGAATCTACTTAAAGTACACTTTTTGAAGTTTTACTATGAAAGACCCAGCTCTTTTATTTGCCATTTTTTCTAGAGAGAGAGTGCAAAAAATACATTTTCTTAGAAGGCCCTCCAAATGACCTCCGAAATTTCCTAATGCTATTTGCTGAAATTATGCTTTGAATTACAGCAGGTACAGCAGCAGGTTTATTTGTGCACTTTCGGGTCCCAAAAACACTGTTTTTGGTATATCTCACACACACGGAGTATTTTCTGCAGCAACCAGCAAATTCATAGGTGTACACAGGTTTTTGGATATGCATTTGTCCAGAGAGCCACTCATGCGAGAGTGAGCTATGTTGCCACGGTCTTGGCGGTTTATGTATGCCATATATGGATTTGTGTATTTGTTTGTGGCTGAGATTATTTGAGATTTGGCTCAATTTACGTATAGCTTCTACGTATCCATAGGTTGCTCTTTGACAGTTTAGTGGTTGAGTTACTCCCACTTTGACAGGTGATTTTCAGTCATCATTTGGTTGGAGTTTGGAGTCACTTGTGTATGCCCTTGTGTGCCGTATTTCGAATTGCGCATAGCGACAGATCTTGCAAGGTTTTGCGAAATGTTGCTATAGTTATCTGGCAGACATTTGCTCATCGATTGAAAGGTATTTTGGCAGCAATCATCACTCACATGTATGTCATTTGAGGTGCCGTTGAGTGGTACTCCGGCAAGAGCGGGTATGCTCATATGTATGACTTTGTGAGGTGATTCCGGTCGAGTTTATTCCCGGATTGGCCATTGTGGCATATATTATTGTCTCTTTGAGGTTTACTATTGAGATTTTTCTCCAGTTACAAAGGAGACTCAGCCAAAAAAATTTCAGATATTTATGCGCGATTGAGTCATATTGACTTGTGATTTTGTGCAAGGCTTTGCACAGTTATTGGTGCAACTTTGCATCAGATTTTACAGCCATATTTGCAGACTTTTGTTGATGCGATTCGAGCGAGTTTAGGGCTGATTTGGTTGACATTTGCTACTCATTGTTGGTTGCTCTTTTGAGAGCATTATGGCTGATTTTTCATTTGACTTCCAGCGTTATGGTCTGACACAGTTTGGTGGTGTAGATTTTGTTGCTTGGAAGGAACATATGCTTGTTGCATTGGCGGATTTGGGGCAGGATAAACCCTTGTGTGGTTTATCGGCGAAGCCCAAGTCTATGCGTGATGATGATTGGCAGGATCTTGATGAGTTAGCAATGTCTACGATTCGTTTGCATCTGGTTGAGTCTGTTGACTGGCAGGTCTCGAGGGAGACTACAACTCATGCTTTATGGCAGAGTTTACATGCTAGGTACGCGACATCCATGTCTACAGGGGAGTCTAGTCCCACTTCTATGTCCATACACGCAAGTCTCGACGGCATAGAGACTTGACATGTTGGCATTGTGGACATAGAGGGCACATTAGGCGTCGATGTTTCAGGCGTTTGAGACAACGGAGGCGACAAATGCGTGATGCAGATTTGGGCATGACAGATGCTAGTGAGATCAGTACGGTGGTTACTGAGTATGCTTGTGACTGCGATGTCACATTTACATCTAGCTTGTCTTCAGACGATCTTATGTCTACGGAGTGCATATCGGATTGCACATTGTCTTCACATTGGTTACTAGATTCAGATTCTACTTTCCATGTCACGTCGCATCGTGAGTGGTTTAGCACGTTTTCTAGTGGGAGACTTGGTTGTGTGCACATGGCTGATGGTGCTGTGTATGACATTGAGGGTGCAGGAGACGTATGTTTGTCCTTGCCCAGTGGTATGAGATTTACCCTGCGTCATGTGCGTTATGTGCCAGATCTGAGACGGGATTTGATCTCAGCCAGACAGTTACGGTATAGTGGATGTCGGGTATCGCTACGAGAGCGAGATTTTGTGATGCATTTGGGTTCGCTAGTGATTGCGAGAGTTGCCAGGAGTGGTACAGGTTACCCATTGCATGTGGATCACGCGAGAGACGGTGTTGTCTCTGTGATCACGCAGCCAGGTAGAGAGAGAGAGAGCAGGCGAGTCTCTTTTGCTCATGGGTTGCAGGGTACTTTGCATGGAGTGCAGAGTAGTGAGCTCGTTGTGCACACAGTTGGGGCATGCCTTGAGCAGTCACACAGAGAGGTGACAGAGTCAAACATGCATGCTTTGCTAGTGACTGAGCAAAGCAGAGAGTCAGTTGTGCGAGATACTTCTATGCAGGATAGACAGGTAGAGCGGTCTTGCTCTAGTGAGTCACGACAAGAGGACGTTGTGCAAGAGTCTATGCATATGGAGTTAGAGCATGAGAGCTCTAGTGAGTCACGGCAGATTGAGTGGTCATGTTTACAGTGGATGTTTGCAGAGGAGGCTGAGATGTCAGCGATTATGCAGTCATTCCTTTCTATGCTCGATAGTGAGCATGGGGATATAGTTGTGCAGGATATGTCTTCCAGCAGACACCTAGAGCAGATGGTTTGCTCTGAGGTTGCACGACAGGTTGATGCGTCTTTTGCGAACAGTCAGGAGATGCATGTGGCTGACACGCCTTGTCAGTTAGAGATGCCTATTGCCAAGGATATATATGTTGATGCATGCTCCGTAGAGCTAGCAGGGCCCGCTAGCATTGCATCGGCATTCGGTGGTCTCATGTATGAGATGTTGATCTTGAGACCAGATATCGCAGCTGCAGTGGGAGCATTTGCAGTTGGGGTTGTCAGTCGTTTTTTGACTGATGATGGCATAGTGCACGAGGGAGATATGCAGGTATTGCGTACATACTTGCAGTACGTGTGCGGTACGTTTGGTGGTGTATGGACTTACATGGGAGCAGGACAGCCGGATGCACACGATCACAGCCAGCCAGTGGGCATCGGTTGAGAGCGGTTTTCTCTTGCCTTTTGTAGTCTTTAGACTAGGTTCTCTTGCTTAAAGGCACAGTCGCCTTTAAGTGGGAGGTTGTTGGGGTATAGGCGTCTGTGCCTTGCCCGGCCACCCAGAGTCTGGGCGCCCACTGACTTGTATACCTTATACATAGCATAAGTGTATAGGGGGCTGCTCACTCTTTGAGTCTCCCCACCCATATCTGTGTGTCGTGTGTCTCCTTCTCTCTCTCACTCTCCGTCTGTGGTGCTCCCCGATCCCCTTCATAATGTTGTTCAAGGCATTCAAGATGTGAGAAAATGTGGGTTGTAGCCAAAATGCACCCAAAAATCCTTTTTCAATTCTTCATATGACGTTGCAAATATATACTACATCACCCAAGCCTATGCCACACCGATCATTGTGGTGGCAAAAGTCCTCTTCATCTACAATTTCTCAGCGGGGTTCATGTTGTTGACATCAACAGGGAAAGTGATATGTTTCCTCAAACATTCTACAATGATCATCAAGATCTTGCATTGTTTCTAGAGGAAACTTGGGATATTTAGGTTCTTCATTCTTATTGAAGCAGCGGTATATGCAACATGGAAGCCACACATGGTGAAGCCACAACATGCGTCAAGGTCATGAACAACACAACTGTGGCAGACGCGTTGGCTAGGGGAGGGGTTACTGGTACTGAACTTGAGGTTGCTCTGAACAACACGGTTTGAAGCAAGCTCAAAAACTCTTGTGCCCCTGGTGGTGAAGGTGAGGGGGACAATGGTGACACTATGTAGATGCACCCTACGATTGGAATCCTCTAGCAAAATCTATTATGAATAAAGTGAAGAGTGGAATTGGCAAACTGTGGCAATCGGAAATGGGACCCTTCCTTTGAAAACACTCCTTTGGCTAGTTCCGATCTCGTTGAAGACTTCTTATAACTTGAGAATTTCGTCTTTGATGAAAGGGGATTTCCATTCTGCCATGCTATATGTATCACGCTCTTATGAAGCATTGCCATCTGCTAGCTGTTGTGCTACACATCACCACTCCTTGCAACACGTGCGCTCAAAGAAATTGCCCATCCATTCATTTTTCCACCACACAAAGGCATGGGGTTGGCATTATTGCTATCATTGTGGTCATCAAAGGGGCTGGCCTTTGTAATCCAACATGTGCATCTATGCAGTGCCAAAATACTATGCACAATTACTCTATGGTCACCTCTCTCAGACTGAAAAAAGGACATTGCACAAGGTGCAGAAGACATTGCTCTATATTTGGAAACAAATGATACATTTGAATATTTGTGCATGCATATCAATGTCTATCTGATGAATTGCCTTTGTCACTATTGACAGGGTCAACGGGGCTTGCAACGACTGATCCAAATTTGCACTACACCTAGTGATCTCCTTCTATCGATTAGTGGGTTAGCCCGCTAACAATTTTGGTGCATTCATTGCTACGTGAAGGAGCATGTGGATGGGAAGGGGATCGCACAAGTGACACCTGATGCCCATATTTAGTGCATTTAGTTTGTAGGTGCATATGCACCCAAGAAGCATCTTGTTGGTCAAAACTTTCAATAACTTCTTTGAATGTGGCACCTAGATGAATGTAAGGTTGTGAATGTTAGTCATAAAAGTGAGGCATACCTTACAACACATTACCCATCAATTTGAGCACCCTGCATACAAAGGGTGAGTTGTTGATTTGGGCGTGTTTCATAGCAAGAGTGTGAGTCTATACTTTGGCCGCTACTTTTGTGAGGACTCATGATGTGGTTGCTCACTAGTTGCATGTACGTTGCCATGCCTTTTTCAAGGATTGTTTATACATGATCATGGTAAGTCTATTTCAGTAAACGAAAAGTGTCCCAATTTGATATGTTTCAAAATCACATGATGTTGAGATGTCAAGCTCAAAATGTGCTATCAATAGTCATCATCATTGACGCACCTTGGTGGATAATTTCTAGCGATAAAGTCTAATATGTAGATTCAGGTGCATCAAATCCCATGACCAGTCATACTAAGTGATTCAAGGAAATGCAAACTTTGTAGATTCTTGGTCATGAAGAGACTAAGGATGATATTTCCCATCTCATTTTACATATAGTAAATGTACCATCTGCCTATGAAAAATGGTAAAGTACCTCGTTGATGTAGTGTACATACAGATGTATCAAATCCGGTGAAGACTGTGTCTATGGGTGGATGTAGGTATTTTGTGAAATTCATTGATGACCATACAAAGAATGTATGGGTTTATTTCATGAAGCAAAAAAGGGAGGTGTTTATGCACTTCAAAATTTTCAAGGCCATTCATCAAAAATAGACTAGAAAATATGTAAAGTGCATGAGGTCAGATAGAGAGGGAGAATACTTCTCAAATGAGCTCAACACTTTTCTAAAGAAGCGTGGAATTTAGAGGTAATTTTCATGCAGGCATACTCCACAGCAAAACGATGTTGTTAAGTGAGAAGAAGAACATGCACATTGCATATATTGCTAGAGCAATGATGAATGAGAAGAGCATGCCTCATTGTTAGTGGGTTGAGGCTCTTCCTAAAGTGTTCACATTTTGAACAAGACCCTTATTGATGTTGTAGTGCATGATGTGACACATGAAGAAAAGTTCAGTGGGGAAAAACCTGATGTTTTAGGTTTCAAATTATTTGGTTGTATTGATTATGTACATGTGCCATTTGAGTTGAGAAGCAAGCTTGTTGACACAAAGCCTGAGAATATGTGTTTATTGGTTATTCCCTTACGCATAAAGGATATAAGTGTTACAATTCTATCACAGGAAAATTGAGGGTGAGCAAAGATGTTTCTTTGATGAAATAGGATGCTTTAGGGGTTGATGTAATTGTTACCATATACATGTGGTAGTGATAAGTGTGAACACACTAGGACAGCTGGGGCATTTTTCCCCTCTTTATGAGGTTTTTCCCCCCGTGCATTGTATATACATCCATCACTCTAGGGCTATCTATCTTTCCATTGCACACTAAGTAATACACTCACAGTTGTGTGCCTTGAGCTTTCTTCGTCTTCTCCAAGCTGTGTGTGTTTCTCTGCAACCCTAATTCCAACAATTGGTATCAGAGCACTTGCCATCCTCCCGGGCTCAGTCGCCGGCAACTCCAACACATGCCTACTCACTTTCTCCGATTTTTGTGAGCTTTGGCGAGCGTTCGCAGGTCGAAAAAAATTTCGGGAGAAATCTAGAGCTCAGTCTACTCAGATTTCTGATTGGGCTCATTTTGGCCTCCGTTTCCACTACAGGCAGGTCTGCACATGCAATTTCGTCATTTTGTGCAAAAATTTTGTCAGTGCCATTTTTTGCATAAGAAGTCCTATACAGTCTACTGCAGGTTGTGCTATATAGCACATGCTAGTCTCACTCAGTTGCTCCTCATTTCGAGCAGTTTTCACATCAAGTGCAGACATTTTCCATGGCTGACAACAACACAGATGTGTTCAAGATGTTTGTTGTTACAGGTCGGATGGGGTCAATTACCCTATGTGGACTTACATGATGCAACATGTTCTTGTGTCAAAGGGTGTCTAGAATATTGTGCAGGGCATTGATGTACGTCCTGGTTTTGAGGATGTAGGCGATGTTGAGGATGTTGCAGGTCTTGCTGCAAGAATTGCTGCTATTAGAGTTGTTTTGCCTACGACAGAACAAGCTTGTTGAGATGTAAAGGATGCACAGGCTCATGCATTGATTGCGTTTTCTATGAAGCGCACCATTACTCCTCACATTCGTTCAGTAAAATTTGCACTACAGGCTTGGGATATTCTAGCAGGTCTTTATGCAAGCCGCAATGAGGCTAAAATTGCTTTGCTACGTAAAGAGCTAGAATCGAAGATTATGCATGAGGAAGATGATATGGACACTTTCCTTGCTGGTGTCAATGATATCAATGAGCAACTTATTTCTGCAAGTGAAGTCATTTCAGACAATTCCCTTGTGCAGAATGTTCTTGATGCCTTACCAGATTCTTACCAGATTTTTGATAGTACTTGGAGACTTATGACCCAAGGAAATCTTGAAGTTGTCAAGTTTGATGCATTATGCACATTGCTGTTGCAAGAGTCATTTTCCAGAAAAAATAGGACTAGGCAGCATGCAATTGAACAGGCTTTTATTGCTTCTCAAAGAAAGGGTGGTAACAGCAATGCAGCCACTTCTTATGGTTCTACTGCAAGTGGCAAAACTTATGTTCCTAATGCTTCTGCTGGCAGCAATTCATCTGGAAATTTTGTTGACAAGGGCAAAAAGAAGATGCGTTGCCATTATTGTAAAGCTAATGATCACTTGATCAAGCAGTGTCCTAAGTTGAAGGCCAAAGAGGCTAAGAAGAAAGAGGGTGGTTCCACTACAAATGCTTGAACATAGGAGTTGGTATCATTGTCAGAAGGAAAGAAGGCAATTGGATGTAAGTGGGTCTACAAAATCTAGCACGATTTTAATGGCAAAGTGAGTAGATACAAAGTAAGGCTTGTGACCAAGGGTTATGCACAGCTATATGGGATTAATTATGAAGACATGTTTAGCCATGTAACCAAGATAGTTATTGTTTGTTTGTTTATTATAGTGGCTACAACTTTAGGATGAGTGTTGACCGAAGTGGATGTAAAGAATGATTTTTTGAATGGATACTTGGATGAAGTTGTATATATGATGCAACCAAAGGTTATGTGATTATGTGTCTATGTGACCTTGTATGAAAGTTAAAGAAAGCATTATATGAGCTAAAGAAAACACCTAGATTTTGGTATGAGAGGATCGTGGCATTCCTCATTTTGTTGGGTTTTTTTTTAATGTATGTGCAAAAGAATGATATAGGAATTGTGATTATTTGTATGTATGTAGATAACTTGATCACTACTGGTAATAATGTGGTTGAAGTAGAAGGTGTACAATCTCTATTTATGTAATAATTTGAGAGATTTGCATTACATTTTGGGCATTGAAATTATTCGCACAAAAGAAGGTGTACGACTGTTTCAAATGTAGTATGCTTTGAACATGTTAACAAAGTATGCCATGGTTGATTGTAAGCTTATTGTAATACCTTAAATTAGAAATTGAAGTCAAGGAATGATGCAAGTCAAGTACTTGAGAATGCTACCATATACAGGTTGATTGTGGGTATCTTGGTCTACTTGAATATGCCCCATCCAAACTTGAGTTACACAGTTGGATTGTTGAGTCGTCTTGTGCAGTCTCCTAGAAAGTCACACTTGGATGCAGTGGGGCACACATTGTCCTATGTAAGTGCTACTTTGGATCATGCACTCTTTCATAGGGTTTATGCAGATTTACAGCTCTATGGTTACATGGATAAAGAGTGGCTAGTAGAAATATGATCGCAGGTCTACGAGCAGATTCATGTTTACACTTGGGAGTACTGCTATCACATGGAGTAGCAAGAAACAATCTGCAAATGCTCTATCCAATATAAAGGCACAGTACAGGGGTGTTGCAGTGGCATCATGTGAGATAGCTTGGTAGTAGTTGCTGCTTTAGAACTTCAGAGTACATGTATAAAGGTTGGTTGTCATCTACTATGAGAACCTTAGCACCATACAATTTGCTTGGAACCAGTGTTTCAAGCACACTGAAATGCATTACCTCTGCATGAGAGAGAGGGTCTTTGCAAGCGATATTGAGCTTGTCTACATGACGACAAATGAGCAAGTTGCAAATATCTTCATGAAGACCCTTGGCACAGAGAAGTTGTGGCAGTTTCGAGCAATGCTCGAAGTGCAAGAAATGGTGTTGAGATTGATGAGGAGTGTTGAGATGTCAAGTTCAACATGTGTTAATTTTGGATCACTACTACTGCCGATAACCATCATTACTAGCACGCTTTGGTGGATATCCATAACTTCAATGATACGACAATTAGACTACAGTGACTTGGTCTACCAACTGAGTGATGGCACACTTATCCAATTAGCTCACTTACTAGCAGTTCGCACTAAATCGTTGTACTATTTTTCCTTATGTTGTATTATCTATTTTATGCATTGTAGACTTCTTATATTGGATTAGTGAAGAAAGTGGTTCATCTGTATGTGTGCACAATGCCTGCAAGAGCTCAAGCGCTCTCCTTTTCTCTTGACACATGATATACATGTGCATGAAAACTAATTTGTTTTGATTTATAAAATATGCGATCTTGTATGGATAAGAATTGAAAGTCTAATTTGATTACGTATGCACTTCACTTCTAATGGCAGTGTAAGTAGATACAAAGCAAATCTTGTGACCAAGATGGATACCATATGTCTGTTTATTTGTGGTTTTGGTCTCTACTTTGAGTATGAATTTATTATAAAATATTTGGGAGATTTGAATTACTTTTTGGACATTGAGATCATTTGCACATAGGAAGGTGTATGACTACCACAACGGTAGTATGCTTTGAACATGTTGAAAAAGTATGGAATGGCTAACTGTAAGCTTATTAATACCCTTGAATTAGCATTTAAAGCCAAGAAATGATGCGAGTCAAATACTTGAGAATACTACCATAAACAAGAAGATTGTGGGTAGCTTGATTTAGTTAAATATCTCACGTCCAAACTTGAGTTACACAGTTGGATTTGTAAGTCAGCTTGTGCAGTCTCCCAAGAAGTCACACTTGGATATAGTGAGGGAGGCATATTGCACTGTGTAAGTGCTACTTTAATTCATGCACTTTTCTATAGGGTTTATGCAGAGTTGCAACTCTATGGTTACACAAGTATAGCATGGCTGGTAGCAATATGATCGCATTTGGGAGTACTGCTATCACATGGAGCAAGAAGAAGCAATCTACAATTGCTCAATCGAGTATAAAGGCAGAGTACAAAGGTGTTGGAGTGGTGGCATGTGAGGTATCATGTCAACAATTTCTACTTCAAGACTTTGGACTACATGTATAAAGGCTGGTTGTCATCTATTATAACAAACTTAGCAACATACAATTTTCTTGGAACCAATGTTTCAAGCACATTGAAATGCATTACCTCTTCATCAAAGAGAGGGTCTTTGCAAGCAACATTGACATTGAATACGTGAGGACAAATGAGCAGCTTGCAAATGTCTTCATGAAGGCTGGTGGCATGGAGAAGCTGTGGCGATTTCGAGCGATGCTTAGTGCATATGAGATGGTGTTGAGCTTGAGGGGGAGTGTTGAAATATCAAGCTCAACATGTGCTACTTCTGGATCACTATCGCCGACCCATCATCATCACTAGTACGCCTTGGTGAATACCCATATCTCGCAGTGTACTCTAGGTGGACGCTGGCATGCCTTGGCGGATATACATATCTTCGCCAATGATACTTTAGTTGGACTACATTGACTGGATCTACCTATAGGAGTGATGGCATACTTATCCAACTAATTCACTCACTAGCACTTCACGCTAGACCATGGTACTAGTTTCCCCTTATGTTGTATTACCCATGTTATGCATTGTAGACTTCTCATCTTGGATTAGTGAAGAAGGTGGTTCATGTGCATGTGTGCACGAGCCCTTGCAAGAAAGAGCTCAAGCTCTCTCCTCTTATCTCTTCACACATGATATACATGTGAAATGCAAATTCATTTGTTTTGAATTCATGGAATATGGAATCTTACATGGTTAAGAATTGGAAGTCTGATTTTGTATTTGAATGCATATGCACTCGCTTGCATTGAGATGCGCTTTCATGTCTCATTTGCTTTCGGATTTGGTGCTAGCTACAATCATGTCATCGAGCTTCAAGGAGACCAATGGAAGAACGTCTCCAAATTTTCTATCGCAGGTCACCAGTCGGGGGCGGGTGATGGAGGTCTGATTTTGTATTTGAATGCATATGCACTTGCTTGCATTGAGATGCCCTTTCATGTTCTCACTTGCTTTCACATTTGGTGCTAGCTACAATCTTGTCATCGAGCTTCAAGGAGATCAATGGAAGAACGTCTCCAAATTTTCTTTTACGTGTCACCAATCGGTGGCGGGTGATGTTAGCCATACATCTGCACCACATTTCTGACCGGAATCTGTAGTTGTAGCCATGGGATGTGCGCCAGTTAAGCACATGGAATGTCAAAGATCACTCCAACTCAGCACACGGAATCATTTGTGCATGCTAGCTCGTACACGTCCACACGGATTTTAAAAAAAAATAAAATTTTGCCACCTCACCAAGGTGCAGGTTCCTACTTACAAGTGGCAGTTGCCCCCCCCCCCCTCCTAGTGACCTTGATACCATTTCATGTTAAGCCTGTTTGTGTAGGGAATGGTCCATTCCCTACACAAACATATCTCCTAATCTTAGCATAGAGAGAGGCTCTTATCTACATACCCTATGAAATCAAGAAGCAAAAAAAGAAGTAAGGAAAAGATATAAGAGTAACATTTGTAGACCGGCCTCACCGGCGTGAAAAGAAGGATGTGGCGACGATTTGAAAGGAGCACCTTTTTAAGCACTTGTTTCTTTTCAATCACCAAGAAGTCTATAGCTAGAATAACCTCTGGTTTGCCTTATTTACTTAGAATAGAAAGGTACCGGAAGGGCAACAGAATTCCTTTCAGCTTACAAGCACAATTGTAACCAACCAATGAGACAGCAGCAAATTTTAGATTCCCAACTCATCCATTTCTGTTTTCTGTGAGACCAGATTCTGTAAAACAGAATCTACAAACAAAACCTCCTCTGTGACAGAACGTTACAATCAGAATCTACAAACAAAAGAAGTAACATATAACACCGCTGAACTAAGCAAACCGATCTTAAATCTTTTAAGATCTTGAACTAACCAGTATTATTGTAAAAACCTTCCAGATACAATAATACAGACATTTGTGCTTCAGAGTATGTGTGTGTAGCCCAATATGAGAAACAAGACTACTATACCCGCAGAGATGCAAAGCAATGGAAGGGCGTTATCTACGCAGTGGAATTTGCCAGCACCTATCGACACTTGGAGAACCAAATTTACAAGTCCTGCCATGACAGGCCCAAAACCCCCCCATAGAGCTGAGTGTCATTGCTATTTTCCTAATGTGCACATACATGTGTGTATGTGTGAGCGAGCATGCCTCCTCACAGATATGTGGGTTGAGCAAATATACCCTTCCACATAGTTAGGTCAAGCCATGTGTAACCATCTCCCTTGCCCACTGCAGGTCTGCAAGGGCAGTGTGAAGAATACTGAAGGCAACTCAACAGCATCCCCCTTATGAATTTAAAACCTAGGTAGGGATCGTAAACCCAAACCCAAGCACATTACAGAAGGAGCTACAGTATTGAATAATGTAGTTTATAAAATCTTTCCATTTAAGTGATGGACAATACCAAGATGATGGAAGTTAAACACAACAGCGTCCATTTGATAAACAGCTTGTTGAGAAACATACCAAAAAACTGATGTATACAACTAGAACACGGTTTGAACATGATATTGTAAACTTCAACACCACAGGCTAGATGGAAAACTCCACCTAATGGAGCAAAGCTGAGCCACAGAAGCGCACCTCATGGAGTCTGGAACCCACACATTTGTTCACTTGTTTCATCCAGACCTCACTTGTAAGTTTGGCAAAACATCAAATTCAGTCCCTTCCATTTTCTTGGAACATCACGAGCCGCAATGAACAAAATGCACATTCATTCGTGCTTGAGAAACATGGCATCAGATATTGAAGTTGAACCAATATAAACCTCTTCTATTGACCTTGATGGCTGTCCCTGTGTCAAAGGTGGCAGGATGTCTTGTCTTTGGTGAAATGCGAAAGAGGAACCCACCACGCACTGCCATCTTTCTTAACTCTACTAGATATACCAGTCAAAGGCTCATCAACATCAAGGTCCACCAGAAATTCTTCCTCAACAGCTCCTTTGCGTCTATTGTAGAGACGTTCTACGCTGTAATACTTCCTGCAGGAAATCAGTTTTGAACCATCTGGATGCTCTCTGGTAGCCTTCTGCAATTCGCTCTGAGCTCCTTTCAAAACAGGGTCCAGCTGCCTTGCTGGTGGCAAACCAAGAGGCCTTGTCCTTAAATTCTCTGGTAAAGGTTCTCTAGTTTTTGGTGGGGTCTGTAAAGATGATGAAACCTCTGCAGTACTATGCCCACTTAAAATTTTTCCGTCTCCTTGTGCCCCACCACCCGCATTTTTCTGCAGGCTTCTCTCTGCAGTCGAGCATCGACCTTCGACAGTACCATTTGTTCTCAGGGCCTTTGAACCTACTATGTTCACCACATCCTTTGAAGCTCCTTTCATCAAAATGTCCTTTGAGGTATGTGATCTGTTGATAAAGTCAGCCTTTTCACAGCGTGATTGTGTTTTCACCATATTCTTTGATGTTTGTATATGGTTTCTGTACACTGCCTTTTTACAGATTGTTTGTGAGTCATTTTTGCCTTTGCGCATTTTATCTTCAGCCTGCCCTTGATTCTGTTTAAGTCTGGAAGATAAAGTTGAAGAATGAAAAGAGCCGATAGCTCCCCTCATCTTTTTAACAGATGTGGAAGGCCTTCTCCGTTCATAATTCAAGAACGGCCTGGATGGAGGTTTGTGAAGATAGTGATCCCGACCAGGTAGTGCATTCTTTATCTCGACCACCCTAAAGATGTGGACTTTCATCACTAGCTTCTTCCTGTCAATCAGTTCAAAAACACAAACATCACCTTCCTCCAGACCATGATCAAGCGAGAACTTCCTCCACCCACCACTCAGACCATTTCGACTTCCAAGCCACCTAGCAGTCCATGCCTTCCCAGTGCCATCAAGAAGAGTTGCTTCCTGTATTTCCTGAGGAAGATATTTGACGGCAAAGTCCAACGACAATGACTGCATGGAGATAGAAAGGTTCTCTCTCTCTCTCTCTCTCTCTCTCTCTCTCTCTCTCTCTCTCTCTCTCTCTCTTTGTGGATTTCAAAAAAGCTTTTAACATGGTACCGCGAGGAAATCTTTGGAGGCGTATGCAAAGCCTTCAAGTGCCGAGAGAATTTATGCATGCAGTCTTTCGCATCTACCAGAAAGTGATATGTCGACTACGTATGGGAGATGGAATTTCAGAATTTTTTGCAAGCTGGAATAGACACTCCAAGTAGAGAATCTACCATGACACCACAATAAATCACTTCAAAACAGTTCAAAGTTCACAATTGATTCGACATTGGCCCGACGGAGTTCCGTGCCTAGAGATGTTGGCCCTAAAGACTGGCGCCCCTTTCGGTATTTCTTTTTGTATTAATTTGTTGCAAAAGTACAAGTGAGTGGGAGGCTCTCACTCTCAGACTCTACGTCCAGATGCTCTGAGAAGTGGGAAGCCTGCCCACTTATTTAAAGGTTTACAAGGGATGCTAAAAGCAAAGCTCTCTCTCACAAGCTCTCTCTTGAGAGAATAAAGCAAAAGCTCTCTCTCTCTTCTCTTGCAAAGTGCGTAACCAGAAAAAGCAGCCCAAAATCTGCCACGCAAAAGCTGCCACGTCACTGTACGGATCTCTGTGATCTGCGCCGCAAATTGCGGGCCTGTTTGTATGGTGCAACCACGTCATCACTTCCGCGAATCTGCCACGTCAGCATTTGCAGCCAAGGGAGGGTGTATGTGAGTGTGCACTGGGCAGCCATGTCACCAGCTTGTGACATACCCCCCTCTTGAAAGCATTATAATCGCCCTCGATTACGCCTACAAAACAGACAGAAGCCATAAATTGTCTTAGCAGACACTGACTGTTAGTACTGACGTACTAGGAACACACATCTAGCACATGTACCAAACCGACAGTAACACCACACGACATCACAGGACATCACATGACAAATCACATTCAACATTCATTCGGATCTCAGACCATGATTTATCGGCAATGCAATTAGCAATCGCATCTAGATCCACTCAAGACCTCATAGATGCCCGATTGACTAATCCCTATTGCAACCATGTCTATCGAGATCATTCAGATAAAAAATGCTACAGTCATTTCCTCTATTAGTTCCTGAACTAAACAAGTCAAGAACAAATCACTTTCATATTATCCGGAATTCCATTTCATAAAGTTATACAGCAGAATACTGTCAGCTCTCAGTATCCCTGAAGCTCAAAGAGACATCAGTGACTCTAGTATAAAAAATCGAGGCAATCTGTTGACAAAGGAGCGGAGTAACTCCCCTCTCGTGCAAACCCACTGCACCACATATCCAGCCAAGCTGAATTCGGGATTCCATTTGCAATAGACTATGCTAAACCAAAAAGCTTCAAGGTAAAGTTTCACAATCTGAGGAGTATCTGCTAGGTCCTCCTCCTCCATCTACTTCGCATCCAATGCAGGATAGTTCCTGAATTTAACCAAGAACCGCCTTCTCACTTTACCCTTAATCTTTTTGTCCTTATGTGCCAATACCTGTTCCATAACAAGGATCTCCTCGTTTTCTTCCACTTTGGGTTGCTCGTCAAGCTCCCTATTAGGTGCAGCGGAATGATTGTTTACGCTTTGCTCAAGATGAGTGCTCCGAACTGTGCTCAAGGTTCCTTTTGTTCTTATGGAAGGTAGAGCCTTCCGTTCTTTATGAGAGAATGCTATGATCACAAACAAAGTGAATGGACACTGTGCGTGCAAGTGTATGAGACTGAGAGATAGAGAGAAGAGAGATACGACACCAGAGACGTTGTAAAACCCTCCTCCGAAGGCCCCACTCTCGTCGGCGAGAGTGGTCTACTTATTGATTGCACAAAGTGGTACAATGACGATGCATGGAAACTGATGCAACTTGGGACTATGCCGGTGACGACGACAGGGATGACGACGACGACTCTAGGGCTGAAATCTGCGGTCTTCTATCTGCTGTCCATAAAAACGCTATGGCTGAAAATCTGGGACTGATTCGGGGTGGCTGAAAACTGCTGTTTTAGCTGCGTTTTTTGAGGGCTGAAAATGGGGTACTTCTGCAATCATCTAGGGCTGAATCTGTTGTTTTCCTACTGGCTGAAAACGATGGCATCTGCTGCAAATGAGGCTGAAAATCCAAAAACGCTAGCAGCTTGGTAGCGTTAGTGAAAACGCTAGGGATTTGGGACTGTTGGCGAGGACTGCAAAGCTGAAAACGCCAAGGCTTGAGGTAGGTGATGATGAAGACCAAAAACGCTAGGCTGATGGGAGAGGGGCTCGCCAAGGGAAGCTTGGGGAGGTCTTGCTGAGAGAGGGGGGTACCTGCTGCCTGTGGCCTGTTGTGCTCCTTGCTCATCTGCCAAAGAGTGCTAGCTTTGGTTTGCTTAAATACAAACTTAGCAAAATTGCCCTACCTACTATTGTTGGAAAGTCACTTAAAAATAATAAGTGAAAAATGTCAAAATTAGGGAAAATAGGCTAAATGCACTGGAAAAATCCCCTAACTGATTCTAATGGATTTTGATGGGAATACTGATGATCATGCTGTGTGTAACCAAAGGATATGCATCTATGCTAAGTGACTGGGCATGCACGGTCTACGAATAGACTCACAAAAGTGCCAGATCACTTCTAATCTAGACTTGACTGGACTGACTGAACCTTGATCATGCTGTAGCTTGTCCACGGACACATAGGGTTGGATGTGTCACGTGACATCCCCTCCTTTTCAAAGTGAGGTACTCGTACCGAATTGTATGGCATCGAGGGAGATCGCCAATAGCATCCGGAATCCTGGAAGGGACTCTTTGCCAACCCACTCTGATATGTGGGTCGTGCGGTACTTGAACTTCATAAAGGTCTGCAGCGCTTGCTTCTTTGGGCCGCGCCGAAAGCGACACAAAGTCTTATGTGGCTCCTTCGATGCTTCAACTTCGTCTAGAGTCGTACTTCTTCCTTCTTTAAGAATCTCCGTGGTTGAAAATTCTTGAAACCATTTCCAACACAAAACCATGAACATACCTATTTCATGTAAAGTGAGTGGAAAAAATCTTGTCTTCGCTAAAGACTGTGTATGCAATGTAGATGAACATAGAGACGGAGTGACAACCCGTTCATCAAACACATGCAAACAATGAGATCGAATCTTTCTCTTATGATCTAGAGTAATCAACTGTGGCAAAACACAATGGAAATGCACATGCTTGGTGCTCATACTTTCATGTGCTCGTTCGGAAACTGTGTCATGCCAAGGAAGAGACATGGAATGTGACTTCCTTGAATGCATATTTTTCAGCTTTTCATGAACAATCCGCATACATTCGTGCTCATCTATGAGTAAAACGTGTTCAACGTACAATATGTCATGCCTAATAAAAGGGATCACATAAAGACGCTGACTAAAATACAGGAAATGATCACGAATGAAACACTCGAACAATGTGTGCGTATCAATCATGCGAACACATAATACTTCCTGTGAGGGTTCTTTGGACCTAGGCTCGAGAGCCAAGATCAATCCTTCGTGATTGATTGAATCTGCAACGAGGTTAGCTTCGCTAGAAAAAGCATCAACTAACACATCATCCTTGTGAACAATCACATCTTCTTCATGCAAATCATCATGCTTGTGAGAAATCACATCTTGATCATGCAAATCATCATGCTTGTCTTTATCATCCAAATTATCATGCTGATCACAATCATGCAAATCCTGTGTGTCATGCTTTGGAGAAAAAGAGACTGAGAGAGTCTCCTTCTCCTGAATCCTTTCAATCTTGTCTTGCACATTAGCAATGAGAGATGGAGAATGAACAATGTCCTCTCCATGCATAACAATGGGAGAATCACTTTTGGCATTGAGAGTGAAAGTATTAGCCTCTCAATGAATGAGAGGGTTAGCATCACGAAACCATCGAATGCCCAAAATCATATCACATCCTAAGAGAGGAGAGACAACAAATCTTCCAGTGAAGGCAGCTTGTTGAATTGCAAACAACACATCAAGGCACTCCTCCATGATGAGAGTGTCTATACCGGGAAGAAAACCAGAAACCTCGATAGGAGATCTCTGACTAACTTTGAGGCGGGCTCTCTCAACAAGAGAGGGACTGATCACATCATACATACTACCTAGGTCAAACAATATGACAAAATGCTGCCCTGACGTACGACCATAACATTTAATGAGAGAATCATCAATGGGAGGGTCATGAGAAACTTGGGGTACACTCGTGTTATCATTAATTGCATTGACAGAGGAAGTGGGTTCTGTGGATTCTTTAGATTCATTCGATTCAAGCTTAGGACATGTTCTTTTTATGTGACCCTTAATGTGACAATGAAAACAACGACCTTCCTTAGAATAAGTGCTTTGCTCTTCCGACGTGATGTATCCTCCTACAATTCCTTGTGCGACCTTTCCATCTGGAGTAAGCTTAGGTTTTAGCAATTGTGTTAGCCTTACCCTTAGATTCATTGAAAGAATTCTTTTCTGAGAGACTGGTGGAAGATTGGTTAGAAGAGTTACCATTCTTACCATTCTTACTGTTCTTATCGTTCTGAGGGTTCTGAGAAGTTTGCAAGGTACTTGTGGACGTCTTGTTCTCCTTAGGCTTTCCCTTGTTGTGCTTCATCTCCTGTGCGAGAGCAATCGCTACCGCCTTGTTGAGATCGATTGTATCGAAGACTTCTACATCAAACTTGATATAGTCATCTAATCCAAAAAGGAATGCCTCTTTGCGTTCATCATCCGACTTGCGTAATTGGGTACCTAGCTGCAAAACACGATTAGAAAAAGACATAACCGGCATACCATTTTGCTTGAGAGCGCGCCAATCGTCCTTCAATTGTGCGAGGTACTGAGGTGGCATAAACCGCGCCTTGAGCTTGTCTTGGAAATCACCCCAATTGAAGGAAAGGGGCGTGAATTCATCGGCTTCCTCTAGGTGCGCGACTAACTGTGCCTCTTGCCATGCATGGTACCAATTGATGGCATCACCGGCAAGGTACATAGCTGCCTCAAAACTTTGCTATTCTCCGTCTTCTTAGTTGTCGCAAAATAAGCATTAAATTGATGCAGCCAAGAATGAATAACCGTAGCATCCATCTTACCATCATACTTACTGAAAGTCGACTTCTCTGTGACTGGATGGTTGCAATCCGCGTCGTGGCTTGCGCCACTTGAGGAACTCCCAAGATCTTTGGGTGGTTCGGATTTCGAGGCTAGTACTTATCGAATCAATTCTTGAGTGCGTAGTTCTCGTTGAGCCTCACGCTCGATCTCCAAAGCCACTCTTTGAGCTGCACACTCGGCCTAAAAGGCCGCGCTTCGTGCTGCCTCTTCCGCCTTTCTTTGTTGGTTTCTTTCTTTGCGTTCGTCGCGCTCGCGTTCTAAAGCAAGGCGATTGTCTTCTTGTTGTGCGGCAAGTCTTGCGTTTCTTTCGTCGCACTCACGGTCCTTAGCTGCTTGTTCTGCGGCAAGTCTTGTGTTTCTTTCGTCGCGCTCACCGTCCTTAGCCTCTTGTTGTTCTGCTTTGATTGAGAGTTGTGCCAACGCAACTCGATTCATTTCTTGTTGTTGTGCCATCATGTCCAACATCGACTTGACCATCGCCTCCATAGACGTGGGTCCAACTTGTGGCGTAGATGGCGAAGAGGGAGGGTTGGAAAAATCTCCTGGTGCGGAGAATCCTTCATCGCCTCTCTCATGCTCATCACCTGTATGCGAAGTATCCATTCCGCTTCGGGTGACGACCATGCACTATGATCTTTGGTTCTTAAGTTCACGAGGAACTTGAGTTCTTCAGGGTCTTGAGGTTTTCTTTTGCTTGCAAATCGCGTTTGAGAAGGATCTTCTCTTCACCCGAGTTCTACTCCTTTCCGCGGGGGCACCCCTTGGCGGCCTTGCGCTCACACTGTTAGGTGCAGCGGAATGAATGTTGTATTTTCTCAAGATTAGTGATCTTTATTGCTCAAGGTTCCTTTTAGTTCTTAGGGAAAGAGAGAGCTTTCCATCTTATAGAGAGTGCTATGATCACGAACAAAGTGAGTGGATATTGTGCGTGCAAGTGAATGAGACTGAGAGAAGGAGACAGAAGAGATACGACACCCGAGAGGTTGTAAAACCCTCCTCCGAAGGCCCCACTCTCGTCGGCGAGAGTGGTCTACTTTGATTGCACAAAAGGTGTACAATGCGTATGCAATGGGGCTATGCCGATGACGACGACGGTGGTGACGACGACGACTTGCTGGCTGAAATCTGAGATCTTCTAATCGCTGAATTTCGGGACTGTTTCGGTGGCTGAAAATGACTCTTTCGGCTGCGCTTTCTTGGCTGAAAATGGGGGGAACATCTGCAACCGTCTAGGGGCTGATCTGCTACTGTGTCATAGGCTGAAAACTGCGAGAATCCAACTGCTGAATTCTGCGTTTTTGCTACTGCTGAGCTGGCATTTTTGACAGGGCTGAAAAAACGCTGAATCTGCAATGATGCTGGCGTTTTTGTCAAGGGCTGAAAAACGTTGGCTGGGATGTATCTGCTGAGGTTGGAAAACGTCAGGCAAGAGGACTTGTAGGCGATGGCTTGCTGGGAGGAGACGCCAAAGGAAAGGAGTGGATGGCGAGGGTCTACTGCTGAGGGGGGGTACTACTGAGAAGTTGCCTGTTGAGCGGGAAGCTCCTGCTACCTCTTCTGCCAGAAAGTGCTAACTTGGGTTTGCTTATATATTAACTTAGCAAAATTACCCTACCTACTTTTGTTGGAAAGTCACTTAAAAATAATAAGTGAAAATACCAATAAATAGGAAGATAGGCTAAATGCACTGGAAAATTCCCCTAACTGATGCTAATGGATTCTGATGGGAATTCCGATGATCAAGCTGTGTGCAACCGGAGGATATGCATCTATGCTAAGTGACTAGGCATGCACGGTCTACGAATAGACTCACAAAAGTGCCAGATCACTACTAATCTAAACTGACTAAACTGACGGGAACCCTGCTATGGTGTAGCTTGTCCACGGACACATAGGGTTGGGATGTGTCACGTGACATCCTCTCCTTTTCAAAGTGAGGTACTGGTACCGAACTGTATGGCGTCGAGGGAGATCTCCAACAGCATACGGAATCCTGGAAGGGACTCTTCGCCGGCCCACTCTGATGTGTGGGTCGCGCGGTACTTGAATTTCATAAAGGTCTGCAACGCTTGCTTCTTGGGCTGCGCCGAAAGTGACTCAAAGTCTTCTGTGGCTCCTTTGATGCTTCAACTTCGTCGAGTATCCTGCTTCTTTCGTCTTCAAGAATCTCCATGGCTGAAAATTCCTGAAACCATCTCCAACACAAAACCATGAACATACCCATTCCATGTAAAGTGAAGGGAAAAAATCTTGTCTTCTCTAAAGACTGTGTATGCAATGTAGATGAACATAGAGACGGAGTGACAACCCGTTCATCAAACACATGCAAACAATGAGGTCGAATCTTTTTTGTTTGATCGAAATCAATCAACTCTGGCAAATCCCAATGGAAATACCCATGCTTGGTGCTCATACTATCATGCGCTCGTTCATAAACTGTGTCATGCCAAGGAAGAGACATGGAATGTGACTTCCTTACATACAAACTTTTCAGCTTTTTATGAACAATCCGCATACATTCGTGCTCATCCATTAGAGAAACGTGCTCAACATACAATATGTCATGCCTAGGAAAAGGGATCACATAACGATGCTGACTAAAATACAGGAAACCTTCACGAATGAAACACTCGAACAATGCGTGCGTATCAATCATGCGAACACATATTACTTCCTGTGATGGTTCTTTGGACCAAGGCACGAGAGCCAAGATCGGTTCTTCGGGATCTATCGAATCTTCTTGTGGGGGATGTGTGGACCTCGACTCGAAAGCCAAGATCGATTCTTGGTGATTGATTGAATCTATAATGAGGTTAGCTTCACTAGAAAAAGCATCAACTAACTCATCATCCTTGTGAACAATCACATCTTCTTCATGCAACTCATCATGCTTGTGAGAAATCACATCTTGATCATGCAAATCATTATCATTCAATTCATTATGCTTCTCATCATCATGCCAATCATTGTGCTTATCATTGTCGTTCAAAACATCATCATGCTTCGTACAATCATGAAAATCCTGTGTATCATGCGATGGAGAAGAAGAGACTGAGAGAGTCTCCTTTTCCCGAATCTATTGCATCGGTGCCTGCACTTGAGAAAAGAGTCGCAACATCTCTTACAGTCGTGCTTTGTTCTCGCGATAAAATTCTGCTTGTCTTGCTTGGTTCTCTACTTGTCTTGCTTGGTTCTCTGCTTGTCTGCGTTCCATTTCTGCTTTTCTTTCTTTGAATTCACGATCCAATGTGGCTTGTCGTTCTTTGGCTTCCAAGCGTGCTTGCTCACGCTCACGCGCTATGGCTGCCATTCTTGCGGCATTTCTTGCTTTGCGTTGTAAATTCTGTTTCATAAACAACAATTCCAACTCCTCCATTGGAGTTAGTGCAATCAGTGTCGTAGATGGGGAAGGGTCAGAAAAACCTCCTGGTGGGGAAAATTCTTCTTCGCCTCTCTCATGCTCATCACTTCCAAGCGAAGTATCCATTCCGCTTCGAGTGATGATCATTCCGAAGTTGTGGGTTCTTGTGGTTTCTTGTGGGTTCTTAAGTTCACGAGGAACTTAGGTTCTTGAGGGTCTTGAGGTTCTTTAGGTCCTTGATTCCTGAGAATCTTGGGTTCTTGAGGTTCTTGAGTCTTGAGGGTCTTGGGTTCTAGAGGTTTTCTTTCGATTGCAAATCGTGTTGAAGAAGGATCTTCTCTTCACCCGAGTTCTACTCTTTTCTGCGGGCGCACCCCTTGGCGGCCTTGCGCTCACACCAAGGTTGCTTTTTCCCACCTCACGTCGATTGACCGGCCGCTAAGTGCACGGTCCGCTCTCAATGAGTGAAAAGAGACACAAGGGGAGGCTGGACAAGCCCTTCTTTCTTGGGATTCATGTCACTCTTCAACAAAACACGATTAGGAATCGCCACACCCAAGTAAACTTGGGTTCGTGCGACCTCAACAAGCAAAAAGAAATTCTTATGGTTCTTGTGGTTCTTTCCTTGAGTAATGCAGAACACTTCCAAAGCTCTGATACTAATGTTAGCTGCAACGGAATGAATGTTGTATTTTCTCAAGATTAGTAATCTTTATTGCTCAAGGTTCCTTTTAGTTCTTAGGGAAAGAGAGAGCTTTCCGTCTTATGGAGAGTGCTATGATCACGAACAAAGTGAGTGGATATTGTGCGTGCAAGTGAATGAGACTGAGAGAAGGAGAGAGAAGAGATACGACACCTGAGAGATTGTTAAACCCGCCTCCGAAGGCCCCACTCTCGTCGGCGAGAGTGGTCTACTTTGATTGCACAAAAGGTGTACAATGCGTATGCAATGGACTGATGCAATGGGACTTTGCCGATGACGACGACGGTGACGACGACGACGACGACGACGACGACTTGATGGCTGAAATCTGAGATCTTCTAATCGTTGAATTTCGGGACTGTTTCGGTGGCTGAAAATGACTCTTTCGGCTGCGCTTTCTTGGCTGAAAATGGGGGGAACATCTGCAACCGTCTAGGGGCTGATCTGCTACTGTGTCATAGGCTGAAAACTGCGAGAATTCAACTACTGAATTCTGCGTTTTTACTACTGCTGATCTGGCATTTTTGACAGGGCTGAAAAAACGCTGAATCTGCAATGATACTGGCGTTTTTGTCAAGGGCTGAAAAACGTTGGCAGGGATGTATCTGCTGAGGTTGGAAAACGTTAGGCAAGAGGACTTGTAGGCGATGGCTTGCTGGGAGGAGACGCCAAAGGAAAGGAGTGGTTGGCGAGGGTCTACTGCTTTGTAGGCGATGGCTTGCTGGGAGGAGACGCCAAAGGAAAGGAGTGGATGGCGAGGGTCTACTGCTGAGGGGGGGTACTGCTGAGAAGTTGCCTGTTGAGCGGGAAGCTCCTGCTGCCTCTTCTGCCAGAAAGTGCTAACTTGGGTTTGCTTCTATATTAACTTAGCAAAATTGCCCTACCTACGCCAAAGGAAAGGAGTGCATAGCGAGGGTCTACTGCTGAGGGGGGGTACTGCTGAGAAGTTGCCTGTTGAGCGGGAAGCTCCTGCTGCCTCTTCTGCCAGAAAGTGCTAACTTGGGTTTGCTTATATATTAACTTAGCAAAATTGCCCTACCTACTTTTGTTGGAAAGTCACTTAAAAATAATAAGTGAAAATACCAATAAATAGGAAGATAGGCTAAATGCACTGGAAAATTCCCCTAACTGATGCTAATGGATTCTGATGGGAATTCCGATGATCAAGCTGTGTGCAACCGGAGGATATGCATCTATGCTAAGTGACTAGGCATGCACGGTCTACGAATAGACTCACAAAAGTGCCAGATCACTGCTAATCTAAACTGACTGAACTGACGAGAACCCTGCTATGGTGTAGCTTGTCCACGGACACATAGGGTTGGGGTGTGTCACGTGACACACACCAAGGTTGCTTTTTCCCACCTCACGTCGATTGGCCGGCCGCTAAGTCAACGGTCCGCTCTCAATGAGTGAAAAGAGACACAACGGGAGGCTGGACAAGCCCTTCTTTCTTGGGATTCCTGTCACTCTTCAAAAAACACGATTAGGAATCGACACGCCCAAGCGAACTTAGGTTCGTGCGATCGCAACAAGCAAAAAAAAAAATCTTGTGATTCTTGTGGTTCTTTCCTTGAGTGATACAAAACACTGACAAAGCTTTGATACCAATGTTAGGTGCAACGGAATGATTGTTTGCGCTTTGCTCAAGATGAGTGCTCCGAACTGTGCTCAAGGTTCCTTTTGTTCTTATGGAAGGTAGAGCCTTCCGTTCTTTATGAGAGAATGCTATGATCACAAACAAAGTGAATGGACACTGTGCGTGCAAGTGTATGAGACTGAGAGATAGAGAGAAGAGAGATACGACACCAGAGACGTTGTAAAACCCTCCTCCGAAGGCCCCACTCTCGTAGGCGAGAGTGGTCTACTTATTGATTGCACAAAGTGGTACAATGACGATGCATGGAAACTGATGCAACTTGGGACTATGCCGGTGACAACGACGGGGATGACGACGATGACTCTAGGGCTGAAATCTGCGGTCTTCTATCTACTGTCCATAAAAACGCTATGGCTGAAAATCTGGGACTGATTCGGGGTGGCTGAAAACTGCTATTTTAGCTGCGTTTTTTGAGGGCTGAAAATGGGGTACTTTTGCAATCATCTAGGGCTGAATCTGTTGTTTTCCTACTGGCTGAATACGATGGCATCTGCTGCAAATGAGGCTGAAAATCCAAAAACGCTAGCAGCTTGGTAGCGTTAGTGAAATCGCTAGGGATCTGGGACTGTTGGCGAGGACTGCAAAGCTGAAAACGCCAAGGCTTGAGGTCGGTGATGATGAAGACCAAAAACGCTAGGCTGATGGGAGAGAGGCTCGCCAAGGGAAGCTTGGGGAGGTCTTGCTGAGAGAGGGGAGTACCTGCTGCCTGTGGCCTGTTGTGCTCCTTGCTCATCTGCCAAAGAGTGCTAGCTTTGGTTTGCTTATATACAAACTTAGCAAAATTGCCCTACCTACTATTGTTGGAAAGTCACTTAAAAATAATAAGTGAAAAATGTCAAAATTAGGGAAAATAGGCTAAATGCACTGGAAAAATCTCCTAACTGATTCTAATGGATTTTGATGGGAATACTGATGATCATGCTGCGTGCAACCAGAGGATATGCATCTATGTTAAGTGATTGGGCATGCACGGTCTATGAATAGACTCACAAAAGTGCCAGATCACTTCTAATCTAGACTTGACTGGACTGACTGAACCCTGATCATGCTGTAGCTTGTCCACGGACACATAGGATTGGATGTGTCACATGACACTCCCCATCTTCAGGCACATCGCCTTTAAAAGGCTTCAAGAGACTCACATGAAATGCATTGTGAATCCTCCAAGTGTCGGGCAGCTTTAGTCGGTAGGAGACATCATTTATCTTTGCGGAGATCTGGAAAGGTCCGTAGTATCTCATACCAAGCTTTGGAAAAAGCCTCTCCTTTCCGTTTTTCTTTCTCAGGCGTGCCTTCTCAAAACGTAAGAGCACCCAATCATTCTCCTTCAATTTCAAATCGCGACGATGGTGATCTGCTGCCTTTTTTTGTCTTTCCTGAGATTTCAGCAAAGCCTCGCGGACCTTGGCAAAAGCCGTGTCCAAGTCGCACGTGTACTCATCGGCTTCAAAAATCTCACTTTTCGTGCTTAGGAAGGGTGGAACCTTCAGAGCACCTTCAACAATCTCAAATGGCGTCTTCCCCGTCATAGAGTGTATCGTGTCGTTGTAGGCAAATTCCACCAAAGGTAGATACTTCTCCCATTGAGTCTTCTGATCCGAGATGTAAGACTTCAATAAATCTAGTATCACTGAATTAGTAATCTCAGATTGCCCGTCAGTCTCTGGGTGGAAAGATAACAACCCCGTCCCAATGTTCTCCCAAATTGCCTTCCAAAACAAACTCGTGAATCTAGGGTCCCTGTCGGAGACAATCGTCTCGGGCATGCCATGTAATCTTAAGATCTGGGCCACAAACAGTCTCGCTAAGTGATCCGGCTTGACTGTTTTCTTCACTGGAATGAAATGAGCATGCTTGCTAAATCTGTCAATAACAGTCCAGATACCAGCGTCACCACTCTGTTCTCGGGAAATCAAAAATGAAATCCATTGCAATACTTTCCCATGGCCGGGTAGGTATGGGCAAAGGCTGTAGCAATCCCTGTGCTTTATGCCTGTCAAACTTGACCTTCTGGCATACCAAGCAATTGCGCACAAACTCGTCCACATCCTTCTAGAGTCTCGGCCAAAAGAAATATCTCTCTACCCCTTTCAAGGTGGTAGCAATGCCACGGTGACCCGTAAAAGGTGGACAGTGGCATTCGGTCATAACCTTTTTCCTCAACCGCTGTGTAACGCACAACATGGTTTTCCTCATCAAGTAGCCATCCCGAATGGAATATCCCGCTACTGTCTCCCCATCCCGTATCCGTGTGAAAATGTCTGCAAAATCTGTATCCGTGGCATACTGGTCGACCATATCCTCGAGGCTCCTATGATGTATCGCGGAAATAGCCAGAACCAAGGGTTTCCGAGACAAAGCATCTGCCACGAAATTCTTTTGTCCCTGCACATGGACAATCTGGAAGTGAATTTGTGACAAGATGTTCGCCCACCGCATCTACTTTTCTGATAGCGGCTTCTGTGACAAGTAGCGTAAACTCTGATGGTCTATAAAGACAGTAAAATCGCTCCGAATAGGTAATGTCGCCACTGAGTAAGAGCATGGATAACCGCCAAAAGCTCTTTCTTATAAATCTCAGATGTCAACTCCGGCCTTGAGAACAATCGGCTCTCGTAAGCAATGACATGGCCTTCTTGCATTAAGACCGCACCCAGACAACGACCACAAGCATCACAATATACTTCAAATGACTTCTGCAAGTCCAACAAAGTTAAAACTGGTCCTGTAGTCAATTTCTCTTTCAATGTCTGAAAGGCAGTCACGTCTGTGGGTCCGCACGAGAAAGGGACTCCTTTCTGTGTCAAGATATGCAAAGGGGAAGCAACCTCTGCAAACTTTCTAATGAACCGCCAACCGCCTGTAGTACGAACACAATCCCAAGAAGCTTCTAACTTCATGGACATTCTTCAAATCGGGCCAATCACAGATAGTCTCTATCTTGGCCGGGTCCATCTGCACTCTCGCTGCTGAGACAATGTGTCCCAAAAATTGTAGGAAAAATTCACTTTTCTTCGCATTAATCACCAACTTGTGATCTCGTAATGCCTGAAAGACCCGAAAAAATGTTCTCTATGTTCTGCCTCATCCTTGGAGAAAACAATGATGTCGTCAAAGAAAGTGCCAACAAATAAATAGTCTATACTCTCAAAAAATCATGTCCATCATCCGGTTAAATGTTGCAGGAGCATAGCATTGGTTAGGCCAAAAGGCATCACCAAAAACTCAAATAACCCAAAAGTCGTCCGAAAGGCTGTCTTGTAGACATCTCCCGGCTCTATTCGGATCTGATGATATCCGCTTTACAAGTCGATCCTACTAAAGCACGAGAATCCCTATAGTGGTCAAGTATATCATCGATTCTAGGAATCAGAAATTTGTTCTTGATGGTGATTTTGTTGAGAGCTCTATAATCGATGCACATTCTCCAAGATCCGTCTTTCTTCAAAACCAACAACACAGGAGAGCAATATGGTGAAGTACTATGCTGGACAAGACCCTTTTCCAAGAGGTCTTTCACTTGGTTCATCATTTCTTCGTTCTGGGCTCGGCTCACACGATAAGGTGGCTGGTTAGGTGGTGTGCTTCCACGTATAAGATCAATGGTATGATCCTCAGGACGAGCGGGTGGTAACTCGCCTGGCAAGCCCTCTGAGAAGCAATCGGCATGAGTGTGGAGAAAATCTTGGCATTCTTTATCAAGTTCAGACATATTTGTTCTATTCTCATCATTCATCTCTCACAAAAAGATCGAGTAAACAACCAGACTGGATTTCATTAATTTTGAAATGGCCGAAGCCGATACAATAGGGACAGACTCGCCCTTAAGTTTTACATCTAGTACAATGGTTCTGCCCTTCTCTGTAGTCAAAGTCGCTTTTCTCTCCCGATAGTCGACCACAACGTTGTTCTTGTGGTACCACGGAATTCCCAAGAGGACATCACAACCTTCCAAAGGCATTATGTAGAAGTCCTCATGCCCCAAATACCTCTGACAATGCAACCGAAGTTTGCCAATGACAGGTGTAATGGCTACGTCCCTGCAGGGTGCCGATAGAACTGCCTCTGCTAGTGGTCCCATCCGATCGGGCGTGATCTCGAGCCGCGCCGCCAATTCATGTGAAATGAAGTTGGCCTTGGCTCCTCCATCAAAGATGATCAAGACTTCTTGGTCTTTTACTTTGCCCCAAGCTCGGCAAAGTTCTGTACTCTCGTCCATCATGCTGGGGTCAATACCCACGCAATCTGGAACCATTCCTGTTTTCATCTTGCGTTTTCGTCCACGTTTCTCAGCTGCTTTCAAACTCTCAGGGCCTTTCTTCGTCCTTGTCGTTATGTTCTTTCGGTGCCTTTTTAGGGCACTTCGCGGACATATGCCCACTTTCTCCGCATCCAAAATACTTCCCCTCTTTGATGTAAAGAGCTCTGTCTTGAGGAGTGAGTTTGGGTCGTGCATCCTTTTCTTTCTTTTCTCGGTTGCTCTTCCTCTTTCTACTTTCATTTTTCGAAGTCTGTTCGGTCCTTTGCGTCATGATTTCATCTGTGAGGTAGGTCAAACTGCCTGAGTGAATGGCAAAACCCCGTTTCGCATGACTCATCAACTCCTGAATGGAAGCTGACTTTTGTTCTACGCAGTGATCTCGGATCTCTATAGGAAGACCCAAGGTAAACCGCTCAATTTGTTTTTTGAACGAGATCTTCTTAAATGAAGAGACGGGTAGAAAAGAGCTCTAGAATCTCTCGCAATAAGCGTCCACTGTATCCTTCTTGGTCATCCGAAGATTGTTCCAAGCAGTTCGTATGTCGCGTTCATACTCTTGAGTCAGCTCAGAAGAAATAAAAAGCCTTTTAAATTTCATCCATTTGACTGGCGCTGTCTTGTTAAATAGAAGCGTGGACCACCAAGTTCGAGCATTTCCCTTAAAGTAAGAGGCAGCTCTCCGAACTTGGAGTGCTCTGAGTAACGTCCTCCAGAGAAAGCTATGTCAAACTACTGTATGAAAGACAAAGCCTTCGAAGCATCTCTATAACCAGAAAACGTGTCAAATTTAATTGACTGTCTACCTTCCTTAAACTCTCGGACTTTCTTGTTTTATCTTCCAGAAAGTCATACTGGTTGGCTTTATAAAAATTCTTCTTCTTTGCATAAAAGCTGCTGTCGTCAGAGTCCGAACTATCTGAAGACGAGTCCTTTGTAGAACTGTCAACCACGGGGCGAGATTTAGGCTTCTTTGCCTTTTTCTTGCCTTTTCGAAGCTTTGCTTTTTGCTTCGCTTTTTGCCTTTTCTATCTTCTTCCCTCGAGTCAGAGGAGCTAGAAGAACTGTCAGAAGAAGAAGAAGAACTGGGTACTCCTTCAAATCAAACACGCTTCTTCTGTTTTCTTGCCGACGCAAATGTAGACTGACAACCCAAATAACCCGGGAAGTCAGCGCCTTTCTTCTGCTTTTTGTAGTGCTTTTCTGCTTTGTTCAACGCGTCAAAAAGCTGAGCAATTCATGCATCAACCACCTCTTCTAATTTTTGCTCTGTATACATCCTTGGAGTAGGAGGTTTCTTCAGGGCCGATTTGAGGGGTGGTTCTATGGTCTGTCGCCATTGTGCATGCACCTCGGCGAAGGAGGTCCTTTGCAAAATTTAGCATCATCTTTGTTGCATCGCCGATCAATCGTCAACGCTCCATCTCTTTGAGCACCGCCTGAGTAGGCTGAGGCGGGTCATACTCGCATGAATCCTCGTTGTGATCTCTTCCCGCATCTCTGGATGCAAAGGAAGTCGACTAATCTCTGTCTGAAGCCATAGGTGCCGCCTAAAAAGGATCAAATTTCCCGTAGAAGAGAAATCGGCCGTGCTCTGATACCACTGTAACAGACTTGGACACTCCAAGTCGAGAATCTACCGCGACACCACAATAAATCACTTCAAAACATTTTACAGTTCACAATTTATTCGACACTCGCCCTGGCGGAGTTTCGTGCCTAGAGATGTTGGCCCCAAAGATTGGCGCCCCTTTCGGTATTTCTTTTTGTATTAATCTGTTGCGAAAGTACAAGTGAGTGGGAGGCTCTCACTCTCAGACTCTGCGTCCAGATGCTCTGAGAAGTGGGAAGCCTGCCCACTTATTTAAAGGTTTCCAAGGGATGCTAAAAGTAGAGCCCAAAAGTTTCAAAATCAAAAGCTGTCTCTCTCTCACATGCTCTCTCTATAGAGAATAAAGCAAAAGCTCTCTCTCTCTTCTCTTGCAAACTGCGTAGCCAGAAAAAGCAACCCAAAATCTGCCACGCAAAAGCTGCCACGTCACTGTACGGATCTCCATGATGTGCGACGCAAATTGCGGACCTGTCCGTACAATGCATCCACGTCATCACTTCAGCGAATATGCTACGTCAGCATTTGTGGCCAAGGCAGGGTGCATGTGAGTGTTCACTGGGCAGCCACGTCACCAGTTTGTGACACAAGCACCATTGGTGTCAAACAAGGATGCCCACTTTCCCCAACCCTCTTTTTTTTCCGAGAAAAAGATTCTTCTATTAGTTAATGAAACTGCCCATGGGGCTACAACCACCTCTACAAGAGAGGGCTACAACAATCATGATGGAGAGACTCTCCCAATGAAAAAACAGCATGTGTACAATGAGGCTATATCAAGAAATGGGAGGAGGGAAAAGCCACATACGTGGACGGTAATGCCATCTGAGTACACCCTGGACCATGGTGAAGAAATTCTTAGGACGCTAGAGTCGAAGGAAAGCCTTTCTAAGCTCCCACATGTGGTCGGAGCTTCCCTGGAGTCTCTCTAGCTGTCCTCTGAGAGTATGGACCAGCTCTAGCCAAAGATCGCGAACAGTCTCTGCTGGTGATACAGGGCGAGCCTCGAAGATGCGGAAGTAGCGGGCCCGCCAGATCAGCTCCCAGCACTCCTCTCTCTCACTGCACCACTCCTATGGAGTAAGCTCTGTGGCACGTTGGAGTGTAGGTCGACCCCCCTGCATCACTATCATCCTACTAGTGGAAGATAGCTCAAACTGTAGTGGCGGGCCCGTGAGAGTGGACCAAGCAGCTGCCCCCCAAGTGTACTGCCGAGTTGTGGAAAGAGCTGGCATCAGCCGAAGAACACGAAGCCACACCTGTTGTGCCAAAGGACAGTCCCAAAGACAGTGACGCTGATTCTCCACAAGATGGTCACAAGCTGCACATGCGGCCGAGAGACCACTATGTACAAGCCAGCTTCCAACTGCTGCAGCTCTGTGTGCAACCAGCCACTGGAACAAAGTGACTCGTCTCGATTGTCTGGAGTCCCACAACCTCTCCCAAAAAGCTTCCAAGAACTCAGCTGTGAGACCCTCCTCCTGCCAATGAGGGGTTGCAACAGGACGAGCCTCTCTCTGTGCTGCTAGTATGTGACGTCCCAGCCGAACAGTGTACTGAAAGAAAGGGACACCTAGGTGGTCTGCAGAGGAGAAAGGGTCCCTCCAAAGCCACTCTCCAGGATCCCACTGTACTCCTGCCAATGGACAGCTCTCCCAAGCCCACTCTCTCTATTGGCCAGACTCGAGAGCTGTTGGATCGGGATCTATGACACAACTCCTCCCACAGATGCCCACCACTCCGATCCTCTGAAAACAGCACTCTGCCACCTGTGGGGCCTCTACTGCAACTCGGTGTAAGCGTCCCTCACCCTGTAGCTCGAAAAACAGGGAGGGTATAGTCTCCGAGCAAGCCCGAACTAAGATGAGAACCTCCAGTCGCGTGAAGGCTCCCATCCATCTGGGTGCTACTAACTCGAGAGGTGTGAGCCACTCAGCTGGTATTGCCTCTAAGATGTCCTGACACATGCTGTGCATCCCTCTCATGCCCTGTAGCTGAAAGCCCTGAAGCTCCTCTGACAAACCTGTAAACTGTAACCAGTCACCTAGAGAGCGTGCTGGACCCTCTGCCATGGGACCCCAGGAAACATGAGGCCGCCTACCAACCAAGTGGCCTCTCTGAGTGCTAACCATGGGGTTCCAAAAAAGGGGCTGTCTCAAGCGCTCCTCCGTGCAAGTAGGCTAACGCTGCTCCAAGCCTCGCCGCAGTTCCTCCCAAGATCGGAGCAAACTCACAGAGAAGCGGTCCTCCAGTCTCTTGCTCAAGCCAACTCTGCGCATCTTTGTGAAAATCCATCTAGTCGAGGGTCGTGGGGGGCCTCCAGCCTGAGGCACCCTAGCACTAAGCCGTTGAAGCAAGAACTCCTTCTAGGGCTCCTCACCTGGAAGAAGTCCTCTGACGATGAACTTCCCAAGAAGGGCTCTGCTCTGCTGTGCTGGGTCTATGATCCCTGGCCCTCCCTAAGAACAAGGAAGAGTGATGACCTGCCATGCTACTTTGGCCCGGGCTATTTGAGTGTCATGCCCTGACCAAAGGAAGTTCCTGATCAGCTTCTCTACCTGGCTGATACAGGAACTCGAGAAGATCCAACAAGAAGTGATGTCCCACATAGTAGCCAACAACACCTGGTTGGCCACTACAACTCTGCTTGCCAGAGAAAGTCGTGCAGAGCTCCAATGTAGCAACTTTCTCCCGAGAGACAGGAGGAGGGGAGCAATCTGTTGCTTGGGAGATAAGTCCAAACCAACCTGACAACCCAAGTACCGAACTGCAGTCCCTTGGGGAATCCACCTGAAACCCTCACCAAGCATCCAATCGGACATAGAAGCACTACCAACCGAGAAAGCCATTGTCTTTCTCCAATTGATCAATGCGCCAGATGCACAACAGAAAGTCTCAAGAGCCTGCTCACACCTGTGAATAGGAAGGGCTAAGCCACGTAAACCAACCTGCTGTGAAACCAAAAACCTGCTCATCGCCTCAGCATAGAACAGAAAGAGGAAGGGGGCAAGACGAGAGCCCTGTCTGACCGAACATGTGAGCATGAAACGAAAACCTCTACCTTCTGACAAAACCTCTACCTCCTGACAAAAGTACCTGACTGAGTGTCCGTCTGTACAAAGCTGACACCCCTCTGATCCAAGCATCTGAGAAGCCCATCCAACGTAGAGTGCCCTCCAGAAAGTCCCAGTCAACTCTGTCGTAGGCCTTCTCAAAATCGAGAAGAAGAATCACGAAATCCTCACCACGAAGCCGCGCTAGAGCAGAAGCCTCCCAAAAAGTAAAGATGTTGTTAAGGATACTGCGCTCCTTGACAAAACCTTTATGAGTCCCATGTATAATGCTCTCTAGAAGTGGCTGAATCCTCAAACTCAGAGCCTTGGCCAGAATTTTGTAGGCTGAGTTGAGGATGGTGATGAGGCGCCATTGTCGAATCTCATCCAAGGAGCCAACCTCCTTGGGAATGAGGTAGATCAGGCCCTCACTCATGCTGTCAGGCATCTCTCATGTGTGCAGGATGTACTGGAAAGCACTACAGAGATCTGAGCCAAGCAAGTCCCAGTTACTCCAAGAAAAAACTGGGAGTCAAGCCATCCTCACCTGGACAGCTACCACGGGGGAGTGCGCTAAGAGCCGTGTGTAGCTCCTCTAACTGAAGGGGCAGCTCAAGCCTCTAGCGCATCTCCTCAGTCACTACAGAGATCTGAGCCAAACAAGTCCCAGTTACTCCAAGAAAAAACTGGGAGTCAAGCCATCCTCACCTGGACAGCTACCACGGGGGAGTGCGCTAAGAGCCGTGTGTAGCTCCTCTAACTGAAGGGGCAGCTCAAGCCTCTAGCGCATCTCCTCAGTCACCAAACAAGGCATCTGTGCCCACACCTACTCTCTGCATGCATCTTGACGCTCTGAGTGAGGCTCTACAGACAGTAGATCACGGTAGAAATCAGTGGCAACTGCACGCATGTCCTCTGGCTCTAAAGCAACTGACCCGTCGGGCCTCCTCAACTGACCGACCTTTGCATGCGAATGCCGAGCTCCCATTGCCTCAAAGAAGCGCCTGTCACTCTGTCACCCACCTGGGTCCACTGAAACGCCTGTCGATGAAAGGCAAACTCATGGCTGACATTTTTTACTTTTTTCAGTTATTATTTTTAAGTGACTTTTGTTGGAAAGTAGGTAGGGCAAATTGAGTAAGTTTGTATATAAGCAAACCTAGACTAGCACTAAATGGCAGAATAGGCAACAGGAGCCAAGCTCAACAGGCAACTTCTCCAACAAGAACTTGGCGGTACTTCCCTCCAAGAACCTCCCCTAGCGTTTTCTCCATCGAGCACCCTCGCCTAGATCGGCATCAGCATAGCGTTTTCAGCATTTGGATCATAGCAAGAAGACCCCAGATCCTAGCGTTTTTTGGAAATTGCAGCCCTAGCGTTTTTGAACATTCCTAGCGTTTGCAGATTTCAGCCTTGGACAGTTTTAGGCAGCGTTTTTCAGCAATGAAGCATCTGCCTATTCAGTCCCTCAAGGAGTAGCAGATTCAGCCCGGAAAGAGCATCAGTTTTCAGCCTAAAGAAACCTCAGTTATCGGCCCTAAACCTGCAGATTTTCAGCGTCAAAGACCCACAGAAAACAGCCCCCAAATCAGCGTTTTTGGACTAGTCACAGATTTCAGCCCATAGCGTTTTTGGACAGCAGTAGAAAGATTGCAGATTTCAGCCCTTAGGTCGACTTCGTCATCACCGTCGTCATTGTCGACATAGCCTAGACTTGCATCAGTCACATGCATTCCCATTGTAGCAGATTGTGCAATCATAAGTAGACCACTCTCGCCGACGAGAGTGGGGCCTTCGGAGGAGGGTTTTACAACGTCTTTGGTGTCGTATCTCTCTTCTCTCTCTATCTCTCAGTCTCATACACTTGCACGCACAGTGTCCATTCACTTTGCTTGTGATCATAGCACTCTCTCATTAAGAACGGAAGGCTCTACCCTCCATAAGAACAAAAAGGAACCTTGAGCACAGTTCGGAGCACTCATTTTGAGCAAAGCGCAAACATTCATTCCGCTGCATCTAACATTAGTATCAGGGAAAGAACCACAAGAATCACGATAATTTTTTTCTGCTTGTTGCGGTCACACGAACCAAAGTTTGCTTGGGCGTGTCGATTCCTAATCATGTTTTTGAAGAGTGACAGGAATCCCAAGAAAGAAGGGCTTGTCCAGCCTCCCCTTGTGTCTCTTTTCACTCATTGAGAGCGGACCATGCACTTAGCGACCGGCCAATCGACGTAAGGTGGGGAAAAGCAACCTTGGTGTGAGAGCAAGGCCGCCAAGGGGTGCGTCCGCGGAAAAGAGAAGAACTCGGGTGAAGAGAAGATCCTTCTCGAACACAAATTGCAAGCGAAAGAAGAATCTCAAGAACCCCAAGAACCAAGACCCCCAAGAACCAAGACCCCCAAGAACCCAAGAAAGGCCTACGAAGAACAAAGGGCAGCCATAGATCGTAAATATGAAGAAGGAATGGCAGCCATAGAGTGTCAGTACGACTTGGAAGAAAAAGAAAGTCAAGCCAAATTTGATCGCGAGAACAAAGCAAGACAAGCAGAATTTGATCGCGGAACAAAGCCATCAAAGAAAAGAGCGACCAACACATGAAAGAATTCTTGCAACTCTTTTCTCAAGTTCAGGCACAGATGCAAGAGATTCAGGAAAAGGAGACTCTCTCAGTCTCTTCTTCTCCAAAGCATGATACACAAGATTTGCATGATGATAAGCATGATTGTGAGAAGCATGATGAATTGAATGATAATGATAAGCATGATGATTTGAATGACAATGATAAGCATGATGATTTGGATCATAATGATGAGCATGATGATTGGCATGATCAAGATGTGATTTCTCAAAAGCATGATGATTTGCATGAAGATGACGTGATTGTTCACAAGGATGATGAGTTAGTTGATGCTTTTTCTAGCGAAGCTAACCTCGTTGCAGATTCGATCAATCACGAAGGATCGATCTTGGCTCTCGAGCCTAGGTCCAAAGAACCCCTTCAGGAAGAACCGATCTTGGCTCTCGAGCCTAGGTCCAAAGAACCCTCAAAGGAAGTATTATGTGTTCGCATGATTGATACGCACGCATTGTTCGAGTGTTTCATTCGTGATCGTTTCCTGTATTTTCGTCAGCATTTTTATGTGATCCCTTTTCCTAGGCATGCCATATTGTATGTTGAGGCACGTTTCACTCATGGATGAGGACGAATGTATGCGGATTGTTCATGAAAAGTTGAAAAGTATGTATGCAAGGAAGTCATATTCCATGTCTCTTCCTTGGCATGACACAGTACCCGAAAGAGCACATGAAAGTATGAGCACCAAGCATGGGCATTTCCGTTCTGAAGTGCCACAGTTAATTCCTTTAGATCGGAAGAGAAAGATTAGATCTCATTGTTTGCGTGTGTGTGGTGAACGGGTTGGCACTCCGTCTATTTGTTCATCTACATTGCATGCACAGTCTTTTAGGAAGACGAGATTTTTTCCAGTCACTTTACATGGAATAGGTATGTTCATGGTTTTGTGTTGAAAGTGATTTCAGGAATTTTCAGCCATGGACATTCTTGAAGAAGAAAGAAGCATGACTCTAAATGAAGTTGAAGCATCGAAGGAGCCTCAGAAGAATTTGTCGCTTTCGGAGCGGCTCAAAGAAGCAAGCGTTGCAAACCTTTATGAAGTTCAAGTACCGCACGACCCACACATCAGAGTGGGCCGGCGAAGAGTCCCTGCCAGGATTCCGGATGCTATTGGCGATCTCCCTCAACGTCATACAATTCGGTTCCAGTAGCTCACTTTGAAAAGGAGGGGATGTCACGTGACACATCCAACCCTATGTGTCAGTGGACAAGCTACAGCATGATCAGGGTTCAATCAGTCCAGTCAGTATAGATTAGAAGTGATCTGGCACTTTTGTGAGTCTATTCGTAGACCGTGCATGCCCAGACACTTAGTTTAGATGCATATCCTCTGGTTGCACACAGCATGATCATAAGCATTCCCATCAGAATCCATCAGATTCCACCGGGGGAATTTTCCAGTGCATTTAGCCTATTTTACCTATTTTTGACATTTTTCAGTTATTATTTTTAAGTGACTTTTGTTGGAAAGTAGGTAGGGCAAATTGAGTAAGTTTGTATATAAGCAAACCTAAACTAGCACTAAATGGCAGAAGAGGCAATAGGAGCCAAGCTCAGCAGGCAACTTCTCCAACAAGAACTCGGCGGTACTTCCCTCCAAGCAAGAACCTCCCCTAGCGTTTTCTCCATCAAGCACCCTCGCCTAGATCGGCATCAGCATAGCGTTTTCAGCATTTGGATCATCGCTAGAAGACCCCAGATCCTAGCGTTTTCTGGAAACTGCAGCCCTAGCGTTTTTGAACATTCCTAGCGTTTGTAGATTTCAGCCTTGGACAGTTTTAGGCAGCGTTTTTCAGCAATGAAGCATCTGCCTATTCAGCCCCTCAAGGAGTAGCAGATTCAGGCCCGGAAAGAGCATCAGTTTTCAGCCTAAAGAAACCTCAATTTTCAGCCCTAAACCTGCAGATTTTCAGCGTCAAAGACCCACAGAAAACAGCCTCCAAATCAGCGTTTTGGACTAGTCGCAGATTTCAGCCCATAGCGTTTTTGGACAGCAGTAGAAAGATTGCAGATTTCAGCCCTTAGGTCGACTTCGTCATCACCATCGTCATCGTCGACACAGCCTAGACTTGCATCAGTCACATGCATTCCCATTGTACCAGATTGTGCAATCATAAGTAGACCACTCTCGCCGACGAGAGTGGGGCCTTCGGAGGAGGGTTTTACAACGTCTCTGGTGTCGTATCTCTCTTCTCTCTCTATCTCTCGGTCTCATACACTTGCACGCACAGTGTCCATTTACTTTGCTTGTGATCATAGCACTCTCTCATTAAGAACGGAAGGCTCTACCCTCCATAAGAACAAAAAGGAACCGTGAGCACAGTTCGGAGCACTCATCTTGTGCAAAGCGCAAACATTCATTCCGCTGCATCTAACAAGTATGGCTACCACCAATCCTGTCAGAGGGTTCCTCCAACATCTTGAAGTCACCCCCTATGCACCATTGCTCTGCCTGCGGCAGAGACTCAACAATCTGAGACCAAAACTCTACACGTGCACTCGCCACATTGGGCGCATAGATGTTCACGAAGCCCACGAGACAACCCTGAATCTACATAGTGATCCACTAAGCCTTGCCTGGCACAATAATCCCTCTGCCCACAATGGCCTCCTGCAAAGAGTCTGCAATAGTCATACATACCCCGCCCTGGATGCCTCCAAGTCCAAATGTAGCCGACCAAAAAGTCTCATACCGTCCACGCAAAAGCTGACCACAACGTCTGATCCGGCTCTCGCACAGGTGATGCTCCTGTAACATAAGAAGGTTAATCTCTCCTCCCAGAAGGCATCGCTGAAGCTCCTGACGCAATTGGCCCCTCTAACGCTGAAACTGGGGCCCACCTAGTCCCTGTACATTCCATGAGGCGATCCTCATGGGGAGCGAGAGAGAACTGATGCTGCCGCAGCAGCTAACCGTGCTATCTTCGAGGCAGGCTTGGATGGGGAGTAATTCGCATCCGAGCGTCCTCACGATAGGCGTGACTACAAAGAGTGTCTAGCCCAAGCCCAAGTAGACCGAGCCGTGCGTAAAGCAACCTCCTCTGTCTAGGAGTCCTCATGTATGTGTACATAGCATGGCGAGCTCTGCGTGCCAGCAAAAAAATGAACCACAACGTGTCTACATCCTGCTGCGTCTGGAGGTGTCACAACAAACTTAGCCAATGGCCAAACAGTATGAAGCATGTCTGTAACTCCTAGGTCTCCCATGTGGTGAGGGAACTCTAGGGCCTGTGTCTGCAGCCACTCCAACACTGAGTCTATAGTCCACTCAGCCTGGTCCCTGCCGCAGAGGGGAAAAGAGAAGCCTATCACTGAGTCCAAGGCCTCTATCCCCCTAGCTGCAAAGAATAGTACATGAACTCTGAAGTAGGCTGCTTCAAGGTCTGGTGAGCGGTCGCCGAGAAACCGTGTAAAGTCGTAGGCAAAGAAATCCCAACGACGACGAATGTCGAAACTCGTCAGACCACGAGGAACTGCTGCAAAAGGAGACATCTGTACCTGAAGAGGAGGTCGCAAGAAAGGCTATCCCTCTCTCGCCAAACGACTCGTGGCAAAGGCGCTGCCAAGAGATCTCCTAGCAACTGAAGAGGGCCTTGCCCCCTGGGACGGCTGGGGGACTGGAGCGGGAGGAGGTGAGGGAGCAAGGGGAGAAGGGAGCGAGGGGGATCGGCAGAGGAAGGAGGGCGAGGTGGGGGGTAGAGGGAGAGGGGAAAGGGAGGGGAGCGAAAGCAGGGGGAAACTCGGGTGGAAGGGGGGGGGGGGAGGGGCTATCAAGGGTGAGGCTGAAGTGGAGGCTGGAACAGGGACCTCGTCTTGCTGAAGAGGGTCAAAACGGTTCCCCGTGGGAACCAACTGCTGCTGAGAACTGCTGAGCAGGAGCCTGAGGACCACTCTGAGTCCCAGGCTGGCGCGGTGGCCCCTGCTGACGTCGACCACGAACCTACTGCCAGCCCTCCTCTCCTTGAGCCCCAGGCTCAGAGGGTGGCTCTGCCTGTGTACTCTATGGCTCTGCCTGCTGTTGCTGACCAGCCTTTGAGGGTTGGGGCTAGGCCTATGGTGCAGGCCGGGGTCTCCTCCGTGGACAGGCCTTCGCGAGATGGCCCATCTGTCGACAAATGAAACACTGATTCGAGAGGCCCAAATACTCCACGCTCTATAAAGAACCAACCCCCACTCACGTGAGGAAGTAAGATGACCTTCGGGAGAGTGTGGGTGTCCCTAACCAGAACGCGTACCAAGGGAATGCCGGTCTCCTTGGCGGCTGCCGTGTGAGGTGTCTCCACGACAATCCCAATCGCTGAGCCTATCCTGGACAAAAGTGGTAGGTACTCCCTCCTCAAACCAGGAAAGCAAACGGAGATGGGCAGGTCTGCCTCCTCTACTAGAACATCTGAAGCTGGGTCAAAACCGTGTCTCCACTGGTGAAAGTGGGCTCGAACTGCTCGGATGGTCAAGGCACTCATCGATATGACCTTGGACGCCATCTCGGAGGTCTCAAACTCGATCTGATAGTAGCCTCGTCCAAAGAATTGAACGTCCAAGATCTTGCCCACCTCTGCGAGAAGGCGGACCTGGAGAGAATACGCAGCTCTCCTCTGCTAGGTCTGGTGCCGAGAATCTTGCAGATGACGAAAGTCGCCTGCAGGCGTTCTACCTCTATGGCTAGGCTCGCTTGCTCTGTTGGTGAGAGAGCAAGTCGAATGGTGGGCTTAGCGGGGTCAGGCGAGGGGGCTTCGTTGGAGTCCCTCTGCGGTGGAGAGTCCCTCTGCGTGGAGCATGAGCCTCCATCTGTGTCTGTTGCTGTGGAGAAGAAGCGAAGGAGCGTCGACGAAGGGAAGACTCCTACTGGACCGAGCACGTCGATGGTGTTGGCGAAGCCCGTCAAGCAAGAAGGGAGAGGAAGAGGACTGAAGGCAGAGTGCAAGCGCGGGCGGGGGACGGGGAGGGCGACGGGCGGGGATGAACAGCAGGCAGCTAGCTGGCTGCGGGCTGGCTGGCAAGAGGGCAGCGTGGGGGTAGCGGCGGGGGCAGCATGGGGGATAGCGGCGGGGGCAATGGCGGGGGGGCAGTTGCGGGTTGGGTAGCGAGAGCGGGAGCTGGCGAGGCTGAGCACGCTGGAGACGGGCAGGGTGGGCTGCGCGAGGATGAGGGCGAGGGTGCAGCGCGTGGGCAGAGGGGAAGGCAGCGATGGCGAAAGGGGGGAGAGAGGGGGGAGTGTGGACAGCAGCAGCGAGCAGCATTTTGCTACCACGCTCGTAGTGCTTGCAGACGATTCAGAACCCTCTTTGGGCTACTCATTGATGAATTGGAATGCATGGTTCTTAATTTTATGCAGCAAGAAGGCATGGAAGAGGTTAAGATCGGAAATGCCGTGATCATGCTTTTGCTTTATACCGATGATGTAGTGCTCTTGGCACATAAATACTTTAGAAGGAAGATGCACAAAAGCTTATGAGTGTCTTGGAACGCTTTTGCCTACATAGCAGGCTCATTGTGAATGGATCCAAAACCAAGGTTATGCTTGTAAAGACCCTCAATGACGAAAATCCATGATTTGTATACAACAACGAGGAACTTGAAGTGCTAAATAGCTTCAAGTACCTTGGCCTTAGGTTCCATCCAATCATAAATGGAAGGATTCCGCAATGCGTTGCTTGGAAGCCGGAAAGAGGGCTTATTATGCATTTGAGAACATGTGCAATGCTGGAGAGATCAAGTGTTGGGCTCTCAAAAAGTACCTCTTTGACACGTTGGTGACACCAGTGCTTCTTTATGGAGTGGAGGTGTGGGGTGGTAGTATCTAGGCTTTTTGCCTTTGCTTTCCAATCTTGCCAAGGCAGATCAACGAGTAAGGTAGGGAGCACATGAAAAGAAGAAAGCCAATCACAAAGTCACAAATACCCCGATATTCACGAGAGATACGATGTCCGTGCCGCACTCTATGAAAAGAGAGAAGTTGGCTTCATTGCGGAAACACAGTATCAAAGAGGTAAACAGTAGCAAGCCTTGCCATACGGTTGGATTGTCGGTGAAGGTGCTCTTTGCCGGCCAAGTAATCATTCTAGAGATGGCAAGCACCTCAAATTGTGGAGTATTTGTTATCTCTCTACAAGAGGGTGGCCTTCCAATGAGCAAACTTCGATACCTCCTGTCATGAAAACATCAAGCACGTAAACACATTAATCGCTTACACTTGAATGACTGATTTGCATTTACAAAAAGCTCCTCTCTCTCTCTCTCTCTCTCTCTCTCTCTCTCTCTCTCTCTCTCTCTCTCTCTCTCTCTCTGTGGGCAGAAAAGGGACCTCTGAAGATGCTCAATGACATATCACCGAGAGGAAGTACAAAAGCCAAGCAACAATGTGTAGGCTACGTAAACATCAAGGTGGTCTATACGATGGACTAAAGAGTGATGCTACAAAAGCCAAGCAACAATGTGTAGGCTACGTAAACATCAAGGTGGTCTATACGATAGACTAAAGCATGATGCTACATATCGTGGTGAAAATTGTCTCTCGCCGGCAGAAATCAAGTTGGTGACCTGCATTTAGCATCAACTGTAGAGTGTCGAGTCTATATTCTAAGGAAGCAAGCATGAAAACATGATCTGTCAGCAGGCCTTGAATAAAGGTATACCTTCATAAGTTCAGAATAGTCTGAACTCACAAATTATAAGAGGGAATAGAGCACTCATAAAACTATAAAAGCAAGGGACACAAGAAAAGAAAAAGAAAAAAAAAAAACCAAACAAATAAACTAATTACTTAGTTTGCAACGAAACAAAACTAGATAAAACAAAACATTATTAACTTAAAAATGTTTTTAGAAAAGACGTGTAAAATAAATTGACGCAACTTACTTGGCTTAAAACAAGTACTCAACTTTAAGCAAAAAAGGATAACACGTTTTAAAGACTTAATCCTAGAAATCAAACTTCACACAACAACTTCTAAAGGAACACATTCTTAAGTCCTCGGGTAAGCTAAATACGAAATCCAAAAATGAATACAACTACAAATCTACGAAGAGCAAAGAACCAAACTTGACAATATGTGATCTCAACTTCGCTGCTTGTCCAAACAGGAAGAATAAGATTATCACCTTTATCATGCATAGCTTGGACAACAACTGTGACATCCCTACTCACGTCGTCAGTGCCCAAGAGTAGGTGCAGGTTTATATAGAGGTCATTCATGCTTTGAACGTACTCTACAAAACCAACGAGCTGAGTTTCTATCACCCTCCGGAGGTGATGGGCATACTCAGCCATGATAAAGGCGCATTTGTCAAGCTATAGTAAAAATACTAGAAGCGCTAAAGATCAAAACAACAACATAAGGTATCAAACAATAAGTGGGCTTTTTAGCTGCCCACTTCTATTGAATTTACTACTAATTATCTTTAACATTCCAAAGGAAGAAACATTAAAAATAAACTTACTATGATGCAAAAATGAACAAAGCCTTTTTCATGATTCTTTTGAATGAATATACTTTTTCAACTAGTAAAGAAATAAGATGGCAAGATTGAACAACAAAAGCATATTTACTAGAACAAAGACGAGAAAATCTAAATAGTTGAGAGCAAATGACACCGTACTTAGCTAAAAGAGAAATGTTCGAAGAAATGTGACGCATACGGATGATATTTAGATTGGCATATTCTCGTTCAAGACGCTTATCATAGATATCTACTTCTAATCCTAAGGGAGTCTGAAAAATCTTAAGGTCTAAAAAGGCACAACAATCACAATTTGTGGTACAGTTAAGTTCACAAAACTCCTTGGGATAAATTCCTCCGCCTACAGAACTTGAATTCAAGTACATAAAATCTTGAAAAGAAGGAACGTCAGGGACAAAAAGATCATCTACAAAGCGTCTTACATTGCATAACTTGTGCAAAAATATTGGGCAAGTGTTAGCAAGGACAAGACGCTCCATAAAATCAAACTCTTAAGTAAAAAGATAGAAATTAGTAAGAAAAACAGCACAATTGGTGCCCATAGAGATACCAATTGTTTGCTTGAAAAGAGAGTCGCCGATGGTTATATATAAATTGTCCAAAAGAAAATCTAACCAAGATATGATGTCAATGTCATTTACAATCCTGGTGAATTTCTTTCTTCCTTTGTCTACATCTACATTCTTACTTTTCAGCCATAAGTAGTCAAAAGTTCTAAGCTGACTTTTCTACTAGCAATGCCTTGTACCTATCCTTATCAAGCTTATACGCAAAAACTTTTGAAATAAGAGACTTGGCTCTAAATTTAAGGTCCTCCAAATTTAGCTTCGTGTATAGCGTTGTAAAGTCAAAAGTTTGGAGACATAAAGGAGAAGATTTCTCCTTAGGCTTCTTGAAGAGTTCAAAAACTTTAAAACAGGAATCACACCTACTGAATCATTTAAAATCCAACTTGAATCGATAGATATGTCTGCTTCCTTTAGCATATTTTTCCACAATTCATTTACGATAGGTAAAATGGCTTTGAAACCATAACTAAGCCATTTGGAAACCTCGGTCAAAGAGGTGTTACAAGAAGCAGCTATAAATCTAGGCTTTATAGGGTTCTTGTGGAACTTCCAAACGGTATATAAAAAAGGTAATTTAGGCTGGCAATTGAAACCAAAAGACTTACAAAAGTCTTGATGTTTCAAGATAACCTCTTGCATTGAAAGATCACAATCATTGTAAGTCTGAGAGTTTACTTCACCTAACAAGCATTCTAAATAGAACTTTTTGCACGTAACAACAAAGTTATTAGAGCACTTATCTACGTAAGAGATTACAAAATCACGATGAAATTTCCTAAGCGCATCACGATCAGAAGAAGATAAGCTATTCCTTCCTGAAGAAACATTCCGAGAGCAAGATGCTAATTTCAAAGAAGCTTTCTTGAGGACTACAAACTTCCAATGGGTAAAAATACCTTGAACTCCTAAAGACTCCTCAAACTTTACTACGAAACTAGAAATTCCTTTTTCTATGGCTTTGAGAAGGCAAGAGTCGTTTAACTATATTAAGTACCTCTTGAGAAAAGGTCTTTCAACGAATCCGAAGGAAGGATAGAACAATCGGCAGTAACTACATGAACAAAAGTTCCATTTACGTAAGAAGAAAAGACAGTTTTACTACAAGGGCAATCAATACTTGAGATTGCTAGCCTTTCTTGCTTTTTAAGATTACGTCCTATGTCACTATGGTTGAAAGCTTTTTGTCTTAAAGTTTTCACATATTTGAAAGCTACGACGGGATGATTCCATACCTTTCTCACACAAGGAGGGAGAGCATCTAAAGCTTCTTGAGATCTCAAAATAGAGCTTAATCCAATCTTGTCAAAGTCAGAGGAGGTAAAGATAGTTATCAACAAATCTTTCTTTCCAACAAAGGGATTTTTCAGACTAGGACACTTGGACTTCAGAAATTTGCCTAACAGTACTCGAAGTTGAGTACTATGAGACTCTCTTAGCTCCAAATCTTCATAAGAGTAGTTCTCAAGGGTATACAAGAGCCTAAAAAGGATCCTTATATTATACCTTTCAAATAATTTATAAGAAAAAGAACCCAATTCCATGGCTCAAGATAGGTAAATCAATCTCCATTTGAAATCTCTATAGGCAAAAATTCTATGGTTGGAAGGGTCATCACTCTCAATTCTAGAGATTGAAGCCCTAGCAGGGTGGTCTCGTACGGTCCTGTACGTTTTGTACACGTACGACGATGTGCAGTACTAAACGAACTAAAAAAATTTATGATGTACGATGACATTATGTACGTTCAAAATTCAAAAAACAAATAATTCTTAAGCCTAAGGCTTAGGCCTTAAAGAAACTTGACATTTGTACAGATTACAATTATGAGAGCTTGAGAGGGAGAGACGATGGAGAGCTTGTTACTTGAGGCTCGAGAGCTTCAATGGGAGCTTGAGGGGGAGAGACCCAAGGGAGAGAAGATGGAGAGCTTGAGCCTTGTCACTTGAGAGCACATGGGAGCACAATGGGAGCACATGGATGATGAGAGCATTGAGAGGCTAGAGCTTGTAGCTTGTAAGTTGTGTTGAGAACAAGGTGGAGAAGTTGCTTAAATAGATTATAGGAAGAGGAAGAGCATGGGAGAGGGAGAGCATGGGGCATTATGCATGTGAGAGGGAGAGCATGGCAATAGGCATTAGTACATGCCACATGGTTGCAAACATGCTCCAAAACGGCTCTCTAAACGCCCACTAACGTTCACTGTCAACGTTCAAAAACTGTAGCCAACGGTCATAAACGGCTATATTTTTCGATCGAACAGAACGTACTAAACGGAACGGGTCTGACCGAACGGTACTAGACGTCCCGTACATCGAACGAAAACTACCCTGAGCCCTAGGGAGACCTTGTACTCTACTAGAAATAGTGTTGTGCAAGACAACTGGATTGATTTTAGGGATAGAAGGTGGATTTGAACAAGAACCTTTAAGAATCCAAGTTCTTTTAAACTGACTTGAAGGGAGAACTAACTCGGGTTTGGGATGCCTTCGCCAAAGCATAGGTTTCTTATGGTAAATTGTCTTATTTTTACGTAAAAAATACTTTCCTTCCAAGTTGAAACCTTTAGGGGAAAAAGTATGCAAAGTTCTCATCCAAAACAACTCTCGAGGCCACGCTGATTTATAGGACTCTTTAGAGTTTCTAAAATTACCCTCTATGTGCTCAATGGGAAAACAAGGGAAAGCCTCAAAGCCATGTTTTGCTATTGCCGCATACAAGGGTTTCACACTTTCACGTACGGTGCTCTTACTTTGAACTTTTCTCGCTTCTCTTACATGTTCCTGAAAACGGACAAAAGCTGTTCGAAAGGTTTGGCCAACATACATCATAGAACTATCATGAATACTATAAATAACATAAATAACTTGAGAGGTATGAACCGTACTTAGAGGACGATCTACCACAAGATGTTTTTTCCTTAAAACGCCTCAAACGATTGAGGGCTTTTATGGAAGAACTTGTGTAATGAGTACTAACTAAAACATTCTTGAAAGAAGCCCAACAAATAGGACCATCACCAAAAACATGCAAATTCTTCAAATTAGCTTAGCTAAAAACTTAAATCTTTCTTGATGGAGATAATGATTACTTCTAGCTACTGAAAAGAAAGAAGGTTCGAAAAGACACTGAAAAGAAGAAAGAAGCCTTGAATAAAGGTGTGTGATCCCAAAAATAAAAGCCATGCAACTGTCCTCCACGTCACGAACCTATCATGGATGCCCACTGTAATCAACAAACAACAAACTACCATTTTGTAATGTGCAACGGAAGTGATTTATGGTGATAACTTAGGATGAGTGCTCAGTGTATACTCAAGGTTCCTATCACTTCAAGAGAGAGGGTGCTGATGACGATGAGAGATACGGGCTGAAATCTGAAAATGTTGGCTGATTTGTGAGGCTAAATCTGAAAACATTGGTACTGTAGTGGAGATGTTAGCACTAGGGTTGATTTGATACCCGAGGTGCATCTACTTCCAATACAATAATGGCTGAGGGTGGAGATGCAAAAACCCCAGGCTAATTTGCTGATGCTGGTGAAAAACGCTAGGTGAGGGTGCTGGTGGGTACTACTAGCAAACGCTTGAGGCTGAGTATTGAGGACTGGCTACCCCAAGGGATACTAACTTGACTTCTTGGGTGACTCCTAGGGTCACGTATATAGGGTTTTAATGCTGGGTCGATCAATTTTATAGGAAATGTGCATCGTGCAATATGGCTTTCCAATGAGAAGGTAACACACAAAGAGGATGACAAAAATACAAGAGACCATCACAAATGAGACACTCGGAATATGCATAGAGATACTTCCTAAATGGGTATTGTGGACCTTGACTCGAGAGCCAAGATCTGTCCTTCGCCATTGAACGCATTTGCAACTAGGTTAGCTTTTCTAGGAGCATAATCAATCAAATCACCAGATTGCTCTAAAGTTTGGGACCATCTAGCTTGACGATCACTACTAAACGCACTAGGCAGAGATTGGACCACTTTAGGGCTTGATGATCAATACTGAAACTAAAATCTCTAGCATACACAAAATGTTTTTGACAAAGAGAGATTCCTTATCATGAACTGATTTTATTTATGACACTAACAAAAGATGTGAGTTCTGTGGGTGTTGCGGGTTCTTTCTTAGGACAATCTCTTTTCATGCGACCTTTAGTGTGACACTTAAAACATCTTCCTTCTTTTCCATACTCGATTCTTTCTTCAAGACTTAACCAACCTCCTACGATTCCTTCAGAAGATTTTCCATCAGGTGTTAACGTAGGCATTTCCTTAGTTTAAGCCTTGTTATCACTGTTAGTGTCACGATTGTGACTATGTTAACAGTATTACATCTACTCCTAGTTGCAGATATGCGAAGTGCCATGCCAAGGAGGACCCCTTCGCTTGGATGGTCACACCCCTTCGCCCAATAGACGTGTCTCTTCGCCAAAAGCCACACTCCTTCGACAACTGGTCACACCCCTTCGCTCTACAGGTGCGACTCTTCGCCCAATGGTTGCAGCTCTTCGCGTGTCTTTACGTCTAAAGTCATGTCTCTTCACCAGGAGATGTGTCTTTTCATTTGTGTCTCTTCGTCTCCTATATAAGGAGCCATTTCTATCACACATTCAATCAAACATCTCAGAGTCTTCTAAGTCTTGTTTCTGAGTACAGTTCAAGTTTCTTAGGTCTTAATCATGAGTTTAAGTAATTAATAAAGGATTAGCAACTAGAATCCTTACAGTGTATCAAAGCAAATTTTTTTCTTGGGACCCGAAGGTTGTGAGCCTCTCAGCCTCGCCGCTACCCTCCCCCCTTCCCGCAGTTGCATGGAAGCAAAAGAAAGGTGGTATACAGACAACTATGAGCATGAGGTAACTTAAATTATTCTGTTCCAATTACATACGTATGGAACAAAGGACAGAGATGCAGATGCGGGTGTGCAGTGCCACGTACCCGGCCTCTTCATCGGGTGGTGTCCCTGCGGGATTGCGCTCGCACCTCTTCATGTGAAAGGACGGCACCTCTTCACCCTGCTGGCACCCTTTCGCATACGGGTGTGTCTCTTCGCCTGTGTGCCCTTTCACTCGGCAAGGGGCTGAATTCCCTTTGTTGCCTATTGCATATCCAAAGGGCATCTCTTCGTGAGAGGGCACCAAGGAAAGCACCCTTTCCACACTGATCGCATCCCTTCACCCTTGCTCTCGCATCCTTTCCCATTAATGGCTGCTAAAATCGTCATCAATGGTTGCTGAAATTACCAAATCGCTGGGCTGAATTTTCGAAACGCTAGGTTGGAAACCCTTCGCGTGCTGGCTGGCTGCTCCTTCGTCAAAGTCTTCGCCGGCTGAATTTGCTGGCTCAAACATTGCCTGCTGAAATCTTTTACGCTGGCCAATTTTGTTCGCCGGGTCATTGTTTTAGGCTGGCAGCACCCTTATAAGTTGAAAACTTAACTTATTAAAATACTAAGTGGCCGGCCAAAGTGGGCTGGCCTGCCCCAAATTTATTACATGAGAACATGCTCAATCAATTCAAAGGCCCCAATTCTCCTACGTAAACCAACATGATGTTTCGCCAACGACTACTGCGTGTTTCCCCTTTTTCCTCCAACGTTGGCTTGGTGTACACACTCTGCACGCTATAATTTCCGACGACAAGCGTAGTTGGATAACCTTTAGAAAAAATTCCTCGACCAAATCTTGCCGAGAATTCCACTACAAATGAAGTGATTGTGAATCCGGACATTCTCAAACCCGAAATTATCATTATTCCACATTCAATAGAGCCGGAAACCGTTCTAAACATAATTCCCGCTCCGGGAGTACCTGTCCGAGAACTTCTTTCCAGAATTTGCACCTATTCATTATTTCCTTTGAGGAATACCCATGCCGAATTCTAAGGACGGAGGTGGTCAATCTGACGATGGCCACACTTTCCACAAGTCTCACATCACTACACACTCGTTTGGATCAAATGCAGACGCAAAACAATTCCCGGAATCGTCCTACAACTTCTCGGACTACACATGCTAATTCAACACCTTCGTCTGAAGCTTCAGTGGATGAAACCAGCCTGTGGGGCAGTAAGCTTTGGCTTTCACCCGAATTTCTTTACTTTACTTTAGACACGGACAAAAGAAGAAGAAGAAGAAGAGAGTTTTAACGTCGTAGGAAACTATCCCAAGAGAGAGAGTACTTTGCAAAGGGAACCTGCGACGGGAATTAACACTTGAGCACACACACGGCTCGGAAGCTAGAATGCTCCGAGCAGACGCCGACAACCTGTAGGCCCCAAAATTGGCGCCCCTTTCGGTATTTCTTTATACTTTAACAAAAAGAATAAAACTTGTGATTTCCTATGAGCTGTCCCACATAATCCGGGCTGAAATCCACCTATTCTGGCCCGATTTTGGCAACATAATTGTACTAGGACGCTTCACAGACATACTAGTATCCCCACGCAATAGATGACTTTCCCGACGCATACGGACACTTTGCAAAACCTGGCGAGAATCTGCAGCACGCTGAATTCTCTGTTTTCTGCCACGAAAATGTGCCAAATCACCTCTACAGCGGTCCCCTCGCGTCCCCGGACCTCCTGGGGGTATTAGGGACCGTTCAAGGCCGAAACCCTAAACCTGCAAAAATACACAGCAGCCTGTAATTCCCTGTTTTGGGCTCCGTTTCGGAGCCGGTCGCATCCGTAGCAAGTCCTCGAGCTCCCGCACCTGTAGGGCTACTTGCCGTTTGAATCGGACGAGATTTCTCACGTGAAACCTCTCCGAATTCACCTGTACCTGGGGGATTAGCAACTAGCTAATCCAATATCTGTGCAAGAGGCTCTTGCCTCGGCAATCGCGCATGAACCCACACAATTGTACATCAGTCAAATGAAGAGCCCTCTTGTGGGGCATCACATAACTACGCGTAGGGGAGAGAGAGAGCAGTGTGTATTATGCAAGGCATCACTCCTAGCACCACACTATACATAGAGTGGAAAGGAAGCACTCCATAGCTCTTAACCTATGACAGCTCTTGCAAAATGAGCCTCCCATCTTAAAAATCAGCGCTACCTCTTCATGCATGAGGAAAGTGCATTAAAATGCGCCACTTGGCACGATTACACGCATTTTCCTGTTTTGGGGTGGCCGCCTAAAAATCTCCCGACCGGTTGCCCATGTGACTTCGCGGCAGAGTTGTAAAATGTTCCCCTTGTCATTCCGAGGGTAATGACGCGAACACATTTCACGGCCCAAACTAGCAGTTCCCTAATTTTTAGGAGATGCTTCTGTTGGGCTCCCATTGGTCTTCTGACCATCTATCCTCATTGGGTCCGCATCCAAAAGTGCAATGTGGCCCAACTGTCGGATACTTTCTATTGGTGATCCCACCTTGACTTTATGCCTTTATTGAGTTCACTTCCTAGTATCCACCAACTTGCTAAGTGCGACGGGGGGACCTACATGACCTTGAACTGAGCCTAGACATCCTCTTACAATACGAATTTCAGGGCCGACCCACTTCCCGTCTGCAGGTGACTACTATTCACATTGCCATACAATGTCCGACCATTTGCAACTTCAAAAAGAGGGTCTCAAAAATAAAACAAAAATCATTGGAAAGAAACCAACAACTAAGATTAGCAGTTGCCACGTCCTCGTGATAGTGGATGAACCAAACGAACCAGATCCAATTGAAGAGGTAGACAATCGTGAACTTCAATTACTTTATAAAGTTTTTAATGCTACTCAGAAGAAGAAGCTGGATGTTAAACTGCCCAAACCGTATAACGGTCGCCGTGACAAGCGTGTGCTGGACCAATGGCTGTTCAAAATGGAGGTCTACTTGTCCAACACGGACTTAGTCGAGAGAAAAAAAGTTGCACTTGCTAGTTCTCTGTTCAAGGATACAACATTTATTGTGGGGGGGCGGGGAGTGGCAGAAGGAAAGGGGGGAGGCGAGGAGGGAGAGGTGGAGGAGAACTCTGGGGGAGGAGGGGTTGTCAAAGGTGAGGCTGAGGTGGAGGGAGGAGTTGGGACCTCGTCGTGCTGAAGAGGGTCGAAACGGTTCCCTGTGGGAACCCATTGCTGCTCGCCTGGAGGCTGGTGACCACCCGGGTGAGTCTGCCTGAGTACCCTGTGACTCTGTATGCTGCTGGCTAGCCCTAGGAGGCTGGGCTGAGCCTGAGGTGAAGGTCGGGGCCTCCTTCGCAAGATGGCCCGTTTGTTGAAAAATGAAGCACTGATTCAAAAGGCCTGAATACTCCACACTCTGGCGGAGCCAACCACCACTGACCCAAGATAGTAGAATGACCTTCAAGAGGGTGTGGGTGTTCCGAACCAGAAGATGTATTGTGGGAATGCGAGTTGCCTTGGCAGCTACACAGGCTGCCGTGCGAGTGTCTCCAGGACGGTCTCAATCTTTGAGCCTATCCTGGACAGGAGCGGCACGTACTCCCTCCTTAGATAGGGGAAGCACACTGAGATGGAAAGGTCTGCCTCCTTGGCAAGAACGTCGGTAGCTGGGTCGAAACCATGGCGCCACTGTCAAAAATGAGCTTGAACTACTCAGATGGCCAAGGGGCTCATCACAATGACCTTGGACGCCATCTTGGGAGTCTCAAACTCTATCTGGTAATAGCCACGCCTGAGAAGCTGAACGTCGAGGATCTTGTCCACCTCTGCTAAAAGGCGGGCCTGGAGGAGATCGCGCACCTCCTCCTCTGCTAGGTCGGGTGCCGATGATCTTGCAGACGACAGAGGTCGCTTGGAGGCACCTTTGGGGCTATGCTCGGTTTCTCTGTCGGCAAGAGAACAAGTCGGATGGTGGGCTCTGCAGGGTCGAGCGAGGGGGCTTCTGGACAGTCCCTCTGGGACGGAGCATGAGTCTCCATCTGTATCTACTTTTGTGGATGATGCGGATGAAGAGGACCAAACGACGAAGGTTTTCAAGAAAGCGCTGACGGTGAAGGTCAAGCCATCAAAGCCGAGGTGTTAGCAGAAACCCAAGCCATCGGAGGGGGGTGTGGGCGAGCTATGCGAAGAAGAAAGAGGGGGAGGGGGAGGGGGAGGGGGAGGCAGGAAGGCAGCGAGCGGGCAGGATGGTAGCGGGCGGACAAGCGAACAGGATGGCAGCCAACGGGAGGGGCAACGCAAGGGGGGGTGGGGCGAGAGAGTAGCATGGGTGCGGGGCTGGAGCGAGGGGAGGGCAGCGCGAGGCAGCGCAGGGGTGGAGGCGAGACAACAGCAGCGAGCTCTCCAGTTGGGGCTCTGTAAGTTGAAAAGAGTTAGGGTTTTACATAGGCATGAATTTGTGAGGTGGCATCCAAATGCATCCATCTTACCATCATACTACCTGAAAGTCAACTTTTTAGTGACTGGATTTTCGGAGTTGTCGTCTCTACCTGGTCTACGTGACGACTTGCCGGCCTCCTTAGGTGGATCGCTCTTTGAGGAGAGCACATGAAGGACCAAGTCTTGCAGGCGTTGGTCCCGCAATGCTTTCGCTCTAGCTCCATAGCTGCCCTCTTTCCTTCAGCTGCTATGCGTTGAGCTACACGTTCCCTCTCTAGAGCTATGCGTTCCCTTATGACTCTCCCCAGCTGAGCCTCCTTTTCCCTTCTGACTTTCAACTGCTAAGCCTCCTTTCCCTTTTGGCTTCGGCCCGCTGAGTCTCCTGTTGTAGCATCATCTCCATCATGGACTTCATCAAGGCCTCCATACAATTTGGCGCAATCGATGGCGTTGCTAGGGACAGAGGAGGATCCGAAAATGGTCCTCTGCGAGTAGAGACTTCGTCTCCAATTCCACTCTCATCACCTTCACGCAAAGTATCCATTCCGCTTCAAACGATGACCATGGGGGTACTTGGGTTCTTAGGGTACTTGGGGTACTTGGGTACTTGGGGTTCTTGGTGCTTGGAGTACTAGGGTTCTTGGTACTTGGTACTACCCAAGCTCAACTTCTTCCTGTGGGGCCCCATGGCACAAAAGGTTTGGCTTCGAATTCTTCGACTAATGCCAGCTCTTTCCACAGCGCAACAGTACACTTGGGGTGTTGCTGCTTGGTCCACCCTCACAGGCCCTGCGCTTTGGAGCTAACCTCCACCAGCAGGATGATAGTGATCCGGGGGGATCGACATACACTTCAGCCTGCCGCAAATCCTACCCTCCAAGAGTGGTGCAATGAGAGAGAGAGGTGTTGGGAGCTCGTCTGTGGCCTGACACTCTACTTCATTTGGCACACCCGTTGCTTCCGCATCTTCGAGGCTCGGCTTGTCCCACCGGCAGAGATTGTTCGTGACTTTTGGTTGGAGCTGATTTATACTCTCAGGGTCTGTTCAAGAGACTTCAGGGCAGCTCCAACCACATCCTGGAGCACACAGAGGCTTTCCTGCAACTCTGGCGCCCGAAGCCTTTCTTTGCCGTGGCCCAGGGTGCGCCCAGATGGCACTATCAGCCACCTGTGTGGCTATTTCCTCCTCCCATTTTGTGATTTAGCCTCTTTGTACATATTTTGTTCACTCACTGGGAGAGTCTCCCCGTGCTTTTGATGTAGCCCTCTCTAGTAAAGGTGGTTTGTAGCCCTATGGGCAGTTTTTATTAACTAATGGAAGGATCTTTTTTCTCGGAAAAAAAAAACTTCTTCCTGTGGGTGCACCCCTTGGCGGCCAAGGTCTCTTTTTCCCACCTCATATCGATTGGCCCTGCAATGTGCAAGGTCCGCTCTCAATGAGGAATGAGTGGAGGCTAAACGAGCCCTTCTCTTTTGGTTTACCTACGACTCTTTAAATATGTAGATTAGAGAGATCGACATGCCCAAGTGGTTTTGCGTTATGAGCAATCACAAATAAGCAAAAAATAAAAGTGGTTCTTTATAGCTTAATGGCCCCTAAGATCGGTGATGAAGACGGGAGCGTGCTCGATGTACGAGATACTAAGTGTGGGAGTGGCTAATAAGTCCGAGGCTGGGACACGAAATATCTTTGATAAACAATCTAAGAGAGATTCTTTTTCTTGAAATGGTGATCCCGAACACTGCAAGGAGCTCTGATACCAATGTAATGTGCAGCGGAAGTGATTTATGGTGATATCTCAAGATGAGTGCTCAATGAGTACTCATCCCTTCTTTTACTCGAGGAGAGATGTGCAATAGACTAGAGAGAAAAGAGAGAATGATATCGTGAGTGAAGAGAGAGAAAGAAGACTAACACCAGATGGGGTCCCAAACCCCCTCCAAGGGCCCCCTCTCTAGCGATAGAGAGGTATTTGCTTTAGATTGCACAAATGCTAATAAAATGGTCCTAGATGTTGAGATGGTGATGGGATCTTGCTATTGATGCTTGGATCTGCGGGGATAAGGGCTAAGGGCTGAAAATACAAAAAGCTAGTAGAAGTGATGGAATCTGCAACTGGCGACGAGGCTATGGCTGATGTCGAGGGTGTTGATGATAATGGAGGATAGGGGCTGAAATCTGACTCTGGTGATTTGTGAGGCTAAATCTGAAAATGTTGGTACTATGGTGGAGATGGTAGCGCTAGGCTGATCTAATACCCGAGGTGTATCTACTTCCAAGGCGTTAATGGCTCAGGGTGGAGATGCAAAAACACTAGAATGATTTTGTGATACCGCTGAAAAACTCTAGGTGAGGATGTTGGTGAGTTATGCTAGCAAACGCTAAAGGCTAGGTACTAAGGGCTGGCTGCCATGTCATATCTACAAGCAAGAAGAGGCTCTAATACCAATGTTAGTCCCTCACCGGATCCATCCTGCACACATGACATGACACAAGCCATACTCATGCATAGACGAGCGTAGAGAGCGGGCATCACGCTCACCTCCTATCCATAGAGTACGGGCCCAAGCTTGGGAGCCTCTAGTCAATGGGCTATAGCCTTTACCAAAGGGCTGGTGTCCCATACCACCAAGTCCACACCAAATGGGTGTGCGGGTAGAGCTACCAAAAGGGCCTATAGTCCAAGTGTGGTGATCATACAAGACAACTCACACCAAACGGGTGTGCGGGTAGAGCTACCAAGGGCCTATAGTCCAAGTGTGGTGATCACACAAGACAACTCACACCAAAAGGGTGTGCGGGTAGAGCTACCAAGGGCCTATAGTCCAAGTGTGGTGATCAATCATCACACAAGAGAGCTCATAAATGAGCTTCGGATCATATTAACAGGATTCCTTAACTGCACTAACCATAGGGCCATGTTCACACTTGGCCGAACAGGCGCTCATCCTGATGTCTAGAGACATAACACTTCCCCCCTTATTTTTAATTGTTGTCCTCGCAATATCCTCGTTCTAAAACCGAGGAATCGACTATTCAACAATCTTACTAATTTCCAAGTAGCACTTGACTCGGGTTGATGCTTCCACTTGATAAATTGTTAGGGGTAAGAAGTATTTCGAGACCGCTTGACCCTTTGATCAAGAACCGATTCAGGTTCCAATGGCATGTAACGAGTTGTATCCTCCAAACTCGGGACTTCCTCCAGAGGAACAACGTGTTCATCCTGTCCTAATCACTGCTCCTTCAAGCAGCTAACGTGGAACACGAGATGGACAATAATGTTGAAGGGGAGATTCAGTTTGTAAGAGACATCACTAATCTTCTTGATTATTTAGAATGGCCCACAATATCTTGGAGCACTGACCAATATGGATCGTTTTGGAATCCTTCGGTATCTTAAGGTACACCCACACTCCCTCCTAGAGAGTACGAGGCTATCGATGCTAATTGGCATAGAAGGTGGTCCGACCTTCGGCGGTCTTTATGCTTTCCTTAGCAATAACGAGCATTTCTAGCATGTTGTGCAAGAAATCAGCCACGGATTGTGTCCTAACCCCCCTGATTCCGGTAGCGATCGGTGGTTTCGGCTCATAACCGTACATAAGCATGAACGGGCTATAGCCTGTAGCCGAGTCTTAGTACTACCATAAGCAAATTCAATCTACGGAAGATAACGTTTCCAATCAAATTGACAGCGGGAGGCATATGCACATTGGATATCCTCCATGATTTCATTAATGCGTTTGGTCTATCCATCGGTTTCAGGATGATCCGAGGACGACATAGCTAAGTGGGTCCCCAGGTTCTAGAAAACCGTTTGGCAGTAATTGCTAGTGAACTTAGGATCCCGGTCAGCTTTATTGAGCTTACACTATGTAAATTCTCACACATATTTCTCAACAAAATCTTTCATGTGCGGTCAATAGAAGCACCAGCTTACTAAGGCCAAAGTATGGTGTATGCCAAGGTGTCCTGCACTTGGAGCATTGTGACACTAACAAAATCGTTTTGCGCATATCCTCATCAGCAGGCACACACACTTTGCCTTGCTTAAAAAGTAATCCACCACGAATGGAATACTTTCCGCTACCTTTCTCTTCGTAGCCAATCGACGCCCGTTCGGACCGCCATTGCTCTCTGGGCTACATAATCCCTATTGCACTTGTCGCCAAGTCTCACCAAAGTGCAGATCCACCTAGCCACACCCTTTGAGAGAGAGAGAAATCATTTGAGATTTCAATGAACGAAAGAACATTCACCTCTGAGATCCTACTAAGGGCATCGGCCACCGCATTGGTAGTGCCCTTACGGTAGTGTATCTCAAAGTCCAACTCCTGCATGAGCTCGGCCCACTTGGCCTTGCAACTCGAAGGTAAGGCTGATCATAAAGATACTTCAATGAATGGTGGTTAGTCCATACCACAAAGCGGGCACCATAGAGGTATTGACACCAAACTTTCAAAGCATGGATGAGTGCCGAGAGTTCTTTCTCTTGTGTAGAGTAACGCGTCTGCGTGCCTATGGGCTTGCAACTTTCAAACACTACAGGTCGGCCATCTTGATAGAGAACAGCATCCATGACATAATCGTTGGCATCCGTTTCCACCACAAAGGGTTTGTCCAGATCCACTTTTGGTAATATCCGTGCATATATAACAAGTTGCTTCAATGTTTGAAACATTGATCAAGCTCATGCTCCACGTGATAGATGGACTAACACTACATTTTTTGCTTTTAACACCCTATAGCAAATGTGTAAAGGGTTTAGCAATCTTGGCGTAGTCTTTGATGAATATCCTAAAGATCCGATGAAACCTAGAAAAGATTTTACTTGCCGTATGGTCATCCATCGAGATGACATGGCTGGCATACAACAACTTTGTGCAGAAAAAAATCACACTATGGTGAAGATCTAGGTTTCCTTGAGTTAATGATTGCTTCTTACCATGAATGACGCTTCCTTTTATTTCCTTGAAGAGAGGGAATGAGAAATGAAATGAAATGAAATGTAATATTAACATCTTCAAAAGGCCAAAATGACCTATGAGACCAAAAGGTTACATTACATGTGGTGAATCTAATACCACGTCTGGGTACAAAAGTACAAAGAACTGAAAAGAAAATAGTGGGTAGGGGTGGGGTGAAAGCTGATACAAAGGGAATACAAAGGGTGAGATGATACAATGGAGCTCTTTGACAATCGAGGCATCATATACATATACATCAGTATCCAAAAGGCTATAGAGATTCAATGTCCTCCAAGAGAGGAAGGTAGAGATGCGATGGGGTCCAACAAACCCTCTCAAGGGCCCCCCACACCGTTGCCAATGTGGTATTTTCTTTTGATTGCATAAATGGAATGTAAACACATGCAATACATCAATGCAGACTCTATTGAGTCGAATGGAATATGTCGCCGCGGTAACCCTTCAAGATGAAGCACCTCCAGGTTGATTTGATGCAACTTTGGATCCGCCTCGATGAGAGGTTGTTGATGGCCACCAAAGGGTAGATCTAGGGCTAATTTGCGCTCCCAATGTGAGAGGAAACAAGGGCATAAATCTGGCTGCAAAAACGCAGATATGGCTGCAAAAATGCAATTGATCTATCACGTACAGCAAGCCTGAAAATGCAGATGATGATAGAGCTATGATGGACAGCAATGGAAGCACTCGATGCGGCGAGGAAATGGCCAAGAAGAGGCTCAATGGGCTGCCGAGGTACTGGGCTGCAGCAGGGAGGGTAGCGTTAGCATATCCAAGACATCTTCGGCAAGGAAACGGGCTGAAAACTGAAAACATTGTGCTGATTCGCTGATCCGGTGAGGATGGCTTGCGAGGATGAGCCAAAACGCCAAAGGGGCTGATTTGTAAAATGCTGGGTGTTGATCGCAAAAACGCTGGAACTCGTGCAAGCGCTGGCTCATATGATACAAAACGCTAGCTAAACTGCTTCTTTTATAGGGAACTTAGATCACGTCGGGAATTTTTGGACATGTCAGAAAAAATGTGCAAATGTGGCACACTAGAGTTCTCTGACGATAACTCACTAATTTGTGACCCATTTGACGAACCGACTAGACCAACATGTTCCGCTAACCTAGACCTACATGCTCATCACGTAGATGCCCACAGAAGTGTAATAATATCTGTCAAAATCCTTGTACAAACCATTTATGCAAGTGGGTTCCAAAACTGGAAAACCTTATCTATTGAACTCATCCGAACATGCAGGTTCTGCGAACAGGCTCACAAAATTACCGGTACTAATCCTCCTAAGATTCTAGACACTCCTGTCTAGGGATAGGTAGAGAATTGACTCCGCAAGTCGATGAAGCATGTCCATGTGGCACACAAAGCCATGTGCACATGACAACGACAACCCACTTTCCCACATATGGACGAAAGAGGTCATTCATCATCTGCTTGAATGTTGCGGGAGGATTGGTCAACCCAAAAGGTAAGACCAAAAATTGTTAATGACCATACCATGTACAAAACGTGGTCTTTGGAACATCATCTAGGTATATTCATATCTAATGGTAGAGGGACTGACGATCGAACTTGGTGAAATATCTTGCACCCAAGAGTCGATCCATGAGGTCATCCATCCTCGGCAATGCATACTTATTCTTGACAGTGACCTTGTTGAGACCATTGTAATCTACACAAAAATGCATCCCGCCATCCTTCTTTTTAGCAAGAAGAGCAGGAGCGCCCCACGGAGACTTGCTAGGCTCACTAAAACCTTTGGCAAGATAGGCTTGTAGCTACCTAGCAATCTCGTCTTCCTCTTTCGAGCTCAAACTATAAGGTTGAGCGAGAGACGGGATGGCTACCAGGCAAAAGCTGTCTTGTGATCAAGGCAAGGTCGGGCCCACGAGACGGTGGAAGCCCATCTGGTACATCTGATGGAAACACGTCAGCGACAAAAGAAAAATTTACAATAGAATCCTTGACAAAACAAACCAAGACCTCAACATTAGGATCATGACACAATGTATGAAACTCTTTTGCTAAAATAAGGTTTACATCAAAATCGATGGTCCCCAAGGATGGAGTACCCTCGACCACATGATACACAACATCAGCTCAAAACCGATAGTATGAGATGCATAATAACTGATAGAGAAGTTGTCTTGCTATAGAACCACGGCATGCCTAGAATAACATCGACATGCCGTAAACTCATAATGTGGAAGTCTAAGACTTCATGACAGTGTGCAACGCCGAGGTCAATTTGTGGCCCGACTTTAGTCCATCGATCCAGTGCCCTCTCTTATGCTCCTCATATTTTTTCTCCTTTTATCAGGGTCGTGGAGATATAGGGCTGGGTCGAGCAGGCTGAGATTAGGCCTATATATGCACGGGAGGGGTCATCTCTTATAGTAGATGCAGTAGAGCCCGGGGGGGGGGGGGGCTCGCTTGGGTGCCCCAAGGGGGCTTGTAGCAAGTGCAACGCTGGCTGCAAATCAGCCAACGTTTTGGCTTGAGATCAGCCCTGCGTTTTTGCTCAAACCCCCTCGCTCAAACCCCCTCCCCCTTGGGTCACCCAATGTAAGGTGCAGCGGAATGAATGTTTAAACTCTGCTCAAGATGAGTGCTCCGAACTGTGCTCAAGGGTTCCTTTTACTTACGGAAGGGAGAGCCTTCCGTTCCTTTAGTGAGAGAGTGCAATGGACACAAACAAAGTGAATGGACACTGTGAATGGAAGTGCATGAGACTGAGAGATAGAGAAGAGAATACGACACCAGAGACGTTATAAAACCCTCCTACGAAGGCCCCATTCTCTATGGCGAGAGCAGTCTACTTATGATTGCACAAATCTCTACAATGCTTGGACTTGCCGACGATGTCAACGACGATGAGGATGACGACGAGACGGGCTGAAATCTAAAAATGCTAAGGGTTGAAATCTGCAAATCTTTATCTGCTGAATTCTGACTCTATGTCGATGACGATGTCGATGGTGACGATGCGACGACGACGCGCTGAAAACGCAGATGCTGAAATCTGCGTTTTCCGGGCTGAAACTGTAAACCTTGCGGAAACTGACCGTGCAGCGAGGAACTGTTGCGGGAAGGTGAGATCTGCGAGGTTCGCGACTTGATCTGCGATGTCTAAGGGCTGAAAACTGACAACGCTGAGGTTTCTTGAGGTTCTGTCGCCATAGTTACAGGGGACGGGGGGGACGGGCCCTAGGGCCGGGGGACGGCCGTAACCGGGCCGGGAACAGAAGGGAACGCCGAGGGACGGACGAAAATCGGGTCGGACGGGCGGGTCACAAGGGGGACGGACCGGGGTCGAACGGAACGGCCGGGGTCGGATGGGGTCCATTCAAAAATTTGCCCGTTTTTGACCGTTTTTAACGGATCTGTGCAGCCCCAACTGCCATATTTTTGGAGCCTTGGCCCTTGGGAGGATATAAAAGGCTCCATTGGGCCTCTTAATACTCATAGTCTCAATGCTCATTCCATTTCCCTCAAGCTCAAGGCTCAAGCTACTCAAGTCTCAATCATCAATGCTTTCCTCTCTACTCAATGCTCATTGCTCAACCTTGAAGCATGACCATTGACTACTTGAAGCATGACCATTGACTACTCTACACTCTAGTCTCCACTCTCAAGTCTCTCCCTCTTCTACCCACTTTGAAGTTTGAACTTTGAAGCTCTCCTCTCCCTCTTCTACCCACTTTGAAGCTCTCCTCTACTCTCTCTCCACACAAGCTCTCCTCTAACTCTTCTAACTTCTAAGCTCTTCTCTCTCGAGTCTCTCCACCATCATGTCATCTCAAGCCAACTCCAATTCTCAAGACGCTTCTTCTCGAAGGAGGCCCGCCGTGCAAACGTGGTCGTGGTGGGATGAGGTCGACTTTAGCTCACGTGGCAAAGGTGGCTTGTCCTAAGTCCTTTAGGCTTTTTGACTCTTGAACCCTTGTGGCATGCACTTCTCATTTTGTATCCATCGATCATCGATGTTTTATTAGCACATTTCAGCCTATATGACTCGTGTTCTTTGGTCTATTTAGTGTAAATTTATGGTCAAAGTGATGCTCTATGTGTGTGGCATATGTGTCACCAGCGTGTGACTACTATCTATCCTTTTTGTTGATTTCTTTCTTATTATTTATTTACTTTCACTTTTTGGAAACACCCCTCGGGAAATCTAACTGCCCTACATTGCATAGCTAGTGTGGAACTGTCCAGAGGGAGTCCAAGCCTGAGGGCAAGAGAGCACTAAGGTTAGCCAAAGTGGGATCATTGACTAGCCAAAGTGGAATCCTTTGCTACAGAGGCTACATTTCAATTCTGGATGTGGCCGCAGTGTACAAAGAGGGTCGGATGACCTAGAAAGATACAATGGCAGCATCTCCTAAAATTTAGGAAACTGCTATTTTGGGACCTGAAAATGTGTTTGCGTCATTACCTCCGGAATGACAAGGGGAACATTTTCTTACTCTGCCGTGAAGTCAACTGGGCAACCGGTTGGGAGATTTTTAGGCGGCAACCCTGAAACGGGAAAATGCTTGTAAATGTGCCAAGTGGCACCTTCTGGTGCACTTTCCTCATGCAACAAGAAGTGGCGCTGAATTTAGGAGGAGGAGGACTCATTTGCTGATTTTTGTCACAGGTTAAGAGCTATGGAGTGCTTCCTTTCCCTCCTATGTACAGTGTGGTGCCAGGAGTGATGCCCTGCACGCTACGCACTGCCCTCTCTCTCCCCTATGGCAGTATGTTATGCCCCTCTAGTGGGCTTTTCAATTGACCAATGTACAGTTGTGTGGGTTCATGCGCGATTGCTGAGGCAAGAGCCTCTTGCACAGGTACTGGATTAGCTAGCGGCTAATCCCCCCGCAGGTACAGGTGATTCGGAGAGGTTTCACGCTCGAAATCTCGTCCGATTCAAAGGGCAAGTAGCCCTACAGGTGCGGGAGCTCGAGGACTTGCTACGGATGCGACCGGCACGCGAAACGGAGCCCGAAACAGTAAATTACAGCCTGATGTGTATTTTTGCAGGTTTAGGGTTTTGGCCCTAAACGGACCCTAATACCCCCAGGAGGTTCGGGGACGCAAGGGGACCGCTGTACAAGCGATCTGGCGCATTTTCAGAGCTGAAAACAGAGACTTCAGCGTGCTGCAGATTCTCGCCAGGTTTTGCAAAGTGCCCGTATGCGTCGGGAAAGTCATTTAATGCGTGGGAATACTGACCGTGAAGGGTTCTAGTACAGTTATGCTGCCGAAATCAAGCCAGAACAGTCAAAATTCAGCCAAGGTTGTGCGGGGCAGCTTGGAAAGAACCACAACGTTTATTCCCTCTTTTAAACAATAAAGAAATACCAAAAGGGGCACCTAAGTTAGGGGCCAATCTGGTGTCGGTCTTCTCATACAGGTGCATTCTAGCATCTGTATCCCATTCCCCTCTCTTGTGTCATTATAGCACAGGTAGAATAGACAACTAATAATTGGTGAAAGCTAAATCAAGTTTTGAAGTAAAGTCTACCGCCCTTATTGGATTGAACAAGCCGGTTTCATGGTTCCATCAACGGGATTAAATCACTTTTTCCCATAGAAGTGAGCCTTGGTCAGATTGGGCTTGAAGACACAGGGGATCATAGACCAGACACAAGGAATAGCAATTATGGCTGACAGACCAGACGATGTGACTGAAGAGGTTTCCTCTTCACAGGGTCAACAGACACATGAAGTGGGTGAGTCCTCAAGACCACCACAGACGGATGATGATATATTCAGGACCGAGTTGGCTACTGCTGTGGCTATGTTCACACAAGTAATGCAGAATCCGAGGTTTTTAGCTTTTTTGCAACCTCCTGTTCCGTCTCAGCAAGTTGGGTCACTGGATCGTATTCAAAAGCCTGTTAAGGCTCGAGCACAGGTGATTCATACTGCACAGTCAATGGAAACACCTGTACACTTGACGGAGAACATGCAGTCTCCACAACCTGTGCCTAAGGTGCAAGAACAGGTGGCTGAGATGCCAGTCTTTCAAGCTGTACCAGTTCAGCCAGCCACTTTTCAGCAGCCTATAGCTGGTTCTAATGGGCAGGGAAGCAACCTACAGGCTATGCAACAGGTCTTCCCACCACCTTCAGTACACCCTGGCTATTTTGGAGGTGGATCGGTATTCCAGAGCATGGCTGGTCATGCACCTGGAAATCAATTTTACACGCCAGGAACAGTGTTCTGGGGTGCTCAAACGATGATGCCTAACCCCATGTATGGTGTCACGGGCATGCTACCAGGGTTTCAAAGCACTCCGGACCAATTTGGGATGCCACAGGCAAATTTTGGTATGGCTGGAATTACAAATCAGCAGCCAAATATGGCATTTCCAGGTCAACTTAATTGCGGTCAGGGAACACAAATGAACCCTAACAGTGTTCCCATGTTTCAGTCACTTCCATATGACAATTTAACACCGCTGGAGAGACCAACTCCGTACAAAGAAGGTGACAAAGGTGTGTCTTTCACGACCTTTACAGGGTTTGATGACGGGAAGAAGGCTCTCTCATTCCTCCAGCAGTTTAATAAGGCCTATGCAGGGGGAAACTTTACAGAGGCTTCAAAGGTCCGCAAGGCAGCCACTTTCTTGACAGGGAATGCGGGACAATGGTGGACAACTTTATTGCTTCAAGGGCAAGCTCCGTCCACATGGATTTATTTCAAGCAGATTTTTGCAACAGCATGGTTATCTGGTGATTTTGAAGCAGATGTCATGACAGAATGGCACCAGCTTAATGCTGCCACTTGCAAGAATCTGGATGACTATAATCGGAAGTTTTGGAAAGCTCAACTTCTAGTAACTTCCTATAGGTTTGTGCCATTGACAGAACAGATTGAAAAATACTGTTGTTGCCTACCCAAAGGATTGAGAAAGTACTGCACGAAGACCAAAGTCACTACTTTGACGCAGCTCATCGAGGTAGCAAACAATGGCAATGGTTTGCTCAAGGGAGAAGATTGTGAATTCAATACTGGCGTCAAGGAAGGATCAGCCGAGAAAAATTCAGCGAAGAAGTATGTTCCCAAGGAGGCTCCGAAAGTGACTCAGGAGCCAGCCAACGCAAGAAAAGACAAAGCTACGGCTGAATCAGAAAAGGGACCAGCGAAGAAATGGAAAAGACGCTTTCCTCGCAAGTCGGAAGAGCAAAAGAAGGTCCTGAGGTCAGAGAACAAATGCTTCATCTGTGAGCAGCCTGGCCACATTGCTTACAATTGTCCTACAAAGAAAAGGCCAGCTGATTCTGAAGACAAGGAGGACAAGAAAGGAAAGAAGCCCATGGCTAGTCTAGTGCCAGATATGGTGGGCGACAAGCCAAATTCAGATGCAAGAGAGCTTTGCAGAGCATGGGGAAAGGTCAGGGATCAAACAGTGCTTATCTTCTTTGATCCAGGTGCCAAAGCCAACTTCATTTCCCCAGAATTGGCTTCAAATTTGGGAATCAGACCTGAAGAGATGGGGTATACAGCAGAGGCAGGTTTGGCATGTCCTGGCCATACAGAGGCTGTGACACCCATCATTGGAAAGTTGCGCCTACATATCCAGTCCTATGTAGATGCTGAAGAATTTTACATCATGCCACTGGACGGATGTGATGTGTTGTTAGGTATTCCTTGGTTATTTCGTGTACAGGGAATCATGGATGCCTACAACAAAAAGATCACTGTACAGAGCAGGGGAAAGACTCACATTCTGGATGTAAAGCTTAAAGGGGAGTCTATTCCCACTGTATCAGCTTCTGCTATTACTTCTGTAATGAAAAAGCATCTTTCTGCGTACTTGGTTTTTGCACGTGAAGTGTCAGATTGTGATGAATCAAATTTATCTGTGCTAGATAAAGAAAGGTCAATGTTTTTACAACAGTATAGTGACTGTTTTTCCGATTCATTACTGTCTCAATTACCGCCAGAGAGACCCGAGGACCATGCGATAGATTTGGTGTTGGTGCCATTGTAGTAGCCCACCAAATAAGCCTCCGTACAGGGTTAGTGCGGCTCAGTAGAAAGAGATAATGGACCAAGTACAGGAGCTGTTAGAAAAGGGGCTGATTCAGCCCAGTTTATCTCCATTCTGTTCTCCAGTGTTGTTGGTGCAGAAAAAGGATGGCTCATGGCGTATGTGCATCGACTACCGTGCACTGAACAAGAATACCATCAAGAATAGGTTCCCTATACCTAGAATTGATGATATTATGGACAAATTAGAAGGAGCAGCTATGTTTAGCAGGATAGATCTAAAGAGTGGGTACCATCAGATCCACATTAGATCAGAGGATGTGCACAAGAATGCTTTTAGAACGACGTTTGGCCTTTACGAATTTTTAGTGATGCCCTTTGGTTTCACAAATGCTCCTGCTACGTTCAATAGGATGATGGACAGAATTTTCCGTCCACACCAGCAGTTTGTTGGTACATTCTTTAATGACATGATAGTCTACTCAAAGAATGAAGAGGAGCATAGGCATCACTTGGCCATTGTGTTCAAAGAGTTACGCAGTCATAGATTGCTCATCAATGCAAAGAAAAGTGAGTTTTTTCTGGAAGAGATCCACTTTCTGGGACACATTGTCTCAAAGGATGGTGTCAGAATGGATCCTGCAAAAGTTGAAGCGATCAAGTCATGGCCAGATTTGAAGACGGTGCATGATGTCGAAGCTTCTTGGGACTATGCTCCTATTACAGAAGGTTTATCCGAAATTTCCCTGAGATTGCTTCACCTTTACATGCTCTTCAAAAGAAGGCGGTCACCTTTAGATGGACACAGAAAGAGATTTCAGCTTTTAATCTCTTAAAGGAAAAGATGACTTCAGATCCAGTCATTGTGTTGCCAGATCTTAGGAAGTCATTTGTGGTCCAGTGCGATGCCTGCGGTAGTAGCATTGGTGCAGTGCTAATGCAAGATGCCAAGGTAGTAGCCCATGAGAGCAGAATTTTGCAAGGGCCAGAGATGACCATGCAGGTCTATGAGAAAGAGTTACTGGCTGTGATTCATGCGCTCTTAAGTTGGAAGCACTACCTGTTAGGTGCAGATTTCGTTGTCCAAATGGACCATCAGGCCTCGCGATACTTCTTGACACAGACAAAGTTATCTGAGAAGCATATGCGATGGGCAAATATCTTGTCCATATTCCATTTTCAGATTGTGCATGTGGAAGGCAAGAAGAACGTTGTGGCTGATGCCTTGTCAAGGAAGCCACAAATTTCAGCTGTGTCAATTCCTTATCATCATGAACTTGATGATATGAGAGAACAGTATGCAAATGATGAAGATTTTGCAAGGGTCTTCGAGCAGCTAATGGATGGACAACATCATGAACACTATCTTCTCAAAGATGGGTTCATGATGATGCATGGCAGATTGTGTGTCACAAAGCCATTGCGACGCAAAGTTATGGAAGAAAGTCATGTCCCACCGTATGCAGGGCATCATGGTATCGATGCTACAGTTAAAGCGGTTGAGACATTCTTCTACTGGCCTACATTGAGAAGAGATGTGGATGCCTTTGTGCGAGAATGCCTAATATGCCAAAAGGTCAAGTTTGACAAGGAAAAGGCACCAGGGTTATTGCAACCACTACCTATTCCAGATAAACCATGGGAAAGTATTGCTATGGATTTTATCTTTGATCTTTCGAGAACGCAGACAGGAAACGATGGTATTTGGACCATTATTTGCAAATTTAGCAAACAGGCTCATTTTATTCCTGTCAGGAAGAAGATAAACCAGATCAAATGGCACGCTTGTTTATGAGCAATATTTTCAAGTATCATGGCATGCCACAATCGATTGTTAGCGACCGTGATCCACGCATGACAAGTTTGTTCTGGAGAGGCTTGTTTGAGAATATGGGCACAACGCTCAAATTCTCTTCGTCATTTCATCCTCAAACAGATGGGCAGTCAGAAGAGGCAAATTCTACTGTCCTAGATCTGCTGAAGTGTTGTGTCAGAGCATAAAGGAAAGTGGGAGCAGTATTTACCATTGGTGGAGTATGCATACAATAATACCGTGCATTCATCAACTGGCAAGGCACCTTTTGAGATAGTTGAAGGTGGCAAGAAAGTTCCTCCCATACTGCATACAAAGGACAAGATATTTGAAGCAGATAAGTATGTTCAGGACATGGATGAAATGTACAAGAAGGTCAAAGTGGCCTTAGAAAAGACTCAGGCAAAGCAAAAGAAAGCAGCTGATCGTCACCGTCGTGAAGTGGTTGAAGTGGTATATTCACTTGGTGATTGGGTGCTTAAAGAAGATGAAGGGCAAGGAAAGACTATTTCCAAAGCTCAGCATGCGTTACTATGGGCCTTTTCAAGTGTGCGACATAATCAGTGATGTTGCATATAGGCTGAAATTTCCTGACAGTTGGAAGATTCACAATGCGTTTCATGTGAGTCTTCTCAGACCCTATGTGGGTGATGTGCCAGAAGATATGCCAGCTGAAGATCAGCTGGAAGTCGAGAAACTTGACGAGATCTTGGTCCCGGAACAGATTTTGGCACACAAAGAAAGGAAAGTGAAAGGCAAGGTTGCTAGGCATTACTTGGTAAAGTTCAGAAACTATCCACCAATGGATGCTAAGTGGATGGAAGAAGGTGAACTTGTAGAGTCACCAACTGTGTTATCACTTTACCTGGAAGCCTTCGATTTGCAACCTACCTTGACCCCTTGAGTTTCAGAGCTACATGGATTGTCAGTGTGACAATGGCTTTTGAAACAAATGATGTACATGGTATTTAAAGTGAGCTCAAATGAAATACCTGTTACATGAATGTTAGAGCTGTACAGATTGTCAGTTTCGCAATTGCTCTTATGGCATGTCCAAAAGTTTGGTTAGTGCTATAGAAGTGAGTATTTCTTGTCAGTTTGTCAAGCATGTACGACATAGATGCAAACGAGGACGTTTGAGATTTCAAGAGGGGGGTATGTCACCAGCGTGTGACTACTATCTATCCTTTTTGTTGATTTCTTTCTTATTATTTATTTACTTTCACTTTTTGGAAACACCCCTCGAGAAATCTAACTGCCCTGCATTGCATAGCTAGTGTGGAACTGTCCAGAGGGAGTCCAAGCCTGAGGGCAAGAGAGCACTAAGGTTCGACAAGGACTATGGTTAGCCAAAGTGGGATCATTGACTAGCCAAAGTGGAATCCTTTGCTACAGAGGCTACATTTCAATTCTGGATGTGGCCGCAGTGTACAAAGAGGGTCGGATGACCTAGAAAGATACAATGGCAGCATCTCCTAAAACTTAGGGAACTGCTATTTTGGGACCTGAAAATGTGTTTGCGTCATTACCTCCGGAATGACAAGGGGAACATTTTCTTACTCTGCCGTGAAGTCAACTGGGCAACCGGTTGGGAGATTTTTAGGCGGCAACCCTGAAACGGGAAAATGCTTGTAAATGTGCCAAGTGGCACCTTCTGGGGCACTTTCCTCATGCAACAAGAAGTGGCGCTGAATTTAGGAAGAGGAGGGCTCATTTGCTGATTTTTGTCACAGGTTAAGAGCTATGGAGTGCTTCCTTTCCCTCCTATGTACAGTGCGGTGCCAGGAGTGATGCCCTGCACGCTACGCATTGCCCTCTCTCTCCCCTATGGCAGTATGTTATGCCCCTCTAGTGGGCTTTTCAATTGACCAATGTACAGTTGTGTGGGTTCATGCACGATTGCCGAGGCAAGAGCCTCTTGCACAGGTACTGGATTAGCTAGCGGCTAATCCCCCCGCAGGTACAGGTGATTCGGAGAGGTTTCACGCTCGAAATCTCGTCCGATTCAAAGGGCAAGTAGCCCTACAGGTGCGGGAGCTCGAGGACTTGCTACGGATGCGACCAACACGCGAAACAGAGCCCGAAACAGTAAATTACAGCCTGCTGTGTATTTTTGCAGGTTTAGCGTTTTGGCCCTAAACGGACCCTAATACCCCCAAGAGGTTCGGGGACGCAAGGGGACCGCTCTACAGGCGATCTGGCGAATTTTCAGGGCTGAAAACAGAGAATTCAGCGTGCTGCAAAATTCTCGCCAAGTTTTGCAAAGTACCCGTATGCGTCGGGAAAGTCATTTAATGCGTGGGAATACTGACCGTGAAGGGTTCTAGTACAGTTATGCTGCCGAAATCAAGCCAGAACAGTCAAAATTCAGCCAAGGTTGTGCGGGGCAGATTGGAAAGAACCACAGCGTTTATTCCCTCTTTTAAACGATAAAGAAATACCGAAAGGGGCGCCTAAGTTAGGGGCCAATCTGGTGTCGGTCTTCTCATACAGGTGCATTCTAGCATCTGTATCCCATTCCTCTCTCTTGTGTCATTATAGCACAGGTAGAATAGACGACTAATAATGGGTGAAAGCTAAATCAAGGTTTGAAGTAAAGTCTACCGCCCTTTTTGGATTGAACCGGCCGGTTTCATGTGTGTAGGTCAAAAAATGCCAAAAAAACTCTCTTTTCTTTTTGCCATTCCGACCCTCGTCCCCGTTTCCTGACTTTTGCCGTCCCGACCCCGTTCCCGACCCCGACCCGCCGTCCCGTGTAACTATGTCTGTCGCGGAGAATCTACAAAACGCTAGGGTCTGATACAGATGCAAAAAAGCTAGGACTGAAAATCTGTTGCTGTCGCCGGTTGTCTTGCTAGGCAAAATGCTAGGCTGATCTGCTGTTGCCAGGTCGCTTCAATGCAAAAACGTTGGACTTCTTCTGCTAAAAACGCTAGGTACTCGATGCAGAAAACGCCAGGGTGGCTGCTCCAAAAACGCTAGGTCTCTTGGGGGGTTCTGTTGAGAAGGTGCCTGTTGAGCGTGTGCTCCTGCTGCCTCTTCTGCCAATTAGTGCTAGTCTAGGTTTGCTTATACACAAACTTACTCAATTTGCCCTACCTACTTTCCAACAAAAGTCACTTAAAAATAATAAGTGAAAAATGTCAAAAATAGGGAAAATAGGCTAAATGCACTGGAAAATTCCCCTTAAGGATTTTGATGGATTCTAATGGGAATGCTTATGATCATGTTGTGTGCAACGAGAGGATATGCATCTACACTAAGTGCCTGGGCATGCACGGTCTGCGAACAGACTCACAAAAGTGCCAGAACAGTTGCTAATCTAGACTGACTGGACTGACTGAACCCTTGTCGTGCTTTAGCTTGTCCACGGACACATAGGGTTGGATGTGTCACGTGACACCCAAGGGGGCTTGTAGCAAGTGCAAGGAAGCCACTGTTTAGCTGTAGATCACCCAACGTTTTGTTGTAGATCAGCCTAATGTTTTTGCTTAGCAGATCAACCTAGCCTTTTTCATGGGCAGCGGATGTACTGCTTGGAGATCGTCTCTACTATGCAGCGTCTCCTCAGGGCGGCCTTACATAGGCCTTATGATCATATGGTGGCAAAGGTTCTCATCCGAGATCCAGATCCAGATCTAGATCTAGCCATGAGGAGGTGCACCAGATCTATGTTCTCAGAGCATGTTGGAGGTGGTACCCATGTGGAAATCGTGTCCGTGGTCTCGTATGCAAGAGCAATTGGTAGTGTCCGTGGTGTCGTATGCAAGAGCAATTGGTAGTGTCTGTAGCAGTCGCAGTTGTGTATACCTCAGGTCTATCCATTAGGATGACAGATTTATGCCGAACCACCCTTGGTCACTTGTATGAGCAGCTTGTTATCAGCATGGAGAGTCTTTCCTAGATCTCTCTCTCTCTCTCTCTCTCTCTCTCTCTCTCTCTCTCTCTCTCTCTCTCTCTCTCTCTCTCTCTCTCTCTCTCTCTCTCTCATTCTTCCCTTTCTACCTCAGTGATCTCTGTTCTCCACGGGTACCTTGTTCATGTAAGTGGCATTGCAAGTGTTCTAGATCGGAGTCGAGGTGTCCATCGGATCACGAACTAGTTCTTGTCTTCATTGCAACTTCCGTTGCCACCTTTGACATGGTATCAGAGCCCTAGGTGACACAACCACCTTGGATGCTCGGATTTGGCTGATCCGGTGCCATTTTGGACTTGATTGAGAAAGAACAAGCTTGTTGTTTTTCCTGTTTTTTTTTCTCCAAGTTTGGGGCAGATTTGGATATGTGGAGGCTATGAACTCTCTTCTACGACTTCCTTGTCTTTACCCTTGATTACCCCGACCTCTCTTCACCGAGGAGAACCCGATGGAGGTTTCAGGATGTGTAGTAGTGCTAGATTGTTTTGGTCTTCCCAGATGGAGTCTTGTTGCCGTGCCTTCCGAAGGGGAGCAAGCATGCGGGTTGTTGGATCCAAAGGGGAAGCTATTTATTTCCAGCTGTCTCAACAGCAGTATTATCTTCTTCAACACTTCTGGAGTAGGTTTCTATGGTTGTGTTTCTTCAAGGAGATGGATTGGCAGATTTGTTGTGCCTTTTGCACATGCACGTTTTTCTTGGAATTGTCAACGGAGCTACCTAACCAATGGGTACCACATTGTGGATTATGGATGACAAGAGGGGGATCTCTTTCCTTTCTTGGAGCAGAGGATGTTCTTTGATTTTCCTTTTCCATATGAGAATGGAAGTTCCAGCTCCGGCTTCAGTAGTCTCTTGTTCATCCGATATGCAGCAGTTCAGGTGCATGTTCCATTGTATGTGTTGGAGTAGGCAAAGGGGGATACTTCTCACCAGAATCACTTCTTGTTTGATCATCCGACTTCCTTGGATGAGGGTTTAGAAGTGGAGCATGTAGTGCCAGATGCTTAGGCGACACTGATAACAATTCGAGGAGGTTTCGTTGGTGGACTACTCCTATCTCCATGTTCTCTCTTCACCGAGGATAGTGTGGCCCTACAGATTTTGGTCATTCCTTTGCCCTTTTGTGAGCTTGTCAATACCAGTTGAGGGACAAGTTTACGATCTCTTGTGAGCTTGTCAGCACCAGTTGTGGGACAAGTTTGCAACCTTTTATGGGAGTTTTTTGTTTGGATGCTCGACAGCAGATTTGTCGAGATCCTTTGGATGACAGTTTTGCACATAGTGTCGACAGTTAGTGGGGACATCTAGTTCCTACTCCCACACTCAACAACATTTCGATGCTTCTTCCATACATCCCTTTGGAGAGCTCCAACCTTGGGGGCAATCCTTTGGGTGCAGATTTGGCCACGGCTGGCAAGTATAGCAGGTCTTTTCCTCGCGGTTTTTTGCCCAACTTTTTGGCATGTTCTTCATGAGTTCGTTGCAATTCCCCAGGCGGTTCCTTTACTCTTCCTTTGAGTATTGGTGTCATGTTGTGAATTGGATATTGAATGTACAATTTAGTTGTGGATATGTTCTCTTCAGCACAAGTGGAAAGGACAGTTTTGGTGAAGATTTTAAGGAAACAAGTTACAACTTACAACAGTGGGAGTATATGTACTCTTCTGAGTTTGTATGCAGTTTGGCATATTGTACTACACGTTTAATCTTGGCAGGCACAGAGGAGTAGCAGACATTTGGTTTGATCTTAGGGAGTTTGCTTGAGTAGCTGGATTCTTTTGGACCCCGATGGCTTCTTTGGCAAACATGATCGTCACGTGACGAGCTCTCAGGTCTTTCTAATCTTAGCAGTCCGAGTATACGGTTGGTGTGATTCTCTTTGAATCTGGAGTTCCTTGAGATTTAGGTTTTGCTATTCAGTTACAGAGGAAGCAGTTTTACTCCAACAAGTTTCAGATTTCTTCCGTGGTCTCGTGCGCAGTAGCAGTTGGCCTAACCATAGGGCCATGTTCACTTGGCCGAATATAGCTTAGGCGCCCATCCTCATATTTGGGGACGTAACAGGAACACTCCCCACTGTCTACACCTAGCAGACATTGGTTGTGCTCATGTGCAATTAGAGGGTATGTAACTAATCTAAGTGCCTGGACATGCACGTCTTGCATAAAAGCTCACAAGGGTACCAGAACACTTCTTAGGTTGTCCTAAACCCTAGAAGGAAGAGTTAGCTTGTCCGCATACAAATAGGGTTAGATGTGCACATGACATCCACACTGGCTGCGCATAGGGACAAACCCAAAAACAATGCCTCAAGGGCTCAACATCTAAAGTACATCTCTTACAAGTCAGATCATGAACAATGACTGCAACCCAAGTGCCAACAGGCAATCCTATGTGTGCTATCATCCACATGAAAAAACATATCCTACGGCTGATCCTGAGGGTCCATATGCATGGTCAAAACTATTGCCAAAAGCCGGGAGGATGTGCCGATCCGGCCATAACACTGGCCGGTGTGGATGGTGAGGTGAGGTAGCTGGCCGGTCTGCAAAAGAAGTCTCCTCCCAAGGGATACAGTGTACTCAAAAAAGGATAAGAGGGGCTCCATCATTGCAAAACGAAGGCCATTGCCACTCACTAGGTTCCCAATCCAAATGAACAAGGGGCTTTCCTTGCCAAATTCACAATCTCCAAAATGGTGCCTCCTTAGCAGTGAAAACAAGGTGAACACATGATCTCCTCAGGAAAGAGCCTACCACTCTAGGCTACCAATGGGTAGTCAACTACTGATCACGTGGAACCTCACCCTGAAACTCCACTCTGATGCGACTTCCATGATGGCGAGTCTCACCAATCCTAAAGATTAGAGTCCCCTGCTAAGCAATCATCGAGACTCCCGAGCGAGGATCGAATGGCAGAGTGTCATGAGAAAGAGGAGCAAATGGAAGACAAACTGAAAACATCCGAAGTGGCAGAGGAGCCAGCGGCAAAGAAGAAAAAAGACGAAAGCAAGACTCTACCAAGTTTTATGGGGACTCCCAAAGGCCACAATGATGAGAATACTGAGCATTAAGATAGAAGGCCTTAATCTTCTTCGACATGGGAGCCAAGGCCAATGTTATCACTTCCGAGATGGTTGCTCGTCTTAGAGTCAAGCTGGAGGACATGGGACCAAAAATAGATGCAGTGTTGGTGGCACAAGGACATGCAGTCACCATAATGCCTCTCGTTGGGTGGCAAGCTTCTCTTGCATTATCACGGAGGGCACCAGGACTTCCATATCATGCCACTTGAGGGGTGTGATGTGCTTTGGGGGGTGCCTTTGCATCACAAAGATGACGTAGTGGTTCAGTCAAAGGCTAGAAAGCTTCAATTAAAGACTAGCAAAGGTAAAAGATGTGGTGAACGATACAAAGCTAAAGGGCGAGCCAATCCCCCTTGTATCACTTTCAGCCATTTCTAAATTAATAAAAATCAAATCAAATCTTTTCATTAACTTCTTTCTAAAACCTACGGATAAATATGAGGATTCATGTTTTTTAGAGTTAAGAGTAAAAGCATCAAAACTTCCTTCAAGCTCATGCCGATCATTTTTGAGAGGGTTTATCAAGTGAGCTACCCCCAGAAAGACCAGCATCTTGATTTGATTCCAGGAAGAAATCATGAGCCAAGTCAATGAGATGTGTTCAGGTGCAGCATGACATCAATTCAATACGCGATAGGCTCTCTCTCTCTCTCTCTCTCTCTCTCTCTCTCTCTCTCTCTCTCTCTCTCTCTCTCTCTCTCTCTCTCTCTCTCTCTCTCTCTCTCTCTCTCTCTCTCTCATCCATCTCATTGTAAAGGAATATTACCAAAATGCCCCTAGAATTAGTAAAAAATCCCAAAACACCCTACAAACTTCAAAAATAATCAAAATCTCCCTCATATTTGCCAAAATTTTCCAAAATACCCTTAAATTTTATCAAAATCCCCAAAATACCCTCGCCAAAGGCGAGTTTTAGAATTAAGCTTTTTGCATCTAGACCGGAGCACAAGTCATTATTACGGAGTTCTATCCACTCATAGACGTCCGCTCTAGTAAGATGGTCCCTACCAACTCCGAGTCTTAGCAAGAATCTTCTGAGCCGCGCAATGACATCCTCTGTCTAGGTTCTCTCTTCTCTCTAAAGGATGCTCGATTTTTCTCTTACCCTAAACTTTATGTTCTCCTCTCTAGAAAAATGAAATTTTCTCTCTCTAACAACCGGGGAATAATTTCTCCCTCCTGGTAGAGTTTTCTCTATGTGGAATTTGCTATTTTCTCTTTCTAGATTTACTAGGAGATTTCCTCTCTAAACAAAAAAGGAGATTTCTCCCTCCTCGCAGAATTTTCTTTTTGTGGAATCTGCTATTTTTCTCTTTCTAGATTTACTAGCAGATTTCCTCTCTCTAAAGCAGAGGAGAGGGAGGGGAGTTTTCGCTTTCTAGTTGGAGAGAGACCCCGTGCTTTTTCCCTCTCTTCTCCTTGTGAAAATTGTTACAAATAATTTTTTGATCTGACCCTAAAGAGCTAAGATCAACCAAAAAGGGGAGGAAGAGGGTTTTGAGGGGGAGGGTGTTAAATTATGCATCTCGTGTGATCGTGCCCAGCTTTTGGCCTATTGATTTAGTTATAAAGCCCATGAGACAATCACTTTGCATCCATCTGATTAGAGTTAGGCTATGGTCACGTGAGGCTTACTTATTAGTTATAGATAACTAAGCCAACTATGCCCAGACAGAGCATTAACTGAATAACTAAGCCTCTTGCATGATCATGTGAGGCTTAATTATTCATTCATCCTCCCAACTAAGCCTTGAACTTCACAACTATACCAGATCGGCATAGTTACAAAGGGTGGGCATAGTTATTCATTTAATGCTCCTTTTTGCGTGTGACCAAGAATGAGGCTTAGTTATTTGTTCAAATAATTGATAACTAAGCCTCGTGTGACCATAGCCTTAGATGGAGCAATCTCAAGCTTCACTTGTCAATCTCTCTCTCTCACTCTTGTACCTCTCTTTCTATGGGAAGTTTATAAAAGCCCGTGAGACTATCACTTTGTATCCATCTGATTAGAGTTAGTATGAGCAATCTCAAGCTTTGCTTGTCAATCTCTCTCTCTCTCTCTCACTCTCGTACCTCTCTGTTGCTGTGAGTGTGTCGCATCTACGCTTCCGCGTTTGGCTATTCTGACATGATATCAGATGTCTTCAATGGGTGAACACAGTTGACGATAGCGAGGAGGAGATCTCGCGCGGAGACAGAGAAGACAAAGCCCTGGCCGTTGATCTACCCTTTTTTTTGCTCGTGACCGTGTTGTGGATGTCCATCATCAATCAACTGAGGGCGCTATCACGGCGTTTTATATACGCTGGCTGTGCTGCAAATCTGCAGCGATATCAAAGGAAGGGCAGCAAGGGTTGTCTAGGCAGAGGCTCGTGCAATGCAGACACTTGTGTTGTTGGATTCAACAAGGCGACTTAGCTTGCTGTCACTACTTTGCCGGTTGCATGTTTCACTGATGGGAAGCGGTTGATTGCTTTGTATCTGCAAGCTCAGAAGGTGCGATTCTCAAGGGTACCCTTGTGGATGTGTACCCTTGTGGATGTGTCCATGATGATCGGAGGCTCCATCGGTTGGATACTGTCATAGATCAGAAGTAGCTATACGTTTCATCTTCCTCGTGCCATCAATGCATCATGCAAGTCTTTCATACAGGGCTGAAAAAGAGCTTCAGAAATTGCAATCACGACATGTTCGTGAGCCGACGGTGGATACCCTGTAAGTGATATGTTCATGGTTCTCACTCTCAGAGTGTTGGGAGCAGGATGTTTGAGTAACAAGATGTGTTCTATGTTCAAGGATAAAGGAAACATGATGTGTTCACTATTTGTGAAAGAGGGGTCCACGAACCTTGATTTATCAACCAATGTAGACATCAATGGCAGATATAGATTGTTTGAAGAATGGTCAATAGTTGCATTCTCTAGGGTGTATCAGTATCTCGGCTAGTGCACAGGTGCCCATGGTCACTTCTACTTTGCCTACTTCATCAACTTCAATAAACCATGAGAATTTTGGCGTGTCAATCTCTCTATTTTATATCTCTCACTCTTGTACCTGTCTGCACCCGCGAGTATGTCGCATTTTCGCTGCCGCATTGTGCTATTCTCACCGGGGGAAGGTTGTTTTATGGCACAAATTCTAGATTTGGGCTTGCTTTTGGGCAACATGTTTTTTTGAGGCATGTGAGTGCATTTCAATTGCTTTTTGGAGGGCGCCATGTTGTTAGGAAGATCGTGAAGAGCTCAGAAAAGAGTCTTTTGTGTAGCCACTTCGACACAATCAGATCCACACACACACACACACACCAGTCCACAGCCACGAGTATGTCGCATCTATGCTTCCGCATTGTGCTATTATGACAAGAAAGGGGGGTGGAGGGGGAGCTGTTTTATTGGCACAAATTCTAGATTTGGGCCTGTTTTTTGGGCACCATGTTTTTTCGGAGGCATGTGAGTGCGTTACAGTTGCTTTTTGGAGAGCACCATGTTGTTACGAGGCTGGTGAAGAGCCTACCTATAAAAGAGTCTTTGTGTAAGTACTTAGACACAATCAGATCCACACACGCTCACTTGTTGCATGTAGATTACGACTTGGGACAGATCCTTGCTGTCTGTTGTATACTTACTCACGTAATAAACAAATACCTGCAAGTGCTGAATAACAAAACAAATTTTGAATCCCATTACAAGGAAGCGGGTCAATAGCATGCTATTAATATCATCAAAAGGTGTATGTCTCTAAAACAAAACCTAAGACAACACTAACTGGTAAAGGCGATGTGCTTTAGCAGCAGATGTAGGATATAACACACTGAACAGAAAACGGCCGAAGATAGTTGCCTATACTTAAATACATAAAATGTTGACAATTCTGAAGTAATGAACTAATTAAAAGTTATCACAAAGGCACTAAAAAGAACAAAGACAGTTACCTAAACTTGAATGGAATATAAGATGGTCTGCGTGTAATAATGTTCACAATGAATTAACTAAATCCTGTAAATTGGTGCTGAAAGAACAGAGAGAGCTGCCTAAACTTGACCTGAGACACGCACACATAAAGTTGATACTGCCGAAAAACAAAAAGAAACTCATTCAACTTTTTGGTAAACAATAGAGCAAGTAAACTCAAGCGCATGTCTAACAAACTACCAACTTTGGTCAAACATAAATCAGGACAGTAAGGTGAGATACAGATAATAAACGCTGAGCATCCTGATAGCAAGATCTTTCAAAGGAAGATAGAATATACCAGCCAAAATCCTCGATAGACATGTGATTCTAACATCAATTTTCGCGAATGTGGTAGGTTTGACCTGAACCCCTTTGCAGCCTGAAGAGCTCTCTGACGTTCTTCATCTGATACTGGACGGCGCTTAGATATGAATGCTTCAGTCAAGTAACCTTTAACATCATTCATCCTGTCCTGTTGTGTCGCCTCATCGGTACAGTATAAAGAATCTTCAGAATCTTTCTTTTCGGAGTCTGACTCAGAAGACATCTCTTCATTTATCATACAGTCACTGGGATTGTCAAGCTGTTCAACATCCTCCTCTTCAGATGAAGCAGTTTCTTGCTCACTGCCATTTGCAACTGAGTTGTGCGCAAGGCGCTCATGATCACTTGTACCTTCTTCTTTTTTAAGCAAGTTTACCCGAATCTGCAGAATGCCTTTATCTGCATTGCTGGGTGTGAGTGGCACATCCACAGGAATTGGCTGCAAGCATTTATCCTCTTTTGCATCTGTCATGCAATCGAGTGATTCCTCTGCATCGAGCATGCATGTGTCTCTGGACTCTGCAATGTCAACCTGCACCATGGAAACTTGGCTTGATTGTGGCTTTGGAGCACACTCTTTGCATTCATCTTCGTCGTCGTCATCCTCAATATCGATGATGAGGGGCGAACTTTGCAAATAAACATCAACTTTCCTCTTCTTTGCATCTGCATCTACACCTACGTCTTTAAACACATTACAAACAGCAGCCCTCTTTTTCGTCATGTGGTCCTTGGACACCAATCCTGCCCCACTATTTTGTGCTGTGAATGTTTCAGCCTTCTCACAGCCATCACTCCCATAGACAGAAACAGAGAAGCAACCTCTTGAAAGGAGCTTGAAGAACAGCAGATCACCAGCAACAAGGAAGTGATCTTTCACAAATTTCTCCCATCCGGTTGTAAAGGCCAAGTTACTCATAGTCGTTCCCTGCATAGCAACAGCCCATGTAGCCCCGCTTGGTCCTTCTAATTGCACTTCTGAGTACAAATGCTCGCCAGGAGCTGATGTATGATCAACTCTGATGTTTTTTCCTCCCAGAAAAGTCGGCGGGATAGGCTGCAACAATGCAAGATGAAGTGAGAGGGGAAACGCCCCAATGCAAGAGGTGAAGAAGGACAACTCGGGCAGAAAACATGAAGAGTGACACTTACCAGTGAGCAAGGAGCGCAGAAGGAAACAGGGGGGAGAAGGGAGAAGAAGGAAGGACTCCGAGAGCAAGAGGAAGAGCCCTGGCCATGAATTTGCTGGCAATGTTGCGTGCAATGCCGGCAAGCGACATAGGAGGGCCCCTGGCTCAGAGCAGCCATGGCCCAACAGGAGAGAGCTGGCGTAGAGGGGTGGAGTGCAGCAGGCCTCCACCCGCATGCATGCGCAGCGTGAGGAAGACGAGAGAGGAATGGGGAGAATACCGTTGGATACCCCGCAGCGTTTGCTACGTTCCTACTACCTAGTAGCACATTTCATTTTTTTGTTTATCGCAGCTACCTGCTGTTACCAAGTGTACTAAAAGCCTGAAGGTAGCGAATGGGAAATTGGATTCCTGTCCTGGAGTAAACTCATTCCTAGGCAGGCTATCCTGACAATAACTGATTGTTAGGGTTGGCACATGCAAGCCTTTTGTGCTTCAGATCGGCCGAAAAAGCGAGCAGGGCCGTCACCATTATGGTTGTTTGCTGAACCGTGAACATCTTGTCGTTGGCCCGACTATGATGAAAACCCCCCTCCCTCCATTACGTTCGGGCTTGGCCGTCTCAATTCATCGTGGCGGAAAGATACCAAAATTGTCTGTGGTCACCTTGCACACACTAATCTAGCTTTTCCACCTACATGTAACCTCTTGCAGGCTCTACCTCAGTGGCAAGTCAGCACCACAATTGTGAGAAGCAGCCATTGGCTATACATGTGCGATTCGGGCTGTTTGCACCTCAGACTGGTCGAGAGGTGCATGTGCCCGCCCATTGTGCCGATGTTAGCTCTAGATACTTTGGCCTAGCTTCACAAGTTCACGTCGAAGATACACTTAGGGTGTACACACCTGCTGGTGGCTGATCAAGTTCCCTATGTTCATGTACACGAGGTGCTAAAAGATTGGAATTTGGACCTAATAATCTGAAGTGGACATGAGCCGGTAGCCATTAATCGAGACTGCTTGTCCAATGTCCATAGCTGGGCAGGCTTTGAGACTTGAGCTATGTATCTCATACAATAGCACAAAACCACAAACAAAATGCTACCCTGGTTAATCATTTGTGATGTGTAACCCTCCAATTCAAAAAGGAAATGGGCAAGCATCTTTTGGTGTGTAATAATAGGCCTTATTCAAATTACAAAGTTAATTCCGTTCTCACATATCTCACCAAGGAACCTGTCTATTCCAGAATCATACCTGATGCTGCCTTGACGATGTAGCACTCGTCTTTAGGGAGAGAACCAAGTCGCGTTGATTCTCACTGCTCTTTGAAAGCCGATTTGTATGTCTTCGTGCTTCTTCCTTCTTGAATGGTGACGAAGGTCCACTTCGTGGTGAAGCTTGGTTGATTCCGTGGTAGCATGCCTCTGTAGAAAAAATTTGCCAGTCCTTCACTACTCCATGAAGAGTAGGTACTCTTAAATCCTTGGGCTTAGTTGTCGAGGCAGATGTGACCTCCTGAAGGTATGGCCTTTGGACTTCCCTTCTTGAAGAACTTACTCTAGTGCTCTTGTAGACCTTGAGTCTTGATCTGACCCTTACCTGCTGGAGAAGTAAGGTACGTTTACGAGTCGTCTTCTAGACTTATTTGTAGCGTGAATTTCTGGATTGCAAATGGTTAATTGATTGTTTTTACAGTTTTTTTCCAAAAAAACAATGACCAAGAAAATCTATTCTTCAGAGCACTGTTCCAAGTTACAAATAGAAAAAATAAGCAAAACTACAGAACATTGTAGCAGGTATGCCTAACCTTTAGCTAGAGCCGGTTGAGAATCCAGATTTAGCTAGTTAAGAGAGAGAGAGAGAGAGAGAGAGAGAGAGTTTTCATAAATATGTACATAACAAACAGTGCATTGTTTCATGGTAGATATAACTACATCGTGGTGTGGATCTAGTGTACCATACGAGCAAAGGGAAGCCCACCTCTTACTCCCCTTCATCGAAGGTTTGTAAGATTGACAAATGTACGCTATCTTAGTTCCTCGAACTTTGTTTTGTACAAATGTGTGTGCGTGCGTGGGTGCACGCGCATGTGTGTGTGTGTGTGTGTGTGTGTGTGTGTGTGTGTGTGTGTGTGTGTGTGTGTGTGTGTGTGTGTGTGTGTGTGTGTGTGTGAGAGAGAGAGAGAGAGAGAGTCATTTTGTGTGAAAACCAATGTTCGAGAAAAATGTGTCTCAACTTAAAGTCGTGTTGTTTTCAATTCAAAAAATGCCAGTTGAGAGAAAGGGGAAAAGGAGAAATTCCGCCCCAAAATAGAGAAAAATAGTCCAAAATGCAAAAAATAACGTAATTTTCTAAAATTTCCTCTTGGAAAATTCAAGGAAAAGGATTTTGTATGTTTGGAAAAATGATTTTTTTCAAATACTGGTGAAAACGCACTATAAATGCGCACGTGGTAGTTTTGTGGTTACAACATTTCTCACATGCTTGGAGAACATTAAAAAAGCCTCTTAAGGGTTTGGGAAATCACGCTCTAAACCAACAACAGATTATCGGCATTCTAGGGACATACTGGGTACATTCTCATCTCATTAATTAATTCGTAGTCGAGATTCTCTCTCATTAACCTTAGGAAATGTAAAGGCTACCGCTTTTGTCCGGTTCCTGCGCCCATCGCTCCTGCCCGATAGGAGACCTCCCGATGAAGATGACGATGGAGGCACGCCAGCCTTCATGTCTACCCTGCACCTCCTTGAGCACATGAGATGGCTCTTGTCTTGCACATTACCTCACACATGATCTCATCCATGCTCTGTAGCCTTGTTGCACGCCATTGCCCGAAGAAGGTTAACTCTCTGCGCACAATTGTCCCGTAAGCCATTGTACGATGGAATTCAGCTTGCAGTTCCTGTCTCTACGCACAATTCTCCGCCATGGTCTTGACACACACATTCACCTTGCAGTTCCTATCACCAGGCGTCAGCATTGAAGGGGTCGCCACTACTGGTGAATCTAACACAGCAAGTTCAACAGCAAGTCAGGGCGATGGTGGAGAGAGAGAGAGAGAGTCGCATGCGTGCGCTCTATCACCTGCGCCAACTCTATCCCAGTGCAAGCCATCGTGAGCGCTACAACCATGATATCCCTATGCTGTCTCTCGCGGCACCTACCCCGTGTCCATGTAGTCCAGCCAGGGGACCTGTAACCTGCCTAGCCTGAGGGAACCGCCCAGCTGGAGAAGACCCGTCTAGAGAGAGAGAGAGAGAGAGAGAGAGAGAGAGAGAGGCAAAGAGACCTCTACACGTGCCATCTCCTTCGTTTTTCTCCTCAAAGGTTTGAGAGGATCTTGCTAGATTCCCACTAACGAGAGCAGCTTGCAAAATTGTAGGGACATACTCGTGCATCTAAGTTTGTACACAAACAAGGTGAAAGTTCACTATGGTCTACATAAGGCTATCGAAAGGAATATAATAATAAAAGGCTTCTATGTATGCGAGAGACAAAATGAGAAAATGATACTAGCATTTTGAAACCTTGGTTGTTATAATAAAGTATTACATTTTTTGAAAGCAACGTTTTGTTTTGGCAAATCGCACAAATTTCGTGCGAGATAACAAAGTACGTGCATGAGCGTTAATGAGTCCCTTGGTTGTATTCAAAGTGATGACTCTGATCACCAAGGATGAATGCTCAAACAACCAAGCTAGCTCCTTTGGACTTTTTGAAAACAGCTTTAACAATGGACTGCTTAGGTTACAATATATTCCAAAAGCATAAAGAATAATGAACAAAAAAACACTTAGAAGCAAAGTGAATGAGGATGGGAAAGATTGTGTGCGACCCAATACCCAATGCCCTCTCGTTAAAGAGGGAGGTAAAACAAGTGATAAAATCATGAGGTCTGCCAATGCCAATGATGAGATGAACCTAAAGAGGTTAGGTTGAATTAATTCAAAGGAAACTTCTCTCTAAGCTTTGAACACGTTTATCTTTTGACTCCAGCATCTCACTTGATTTTTGAGATTATTTTTGGGATAAAAAAGAATGGGGTGCCTTAAAGATGCTTTGGATTCCATTGATAAAGTTGACCCTGTAGAGGTAGGTTCGAACACGATGGGGACATAGCTTCAATCGGAATCTACATGGAGGATGCACAAGAGGGGGGAGAGAGATCAATTGGTGATGGCGAAAAGTTCTCAGTATTGCAAGCTATTGGCCTCGTGACGATCATATTATGCATGGCTGCTATAGCTCATCACCATTGAACAGAGACCCTCATGCTCCACAACTCCCTGTATCATGATTTATGACACTCTCTCTCTCTCTCTCTCTCTCTCTCTCTCTCTCTCTCTCTTTTCTTTCCCCTGGTGTGATAATATCCCCTAGGTTGCAAAGAGTGGCAAATGGTAGCAGCTTGGAGCGACTTTTGAAGAGCTAGAGTCAAGGACCCTTTGCCAAGTAGACAGAGTGAGAGAGAGAGCCGCCTCCTCTCCAACCCCCCCCTCCTCCTCTCCCACCCTCCTGCAACTCCCATCTCCTTCTGCTACAACCCCTATGTTCCTTGGCCTTGAACAACGCCCATTGTTTCGCACCCTCCAACCCCCATTTCCTTATGCTACAGACACTATGCCCCTATGTTTCTTGGTCTTAAACATCACCCATTCCTTCGCACTCTTAAACCCCTGGCTACCCTTAGCACCGCCGCAGTCTAATGTTGGTTCTAGCTATTCCTTGCCGTCTGATTAGCTCATGCCTGTAGAGAAAGGGAGAGAGGACCCTCCATAAACGAGAGCTCGTGCCTATAGATAAAGCGAGAGAGAACCCTGCGAGAGAGAGAGAGAGAGAGAGAGAGAGAGAGAGAGAGAGAGAGAGCTCTACATGCACGTTGGTGGTTCTTCTTTTGCCTTTCCCAAAAAGAGGAGAGAATCTAAAAAGATTTTCCTCTCCTTTGTTCTTCAAGATATCGTAACCCTACTTACATTAAAACAATTGATGAAATTCAAGTCTTGCCTAAGAGCCCCATCCCACCTTACATCTACAGGGGTTGAAGGCGCTAAAAACACCAAGAGAAGATGTCCCGCTCAGCAATTACAATTGTTATGGGGGTGCGACCAAGCTTACAATTGCTATGGGGGCGAGACCAAGCTGTTATAGACCCTACAAAAAGTAGCACGAAACCCATTCTTTATAGTGCATAGGGAAGGCGACAAGCAATCATAGGTCGAAGAGCATCGTGCTCACTTTGCGTGTTGATTTGGAGTTGAAAAAAGGCAACGAAAAAGCCTTTAAACAAAAAATAATTGGGGTTTTTCTTCCAAAGTTAAAAATCTCGCGTGACCAAAAGATGCACTTGCAGCGCATGACTAACAGATGCCCTTCTGGCCTCAAAAGAGCTAGGTGGGATGGGGCTCTAAATATGCCCCCACAACAACCAAGATGAGACTTTAAATTGAAAGATGCCTTTTCAATATTCCCTCTACTCTTGTAATGCATATGTATCATGATGTTAAAGGTCCAAGCCACGCTGATTCAAAAAACTAATATGAAAAATTTCAACTTAGTATGTTGGCACGATTTTGGAATTGGGTTATTAGAGGGAATACTCCATGTCGATTAAGACAAATAAAAGGGGAAACAAAGGCAACTGGTAGGGCGGGTGCCAGGTGGAATCAAGCTGCCTTGTGCGAGCCTATAGTTTTCGTCATTCAATTAGATTTATGGAGGTGAATCTTGGAGGAGTGCATGTTGAAACAAACACTAGCGATTGTGCATGGTCCACCAAAGCTTAATAGCAATATGAGATCCAACCCTTGCAAAGGCCTCTTCATTTGCATTTTTCCACTTGGTGTACTTCAGCATGTCAAAAAATATAATATCTAACCAACCCAAATGATTTTCTCATATTAAACTGATCATTTAATGTGGGAGAATAAACGGGAACAAAGGTTAGAATATAGACATGTACTTATGGATCTATCTCAACACGAGGCAAAGGGGTCCAAATGAGAAATGGTTGTCAAAGAGCAAGGCTAGCTAATAGAGCTTAAATACCTTAGAGTTAGCTTCATTAAAGACCTCCAAAGGTTAGTGTTAAAAGTCCTTAAATCGTAGGCAATAGACCGTAGGCAAGCTAGGGTTGTGCTTCAGGTGGGAACTGGCCCAAGCTTGAGGTGCTTGTTGTGCTTGCTTACTAAGGTGCTTGAGGTGCTTAATGAGTAAGGTGCTAAGGTGATCCATGATTAAGGTGCTTTAGGGGCTTAAGGTGTTCCCAAAGTCAACCACATTCCCTACTCATGGGGGGGCGAGGCCATATAGGGGATGAGAGAGAACAACTACACCCTCACACAAGTCAAGCCTTGTCTAAAGAAGCAACAAGGACACATGTTAAGTTCCTCTCCATGTTGTCCTCGTAAGGTGCCTAAAGCCTATTGGTTGGCCTCTCAAGGGGTCCAATGATAATTTAGCTAATTTAATTAATTGTTTATGCATTTATCAAGTCCTCTCTCTCAAAGGGGAAAGGGGGACACTTTGTTGAGCTTTTGAATCAAGCCACCTGCTTCTTCACCCTGTGCTAGTTATGATTATCTTAAGATTTTAATCGCGCTTTGTGAATCTCAAAACCCTTTAGTGAGTCAGCGATCAAAAGAGAAAACGTGGGATATTAATCGCGATTCTGGTTGGGTACGAATCAAGCAGGTTGGCAGTGGGAGGATAGCACATTTGTTCAGTCTCCCCAGCTCCCTTGGGACGCAATCACATCACTGTCCACTCACCCTTCTTCTCCCACACAAGGTCCAGTTTCCCCACACCTGCCAACAGTCTCAGTCTCCCAACAACCCACCACAGTCACAGCCCAGTCTCAATACCCATTCACAATCACAACTTCCAATATATGTTGTGTAATGTAATGGCCTATGAACTTTGAGAATAGCAGAATTAAGAGAAGTAGAGTAAGCATTTATATGAGACTTGGAGTGAACTTAATTAGTGGTAGCAACATAACCATTAGACTTAATTAGCTTGGCATGAACAATACTTTTGCAAGAGAGAGAATTAGAGAACTTGACAACAGTTGAGGACCGGATTTATGTGGAGCCGGTCCCCCCTCCAATAGGGACTTTAGCACGGAAGCTTATTATTACCTTGCGGCATAAGATAATCATCCTTTTATTTTCCTACCATTCCATGCCAAGCTTTGCATGCATCTCCTTAAGCCTACTTTTTTCAGTTTAGGGTCTTGTGCCCACGTTTTTCTTGCCATAGAGTTGATCAATGTGCCTATGACCGATGATATTAAAACTTTTTCACAACTCCTCGCAGCCAAGAAGCTGACTTTGGAAGGGGAGGACGTTAGGATGGACGAATGGAATGACTCGAACGCATCTAGTCTAGGAGAGAAATCTCGAGCCACGCTTATTGCGGCTTCAACGAAGGAGACAATGACAAGAGATCTGGCCCAGGAAGGTGATCGAACCTCATCAACTGGAATCTTCTGTGATAAGGGCAATGGTAAAGTGGTCAACTCAGAGTCTCCTACCCAAAGTTTTAAGTTCAAAGTGAAGACCTTGAAAGCTGCAAGGGGGCGATTTTTGCATTCGGTAGCAATGAGGCAACCGATACTGCAGCACTTAGGCCATGCATCTCTTTCACAAGCATATTGAGGGTCCTTGCTCTGAAGTTTTGGCCAGGGGCAATGCTATTGCGACTTCCAGTGGTTGAGGCCATGAAAAGCTAAAGAACAAAAAGGCTCAACTCGAACAGGAGCTGAAGAGGATAGCAGACAGATGGCGATAGGCCCTAATAGCAACAAAAGGACTTGCTCCCAAGCTGAAACCAATGGGATTTTTGAAGAAGGGATGGCGGATCATGCCTTTAATGCACTCAAGAATACCCTCCCATAGCAGGTGGAGATTGCAGAGGCTGTCACTGTTGCGATCCCTCCAGCACTTGTCGTGAAGCAGCTTGCCTTGCAAGCTAAGTTGACACTTGGGTTTGGCTTCAGCGGGAGAGTCCTGAATAGATACGAATTGACCCAATGGATCCAAAGTCCTCAACTTCTCAGGCATGGCGGTGCCATCAAAAGTACCACCTACCTCGCCAAGGGATTTTGCTCAGTTAGATTCAAGGATGACTCTAATGTCTTGAAGATTCTTGATAAAGGTCCCCTCATTTTCAACCAGACAACATTGTGTGTGGTTCCATGGGAGCCAGTTGTTGACTCATCAGAGTCTCTCCATCCTGTCTGAGTTGATTTTTTTGGGCTGCCTAGTTGGCTATGGGATAACATCAAGATGCTTGCCAATCAGCTCAAAATCTCGCTCTTTGTTCCTAACAAGAAGGGTCTAGGCAGGACCTCCAATCGGGTGTGTATAGGTTGGAACGTGTTAGATCTCCACCTAAGAGTATGGTGATCAATGTGGGGACTGGACTCATAACAATCCCTCTCAACTTCAAGACCTACTTCTGGGCTTGCTTTGAAGGTAACAAATTCGTCCACTTTGCCAAGGACTGTCCCATGAAGGCTAAAGTAAGTACCAATCCTAAAGTGCAAGAGGCCAATCTAGGGGACAACAATCAAGTTCTTACTAAGGAAGCAATTGTGGAAGAGAGTGAGAAACTGACAAAGAAAAATGAAGAGACAAAATCAAGGGAAAAAACAGGCCATGATTTGCGATAAGGAATGGAGGGGAAGTTGGTGGATAAGCAGAGTATCACATCACAAATCACTGAGGGTCATGTCTTTCCTTCTGTTGCACCTAAACTTCTAGCAGTTACTACGTCGGCCGTGCAAGTTCCAAGTCTAAAGAAGGTCAAAAGGGTGAAGGTAGTGGTAAGAGAATCGATGACACTGGAAGCTCGTGATGCCTTGAAAGGGAACCCCCCCCCCCCCCAAAAGGAGGGACCTCTTCCATCCCTCTCCACAACCCCTTTGAAGTGCTACGAGAAAAAGAACCCCTAGACTCTGAAGAGCTACTGGATTCTTCGGGGTACGGTACTATGGTGGATGCACATGCATCAAATGTTGAGGAATTTGTTCCCCTTTCCCAACGATGGATACTCTCACTATCCAATCTTGGAACGTGAAAGGTGCCCTCTTCTGGGACAAAGTTAAGGAGGAGAAGGAAGTCACTTGTTGGGCCATCCAGGAACACCACATGGATTCTCGTAGCAGGAGAAAGCAAGCTTTAGGGAAAAAGCTTGTATTCTATGGGGAAGGAAGTGGGGGGCTCAGTGGCATTCTACTTATTGTAGACAGAGAATTGGAACCAAAGATGAATTTCAACAACCCCTCGGACAGAGTCCTTGGAGTTAGATTCAGGTGGAATGATCAGCCCATCACCATTGTAAATGTTTATGGCCTCTGCAATGCAAAGGATAGAGCTTATTTGTGGCTGCATCTCAAGGATACTCCTATAGAAGGGGAGTGGCTAATGGTTGGGGATTTCAACATGGTAGAGAAGAGCAAGGATAGAACAGGTTCCGCCAGTATGTTGGCTGGCATTGAAAAATCTAAATGGATGAACTTGTGTGAGATGTGGGCTATGGTTGATTTGTGGGAGGTGGGCCCCTGGAACAACATGCCTAGGTTCACCTACACAAGTCTCCAATATGCCCACACCACCTTCAGGCTTGACAGATGCTATTGCTCTCACCAAGCTGATTGGATCCCGTCAATGCTAGAGATAAAGGTTATCTCAACAAAAAGCCTATCGGATCACATGCCCCTTCACATACAACTCAAGAAAGCAAAATGGGAGGGGCAGACCCCGAAAGGGCAGAAAAAGCTTCTTATAACATGGTCACACATGTTTAGAGACCTTCTTTTCACGAGCCTCGCCAAGAAAGCATTGGGTAAGCTCATGAGAGACGTGGATCTCTAAGACTTGGGATCTATTTGCTCAAAGCATTCAAAATGTGATCAAAAGCTTGGGCCCTCGGATTAAAAAAGCCAGTGAGGTGCCCCTCAAGAATCTCACGGTGGAAGTGGCTCTACTAACTCAAGAAAGGCTATTGGAGTAGCTACTGAGAATGAGCACAAGTGATGGCTCGAAGCTAATATAACCTAGCTAATAAAAAACTTGAGGACATCAAGAAGGCGAGATTTCTCTCCAGGGAGACCTTCCTACAATCGGAAGCCTCAAACCAAGCACATTTTTTAGGGCTTTGAAATTCAAGAAGAGCCAAGGCCACGTCCACTCGCTTTATGATGAGAAAGGGATTGCAGTTTAAAAACAAGATGAGATGGTTGAACTAATGCTAAGCTATCTAAGCCAAATCATTGGCCACCCAAAGATCCAGTCGTATGAAGTGGATGAAGCCATAGCGACTTTGCTTGAGAGTGTCGAGAAGAAGATTCCCCAATCGAAAGCCAACAACTTGGAAGGGGCATTCTGCAAAGATGAATGTTCACTAGCATTGCAAGCTCTTGTCAAGGAAAAGTCCCCTAGTTGGGATGGGATGACGATCGAATTCTTTAGAGAATTTTGGGATGATCTCAAGGTCCCAGTTACACAATTGGCTAACGAAGCCATTACCGAAGGGTCGTTGGATACAAGTGTGAAAAGAGAGCTTATCAAACCCATCCCCACATAGGTCTGCTACTCTCAACTCAAGCATTGGTGCAACCTATTACAATGATGTCTGTAGCTTACAAAAGTATCGCCAAGGCAGTAGCCCTCAGGCTGGCCCCCTACTGAACAGGATCATCTCTCCCCATCAGCATGGGTTCATTAAAGGAAGATCCATTTATGATAACATCTTGGTAGCAATGGTGGGCATCAAATATGCTAATTTCACCAAGCAAAGAGTGCATTCTGCTACAGCTTGACCTTGATAAGGCTTATGATAGAATAACATGGTCATATATAGAAGCTGTCATGGGAGCTTTGGGCTTTGGGCCTCGCCTGTGTTGTGTCATTTGCACACTGGGGGCTAGTAGCTAGTCAGAGCTCCTATTTAATGATAGAATTGTGGGTTCCTTTGAGGTCAAGAGGTCTATTAATCATGGATGCCCCTTGCCCCCCCTGCTTTTCGCCATCGGATCGCATCATGTCATCACAATGCTTGAAGCAAGTGCTACGCAAAAGGAGTTACAAGGTCTGACTTTATCGGGCAATGACCAGCTCTTGGCACAACTATTTGTAGACAATTTTCTCCTCTTCTTGAAGGCGTGTCCCCAGGTCGTCAGGAAAGCTCTGGAGATTGTGCAAACATTTGCCATGTCCTCAGGTTTTGAATGTAATATTGAGAAGTCAAGAATGATCTCCCTGTCAAAAAATGACTCCTTTGAACCTTTTGACTCGTCAGATGAGATTGTCTCAAAAGGAAATATCTTCAGGAACCTGGGGGTCCCCATGGGGGTGGATGTAGCTCACAAACAAAGATTTCATTGGATCCTTGAAAAAATCAAAACAAAAATGAGAAGGTGGGAGTATGCTCTTCTCCCATTCTCGAGCCAGATTAAAGCGATAAATCCATTTATGCTCCCCTAAATTGCCATCATCAGCCCACTTCTCAAGATGTCACTAGAAAGATTTCTTAAAACCAATAAAAAGATTTTTATGGAAAAACAACAAGAAATCCTCCACACCATCGTAGTGGGCCAAGTGGACCAATGAGGTCTTGGAAATCTTAACCCAGTTGCCCATGCTGAGGCTTGTTGCGCCAAATTTGCGGTCTCATTGGCTAAATAGGACCAAGCTTGGGCTATCATGACCAAAGATATGCTAGATACAATCAGACTTGGCTCGAAAGGGTGGTAAGTGGAAAGGAGTAGAGTTTCACAATGTGTTCTAGCCTAAGTTTGGAAGGCAACTTAGGGGAACTGGTAAGGAAGTGCAAAAGAACAAGTGGGGTTTTGGAGTGGGGCGAAGAAACCAGGTACTTCAAGAACTCCATCTTGCATTGGTCCCCCTGGCTCTCTAAAGTTGTAGGACCACCACAAAGCCCCTATTGGATAGAAACTGCCAGGAAAGTGAATAACAAGGGTCTGCATCGGCTAGCTCACTTCTGTGCTAGTTATAGTAAGAGCCGGGAAACCATTGACCTTCTGGAAACCCAGTATCAACTAAATGGCTTGGATATATTGTTAGTCAGCAGAGTCATAAAAGAGTTTGACAATGTTGTAATGCCAATCTATGAATCTGGGTTTGAGTGGAATGCTTGGACATGGCCCGGAGGTATTCTTTTATCGAAACCCCATTCTCAGAAGGCATATATCATGCAATTATACACGAGAACAATTGGTCTAGCCTCCTCAACAAAATATGGAAGAGAAAATGGCCGGAAGAACGGTGGGGGGAAGTCATGGAGAACATCTGGAAGCTAAAGTGGCCGCAATTTATGAATATGTTTTTATGGAAGGTGATGTGGAGTGCTCTAGCGACATGTGTAAACATCTAGAAGAGAGGAATTGGGTTAGATCAATGCATGGGGTGTAGGATAGCTAGTGAGGATCTGGCCCATCTATTCATGGAACACCAAGCAATCATACGCCTGGTAGGGAAAATCTGCAAGTGGGTCCAAAGGACATGGCATATCAAATTCGTCAAAATTGATATGTTCCTTGGTCGAAAGAAGTTGGGAATTCTTGCTCTTAGTATATGTACTCAAACTATTAGGTACTTCTTTATCAATCATATATGGTAGGTGAGGAACCACCGTGTGTTTGAAGGAAATTTAGACGTGGCATGCCTCATAGAGATTTTAAAAGAAAGCAGAGTGGTGATCTATACGCTCAGATGCAAGCAAGACTCGAAAGATTGTTCTAGGGCTACCCATGCTATATTGTCAACCTACAATAAGTAAAGCCTAGGACTATAGTTTACCTACTTTGTTAAGCCAATGACAATAAGCCTCGATGAGAGGCGTTAGAAATCCAACTTGTAATCTTCAGCACCTCAAGGCACGGCCGGAGCTTGAGGTCGTTTTGTAATTTCATGTTGTGCTTAGTCCAATACACTCATAAATTGTGAGTTTTGCCCCCCCAATAGAAAAGATCTTCAAGAGTTTACCACAATAGTTGCTATAGGCACTTACTTGTTCACCACAATCGTTGCTATAGGAACATCAAGTAAGCAGCACAAGGAAAAAGAATTTGAGAAATCTATGTTTATCTTGAGCACTGATGATTTTAGCCAATGCTACACCATTGCACATCGTTGATACTCCCAACTTGAAATTTTAATACTCTCTCTCCACACCGCGCATGCACGCGCGTGCGCACACACACACAGAGAGGTGCCTACTTGAAGCTCATCGTCTACATAGAAAGCAAAACAACTTGGTCAAAACCCTGCCAATAGCGTTGTCCCATGCTTGGATACCCAGTAGTTCAAAACTTCTCCTTTGCAAGTTATACATTCCATTGTTGCAACAACAGTGAAGTGCATGTCGCAAGAGGGTAGAATGTGATAGGAGACAAATGATGCGATATGAGAGTGTTTGCTAGCCCACACGCACAATGAGCAGGTCCTGGCACATGGCATTTCTTTGCAACATGGTTTGAATCTCTTATTGGATTGAAGGCCTCAGAGTTGGTGAGCCTGTGTGTGTGTGTGTATGTGTGTGTGTGTGTGTGTGTATTGTAAAGTTGAAGACATGCCACCAAATTATAAGGGCACAAATTAGTTAAAATTTCATTGTTTTTGGTGGAAATATATGTGGCATCCAAGAGCAGGTTTATAGGGGTAATACAACATCATCACTGGGGTAATACAACATCATCACTGGCATAGTGGTGGGTGCTTATATACAATCTCACAACATGGATGTATGAGAAGATGACCAACATGTCAATGTAGAGAGATTGTGGCAGTCGCACACGTTTGGTGACGTACACACACACACACACACACACAGAGCTATAATGGATCTTGGCAAGAGTGAGTGAATTAGGGAAGAAATGGGGTGGGCTGTGAGCATTATGCTAAGCTATGTGTGATATGAATAGACAAAATTTGAGTGTAGTAATGACTTGGGGTTGCATTGTGTCTAAATTCAAGCTATAATTGAAGAATAATTATAAAGATACTCTCTTTTACTTTTGTTAATGCAAAATGATTAAGAAATAAATAACGTCTTTTTGTTTCTCAAACAATGACAAGTAGAGAAATAAGGCCAGCCTTAGCCTATCCATGGCATTAGTAGAACCCCCTAAACTACACATACACACAATGCTTCAAATATGTCCACTACCTAGCCCAATACATAAGTGAATAGAGTTAGGTTAGTTGGCATCTTCAGGGTCTAATTACTTCAAAATGTGGTTAGAGAAAATTCTCAATGACACGTTATACAACTACGTGTCTTCCTTTGTAAAGAACAATGTAATATGTGACTATCCCCTTTCTCTTTGTGTGTGTGTGTGTGTGTGTGTGTGTGTGTGTGTGTGTGTGAGAGAGAGAGAGAGAGAGAGAGAGAGAGAGAGAGAGAGAGAGAGACTCATGCATCCAATTTTTGATAATAGCAAATGCCATTTCTTGGATAATCAAACATCAGCTTTCTTATAAATTATGGTTGTGATATTATATGATATGCAAGTTTACAAATCCTCATAAATTATACACCACGTATACCAAGGTTATACATCTATAGATCCTAAAACAACTGGGCCATGCTATGAGAAAAAACATGTATTACATCTAAGTCTCTTCCATTGTTCTATACAAGATGTCACTATTGATAGTTAGCTAGAGTTGCTTAAAGGATTATCTTATTTAATGAAGAAGCATCCAAGAACATTTTGACACTACCTTATTGAGGCATAGAGAATGTTTGCACATGTTGCCATCTTTGGGGGAAGGTGGGGGAGGAGAGTGCCACAATTACTTCTTCTCATCCACAACAACACAAGTCACATAGTAATTGGTCTGATTTTGCTTAAACTTTTATATTTTGAGAATATAATGAAACAATTTCAATATTCTCAAGTTCCAAAGATTTTTCCTTGGAAGTTCCCCTAGGAAAAACTTTTGAATAAATGCTAAAGTTGACAACATTCGTCAACCACCAATGGAAAATTGTATAGAGTTGGAATTTGTTACATGTGATTTTAGTTAAACGAGTTAGACTTAAAAGAAAATCAACGTTATGACCTTGCCCCTTGAGTAGGTCAAAATGGAATGGACATATATGGAATTTTTTAAAGGAAAGGTTATGTCACATACTCAAAAAAGGTGAGGAGGCACAAAGGCATGCTAAGTGAAGGGGGGATGAGATTTATTGAGAGTATGTTCAAATGAGTGCCTACAATCACATGGAGTAAATTATGCATTATATATGTATAATCACAAATGGTTTATATATTAGAAAAGGCTCACTTAAATAATAAGATGAAAAGTGCACGTTGCACATTATCATTTGAAAACAAAATAAAATGTAAAGGAAAACAATAAAAATATACATTATATTATCCATTATACATACATAATCACGAATGGTTTATATATTATGAATGCTCCACTTAAATAATAAGGTGGAAGGTGCACCTTGCACATTATCATTTGAAACAAAACAAGTGAAAGGATCACGGTGGCTTTCTAAAACAATAAGAAAGTGATAAAATCATTAGGTTGAGTTTAACTAGAATTATATAAGGTGAAGCATTGTTTGGGAATGTCTCTTTTATTAAGCAATCAAGTTTCCTCCTCGTAAAAAAGCAAACCAAAAATACTAGCAAATTTTTTGAAATTTGCAAGAATTTTGAACGAAATTCTCACATATTTCATGGTTTTTCTTTCCTTTACCATGATTTGCTTATATATAAATATATATAAAGAATTCATTAATATATATATGTGTGTGTATGTATGTATGTATATAATTTACCAAAATTATGCAAGATGAAGCTTCACTTTAGCATTCTAAAAGAATAGAATGCAAGAGAAATCATGTGACGATGTGAAATGAAAGGTGGAATAAAAGGGTCCATTTAATATTTTAAAACGGAGATAACATTTAAGGTAAGTCTCAATCATCATTGAAAACATTGAAAGTATGCCTAGCTCAACTCTCCTCTAAGGCTTCTTTTAGAAAGCCAACAAAATGAAAAAATAAAAGATAAAAGCAGTAAAATAAAATAACACATTGAAAATTTAAAACAAAAGAATAATTTAATACATTTAAAAAAAGATAGATTTAATATGCATTGAAAAATAATAGAATAGTTTAATGAAATGTATCTTTGTGAAGTCCTTAAATGAAAGAACCTTTTATAAATCAAAAAATATATATAAAAATATTGAATCAATACTTCACATCATGGATCAAATTCCTATTAACTCTTTTTAATATTTTGTTCTCTAAAGCTTTTTTAGCATGCCAAAAAATAAATGCAGCTTTGAGAAATAGCATTTGAAAAGACATGATTCTTTTCTCTTCAAAACTTTTAAATCTTTCTTAAGGGACACATGTCAAACAACCACCATTGAACGACGTTCACCCATATGGATACTAACGCCTTTAGCATGCCAAAAAAGTGAAGTGTTACATTGACATTCTAAACAATATAATGAAATGGACCGATGTGAGTGAGACTCTTAGATGAAGGGACTCTTTATAAATTAAAATATCAAAGAAATTTCACTAGTCAATACTTCACATCAAATGAATGCTTAAATCCCTTCTTCACAAACTCTTGCTTTGCAAAGCCAACAAAGGAAACCTTAAACCAAGCACTCAAGCTTTTTTTGTGTGTGTGTGTGTGTGTGTGTGTGTGTGTGTGTGTGTGAGAGAGAGAGAGAGAGAGAGAGAGAGAGAGAGCTCTTCAAGAAATGAGTGAAAGGACGATGAATAGCTTTGGTTTTCAAACTCAAGATTTTGCATTGAAGAAATAAACAATGATCGAAATGGATCACCACTTAAAGTCATCATTTCTTTATTTCCAAAGCTAGAAAAACACTAATACATTTGTCCTACAAGCCAACAAACCCCATTGTTAAATAGCTTCATGTTTAATTAGGTCTACAAGATTCTAATATTATGTGTGTGCTTTGATAGCCTCGGAGAGTGAGGATAAAAGATAGAGAGGGGAAGAAAAAGATAGAGAGAAAAATATTAGAAAATTTACCTTACTTCTAAGATTCTTTCTTGTTCAACTCCACACAAAAAAAATTATGATAATAATCATCTCTCCCCCTTATATAGGTTTTTTAAAAATGCAACCCTCTTTCTCTTTGTCTATCTTTCTCTCTCTCCCTCTCTCTTGCATTTTTTACTCTCCCTACCTTTCTTTCTCTCTACCTCTCTCTTTTGTTTTTTACTATCCCTCTCTCTCTTTCTTTTTCTCTCACTCTGTTTCTCTCTCTCCCCCCTCTTTCTCTCTCTCATCGAGTTTGAAAACCCCAGACATAGCCACTAGAATTTTTGTTTTGAGCCCTTAGCCTCTCAGATCCAAGCATCAGTAGCAAGATACCATGAGCATCTCTCTCTCTCTCTCTCCGCCATAGAGGGGGAGGGGAAGAGAGGGTGGAGAGAGAGAGAGAGAGAGAGAGAGAGAAAGAGGAAAAGAGATAGAAAGAGAGGGAGAGGGAGAGGGAGGGAGAAAGAGAAATAGAGAGAGGGAGAGAGAGGGAGAGAGAGAGAGAGATGGAGAGAAAAACATGAGAGAGAGAGAGGAGAAACGCTAAAAAATTAAGTAATATTCTTGCTCTCTCTCTCTCTCTTGTGTTTTTTCTCTCCATCTCTCTCTTCTTCTCTCTATTTCTCTCTCCCTCCCTCTCCCTCTCCCTTCCTCTTTCCCATTTCCTCTTTCTCCCTCCCCTCCCTCCCTGCCTCTCACCCTCTCCCCCTCTACAACAAGGTTGAGTGGGTCCTAAGAGAGAGGGTGAGAAAATGAGAGAGAGAGAGAGAGAGAGAGAGAGAGAGAGAGAGAGAGAGAGAGGAGAAAGAGAGAGAGATTTTATTATCATCCTTGGAGGTCAAATATGACCTATGGGACAAAAGTTACATGTGATGTAGTATATGTGCGGCTGATGAGTGATTCTTGATGCTTCAAAATTGTGGTGATGAGCGTCGCAATGGAGATCCCATAGTGTGGTTGGGAGAGGAAACTCTGTAGGTCTAAGTCATGGCTAAAAATGCCATGGAGGCAAGTACAAATATGATCAAAAGATGAGCACTCTAGTATTGTGTGGTACTCAAGACTCTCAAACTTGCAGTGAGCATAATGTTCACAATTGATTTGACTGCATGTCTTGCATCAAAGGGAGTGGAAGCTAACCCAAATGGCTGCAATCATGTGTATTGTTGACAAGGGGATAAGCTCAAGCATATAAGACTGAGTACAATTTTCTCTTTCAACAAAGGACATGGATTTGTAGTTGGGTTCAATATGGGTGGTGTAATGTATGAAGCATGATAGAAAATCTTCATTCACTTGGGAGTCTATTGAGGCATCATGTAGCAAGTGTAATGCATCTCGTCTTCCAAACCACTTCTTTATGTCTTGCATCCATCCCGTGCTCAAGATCTTGCTTTTATGCATCTTTTGAACTTTTTTGCTTGCTTCCCATGCAATTGTAGGAAGTCAATGTTGTTAAGATTTAGGCCAACTGGCTGAAAACCTATCACACTGGCCGTATTAACCTTGCCTATTCTATTGATCAAATAGAACAATAAAGAGTAATGAGTTAATTTTGAATCCTCACTGAGAGATCCACCAGCACTTCACGTTTGCTCTTCTTCTCTCTTGCACTCCGCACGCACTGTGCACTCTTCAAGTGGTATCAGAGCTGAAGTGAAGGTCTTGCATCGTTGCAACGTCGTGGCGAAGAATGTAATGAAGCTACAAATTTTTCAGTACTATTTTGTAGTAGAAATTGGATTGAGTGAAAGGTCAATTTTCAGCTTGGTTCCTAGGACCCTTACCGAAAACATCATAGTCTACAACTTTGCAATTGAAGGTTTTTTCAAATTTTACGCTAATTTTGTGGTACATTTGGCAGACTGCCTGCATGTCAAGGGTAGAGAGCTACAGATTTTTATAGATCTATTTTGACCTATAAAAACAACCCATTTCATGCCCATCCCCTCAATTTTTGACAATTTTTCCAAGATCTACAACTTTGCAGAAGAATGTTTCTGCAAATTCTGAGCTATTTGAGAGATATCAGCTAACCGGCTATAGGGTATTTGAGAAGTTGCAGATAGATAGCAGACTATGTATATTGGCTTTTTGAGTTGATTTTCTACATCAAAAGAGCTCAAATTGAGCTTGGTTATTCTCTTGTTTTGTGAATTTTTGGTTTGCTCTCTAGACACACTAGATTTGCGAGCATCTTTGGCAATGACATCCATTACAATTCCGGTGGGAGTTTGGGATGCATATGATTTATGCGTGACTAGCACTTGAGAGTGCTTGTGCTCTGTTGAGAGCATTTTACTCCCTGCACGTATCTGGTTTTGTGCTTTTGCTTGCATACTCATTGTCACATGTTTGAGCACCTATTTTACAATTTTCTAATGATAGTTTTACATTTTGAATGTACATTGTGTTGCGCATACTGCCATTGTATGACGTTGTGGAGCCAAATTTAGCTTATTTTGGCCATCCCGACCGTTTCTGGGGCTTAGTCCGAAAGAAACCATTTTGAAACTACGGCTAGTCGTGTCTGCATAACCTTTTGTGAGGGTCGTTGCGTGAGGATTTTTGAAATCGAGCACTAGGGGCCATGATACCTAGTGTGAGGTGGATTAGGTTGTTGGAGATCCCCATTTGTGGCTTTGCCATAGGATATGTATAGACAAGTATAGGTGCTTTGACACCAAGTTGGTAGTCACTCAATAATTTCTTTAAGTAGTATATGCCATATTATGCCCAATCATTACTCTTTTTTTATTTACGCATTATTTTTGGCCCAATTTTCCTTGAGAATTTGATCTCCACATAGAGTACACTCTATCAAATTTTCCTACGAGTCCTCTAGTTTGCTTACCACACTCTTCTACATTGACATTGAGGATTTTTTATGAGATTCTCGTTGAGGTTTCATAACTATGCAAAGGACACTCTGCTTGTGCATCTTCTGCCCAGTCTGGAACCACTTGCACTTCTTCCATACCTGGAGCTTCCCTAATTGGGGTCTTTGGCATAGAAATCGCTCCGTCGCTTTGCAACCATAAAACCTTCGGTTCCTCTCGCACCAGCACTTCTTTTTGCATCAACCTTGGCTTCACTTCAGCTGCAACGATTGGCCTAGGCACCACCGTATTTAACAAACCCTGCATAGCTTCACGCTTCTTCAAAATCTTCTTGGTTTGGCCTCTTGTCAAATTTACAGCTTCAACATATGTCACATGCCCATCCGCTTAGACTTTATCTCTAGCCTCCTTGTGCAGGCAATCCAAACATTTTCTCAATTTCAAATAATCAACATTTGTGTAGTAGCTACCTCCATCAGCTATCTCCAAAGGGCTTGAATTCCCACATAAAAGCTTGAAAATCACCGTCAAGGCTTTGCTTTAGACCAATCCAGCTTCTGCTTCACTTCATGCATCTGCAAATCCGGCATGTATTAGCGTCGAAAAGTTGTTGCCAAAGTCATTTAGTCCGCCTTTTCTTCATCTTGCAATGAGTTGTTCCATCTTTTAGCTTTACCACAAACTTGGAGTGAAAAAACTTGAACCGTGCCTTCTTCTCTCGACAGTCTGCTCTCTAGCACAAACAAACCATAATCATGTAGCCAGTTCTCTTCATCTTCAACCCCAATGAAAATTTAAAATTTTTGTCCATGCCATCTTTCACGGCACCTGCTCTTTAAAATTTGCACTTCAGCAACTCCAAAACCACCACTCCGCCTTCAAATAAAAGCAATTAGATGCTCATCAATGGGGGCACCAAAAGATGGAGAGGGGGAAGGGGAGCACACTCGGAACACAAACAATCTGTCTCTCTATAGCCCAAGATATACACAACACCCCAATCCAATAGAGTTCACCTTCAAAACTTAACATAATCCACAGACAAACCACCATTTGCACACGACCAAATGCACGTAGGCTTTGCATCACCAACTAAGAACACACCACACCAATTTTTCCCGTTTACAACCTTCACATAGCACACACCACTCGCTCTTTCTCTCTCTCACACACACACACTGGCCCAGGGAGGCACACACATTGTCACCAGACAGTTGGAGTAGAGCAAAGACAAGAAGGGGGGAAAGGGGGAAGAAACGACACACAATTTGAGTCTGGTTTGCTTCAATTTCAACAAAAAAGTTCTTTTACAACAACCATGAAATATGTTACCACAAGCTCCGTTGGCACAACCTTGACAAGCACAAAAACACCGTGGCAATCCTTGGCTTCACCTTTGTGGATATCTCCTCGTTGAGAGCATTGGGAAAACCTTCTATTGGATCCCTTGTTGGCTCCAAAATTGTCCAAGAACTCCTCCAAGAGCTCCCCCTCTCTCCTGCAAACACAAGCCGAGAACTCTCCAAAACGAGCTTCCTCCACACTCTGGCCCATATACTCTACCCATCCACCCATGGACCTGCATGTGGGATAAATCCAATGACATGCAGCAAAACCTTGGGCAATACCTCCCATGTGTTGTGAAAAAAACCCTTAGAACCTTGGGAAATACCTCCCATGTGTTGGGAAAAAAACCCTTTGAAAACTTCAAGTGAACCAAATTTTCCATCCACCTTCTCTACTTTGCAGTTCCCTGGCCGTGAAATGCCATGGAAACCTTCGGTTTCGGGCTTCAACTCCCTTGCTCCACTTTGCACTTCCATTTTCAAGCAAACTCGAATGACGTGCACCAAAATCAGAAAAAAACATCAAATCCTCCTCGATTGACAACCTCCATCGACTTCAACCCACCATAACTTTGCCCTCCGAACTCTATTCGACAAACATCAGATCCTCCTCGGTTGACAACCTCCATCGACTTCAACCCACCATAACTTTGCCCTCTGAACTTTGTTTGACTAAACTGGCCTAGAACCAGCCCCTGACAAACTTTCATTTGGCCACATCTTCCACATCGTGGCTCCTATTGGCAATATGAAACAACAGACGTGTTCCACATCACAAGCACTTCACATATATCCTTTCAAAGTAGCTTTGATCGCCTGTCATCATCTGCCCTGTTCGTCCAGGTCCTGCAAACATCTCTAGCATCAAATAGCCATATCTTGCACCCTGTAGCTCTGTTTGATGAGCCATTTGGACCTATCTGCTGCAACACTTCAAGCTCTACATCACAAAGCAAAAAACCAGCACTTTCAAACATATTCACTCGGCATCCCATATGGCCCATTTAGGAGCCCTTTATGCCTATAAAACCACATACAACATACATCTTTGCCACCACTTGTCTGCCCAGGTCCTTCACTCCTGCTTTAGCAATTTGCCTTGCATATGTCAGCATACATACCACTGCTTGTGGCCTCTGCAATGGTCAATACACTTTGGCTACACCATCTCTGGCCAACCCCCTCATTGAACATTCATGTTCAACCAAAGAACTAATTTATTCACCTAGAAATTGCAAAACTAGACAACATCGTCAGCAAACCCAAAAAGACCACTACCATATGTACAATGTCTTATTTGTGCCTACTACTTCCATTAATCCTCAAGAGGGTTGCCCCACCCCCTGCATAGACTGACCTTTTGGATTAGACACCTAGATTTACTCTTTCCCATCCATCTGTATCAATCTCCAATAGTGCTTTATCCATGTCCATAACCATCCATGTACATAATAGGCCCATAGCACCTTCTCACCTCTCTGAACATTGGTCTACCTCCTCAATATACCTGGATATACCAACACATCATATGATCCAATAAACATGCCTTACCCTCCCTCCAAACCATGTAAAGTGGAGCTCATCTCAAGAGAACCTTGGATCTAGCACATAACACAATGCATTGTTGCACTTACAAGCATGCCTTTCAACCATGAGTTGCATACCTCTTTTGAAATCATGGGCATAACCTAGGAATCTCCTACATCTACCATAGGACCCAACTTCCGCATTGGTTCCATCATTGTCTCCATACTCTCCTTCAAATCCTCTTTGAACTCAAATCCAGCATCATGAAGCTCTTCTTCTTCAATTGGCCCTTCAAGGCCATCCAACACCTTAGCCTTGTCAACTTCATATGCCTGCTCTTCCACTTCATCCTCGGCCAAAGAAGGTAGAAAATTATCCTCTACCGCGTCATCCTGGTCTCTTTCCAAAGCCAAACTTGCTTTCTCTTCCATAGCAAAACTATGTACCTGCTGCACCACTATAGCACCCTCCATAGCAACTTTTATTAGCATAGCCATCAACATGGCACCGCATAGCATCCTTACCTACATGTCCTCTCCTGTAGGCCTAGACTCCTCTGCTTGGACTTCATCAAGGTGTACTTCTTCTTGTACAACCATTTGCAAGGCAAGGATTGTTTGCCCTCTGGAAACTCTTTAAGTTCCTAAGTCTTGTTTCCCATAATTGAATTATACTTAGATTGCATTGCCTGCTCCCACTTCATGCTATCTTTCCTCTCAATAGCCTCTTGGTAGCAGGTAGGCTCTCCACAGTTTTAGTGACTAAGAAATAGTCTAACCCTGGATGAAAAAACTCAAGGGTACGAGAGACACGTGCAGATCTCCTCACTAGTTGACTGTTGGACTATGCTCTCTCAAGAGCATCACTATCTCTCTCTAGAGCACTACTAGTGGTAGGTACATCGCTAGTAGACCGAGTTGCTTGCATTACTGGACTTGAGGCTACGTCCTCAAATCTCACTTTGCAATACTCAACCTCTTTCACAGGTTGTATGTGCATCTTTGACGCATGTAAGCTATGAATAACTCTCCAAGATTTTGGGTGCTAGAGTCGATAACCCTTCTCTCCACCAGCACCATAGCAAATCAAAATGCATTTGTGGGAGTTGGGATCCGGCTTCTTTCTAAGCTCTTTAGGCACATGTGAGAATACCTCACAACCAAACACACATAATCTATCATAACTAGGGTTCTTGCCTATTCACATCTCCTATGGAATCTTATTGTTCAACAACATACTAGGCAACCTATTGATTAAATGCACCGGTGTTAAACCAATTTCTCCCCAAAAATCTTGAGGTGAATTTTCCATAGATAGCATAGAAGAAGTGTAGAGTGGACTAGGGGAGTTGAAGCCCGACACCAAAGTTTTCTTTGCCATTTCACGGCCTGAACATTGGGTTATTGAGTAGGGAATTGCAAAGCAGAGAACGTGGATGGAAAATTTGGTTCACATGAAGTTTCTAAAGGGTTTTTTTCCAACATATGGGAGGTATTACCCAGGGTTCTGCCATGTGTCGCTGGATTTATCCCATATTTAGGGTCCATGGGTGGATGGGCAGAGTATATGGGCTAGAGCGAGCGCCCCCGAGTGTGCAATGAGGCATGGAGAAAGAGCTAGAAGCTCCATGGCTATGGCTCTTGGTGCACGCGATGCTGCTGTGCCGGCTGTTGACGGAGTTGATGGTGGTGCAGGGCAGCGGAGTCGCCGATTTTGACGAGCAACAATGATAACTCTGGCCAGGGGTAGATGGCCGACGGGTGGCACATGGGGAGATGTTGACCTGGTAGCCAATGAAAGACCTGGTCCCGCGCTCTCAGGAGCTATATTCTTTTAGGGTAAAGATTGGGAGCATCGACGGCGCCATCAGTGCCCCACTTAAGAGGTCACTCACATGCAAGCTTGGGCCTCAAGCCAAGCCAAAAATAGAAAGTTCTTCACATGCAGGACGTAAATAGAAAAAGGTGATTGAACGTAATATAGGGGTAGTTGTCCATGCCTTAAGGAGGCCTCGTGTTTTTGCCATGGAGGGGAGCTCGTATGGGAAAGTTCTTGGCTTGTCTTTGGAGGAGAGAGAGGGAGCTCTTGGAGCAGGAGTTCTTGGAAATGTTTGGAGCCAACAAGGGCACCAACCAAAGGTTTTTCGGGAGGTTTTCCCGATGCTCTCAATGAGGAGATCTCCATAGAGGTGAAGCCAAGGATTCCACAATGTTTTTGTGCTCGTCGATGTTGTGCCAATGAAGCTTGTGGTAGCATATTTCATGGTTGTTGTAGAAGAAGTGATTTTTGTTGAAATTGAAGCAAACCATAGCCAAATTGTGTGTTGTTTCTTCCCCCTTTCCCCCCTTCTTGTCTTTGCTCTACTCCAACTATCTGGTGCCGATGTGTGAGATGTGTGTGCCTCGCCAGGTCTCTGTGTGTGTGGGAGAGAAAGAGAGAGTGTTGTGTGATGTGTGAGGGTTGTAAACGGGCAAAATTGGTGTGGTGTGTTGTCAATTGTTGACGTGAAGCTTGCATGCATTTGGTCGTGTGCAAACAATGGTTTGCCTGTGGATTGTGTTGAGTTTTGAAGGCGAACTCTAGTAGATTGGGGTGTTGTGTATATCTTGGGCCATAGAGAGCCAAATTGTTTGTGTTTTGAGTGTGCTCCCCTTCCTCCCTCTCCATCTTCTGGTGCCCCCACTAAGAAGAATGTGATTGCTCCTATTTGAAGGTTGAGTCGTGGTTTTGGAGCTGTTGAAGTGCAGATTTTGAAGAGCAGGTGCCGTGAAAGATGGCATGGACAGGTTTCTCGATTTCACTGGGGTTGAACATGCGGAGACCTAGCTGTAGGATTACGGTTTGTTTGTGCTAGAGAGAAGACTGTCGAGAGAAGAAGACGCGGTTCAAGTTTTTCTCCGCAAATATACGAAGGTCATCAAGCGCATCGTCCAGAGAATCATGAGTTACACGATGGCTTTTTGGGAAGAGAGCCACCAAGGATGTCTGCTCGAGCATAGTTAGAGCAGAAGGAGATGTGTGACGAGGGTTTGCCCCCAAGGATGAAGAGACTCTCTCTATGGTACGAGTTACCATATTGGCCTGGACTCATGAGATCAATCACTTGCTCGATCCAATGCACATATTCAAGAATGTGGGTAATCTGTTGTGGAACCAACTCATCGGCAAGAAAAATACTATGGGGGCCAAAATTGACCTTAGAAATGTGGATCGTATGGAGAAATATTGGCCACAGACAGCACCCAATGGATCGATAAAACTCCCTAAAGCGCCATGAATTTTGACAGCAGGCCAAAAATGCAAAGGAAAAGAGATCATTCGATCCGTGCGGATGCCCACTGGTGTAATGCACTCGCTCCGAACATGTTTCACTAAAGAAGGGAAGCTTACTAGTTTGAAGTCACACGACTAGCATAAAATGTGTCAAATATGTTTGAAGTGGAATATATCATAGTGAGAATTGTGTAACATATCCGCGTGTGGACTTTAATATCATTGCTATACGTGTTTTGTAGTTTATTTTACCGGTGTCCATTGAGGGATGTTTGTCTCCTAACGTCCGTACCACAATCTACAAACTTGCGAAGTTGGTGCAATGGATCTCACAAAAGGAGATCCATGTAGATTCCATACCATACGCCAAACTAAACGATGTGGAGGTTGTATGCATGTTTGAGAAACACTTTCCTACTACCATGCTAACCATTTGAGTGCATCTTCTTGTTCACATAGTTGATGAGGTGGAAATAGCTAGCACGGTGCATTCCAAATGGATGTTCTTTTTAGAACGTTTCATGAAAACGCTCAAGGGATATATGCATCAGAAGGCACATCCGGAGGGTAGCATGGCAGAAGGTTGGTTGGTATCAGAGTCCCTAGTTTACATTGAAGAGTGGCTAGACGGATTTGATAAAGCCCGAGACACGCTATGGCGAACCATAGATGATGAGCGCATATCTGGGATTGTCATGTGCAATCTCGGTGTTGAGAAAAAAATGACAGAAGATCTAGATGCTAAAATCAATCAATTTTGCATGCTTCACAATCCAATGCTGCAAAAGTGGATTTCACAATATGAGGATGTAAAGCAAGAGCGACAAAGGGCACAAATCGAGTAGAGACGAGGAAGACGACCACCGATGTTTTATCCAACGGGTCTTGAGAGCCTACCAACATTCATGAGCTTAAGATGGTTGTACGACCAATTGAAAAGCGCACAACAGTGCGGCGAACAAGTGACTCAGGAGGAGTGGGAGTACTCTCGGGGTTGCACGACCAAGATAAGTTTGCAATGTACGACTCGTGGATTTCTAAATGTTTGGACATCCACTCATAATCTTTGTTGGTTATAGTATAAGTCATACACGGAAGCATGGTGTAAAGGTTGACATTTTAGGGTGGAACGGATCGACAAAAAGCGTTTTACACAAGATTGTGGAATCATGGCAAAATTTGAACAGTCTAGTGGACGACGGTCCTCTGATGCAGATCTTGTGGTGGCGGAACTCACTTAGTTCGGCATGCTACAAGAGATTTTAAGGATCGATTCTAGAGGATCTTTTGTGGATTTGTTCGACGTGCAATGGTTCAAGATAAACATGGAGGGTTGCAATGCTACTGTGCGCAGAGGAGAGTCATGTTTCCTTGAGGTGGACTCAACTAAAAAATGGACCGACCTTGGAGACACTTTTGTACTACCCGAGCATTGTGAACAAGTAAGTTTGTAAATATTTAACATCCAATTTTAGAGGATTGGTCGTCTGGAAGCACTCATGTAAGTTATGTGGCTCTTGTAGGTGGTATTTCATCCTACAAAGTTTGCATCAAACTGGTGGTATGTCATAGAGGTATCCCCCCGTAGTGCATGGATGTATGAGGGCTACCATGTGCCAATCACAGTGGCATTAGTGGAGGAGATCGAAGAGGATGCTGAGTCGGAAGCCGCTGAGGTGGTGCAAGACGAGCCTGGCGCTGCTACTCTCTATGGGACGCATGCACAGGATCTACAAAATGAAATGGAGGACATCTGCCTAAATGGAGAGCTCTATATAGACATGGGGAGTTATGTTGAGTTATGCGAGGATGAGAGAGAGACCTCTTAAATCCATAAACATTTTATTTGAGTAATTTTGCTCCTTTTTATGAAATATATTGTATTCACGTGGATTTTTGTCCGATCTTGTCTATATGCTATACTTGAGAAACTTAAATTGTGTTTAATCAAATTATAACTTGATCAGATTTTCTTCTCCGTTCATCATTAAGATTTAATATTTGTGTGTTTAATGCAGGTATGGATGATGATCATTTTCTTTCTTCCTTGTCATCCCAACAGAGGAGGTGGTACGAGGAGCGTCATCGCTCTGGAGCACTGTCATGTCATTCCACTCCTTCAGTATCTCCCTCTGTTTTGGATCATTCAACGCGCTCCAAGAGTTCGGTGTCGACGAGACGATCTACACATTCTTCTAGGCACCGACGCTCTAGTGGTGGCGATGGCGGCTGCTGTGGAGATACTACTGATGATGCTTCGACACCGCCTCGTAGTCGACGAGGCTCCTTACCTTCCCGTTCTTTGCCCGCCCCCACACCAACCACGACATTGCCATCTACTCCAGGTTTTGTGCGGCTATAAGCCGTTCCTGGCCACACACCACTCGCTACTCCTCCGGGAGTCACCCCAGTCGACACTCCTCGCTTCGGGGCCGAGACTCCAGTGGAGAGACACCTGTCTTCCATACCCCCATCGAGACGCCACTCGATATGCCACTCGAGACCCCTGTCTAGACACCCAGGTTCACGTGTCACAGGCGAGAGTGCTTACCGTACTCGGTCGACATCAACAGCGGCATCATCTTGGATGACAATGGCAAGAAGGTGATCTCGCGCATGCGCGGCCTTTGCTCTCTGGTGTTTTGACACTACATACTAAACACCTAGACTGAAGTGCCAAATGAGTTAAAAGACAGAGTCATCAGCATGTTGCATGACGTGTTTCATGTGTCAAGTCAGGATGAGCGCTTCAATGAAGACCTGATAAGGGTACGAATCCGTGAATACTGCAAGCACAAGCATTCTAAAGTGCAAAAAGCAATAAAGCATGGGTGGAACATGCCAGATTGGCTGGCCAAAGAAGATTGGAAGAATTTAAAGCGAGTAGCGTGCGAGAATCCTGCTGACAAGTGGAAGCAACAAAAGGAGGCAGCCAAAGCGCGAGTAGCGACGGGTGGGCATTATTTGAAGCGGATTTTGTAAGTGTTTTTGCATTGCCCTTTAGGTTTGGTAGTTATGGATAATTGTACTTTTAAATTCTAACATAACGTATTCTTTGTATGTTTTGAACAGTGGTCGATGACGAGACGTGACCCCACACCGTACGAGCTTGAGTATGCAGGCAGAAAGGGCTTACACGCCCTTATGGACATTCTCAGTTCTCACGTCGGCATGGTTAGTGTTTCACTTTACTCTCTTACATTTGTTGTATTCTAATGATAAGCTAAGAAAATAGATTGTTTTGTAATTATATGTTTATACTTACAGAAAGTCTTATTGTTTTTTTTTTTGGCTGAATCTGACAGATACGCCGCTTTGACGTGATGAGACGTCTAATTAGACGACGTCAATCTAGCCATAGCCAGATAGCACTAGTTTTCTTTTGTCATAGCATGTATGTATGATGACGTACGCACGTCAATTTTGTAACTATTGGTCAATGATGTATTTTCTCAATAATGACAATTGTGTTGTAACTATTACATCAAATGGTTTTGCCTATGATGTGTATAATTTTGTCATTGTATTACTTTCATCAAAATACTTTTGTCTATCAATTTTGCTGCTTTATTTTGGAAACAATGTTCAATAGTGCCATGTCACCCAAAAAAAATTATTTTCGGGTGTCGTTATAGGCGTCTTTATATAAGGTTCTGCAACGTCGCTACAGACGTTGCTAACTGAGGACTGGTTGCGTCGCTATAGGTGTTGTTATTTAGAGATGCTTATAGTGATGCCTATAGGTGTAGCCTATAGCGATGTTCTCGTTTTGACGCTCTTAACGACAATTTTAGCAACGTCGGGGGATAAAAAACCCAATGTAGTTTCGTCGCTACAGCCGTCACAAATGCACATAACCTCTTGTAGTGGATGTATACATAGGCCACTTGGGCTTGCTCGCCTTCAAGTGGAAGATTGTTAGAGTTCAAGCCAACTGACTGAACACCCATCACATAGACCATACTAACCTTATCTATTATTTTGATCATATAGAAGAATAAGAAGTAGTGAGTCAATTCCGAATCCTCATTGAGAGCTCCACCAACATTTTATGTTTGCTCCAGTACAAGCCAAAAAAGTTTTTTTTTAAATCCTCACTTTGACCCAAGAGATAATAAGCACGCTTAATATCTCTAACTCCAAAAACTAAACTTTTAGACATTTTTGAAAGGGGATTGGTCTAGAGTAATAATAGAGTACTTGGGAGAAGTTTCAAGTAATTTGAACAACATTTGACTTGCATGACCACTAGATTTGCACTTGAACCTGCCAGATACAAAAATTATTGGAGGATTGAGCTAAACTTGTCCATAAAATTGTTCAAGGCTTACTAAATACATGCTTGACCAGTGTGATCAACAAAAGTGGAAAATGATGAATTTTTGACCCAGTATATAATAAGCACACTTTTTATCTCTTGATAGCCAAAGAAATCATTTTTGACATTTTTTGGCTCACAAGGCTAGTAGACAGCTCATACAAATGGCTTAGTAAGTTTGAAGTCTTTTGGACACGGTTTACTACTTGAAATTGAGTTGTTTGGATTTGAAGGTTGCAAATTGTTCCTTTGGCTACTTTGGCGAGATTGAAGCTAAAAAATTTGACCAAGAGTCCTTGTATATACTTACTAATCAGAAGACTAACTTCATTACGTTGAAATGTACATGAGTGATTGAGAACTAGCTTGAGCAATAGCCAGATTGGATTTATGATGTTTGAAATGGGTTGGTATTGGTACTTAAGGCCAAGTATTTGTTTTCATTAGTCTTTATGTACCTTTGGTCAGGCCGTTTCATAGCAAATTAGGGCTATAATAGAGGAAGTTGATAAATGGATTCCAAACTTGACCACTAAGGAGGAACCACTAGTTTAATAGTTAGAATTAGAAGGGTATGACCAGATAGATGCCAAACCTCTAAAATGCATATCGATCAATAGCTTATGACTCAAAGTTTAATGTTGGGAGGACAATAATGTCACAAATTTGATATGGATGGGTCACGATAAACCAGGGCAGTTGAGATTCTTAAAAATAATGTATATTTTCAAGATCAAGGGAAAGACCTAACAGACTTTCTTGTACATCTCTTTAGGGATTTTTATAACAAGAGCATAATAATAACTTTGTTATGATGACTCCGAAGGAGGTTGAATAGAAAAAGTACCAAGGCTACTTCATGGGCATGAGACATGAATCAAAACAAAACATGGGACCAACCGAGAGATCATTTGGTAGTATGGCCAACCAACGGCCATCTCAATGATGAGAATTGGTGGAGAGATATGAAGACCATCGTTCATCGAAGAAGAAGAGGTGACACTAGGACAAGAAGAGTTCCACATGAGTCACACTTATCAAGCAACTGATTTGAATGGAGAGATATTGGCCACGAGAGCAAGTGTTGAACATAATGGTAGAGTCAGACCAGAGTGTATAATGGACTTCTATACTCAATTCGAAGGGTTTAGCATGACTTTGGAAGGTAAGGCTTTGATTGGAGGCTTTGATTGGTTTCAGACCATACCTCCTGGATCCATCATGGATCTACCAACATTGACAATGAGATTTATTGTGATTTGTTCAAAAATGAGAATCAAGCATAGTATGGTAGTACAATTCTACAACTTTAAACAAAAACAAGGAGAGATTGTCTGAGACTGCATGAATCGATTGAGGCAATACATTGATAGATGTCTGGAGTTGAAAATTCCAATGGAGGAAAGACTTGTCTCATTATTTCTAGAAGGCTTAATCAACAAGGAGTTGCATGCCATTCTGTAAAGCAAGAAGTATATGACCTAGGAACCATGCAGCCTAGAAGCAATCGGCTTGACTGTCAAATATTCAATGAAGAAAGCACTATTAAAAGGACATGAGAGTGAGCAGATGATGTCTACTATGCCAGCAGAAGTAAGAGCTATTGTGGAAGCTCCTATGAATGCCATCAAAGACATGCTCAAACACATTAATGATATGATGAGAAATATGCAAAGCATGTCAATTTGAGGGTGGTCGGGACAGGGTCCACCCCAAGGGCAACCTATGGGACAAGCCAACCATCAAAATGGTGTGCTATTTTAAAGATAATTGGACAAACCATGAAATGAACAAGTTATATTACAAGCCTAAATACGATGAAAATGTCTAGCATGTATTGATGAGACAACAAGGGAAACGTATGTATAGGTATCCACCTAACATGGGGCAAATGTAGAAACCACCTATGGCTATGGAGAGACCACAGTCAGTGCTAGGTCAGCAACCACCTCTGTCAAGAAATAAAGTTGTGCCAATCAAGGAAATGCTTCCTAAAGGTCAAATGGAAGAGCAGGCACTAGTACCGATTATGCCATACAATGAAACTAGTTTGTCAACTACGGCGGTGGCAGATGAGTGGTACACTCATTCAATCAAATTTATAAAGCACCTCTAGAGGCAACAACATTTTACTATATTGCAAACCGACCGCCCATGGTAAAATGAATGCCCAAACCAAGAACAAGGAATTGCCATAACTATGGTTCAGATGACCATCGAAAAAATGATTGTCCAGAGCCAGACAAGAATGCTAGACCAATTGCAGCTTATTGCAGGCAATGCAGTAGAAACGGTAGGCATTTTTTTGAAGATGGTCCTTGGAATCCTGCAAACAAAGAAAAAAGGCCATAAACATAGTGCAAGTCATGTCGAGTAGCTCCTTAGATAGTGAACCCTCAATTTTGATCAAGGTAGTTACTGGGACATAGACTAAGAAGGATAAGCAAAACAATGCGAGTGAGATCAATGAAAGTAAGAAGTCTTTGATAGACTCCAAGAAAGAGAGACATCAACATTATGGGCTTAGAAGACAACAACAACACAGAAGGAAGTTGAAGAAAAGGCCCAAAAAATGGTTGAGGAAGTAGCTTAGTCAATGTCCTCAAAGTTCAAGGAATCAAAACCAAGATAAAGAGGATAAGTGTTGGTAGATAAAATATAGAAACCAATCAATGCAGCCTTGGAAGATTTTTAAGTGGGATTAAAATGAAGCTAGATGGACAATCTTTGTATGGAGCTTCTAGTTCAGAGTGAGCAAGCCTATTAAAATCTCAAACACTCAAAAATTTACCCTCATACTTGGGCGATAATGACAACAAATCATTGGTATGCAAGGCCACATAGCTGAATTGAGCAAAGTAGACTTTAAATGTGGAGAACTTGCAGTCTATCGTGTTAAGACGTATTCAATGTACCATCACATTGCGTGAGTTGTTGAAGATAAGACCGCATCTATGGAAATATCTACAAGGTACCCTAGAGAAAATGGGCATGACAAAAATAACCAAAGAAAAGGTTGAGTTGCATAAAGAATAATCTCGGGGGGCAATTATCAAATTTGTATCTATGACCAAAGTAGGAGATTACTGTGAAGGAAACAAGGGGAACACAACTCTTCCGGTACAATCTAACTATGTAACAACCATGGTTGTTCTAGATAGTGGAGCACGCATTGCCCTCGCAATGAAAGCAGTTTGGGAAGCCTGGCAAAGACGTGCAATTAGGCATACATGGATAAAACTGTAACTGGCAAATGGGCACATTGAAAAACCCATGGGATTACTAGAAAACGTAATAGTCAGCTCTTGGAAATTGACTACCAACACACTTTTGCTATTGTGGCTAGGCCATAGAGTGAACACTCTAGAGAGAGGGAGCTCTCAAAAGTGGATCCTCAAGAGTGGATACTCAAGAATGAAGCCTCCTTGCATAAAGGCTTCCTTTTAAAGGCTTTCACCACAATCCCTTCTACTATGGGTTTAAGCTTGAGCCTTCTAACTACACATACAACTTTGGAACTCCAAGTGAGCCCAAGACTTATACAAGGTGAGTTGGAAATATTATGCACCGCCATAGCATATCTCCCGCTTGATGCATATTTGATGTAGGCTGTGTTAGCCGCTGCTAACATTCCCCCCTTCCTAATTTGGCGCACATCCTCGTGTGCCGGTGAAGCAAAACATGGAGACATGGTAGAAAGCAAGTCCATGGAAGAAATGTTGAGCTGCAAATCATAAGAACAAGTAATGAGCATCAAAAGGCTGTTACCATATACATGTGGTAGTGATGTGTGTGAACACACTAGGACCGCCGGGGCATTTTTTCCTTCTTTAGGAGGTTTTCTCGGCCGAGCATTGTATATACGCCCATCACTCTAGGGCTATCTATCTTTCCATTGCATACTAAGTAACACACTCTCTATTGTGTGCCTTGAGCTTCCTTCATCTTCTCCAAGCTGTGTACATTTCTCTGCAACCCTAATTCCAACAATTGGAGTATCAGAGCAGGTTGCGTCCTCCCCGGCTTAGTTTGCTGAGATTTTTGATTCAGGCTCATTTCGGCTTCCGTTTCCACTACAGGTAGTACTACACAGGCTATTTCATCATTTTGTGCAAAATTTTTGTCAGTGTCGTTTTCTGCATAACAGGTGCCTCATAGTCTTCTACAGTTTGTGCTATATAGCACGTGTTGTTCCCGCTCCGTTTCTCCTATTTTTGGGCAGTTTTCACATCAGGTGTAGCATTTACCATGGCTGACAACAACACAGATGTGTTCAAGATGTTTGCTGCTGAGGACAGGTTGGATGGGGACAACTACCCTATGTGGGCTTATATGATGCAACATGTTCTTGTGTAAAAGGGCGTCTGGAACATTGTGCAGGGCATTGATGTACGTCCTGGTTCTGAGGATGTAGGCGATGTTGAGGATGTTGCAGGTCTTGCTGCTATTAGAGTTGCTTTGTCTACGGTAGACCAAGCTCGTTCGAATGTAAAGGATGCGCAGGCTCATGCATTGATTGTGTTGTCTGTGAAGCGCACCATTGTTCCTCACATTCATTCAGCAAAATTTGCAAAACAGGCTTGGGATATTCTAGCAGGTCTTTATGCAAGCCGCAATGAGGCTAAAATTGCTTTGCTGCGTAAAGAGCTGGAGTCAAAGATTATGCATGAGGAAGATGATATGGACACTTTCCTTATTGGTGTCAAGGATATCAATGAGCAACTTATTTCTGTAGGTGAAGTCATTTCAGACAGTTCCCTTGTGCAGACTGTTCTTGATGCCTTACCAGATTCCTACGAGACTTTTGCTAGTACTTGGAGACTGATGACCCAAGGAAATCCTGAAGTTGTCAAGTTTGATGCATTATGCACATTGCTATTGCAAGAGTCACTTTCCAAAAAAAACAGAACTAGGCAGTGTGCAATTGAAAAGGCTTTTATTGCTTCTCAAAGAAAGGGTGGTAACAGCAATGCGGCCACTTCTTATGGTTCTGTTGCGAGTGGCAAAACTTCAGTTCCTAATGCTTCTACTGGCAGCAATTCGTCTGGAAATTCTCGTGATAAGGGCAAAAAGAAGATGCATTGCCATTATTGTAAAGCTAATGATCACTTGATCAAGTCGTGTCCTAAGTTGAAGGCCAAAGAGGCTAAGAAGAAAGAGGGTGGTTCCAAAGCAAATGCTGGTTCCACTACAAATGCAGCCATTGTTGAGTCTTCTGTGAAAGGAGACTGTGTTGCTGATGTTGATGCAGAATGGGATTTTAGAGCAGAGTGCACTTACAATCTTGCTGTCCATGATGCATGCTTGTCAGTTGCTGCAGATTCTTATGTGTGGTATTTGGACAGTGGTGCTACAAAGCATATTACCTTACATCGTGAATTGTTTACCTGTCTCGAGTCTGTCCCTCATGGGAATTCAGTCACTTGTGCCAATAATGCATGTTATCCGGTTCAGGGAGTTGGAAAGATTGTGCTTACTGCTACAAATGGCAGTTCCTTCACACTTGTTGATGCACTTTATGTACCTAGGATCAAGAAGAATCTCTTGTCTGTATCCGCACTTGCTACACTTGGACTTGTAGTCAAATTTATGGATGACAGATGTACAATTCATGATCTCAGTTTTGGTGATGAAATTGTTGCATCTGGCCTTTTGTGCCGTGGGCTGTATAAGCTCACTTTGTATGACAAGTGTGGACAAAATTTTGCAAATGTTGTTGGAGATTCAAGGGCTATTTCAGATGCAAAACTTTGGCATGCACGTTTTGGTCATCTGAATTTTTCCAGTTTACTGCGTTTTCAAAAATCTGATATGGTTGCTTCTTTGCGCCTCTTGAAGCACCTGCCAAACATGTTTATGAAGGCTGTATTTTGGGTAAGATGCAGCGTTCTAAGTTTCCAAAGGATGGTTCAGTTCGGGCCACATGCAGGTTGCAGCTTGTGCATAGTGATGTTTGTAGGCCCATGCAAACTTCATCCTTGGGCAATTACCTTTACTTCATGACTTTCATTGATGATTACTCCAGGCATGCATGGGTATTTCCGCTTAAAGCGAAGTCCGAAGTTTTTATGTGCTTCAAACAATTTCTGGCTATGGCTGAAAATGTCTCGAAATGTACTATGGGCACCCTCCGTTCCGATCGAGGGGGGGAATATATGTCTCATGAATTTAATGCATTTTTGGCTAGTCGTGGGATAAAACACCAATGTACAGTGCCTTATATACCTCATCAAAATGGTGTTGCTAAGAGGAAAAACAGATCACTGACGAAAATGGCACGATGTATGGTCAAAAGTCAAGCTTTGCCGCATTCTTTTTGGCTTGAGGCCATCATGTGTACCACTTATGTACTTAACAGGTGTCCTACGAAAGCTTTGCAGTCTATTACTCCATATGAAGCATGGCATGATAGAAAGCCTTCTACTGAGCACATGCGTGTTTTTGGCTGTTTGGCATATGCTTTGGTGCCACAAACACAACGAAGAAAATTGGATGACAAGGCTGTCAAATGTATTTTTTTTGGTTATAGTGCTGAAAGAAAAGGTTATAGGTTATATCATCTGCAAACAAAGTGTATTCTGGTTTCACAGGATGTAGTGTTTGTGCAAGATTCTATTCAGCCCTTACTATCATGTACTAGAGACAATAATGTAAGCTCACAAGACATTTATGACACTTTGTTGCCTCTTTTTAGTGGTGGAAATACAAATGTAATTTCCAATGAGGCAAATGTACAGCCTATGGGGGTTTCTGAAAATGTTACGGATCATCCTATTACTGATGCAGATGTACATGATGTACTTGATGAGGAAAGGGCTGAAAATGAGCAGGCTAGAGGTATGCCAAAATGGCTGGTACACACTTTGCATGACAGTAAATTGGATGCACCTTTGTCTAGTCGTACTCGTTCAAGCTCTCGCCATGCATCTTATGCATCAGATTGTTATGCCTTGGCTGTGTCTAGCTTACATGATGTTGAGGAGCCTCTGTCTTTTGATGAAGCACAGAATCCAAAAAATTGGATGGTTGCCATGTAATCAGAATATGATGTATTTATAGAAAATGACACAAGGACTTTATGTGATTTGCCTCCTGGCAAAAAGGCCATTGGTACGAAGTGGGTTTACAAGTTGAAACGCAAGCCGGATGGTGAGATCGATTGCCATAAGGCTCGACTTGTTGCAAAGGGTTATGCACAGCAAAAAGGCATAGGTTAGAAGAGACTTCTGCTCCCACTTGTCATATGACTACTGTGCGTTTTCTATGTGCATTGCCAGCTCATTTTGGTTGGGATCTACATCAATCAAACATTGTTACTACTTTCTTGAATGGTGACATATTTGAGGAAGTTTATGTCACACAGCCTCGCGGTTTTTTCATAAAATGACAAGAGGACAAAGTGTGTAGGTGTAAGAAGGCTTTGTATGGGTTGAAGCAATCTCCTCGTGCTTGGTATGAGAAAGTTGACACTCATTTGGTTGAACAAGGCTTTCGTAACAATCCAACAGAAAGCACATTGTATGTAAAGCGTGAGGGTGATGTACTTCTCATTGTGGTTCTTTATGTTGATGATTTGCTGATCACTAGACCAAATGAGAGACATATTTCTGAATTTAAGGCTGATTTGAATGCTACTTTCAAGATGAAAGATTTGGGGCTGTTGCATCATTACTTGGGTATACAGTTTAAGCAGTGTGATGGTGGTATTGCCTTGTGTCAGAAAATTTACATAGAGACATTGCTATGTAAGTTTGGACTTGAGGATTGCAAACCTATTGCCACTCCGATGGAAACAGGTTTGAAGTTGAGTCTACATGATGTTGGCGATCCTGCTGATGTCACTCTTTACCAAACTGCTGTCGGCTGCCTCATTTATGTATGCAACAGGAGGCCAAATATTCAGTTTGCAGTCTCACAGGTCAGCAGATTTATGCATAGCCCAAGGTCTAAGCATTGGCAGGCTGTCAAGAGGATTTTCCACTACCTTAGTGGCACTTTACATCTTGGCTTGTTTTATCCCAAGAAGGGATCATTGCCGCCAGACTTACATGCTTTTTCGGACTCAGATTGGCTTGGTTGTTTTGACACGCGAGTGTCCACAAGTGGTTTTTGTTTCATGCTTGGCAGTTCATGTATATCATGGTTGAGTAAGAAGCAACCTACTGTGGCCACTTCAAGTTGTGAGGCTGAGTACAGGGCAGTCTTCACGGCTACGGTTGAGTGTGTATGGCTAAGACACCTTATGGATGATTTGGGTGTTGGACAGGACACTACCAACACTATCTACACTGACAGTCAGAGCACATTGGCAGTTGCGAGGAACCCAGTTTTTCATGCTCGCACAAAGCACATTGAGGTGCATTACCACTATGTCAGGGAGAGGCTCTCATTAGAAGAGATCAGCTTGGCTTATGTGCCAACACAGGACAACCTTGCAGATCTTCTCACAAAGGCATTGTCTCGTGAGAAGCTTGAAGCTTTCCGCAAAGCTTTGGGCTTAATCCCCTTTGTGGATTGATCATGTCCTCAGGGCATGGCACTTCCCTTTACTCATGTGCCAGCTCTCGTCCACCGCATCACTCCAGGGGGATTTGTTACCGTATACGTGTGGTAGTGATGTGTATGAACACACTAGGACCTCCGGGGCATTTTTTCCCTCTTTAGGAGTTTTTTTCCCCCGAGCATTGTATATACGCCCATCACTCTAGGGCTATCTATCTTTCCATTGCATACTATGTAACACACTCTCTATTGTGTGCCTTGAGCTTCCTTCGTCTTCTCCAAGCTGTGTGCATTTCTTTGCAACCCTAATTGCAACAAAGGCCAACAAGGATACAAAACATGAAGTACAATGAACAACCGTGCAAAGTGATTTTTTTGCTTCTAAAAGATGGGTGAATCATAGTAAAAAAATAAACAACATAAAGCAAAAAAAACACCTAACTATCATGAAGATTAAACCACTTGAAATTTTAATTTTATGCATGAAATACAAGCAATCAATTATGACCCTAGGCTAATGCAAGTTCATAAACCTACTAGCCTAAAAACCATGTGACCAATCTTAATAAATCAGTCAAGCCTATCATGTCTACGGGCTATAAAAAAGCTCCTAATCTATCAGTACATGGTCACAGCTTTTTGAAGCTCCTGGAAGTTTTATTTTTTTTGTCATTCATTGAAAAAAGTAAAACGCATCACAAGGCTACCACCCCAAGGCAAGTCTAGGTACGACGCTTGGCTCCTTGAACCCTCAAGAAGGTGTTCCAAAGGCCTACTAGCCTACCAAAGCAACGGCTAACCCCTATCAACCGAGGGCATCGGTTTAGGGCCTTGACCAAGCGAGCCAAGGTGATTCCCCTCGCCTGCCAAGTGCCAATAAGGTGCTAGGCCTCACATAGACACAACATAACATAGAATTTTGTTTTCATGTGTTTAGTAGAATTTTTGCTACTTTTTCTTGATACTTTTTTGCTTCATTTTTTTAATTTTTAGCACTTTTTTATTGCTTCCAATATGAGATGCTAATGGCAATTGGACTAAAAGGACTAAAGCCTAATCATAGCCCTACGTCATGCTAAAAATGAATGGAGTATTAAGACTATCACTAAGAGTCTAGAACTAATGAGTGTTGAACCTACAATAACATGAGGTCAAGGCCAATTACCTATGATTAGCACACATAAAACCTATTTTTTTATGAGTTAATATTCACAAAGCAAAGTGTTGAAACTTTAGTATGCCTAGCTTTTGAACATGAAAAAACCATAGCTTAGAAGCAAAAATTACTTAAGCAAAATCATGGAAGGATTACACCTATTCATGCTCTTTTGAGCATCCTTGAGTAAGCACCCCCTTTGTGTAGAGAACTCTCTTGATCTTTTTATTTCAAAAGAAGCTGATTTGAAGCTAAGTGTAAACACAAGCTCCAAGGGCCTTTTATTGAAATCCAAAAGCACACAAAAAAAAAACATTAATGAAAACCTAAAGCTAAGGTCTTCATACCCAAATATGCCAAAGGGAAAAATCCCAAGGGAAAAAAATGCCTTTGGTTATGCACATGATGCTCTTTAATAGCAAATTTATGCATACACATCAACAATGAGAGAGGTAAAATGCTTCTACATAAGCAAATTTTACAAATTTTACCATCTCTCATGCGTGATTCAAAGTAGATTAGTTTCTAGCTCACTTGAAGTATGGAATTAAAACAAGCCAAGAGCTGAAAATAATGCAACTTTTGAATGAAATGAAGTGGCTCTTGAAAGCCGAATTTTACAATTTAAAGCTTTTCAAAAAGTTGGCTAACAACTAGCTCATGAAATTTTACAATTTTAGTGCAAGCTACGAGCTAGAGATGACTGCAACTTGATGAAATGAAAATGAATGGCTCTCAATAGCGAAATTTTACTTTGAAAGTGCTCCAAAAAATTGGGTAAACACTAGCTCAAATGAAAAATTTTAACTTTTGACCACGCTATGAGCTAGCATGTATACAACTTTTAATCCAAAGAATTTGGAATGGCTCTAAATAGCCAAGTTTTTTGCAATTTTTTGCAATGATGACCCCTTCTTGGATCAATGGAATCCCACTTTGCCACACCCCTTCAAAACAAAACTCAATCATTAGTGGTTTTAAGCATTTGTTCTTTTAACACGAGCACTAAAAATGCACAATCAACCACAAACCCAAAATTTTACTATCCTATGGTCAATCAAAGAAGATCGATTTTAGTGCTATGCAAGGTTTTTCATTCAATTCAAGCAAGCAAGTCGAGTCCAAGCATAACATATCTCGACCAAGCATGAATGTATCATCATGTAACTCTCAAACGAAGACCATATGCATGCCAAAAATGAAATTTTCTTCTACTACAGACAAAGTTTTCAATTCGGCAATGCAATAAAATCGTGCTCAATCATACCTCAAACTTTTTTAATGACTTTTTGCAAAATTTTCAATGATGCATACACAATCGTAGCCCATATCCGTGCTCTTTAACTAGCAATTACGGTATTTATAGCAAATGATGGAAAGGACTGTTTAGCTCTCGCAGTAATAAACACCCAATGAAGCTCATCCACTACTGCATGACAACATTTGGTAGTCAAAATAAGCATAAAAAACTTACCATGATAATTCATAAACCACAAATTTTAGCGTCATTCCATGGCCATTCACCCCTATTTGATGCTCAACCATAGCATATTTGACATACATAGTAGAGAAAAAGATTATGATGAACTTTTGATTTCCGACTTCTCTCAAGTGGTTATGAATTGAATAGCATCTAGTCATTTTGATGATTCATTACAATTAACGAACCATATAGTTCTTAGCTCATGATCATGATGTAATTGGCAAATGAGAATGATGGTCATTTTTTGGTGTATTCAAAACAAAAAACTTGCGTCCACAACATCACATTTTAACATGCAATCTAAGAATATTCCGAACCTCTTGAAAAAGCGCGATGAGCTTCGAGATCAAACTGTTTGGAAAATTTGTTGTAGAAGAGTGGGAACTCCCTCTTGTTATGAAAGTTATATATATATATATATATATATATATATATATATATATATATATATATATATATATATATATATATATATATATATATATATATATATATATATATATATATTATATACTCTACAGCGAGCTCCGAGCTCTCAGCTCAGGGAGAGGCCTCAAGAACGAGTCGTGCTCCAGTCAGCGAGCCTGAGGCCGAGCCTGAGGCGGGCCACAAAAATTGTGTTTTATTTGTTATTTTTGAATATTCTGACTCGGCGAGCAAGGGCTGCAGGGCAAGCGGGCCGCAGATGCTGGGCAAGTTGCCTACAGTGAATGTGTGTTGATGCACCGACTGCAGGCAGCAGAGGTGGACACGCCCGCAATCCTATGTGTGTTTGTGTGATACGCGTAAGATCGAGAGAGGGGGATAATTTTCTTGCTCTATTAACGGCCAGCAGGAATCTACAAGCCCAAATGGGGTTTGGCGGGTGGGGTGATTGGACTCGTGCAAGAGTAGGAGTAGGAGTTGACAAGGGCCATTTCAGGCTGGATTATGTGGGTGGAGGGTGTAAATATTGCAGCAATGGCCCATGCCATTGCATGCGCCTGTGCATTCAAAGTCACCTCATGGCGGCCTGGCAAGTAGCAAGCTGATAGAGAGAGTGTACGGGGTAGCAGTAGGCAACAAAGGAACTTGTAACCCACACAGTGTGTGTGTGTGTGTGTGTGTGTGTGGCGAAAACGCCAAGACAAAATTGGCACATGTGTGTGAGCTTCAGAGTGTGCTGGTGGGATGAAGGCATATATTTTTTTTAATGCAAATGATGGCTCAGTCGAAGAAATTGTGTGTGTGAGAGAGAGAGAGAGATAGAGAGAGAGAAAGAGAGAGCAGCAAACGACACGTGCACTCTAGCTCTCATGGCATCGTCTGAAGCACTCCAATCTTGAAAAGGGAGGATTTTTATTTTTTATTTTTTTATTTTTGAAAAAAAATGATAAAGGAGTGTTCCCACACATGGTGGCAAAAGATGGAACTTGAGTGTGTTTAAACATGTTTTATTGAGAAAGACGCAATGTGTGTTTGAATGAAATCCTCACCATAAACGATCATGATGCTCGAATTCGATCATACACACCCAATATAGCAAATATCATGTACATTCTCACTCTGATGCTCATTTCCTATAGTTAATTTTTCTCATCATGATTGCCATCATCCATGCACAACAACCCATATCTTTCACCCCAAAACTGATTCAATTTACAGTCCATGAATTGGATACCAGATGTAAAAATACATTAAGTCCACGTGTTTTGGCATCTATTTTTTTTATTTTTTATTTTTACATGAAGGCAATTGATAGTCTACATACACACCATCAGGTTGCATTCAAAAAATTAGCACACAATCATTGGATTTTTTGTCCATTTACTTCCATTTAGAGATTATTTGAACACCCATATCGTATTGAAAATTATGCATGCAAAAAATCCAATTTCTTAATTTAACATTGATGCGTCTTTTACTCAATTGGGCAATGCAAATAAGTAAATTAATTGAAGTTATCATCTCATTTGCATCACATCAATCATTGTAACTTATGTTGCTTATATCCCTATTCAAAAATCATCCAACCCTAATTAGGCTTGTCATCTCATTGCTACACACTTTTGATTTATATGGCAAGCACAAATCATTGAAATTATTACCATATCCATTTGAATTGGCATACAACTCAATGGTAATACATATAATCATTCTCAATTATTTGAATTGAGTCATTCCTCCCAATTGATTTGATGACACACACAAATGTTTAGGTCTATTCAATCATTATGATTAGTGATCAACACCAAAATCATTCATTCCAAATTGGATATCAAGCACCATTGCATAGGCACACACATTAGTACATTTTTTCCATGTTCATCAAATTGCTTCATCATTAGCATGGAAATACACTAAAAATCTACACAATTGCATACCAATTGAGTGATCTATCCCAATTTCCCAATCCAATTGTGACACGTATATCAACTATTTGGCCAAATTAATTATCATAATTGGTTAAAAAATACCAATTACTCATCCAAGGATAGGATTGCACATGCCATTGAGTAGGCACACACACCCAAATTTAGGCCAACAATTTATGCAATTAATCCATCAATTACACATTGAAATTCTCAAATTGCAAACTCAATCGAGCATAAGTGAATGTATGCATGCTCAATTTCTAAAAAATTAATATTATTTTTTCCCAATATCAAGCAATGCATACACTCAAAAATAAAGCACAAATGATCAAAATTGGCTCAATTGGTAATGCATTTAGGCTTACACCTAATGATTGCACACACTTTTTATGAACATTTCACAATCAAAAATCATTTAGGTGGCCTACTTGACCATCAATCATAGAAAATCAAGTGGTTTTGGATAGGCACACACACTCAAATTTTGGCCCAAATTTTTGGCAATTAGGCTTATCCAATGGTTGAATTAGCTTAGCATACACATCATTTACATGATTGCATACTCATATATCATCAATTCCATCACTTTATATGCATGCAGACGCTAAAGATTAGGAGCACACACACTTGAAATTTTTTACAGTTTTTTCCCTCTTTGGTGTATGCACACACACAATGATTTTTATGCACACACATGAATTCTTGATGAGAATTAAGCATTATTTGGATACACACAAAGTCTATTAGTCACAATTTGACTATTAATTTCATTCCAAGTGTATCAAATTAGGTGCAAAGTGTAGGTCAATTGTGTTACGCACCTAATTTCAGAAAATAATTAGCAAATTGAATCACATTAATCAATCAAGAATTGACATAACAAGTGAGTGCACTTACATCGTAATTACACTCCAAGCTATTCCTTTGTTGCATGCGAAAACGCATCATTGCACACACAAGTGTGTGCACCATCAAATCGGCTCCAGAATTGACCATTTGTAGGTCAAAAACACTTAAATCATCAAATTAGACATAAATTAGCACAATTAACTTGATTAGAGTGATGAATCCACCTCTTACAAGGGGATTTAACATACTTTACACTTCAAATGTTAGTGGTTAGGTTAGTGTGGGATGATCTTATTGCAGTATTAGCGAGAACCACGATTAAATTGTCAATCCATGGGATGAAGTTAACTCGACTAGTGCATAGAGGCTACAAGAGGTTGTCAATCTCTCGAAAAATAACTAACAACTCGCATCTAACTCAAGCTACACTCAAGTGACTGAAAACACCAAAAGACAATCGCTCATTGGCAAACAAATCACATCCGTTGCAGCATCAAATGACATCCAAACGTAGTGAAACTTCTAGAACATGTTTATAAGACCTAAGCACACATGCTTATAGTCTCAAACCCCACTTTAGGTCAAGTTCCAAAATCGCGATTATTAACAACAGTGGATTTTTGACCTAGTCGTTTTCGACCCAGAATGCATCTAAATGCTTAGCAATGATGCCCCAATACCCCACCTATCCTTAGTTTTTTATTTAAAAGTGTAAATTCCTAGTTATGATGAAATTAGGCCACGGGTCAACGACGCCAAAAGCTACGAATTACTGTGAACTACTTACATCAATGTGTAGAGCTCTTACCTACGGTTGCAATGCAACAAACATGACTGCAATGTGACAACCGGGGAGGGAGTAAGAAGCGCGAGAAGGAGAGGAGTGAGCACCGTTAGCTCACGCTATGTATTTCATTATCCAAAACTTATAAAAACTGGCTTTTATATCTTAGCCAAGGTCTTTGGGTGGTCAAAACTAATAATCTAGAGTTCTACCAACGATGAGTAATGACAGGCTGATACAATCTGGAAGCTTGTAGCCCCGGCTCATTAATTACAGAGTTTATTCGAGAAAATAGGAGTTACAATATTCTCGATTTATCAAAATAATAAGTGTTGTACAAAGAGAACTCCAAAAAATGGTTTTCGTGTTAGCTTACTACTAACATTCCCCCCTACTCACCTGGGTCATCCCTTGACACAGCTTTATGGACTGAAATAGTCTTTGGGCTGGCGGCTGGCGAGTCGGTCTTTAAGCGCATTCAATGCCTTTTGGTATCTGATTTTTCTTTCTTTATCTGGCACTTGTAGAAACCCAGATCATAGCATAACCCTTTATTTCTCTCGAGGAATGATATCCACAGGGCGCCTGCTTGCTGTGGCTCATGAAAAACTTCAATACAGGTGAGCAGCATTCAGCATATCTTATATAAAGAAATCAAAATCAGATACTAAAAGGCACTGAATGTGCTTAAAGACCGACTCACCAGCCGCCGGTTGCCAACCGTCAGCCCGAAGACTCTTTCAGTCCATAAAGCGTGTCAAGGGATGACACAGGCGAGGAGGGGGGGAATGTTAGCAGCAAGCTAATACGGATACCATTTTTTGAAGTTCTCTTTGAACAACACTTATTATTCTGATAAATCGGGAATATTATAACTCCTATTTTCTCGAATAAACTCTGTAATTAATGAGCCGTGCCTACAAGCTTCCAAATTGTATCAGCCTGTCATTACCCATCTTTGGTAGAGCTCCAAATTATTAGTTTTGACCACCCAAAAACCTTGGCTAAGGTATAAAAGCCAATTTTTGTAAGTTTTTTATAAGTTTTGGATAATAAAATGCATAGCGTGAGCTAATGGTGCTCACTCCTCTCCTTCTCGCGCTTCCTACTCCCTCCCCGGTTGTCACATTGCAGTCGCGTTTGTTGCATTGCAACCGCAGGTAAGAGCTCTATGCATTGATGTACAGTTCACAGTAATTTGTAGCTTTTGGCGTCGCCGACCCGCGGCCTAATTTCATCATAACTAGGAATTTACACTTTCAAAAAAAAACTAAGCATAGGCGGGGTATTGGGGCTTCATTGTTAAGCATTTAGATGCATTCTGAGTCGAAAACGACTAGGTCAAAAATCCACTGTTGTTAATAATCGCGATTTTGGAACTTGACCTAAAGTGGGGTTTGAGACCATAAGCATTTGTTTAGGTCTTATAAACATGTCCTAGAAGTTTTGTTACGTTTGGATGTCATTTGATGTTGCAACGGATGTGATTTGTTTGCCAATGAGCGATTGGCTTTTGGTGATTTCAGTCACTTAAGTGTAGCTTGAGTTAGATGCGAGTTGTAAGTTGTTTTCCAAGAGATCGAAAACCTCTTGTAGCCTCTATGCACTAGTCAAGTCAGCTTCATCCCATGTATTGACAAATTAATCGTGGTTCTCGCTAATACT